>NC_140373.1:13135000-15535000 GCF_054491055.1 Hypomesus nipponensis
GCAGTAAATCCTATCTACTAAACAGAGCTGGGCAAATAGTGAGCTGAAATGGGACACACACACACTTACTCTCCTAACTCAAACAGAAAGGCATGGAGACGCATATCTGTACTGCTATTTTCGAAAGAAAGTATATTACTGTAAGCTGAGGTCTAAAGGAGACAGCAAACTCCCTCCCTTCCTCCCTCACTTCCTCTCTCTCTCTCTCTCTCTCTCTCTCTCTCGCTCACTCCCTCACTCCCTCACTCCCTCACTCTCTCACTCTCTTCCTCACCCTTTCACTCTCTCCCTCACTTTTTCACGCCCATACTCTCACTCTCTCTCGCTCCCTTTTTTATTCCTCATTTAGTCACTTCATTTGAGACATTCTTTACTATTTCACTCTAGGGATTGAGAGGGTCTTTGTTATACAGTAAACAAAGAACTTCATTCTACCAAATACTTTTTTTGCAGAATGTTTTCCTTGCCAACTGGTAGAACATCTCCATAAAAAAAGTGAGATGTACACTCAGGATCACAAAAAATGAAAAAAGAGAACACACACACACACACACACACAGCAAGACCTTCCACCTGCCCTGACACCCTGAAGATTCAGAGAAAGAGCCATATGCTCCTCCACACAGCCACAGCAACAATCTCTCTCCCATCATGCCCTTCTCTATTGCTATGCAAATCAGGGAGCAGTCTGGACCAATAGGTCAAGAGGGCAGACAGAAAGGCACTGCAGGGCTGGTCCAATCAGAAACACTGTGATGTCACTCAGGAGGTGGATGTGATTCAGTCAATGCCAGGTGCTGCTTTCCCCACTGGGCTTTTGTTGCTTAGATTAGTAATAAGCCAGTTAGTGTTACCAGCACTATACTATACAGGAATTGCACACTGTATATTGAGTTTAAAATATAGTTGCTGTGATCAACGTTCTTTAAATACAATGAATAAATACAATTCACTTTTTTATGCACCTGCCAAATTCATTGTTTGTGACCATTAACTTGGCGATGAAACACTATTCTGATTGTGATTCTGAATTAACCCTGAAGGAAATTCAAGTCAGCCCAAATGTTGTCTTTGTCCGCAAGCAGAGCAGATTCAGAGATGGCAAGGTAGTTGGATGATGTTGTGTTCTTTCAATAACTACAAATTACAGCTTCCTACCTCTACTTGTCTATCCATCCATCAACAGAACAGTCCTTGAGTCATCGTTCTCTCTCCTCTGCTCCCTTTCCCCCCTCCCTTCCAATACTCCACCTCCTTTCTCCTTCCGCCGTACCCTCCTTCCCTCCATCCATTATCTGTCTCAACCCTCCATCCCTCTCTCCCCACCTCCCTCCCCTTTCTCCCTCCCACTTTCTCCATCCCTCCCCCCTCCTACCTTACCTCCCTTACCTCTTCCCAACTCTGTCCCCATACCCAAATCCTCCATCCCCCCTCTCTACCCCCCCCCCCATCTCTGTCTGTCACTCCTTCTCTATCCCTCCCTCCACCCCCCCCCCTTCCCTCCCTCCCCACTTCCCTTCCTCTTTCCATCCCTTGGTGTCTCCAGGTGTGAGGAGGGCCTGAAGAGGTGCAGACAGAACTGGGTCAGAGAGAACCTGAGCGGGCCGTGTCTCCTTCCCTCCCAGAGTAGACCGCCCCTCCGGGTCAGGACCTCCGGGCTCCCACTCGGACTCTAACGTCAATCCGCCTTTGGCTTGGAAGACAAACCCTGTCACAGCTGCTGCTAAACAGCCGTCGGCGGCCCACCTCATACACTCAAACACACGCACACAAACGTGGGCGAGGGCATGTACAGATATGCAAACACACACAAGCTCATACACACATACGGACGTGCACGCACACACCCCTCAGGGCAGAGAGGCCTGGATGCTGAGTCAGGATTCACTGACAGTCATGTCTCTCAGGAATGAACAGAACAGAAAAGTTCAGGTTTATTTTTGCTAGAACTAATCCAACAGAATGTGTGCGTGCGTGTGTGTATGTTTAACTTGTGAAGACTGAGATGTTCAGCATGCATTGAGTTTTTAATGAACACAGTTTCTTCAGTCAAACCAGCCCAACTACGTGTCTTCAAAGCTTGTTACATCTGACCATAAAAATACTTAATCCCTCTCCCTCTCCCTCTCCCTCTCCCTCTCCCTCTCCCTCTCCCTCTCTCTCTCTTTCTCAGAGTAAACAACTTTCACAAGACCATCAGGAAACGCCACCAGGCAACTCTCCAAGGGAACTTGTCACGGTGAAAGTAAATCTCTATCGTAAACCTCCATGATTTAAGAGGCTTACTGTTCTTATTGTGGGGGTGCAGATGTGAAGGCAGACATGCTCTCTGTCAACATTGACCAGTGATCTTTTCACAATGATAGTAAACCCATTGACTCAGCAGACGCCTTCAACACACGGAATCTGAATGCCGATGTCAAAACGCGACCATCCCATCTCAGGATGAGTTCACGTCACGCATGAATAAAACGAGAAACGTTCTTTCGTATCGACTCATCTCTAAGTCTGCTCATCACATCTTTTAATTTATGCAAATGTGTTATCATTTTTTAACTCCCCCGTGGCCACGCTGAAAATAGTAGCAAAACAAACAAACAAGCAAACAGATGAGACGTGCGATTGTAACTGGGGCTTCTGCTCTCCCTTGTGAGGACTTGAGATTCCATGTTAAAGTGGATGCTTGATTTCCATAGGTAGAGCTGGAAGGTTATTAGCTACAATTGTTGCAGGACTACACAAAGTCACAACGTTTTAGCCAAGGGAGACAACAAGGATTCGATTTTCAAAGCTTTAGGCATCATCACTTGCTGGACAACCTTTGAATTGGCAATTCACAAATACTTTTTGGGGTTCCCTATACAGCCTACTGTTATTTAGAATTCGCTTTTACAACCTATATGGCCAGGTTTGTAGTGCTGACTGCTGGCATATGAATCTGGTTTTCTTTCAGCAATTGATAACGTAGGAAAGAGCAGACAAATTAAAGCTACATAATCTCTTACATTATGAAGGATACATTATCATTCGCATGAATGTATCAGAGCTTTTGCAAATTTGTCTAGGAGAAATGTCTTTTATGATGTGCATAAGTGACTAGAATAGATGGGGAGGTTGAACAAGTTCTTCAGAGATGACAGATCATTTTAATTGTGATCAGAGAAATATAGGTAGTTTACCAAAGCTACTGAGAAGAACTGTCATCACCAGCACTATAATTCCTTCCTCCGTAGGCAGCCAGGAACAGTGTTCAGCCTTATCAAGGGGACTGTGGGCCAAGTCCAGGTGCTTGTCCATGTCCCGGCCAGGGTCATGGGAGAGATGATCTGTTCTGCATGTGTTTCTATTGGCATTCTTTGCAGAGGAAACCCATGTGAGCACGGTGAGGACATGTACACTCCACACAGAAAGGCCAGGGAGTTAGTCCACCTGAGAACTAAACAGTGCCTCAAGTGGGAATCGAACCCAGTACCTTCTTGCTGCACGGCGACAGTGCAAGGCACACCCTGCAACATCGTACTACATCATGCTTTACAGAGCCATCATGCATCCACGGAACTGGAAGAGATTTGGACTGTGGATGTGATTCTGTTCACATCAACATGGGTTTAAGATGACAGCGTCCTCATGTGATCTCATTTTGTATCCTGGGTATTGGCTGTTTTAACGTTTCCACCTAACAACAGTGCCACCCTCAGGATGACAGTAATATTTAATGTCCGACAACACATTATAACAGAATAGTGAGTGATATCTGCACAACTATTATTGGTTTCTTTGACATCTTTTTTTGTGAATAATACATTTGACCTAGTTTTCATTCAAGAGAGGACATGGGGGTAAAGGAGAACTTGGCTATTTTCTGAACTTATTGCATTCATGATGTTTTGAACGTCTTGTACAGGGGTGGTGTGGAGTCGGGGTGAGGTGGGGGTCGGGGAAGGGGGTTGGGGTGAGGTGGGGATTCAGACGGGGTGTCTGAGCGAGTGGGACTGGGTCAGCAGATGGCCCTGATGGAAAGGGATAGAGCAGAGGGAGGCCCGAGGCCAGCAGAGGGAGGCCCAAGGCCAGCAGAGGGAGGCCCGAGGCCAGCAGAGAGAGGGCCGAGGCCAGCAGAGGGAGGCCCGAGGCCAGCAGAGGGAGGGCCGAGGCCAGCAGAGGGAGGGCCGAGGCCAGCAGAGGGAGGCCCGAGGCCAGCAGAGGGAGGCCCGAGGCCAGCAGAGGGAGGCCCGAGGCCAGCAGAGGGAGGCCCGAGGCCAGCAGAGGGAGGCCCGAGGCCAGCAGAGGGAGGCCCGAGGCCAGCAGAGGGAGGCCCGAGGCCAGCAGAGGGAGGCCCGAGGTCAGCAGAGGGAGGCCCGAGGCCAGCAGAGGGAGGTCGCCTCAAGGGTTAGTGCTCACAAACCTGTCGGACACAACTGTTACCTCAACTTATCACAGATTGTGCAGCAAACATGATTGCCAGTGCAAACCTGCTCAACCTGTGTCTAATGTGGGGTGCAGGGAGGACCCAACAGCAAGGTGATGCTCACAGGTACATAGGACATAGAAACACCAAACCAAACTGGAAACACACTTCATGAAACCAAGAACTGACAAAGACTCAACAAATGACAGGGACTTAAATACACCGAACTAAACACGCCACAGGTGAACGCAACAACACTAATGACACCACTAAAAGACAATCACCAAGACACAGGTGGAACTAATGAACACAGAACACAGGGAAACACTAGGGCAGAAAAACTACCCGTGCGTGTCCTCTCCACCGGAGCGGGCGGCGCGTCAGCGTCGGCTTCCAATTCATTTTCAATGAAACCGGGCGTTGACGCTCCCACAATGCCCTACGCGAGCGTCAATGTTCGGCTTCATTGAAAATGAATTGGAAGCCGACGCGCCGCCTGCTCTGCTGTAGTGGACACGCATCACACATGTCCTCAATCCGGTGGTAAAAAGATCACTTTTTCAAACCCCTGAATTTGAAGACATCCGCACTCGGACACGCAGAATTGTGGGTCTTTTTAAATCAAGCACCAACGCCAAGGAGTATCTGTCAGAGATGCAAGTATTCATGGGAAGAAAATAACTTAAATGGATCTAGGAGGCAGACACCAGGTGGAATTGCGTTTTGGCCATGCTAGACAGACTATATGATGTGAGAGAACCACTTGGTGTATCTCTCACCACTTTGAGCACAGACTTGAGCCCCATTACTGCTGAAGATTATGAGTCAATCCGACAGTGCCTTGCCATTTTGAAACCTTTTCATCAAGCCTCCGTAAAGTAATAAGGGTGTCTGGAACCAAAGTTTTCCCACTGATGATAACAAAGCTGAAGCACACTGTAATAGCCCCAAATAATAAAAACATTTTATTAAATGGTTTTATTATTTGTCTGGCCAGGGTAGTAAGAGAAACACAGTAACCGGATGTTGTGTTAAATAAGTTAGTGAGATGAAGTTGGTTCATAAGCATTATTTATAGAGTTTGACATTGTAATTTAAACAAGGAATAAGCTAGTGATAAAGAGTAATAAAATATGTTTATGTGAAAATCGATGTTGGAGTAACATGGAGATACTGAATAGTTATTTTCATGGATTTTCATATTAGTGAATTAGGCCACCCCCCTGTATTCATGTTAGAGGAATATAGTGCTGTACTCAAATGTGATTTGCCATACCTCTATACCGTGAAAGGGACGACTAAACATATTTACATTTATTTTCTATAATGTTCATGGGTTTAGAGAAGAACCTCTAAGTGAACCTGCTAAGTGTCATGTATACATAGGTCAACTTTTGAAACTGTAAGACATGTTATTGTTGATGATTCTGGACATCAGTAGCTGACACTGATGTAGCGGAAGAACGTTCAGTGCATGACGAGTCCAAGAGTACACGCTACAGAGAGCACTCCTTTTCTAACCAGTTTTTGTATGTAGCTATTTCTTACAGAAATACATGTGTTGCACCAAGAGTGGAAGTCCCGTCATTCTTGTGTAACATTTGCGTCCCAAAAGGCAAGTGACCTTGATACTGGTTGGACTAGCCAGTGCTGGAAATACTGTGAACTTTGAACTGTATTCAAAGTTATGGCTGGAGGCAAGCGATTCTGTCTGACAAGTCACATTCAGGGTGTACAATAGCACCCCAGCGCTGACTGCCTCCTTGGTTTCTCCTGCAGATGATCCAGCAGCAAAAGCTACACCCTCCTGTTTGAATCTGAGGCAGAGCTGGCTCTCGCAAGCTGTCAGATAACCCTGTTTGATCTTCCCAGGGCTCCTGGTGTCAGGGTTCTCTGGCCTACCACCCCCAGTGCCATGGTCTGGCGTATGTGATGGACTCCCTGTTGATATGTGCTCTCCTGCTTGCTTGATGGAGACCTCAGCTGACCTCAGAGACGTTCTCAAACTCCCTCACGTCTCTGAGAAAAACCTGTTCTTCTGTGAGTATGTTGGTCTAACAGGTCCTTAACCACAAATTGCACTTCTGTCAGTGACCACTTGGTGGCATCCAAAACGTGTTTACAAAAGGCTAATTGTGTAATTTGACTTGACTGTCACTTGCAGGTATTACTGGAATTGGTTACACATTAAACAACATTGTCTAAGGAAATATAGCACAATTGGCTTACTTTTTGTGATTCTGATATGAGAATAACTGTGAAATGACTGATCCCTCTAAAATTAAAATGTGGAAATGACATTAAGAATTCAAGTGTTAAGTGTTGATTTTGGCCAAAATTGGCATCCGATTCTTTTTGTGAACTCAAGTTTAGGCTAGGGACTGTATTATTGCATGTCAATTCAGAGCTAATAGTCATTGTATTTCACAGCATCCTGGGTGGACTCTGTCTACAATGATTAAGGATGTCTATGGCTGTCAGTCCACTGTGCACCATCTGTAGCAGGTCTGGGAGACACTGTGGGTTGTGGAGTTTTTCTCTGCCATCAGTAAATCAAGTCCAGCCTTCTTTCCCATGGGAAGTTGTGTTGTTTATGTTTGAGCAGTGAGGCATTACAAGCTTCTGTCTCTGAAATAATGATTACCCTCAGAGCAGCAACCTTCTGATGCACTCCTACTCTGACTCTATTTCTACGCAGTTTGGAGTTAAATGAGAGCTTTTGTATAGCTGGGGCTGATGAATACAAATATGTCAAACTGTTATTGTCAAAATATTGTACATTTGATTTGCACAGGAAAGGAAAAATGTAATGTTGTCCACATGGGTACAGTACATAGTATATGTGTAAATCTGTCATTGGATTTAAACCTAACACATTTACAAAACACATTGACAAAAATAGAGATAATACATGACATTTTGAGAACATCACAATGCATGTCAAATATTTACATGTTTAAAGCAGAGAGTCAATACACACAGTTAACAAATCAATGACCATTACTGTATAGACTCTTTTCACAGATCCATCTATAGGGAATGTCACAGGATCCGTCCATCCAGGAGCTGAACTCTTCTATGGTGTCTATGTGTCCACAGTCCTCCCCTGGGGATTGTCCAACTGCCAGTCATCTGGCTCTCCTCCAATCCCTGGCCTGCCTACCCAGTACCTATTGGAGAGGTACAGAATGGTTCGGCTAGATGAAGCAATAGATCGATCAAGTCAATTACAATTTGTTGCAAAAGGGCAGTTAACAAACTCAGTTCAAACATACCCTTTGCCTCACAAAAAGTGTCCAATAAGTACAAAATCTGCTTTTTTGGTTAAGGTAGTATTTTAACAAACACTGTAAACAGTATTGCATGACAGAAGAAAGCATAAAATACCCCTTGGTTGGGAAATATTCAAATATTAGTCCTTTTTGCAAATACTTGATTTATCTTATACTTTTGTGGTGTAATCATACCAATAGACAATTCCTTAAGTAAATATACATTAAGCTAGTTATATGACTTACAAGACTTTCTGTAAATCGGTAGAGACCAAATTGCCATCCACCCAAAGCCACTCTCCCTCCTCTATGTCTGTATTCCTATCCATATCTTTGTGTTGCCCTCTTCAATAAACTGGCTGGCAGTAAATATGAATCTCTAGTTTGAGACAGAAGACATAAAAAACATACATGCATAAAAACATCTCATGTACCTACAATGATGTCTATACATACAAAAGGTTTGTACTATTACTAAGTACATTAGACATTAGGACATCATTTTAAATAAATCAAGTTTCTTCTTTCCGTCGTCCCACCTGTTCCAGTTCATCGTTGATGATCAGGTCACCCTCTGTGGGTCGACACCATGCTCAACTTTCCCTCCAAGTTTTAATATTCTTAGAGAAGTGGTAACAGTTAGACTGAAACAGGGTCCAGCCATAGTCACTCTCCCTGCAACACAGTTCATTGGAAAACGGATAAGAAACACATTTAGCAATGGGGAGTGTATCGTTCAGTTGTCACATATTTGATACAAGTCAAAACAACTGCTTTTTAATGATTTAAACTTTTCTGATAAAATATTGTCAGGATTCATTTGTACATGTATGTCAAACGCATCATACAAATGCCTGTTTTGTGCACTTTGAAAACACTACCATCAGAAGACTCACCTTAGCTTGTGTAGCACACTGCAGGCACAGCAGGCTTTTTTGCTGATGTGCGTCGCTTGCTTCACAAGCCAGGGGAAGCATTTCCACAAACAGAGAAGGGATTTTGGTGGTGGTAAGGCCCAAGTATGTTCCATCTTTACCCAGTGGGAGGGGTGGGGGGGGCTGGGGAGACTGGCTGATGGATGGGGGACATGGATGGAACTTTGATATCTGCTGTCTGTGTGGGAGACAAGGAAACTGTTGTCAGAACACTTTGGGTGCTTTCACACCTGACATGTTTGGTCCGTTTCAATCGGACCATGGTCCGTTTTCTCTGAAAGTACGGTTCGTTTGGAGAGGTGAGAACACGCATTCGAACTCTAGTGCGGACCAAACAACCGAACCATGGTCCCCCTAAAAAGATGGGACTCGGTCCGGTTCCAAGTGAACCATGGTTCGGTTCGCTTTAGGTGTGAACGTAATTGGACTTAATATTGACCTATTCCAGGAAGCAAACCAAAATGTAGTGCATTGTGGGTTGAAAAAGGAATTTACACTTGGCGGAGACAGCCGTTCATTAGCAGCGAAATTAGTTGAGGGAAAGTGGGGCAATGATGAAGTGAAGCAACGGCAAATATGGTCTGATGATCATATTGCAGAGATACTTGTGGAGACAGAGTAGCGAGGTATTTAAATTATTTATTGATATAGGCCTAGGTACTGAAATAAAGCGTCAATATTGCACAGTGGACCAATGTTGGTTGAAAGTTACAAATTTAGACAGCTAAAAGTGCGTGATGTTCTATGGAAAAGTGGTAGCTCGTCAGACGAAAACATATCATTCCCATGGTTTGATAACCTGGATATAATCCTGAGTAAAGACCAACGAGCAACCCAAAAAACGTGGTCGTGCAACACCAAATAACAATTAAAGATAGTATTGCGATCGCAATACGCTGCTGTTGCTCCATTGTTGTTCGTGACAAGGAAGTGATTTTCCCTCACACATTTTCTGTCCAATAGATTAACAACCTGTATGACCGCGTGTCATAGCTTTTTTTAAATGTCAGGTTTTTTTTCAAACATTGGTTCGCTTAAAACGGGACCGTGTGAACACTAACCGGACCTAATGAAAAATGCAACAAAGTAGCAACTCATCCACTGATTCGGACCAAGCAAACGGACTAATAGGTGACCTATTAGAACCAACGTTTGAAAAAAAAATAGATATTTAAAAAAAACTATGACACGCGGTCATACAGGTTGTATGTCATTTTCATGACAGAAAATGTGTGAGGGAAAATCACTTCCTTGTCACGAACAATGGACAGCAGCGATCGCAATACTATCTTTAATTGTTATGATTTGGTGTTGCACGACCACGTTTTTTGGGTTGCTCGTTGGTCTTTTACTCAGGATTATATCCAGGTTATCAAACCATGGGAACTATATGTTTTCGTCTGACGAGCTACCACTTTTCCATAGAACATCACGCACTTTAGCTGTCAACGTTTTTAACTTTCAACCAACATTGGTCGACTGTGCAATAGCGAAGCTTTATTTCAGTATATCACCAAATCATTTAAATACCGCTACTCAAATGTATCTCTGCAATATGATCATCAGCCCATATTTACCGTTCCTTCACTGCATCATCCCCTACGTTTTCCCTCAACTCATTTCGCTGCTAATGAGTGGCACGGCTGTCTCCGCCAAGTGTAAATTCCTTTTTCAACCAACAATGCACTACATTTTGGTTTGCTTCCTGGAATAGGTCAATATTAAGTCCAATTACGTTCAGACCTAAAGCGAACCGAACCATGGTTCACTTGGAACCGGACCGAGTCCCATCTTTTTAGGGGGACCATGGTTCAGTTGTTTGATCCGCACTAGATTTCGAGTGCGTGTTCTCACCTCTCCAAACGAACCGTACTTTCAGAGAAAACGGACCATGGTCCGACTGAAAAAATGAAGATAGTGGCTCATTGGCTGGTCAATTCCCATGATGCAAGGCGGTAAATAGTGTTACAATTTGCTGATGAGTTTGCTGTTTTTTCAAAATACAAATGTAACTTCATGAATTTCATTTTTTAAATTTGTCTGCTTAGAATGTAGTGTTTTGTTGCTTGGTAATTGTCATTGTTGTGCTGGTTTACCATTGTAACCATGAGTTAAATGACTGTGACGTTTGATAAGAACAGCTGGATTTCTGCAACAGCAGGATATCCAAATGCATAGCACCAAATGCATAGCTTTATTCAACCAATGATCTATAGTGTCAGCTGGCGTGGGCCCGTTCTGTTTAGTGGCACAATGCCGGCTAGGAGCTTTAAAATATTTAAATATATTAGTAAATCGTAGTAAATGAACATTTATTAAGTATACTTCTTGAAGTACTTACATTAATTGAAAGTGCACTTGAAGATACTCCGAAGTTTACTATGAGGTACTTTAGGAAATATACTTAATGACCTGAAAGTGTACTACACAGGTTACTTGAGTATTCAAAGGTATACTTTGAAGTACTTTAGGAAGTACATTTCATAAACTGAAAGTGCACTACACAGGCTACTTTGCGGTATTCAAAAGTAAACCTCAAATACACTATAAGTGTACTTTAAAGTGTACTAAATGACCTAAAAAGTAAAAAAAAAAATTGTATTTAAATAAGTACACTGCTAGTATACTTTAAGTACCATGATGACAATATACTTTTATACTAAAGTATACTTACAAATTAAACTTGAAGTATAATTATTTGTTGTAAGAGTTTACCAAGGGATGACTTCCACTTCTTCCTTAAATGCCATGTGTTTAGAATTTAAATTCAACCATTGTGCTTTAAAACATATTTACTGGTAATCGAGTAGCCTAGTACGAGAATAAGGCTATGGTCTACAAATCGAGAGTATTATAAGGACCGTGTTTCATTATCAAGCTTAACATAATCTACAGAATATCCAATTGATTATTTTGGTTTAGGCTTAGCCTATTTTTTTATGATGGCTAACATTTTATCATTATTTTAAATATCTAATTAATTATTTATAATTTTGTTTGTACAACTCCTAAGAATCAGTGGCATAAACAACAAGAGCACATGGAAAAGGTAGGCTACTTACAGATTCAGGATAGCATTCTTATTGTAAAAGTATCTGTACAGATCATTGTACAAAGCTATAATAGTCGTGCACAAACATTCAACTGTAACCCACATAGACATATATGTCTATGGTAACCCCCACCATGCTATGATGATGTCATCATGGACCCCCCCCCCCCCATTGTGACATCATCAAGCATAGGCAGGAGCATAGACATATATATGTCTATGGGCAGGAGGAAGAAACAGGAATCCTTCACACTGAAACTGTCAATCAATTGTGTTATAATACAATATCATAATTACCAATACTAGGCTTACTACTAATACCAAACTGTTTGACCTAAATCTCTCAACAGTAAACTATTGTTGCTTGCTTTTTCAACAGGTACACTCTTGCATTTTTGAGGTTCATGTTGTTTATTGTCACCTGTTTAGCTACATGCTCTTGTGGTTCTGGCCTTTGGTACTTATTTGGTTTTCACAATGTATGCTTCATGTTTTGGCTACCTGCAATGTTTGTGGTTATCTCGTTGTTATGATCAGTGACCTTTGCACTTTTGTAAAGCTCTCTCTTGGAAGTCGCTTTGGATAAAAGCATCCGCTAAATGAGTAAATGTAAATGTAAACACAGTGAACCTTTCACCGGTATGATAACAGCTGATAGGAGTCACTAGAAATGTTAGACATTGATGGTTACAGCCTCAAAATAGTTGATATGTGTCTGTGCTTTACCCCTTGTTAACTTGGAGAACCCCAGCCTTAATTATTTAAATTAGAAAGCATACGACAAAGAATAAAACATTTATTCAACTTGAGTTAGTATTGGGGTGGGACTGATAGATTACTATAACAATAAACCACCATGGGTATCAAATGATGATCATGTCCTATAGAGCAATCGATGCCATTCAATATCAGAACGATTGGAGAGGAGAGACGACCCATATAGTAATTTCGATCATAGACTGTATATTTACATTTATTCATTTAGCAGACACTTTTATCCAAAGCGATTTCCAAGAGAGAGCTTTATAAAGTGCATAGGTCACTGATAATAACAACAAGATAGCTCCAAAACATTGCAAGTAGCCAAAAACGTATATACATGTAATCATCTAGCAGACACTCTTATCCAGAGCAACTTACAGTAAGTACAGGGACAGTCCCCCCGAGGCAAGTAGGATGAGGTACTTTGCCCAAGGACACCACGTCATTTGCACAGCCGGGAATCGAACCAGCAACCTTTGGATTACTATCCTAATTCCCTAACCGCTCAGCCTCCTGATTCAGTGTTGTAAAAAGTACACTACAGTACGTTCACTCTATTCTTGACAATCAGGCCACACATTTAAATGCACATTTTTGTATCCCATTGAATATTTTCCCTCTGAATGCAGTAAGGAAAAGTCCTTGCATGGCACATCACAAGGTTTACCTGTTCATCTGGAATCAGGACTGATTGAACATTTGTGCAAATATGTTGTGCTCACATTCATGAAGAGGTTCACAGTTAGTGGAGAACTTTGTATAAGTTGAGAGCACATTTTTGTTGTTGAATGTGTTATGTTTGCAGTGCACATGAAAAATAATGACCACTGATAAAAACAAATAAAAAAAAATGCTTTTTTGGTTATGATGGACAGTGGATCTCAGTTTCAAGTATCTTAGCAATTGATAAAAATGAAATACCCCCACTGCAGCTTTTTGTGATCCGTGTGAGTAATTTCAGAAGGATAGTCACTGAAGACAGTAATTATTTTTATTCACATTTGTTATTCTTTTTTTAATTTCTTTTGTTCAATTTTGTCACAGAGGTTTCATACAATTGTGTTCTATTGTTGTGACTAGCTCCCTTTAAAGAGGAACTTCTCTCAGTGGAGTGCCATCTGCATAAAGGTTAGATACATAAACTTTAAGAAAACATTTAAAAGTGTCATACTGTTAACGTTAATTGTGCGTTAAAGGCACCTTTTATTCAGATTCTTCTCGGTCTGTTGTTGACCAGGGCAAGCAGAAAACTCACCGAGAGAGGCCGCCACTTATATAGTATTACTGAATGCTGAAGCAGAAAAGTTTCTTGAATTGTCTGAGCAGCTTTAAAATAGCCAAATGAATCATATTTTATCTGCGTTATGTACTTGTTTGAGAGTGGTGCTATGAAAGTATTGCATGGGCCTGGTGCAGACTTTACAAGCTGATTTTACAAGCGTTGATTACGATACCGTTTCTTTTTCCAGTATTATCAACCTAAATGAATACACTGACTGATAAGGTAAATTGTTAAAACTCAAACTTGGAACATAATTTTTTTACTGGGGCACAGCAGATTAACCCGTTAATGAGTAGCGTCATAAATATGTGATTGTTCGAATGTGGGTCCCACACATGTGATTTGAATATTCCTATAGAATATTTTTCCAACAGACAAAAACGATGTAACAAATGCTTTAGCAGACATCCCAAGTCTCCCGGAAGGTACGGGAGTCTCCCGCATTTCAATAGCGGCTCCCTGACGCCCTTGTGGGATGTTTGCTTTAGTAGGCTATGGTTTTAAAATGTATTAATTTGAAGGCTAACAATTGCGCTAGCATATTAGTAGCATTGCTATGAGTTTAATGCGAGGTAACTTTGCCCTGCAGCTTTCTAAGATAGCAAGCTACCATTTCGTGTGGGGACTGTTGGAAATATTTGGAACTCACTAGCGACGCCTGGACACCTGGGGGGTGTTCCATCAACGTCCATTAAGGGAAAGCGAGACTTATTTCGCCAAGTCACACTTACTTGAATTAGTGTTGCCTGTTAGTGGAACGGAACGTTAGTGGAACGGCTTCAGGCTTAAGTCTAAGTTGACGTTTGCCCAAGTGAGACTTATTCGTGTTAGCGCGACTTGCGTTAGCGACGTTGATGGAACACCCTGGAACCCTGTTGTCAAGGGTTTCAAATGTGAATGCACAGCAATTTGACTACACAGAAGACAATACACTTCAATGCAAAACATATGACTGATGAAGATTTAAGCAATTTATTACAAAACCTTAGGATGTTGACCCTACAAATACACAGTATGAATAGAAACGCAAAATAAGCAGTTGGCTTATTTTTGCAGAAATGTCAACATGCATACTGATAGATGATTATAATTGTACCTCCCACAATACAAAAGAGCATTGTATCATGAAAATACAATAACATCCAATCAACATTAGCACCTGAATCACATTCTAGCTCAGTCCTTTTTTTTCTTGCACGCCAGAAGAAAAACCACGACTATCATGAGACTGATGGGAGCGAGGGTCAGAGTAAGTACGACTCCTTTTGGTGCCTCCAGGGTAAGCTCTTCCTCAGTATAACAATTATAGAAGTACTGGGAGTGGGTCTTGAAGAACAATTCTTGGATTCCATTGTTTGGGTAACGGCAGCCAACATAAAAAGCCACCGTCTCCAAACATACACTCAGGCTGTTGTATGGTCTGGAAATCAATCAAAGAAGACATTGGGAATTGTGGATATTCAGGAGTGGTAGACTTCAGGGTGAATCAGTTCATTATTTATTCAATGTTATTTTATTTTTTTTACAGTTAGTCAGTTATTTTTCCTAACATTCGCTTATAACAAAGTGAAGTGAGATAGGTTGTCATTGTTTTGTTTTTTTTAATTGGATAAAAAATTATGTAAATCCTCTATGTACATTCTTTATGGCTGATTACTTAAATCAGTCAACTTTTGGTCCACCTTTATTAGTTCAACGAACTATGCAAAGGTGTATTTTCTGTCAACAGGATGTGGTCTTACCACTGTAAGGGTCAACATGTGTTGATATACTGTAAAACTGTACTAAAAGCAAGAAGTGAATTTGTTAAATTTTTCTCGCTGGATTAAACATACAGTAGCTGTCAGATATACATGATCCTAATAGGATTAATAATGAATTCTGGTAAGAAGTTAAAAATAGATAACTCAGAAACATTTGTAGATTGGCTCCTTTGGTGGCATATCCACAGAGGTGGCAGTAAAATGGTGAAAGAAAACATTACTGGTATGACAGTCTGCTGTCATATTATGAGTCAAATAACACTGGGTGTGGAGGATAAGCACGCATAGACGGTGTTGTTGTAAATAACATGGTAACATGGACTGTCTCTATGCAGCTTCACACAATTAATCAAACGGACCTATATTAACATATATTCGGACCTATATTCATGAAAAATATAAAATGATAACCTGACAGGCGCAACACACAAAAGCGGCAGTAACATTTTCCCTAAGAAGAAATTGGATTTCCAGTCTGAAGCGTTGAGTGCAAATACAGGTGCTCACCTGATAACCTGTCCCCAGTCACACCACGTTTCTTTGTCCATGGTCATCATAATCTCGTCAAATTGCGAGGAACAATACTCATCAGCCGCTTTCTCCAAGAGCGCCTCGTCGCACTGGGAAAAGTCATGGTGCTCCTGCTCATACTGAAAGCTCTCTGAAAGAAAAAAAAATGCAGTTGCAATTTTTACAATAGAACAATAACAATAGAAAACAACAAATTAGGTCTTACCATCTTCTTCTGTTGTAACATTTGTTGATATATTGGTTGGCAGTTCCATTTCACCTAGAAGATAAAATAGATTTAGTTAGTATTAGTAGTGTTAGAAAATGTTTGGGAAAATCCTAATCTCTGATTTCCATCTTCCAGAGCATTTCTGTAACATTTTCACAGTGAGCAATCAATACATGCACATCCCTCTTAAAGGGGGAACTTTCAACGCTCCATAAATTCAACACAAAATTACAATTTCAAAAAAGAACAGCAAATAAACGTATACACGTACCTAGAACCAGAGCTGGGAAAAGTAGGAAGAGGATCATTTTGAAGAAAGTCTAAGACGCAATAAACTAAAAGTTGCCAGTTATCAATGCTTGTTATATGTGCTAGTAGGTCTCCTTATGTACTGAGAGGGAAGTGCATTGAGCAAGCGCAACCCTGCTTTTCCTGTCACCGTTGAAAGAGAAATCCCAATATGTGTGTGTGCATGTTTGTGTGTGGTGGTGGTGTGTGTGGGGGGGGGGATACAGAATGTTATTCATTGTACAGAAATTTATCTTTTAAAAATGACAGTTTGAGAGGTGATCATACACACATTTTACTCAGATTTAAAACACACAAAGAAGAAGTAAAGAAATTTGGGTTTTAAAGCTGTATTTATTTAAGCTAACCAATTACCTATACAGAACAGTATGCTGGCAATGAAAACACAGTGGTATGGTAACTCCTCCCATCTTACTGTATATAAGTATATACAACACAAGCGCCATAGGGAAAGATTCATGAGGACCAGTTCAATAACATTATACAGATGCAGGAAAAGTATAAAACTTTGTTTAATTGTTAAAATAATGCAATACAGTACTTAAACATCCATTTAGGTTCCAGGGTTATATATTCAGTCATACAATGTACACAAAGAGACAAGAACATATGTAAAGTACATTCATTGTCTGTGTTTAATGCAAAATGTGATATCCATAGATACCATAGATATACCTTATTTGATGTGAAAATGCATGTTGGTTCACAGGCGTACGTGTGTGTGTGTGTGTGTGTGCGTGTGTGTGTGTGTGTGTAGAGGCACAAATAGTCAAGTCACATGAATCATGAATATTGTACCTACTGTATACGGTCAATGCCTGTGACTGAGTGTTTCAGAGTGCCGGTGTTTTGGACCCATTAAGAGGTCCACGCTGCAAGAGCAAGTTTCCTTCCTTCGGCTCTTGAGGTATTTCCCTCCCAATTGTTCTAATGACAACATGCCCAACTATGTAAACAGAAAGTTAGACTGACATGAAAGAATAAGAACTGATATTTTATAAGCCAATTCCTCAGCAGTCAAATAAATAGATACAATTGCTGTAGGTTTATGGGATTGTACTGCCGCGGTCTAGATTGGTAGTCAAAGCCCCTAATAATAAACATTACACAATAAAGAGTAAAAACAAGACTGAATTTGCGTATTTTCATCCATACACACTCCCCACTACTTGGAACCCTTTAACGCATTCATAAGATCAAGTATAAATATAGTATATAAAGTGTATGCGTTCTGATGGATATTAATGTGTTCATGTTTAGAAAAAAAAAAAAGTTTAGGCAAGTCCACACTTTCTATTCCCCATAGCCCTAAATGGTCAGGATGTCAGGGCCTTTCAGTAGAGACTATCTTCACATCTGTCTGGGTAGACAGGAAACTCAGCACTCATTTGGTATCCAGGGACTGCTGGTAAATGTTGTAAGACATTGTGCTCTGAAATGACTTGCATGGCCACCGAATATCATATTCTTATTCTGTGTTTTTAAATGAATGCCTATGTAAGTATTTAATGTGTTATATTGTTTCACAGAGGGGGTTTAAGTGTCTTAACATTTCTCCAAGGGACGTAGAAAGGTCAAAAGGTTCTCTCACCATGAACTGTTACCATGCAACACCAATAACCCAGGTTCACAGACACTCCCATTTACCACATGCACAGTTGTGACACATTTTTTTACCTCGGCTTTACCCAACCAACTATTAATGTAAATCAAAGAATGATCATGTTGTCAGATTGCCACTGAAGACAATTCCAATCCAACAATATTAATACCTCTGATTGTGATCATACTTGATTCATCATTAATTAATTAGAATGCCAGCAAACCTCCATAACTTATATGGTAAGTAACATCAAGGCAGTTTATAACAGTCAAAAAGAAAACTTGAACTCCACTAACATTCAGGATCCTCTAAAGAAACAGCAACATCTAGTGTTGGGGTAGTAAGAGTGACTGAGGGATGTCAAAGGGCAGACACAATATCCTTTTACCATTCAAACTTTCTAAATTGCACATAAAACAGAATATGTAAAAGACAGCGGTTTATCACTATTAACAACATACATTTCATAATTTTTTTGTGAAATGCATTAACAAGAGAAAAGCTTTTCAAATGAGCATTGCTGCAAAGGGCTTTGAGGAAGCCCTCCCTCAAGGGGAGTCAGATGGCTGAGCGGTTAGGGAATCGGGCTAGTAATCAGAAGGTTGCTGGTTCAATTCCCGGGCGAAATTACGTTGTGTCCCGAGGCAAGGCACTTCACCCTACTTGCCTCGGGGGTCCCTGTACTTACAATAAGTCGCTCTGAATAAGACTGGCTGCTAAATGACTAAATGTAAATACCCTTAGAAGGGACAATATGTCATCCATGTGAACAAGACCATGAATAGCAATTCTGGGGTCATCACCGTAAAGATACCCCTTCATAATGTTTAGCTTAAAAAGGCAGAAGGAAAAATATGAACAAAACGTCAACTTAAATACGATTTATAATCTTTATAAATGTACATGAATTCAAATTTTTATATGATTCATTAGCATATATAACCACTGAAACAACAACTGAAAAGTATTTTTGCTCAAGATATTTTTGTCTTAAACTTCTTGAATAGCATCAAAATTATATTTTTATATATCTTGTAAAGTAACTATGCTTTAAGATATAAAGTAGACACAGACGTGACATCTACTCGATGTGAAGACAAATACCTCCTTGGCTTATATTTACACCAAATCACACCACAAATGATAAAAGCTTTAATTTTTTTCTTTAACATAAACAACAACGAAAATTGGTCCTTGAGACACCAGAAGGCCCTGAGCTTCACTCTGCACACCCCGGAATGATCCCTGAGAAGAGTTCCATCCTTCAGGAGGATGAAAAACTAAACTAACATTTTATGCAAAGTAAAAAAGCCTGCGTGGGTGTGCATAACAGTGTGGGACCCACGAGAATACCGTGTGACAGTAAAAAGGGAAATAGCCTATGTCTTAATATTAGAACTAACATAGAAAGCTAAACAAAAGAGCTGCGATCTCAACTGAGATTTCAACGTTTGAACAATCTCGAGAAGACATTGGGAAGAAGGTGAGACTTTATACAAATCTTTTTTCCATCATCCACTCCTAATTCACTCCAAAACTAATTCATAGGACTTCTAGCCATGACTTAAATATACATTTTGTTGAGAGACACAAATAAATACATATATATTGTTAGACTTCTGTTTGTAATTGTTATTTCAAGAACTGACAACACACAAATATGAATCCAACATTATCATGTCAAACCCAAACTTTAAATCTGCGATTTATTAATAAAAAACTCAATTTAACTTCAGGTAACTTAATTAAATACATTTTATGACTTATTTTCTCAACACATTCGTTGAATTTTCCTGCCGATGTTCTGCCTGGTTCTAATAGGTCCGTGGCTCAAATTGACTGACTGGACAAAGCCCAGAAAAGCAAAGCACGTTTTTCACATAAGGTTGTGTGTTATTACAGTTACAAATATCTATGACCCAAAACGACAACGAGCTGTTGTCATAACTCAAAAAGCTTACTCTTACAAAAAAGTAGTTTTTCAGCTGGTATATTGATCAAACACAATGTTTTAAGTATGATTAATTTGCTTACCGGGAACAATACATGGCATTATGAACATGAACTTAATTATGCCTTGATTTAAGCTGAAAATCTGTCCTATAGCCTACTCACGTGTCCCCTCCTACACAAGTGATCGAAGGCCTACAGGTTGCTTTTAATTGTTTATAAACCTCACTTCTTGATCCTAAACTAGTTTTAAATACAAAGAAAAAGAAATTCATGATGTTCACAAGGGCTCGCTCACAGCGCCTGGACCATGTATATATTTGTACCTGAAAGGAAGCAGCCATAGGAAAGGTCTCATTTTAAAAGGATCTTTTAGTTATGGTTTGATAAAAAGCTATCTTATGAAGTGCAAATTGAAAAGCTTAAAATGTAGCTTAAACTAAAACAAGTTTTTTTCTTTGCAAAAAAACAATACTTTTCTTTTGAACCTTGAAAGAAACTTGTTCAAGCTACTTTATTGTCTGTAACTGATTATGGTGACATGCATGCTGCTCTGTTAAAGAAGCTAGATAGTGTCTACCATGCTTCTCTGCATTTCATCACGAATGCCAAATGGCTTACTCACCTCTTGGTGCTAATCAAATAAATGTTCTGTATATTGTTGTGCACTTTTATTACCACATAGATTACTTTAGGTTTCTTTGTGTTTTATGTGATGTATTGACATTATTGCTGCTGTTGTCTTGACCAGGTCTCCCTTGTAAAAGAGATTTTGCGTCTCAATGGGACTTCCTGGTTAAATAAAGCCCCTGAGGTATAAGATGACACAGCTCCAAAGTTCTTGACAATGAATTGAACGTATGTCTTGCACTTACCTACTTTCAATTAGGTCATTTGTAGGCAGAAAATTACATCAATTGTGCTGAATTATAGTTAGTGTGGAAACATTTACAACATACAGTACCATCTGAAAGACTCAATCAGTAAATAACCACTTGACAAAGGCCATTTAAATGGTTTTCTAAATGCTTATCAACAATTTTTACACCTCACCAGGGAGGCGTCCAGGAGGCATCCTAATCAGATGCCCGAGCCACCTCAGCTGGCTCCTCTCGACGCGCCTTGTTTCCAAACGTGTCAAACTGTTCAAGTACATATTCTCATGCCTCAGCTATTACGTTTCTGTGGTTAGACAAACCAGACAAACTAACTGCCTACATTGAGGGTAGGTTTCGGTCTTGCTCAGTGCAGAGTTGAATTTAGGACAGCTAATGTTGCATTATTGGATGAACCTGTCTGCCCTATTGTGTTGTAAGGTATAAATGTGTTCCAGACCAACCTAATCAAATATTATAATCAACTTCTAGATATGAAAGGTACGTCTATTATTTTACTTCAGTCAAGACACTCACATATAGTGGATGAAAGTTAGGGGAAGCACTTCCTGCCTCGAGCATTAGAGGGCAACATACATAGAATATGAGGCAGGGAGCAAATAGAGAAATAATCCCCCCTGATGGACAGTACACAGACAACACGGGGATATAGGATGGTGGAGGGTGGCAGCAGCACAATAATACAACAACCGGGAGTGAGTGTGTGCGTATCCGTGCGGCGTTATAATGCCACCTTATCGAACGTGGGCCAATGGGCTTGAAGCAGACCCCCCCCCCCCCCACACACACACACACACACACTCTCCTTTATTTTTGCTATATGTTTCTATAAGAGAGCTATGTACAAAATGATCCTTGGTGGAAACCAGATGTCCCCCCATCCAATTTATTCTGGAGCCAAGCCTGCTTTTTACCGGGGTGGAACCAAACAAAAACAAACTCACACCCATGAACTTCGTCCCATTTAGCTGATTATCATAACCTGCAGCAGGACAATTTGACCAACTTGCCACCCCTTAAGTTGCTATTAGGTACGGTGGCCCTGAAGTGCCAATCACACCCCCTAATATGAGTACATCCCCCAAATGAAAACACTCCCCCCGAATACGAGTCAACTCCCCCCAAATCGGATGACTTGTTCACCTCCCCCCAATAAAAAAAAAAAACACGCTCCCCCAAATGGAAAACGACATTACATTTACTCTGAACGGAAAGGGTAGCTACTACACTTTAGCGCTGATTGGATGCTAGTAGGTTAAGAAATTGGGGGAGCGTGTTTTTGTATTGGGGGGAGGTGAACAAGTCATCCGATTTGGGGGGAGTTGACTCATATTCGGGGGGAGCGTTTTCATTTGGGGGATGTACTCATATTAGGGGGTGTGATTTGCACTTCAGGGCCACCGTAATTAGGGACATAGAAAGGTCAGAAGGGTGCAAACTCTTGATCATACCAGGTAACACCCAAGTAACCCAAATGTGCATGGTGGGAAACAAGAGAGACACGCCTCCAAAAACCTAATGTTTACTACAACTTGCACCACAAGTACTGCACCAAGGGTAAATGACCTAAGAATGAACCCAGAACTTAAAAAAATGAATTAATTTAATCTTAGCATGTCAAATAAAAAATCATATTGCAAAGCATATTTAGTAGATTTTCATCTAGTATTTAAATTCAACAATAACAGTACTTAAGAGTGTGCTTCCTGTAGATTAAATCATTTAGTAGTTCATGTGCAAAGCTCTATCTATTTTTCTGAGTGGCCTGTATTCTGGTTTACCAAGCAGAGACTCAGAGGCTTGTGGGGCAAGGGAAAAACATCTAAAGGACATGAGATCAGCAGTGATCAACTTGTATGATAGGCTGGAGGTGAGGCTGGTGTAACACAGAGGCGTTGTCTGTCCTCCACAATAACAGCAACAGAAGAGGTGAAACTTGTCACTCTAACAAGCAGGTAAGATGCTACATAAAATTAAGTTAATCCTGCTTCACGGAACAAAACAAAATATTAAAGTAGTTGAACAGGTAGTCACTGGTCTTAAATAGTGTGCAAGCAGAACTTAATCGGAAGGAATTCAATTTCCAAAATAATAAATATTTTTTTTATAATAATTTTTCAAGAAATATACATTTAAAACCATTATTCAGGATGTTTAAATGTTGAAATGCATTTGTAACCACCATATTTTATTGTGTGCATGCACATCAGATCTTGAAAAGGACAAAATGCTGGTTAACGCCATTTGTATTTTATACTCTATATAATTTTTTTCTACATGAATTCTACATTCTTAAAATATTTGGATTTCTTTTTTATGAATTGTATAATTTGTCATTATTATACACTGTGTAATCAGACCAGGGCTGGCCCAAGCCTGTATGGGGCCTTAAGCAGAATTGATTTGGGGCCACTCTGAGTCACTTTTTATAAAAATAAACAAATGACATTAAACTGTAATTTAATGTGCTCTTGTGGGCCCTCTGGTAGCCACGGGGGCCCTAAGCAGCTGCTTAGTTTGCTTATGCCTTGGGCCGGCCCTGAATCAGACCACATTCAGGAGCGATCGGACGGCAAAGAATAAGGGTAGTCAATAGGAGTTTAAATATCAACCAAAAAGGGTAAAGAAGCACAGGTGAAACCTATGATTATATCAAAACCTCCTAGCAGGCTGCTCAGTGCATGTTTTAATTGATTGGCATAAATTGTTTCCTCTTTGCCATTTCAGAAATTTTGACAATTTTTTTTCTTTCTTTACGAACACAAAGGTTATAATATTAAGAGTTTGACTTGTACCTACAAGTTCATTTCGCTTTGTGGCTGACATCCAATCACTCTCATAAACTTTTTGACTAATAAAGGTATTTGAGGCTTGGTCTTTTCAGTAACAGTTTTTTTTACTTTCATATAGGCTGACCTGTTTCATTTAATTCAGATAATGAAAACAATAATATATCTAGTGATACAGCCCCAATATAATGTTCTTATGTTATTTAAAGTGTTAATTTACAATAAAAGCACTACCTCAAATTTTATTTGGCAACACAGCATGCCTTGGACATTGCTCTTGGTGCAATTACACCGTCCAAAATGTGTTAACAGTGGTAGATTGTGATCATTTGCAGCAACATGATTCCCCCCACCCCCAAAAAAACAAGTAAACAAAATACATCAAATGAAAATTAAATCAAATATACAACAGTTTGACGAAGATCTATAGCCTACTTGTTTAAATGTAGCATCAGTTGCTCTCTTTCTTCTTACCTTTCTGATTAATCCTCCATGCTATTTTGCTTAAATCAAAGTAATACCTAAACAGTAATTAACCATAAATAAAACCATAAAAGCACAAAGTTATGATCCCTATTCAAAAGCAAGAACACAATGTCGGCAATATCGAACGAGTATGAGAGATTAAATGAACATGTAGTGGAGGCAGGAATTGATAAAGCCTCTTGGCACGCGACGCTGAGCGATTTCTAGAGCTGTAGTTATCCCACGACTTCCCTCTTACCAACGGCCTGCTGTAGTGGCACGCAACTTCGTTGGTTATGACTAAAATATTAAACCTGCTCACTCAAACCACTCCAAACTCACAGAGTATATTTCCCCATTGACATGTTGAGATTTCCTTTTTTTCCTGTCTAGTAATCAAGTGGTAAATAGACTAGCCTACATGGTAAATGTTTAAATTGTATTAAGCTTACATTCCAATGTAATCTTAGGGCAAAAAAAAAAGATACATCTCTGGCTAGTACATTTTTATGTTGTAAAATGTAGTCTTGTCATGTAATCTTGAATGGGATGTACAGCATTCAATATTAGAGTAATGTAATTTACTAACGTGTCATTTTTCAACAGGAATGTCTGAAACAGATGACTATGACTATGTCAACAGTGACAATGTCACCGACTTTGATTTGTACACCTCTGATTATAACGTCACCTCCACTTATAATGATCTGAAGGAGCTGTGTGAGGCCAGGGACCAGCAACTCACCATCAAAGTGTTCCAGTCATGTGTGTCCATTCTGGTGTTTCTTGTGGGTATAGTGGGGAACTCCTTGGTGATTGCCACCTTTGCATTCTACCGTCGCCTGCGATTACGCTCCATGACAGATGTCTTCCTCTTCAACCTAGCCCTGGCGGACCTCCTCCTCCTGTTCACTTTACCTCTCCAGGCAGGGGACACTCTGCAGGGATGGGTGTTTGGCGTTGCCTTCTGCAAGGCTACTCAGGCTATCTATGCTATCAATACCTACAGTGGCCTACTACTTCTCGCCTGCATCAGCATTGACCGTTACTTGGTGGTAGGACGGGCCCACGAGGCGCTAAGGCTACGTGAGCGCATGCTAATTATTGGGAAGCTAGCCTCTCTGGCTGTGTGGCTGGCTGCCATAGTCCTGAGCCTGCCTGAGATCATTTTTTCACAGGTGCAGGAAGGGTTGGAGGGGGAGGCACACTGCGGGCTGAAGATATGGAAAGAGCTGGAGAGCTGGAAGGTTAAAACGGCCATTCAAGGAGCTCAAATAGCCGGCTTCTGCCTGCCCTTCCTAATTATGGTGGTGTGCTACTCCCTGATAGGCTGGATCCTGTGTGAGGGGCGTGCAGAGGGGCGAATGAGAGGTTGGCAGCGCCAGCGTACCCTAAAACTTATGATGGCACTTGTGATAGTCTTTCTGCTGTTCCAGCTGCCCTATACAGTGATACTCTCTCTGAAGATGGCAGGGCCTTCGTCAACCTGTGAACAAAATGATAGCACCCTGTTGTGGGAATACATCACACGTACTCTGGCATATACCCGCTGCTGCCTTAATCCGATTCTCTATGCGTTGGTTGGGGTGCGCTTCAGGAATGACGTGCGAAAGCTCTTCCATGACGCGAACTGCCTATGTGGGGCAGGGTTGAGTCCTCATCCTGATACTTGTAGCTCTTTGTCCCCCACCTCCACGGGTGTCACCATGCTCTCCGCTTTCTCTCAGGTGTCTCCTCGCAGCGTTCCGATTTACAATTAGTCTGCTTCAGCCCAAACCTTTCTTGTCACCAAAAAACCTCCCATCAAATGATTGTTTCAATCCCAAACTGAATCCTTCTCAACAACTCCTCAATAATTTTATAGAATGCCATTTCATTCTCAGAGTAGTAATTTGAAGTTTGGAGTTTATTTATTTAATGTGATCCTCTTTGGTCCATTGAAAATCTGTGTAACGCTGGACAATGTACGCTTGTGTTAGGTGGTACAGTTCAGTACACAGTTTTACAGTTTAAAAAAAATATTTTAATGCTGTTTCATTAATTGAATAAACCGTGTTGATAATGATTTAGCATCGTTTGTTATCTGCATTTATGATTCTTTTAAAATTATGAATTCAACTTAATAGCCTAATTGTGCTGTTTGTTTTGGTAGCTTGTAATACTTGCTGGATAATACAGTTGTTTTCTGTTATTATTATTATTACTTATTTGGGACATCATTTTGTAATATTCTGTGCTATATGGAAATGAACCATGTTGACAATGACCTTTGTTTTTTATGGGTTTTGCATTTTTGTGTATTTTCAAACCTTAAATGTAACTTTTTAGCAGTTTAAATGCACAATGATTTCTGTATCTGTAGCTTAAAATAAAATTAAAGTGACAACCAAGTAACAAACTAATAAAATATAATTTGTGCTTATCTTGTACTGTATAGATTCAATTCTATAAAAAGTGACACTATAAAAACTTGTAAACACACACAATTTTTTTTTTTGCACCCTCCACTGTACAATATATATATATATTGCCTGCCAATACAGAATATGATTTCCCCATTGCAATCTATTCTGCAATCTGTAAAGTGATGCCAACTTAACCATTTTGTTTCTGGATTCAACAACTTTTCAGACTTCCCTGGCAACTTACATTTCTAGTATTTTGAACTTACAGCAACTTTTGAACAGTGACTCAATCGGTAAAAAGCAAGAATTTCCCCTCTAAATTACACAAAAGCATTTTTCTCTGTTACACACTCAGTCACAACAACTCACTCTGTCTGTCTGGCTGGAAAAGTGCATTGTGAGGGACTAGTGAGAGTAGTGACTACTAATAATGGGATGTAGGTGCGTTCAATAGTCAATTCCCTGAAAACATCCACTACCGCATCCAAATGAAGAAATAGTTAAAGAATCTAAACCAGCCAAGATCAACAGAGAAATTATTAGTTCAGCATGTGTCAGGTCTGATAACACTGCATCTTTTTCATAATTAGGACCTGATTGTATCTGTAGTTACATACCAGGACCAGTAGATGACGCCCTCACACACGGAATCCCCACACGCCTTGTCTTGAGTGAGGTGCACAAGCTATTAATGGCATTTTACACTGGATATGTTCACTTAGTTTGGCTATTTAGCCAGGAAGTAAATTAAATAAACCTTTAAATTGAGTAAATTGCAAAAGTACACAAAAGTATACAACTATTATTAGCCAATTATTTTAAGCTGTTATATGCACTCTAAACCAATCTTCTAAAGACTAAACCAACTTCTAACTGCATTCTAAACCAACTTCTAAACATGCTTACATTTGCAATAGTAGCTAAACTTTATGCTGCATCTTTACCTAGCACCAAAGCTAGGTCCTATAGCCTACTTAACATAGATTCCTATAGATTCTGGTATGGAGTGCTATGTTACACAGCTTCCTTTTATCTAATTTCTATTCTCTACTGACCAGGTGTGGTCAGACCTACGGGTCTAACATAACACTCATCATTTATTTAAAACCCGCTTCCCGATAATATGCCTTTCAGTAACACACCACTCACTTGTTCACTGTAGTCCAAGGTAGTTATCTCATTAGCTTAGCCTTTGGCCAGCTCCGAGCAATGCTTAGTTAAGTCAGACCTGTGCCACTTATGACTCTGATTAAATTCTTGATCATGTTTTTGCAGCATGTGGTGTGCAGCATTAGTTCACAGTTACAAGCTTGTTTTGTACAGACGTGAGGCATTATAAGATTTTCAGTGATGTAATAAGCTGGTTTGGATAAGGCTTTGGTCTTGTTCAAAAACTATTCAAAGTTAAGGTTGTTTTCTTCCTCCGGCAAGGTAGGCATCAACATAACCCCAAAGTAGCCAAATTTCATATTAGTTAATGTGTGCAAAAACAGGTCACACATTAGTTTTAATAGGATACTCAGAAGCAAGGACTGTAATATTTTGGTAACATTTAATGTACTGCTAGTGCCCAAATTGGTGTGAAAAGAGGACTTGGTAAATGCATGAATTTTAATGTGGTCAATTACAAACTCAGAATAATATATTTTGATATAGGACAATTGTGTTGTCCTCTGCACCGCAAACTACTTTTGAGAGCTTTAATGAAGGCACTAGGACCAGGAAGCTACCTCTCTCAGGTCTCCCTTTCTCTCTTGCTAGGAGAACTGCATGCTGCTGCTGTCCTGGATAGCTAGAGTAGTTGGTGGTGAACCTCTACCTCCTTTTGCCTTCGCTCCAATCCCTCACTTTTGATATGGCTGCCAACAAACCTGCCAACCTCAACATCACACATGGACCCCAGTTTGAAGACTCTACAGACTACCTGCAAGCGCTACTAATTTTCATTATCAGCAACATCTGCCTATTTGGAAAAGAACTGCCCTTGGCATATTAGTGTTTGCTCTTTTGTGCAAGAGAGACACTGAAGCTCTTTATCGTTTTGGGGATTTTATTTCATTTCTGCATTGGGTGGCTTTGTTACTTGCTGCGGTTAAAGTGTCAAAATCAAACTTTAATTTCTCTTTACTTTCCTTTCTGTTTTGAGTTCACTTCTCTCTCTCTCTCTCTCTGTCTGTCTTTCTCCTACTCTCTGTCAGGGATTCCTCTTTTCACCTATGCCAGAGAAGAGGGTAAATGACGAAAAGGAGTAAATAACACCTGTCATTCTGCCTTCTATCAGCCTGGGCTCATGGAAAAACTTAAGGTCAATGCCACAACGAGCCTCGTCGCACAACTAATAGATGGATCTGTATCATCTTGCCAACCTATGAATTGGATTTTAATGCAGTCCTGTACAGTGAAGCTGAGCTGGACCTAGTCTTTGGGAGTCCTTTCTGTGTCTGTGGAGAGGTAGCTGTGGAGTGTTGGGACCGGTAAGCTAGTGTTAGAGACAATCATGGGTAATGCCGCTGGGAGTATGGACATGCAGTTGGGGAAAGAGGGGAAGTCAGTGTCGGCACTCCCAGTAATGGTGGCCCCCCAGAAGCAGTCAGCAAGTCCCAAGCTCCCCATACCAGCTGAGGAGGAGTTAGAGGAGCGCTTCAATGCAGTGCTGGTGAGTGTACACTGTCCACGTCTGTATGCGGGATACATAGACATGTATCCTTTATATATTCACACCCACACAGATGAAAAAGACACACGATCAGTCAAGCTTACCGGCAGTCACTCATACACATACAGCACACACACGCAAACCCATGCACATTCACACCTAAAACACTGACATGCAGACGGTAAAAGTACTCTCACACAGACATGACTAGAGCAAGTGAGGAGACTAATGCAATTTTACACACACAACAAACAAAACAACACAAAGAAACAAAGAATGTTAAATATGTTGAAAATGTGCCCATCACCAGGCCAGGCTTATCTTTGAGCAGGGTACATAATGTGACTGAGTGACACAGAAGAACTCTTTTATTCTCTGGATTACTGAGGCATTAGTTTCTTTGTATGGTCAGTTGGAAAAGGATAAAAAACACAGTATATGCTATGTGATTAAAGGCCCACTGTAGTAAACTACCATCACACCTCATCAACAATATATATATTTTTTGCAACAAGTACAGGTTCATAATTCATGGTTTTTACATCAGTTTAACCTAAATCCAATATTGTTATCTTAATTTCTAAATAAATCTTATAAATCCTATAGCTCCTGTTGATCACAAATTGCATATCACTTTAAATCCAATACTAATACATTGAAAAGAGTGAATGACTGTGGCAAATAATGCATGATTCTTGATTCATTCCTAAATGTTAGCTCTAAACTTCTAATCATTGATATCTTCACCAAGGCCTGTTGTCTCTAATCAGTTCAATCCATCCCCTTCAATCCCTGCTACTAATATGCCCTGCTCTGCTTTGTTGCCTTGTGAAGCATCCTTGGCTCTCTTGAAAGGCGCTATATAAATGAATTGCAATTTCACAATCGGTCAAAGACATATTTGGCATACCCTAACTAATTATAACTGGATATACAAGTATACTCCTTTCCTTCTGCCTGCTCATAACATCCCAGCTGGCATTGGTTGGTGGTAGGCATGTCATTAGAAGTAGCGAAAACTCATGCTTTGTTTTGACAGAGATATCCAATTGAGCAACATATCTTGTTGACCTTGACTTGTTTCACTACCATTGAAGTTACTTTATATATCATTAACTACATTCTGTAATCTCTGAGATATCGCTTGAGTCTCTCATGTGCGCACAGCCAAGATGGTTCCAACATCTGACAAGAACAGTAATGGCATTCAATTTCTGGTTTTACAACCAAAAATAGTTTTAGTTTAAGAAAAAATACAAATTATGTTTGTTTTTTATTTGGAATGGTGTAAATGTACATAAATTGCACATGGAATAGACCAGTCCTTTGGCCTAGGGACTCAAAAATCGGGGGACTGTTCTGCAGATTTTCAATCATCACTTTTTCCTCACCTGTTTAAAGTTATTTGATTTATAATTTGCATGTATTTGCATAGGTTTACCCTCTGGAGCTAAGCGGAGGAGATTTTAAATATCAGAGACATACTTTAAAACACTTTGCATGTAACCTTGTTTTGTCCAGCGTATACTTTGCAAAAGTATGTTTCACATTGTTTTTGTGACAGCAAAGATTAGAGCTTTTATCAATTCAAACTTTTAGTGAAACACAATAACAGTATTTGAGTGCTATATGGGTATTTTGTAGTCAGCAGGCAGTAATGACCTGTGTAGGTTTAGTATAAACCATGTGATACATGGTAACCTCCTTCAAATACAAACCCTGCCTCTTTAAAAGGGATGATTCAGTCGTTGCTCTAAGCACAGGGTGATCAAATCAAGACTTAAAGCATTTGTACAGCCTTACTGTAATACACCTCTTTAGCCCTTAACAAAATACATGTTGAACTTGAAAGAAAATTATGACACACCGGTGCTTGTGTAATCAGTAAATAAATGCCATCCTTTGCAAATGCTGCCTTTATGTACTTTGCATTCAAAATATTAACCAGCTAAGGTGTAAATGATGTTGAGAATCTATAGCATGGGGTGTAGAGGCATTGTTGCATGATTGAGAAGCTCAGTGATATACAGTGAGCATTATGCAGCATAGATGTCTAATGAAATGACATAATTTACAGGCAGGAAAAAACGGCTTGAGGTTGACAAGGGGTGCCAGCTAGGACCTGCAAAGGCACCATGGTACCAGCTAAGGCTCTGGGGTACAAGCTAAGGCATCGATGTAACGCTCACAGAATTACAATAATTTGGTATCTTGCTCCCACAATTAAATCTGAAGTCGGTGAGAACGGATCCACAATGTGGGTGAAAAGTGGCTTGTGCCTATAGCCAATCAGTTGTCCAAGAGTTCAAAATGTGGGGTTGTATGTGGGTAGATTTGAGTAGGCTAACTATGCAGAGATTAAAGACAACCTAAATTCAGAGTTGGAAGTTGCCCGATGTAGAGATGGGGAAGGCATTTTCATGTATCAAATATCATCAAATATTGTTTATACAGTTATTACATGACGTTGACAGCATTGATCGAATGCATATTGCCTCAGACAGAAGGGGACTATGTACAGTATGGCGAGATTCGCCAGGTCTTTCACAATAATTTTACGTTATTTTGGTAGGACCTGATATGTCCCAATTCTCAAGAATGGGTGATCCACAGTGTGACGAAACGATTTGGAATTGATGGCACCAAATCATCTCTCACAAACATGATGTAGGCAGAAGCTACTATGACAGAGTTTTTGCCTTCATTGTAGGTTGAATATCATCTGACAAGCCGATGAATCCACATATCAACCTATGACACGTCTGCATTGTCCCTGTGTTCAAAACAGTAAATTATTTGCTACTTCACATTTGCACTGGAGATAGAGTTCCTTAACACACACCCTCCCTGCCCCAACCCCTGCACCCACTCCTTGTGCCACCCACTCTTTATCTACATCTGCTGAGTAAGCATAGCAAATCTAAAATGTGCCAAAAGGCTGACAGTACGAAAACTGCATACAGAGTAGGCTAGTTGGTATGCAGGCTACCCTGTACAGATGAAGACATAAAATGCAGCTATAAAACTATCATGGTTCCCGTCTGTAACCAACAGAGGCTGAGTCAGCACTAACAAATTGGAATCCGTACGGGATATTGTGTCAGATGTCAACTATCTGTGTACATGTGTAAGGATGAGTGTGTGTGTGTCCAGACCACTAGCATGAAGAAAATGACAAAAAGAAAAAGACAATTGCGGGTATCATCAGAAGAGTCATCAAACCTAAAATCAGTAATGCAGTTACATTTGTTGATTGACTGAATTAGTTTGTATGTTTTAAATAAAGGCAAATACTGTTCCATAAGGCAGGTCAAGTGTTAAGTTTGTATAAAAAGTTATTATAATGGTAAAATCTCCCAACCCTTTTTGTTACTAGTGGGTTACTAGTAATCCTCAAACCCTCCCTATAACCACACAAGTGTGAACTGATCCTAAAACAATAGGGATTACCTGACCTTTATACGAGCACTAGCATACGAGCGCTAGCATGTCTACAGATATCATCAACCTTGGTGGCTCAAATCAAACTACCCTCCAGGAAAAAATATCCATACACAATAGTCCTAACCCACTGCCCTTTTCTCAAGTTTTTTTTACACATTTGCTGGTGTGTGGTGTATTGTGACAAGAGTCACATCAAATCATTAACTTCTCAGTTCATTTCTCAATAACTTTCTTAATTATTGCGAACATATGGTTTCAAAAGGTAACAAAACCAAATATGCAAAACTATATCACACTGTGTGAGATTCCCATACAAAAACAATAAAAGGGGAAGTTTCTGCTTTACTCAACAGATTCTCCCTATTCAAATTTACAATTAGCATCTCACCCAACTACTTTGCATATGCCTGTTCATCATTTGCATATTTCCAAGGCATCGTGAATTTGTGTACAGTATATAAAGACAATTTGACCTATGTGCTAATGTCTAAGTCTATTACATTGTTACCTGGTTATTTGAGAGCTTTTTTACCTATGACTGGTTGTGAAATTGGAGACAAATGATGCATGGACTACGAAAAAGCTTGAGGTGGCTCAACAGTATAGTGGAAAAGTGTTAGACAACCTTTGTATGTCACAAAAGTTTTCAATTGTTTGGTTGTTAGGCAACTGGAGACAAGAACAACAACAATGACATTGCTAACCAAAATGACTAAATAAACTCAATCCCTCCCATGCAAATGTTGTTACTGCAGGTCATGAGTTTCAAGTTTCAAGACAAAATGAATGACATTCTGCAAATATTTGACATTAATTTTAGTAAATTAGCATGTAGGCTAGCTAACTAGTCTTTGTGTGTTTTTTCCTTACCTCTGTCTTCATTAATTCCCTGTTTTTTCATTCCTTTCATGACCCATTGTGGTTAGGGATGGTGGAGGGGATGAAGGTTTGTGTCTTGTAACCCTTGTGGGTCTTATTTCAAAACTAGCCTAGCACCATTATTTCAACCACAAACTATTTATTCTTCTGCTGTATGTACAAATAATGTATTTAAGCCGAGACTTTCAGTTGAATATAATATGATGGCAATTACCATCTCCAGCGTCAAAGTTGTGAAAGCTTGAAGAAGTTTGTTATTAACTTTAATATGTTTTTCATAATGTCCCTCTACTTGTCTTTTTCTTGACCCCCTTGTATCTTCCCTTATCCTCATTCGGGGAAATTTAGACTTCACATGGTTCCCCTTGTCAGTAACTTCCAAACTGCCACTGCTTGACAAATGTAGAAAAGACCCTGATAAGCCCAAACAACCCTCTTCTAAACATTGCCTCAATGAACACAGATAAAATAATCATTGAGACAACAATGTATGGGATAACTCTGTTTGGCCTGAGAAGCAGAAAGTGATTATGAATATCCCAAAGACAGGGTCACACAAACAAATTGTTTTGTTTGCACGCTTGTGTATATGTGTGTGTTTGTGTTTTTGCTTGCAAGCATGCATATGCATGTATTCTGGTGTGCATGTTGGCATGTGTGTTTTTAATCAAAAGGATCTAATTAGGATTGGTGCTCTATTCCTGTTAGGAATGCCTGGGAGTAAAGCTTATAGAACTCTTAAAAAGACAGGTGTCTGGTCATGCGAGAAGCCCAATCACTGTAATGCAAAAAGATTGCCTCACTCTGGTTTCCTTCTCTCTCAAGAGCAACACATGGATATTTGCCTGTTGTCTATGTGACATCATCCTTGTCATTGTCATCATTGCCTGGATGTTCCTCCAGGCTGCTGTACAATATGATGTACATGGATTCCATTCTATTATTCTATTACGTAACCTATCCTGGCAAAACTAGGCTTAGCCTCTGTATGGCCTCCTCAGTCAACCCAGCCTACTGTAATTCCAGTTTATTGATCCCCCATCATTCATTATGCCTGATTTAACAGAATGTTGGAAGTTCAGATTGATTTAGGTTTTGGTACAGTATCAGTAGAGCCCCCGTTTTTATGTGACACAAACAACAACACAAAGAAAATTAGGAATATGGTGATAAAAGTTACAGTTGAATTGGTCATATTCTAAAGTAGAAAGTGTAAAAGTAGTAGAACAAAAAAACAAATTGGTTTTCCCTGCAGAATGACAGTTGGCAGTCATCATGGGACATTAACGTTCTATGACATAACTGCAGATAGGTTGTTAGTTTTATGGTGTCATAACTACCACAGACATGGTTTTCATTTTTGAAATGCAATAAAAACATGTGTTTATACCTGCAGTGACACAACAAAGGCAATAAACTAACTCAGAAATTTTAGGATGTGAATTGTCAGTTCACAGCAGTGTACCAACTAAGTTATGGCAAAACAATTGTCTATGTTCAAAATGAACTTAAACACATGATAAGTCACATCAGCCTTCTTCAAGGATTGTTCCACCATAACATTAAATAAAACATTAAACAAATCTTCAGTTAACTCTGTGAAAGTCATGGACATGAAATAAACATCTTCAAACCTCCAAGAATCCTTCCTGGAACTGTTGCAACTATTTCCACCTTGAAGGTTGCATGTATCTGAAGAAAAACAAGAAGCAGACCTAAGCATTGGAGAATGCTTTTTAAGGCAAATGAAGATTTGACTCAGCAACTCTCAGTGACCTTGTGAAGTAACACTATGTGTCTTTGAGGAACTTTGTACAAATTGACAATAACTCAACAGCAGGAGGGGTGCTGGGCTGAGGTGGAGGAACAAAAGGTAAAAGGGGTAAGTTTTAGCGAGGAGGGGAGAGAGTGTGTAAGGCACTTTGGAGATATTGCACAGTGTTGTCCTTGAGTGGTAGTCTCCTGTTGCCTAGCCCAGTTTCACAGGGTGACAGGACCATATACTCCAGGTCTATAATTAGTGCAGCTGGTGTGTGTGTATGAGTGTGTGGGAATGTGTGTTGAGGGAGGCATTTAAGTTTGGACAGAATGGGTATCTGATGCCGGAGGCTTGATTGTTATAATATAGGGCACTGTGGGTGTATTAATGAGCATGGAGCCTTGGGAATTATGTCTGTGTGTGGGTGTGTGAGGGTGTTTGTGTGAGCTTAGTTGGCTGTGTCACCACTTCTACATTCAGGATGTGTTTATTTTGTGTTTCTGTCTGTTTGTCTGTCTGACTTACATCATGGTCCATTTTGGTGGCATCGTCACTGCAGGGCATTTGAAATGGACCATACTGTAACTCAGACTACATGCTAGGCTCAGCTAACTAGCATACAGTTTGTGCTGGTTAGCTGAGCCTAGCATGTGGTGGCCTCAGGTGTGTCAATTCTGCAATTGTACAATTGAGAACAAGTTTGCTGTTTACATATAGTTTGGGCTTAAAATTCTGAAGGACAAACCTACATTACAGTACTTAACAGCTAAAAACAATAGCTTATTTGTGAAAATGAAAGGATTTTCACCTGGCATGACCACTTGCAGGATTAAACATAAGGTCCTATATTGTTGTTGTTGTTGTTATGTTGAGGCTGTGAAACAGCATTCCACACCATATCACTTTACACTGTGTCAAAAGCCATTTGCTGCAAACATAGTGTTTATGTTCATTTATAATAAATAAATAAAAAAGCAATTACAGGAAGGCTAAATTTGGAATACAAAATTGGAACCAGGCACAGTATAACTGGTTTTCTGAATCCCTTTAAAAGTTTTGGAAAGTTTTGGAAACTTGTAAAAAACAAAACAATAAACAATAAATACAATTGATTGCATACTCTCATTGGTCTCACATGTTGCTTTGGCAACAAACAGTGTCCCATGTTGTAGCAACAGACCTATAGTAACATTACCAGGCCTTTGTCAACAGGAATTGCTTGTGGTAGTTGACAAGCTGAGTCATATGCTGATTGGAGTCAGCAGTGGCCTCCATGAGTGACATGCATTGAAATCATTGGCAGTCTACTGCATTATTGAGAGGCTAGTCACTGCGTCCTGCAATGAGGGGGCCATTGAGGGAAACTATATGCTTGTTTGTAACTCGAAAATGTTTCTGGTCAAGTGATTTGCAGACTTGAAGTTCATGGTAACGAAAGTCTAAAAAATATTTGTGAACATTATTATTATCTTTTTCACTAAATGTTATGTCTGATCCTGTTGTGTCTATTCAGTCACTGATGTGATTCCCTTTTAAGTCATTCAATTATTAAAATGTTTCTCGTATCCTGTGCAAAGATTATATTTTCAAACAACCTAATTCAGATTCCTTATCACCAAATGCATGGTTAACATGTTATTGTCCTGAGATACCAAACATCTCCCCCTCATTCTCTGTGTCTTTCCTCCCTTCCCCTGTCTCTTTATTCCTCCCTTTTCTTCCTTTTCTCTGTAGAACACGATGAATCTGCCTCCCGACAAAGTGAAGCTGCTTTGTCAATATGACAATGACAAGAAATGGGAGCTGGTTTGTGATCAGGTGGGTCTGAAAGTCGTTCAAAAATACCTGAACACCCACATCTGAAGTACTAGATGCAGAGGGAATACCAGATAATAAGTGAGTGACAGAGAAGTGACAGAGAGTGACAGAGAAGTGACAAAAAGTGACAGAGAAGTGACAGTGGGGAACACAAACTGGCCAGCTCTGAAATGTGCTAGCTGGTAACACCCCAAGGTCAACGTGACCAACACAGGTGATGTAATACAAAATGTTGGAGGGATTTGAGATTTACCAATCAATAAATGATTCTTCACATTTCATTTGAATCATGGATTACTAAATTATTTGTATATAATGGGTAATTGCACTTGTACAAGGTGCAACAGCAATTCTGCATAGATTCTGGTAGAATTGCACCATTGAACAGTACAACGTATTAGAATAGATTTGGCGGCCAAAATGGAGGGCATGTATGTGTGCACGTCCCACTTCCCAAAGCATTATCAACATTATTAGCGGTGTCAAAGCATTTCCTTAACCCCATAAATTAATGTTCATTGACATCCCCACTTTTTTAGGCTATAGTTGAAATAACTTGTTACTTTAGTTACACTTAAAGCAATTTCTACCAACATTAGACCCCTCTGTGTTCAGTTTCCATGTTTGGATTATTGTCAATTGTCAATACAGTCAAAGATTCTGTGAAACAAGAGATTTTCCATATGTATATCAGTACTTAAGACCACTACTGTGTGGGTCAAGTTCATGTTTCACAGTGAATTCTTATTTTGTTGGTAGGTAGAACACTGTCCTACTGATACAGTACACTAACACAATGACTGACAAGTTACACCCTGCTGAGAACCTCATCAATATTAAATGTTGCTGTGGCAACAGTGACAAGGGCCAACACAACTTCCTGTGGCTTGGTGAGGACAGACTCAGAGGACACCTGTCACAGACTTTCCCAGAATCCCCACTGTGTCCGAGAGCTGGAGGTTGTCCTTTGGCATGCCGTAATGTGGCACACACGACACTGTGTAAAATCTGTGATCCGTTTGTGCGGATTATTTAGAGGTTGCCACTGAAATGTTACCAAATCTTACACACCAGGATCAATATGTTAAGACTTATTTGGGATTCATAGAGTAGGATTATCAATGGAAAACAGGATGAGAAGGTATGCAGGTTGAAAAGGTTTAAAGGGCAAAAGCACATATTGATTGAATGACATACATTTGAGCCAAATACTGCAAGGTCCAATGCATGCAGACGTCATTACCCTATACATAACAAGCTCGTTAGGATAAGTCATATTTGCATATTTGCATTAAAGATGCTGTGTAATCAGTCCCCCCCTCCCCCACTCATCTACAGTACATTCATGCCATCAAGCATACAGTAATTAGTGTAGGTATGTGCATGTGTTTAAATGTGTGGTTCTGTGTGGGTCGGCGTGTGGGTTTCTTTCCTACAGGAACGGTTCCAAGTGAAGAATCCTCCGTCTGCCTACCTGCTGAAACTCAAAAGTTATCTTGACCAGGGAGGTGTCAGTCGAAAGGTACAATACACCAACACATATTATCGAACATTATCGAGTGCTAGACATTTGAGCAACTAACTTGTATTTTATAACACAGATTACAATCCATGCTCTGTGATTGCATCCACCACTTCCCCAAGCTCCCTACTTACTGGCATTCTTTGTCAGTTTTTTGTCTGTTTCACACAATGTATCTCCTACACCTACTGTTGAAACATAGTAAATACAAAAAAAACGGTCACAACTGCATTCCTACAGTAACACTTCCCTGCATTGCACAGGGCTCTCCCAATGCTCACTGACAATAGGCGTGGCCAGATAAATTCATAGTTAAGAGCAAAATGTACGTGTTTCTACAGTAAATAAGGTTTGTGAGGCAAAATAGGGTTTCTTGGGGGCAAATATAATAATCAGTCACTGACATGTAATAATCTTCATTATCTGTCAATATAAGTTATAATATAAATTGCTCATTTCAATGTATAAAAAGAAAATCTACCTTTCACATATTCCACCTAATTAAAGCTTTTACTGACAATGATCTTGCATGTTCACTTAGTTCAAACGGCGTGTCCAGGAGTCCACCCAGGTTCTGAGAGAGCTGGAGATATCCCTGAGGACCAACCATATCGGGTTAGACCAACTCACCATTATTACCTTGGTTGTGCTGCATGAAAGAAATTATCAGTTTTCTGCATGAATCAGCAGTCCTGTAGATATGATAAAAAACTGACGGCACTTTAATGCACACATGGAAACACCTACATCTAACAAAAAAATTGCGGAAACACTTGCAGGTTGTGGTTTTAGTGTTACATGTCATGCATCTTTAGTCGAGCAAAACTGTAATCTCCTTTCAGTTTTTGGAAAAGTTGTGAGTTGTAATGTGTTCTTAGTCTTGTTGTTTTTGTATTATGTTAATGTGGTTTATCGATACACATTTTTAAACAAACAGGTCAGATCAATTACGGGAATGAAAGCCTTTGCGTAATTTGTGCATGCTATTAAAATGCAGTTTTAGACTTTACCCAGTTAGCTGCCGATGTACATTGTAACGTTTTTTTGGGCTCATCTTTCTCTTCTTCTGCCAGCTGGGCTCAGGAGTTCCTCAATGAGGAGAACTGTGGTTTGGATGTTCTTGTAGACTATCTGTCTTTCGCCCAGTGTGCTGTCATGTGAGTGCCAGGTCTTCACAGTATGCACAGTTCAACACTATTCATCTTCTCTTCCCTTCTATAAACAAGGTGCCTTACACATCATGTGACAGTAAATTAAACTGCACTGTACCGCTTAGGTACGACATGGAGAGCCTGGACAATGGCACGTTGCCTACAGACAAAGGCAAACCGCTGGATAAGTCTGTGGAGGATCTGAGCAGAAGTGCCAGTAACTCACCCACCCACGGTGCCTCCAAGACTGGTCGACCTTTTACCACCAGGTGAGTGTCACTGGAGGATGGAACACTGGTGAAAGGTATGGTAGTGGTGAGCGGCTCCTCCGTTGTCTGTGTTCTATAGTCTTTCTCTCTCAAGTCAAAGTAACACAGGGCTTCACAACTGTCCACTGAAAACCCCAATAACCATCCTCTATCTTACTATGTTGCTGCTGTACTGGTATACACACACATTCACACACGTACACACACACAAACACACACACACACACACACACAGCTGTGTCCCCTGTTGATTCCCAATGGGAGTTGATGTGGATGTAGATTTATCCCCTGTATGTGGGTGTGCGTGTGGTTGACGTCACCATTTTATCGGATCAATGCACAGGAGACAGACTGATAAACACACCGGCTGATAAAAACACCATGTGGCAAAAAGATGTGGGTCTGATTTTTGGAACCATTCATGAGCGGTCAAGCTAATTGGATCTTTGGTAGATTATCTACTCATACAATACTATGAGTTGAAGACAGCTCCACGCTGTGGTCCTTTTATACAAACAACATAGAGACAAAAAAACAAGTAAAACTGGAAAGTAAGACTATACTATGTGGTATCTTTGAAGAGGGAAGCTGAGATTTATTTCCTACAAACTGTGAACACATAAGCAGGTCCACACACCTGAAGACACCTCTAATCTACTCAATCCGGATGAGCCACATTCTTGTGTTGAGGGTTCTTAGAAGCATGTCTATTTATCAGCAATGTGATCTACATGTGTATGTGTTTGAAAGGAAGGTGTAAACTTGAATGGGAAAAATGTCGGACTGGAACTCAAACCAGCTGACATTCCAACTAGTCATCAGACACCTGAGTGAAGTCCTTTTTGGGAGTGGTGTCATTGATGCTTTTCAGCAGGGGGTGTACAACCATAGCTCAACTTCAGGCTTGGAAGTGGATTTGTATATTTTCTGTCACTTTTCTTTAGCCCATCTTTGTTTCTCAGATATCAATTTATTGTGTCCATTTATCGTTTAAAATGTGTATGATCTAATGTTGTAATTTTCTATCATCAGAATAATGTATATCTATTGGTTTCTCACAGATCTACTGAACATAACATTGCAAGATATGTTGTAAAATACCATATATTTTAATTCCCCAGTAATTGAACAGTTCATATCATTGCAATGTTTAAGGGGCTTTCACAAACAAGCGTTATAACTACAATATGAAGTTACACTATGGTGCTATGCACTGATGTTGACAAGGTAATAACAGCAACATCTTTCGCCTGGCAGATTCAACTCTCTCCACAACAGGAAAGCATTGAGGAATTCACGTATCGTCAGTCAGAAGGATGATGTTCACCTCTGCATCATGTGTTTACGTGCCATCATGAACTACCAGGTATGGGTCTTCTTTTATAGATAAACTTCATCAGCCAGCAGTTTAAATTTCACAACTATGAATTCTGGCACATATGTTACACAATGATCATAAGACTAGATACACCAGGAAATAGAGGGATCATATTGGATCATGGTTTCTGAAAAACTGCAACGCTTTATTTTAGCATTACTGAATTAAGCATCTTAGAGAACTGTGTTATTGTCAGTCATTGGGGATAGGCTGTTGTAGTTGATGCACATTTAAAAGCTAATTTAATCATGATCTGTGGCTGTGTTTTTTAGTCTGGCTTTAACCTGGTGATGACCCATCCGTGCTGTGTGAACGAGATCACGCTCAGTCTCAACAACAGGAATCCCAGGTGAGGATGAGGAGGATGAGGATGAAACAGTTAAGGGGATGGAAGTTTAATGGGTGAGGCCTGTGTCTGCACAGTCAGGGGGGAGTCAAGTGTACATCTTACTGTAATGAAGACATGTCCTTGGATGAGATGAACTAGTGATATGAAATGAGAGGTATGAATAATGTATGTTTGGATTTGAGAGTGAAAACAACAGAAACAGAAAATACCGTAATACTGGTGAAAATGATGTGTCTCGTGAATGGTTGTGATGGATACTGATGTACACTATTCAAAGTGTTATTGGACTGAAAAGGATCTATTTTGTCTCTACAGAACCAAGGCCTTAGTATTAGAGCTGCTGGCTGCTGTTTGTCTGGTGAGGGGTGGCCATGACATCATCCTTTCTGCCTTCGACAACTTCAAAGAGGTCAGAGAGGTCCCAGCAAGGACTTTTAACTGATCAAACCCCCTTAATCCTTCTGTCAGATATCATTCCTATCTCCCATGTCACATGATGCATGAATACTGAATAGTGAACTGCTTTATTACTTTCCTCCTCAAACTAAGTCACAATAGCGATTCACAATTAACATGAACTTTCAAAATGCAAAAAAATACATTAAAGTGTTGGTATTATAGAACCTAAATCTATGAACACTTTAGAATTCAAACAGAAATAGCGGTATTAACAATATTTTTTCATAAATATCTTAATTTGAGTATAATCTCCCTTCCCGAATTGAGTTCCAATTGAATTGCCTGACAGACAGAATATCTCTCCATGCACATCCTGTCCGAATTTGGTTGAGATGCATGGGGGTTCTTTAGACTGCCATAACTTATCTTATCACATCTTGGGGGAAGGTATCGGGGGTACCCCCTGAGTCACTAACCCACTGGCAGCTGGCGAGGTCAGTTGTTCCGGGGGCAGACAGAATATCATGGGGGGGCACACATTTTCAGAATACTTTTAGGGGCTGTGTGACAGATTAATCTTTCTGTGGTCCTCTAACCACACAACAGTATCTGTGAGGCAGCAACTGCTGCCAGCAGATATAGAAACTGGAGCTTTCAAATAGCTAGACAAAATGGTATTGACTTAGGTATTATTAGTGATAGTTCAAGGTCAGAAAAACCAAGCTATGGCCTAGCAGGGCTGGTTGAACAGCTCTACACCTGGTAGACCAGTTTGACTGCCAGCCCTGATCTTAGGGCAGTTCTTGGATCTAGGGGTGAACTGGAACCAAGATCTATCCCAAGAATGTTGGGTAAAACTGCTTGTATTTGTTGAATCTAGTGGAATATAGCGATGCATTTTTTCCATTCATGTTTCCATACAAATAGTTTGGGGAAAGGGTAATTACACAAGCAGAATATCTTGACACAATTGCTTTCAGGCTGTCACTTTTGCTAACGATTGGCACACATTTGATTTGCATAGCCAATTTAAAACTCAAAGCACACTGGAAAGTACAGTATCTGGCCCCCAGCAACATGACTCTGTTTAGTAATTGTTAACACTGATAAGCTACAACAGGAAGGTTTTGTATGTTTATTTTATTCAAAAATATTTTTTACATTCCAAATTAGTGGCCCCTTTATATTAACTAGAGGTTTTGGAAATTAGACTGAATCAGAGTACTGAACACATAATTATGTATTTAAATAAGTGATGGTACCCAATCAAATATGTATGTACTTTATGGTTAAACATACTTTTAACTTTTAAGTTTTAACTACACATTGGAATCTCACCACATTTTGGACTTGCAAAAAAACATGAAGCACCATATTTTATAGAAAATACCAAAGCTCATAGAACTGTATCAATGTCCATTGTTGTTAGTCTTCAATGGTCTGTCATTTGACACCAACTAATAGGGATCCACTAAACAATGCACAGAATGTTTTGAAATATTTAGAGTTATTGGGCATTACAGATTTCACCTCTTTCTTTCAAAATACTATCAACTGGATAAAAGTAATGAATAATAAGCAACTCACATTCAAGGCACGAATGGTACACTCTTTCTAAAAACTTGCCTTTCCTGTGTTCTAAAGCCTTTAAATGGTGACAAACATAAAATACAAATAATTATGTTGATAACATTTCTCTGACTTCTTGACAAAGTATAGTCAGTATAGTACAGAGCACATATCCAACTTCATTGAACTTTAATTCAAAATTAAACAGTTTGTTCAGATGACCTTTTAGGCTTGATGGTGATCACGTGCACAAAAACCCCTAATGTTGCAGAACTATTTTTTGCAATGTCTTCAATGTAGTATTTATAGCAATTATGAAAGCTGGATGCATGATACATTTTGTCCAGAACTGGCCAGACGGTAGAACCCACAGGCCAGGCAATGCCAATCCTACACCAATCACAAGGTATCTTTTACTGAGCTGCCATCATGAGTGCCAAAGTGAGAGGCATTTGTTTTGGGTAAAGCCCAGGGAAGGTGCGTTTGTGTGGGCAGAACACAGTGGGAAGAGATAGAAGGATAAGAGCTCATGGTGGAGGAGTGGAGGAGAAGAGTAGTGTAGAGGCGCGTGGGCACTGTGCCAGGACTGCCTCAGATGTCCCACAGTGGCAGAACGTGTGCATTGTTTGGGTACGGAAGGCCGGCAGGATAAGGCCCTACATAATTTAGGGGACATGAGTGGGCAGGAGGAGGGGAGGGGTGTTTACTCCTTAGAATGCATCACATATATTTGCAGATGGCAGCAAATGCATACTGCATGAACTACGTCAAGAAAAGATGTCAAGGAAAGCAGACACAATTAATTTATTTACGATAAATAGTCCTGAACACATATTGCCAAGACACGGGATGTATTACCTTCTATCTCGTACAAAATACCTTTGATCTCTTTATACAACATGGTGAAGTCGTAAAAATGTCTGTTTCAGTACATTGAAGAACTGAGAAGGTTGAATTAAGTCATGAATCTTTTCATTTGAGCATGCACCGTTCACCAATAGTTCGTCCATGAACTATAATCTGATACTCTGGATCCAATCCAGCAATATAACATCCTTAGTCACAGTCCGGCCAATTCATCTTGCTACCTGCCAATAGGCCAGGCTGTAATGAGATTACATATACTGTATGCTGAGGTTCAACATACATACACTTGCACGCACATTGCAGCACACCAGCAGTGGGTGATTTTGACTAATAATCCTTCTATAGACTTAATCAAATAATAATAATAATATGAATAATACATGTGTACTTTGGGCCAGAGAGCATAATCTACATTTTGAAAGTCACACAGGATGATACAATGTGTGTACGTCTGTGTCTCTGTGTGTGTGAGAGAGAAAGAGAGAGACAAAGAGAAAGAGAGAGTGGAAAATGATAAGAAAAGAGTGGGGATGGGAATGATTGAAAAATAAAGACTAAGGAATTGGGGGAACATAAGCTTCATACACACTGCCAACATAAGTACACACTGCCACCCTGTGTATACTTCTGGTGCTGCTTGTCAGTAATATTATTGCATAAAGTATTTTTACATTTTCACATCATGCAGTACATGATAGAAAATACTAAAATTGAATATGGAATAGAATACTTTGTTTGCAAGTATATTTTAAGACTGGAAGGGGCCAAACATAACTTACACTTTGTCACAACCTTTAGATCTTTAAACTCAAAAAATCCAAATGACCAGTTTTTGTTTGCATAACTGTAGGTGTGTGGAGAGAAGAGTCGCTTTGAGAAACTCATGGAGTATTTTTGCAATGAGGACAGCAACATTGACTTCATGGTAAGTTCAATTTCTCAGTCATTCCATTTTATTATACAAGGCACTAGGGAGATTTTGTTGAAGTGCGTGTTCTTCCCAGTGGGTGTGCAATAGCTTATGTCGCCAATTACAGTGGCTACATTAACTCAACAAGTCCTTGTGTTAAGTGGAGCCTCAACAACCAAGCGTAGGGAAAATCTGTGAGGGAAACTTAGGATTGTCAAACAGCAGTCTACTACAAATACAAGCAATATATTTAAGCAGCACGGATGTTGAATGAAGATCTGTCACAGTACAGAAGTAACCAGTTATCTTTTACCCCCAGGTGGCATGCATGCAGTTCATCAACATCGTTGTCCACTCAGTGGAGAACATGAACTTCAGAGTGCACCTACAATATGAGTTCACTCACCATGGCTTGGATGACTATCTGGAGGTGAGTGACATGTTATCCACATCTCTACTCACTTGTGCCCAGCGTAGTTTAAAGTTCTGGGGTGACATGTATACAGGCGTGTAGGTATTCAATAGCCACCGAAACATGCAACGGGTGTTTCGACAGATATGTATAAAAAAACAACAAAGTGCAAGAATCGGTGCTTTGCAAGAGTTTGGACACCATACGCAAATGTTGTGAGTCAATGACATATGTGGCCGAAAGGCAAAGAAAGTGCAGGCATGAATAATGATAATTTACTTGTTTCAGTGAGGCCGATATTGCCCAGAGTGGCAGACAAACAGACATCACAAGTAAATGTAAAGACAAACAAAAATGGCAAAAATACAAACAAAGAGTTTTATACATTTGGCCCCAGATTCTTAATTGCCTGACCATACTGTGCTGTATGACAGTACTGGGAATGTACATACATAATATGTAGGCCTACTGTTTTATAATCTATGCGATATGCTATTTACTTCTTATACCCACCAAACAGATACAATTAACAGATATCATTAATATGATCATTATACAGTAAATAGACTTCCATATAACCATGTACACTTCTCATTTCTTTATGTGTTTAATTCTCCCTGTTTAGAGTTTAAAGTTCACAGAGAGTGACAGACTGCTGGTGCAGATACAGGCTTATCTGGACAATGTGTTTGATGTTGGGGCACTGCTGGAGGATGCAGAAACCAAAAATGCCCTTCTGGAACACATGGAGGAGCTGCAAGAGCACAATGTACAGGTAAGTAGTGAATAAAACCCTCTACCCTTTACAGTACTGCACACACACTGTGCACTACACTTTTAGTACATTGCACTGGAACAACTTATTGACCAAAATCAATCTTCTTTGGTGCGCGTGTGTATCACAGATAAGCAATAGACTACAAGAAAGTGAGAGGGAAGCCATGGAGAAAGTGTCTGAGCTGGAAAAACAGCTAATCCAGACCACCAAAGAAGTGGAACTCCTTAAGGTATAATGAACAAACACAGTCTTCATTCTTTGTTTTATAACTAGCGTGTCTATTTATAAACTATTGTCTCAAGTAATCTAGTTACTCATCTGGGTGTCTCTAAGGGCAGAAATATACATTATCGAGACATCTATATAATCTCTATATAATTGAATTCTGTGCAATCTAAAATTTAATGTAAAACTTCCAACCTTAAAAGGAGAGTCTACGAGAATCCTGCTCCCAGGTGACTATGCTACAACAGCGGGAGCGAGAAAGTGAGATTGAGCGAGAGAGGGAGAGAGAGAGGGAGAGAGAGAGGGATCGGGATCGTTCAGCCCAGGCGTTGTCGGAGCTAGAGGCTAAAGTTCAGGGACTGGTGGATCAAGGAATTATCCGAATGGAGCGCAGCTCTTCAGGGGACCTGGAGCTAATCGTGGTCCCTGTCCTAGCACTCGCCTCACAGACAGGTTAGATACAATCCACATCCATTATTTGTATTAACTTTGTGATATTATATCAAATTATTCATAGTAATATCGATCATAATCAATGAGGATTGAAACACAAAATGCATAAATATAATGGCATACAACTGTGAAAATCTTCTCCAGAGATGGACTCACACCAACTCTACACCATGGTTTCTGCTCTTAAATTATGAAAAGTTGACGACTAGAAGAGAGTATGGCAAATGACATGCCAGTTTTGCTTCCTCAACAGGTATCAAAGAAAGCACAGTGGATGGTGCCTTGGCCCCTCCCCCCTCCACAGTCCCACCTCCTCCACCTGCGCCGCCCTTACCAGCCATCACGGGACAGACTCCAGCTCCTCCTCCAGCACCTCCGCTTCCAAGTTTGACGGCTCCACCTACCCCTCCACCACTGATCCCAGGAACTGCTCCTCCGCCCCCCCCTCCTCCCCCAGGGGGTGGGACACCCTTGCAGCTTGGAGACGCGTCGGACGTACACTTAGGTGAGTTCACTTACCGAAAGTAGCGACAGCATAGTGTAGCATCGTGTGCAGTACACAAACCTTTAAAGATGCCAATCGTCCATTTAGGTCAGAACTCATAGAATGAATGGATGAATGTTGTTGCATTTCTCCCTTGATCCTGTAGGTGTCAGGCACAAGAAGCCCATTCAGACCAAGTACCGTATGCCTCTGCTCAACTGGCAGGCCCTCAAACCCAACCAGGTGGTGGGAACCATCTTCAACGAGCTGGATGATGAGAAAGTGTTAGTGGTGAGACCAGCAGCTGGACATTGCTGTAACTTCTACTTCATCTCATGTCTCTCCGACATTTTGCATTTGCATCTTTGCATTTGGGAAAAAAAAGTCTGCTTAATGTACGTCAATGTCAGTTGAACCCATATTTCTCATTCATTCGGATTGCGGTGTACTATACGTTTATCTCAAAGCTGTAACAATTTGCTTTGAACCAAAATATGACAGCAGGTGTGTCCATTTCTTCTAGGAGATAAACATGGATGCTTTTGAGGAGCAGTTTAAGACCAAGGCCCAGACTGCCCCCGCAGACGTGGGGACCCTGAAAATGAAGGCGGCCCAAAAGACCCCCAGCAAAGTGTCCCTACTGGAGGCCAACCGGGCCAAAAACCTGGCCATCACTTTACGCAAGGGAGGCCTGGCTTCCCCTGACATTTGTATCGCCATAGAGAGGTACACAATCGTTCTTCTCTATGCTATGCATTTCAGTAACCTTCATGCTGTATGACTAAATTGTGTACTTTGTATTTTACAGTAGGTGCACTGCAAATGTTGCTATGTTTTGTAGTGTTACCCCATACAGTACGTTAGAACCTTTGAATTGGACTTAAACACAGCAGTAATGGTGCAAGGAAGATGGTCTGTTTTTCAGAATTTGCATGTTACAACACCTAGCTGTAACTCTGCAAAATGGAAAAGTCTATAGTAATTCAGCAACTCTTCACTATCATATCTACAGTATATATATAGTCTAGTATCTACCTATAGTATCTATTCACGTCATACATCAACAGCTATAACCAGGAAGCTCTCAGCCTGGACTTCCTTGAGCTGCTGGAGCGTTTCATCCCCTCGGAGTACGACCTCAAGCTCATCCAGAACTACGAGCGTGAAGGCAGGTCCCTGGACGAGCTGTCTGAGGAGGACCGGTTCATGGTGCGCTTTGGAAAGATTCCACGTCTGGGCCAACGCATCAGCACTCTCACCTTCATGGGAAACTTCCCTGAGAGCATCCAGCTTCTACAGCCGGTGAGTGTCCGTTGAGAATGTTAATGGCGTGGGACGCATTAAACGGTACTACCAGGGTGAATTGACTTGTATTCAAACATGCATCAAGTTTATTTTCTTGTTGACTCCTGCCCAGAATGCTTAGAATGATTTGAGTTTCCCTTTCAAGTGCTTTTGTTCAGCTTTCTCATAAACTTAGTTATTCCCATGTCTCTGCAGCAACTAAATTCTATTATTGCTGCTTCAATGTCATTGAAGTCATCAAACAAGTTGAAGAAGATTCTCGAGGTAGGAGACTCCTTGCTTTCCAGAATGTATTGACTGTAGTCCAGATCTTTAAACAATAAAACTTCAGTGTGATTATAATTTTAAGGTCTTGTCTTCCTCCTAGATCATATTAGCGTTCGGAAACTACATGAACAGCAGTAAAAGAGGGGCAGCCTATGGTTTTCGGCTACAGAGTTTGGACTTGGTAAAGGGGCATCTAAAACATTTGAATCTTTTCATACATACCATATTAGTGCTTTTAAACTGTGGTAATGATTAGAATTGATCAGGACAAATATGAAATACAAAATGCATCAGAAATTTAACTTATTGTAATATCAGGGACACAGCACCTGAATTTACTGGAGCAAAATCTGTCAAGAAGGAAGAGTAATAAAGCCTGTAGAGGTGTTACTGATAATGCTGTATAAACACTGCAAAAACACTGAATGTTATGGAACTTTAAATGCTTTAGTGTATTTTAAAGTAACAGTATTTGCTCTAAATTGACCAATTTCAAACGTAAAATTCCACTCCCCAAATTTCCTATCTTCCATGCCAACTCCTAAACTACCGCCCAACCCAGGTCCTGGGGAGTTAACTGTGTCACCAGCACTCAGCAATTTGTTATCTCTACTTCAGTAATTACTTGAATTTCACATCACCTTAGCGGGAGAATGAGACACAATGAATTGTGACATATTCATTTTCTGTCAGTCACTGACCAGACTGGACTGTATGACCCAGGAGGGATGCCTCTCTACACCAATCAATTCCAGCAGTACACTAATTGTTAATTTAATAAAACTATTAATTTGTAAAACTATACCTTGTGTGAGAGCCCACAAGGCTTTTCGTCATAAGAGATAGAATAACTCAGCTTGACATTATATAGAAAATGATAGTCTACAAGATATATTGTAAAAAACAGTTGGAGAAAGTGCCATAGCCTGTCTGTACACTATCAGTATGTATGGAATAAACCATGTCATTTATTTTGTTTCCCTTTACCTTATTCTTCCCAATAGCTTTTGGACACTAAGTCTACAGACCGCAAACAGACACTACTGCACTTTATTGTCAGTGTCATTCACAAGAAATACCCGGAGCTCAGGTCCTTCCACACTGAGCTGCCCTTCATGGAGAAGGCTGCTCTAGGTATGTACTGTACTGATGGTGAACACGTATCTGTAGAGCAGACAAGGAGTGGGAATTGTGTCTGGGGTTTGCACTTATTTACTTCACATTAGTAACCCACTCTTTATGCGATGTTGACAAAATTGTGTGCCATTTTTATAACTTTTCTGTAATTACTTATGATTGTCACTTTACATGTACATGTAGTGATTTAGCAGATGCTCTTATCCAGACTTTAAGGACATACTTAAGTATTATGTTCATTATATTGTTTTATTGTCAGAAGAAATAAACTGATTTCTGTTATCTCGCCAACAGTGTCTTTAGACAGCATTCTGCAAGATGTCCGAGCCTTGAAAAAGGGCATGGAAGTGACCCGAGCAGAGTTTACCATAGAAGGAGACAACCCTGTGCTTCAAGAGTTCCTCAACCGCAACAATGACTTGCTGGACTCTATAGTAACAGATGGCAAGACCGCCCAGGTCAATCCTCCTTCTGCTTATTTTCAAAACACAAAACATATTTTCACAGAAACATTTAGTTGAAGAGGATGAACAAGTTTGCGAAAATAGCATCAACAAAAAGATTGATAGATTGGTTGACAAAAACGTACAATTTAACAAATGTTCATTTTGCAAGAATGTATTTGTATTTTTTAGGTAGTTAGATATTTAGTGAACATGTGACCATTTTCCATCCAGGATGTGTATGACTCAGCAGTGGAGTACTTTGGAGAGAATCCCCAAACCACTCCACCCTCCATGTTCTTCCCTGCATTTGTGCGGTTCATTAAAGCTTACAAGGTTAGACACCCCAAACACTGTCATTGTTTAATTGACTAGTGTATAGATTTGGTCATTAATAATAATCATCATTTGGTGGGTCAGTTGATTGATTGTCAGTTCATGTGATAACAATTAATCAATTTACAGCAAGCTGAGCAGGACAATGAGCAGAGGAACAAGAAGGATGTTCTGAACAATGATGGAAATGGCAGAGTGTCATCCGCTCCTCCTGGCCCTGATCCAATGGCCCCCAAGGTGTGTAGAACCAAATGCTTCACCTTCAGAGAGCGGAAGGATTGCTGTTCAAACATTTGTTCTGTGGTAAAGTCATTTTCTACAAAACAATGTCTAGATGCATTTCTTAAATATATTTTCTTTTTGCAAAACTATTAGAATTTGAAAGATTGAATGTTGATTGAAATGCACCCCAAAAATGTCTGACCTGATACAAAACGCAATTTGGAATCAATCCACGTGTTTTCTGCGCTCAATTGATTCCGTCTGACACAATGAAACCAGTGGGAAAAACCTAAAGAACATGTTCTGATGATCATGCCTTGTGGCTTTTGACATGTAGGTTCCTATGAGGCCCAAGATGCCTCAAATGGACCTGATAGCAGAGTTGAAGAAGAGGCAGGTGACCCCACTTGTCCGCGAGGGCAAGGATGGTGCCATTGAGGACATTATCACAGGTGGGCATGGTGACAAAAGGGGTCAAAGGTTAGACTAGGAGAAAGGTAATCATTATTGGGACAAATACAGTGCTGTTAAAGATGAACAATTCAATTTTTACTGAATGTCTTTCCTCATATACTGTAGTTTTCTTGTAATGTAACTTTATGGCAGTATGAGTGATGATACAATATTATAATTATATACCATATGCAGTGGAAGGGCAGATAACTAATGCACGTTATTCTGAATGTGTTTATGTCGATAATAACCCCTCACTTTATGCAAAGTCTGTGATTCATCTCTTCTTATTCCTGAAATCTTTCAAATGATAATCCTTCCTTCCTCTCTATTTCATGTTGTCATCCTCAAACATTTCATTCGCATTTTCTTTTTACATCCTTTTTTCACACTTTGCCTTGTCATTCCCTCCCCTCTGAAATGATGCCCTCTCTTCTGTATGTCACTTGTGACTACTGCATGTCCTTCTCTTCTCATTTCTTCATGTTTTTTCTCCCACGGCTCTCATTCCCTCTTTCTTTTTCTCCCTCTGTCTTTCTTCTTCTCTCTGGGGTTCTCAGCTTTAAAGGCTGTGCCCTTCACGGCCCGCTCTGGCAAGCGCTCCTCGCGCCTCTTCTGCGACTCTGGCTTCAGTGACGACAGTCCTTCATAGTTCCTTTGACAATGTGTAGGTCCCTCTGTCCGTTTCTCTGGTCTTCTGTGGCAAGTCTTCTGTTTCTGTCAGTCCGTGCGTATTATAAATGAGGATGGATAGCTAGGTGGGTACAGTACTAGGACGCATAACACTTTTGCATACCGATAAAACTAAAATCTGCACAAATAATAAGGTATAGCCTCTTATTTAATGGGAGTGTTGATATGAGCCTAGAAAATGTTCGGTTTCAGATCATTTGTTGTGTTGTTGTGCCTCCTTCCTCCCCACAGACCTGAGAAACCAGCCCTACAGACGGACGGACGGGGGTCGACGCAGTGCTAAGTGGAAGCCAGGACAACAGCTCCACGTGTCCTCTGACATCTCCCTTTGAAACGCCCTGCAACAGCTCTTTGGCACTTAAACTCACTCATACAGTCTGCACTCATAAACACACACATGTGGAAATGTGCACACACTCGCACACAGACAGACACAGCACACACCGCACACACGCACGAAGCATCCCCTCCCAATAATTCTTAAGCCATAGTGGAAATAGAGCTGCATGTATTAAAAGTGCAAAGCTAAACAAACTTAACCCCAATTTTAACATAGTGGGATAGTTGATCCTTCATACCTGGGCCCATCACTGCTGACTGCAGATACTGGAGAGGAAAACTACACAGTTTACATACACTGCAAGGAGTTTCTAAGCCAGATGTTTACAACTAGAACCACATGAAGCACTAAGCCTCTATCAGTCTATAAGCTTTTGCCATTTCAAACTTGGCACAGTACACTTAAGTACTTGGGCTTGGACAAATTGACTATTTACAAAATCACCATGTGATTGAAATGGAGAGATGAAACGATGTGCTATGAGCTTTTAGGCACTCACATACAGTACATTAGGTGATACTCACATACAGCACATTGAGTGATTGTGCATTTGGAACTGTGCACAATCTGGCAAACTACCGTAGCAGACACTACATTTCTAGTTCACAATTAATATCTTACTTTATTTCACACTCAGATAGTTGAAATATTTAAACAAACAACATTTTCTAATAAGTTGAAATCCTTTTAAATTATGTACAATCATATTTAATTATACATCCAGAAAATACTTAAATTAAATAATAATTAATTCTATTTAATGTAAAATGGGTGCTAGAACCGATTTTGTGCTTCACAATGTAGACCAATTGTCAGACAACACATCAGTGATATATAATTTTTTAAGGCACCATAAAGCCCACAATAACAATCTGTATGTTGCTTATTTTTCATCTACTGGACCTGTGTCAAATACAATTAGCAAAAAATGTTAAATACTTGAGTGCTACTTACCTAGTTCATTACCTGAATGGAGTGAATGCAACTCTTACGGAAAGCATACATGACTCTGTGATATGATTTACAGTGTATATTTGCATCTCTGTCTTACGTACAATAGGATACTGATTGCATATAGAACAAGATTTGTAATATATTTAAATTATTTTTAATATGCAGGTGAATAAAAATGTTTTCTCTATTTAACATTTTGGGGTTGAAACTAATAAACATTTTATACAGTTTTTCACTCTTATTGTCTCCTGTCTCCTCCCAGGTATATTCAACCTGTCATTCTGCAAGTGTTATTTATGCAATACAACATTTTTGTCTGGATAAAGTTTACTCTTGTCAAACAGATCGAATGTGCTCTAATATATCGTACTCAACATGACACAACTGTTTCATATCGAGATGGCAATATAATACTGTGTAATCATGTTGCTTATCAAAAATGGATTGACTCTGCTGTCTTTTATAAGACACTTTTATTCCCACAAAAACACAACAGAAATGTACAAAAGCAGCAGTCTTTGTACCATAGATTTTCTCACAAAAGCAGCAACAATCTTTCAATACTTAAATTTGCATGGCATTAGCACTGATTCAGTAGATGGTCTAGTATACGTGTTCTGTATTCTCGTACTATGATATCATTCTTCTTGAATATTCACAAACAACACTTATCTCACACAGCAAGCATCACTCTCACGCCTCACAACAGTATATTAACAATGTTTCATATCTTTTGCAATTGTTTCATTAATCTTTATTTTTCTTTGCATGAAGATGACAGTAAAATGGGCCTTAACTGACTTTTTCACATTATACAAAATCGAATGCTCTGTACAATGTTTAATCTATAATACTGTACACTCACAAGTATACACAGAATCTTTAACAAAAAGAACAAAAGTTTGACTTATAGACCCAGCGTGCAAATTCCGGGAATGTAAGTACATGCCGTTTAGATTTTTTTACCTACAAAAATCACATAAAAATCTATTTAGGTAATTATTTACATAAGATACAACATCCACAGACAACTTTGAACAACCACACATTCATCAACAAACCACCAATTGAGTGTATACTTTATATTGTACATATTACAAGGTGCACTTTTGATTACAATAGAGGAAGACAGCTACAGTATGGTTAGTCTTAACAGTGAGTACATACTTGTCAAGAGGAATGAGGATATGAGCTCTGAGTCTCGTTCCTTCTCATCTGTGCTTTTTGTCCATTTAATGTGCTGCTACTATAAGTAGTCCATAAGTAATTTACCTTTAGGCGCCGTTAGGGGTTAGTTTTCATAGCATGCTTCACTATGTTGTTCTTTTTACCCAAATAATTGTAGTTTTCTGCAGCACAATATTTTGTTTTTACATTATTTAACACATTGTGAAGAAATAAAAAATGTACATTATGAATAAACAAAAAAATATCTTAATTTTACAGTATAATGTATGATATGTAAGTGTGAATCCTCTTTTCCAAGTATAAAAATACAAAAGGGCTTGATTATACAAAACATAGATGAAGATTTATATTTTTTTACACAAAAAACAATAATTATAGTTACAGAGATGTGTTAGTATATGTCATACAACACACCTCTGAAAGGATCTCTATTCTACAGCTTTTCCTGTTTTGTGATGCTTGTTTCTATTTTCAAGTCTAAATGATAATACATTTACTAAATATACATTATTTAATGTAATATACTGTAGCTTACTATTTCATATAGGTTATTTTGTGCCCACGGTACAAAGTCATGCTTGTAGCATGAGTTTCCTTGGCAGTATCTTGATACTTCCCTCCAAAGAGCATGTCACCTTCAGTTGGATAATCTATATTGATGTTATTATTTGGCTATGACAAATATTGTAGGCTTGATGTAATAATGGCTGGGGCCAGTGAGCAAATATTGTCCTATTTAGTCCACAATAATATACAAAACAAAGACTTTTACTGATAATTATGACAATGTATAAAGCCGCCTGGGTTTCATAAGTGATTCTGTGGTTTCAATCTTGTTCCCTAAATCAACTACTAATACAGTATTAATTTGTTGTATTATGTGTATAAACAAGGCTGTATTTTAGGACAAATAGCCAACATGAGTATTGGACATCTGTAGTCCTTACAGTCCCTTGTTTTTCCCAAGGATGACAGTGAAAATGCAGCATTCAGCTTTTCCCAGTGTGTTTTGATCATTTTAAAGGGTTGTCACTGAATAAAATAATCCTTAAAATCTGGTCCTTTTCAGTAATTTGGGTAACCTCTGGTAGTCACCACACCATGATTGTCTACAGATCCTTGGTAGGATTATTGGAACTATTCCATCCTTAGAATAATTGTATCTTACGTCTTAAAATGCAGAAACATTGTTGTTGTAATTTGGGGTATTTTTTTGTGGAAATCTGAGACCTGCAGTAAATATAGCCAAAACAGGGAGAGAACGCTAACGCTTCGAAGATTAAATCATAGCCCAAGAGAGCAGAGGAAATGGTTGTGAAGAACGCTCCAATTGGCAAGTGTCAGTTAGATTGTGAATTAGCCAGGAGAAAGGTTAATTGCTGAGGACGTGATGTATTCGCCGCTTAGATCTGCTAGAGAGCTTAGACAATAGCAAAAAAAAAGTGATGCGTGATGGAAAGGCAAAAGGTTGCTTTTCTTAATAATTTTTGAAGAAAAGGGTAGATTTTCTAAAGATATTGCTGAAGCACATCCAGTTGTGGGGTTAAAGTCTAAACTCAGATCAAATTCTTGTTTAACATTTTTGTTTGTTCTTTGAGCTCCTGTTGCATGAAAAGTACAAATCGTTTCAATGTGGAAGTTTAGATCATGATTTATCTTATTATGTTGTGGATCATCTTATCATGTTGTGCATATCATGATCCAAGCTTACATTTTGAAAACACAAGTATGCCATGCTACTCAAAATGATAATAATAGGAGAATAGTTGGAACAGAGTTAATAGTCAGCAGAAGTGTGCAGAGGGAATGTATGCAAAACACACAGTTTTTAGGATTTTAGCAAGCACACTGGTTACTCATCGAATACCTTCACTAAACTTTCAACAATCCTCTCTAATCTGATTTTTCCTGAAGCTGGAAGCAATTAACACGTCTTTAAAATGATTCTCAGGAGCCACAGGGGGCATTGCGTATCTGTTGGGCCTTGACTGCATTTACCTATATTGGCCACCAGGGATGCTGTGTTTGGTGCATCGGCGTGACAGTCGTCAGGCTCACTGGGAGATCAGAGAGAGCGTGTGGCTGTCGCTAAGCTGAGCGTAGGCAGAGCTGGGGAAATATTGCTGTGATCAGTAACGAGATGCTGTCAGGGCTCTGGGACAAGCAATCTGTCCTGATACAGCTTCTCATTCTCCCTCCCTCACTCTTTCTTTCTATATCTCTCTCGTTCTCTCTCTCTCTTTCTCTCTGTCTCTGAGGAAGAGGGGATGGAGAGGAAAGGGTGTGGTGGTGAAGTAAGCTTTGGAGAGTAAGATGATCTTTTATTTCATACAAATGAATTCCTGGAGGGAATAACGAACCCGAATTTGTTGTGTAGATTTCAAATGTATTATTCAGTAACCGTTTTTGATCCTAATATACCCTCTTGTCCAAACTCTAAACTAAACTCCCTCTTATAATGAGAAATTTATGATTAAGCTTTGCATGAACCAGTTCAAGCTATTTGTTTCCCAAGACAATTTACATCCAAGAGTTAATGTACTTGTTTGAACCTCAAACTCAAGGGGGACTCCCACCAAGAGAAGGAAACAAAAAAAGTAAGGAGAAAAGCCTGTCTCACTGACTTATTTGAACATTCTTCAAGCTTGATCCGACGCCAATGCTAATGAAGTGCTTGCCCTTTAGCGAACAAGAGATTTGGCCTCAGATTAGATGAGTATGGGCCCCACGCACACTGCTGCCATGGTGGTCTACCAATCCAACAGTTCAATGAGGCAAAAGGTTTGCAGGGCCAAACAAACAAGGTTCCCATAAGACGAACAATGTGAAACTCCTATTTGAGCTGGGAGACGAGTACGAACAATGAGATTCAGGGAAGAGCAGAGGCATTCTTTTAAGGGTGCTAGTGAGTTGTTGCACTGATGTCAATTTAGATCAATTTCGGCTCTGCTGTGTTTGGTTATAGTCATGACAAATGGGGCTGGAATGTGTCCTTGGGAGGCCTGCTTGTTCAGAATGAGATAGACTGGTGTATGGAGACTTGTGGAGAATCACACAAGCTTTGGAAGCAATGGGGTATGAAGGTACAGTAACTCACAGTAACTCACAGAAATTTTACCTATAACAGGTCAAAATAGAAGTCATGTTACTGAAGGTATTGTAGCACCACAGGCAGAGTACAGGAGGCAAGGCTACATGATGAGTACAGGGTTACCGGCCAAATGTTAAACTACTGAACTCAATAACTATGCTCAAGTTACATGGGCAGGTAGCAAAAGATTCCAATTGAAGGAAACTTAATACAACAATGTAGGTACAGTAACCTTACAAAGGTACATTCAAATCCTCTATGCAATGAGCTAATTTTACGCAAAATGTATTCATCTGAAAAGGATTAATGGGATTAGGTTCCGGTTTCTGTGATCTCAGTTTTAAAGTAAAATACTATATCAACCGTCCATTCTGTACCTCTCTTGACCTTGACACTAAAGTGCACAGCAAGTGGAAGCTACAATGTATTCTTTGTATGCATGGAAATGATGTACTGGAAATTATTTACTGTAATCCGATGGAAAAAGGGTCTTGTGTCACTATCCTCCTTCATGGCTCTGGGGCCATTGCTACATCTGCAGCTCTCAGAGTCCTATTGCAAATTTGGTTGTCAAGTAACGAAAGAGACAGGTGCACCAATGCTCGCAAGCAATAGTATGCAGTTCCAGCTTAATTATCCGTAGTCTTGAAAAATGCTGTAATGCTTGTCAAATAAACTGTTATATCACAACATTTCGAAACAAAATTATATTTTAGCCTGTGTTAAAAAATAAAGATAAAGAGAATGTCACCTGGTCATAGTATTTACAACAGTAGGCAGTTTTTTACTTTTGGAGGTCCATTGTCCATGTAGCGTACTAGTGGGCTAAGCTATTTTATGGCACACTTGTAACTCTTTTTCTTCCAACTGTATTTGGGTAATATTTCTACATGTATATGCCTGAGGCAGTCATGTATTATGCACATCTTTTGATCATGACATGGACAACATTTCTGTTGAGGAGGTTTCCCCTTCACACTCCTCAAAAAGAACACAAACACAAAGAAATAAAAATAAATTACAGTAAGATAAGTAGTGGTGGCCTTGGGCTCTTTATGAAAGGTTATTGGTTTAAAATCACCTTATTTTTTCTGTAGTCAAATCATGCTCCCATAATGACAATTTAAGAATGTCTGATCCTTGTTGGATTTAATATAACATACATAAAACCCATGTGGAACTTTATTGTACCCACAATATAATGTATATGTCATGTACAAGCATCTACTGTAGTACATCCAATTAATTCAAATATTATGCCTTTATGAGTTGCATACAGTAAACCTTATAAATGCAACATGTATTTTGTTTGCTTGGTCACATACAGTTTACTATTGTACAGAACAAATTACTTATGTACTTCTCTACACAACAAACACTATACATGGTTGCAGATGAATTAATGAACATTCGATAGAAGAGTACCATCTAAAGCACCATGTTTATACTCTTAGTAAATAGGAGTACTTTTTTGCAGAAAACCAATGCAATGTATAACTTCCTCAATCAGGAAAAGTGTGGAAAATAATAGAGGAGGAAGCATTTCACACAGTTGAATTCACTGCAAAGCAAATAGTCATGAATACCATACTATTGCATGGGTTGTATTTCTTGTGACTGTAAGCTGCCCAGATGGTGCAACAATGTCAAGGTCAGTATGACAGGAATATGCTAGCGTTTGTGATTGCTAATGGAAATTTTTTTGGGGTCTGTCCTTTTGGGGAGATTGTCTCCACTTAGAAATCCTTAATACAAATGTGCTACTTTGAAACAGATGAGTGAAACTCATATCTCACCAACGATCAATCAGAATTTCATCATCACAACCCTACAGAACCCCACACAAGGTAGGTGACCCTTATAACTACATACAAGAAAGATAACAAAATCTATTAGTTAACTCATAGGCTATGGATTAGTGCCATGAGACCAAGTATGGGATTGTGGCAGACTCAGGTGCTAGCCAGGAGGTAGATGGCTAGCTGTTTCATCTTGAGCTTGCTATATTAAAAGCTCTTTTTTCAGTTTAGGGCTACTATAGGGTACATTAAGGTGGCTCAAAATATTGGGGTTGAGTTGGAGTGTCTGCAGGGCCAGATAAGACTACGGTTTCTGTAGGTTTTCATCTCAGGGGAAGACTGGCTGGTTGTGAACTGGAGGTGTGCTGCACTATGAAATTGATCCTTTATGTCATTTTTGATACTATTACATTGTCCGTAATTTATTAATTAATGCTTAGTCTTTTTTAACATTCCTTCCATTTTCTTTGCCTCTCATTCTTCTCTTTAATGTGTCTGCAGTTCGAGCACCGTGAATATACGGCTGAAAAACATTGTGCTGAGAATTCAAGTGGGCACTTTACTACACTTTGAACACTGCACTAGACCATTTGAGGGCTTCCGACCCTTTAGCTTTTGAACTGTGCTTTATTCTCAGTTGTTAAGTAATAGAGTATTATATACTGTAGTATCTATACTACTGGACCAGGATTATAACTTTTTTTTACAATAGGCCAAGACTCCAAAGAATTGGGACACAACAATATCCTAAAACAACAGGACAATGCTGCAAAATGAAAACATTTGTTTGAGGCACTGGGAACAGCCAATGATTTGGAGAAAGTGGATGTAGGATTTGATCGATGGAAGATCAAGGTATTGACATTGAGGTGTAAAAATGGTTCCGTGGCATTATCGATAAGAATGGTTTGAAGAAAGATTATGTAGCTGCATTAGCCTCTCTAAGGCATCGTTCACATTAGGAACCATGGAATAATCACAAAATTACTTTTCACAGACAAACTGAGTAATGCCAACTATTTAGGCATGCCAAGCACATCTACATCTGCCATTTGGGTTGTTACTACCAGTCAAAACAAAAAACTGCATCACATCTTTCATCCAAGCCGTCTTGAAGGAGCCCAGTTGGTATATCCTGGCTGGGGCAGTCGTGGATGGCACATAATGAAGGACTGTAACTCTAAGAAGGGCTTTCTCAGAAATGGAATACCTGTTGCTGGCCCTGTATCTTAGGAAAGTCCTCTTTCTGCTTCCTCGTCTTGGGCCTCTCCAGACTGCCCTGTTGGAGGTGCTTGAGTCGGGCTGCTACAGTAGGCTGAGGTCCCTTGGTTGGTCCTGGAGAGTTGCTGACAGTCTAGGCAGAGCATAGAGGAGGAGAGTTGGGTTTAATGCTGTGTTATCTTTCACTTACTGTACTGGCAACGAGGTGGCATCCTTAGAAGATTGTATTTATGGACGCTGAAATCGCCAGACCTAACTGATGTCATTAGTCAATCAATCTGTTGATAATGCTGGAACATTTGCATGAGAAGACCCTGTAATTAAATTATTTATATAATCCTTCTGTTGTTGAGGTGTGTAAGTAGAAGAATTGTGAATGACAACATGACATTGCACAGTTCAATTTGGCGGACTTTGAGTTTAGCCAATTCAAACTGAGCAGGTGAGATATTTAAAAAGTTATTTCTCAATCACCCTTTCTATCTGGAACTGTGACCCTTAACATATTCCATCACTGCTTCATGTTTTGACAGCTTACTTAGTAAAGCATACTAGTTAATTGTAGCAAAATTACTTTTAACTGAACAAAATATGTTGCTACTCCTGCCAGAAAGTCTAATCATCTGTCGGTCTGCAACCCAACGTGAATGCATTCTCGGTTTGAATAAAATGCAGCTTTGACTGAATTCAAATAGCAGCTTTCCCTCCTTTGAGAAATCATTCATCAACTGGTTTGTTTACTGTGCGATAGAAGGGCATTTGTTTTCCCTAAACAAATCACATTAGATCATAATAGAACAATAACCGCATGGAAAGGAGGATGGAAAGATGCATATTCTTTTGAATGTTTAACAGGTGACAAACTATCACAGTATAGAATCTAAAATTTGAAAATTAGTGCTCAATTAGTAAGATTGGATGCAGTCCATATGTGAACTTATAGAGATACATTGGAACTGTAGTTATGAAAGGAAGAGAATAATTAGGCAAGGCAGTTGGATTTAATAGAATCTGTAATTGTTTCCTTCACTGTAACAAGCTAAGCGCCATGTTCTGGAAGGTATGACATTAATTTTAAATGAAGGAAGAGCCGCACCAAGGAGAATCAATGAACCATTTCTTGCACCTGTTTGTTTTTCTTAAGGGAACACAATTTTTTGACTGGTGGCTACAGGATATGGACAGGCTCCATCCAAGCGATGAACAAACTATTCTTAGGATGTTTGGCAGTTTTTGAGGATTAAACACATACGTTTCAAGCTGTCTTGTATATTCCTTTTTTTCATAGCAATTTTATGGGTGCATTTGATTCATCCTGCAGCACGTCCTGGGTGGGGATAACTTAACCCTCGGGCATGTTAGAAGCATGTTGGATAAAGAAAAGGCAACGATGCAGAAGAGACGGAGAACTTGAGAGTAGAGAAAGCACGGCAGGCAAAGGTTTTTTTCGGGGGCAGGGTCGGGTGGGTCTGTTACCTGTCGTCCCAGAGACCCTGTGGAGCAGTGAGGGAGGTGAGTGGGCCTCGGTAGAGTGTTGGGCAGAGAGTGGGGAGGGGATACTTTGACGGGGGCTCTCTGAAATATCTGGTGGGTGGGTGGGGGTTGTCAGTGTGTGGGAGAGTGGTGTAAGGTTAAGGTTATCACATTGCCATTGAGCATAATGACAGCAACACATTTTAGGACAGCCACTTGCTTCAGAAGAGTCACTTGATTCCATTTCAGTAATATGTATTTACATACATACAGTATCTGCATCAGAGCAAGCTCTATTGCCAGTGTAACCTCACATAAAGATTATTTATATTACTTTTTCTCTATGTAGACATTGTGTGAAATTGGCTCCAAACTAAATATATTTTAGCAAAGGAATCAACATTCCTTCTTGTATATCCTTTACTATATATAAAATCCTAGACTTACACAAGTACATCCATGATCTTCAAATCCCTTGCACATGTCAAACTTAAGAACTGTGACTCCCCAAAATATATGTGTGGTTTTCTGCTCTGGAACTGAATATTCCAACTGTATGTCTCGATAAAAGCAAATTATGCAAACACAATGTAAAATCCACAATGTAAAAAAAAAAAAAAAAAAAAAACAGCCAACCAGCTCTTACCTCTAGTTCAGCTATGATCTTCTCCTCGTCGTCTTCATCTTTGATCGCTGAAGCGGCGATGACAGGGGGTGTGGAGGCAGGGCGAGGGGCGTCACATGGTGTCCGTCTGAGCTTCACCAGGGTCTTGGGGACCTCGCCATCCTCTGACTCTGGCTTCTGTCAAGACGGTAGTGTCACTACACTCACTTTGGCAGTTAAAACGTTTTGATTCTGTTGCTAGTCTGACACGAGGAGTGGGAAAAAACATAGACTTCTAAAATGTCTCCGTGGAGCAGCAATTCTGAATATCAAGAGCCACTTATTATGCGAATGCATGGCAAGCCTTCTATGAGTGTTCCAAAGATGAATTGCCAATTATAGTTAAGAGAAATGTATCTGCATACTAAATGAGTTGAATGTATAGTACTTAATGGCCAATTCACCCACCATTAAACTCTTGTTGGTGACAATAACCTCCCCAGTGCGGTTTGTGGTGATCCCGTGGGCTGATGGGAAACTACGGCGAGGTGGTGGGGGAGGCGGGGACTTTGAAGGCTTCTCTGTACGATACCTGGTCACTGTCAGCTCCGCTACAACCAACAAGCAGGTAGATTTCAGAATGCTGTCATAACAGTCATCCCATACAGTAACAACCACTTAGTCATAATACAGGAGTAGTCAATCGTTTCGAACATAACAACAGATGAATCATCGCCAGGCACACCAGTTACTCAGTGAAAATACAACAATACATCATGATCACTCTGACACAATAAAGGGAATGAACAAGAGAAAAACGTATTTTGACAATTCTTCACTGTCCTCTTGCTGACTACCCTAGTCACAACACTCAACCCAAACCATGACACAAAATCAGTAATTAAGATACTGTCATGTGAAGACATTCCCCCCACCTGAACCACAACGTGAGCCACTTTCCAGCTTTTGGGCAGTCATCTGAACCTTACTCTGCTGCTGGTCTACACCAGTGGTAGTTGAGGACGAGCTGGTAGTCGTAGTAGTAGAGGCAATAGCAGTAGTGGCAGCAGTGGTCATGGATGTAGAGGTAATAGGGGTGGTCATCTGGGGCTTGGGGGGCACTACAGGCTTGTTGATCTGCCTGGCAGCAAAGTCCAGGTCTGGGATAGCCTTCATGAGTTCAGCCTGGGTCTCCTCCAGGAGTCGGTTGATGTCCTGGGCGCTGAATTGGGTCAGACTGGCCCTCTTCTCCTCCCAGTCCCGTTCTGCAGCCTGTGGAACACAAACATAAAAACAGAGCAGTTGCCTATAAAGTAAAACAACTTAGTTTGTGTATGTTGCTTAATGTGGTTCCTCTAACCTTGCATACGATTGTACAGAATGCACATGCATACATACCTACATACACACACACACACGTACACACAAACAAAGTATCAAAATACAAAGGTAAAGTGAATGAGTATAGCTCACTGGTCGAGCATTTGACTGCAGATAAAAAGGTAACAGGTTCCCATCCCCCTTGAGGGTCTGTTTGGATAAAAGCGTTTGCTAAATGGAGGCAGATGGCTGAGCGCTTAAGGAGTCGGGCTATTAATCAGAAGGTTGTTGGTTCAATTCCTAGCCATGCTAAATTACGCTGTGTCCTTGGGCAAGGTACTTCACCCTACTTGCCTCGGGGAGAATATCCCTGTACTTACTGTAAGTCACTCTGGATAGGAGCGTCTGCTAAATGACTAAATGTAAATGAATACGTCATTATCATTACCAGTCTGACCTCCGCGGACACTGATTTGTCAGCAGCACGGCGACTGGGCAGCTCATCCAGAGCTCTGGACCTGTAGGTGGTCGCTGGCTGGGAGTCCTGCTCAGGACCCAGCGCGTCCGGATCACTGCCTGACATGGGCATCCAGTTGGCCAGGCTGGCACTGCCCCCGAGGTCGTTGAGGCTGAGAGGTGGGCTGGACAGCATGTCAAGGTCTGAGCCCCGCCCCATGTCCTCTGCACGCTTGGCTGATTGGCTGGATACATCCTCTGGGCCCTTCCACATGCCCTCGGTAACTTGTCTGTACATACAGGGGGGATATAATACACTAACAAAACACATTGCAGTGTCAGGTGTCTGTGTAGTCCATCTAACCAAAGCACGAATCCAATACAACCCAAACATGATCTGGTTCTGAGTGGCCATGAGTGGTTCATGGTGTGAGACCCATTACATAAGTAGATTTCAACATCTACTGAGCAAAGGGAATATGCTTTCATGTCTAGTTTACAAATCCTCGATTTACTGTTGAGTAGTGCGGTCTCCATGCATTACACATGTGCCCTACCTGATTGAAGTGGTCAACATTTAGAAGATGTATACTTGGTCAATGTGTCAGCATCTGAGACTGCTGCCTGCCTGCCTAGGTTGGTCGTGGTATAACCACACTCAGTTTATCGGAACCATACCTGCGTAAGGTGGTCAACGCGTCAGTCATGGTGTTACAACGCTTCAGTAGGGCATCAAGTCGGTGTGGTTCCTCCTTCAGGAATTTGACTGCTTCAACCTCCACCCTAAGCACCACCCGCATCTTGCTTTGCAGACTGGGGAACTGGTCTACAGAGGGGAGGGGGAAGCAGACAGAGAGACAAACAATGAAACAAGTAAAGAGACATAGAGAGAGAGCAAAAGAGAGGGAGAGAAAGCAAGAGATAGAGAGGGATAGGACCAATATGGAAGAAAATTAAATTAAGGATCATTTTGCTCTGTGAAAATGTGAGTATTATATTGCGCGAATAAAATGTTGGAGTTGAATGGAATCGAATTAGAGGCAAAGGGGTAGAGAGAAAGAGGGAAAATACAAAAGATGATTCAGAGAATAATAATAAATATGTTATGCGTCTGTGGGTGTGCACACAAGTCCGTCTTCATGTGAAAGAACATGTTAGTATAACATCTTCTTTTGGTCTCGTCACATTCCCCGCTGAGTGTCAGTGTAGTCTTGGCCCCCCTGCAGTTATTACACTAAGCAGAACAAACTGGGGCATTCTCTTTCGATATCGACTATTTGAGGGGAATTTAGAGCTCGAGAATAGTCACACAGATGTCACCTTCCTTGTTAAACTTGCATCTGCTGTATTGTGGTAAAAAGTGTTACACATGTTCCACAATCTGCTAGTTATTTAGAGGCAGTCACATTTATGGTAGGGGCGTGAATGCTCTTGTCTATTACAAATTCCATTCACCTACGCAATGAGGGAAACAGCTGAGACATATTTCTAATGTGAGCACTGTAGCTGGTGAAGCATATACATATATATATATATATATATTTTTTTATACCACATTTAATAAGAAGCCATGAGGAGTCTGAAAGAGCTCCACTCAATTTTAAATAAATTCAATTTCAATTCAATACTTTATTTGCATGAAACAGTGAGGATTCGTGCCAAAGTAATAACACTGAATTTTTTTAAATATATGAATAATAATTGATATAACACAATGTAATGAGTTATAAAATAAAATAACTCAAGATTATGCTAATGATCAAAAAAGTTAAGGTGGTGACATTTTTATATTAAGAATTTGTAGAAACAGTACAGACATAAAAATATTTTGGGGGAATATACTCTAATGAAATACTGTCCAGATCTTCCAAATCTGCATCGTCCTTTGACAATTCCAGAACAACCCACTCACTCTTGAGATCTGTGAGGGTTTCCCCCAGAGTCCTCAGCTCTTTGCTCTTCTGTTCCACCTCTTGTTCAGTCACCAGTCCATGGTTCACCGATGAGTTCCTCTGGAGCTCCTCCACAGACTTCTCCAGATCACTGAAAAACCAACTAGATGTCACGACTCCAAAACCTCAAATCCTATGTCTACTTTCTGTAGTCTGTAATGCCAGCACCAGATGTGGAGGCTACAACACATTGCACAAACACTGAAACAAGTTCCCTCTTTTCTAGAATATGCAACCTGTAAATGAACATTGTAGTGCTGTTGAATACACATTTAAGAACTAACTAACAAGAGTACCTGAAATGCTCGGCATCAACCATGCAATGGATTATGTACCTATCTATAATTGCAAGAGTTGTTCAGTACAGCCTAAACTCAATGCATCTGAGTGGACATCAGATCCTTACAAACATGCAGATTAATTTTTCCATGGTTGGCGATGAATCCTGGGGTAAAGAGGGTGTCTTAGCTATGAACATGATTCGAGTTTTAGATTCTGCTACTGTTACTTTGATGATGATTAGGGCTTGGTTGGTCGGGTTTGATGTTTGTTTTTCATTCTCAAGGTTGGATTCATTGTAGTCTAGTTTCTTCCTGCCACGGTTAGGCTTATTTCCATTTTCATCTCAGAGCTGAACTCACTGTAGCTGCTGGATGAGCAACTCTTCCTGGTTGAGGTACTTGAGCCTCTCCTCCTCCACCAGGAGGCGCTGTCTCTGGAGCGGATCCTCCTGGGTGCGCATGGCGTCCAGCATCATCAGGCTCAGCTCTGACTCGGTCTGCCTCAGCAGGGACTGAACCGAGTCCTGGTTCTCCAGCTGAGAGGTCACATGGGCAGATGTTCATCTCATCAACACTGTACTGCACACACGCGCACACACTAACACACACCCATATGCGAAGACACACAGGGACACACACACTGATGTATGTAAAATACATATTCAGAAGACACACACTCACCTGTATGTTGCGCAGCTGAGACAGTTGTTTACGCAGTGCGTTGGTGTTGTGCTGCAGGCCTTGCAGGTGGACCTGCATCTGAAGCCGTGACACTGTGATTGGCTGTGAGGCTCCCGTGGGCGGGGGCGGCATCAGGGCCAGGGGAGCCAATGGGGTGAGAGCTACCAATCAGATAGCAGGGTTTTGGTCATGTGGCTAAGGTTTATTCATAATGTCATTGGTTACTGCTAGGTTTAGAGTGATTGTACACCTATTGTTCAGAGCAACATCAAACATATGGTAAACTGGTATACAAACAGCAAAACGTTTAGAACTTTAAGTTGTTGAAATCTACTACACATTCTTAAAGGGCATCAAATACGTTTCCGTAATAAAATTCAAGTATTGAGTATTTGCTGACATCAATCAATTCATGTTTTGCTTCATTCACTGCAAAAAAACGTTTTGTAACACATATTTTCATATTCATATTTCCATGCATAATAAGACAAAGGGAGGGACTACAGAAGGCAATCAATTGCAAATAAAGGCAAAACACACTGCTGGTTCACTTGGAATGAATTCTTATCAAATATAGATGAACCCTTATTGTGGTTATCCTTTATCTGCACGAGGTTGAATCAGGGAATCACTCACAACCCTGATTAAAGATATGGTTCACCTAAATGATCAAATCTTTCACTTGAAGAACATTTTATGGACTGGAGTACTCACACCCACAGCTTGTAAATATTCCTGCAGTTGTTAGTGGTCAGTATCAGCAGGAAAGTTAAAAGATGAGAGTGAACTGACCTTGGGAAACATGCGTCAATTCAAAAATAAGGAAGCAAATGCCATTTTTAGGTGAACTATCCCTTTAAAAGGGTTGATTAGAATACAAGGTCAAACAGAGTTCCAAAACACAAAAGGAAGACCAATCACACTGTACTAATACAGTGCACCTGATACCATGGAGAAACTAAACTTGTGATAAAATATATCCAGGGTGTTCAGACAGCTTTCAAGCGAGGGCATGTGGCTGTCACACTGTCCGGTTTTTAAAAATACTGCTTCATTCTTTTCAAAGTGACTTTCAAAGGTCCCACCAGACTTAGCACACAAGGAATACAAACTAATTTTATTTAGCTGGAAAACACAGGGATTATTGAGAAATAATGCCATCTTTTAGACCAGAACTCAAAGTCTCGGATTGAAATGTTTGGAAGCTGGAAATCAGGAAGACGACTAACGGAAAGGACAGAAAGATCTCAATGCTAACAAAATACTAGAATAATTAGTTGCCTGGCCATGTTTTCATCATGATGGGATGACATAACCATTTCAGCTTCATTGGTCAAGTTCATGACAACCATTGGACAGTACATACCAAAGAGCAAGTCGCACATCACAACATGGGCAACAAGGCTATCCCACCCAGCTCTGAAATCAAGGCCTAGCTACACCAGGCAGAATATGACAGACTGCAACATCTACTGTAGCTTGACAAAAAACTTAAAAAGAAAGTCACTTCAGACAAATCACGGACTGCTCAGTGCCATGTTGCTTACTGAGAGACTGAAAACAACGCAAGGACACATCCAGCACAGTACAGTGTGCAGCGAGTAGGTACACATTACTGAGAGCAGACAAAACATAATAAAACTTCCACCACTTCACACTGAACAGAGGGTCAACAGAGGGTCAACAGAGGGTCAACAGAGGGTCAACAGAGGGTCAACTTGTACTGGACCGATTCCCAATCAAGACACTGAACACAGATGTGGATGATTGGAAATTCAGATGCATACACAGATTTTCTGCAGAACATAACGGGGATAATGACCTCCACAGTGGAGTCAGAGAGACTAAAGAGAGACAAACAGAGGAGGGAGGACAACTTTAGGACATAATACCTTTCTTTTTTTTTAACCGTCCAGCTAAAACAAGAAGCAGGCACGAGTTAATAGCAAAAGCGAACGCAGATACAGTGCAAGCTCGCAACAGCATGTAAGGCACATTCATCACATAAGCAACTCAGCACAATTCTCCTGGGCAAAGAAATATAAATATAAATCTCATGCAGCGTAATGGGCTCTTTGTGACAAGTTGTTTGCAAATGTTTAAACAACAAAAACAGAAGGTAGTAACTATTGTATAAATACTCACGGTCTGTCCCAGAACAGTCACTGGCAGTTTCAATCTTCTCACTGTTATTGAGAGATGAAGTTTTCAATAATTTAGCAATCTGCACTGTATGCATACTTGCAGCTGGCAGTCGGTACTGATAAAGTAAAGATGCCAATTAAGATGTCAATTAAGATGTCAATTAAGGTGGGGACTTTTGTTAGAGCACTTAAGGTTGAGCAGCATACAAGAGGAGTGTATACATGTTTGTTTGTGTGAGTGTGTGTGTGTGTGTCTTACGGGCTGTCTGCATCTGGTCCCCTGCTCAGTACGCTCTGCAGTAGACCAGTCAGACTGGCTATCTGCTTCTCCATCGCTTCCATACGCTCCCTTCACACACAAATGATGCCAACAGTCATTCAAACATCCAACATTGAAACTATAATCATTCTCATTAAATTCAGTCTCATATGGCATCCAATAAGGAAAGGGCATAACAGGAAGTTCCCAGGAGCTCCTCAAGCGTTCCCGTATGTATTACCAGCAACACTGACACATTCCAGACACCCAATACACACCAGCGATGAACAGTGACAGACTGCTTTTCTTACCTGGTCTCTGTCTCGTTGCCTGGTAGAGGTGAGCTGAAGCCGGGAGCTCCGCCCCCTCCCTCCCCTCCCAGCCCAGCCATCAGACACAGCTGATCAGGCCCCAAACCCAGGCCGGGCCCCTGGCCCCTGGACTTGGGACTCTCCCCAAACACGGAGGACGTCACCGAGTCCCTCCGCAGGGTCTGCCTTCCAGGGGATCCTCGGCCAGGCATGGTGCCCGAATACGAGTCCCTCATGTCGGGAATCTTCTGCGGGCTCGAAGAGGGTGGCACCCGGAACCCCATGGCGAGCATAGAGGCTGCGTAGGTGTCGTTGTACAGAGGTCCTCCGGGCCTGTAGAGGGCGCCGCTTTCCATCAGCTCGCCTTGTAGGGCTGCTGCAGAGTAGGACGTGAGGGAACGCACGGATCCGGGACCCGGGCCTCCACCCCCGCCTCCTCCCCCGCGGCGGTACAGAGACCCGTAGGGGTCCACCCTGGAGGGGAGGGGGGAGTGGGGGCCGGCGAGGCTCAGGCGCCCCCCGTCCTGGCTCAGGGTGTAGGGGTCGGCGTAGATCCCTCCCCCGATCCCGCCGTCACCCCTCAGGAGCACCACGCTGCGGGATCCGCCCACCTCCTCGTCCGGTTTCACATCCCGACGTTCCAGGATTGCGCTGGGGGAGGGGCAAAAACCGCCCTGGTTGTGGTGTTGTTGGTGGTGCTGGGGGTGGTGTGGGTGCTGGGGGTGCTGGGGATGCTGGGGGTGCTGGTGTGGCCCTCCGTGGCCCCCGGGGGAGGAGTGGTGGTGCGGGTGAGGGAGGGAGTGGGTGTGGGATTGGCCCTGAGGGTGAGGGGGGCCGGCGTAGGAGGAGGGTCGGCCCCCGCTGTAGAGGAGGCGGACACGGGACGGGGATCCGGAGGGGGGCGAGGCTGAGGAGGAGGGGGGGTTGCTGAGACGACGGTTGGGTGGGGAGTCCTGGGGTGCATACACCATTTCCCTCTGGGATTAAAAAAAGAAAGTCCATATAAAAAGCAATGAAGAAATCAACCTGAATAGAATTCAATATGCTACAAAAGAAATACTGCAAAGGGTAAAGACCACGGCTAAATACGAATCTACACCACAGAGTCTATGGGAGGCGCATAATATCAGAAAGAGGTGACACTAAAGATGAAGATAGTTTGAGAATGGTTTCCAACATCCTTAAAATAGCACCCTGTGGGAACCAGACACTGGACTAACAACTCTAACACCATGATTTCCATCTTGTATCTTAGCAACTGCTTCACATCTACTTGAGCATCCTGTGATTCTACCGCACACGTCTCTCAATCGCGAAGCCCCAGTGTCACAAAATGTCCGTCATAGTTGGACAAAACACACAAATCTCCGGCCATTGCACCAAGTCCTGCCAATCAATCTCCACTACAAGCCCTGTCAATCCATTTGCCCTCCAATCCGGTGTCTCCACAGTGCTTGTTGGTGCCGGTCATGGTTTATGACCTGTAATCAGATCGTAATCCAGGCTCTGCTGGCTCGCATCCAACCCCACCCTTCTCTCACCTCTGTATGGAGGCACACTAACATATCCCTCACACGTAAAACTCAAGGTAAAGCCTGGTCGCTCAATAAAGCTATAAAATGCTAGGGAGCTATACAGGGGGTGGGAGAGATGCCCTTGGGAGATGGGGTGGTTGACCTCAAAAATGTACAGGGAGGCTGCAAATCATTTGTGCGTGTGCAAGCGAGCGTCCAAGCTCGCTCGCACACACAGGGCTGTCTGGCTTTTGTGATTGACAAAAGTACAAGGGTCAGATTTATCTCTACCTTCTGTACCTTTCACACGCTTTTCATTCATCCCAAACTCTCTCTCTCTCTCTCTCTCTCTCTCTCTCTCTCTCTCTCTCTCTCTCTCTCTCTCTCTCTCTCTCTCTCTCTCTCTCTCTCTCTCTCTCTCTCTCTCTCTCTCTCTCTCTCTCTCTCTCTCTCTCTCTCTCTCTCTCTCTCTCTCTCTCTCTCTCTCTCTCTCTCTCTCTCTCTCTCTCTCTCTCTCTCTCTCTCTCTCTCTCTCTCTCTCTCTCTCGACATCATCAAATAGACGTTCCTCTCTGTGCACCTCGAGCACAGTTTTCCACTACAGCAGCATGATGCTATTTGTTAGCAGTCTCTTTAGCTCTATTGGGGCCTATTTTGAAAACGCAACAGCACTGTTACTGTAATATCACATTACTCATTCATGCAGACATATTTAATAGAGACTGACTGGGTTTCATTTGTCTCCAGTAGGTTACATAATGAATGCTCAAATTACCCGGTTTGTAAACATTCACTTAAGCATAATATCACTGTCAGACCCTCTTGAAGGCAACAGAAGTGTAAAGGATAACCCACTTGGCTGTGGATTTCAATTTGACACCATGGACAGCTTGTTAAATGAAACACATACATGCATATGCACATGCACCCAGACATATAGATGCACAGTATAGACAGACATTTTGAATCAGCATTTTTCTATTGCACTGCATCTCAAACGTGTTGCCATGACAGCAGAGTGTGCATTTGAGCAGCCAAACAGAGCCTTTTCAGGATGCACGCACAGAACACACACACACAACCCCAACCCCATACACACACTCACACACATACACACACTCACACCCATTCACAGTCTCACACACATATTCACATACACACTCACACACTCACACACATACGCACACTCACTCACCCGGAGGTCCCCATTAGCCATATGTGGGTTGTGGTGCCCAGGATAAGTGCCATAAGTGGGCTCCTTGCAGTAGATCTTGATGACACAGCGATCCTGGACGTCTCGTGGGTCCTCCAACTCATAGAAGACGTTGCGTGTCTCATCTTTGATGAGCAGTGCTGTGCTGGGGCACCTGAGATAAGGACATGTCAAGAGGCTTCAGTCACGTTTTTACATATTTCCATCAACTGAAAAATGATTAAATTAATTATTAAAATATTTTTTCACAGAGTGAATCAGAGTATTCCATTGTGAGGATACATTTTAGGGGGAAAAGTGTATTTTTCCTGAGCCATCAAGTGTTCATGATCATGCCGACCACAGGCTCAGTGGTGAATATACTGTTTATGGAAAATACAAGTTGTTGAGTAAGAGCAACCATTGCTGCATATTGTCTAAAACTGTTTATGCGAAGTGACTGACTTCAGAAATTGTTCCAGAACCGAGATATCTAAAATGACATTCAAATTGTGTTTACTGAAAGTGCTGCAGATAATAAAGGACAAGAAGTGTACAGTTCTATCAGCGTTGTCTAGGTCGAGGTTGGAGCCAAACAAGGCTGTCTTTTACCAGGTACAATGTAACAACAAGAAAATCACCACAACAAAACACTATCTGATAGAAAACAGCCACATATCTTACCATTGTATAAATATAAGTACAACATTGCATAACTGTGCAAGTGTTGTGTGTATGACATTGACAGTGCACAAACATCTCAAATAGAACAAACACAAACTGTTCTCAGATGCCGCGAAAGGAAAGGAGCCGAGCATTAGCTCTGGTCACAATCCTGGTTCAAAACATGGCCGATCTCTGGGTATCTCTGAGCGTCTGGCTCCGGTTGGTGAATGCACTGTGAGGACAGGATACCTGAGCATAGCCATGGTGAGCCTCTGAGGGAACATGTGAACGATGAGAGCCCTCAGGGTCTCCAGGCTCGTCAGCTCGTGGGTCAGGTGCACTCTCCTGGTCTCCTCTCCCAACTGGAGGAACAAGATGCCTGCGGGTGCCGCAGACAGAGGATCGGGGGGAGGGGGAGAGGAGGGAGGAGGGGAAGGGGAGACGAGGGAGGAGGGGAAGGGGAGAGGAGGGAGGAAGGGAAGGGGAGAGGAGGGAGGAGGGGAAGGGGAGAGGAGGGAGGAAGGGAAGGGGAGAGGAGGGAGGAGGGGAAGGGGAGAGGAGGGAAGAGGGGAAGAGGAAAGGAGGCAGGGAGGAGGGGAAGGGGAGAGGAGGGAGGAGGGGAAGTGAGGAGGGTTGAGAGAGGGTGCGTGAGAAAGATGGGGGTGGGACATGTACACACACGTTATGCACAGTGCGCGGCCTACGCTCTTTGATCGCTCATTATTACTATTAGGATGGAGGGCAGAAAATATACACTTTTGCAGTAATCACATTTGTATCAGTGCTAGTGTCCTTCAGTTAGTCGCATTCAATTAAGCAATATGCCTCAGAGGCAGTGGTTTAGGGAGGAATATTGTCAGGGTTAGGGGAAGCTGTAAAGCACGTAGCTGAGCAGAAGCCAAATACAACTGGAACACTTTTGTCCCTAAACGCTTCCAAATAAATTCAAAAAGCATGCCAATTACAAATCCCGACACAATAGACTCCTGTGGTCATGTGTGATACATCGAAACAACGCTGGTGACAAGCTGACTAATGTCTCCTCCCGTCCGGCCTCGTGGTCGTATAGCGATCCTGCTAGGTGAGGTGGTGACAGGGTGACGCCGTCTCACCTGGCGCCCGGAGCTTGGCCTGGCTGGAGGAACGAGCCAGAGGCAGGCTCTGGCGAAGGCGGTTCATCCTGTTGAACCCGAGGGGGATGTCTGCCTCCGACATGGTCTCCAGACTCTCTGCAGAGGAGAAGGATACCCTGCTGGCCTGGTCGGCTAGAGCCGGCTGTGTGGGGTTGGGTCGGGTCACGCGAGGGGTTCGGGCCTGTGAAGGAGAGAGACAGACAGAAAGAGAGAGAGAGTGAGAGAAAGAGAGAGAGAGAGAGAGAGAGAGAGAGAGAGAGAGAGAGAGAGAGAGAGAGAGAGAGAGAGAGAGAGAGAGAAAGAGTGAGACAGAGAGAGAGAGAGAGAGAGAGAGAGAGAGAGAGAGAGAGAGAGAGAGAGAGAGACAGAGAGAGAGAGAGAGAGAGAGAGAGAGAGAGAGAGAGAGAGAGAGAGTGAGAGTGAGAAAGAGAGAGAGAGAGAGAGAGAGAGAGAGAGAGAGAGAGAGAGAGAGAGAGAGCATGGACAGTCACACGCAGACAAACAACAAACCCGTAGACAAAACAGTGAAGTGAAAACAACAAATACACCACTGACTCCGTGCTAAACTGTATAACCATGCACATTTCACACACAAGACAAGAACAATTAAACACACAAACCAACACCAGACCGAGGCAACAATTCAACTGTAGAGAAAATGAGACTGCATAAACTGTTACAGCATGGGACTTGCAATAAACCTTTCAGCTTCAAACACAATTTAATCAAAAGCAAGTTGAAATATTGAAGAAATAAAACTTCCAGAACAAGAACGTCTGGAGAGCCACACATACTGTAAATGTTTATGGGTACACTGGAGAAAGGGGACGGAATTGGTGCTCGCTTCACCTGCTTCAAATGGATTTCAAGGAACCAAACAGCTCTGTTGGCTAATGCTAATCTGAAAAGCTTTCCAAAAAAATGCAGGTACTGTGATGTGATGCTACTCACAATACTATGAGTGACTCCTGATATTTCACCTGCCTAATTTAAACCACTGTGGAAAGTACATTCTGAGTGAACAAGTCCTCTTGTTAAAGGTGTACCAAGAGCTGCTACCGCAGGATGTTTTTAATGAATCCTCACCGGCAGACATTTTCCAGTCCAAAGACTACAGTAATGAGCTCCCACAGTGCTTTGTGAACACTGGCCACGTTAGCTCATGCATCTGTTGTCTTCCCTACCCACTGCCATGGGCCCTCTTGCTATGTTGTGGCTGGCTGACTGCAGTCTGCACACAGAAACGACACCTATGGGTATGCTTACTCATGCATGGGCACATGCGCGCGCACACACACACACATGCACAGACATCACTTACATGCATGTCCTTAAGCATACAGTGTAATACTTGCATGTCCCCGTAATACAGTTTCCCACAAACACACACGCACACACATACACACACAACCATGTGTAACACATGCACGCATACACACACACACACACACACACACACATCTGCAACAGCTTGCAGCTGACAGCTTGAGAGCAGTGCCCCTCGTTTGTGTGGATTTATGGCATGTGTGGAAGCTCAAAACGGCACACCTCCTGCCTTATTCCAGATAAGCATCAAGCTGCTGAGTAGAAAAGTTTGCAGCACCGGGGAATTCAAAGTTTGTGGCTATTCAGCTGCAAAAAGAGGAGTTGGAGGTGTAAATAAAAGAACAGGAGAGAGGGATGAAAGGAGGGTTCGTTTGGAACGAGGGACGGAATCCAGGACTGAAAAAAACGCTCGTACAGCTTTCGTTGTCAGAGCAGAGTATAACAAGAGACTAAACTGACCCTTACAGGAACTGGTTGGAGAGGATGTGTGGGCGTCAAGGAGATGTTAATACCTCTGATCTTTGGAGCCATGTAGAGACCCGTTTGTTTCCCAAATTTGTGAGACATTGCTGTTGAAAACTGGATTAAATTAACGTTCTCAATTTTGCAGATGGAGCATTCTGGTTATTCTCCCTTTTCTAACCCCTATCCAAATCAAACCTTAGCCCCAACCCTGACAACAGTAATTGATGCTAAATGTACTGTTCAAATACGAGGATGACGAAGCGGAGAGTGGAGGAAGAGTACGCAGTCTAGGTACAGGCATGTCTGTGCATAATGCAGGAGAAGTTGCTAGTATTACAGTGTGTGTGTGTGTGTGTTTGTGTGTGTGTATGTACAATTGGAGGCACATTGCCATGTATTGCAGAGAGAAAGTGAGGAAAAGAGAAGGTTTGGTTCGAAGGTGGCCACAGAAACATATGGATTGTGACCAGGAGCGCAGGGGTGGGGGAGGCAGCCAGATCTCCACGGTGCCCGACTTTCGCTCCCCGCTCTTCCCTTAATTAGTTCTCATCTCTGCAGACAGCAGCTGTGGAGAGGCCAGGGCTCCTCTCTCCAGGTGCTCATGGGAAGTAGAGGACAAGCTTGGCTAGGCTCGGTATGCAGTAGTATTATTCCTGCTGTGTCTACATTACTGCCATGACATTTTCACTGCGGTACTGCCCAATAAACACCCCCACATCCTTCCCCAGACAGCCCTCCTTTTCAATGACGCTTTCCCACACTGTCAAATGCCTGTGTTGGCTTGATGAATTATCTTCACAACTTTCAGCTCGGTGACAACTTAGGTTAATTATTTCCATCACATTTTTGAAGGTGTTAAAATGTCTTCACTAAAATATATAAATGTTTACATTGCCAGGTACCGTAGATATTGCAGTCTTGCAATAGCTGGACGATTATAGCCCACATCAAAACGCTTTTGTATGCACGGTAACTTAAACCTGTCTTATTTTTTTATATTTTTTTATGGATTCTTCCGGTGTATGACTTCGGCTGTCTCACCTGTCTTGGTTCAGTGATCTTCACAGATGCTCTCAAGAGCTTTTATAAAAAGGATGTATCGAAAAGACAAAAAGGCCTATTGCTGCAACAAAACACGAGTAGAGTGTGGAGGGAATTATATCTACGGTAGATCACAAAAGATTACTGCCATAAGAAAATATTAGAAAGCCGAATGTATGAAAGTACAATAAAGCATTACTGGCAAAGTAATGATACTGTAGATGTATCAAAACAAAGGCTATAGATATTTAAGTTTAATATTTGCTGCTACTACTTACTCACAAGAAGCCATCGCATATTTTAGATAACCAATAGAAAATAAACTCACATCAATCACTTCTTCATCCAACATCTTTCTGTGTTACTGTGTGTCTGTTTGGGTGCAAATGCAATCCAATCTATCAAAATTACTTTCCAACACTCCAATCGAAAACAGCTATCGCTCATCTGAAACTCCACATATGGTTCTCTGTCGGTAGACTGCTAAACTTCATGCATCAGTCATGTTGTCACAGTCCCTTACATCTCTGTGTATATCGATGTACGTGTCTTTCCCTCAGTCTATCACCTCCACCTCTGATAGGTCAGCCTTACCATGTGAGGTTCCTCTGACCAATGAACAGAACTTACATTTTGACGGATGAGACAGCTGTGACCAGCTGTGCTGCCGGCACCTTCTCAGGGGTGACCTCCCCCCACCCCACCCCTCCTAGATTTCATGGGCATTACCATGTTGCAGTCCTGGAATACCGTTCCACTGAGCTCTGTAATTGAGGGAAGATCTCCAGTTTGAATGGATTCATTTAAACCATTTCATGTACTGTTTGAGCTCAACTAAATGCAGAGCTCCCTGGGAACGTCAAAGCTCCAGTTTACTCACTTCTCTACCCACCCACCTACCTACATCTACGTGTGCAACCAGGTTCAGTTGCACACACTCACATCCTGTGATGCACGGTACAACAGGCTGTGTAGTCCTGGTGGAATCCAACAATTGCTCCAGTTAACTGGAGGAGGGATGCCTTTGAGCTATTTGCCTATTTGTAAGCAACAGTACACACACAGTGTGTGATAAAACATGGATAGAGGTCCGGCTTTTCTAAGATGCATGTGAAGTTTACATTTTTTTTGGACTGATTTGGTCAGGACCCTTCTTGTTTTCTGCTTTTCTGTTAACCAGTGTCCACCCTTGTTAATCGCTGCTCTAAAACCTCACTGTCTTGGCAGATCCCGCCAAGTGTAGATAAGTGATTCTGGCTGCATGCCATAGCATAAGGTCGCCAGCAAGGGGGTGCATGACAGCAGGCAGTCTTTTAGGGAGAGGAAAACACTCCAGCTATTCTCCGAGTCGAATCGGGGAATGGCGTTTTCCCACCTGATGCAGCAACAGCAAACAGCGAAGGATAACAACAGCAGATGGCATGATGCTTTACGGTTGAGTTGCTTGTTGGGATATCCATGGCAAAGAGTTAACTGGTTAGGATGTGATTTGAGTGGACGACTTTAGTATGACACAGACGTATTCCTGTTTTTTTTTTTGTAGTTACGGCAGATTGATGATACTTTCTAAAGAACACAAACCAACAGAAACTCACCTTCAATTGATTGTGTTTCAAAATGGCTTTCCCTAGTGGAGGCCCCCACACCAGATTCCTGTCTGGGGGCACACAAGCCCTCCATTCCCAACGCCCACACCACCACCCCCCCCCCCCCCTCCCCACACACACACACACACTACCCCCTTAATGCCCCTCCTTCTCTCAGATGCAGCCGTGGTTGCTAAGCAGGACTCTGGCAGATGATAGGCTGCCAACTGGATAGGTCAGATCAACTAACGGTCTCCAAGGCAGAGTATAAGTGAGACAGCAGGATACAAAAGAAGCCCTCACCTCTGTGTCGAGGACAATGACTCAGTGGGACGGAGCATGGGATAATTGTAATGATTTTCTCCAGTGCACCACAATTACACGTAATGACAACAATTTTGGAGGCTGTTGTAATTTACCATCCAGTGCATTAAGATAACATTTTCTTAATTTCTCCTCCTATCAATGTATTTTATGGATTCTGTTGTTCACGTTTCGTGTGAAATCATTAATTCCTTGTAGCACAATTCATACAATCGTTTTCAAATAAGGATTTTGTTGTCAATCCTCATCCAAAAGATCTTTGTATACTAAGAATTGCCTGGTAGCACGACTAGTTAGGAGTTAAAGATACAGTGTAACTCCTTCTGGGAAAAAACTGCAAGTGAATTAATCAACATTCAATAAGAGTCTTTAGGTTTAGGTCAAGCTCTTCAGTATGAAAGTGTGTTGACACAGTCTCAGATTCAACAGTGGCGAGGAAAGTGAAGACAATAGACTCTGAACATTTTTCCCAGTCCTGACAGACATACAAGAGCCTGAGCATGTGATCTCGACTAAGGGGTATTCATATTTGTATTAGTCAAGCTCAGAGCTGTTAAAACGCTCGTGAATTATGCAGCTGCAGTCGTCTGTTTCCTCAGTCGCTGGCTGGGTCTGTCACAAACACGGGCACCGCTAGCGTTTGAATCCAACCGGCCCCCTCGGAGCCTCAGTTTAAACAGGCTGTCAGTCCCTCGCTTTAGGAGGAAAATGTACAAAGTGGGAGTGGGGTTGTGTATATGTGTGAGTGGTATATGCGTGTGTGTGTCTCTGTGTGTGTGTGTGTGTGTGGGGGGGGGGGGGCGCTCATGCAATCTAGGTACATACTAGATTGACAATGTGCCTTCTTACACCGTATGGGTTTGCCTGCCCACTGTATAGCCTCCACGCCCTTGACTGTGCGCATGGCCCATATTTAATACGCTAATGAACGGGTGTATGTGTGTGTGTGTTTGTGTAGAGCGAAAGCAAGCCAATGAGACATCAAAGGGGACCAGTAAGAGGACATTACAAACACACCCATGCTCACACACACGCGCACTCATGCACACACACGCGCACGCACGGCAGAGCACTGCTGCAGGGATTGCTGTTGCATCAGACCAGGAGCAGAGCAGACTGCCTCTCTCCCCGAGAGGAAAGGGAGCGATAACCGATCTTGTCGAAGCTCGAGGCCAGCAGCGGACTGGGGATTCAGGAGAGCTCGAGTGTGTGACAGGGAGCGAGATAACAGGAACGGACTGGCATTTGACGGAACTCCAGTTATGCAATGGATCGGAATGTGTCGTGTGACGTTGTATGCAAATGAGAATGCAGTAAATGACAGGAGATGTGTATTTGAGACTACATAACTGGGAGCTCCAATGTCTCCATAGTGCACGAAAGTGGTAGATGCCATGCTTCTACACACACACACACACCCTACAGTATTGCTATTTGGGTCACCATATGGCAATTATAAATGAAAACGTTTTGTGTTCATAACCGCATATTGGAATACACTACTGGAGTTGTATCTGGGATATTGCAGTGCACTAAGAATGTCAGCTCCTGTCTGCGCTACAAGACTTCAAGCCATAACACATACATGGAAGCACAGAGTAATGTATGACGCTCATTTTTGTTTCCTCACACTATTTAACTCTAAGTTTTCGACACAATTGGACAATTTCACTGATCACTTTTAAGGCACTACAGGGTCTTGCCCGCCCCTGGCTCAATCACAGAGCATCCTTCTGAGGTGATGAACAGCCTAAGATCATCAGGCTGAGAATTCTTGGCTTTTACAAAGTCTAAAATGAGAACCAATGGAGATTGGGCCTTTGCCTTCAACGTTCCTGGGATGGCTTCCCTGAGGAGATGAGGGCTATAGGATCAGTTTGCTCTTTGAAGTCACTTTAAAGAATTTGATTTACATTTGTGTTTGTCTTTTCTTTTTTTTCTTTTTTTTTTACAAATACTGTAGTCGATAACTGTATTGCTGCTCATAAACTAAACCAAAAAGCTGAATGTGAAAAGTGTGCAATTGATTTACATATTGTTGGCCATGTATGCAGACACTTTGCATGAAATATATCTTTTTCAGCTCAGTCAGCTTTTGATGAATACATTTATTATTCTGGTTCAAAAACGTAAATCAATATATGCAATCATTTATTGGTCCTTCTCGCTGTATCTCCCCTCTCTCTCATGCATGAGTATATATCTCACACATACGCACACACACACACACTTAGTTCTTCGGTCAGCCACACTCTCACCAGTCACATCTCCCTCAAAAGGGAATTATTCATGTTACCATGACCTGCACAGACATATTTAAGGCCCTCTTGAGAAGCCAGAATGTGCTGTCATCTAGGTATCTGTCATATTATGCATATGAGCAGTGGGGACTGACATTTTGGGAAGCAAAGGGATTTTCTAGATGCTGCATTAAAACTGCTTGTGTTTGCATTTACTGTAATGCCTCCTGGGGGCTGAAGATATATTGTTTAGTCCAGTGTCCAATGGTTTTGCTTAGACATTTATCCTCTTTGTGAAAAGGATAAAGAACACAGTCAAATACATTAGTAAGTTCATAACACGGCTTCATACCATGTCATGCATGACAGGGAAAAGGGATGAGTAAAAGGCGTAATTGGTCGTATTGCATATAGGCTACTTTGATTGAGTGAAAAACCATGTCAATTCATGTAAATAATAACATACATATTACAGTGTATACAATATTTATTTTATTTGATCACTCTTTCCTCACTATATCAATAGGTGGTCCAAAGACTAAATTGATAGTGGCTTTAGTTTAATGGCAGTACAGTAGAAATGATCTACGATATAAGAATTGCGCAGGTACTCAGGGATGCAAACTAAACAATTGCTGAGAATGACAGGGCAGTATATGTCTAGGGGAAGGACTACAGTAATCGTTTATTTGGCCATTGTCTCTGGATGTTAATCCATGTATTTACTATGGTGTAGAGTATAGTGCCGGTATTCAGCACTGGACAGCGCCGAATGGGCCACACTCGAGACGGCGGTGGTTTCAACTGGTTGCAGCTGGCTGCAACTGATGAGGGACCACACCTGAAAGTGATCTCTCATCAGGGGAGCGTAAAAGGACTGGTGAAACAGCCTCACGGGAGAGGAGATAGGAGAGACACAGCTAATGGTGTACTGCAGTGTCCTCACAGGCAGCTAGGAGGAGGACTTCAACCAACCGCCTGGAAGCCGACATCCCCTACCTCACCCTCACCCCATCCCACCCACCCACCCACCCACCCTCACCCCACACCACGTCACCCCACCCGCCTGAAGGTACAGACACTGGTGTTGTTGCAGACACATATTAGCTTAGCACACAAACATATAGTACACCCACATGCACATGCACATGCACACAGCATTTCTCATCATAAACAAGGCCACACAAGGAAACGATTTGCCATGAGGTTAATACTGTAGTACTGTAGTACTACTGTAGGACAGTAACTGTCCCATGTAACCACACAGCAATACATTTTGTTCTGCTGCGGTTGTGAAGTTTACTGACTTAGCAATAAGCGTAGAAGAGAATACCTACCATCTGTGTTTTCTCTGTTTCTATGAGTATGTTTAGTTAGTAATGTTTAGTCATTTTAGTTCAGTCTCAATGTTTGGAAATACAGAGTTTATGTTATAATTAAATGGTATCAAGTATTTTTGGGTATAGGTTATTATAAAAGTGTACAAAGGCACAGTATGGGAGAGGGGTAAGGGGGTCGTTACTAGTTGAAGGTTGTGTTAGTTGAATGTTATTACCAAAACAAGATAAATGTAAAATCCAAATACCCCTGGAAAGCCCAACCTCCCCCATACCATGTTTCACTTAGTAATAACTTGCTGTAATTACTTACCGCTAAACTGCAAAAAAGTGTAAGTACACACATTCCTATGTAACAACAATCTATATTGCCATGGTAGTTCATGTAACCTTAAAGTAAACTGTTGCTCCACACAGTAACATATTCACATTAAAACAAAAACAATCTTAGAACTAACCTTGAAGCTCCAGTAGTTTGGCTGTTGCTAGGGAGGGAGGAGGGGCGGGGGGGGGGGGGGAGTGAAAGACAGGAAGAGAAAAGGACTAGTGTTAGACATGTTCCCAACCCTTAAGCTGGACAACTGTTTTCTCCTTGACAACTGTGAGTCAGAGATAGAGAGACAGATGGAGAGAACCAGGGGACAGGGAGAAAGGGAGAGATTGAGAGAGAAAGCCGTCTCTGTCAGTCTCCCCACAGGAACTGAGATAATACAAGAGTCACTAATGAAGCTTGACAAATCCCAGGAAGTTTGTTGGAGAGGGTGGTCAAACAAGTTTGGTATTTACTGAAAATTCTGCTACACTTCAAGAAAGATCCATTTGATCAAATACGCATACATATACACATGTTTGTCATATTTCCTATTCCATCAGGATTCAATGGGAAAATGAGTTCCTAATTATTGTGATGATAGCCAGATTAGCTTCCGTTGTCCTTCATTGCCATCATAATAGCCTTTTAATTGCTTGTAATTGCTTCTCAGCAATTAATCAAATGTTTACAGTGACTTCACACACACTAATGATATACACCAGCTTCTGATCAAACCCCCATGCATACCATTCCCACAATTAGCTGGCTGCAGTTCAGAAACGGATTAAAGCAAATAAACAGAGTGGATTACAGAGCTTGACTTTCTAATGCAATTTGGATGGCCTCCTCTGAAAAGGGCAAGGTTCATCGAATCGATTTAGATACGAGGTTTGTGCGTGGGTGTGGGGTTCACGAGTGCCCCACACTCCTACTGTAACAGTAGGGGACAATGGTAATTAGCTCCAGCAATATGGTGTGTTTCGTGGAGTTGAAAGCCTGTGTTGCAGTGTGTGAATTATTCATTCAAGAAAGGTGCGAAACATCAAATAGTGTGGAACGTCAACAGAGCTTAACAGAAAGAATGCCTTAAGGAGAACAAGCAATTTTGGCTATAAGAAATAATATTCCATTGGGTCTCTTGGAGTAAACCCTATCCATCTCACCTTAACTGGTCCCCATCCAATCTGGGGCACCCTGAATCATTTTCCCTTCCTCTAAACAAAACCTCTGTGGAGACCACATCACTAAGCAGAACACTTGCCACTCTGCTGTACTATTTATGTATGGTAGATTGGACTTGTCAGTCATCTGAAGATTCAATAAGAACAACACAACCCCAAGAGATATTATACTAAACTCAAATATGAAGCCTAAGCTTAAACTAACATGATCTATTATGGTACAATAGGTCTGATCACTGTATTGTAGAGAAAGAAAAAACATAATTATCTGTTTTGTTTTTTAATTAAAATAGAACAATATTCCTTAGATTGAACCAGGTAAGACAGATGTAGGGAGTCGATGAATCCAGTGAGCACCCATACAAATATGTCATAAACAGAGGAGATTTCATGAGAAGTTTAAGATTTACAATGGGATTTTGACTATTTGATGGATTTGTGAAGAAGAAAAAAACATCAAGAATGGTAGCTCACTGTTATAGAAGAGTCCAGTGGTCTTTACATATGAGGATTGAGGAAATGTTCTGATATTAAATTAATGTCCAGATCCTTATTTTCAGAAAATGAAAATGCATCTGATATGGAGTCAAGAAGGGATTGCTTGAGACCCAGAACATAACCCCTGATGACTAAGACCCAGACCCGGAACATTAGTGGACTTAAAAATGCTTGAGCCTGAGTCAAAGAGACCAAGACTGTACAGTACCTGCTACTAGAAGCAACTGCATTCTCACCCAGTAACACATTGTTCCTACACTCTTGGGGAATCCTAAAATCCTACCAGCAAATACTCTGTTGCCTGCCACCCTCTTTGGATTTGGACAGGAAGAAAGCTAGATGAGGATGGACAGACAGAGGCAAGAGGAGAAGAGTTGTGGATGAAAGAGACTGAAGCCTGTGGGCAGCTTTGACCCAGATACAGAGCTTTTGTGTGTCCTGCAGGCTTGTGTCCGAGTCTTCCTGATCATGTGTCTACCTGATCATGTGTCCCACAGACATGCTCTGCCACTTAGCTGCAAAGAAGACCTGTCCTTCTGCTCAAGACCAGGACTGACTTAGTTGACCTTGGTGTACATTCTTACAGTACAGGCAGTGGTGTAGTTATTAAGTCCAATACTTCTGGACTGTACTACATTATCCTATACTAGTGTACTGTCCATACTACCTCTTCGTATACTCATGTAATCATCATCGTGTACTCATATCTTCCCATGTCCACCCTACATACATATACACACTACACTGACACCAAGTTCCTTTAGAAAGATGCTAAACTGGAAGACGCACTGCTTCTAGCGGACGCACATCGACACACACATCATGACGTCATACAGTTACAGTATATCTGGCATGCTCCTCAACCATGGGTTGATGCATCATTCTGTATCTTTCAATTCCTCACGGGTGCCTAAAAAGAAGGCGTTCCACAACATAAAATTGTGCCCCATACAACATTGAACTGGTCCCCTATGCACCATGACTCAATGATAATGGCCAGCAATATCACCCACACTCTAATCCCACAGTCCATGTAGGCATTGTGACAGAGACACATAAAGACAGATGGAGAGAGAATATGTGTTTGCTTGTGTGTTTGAGAGTGAGGGGAGAGAGAAAGAGACAGAGAAATGCATGTCTGACCTGCATGCCAAGTAGCTGTCTCTGTACCCTCCCTCCTCTTTCTCCTTTTCTCCCTCCCTTTCCCTCCCTAATGCTCTACCCTCACACACAGACATACAGACACATAAACACATGACCATGGTATAGCCCCCTCCTCTTCTCTCAGATACTGCGGCATCACAACCACACCTGGCTGACACCTGAATCACTGACACCAAAACCTGGCAACCCCAAAACCCAACCACACACAAACACTGTCATATGCAAACACCAAATACACACTGGCACACAGATAAGAGAAGGCGGGTGGTGTGCACTTAATGTCTCACCTGCACTGGTCATTCTGCACACACATGTACACTACCTGATTGGGTTCACACTCACACACTCACACGCACACACAAGTAGGCGTCAAGCAGGTAGCACTCAGCCAAATAGCCATGGCACTCTCTCTCCATTTCTCTCTCTCTTCCTCTTATCCGTGCTCTGTATATTCCTAACGCAGCAACATTTATCTTCACAGTAACGCCAGCTCACAAAAGATTTGAAAGCGTCTCTGTGGAATAATGAATGACAAGGACGGATAGGTAGATATATACCTTTGCTACTTAACGAGCCTTCCGGCCGACTGGCGCGTCCCCTCACTCCACAAGCCTCCCTCTTCCTCCTCCCCCCTCTCCATTTTCTCACTGCAACGGCGTGTCTTTTTCTTGCGCCCGGAGGACCGCTAAATCCCTCGCACTGGTGCCGTAGTAACGCCTAACAGCGTATCGCTTCCACACACTCGCTTCTACTCCCGCTACGCAGAGACAGCCTCCTCCCTCAGTCTCTCTTACTCTCCTCCGCTCTCTCTCTCTTTTCTCTGTCCGCTGTTGCCAGTCACTCTCCAGCCCAGGCATTGCCAGCCATATGATATCATTGATTCGCCTTATAAGGGAAATGGGGGTTGCCGTAGCAACCCTGGACTCCACCTGTTTCTCTGGTTCCCTTTCTCAGTCTTCTTTCTATATGTCTCATACACTTTTGTGCAGAGATAGGTGGTGTCACTAAGGTAAATACAGAACAAATGAAAAGCAAAGAGAGGGGGAGGAGCAGAGTGATTCTATGACTGATTGAAGTATTCCCATGGAGGTTATTGGTTTGTGCAATGGAGGGAAAGAGAGAAGGAGGAAATGAAGGGGAGCAGGGGTGAGAAGTGGAGGTGGGGGTGAGAAGAGTTAGGATTAACGGTTTACACAGTGACAGTTTGGCTGGGGCACTGATCCCCCCCCTGCAGTTGCAGCCATCAAGTCAAAAGATTCTAGTTTGATGGATAGGTGAACAGAGGGACTACGTGGTTGATTAATATTTTTCTTGAACACCATCCATCTTATAGTCCCTTCACGGTCTCACTTTTCTTTTGACAGTTGCCGATAGCTCTATCAGTCAGCCAACTGATCACCAAGCTGATGTTGTATGGTGCTCATTCTCCAGGCTCACGGCTACCATCTTGTGCTACTGTGTCAGGGACCAGAAAAGCAAAGTATGGTTTGACCTGCTTGAAGGACTACATCGGCAACAGTGTGTAAATGTCCTGAAGTTTCAAGTCTTGTTTAATACAACCGCTACACGGAGAGACGACTGCCAAGAGCAAGCAAGGGCTTGTACATGTTAATGTGTTTCTGCATGCAGCAAAAACCCATTACCTGTTGGCGGCCACAAGGTGCCGACCCCTGGGACATGTTGCTGGGGCTGTTAGGGTATTTGTTTTTCTGGAGATCCATGAAGGCGTCTCGTTGGCGCTCTATGTCGGCCTTGTGAATGTTTGTGAGGGCCTCCAGGCTTTTGGTGGCGATGGAGGTGTGCCGGCGGTCCAGGGATGAAGCCGGCCCTCCGTTGTTGCTTTCTGGGAAGCGACGGACAGTTCCCCCGCCACCCAGGGTGTGGTAATCCCGCGGAAACTCTGCATCGCCAGTGGAGATCATGTGACCCTTTCTCTTGTCCCGACCTAGAAAAGGTCAAAGGTGAGGGGGCTAGGGTCAGGTTACAGAGGATGCTGTTATTAAACAATGGATGAACCATCAAACAAATGCCAATGAACATTGTCTAATTGAAGCTGTGAAGGCTTAATACAATTGCATTCTGAAGGTCAAAAGGACATTAGAAATTCATTGTGTATTCTTTGAATATTACCTCAAATATTGTATTGACCAGTATTATATAATCTGTTAAGGGTAATAGGAAATATATATATTATATTTAGATGGATCAAATGCATTGAGCTCTTTTAAAACCTGTGTATACGTGATTTTGTCCTTGTACTGTTACAGTAATTACTCTCAGCCGAGATTGCACACACAAACATGCAAACATATCTACAGGAAGACTCTCTCTATATATATCTCACTCTCACACACACACAAACATCCAGCACACACACACACACACAAAGTACATCCTTTGCCCACACACCGCAGCATGTGCCACAAACTACAACGGTCAACCATCCTAATGGGGACCTTAGGGTAACTCAACTGTCACAGGGTGAGGTTTGAGATCTTTAAGGTGACAGTGAATTTGTCACCCAGACTAGTCAGGGTCGCTCTGTGTCAGCAAGACTTTCATGGAACATGATCAGTCCCTCCTCTCGGGTGAACGTCATAGCGCCACCTTGTGGTCATAGTTCAGAAAATATATTTTGCAAAACAGTAACAGTAAGACATTATGTAATACAGGCGTCTATCACAGTTGGACCTGAATGTAATTCACCCATCCTAATTTACAGTAGTCCATTATAGAAGATATGCATCCGAAAAATCCTTGTGTGTTGACAGAATATCAATTTTCTTCGTCGTCCACTGAGGGTGTGGTTCCCCAAAGCCTGTGCTTGAGAGCAACACGTGATTCAAAATGAAAGGACCATGCAATAAGCTGCTCTACAAAATATATAGTAGCTTAGCTGTTGAGCACAGTTACTCTACTGTGTGTTCAACTATCTTAACAGCTGACGCTACTGAATCTATACAGTAACTCACGTCTCTTATGGCTGTGCTGATAGAAGGATCCATATTGATCTTCTCATCTGAAGCCCATTACCCTGTCTAGGGCTGTGAAAATCCTTGTGAGCTAGCAGCCTAGACTGTAAGTCAAAAGCTATTACTTTGTGGATATAGACCTACATGGCTGAAACATCTTTAGGCCCTATAAAGTTGTTGCGACACATGTCAAAACGTCACCTGAAATCCCAAACGAGGACTACCTTCATTATGCACAAGGATTTGTAACAACAAAGAAATCCAACAAGATTTTTAAAAATGCTGTCTATTTTTTTTTGGTCTAACCTTCCATTCATTTCTTGTGTTTAATGCGATGTTGACTTTAGCGGTATTATGCACATTCTTGCTTTTGATTGACAGCTTCAAACCCCCGCGCTTCAGGAGGGTAGGGAACAAGGGACACATGCTGATTGCTTAGGTGTATCTTGCATGAATACCCAAACCAAATGATGGCTTGATTGTGCAATCATTTTCACCCTTCAAATTTGACAGATAATCCAACTATCCTCAATCCTCTAAAAGAAAGAATTAATCACTTGTTTCCCTATGTTTGTTAGTATATTGCATATCAGGTGAGGTGACACTGGTGAGCAAACCCCAACTGGAGAATTGATTGTGTTTATATCCAGAGGCTTCTGAAGATTTTGAGAGATTGTTCTTCTTTAGCAAATACAATTGTAGCATACTATTTGGTACATACTTTCTTAATTAGCTGCAATACTTGTAATGCTCATTAGCTATTTTCTTCTCTGCCAGATACATTTCAAGTATCATTAAAGTACATAGGTTTTAAGTAAAAGGATAGAGAATAAGTAGTGAAACATCAACTTAAAACAGACTAATAACGCTAATATGGGATTTGTCAATTATTCTAGGTCTGTCTTTAGTATTGTGAAGAGGGAGCAAATTAATCGTCAGTAAGTCTATAAGGGGTGTGACTGATAGTCCAATATGGGAACAACCAGAAGTAACTTATTGCAAATTACATATTTAAATCCCTGTTATGTTCCTCTGTCAAACAAAACATTGTCAATTCCTTGGAACCCTTGCCTGGGTACAATCCTGTTTATTAGCATGTTAGAGTTTAGTCCTGTGTTACCTCGTTACATCCTTCTGAATGGTATAAGCTACAGTGATACTACAAACTATTACAATTCACTACAATGCAGCTTCATGATTTTCTTTATCTCTAAGTTTGTAGTGCGGCTTGGTTTGTTGGTTTTGTCTCCATCTGCCTGAATCCAGACTGAAGCCAACCAGGGCTGTGATATTTGACTTGGAGCCAGATGTAAAGCTCAAAATGGGCAGAATTCCTTCGGGTACCCATGGCATAGATGTCCATATAGGACTGAGGGAATGGCAAAAATAATTTGGCAATGTTGCATGTGGAGCATTGGGCAATCGCTCACATTTCCATTCCAAATATTTCTGATAGTTTGCTCACAATTGGGTCTGGTGAGCTCCACCACTTAATCATTACTGGGCAGAATCTGGCTCCAAATGACATCACCAGCGCAAGATGGCAGCATCCCTATTTTGGCTTCAATTTTGTACAGTGGGAGGAAGCGTCATCCATCCTTTTTACATTCTATGGTCTGAAGTGATTTAAATAATGGTGACCATTAATAACCTACCCCGGTGCTTTTTGTGGAATCTATTGAGGTTCCATTGGTCCTTGCTCAGTTCATTTATCTATATGGATATGGCTGTATTCCAAAACGCTTCTTTAAAACCTCTGGCATGAACTTATTACTGGGACCACTGTGAGACTTAATCAGTTGCCACCTCAACACTAGTTTCTATCATTACCTGTTTTTTATGTATGCATGAACGTTAATTGCGCCATTAATACAAGTGATGAACAACATTGTAATATCTCCAGACTCATTCCGTTGAATATTTTATAACTGTCATTGTAGAAAACTACAAGGTCATTTATCTCTTCTCTGTCTAACCCACACAAAATCCACACTCATTACACACACACACACACAAGCACAAACAAACACACATCTACATTTCCTCATTTTTCCAATGTCTCGACGTGCACCCACACACATTCATCCAAACAGACTTTCAGACTTTTTTTGTCTAAATGTACTACTATCGTTTCCCTGTTGATGGGAAGCTGGAGAAGATTCATCATACTGTGTTCATTAGAGTTAAAGCGGAATCTAAAATCGAGTGAGTGATAGTCATTGCACCGGCCATGTCATATTTCAGCCAAGCTAGACATCTTCCAAATGGCAGTGCTCAAGGCTACGGCCAAACATTTCTCATTATAGGGGAGCACTACAACCTTGGTCACCAGTGGCCTGGGTGTGACACAGGCCGTTTGTTAGTTTTACGATTTCATCTCAGTGAGTCCTAATAATTTGTACCTGTCCACAAGTAGTAGGAGTGTGCCTCAGCCCTTTTCACCTATTTTTGTTGCTCCTTCTCCATGTTATTGTATACTGTACATATCGCATGTTATTCCTGCCCAGAGCCCTGCAATCTGCTGGAAATCTCTCCTTCCTTCCTTCCTTACTTCCTTCCTTCCTTCCTTCCTGTTTGCCGTCCTTTCTTCTTTCCTTCGATTGATCCACTCTTTCATGCAACTCTTTCATCACTTCTGTCTTCTCATTTCAAGTTAGCCAGTAATCTACTGTCCAAAAACTGCCCCATGGCATTATTCACTGCCTTTCCTTGCTATTTTCTTTTCTTTACCTGAGAACAGTCAACAGCTGAAAAGGCAAGGGAGGAGGTTGGTGAGTGAGAGTGGAAGGAATGATTTGTATTGCTCAGAATTACACAGGACCTTTGAAATGTATCTAATAACAGAATAATGTAGAGTTATAAAAAAAAAATCAGGGTGTTGAACTATGGAGCAAACATTGTTGAGAAAATATTTATCTGTACTCAATTATGACTCATTCATATTGTTCACAGAGACATTCACCTGAATATACATATAATGTATAGTAACTGTATAGGTAGGGTTAGAGAAAAAGCAAGGGAGAAGAAGAAAGAAAGAAAGAAAGAAAGAAAGAAAGAAAGAAAGAAAGAAAGAAAGAAAGAAAGAAAGAAAGAAAGAAAGAAAGGAGACAGAAAATCCTATCCTATTTCAAAAAGAGTTAGCACTGTGCCATGGTGACATTTTGGCTGTTCTGATTTTGCCTGTTGGCTGATGGCATTCATACACAATTGTTCTGCAACCAGTGATTACATTCTGCAAAATGAATACTTTACATGATGTTTATTCCTATCAAACGATCTTGCTAAACTTCAATGAAGCCAAATGTCCATGCCAATGTTGATTACACTTAGTGTCCACAACAGATGTTATATATCAACAAATTAGTGGGTTTATTTTCCAACAAAGCAACATGTGAATAAATAAATTACAACACTAAGAGTTATAATTAAAGTCAAATTGCACTCTTGCTGGTAAACTCATGTTGCTCACTCCCACAGCAATTGCAGACCCATCACCCAATACCATTGAAGAAGTCTCTTAATTTACCCAATTGCTGTGAAAGTACCAAGTCAATTCAGTCAATTGCCCATTACAAGTTCAAGACAAAATCAACGTATTTATTAAAGATCTGTAAGGTGCTGGTGTCTGATGCACTCAAGTTGAGTATCTCAGAAGACTGGACAAAGAATACAGGAATGAAGGGCAGTTAAATAGTATGACAATATGGGAGGGTGACAATCAACACACGTAGCTTGGCACAGAAAGAAGATGCTGCATTCATGGTGCTAGATAGCTTTTGTTTAGTCTTAAGATCGGTCCTCCCACCAAATGGCCATGACGTTCCTCCTATTTTCCTCGTTCAAAGTTGCATGGCATTATACACTTTGTGAACAGTGTGACCTCTGACCTACAATCTAGTGTCACAGACATTTCCTTGTCGCATCTTACAAAGAACTAACTTATGGCTATGCAAGCATGAGCAAGCTTTGGCAAACAGTACAATGAGAGTTTATCAATGCTACAAGCAACATAATTCATAGATAGGCATATTTCTCTCCTGGTCATGATCAAGGATCATGTTCTTATGAGCTAATATTGCAGGGAATAGATCAAACATGGTTCATTATATTTTGAACATTAAAAACAGTATACAAATAATATAGTCATCGTTATTTGTAATCTTTATTATTGTTAATTGCTCAGTGGTTAATGACAGACCTCCATCATCCTAAATCAGTATGTCATTTGGCAAGATGAAATGCTACCAATTCACATGAATACGTTTTACAGAAAACTTTGAAATGGAAATAATACCAGCGAGATTGAGGCGCAGACAGTTGAACAGTTCAAGGCTTCAGTACAAAACTACATGTTTTGGTCATGTTTTGAAAATCAGCCAAAACGGTGGGAGTGGATTTGATGTTTTTTGGACTGTCAGCTTTACAGTGGTCATTCCATGCCAGTGGAACCTTGTGAGCCTCCTATCATTAACCACACTTATACTTGGCTCAAGACACAGTGCTCGAACCCACCAGCTGCAGAAACAGCGTTGAAGTACACTTATCCTTCCATGTGGTGTTTGTCATGGGCCTGGCCCCTCTCTATAGCCCAATCAGGCATAGAGTGTTTGCAGGGGGCTGATGAATGGAGCTCTACTGCCTCTGCTGTTTGTTGCAAAAATGCTTTAGCAAATGTAGATGTAGTGACTGATGTGTGTAGAGACAAAGTGTGTGCATTTGTCTATGTGTGTGTGTGTGTCATGTCACAGAACGCAAACCTCAGAAACCTCCAAACAAAATACTGACATATATCGGGGCCTGGCTAGATAAATGTGCGCTCAAAGCCAAAGGAATTGGTTCTGCTAGAGATAAACATCTCCCCATGAAACCTCAATGTCCTCTGGTGAAAAACGCACATCTTATTACTCTATTCCCCCTCTCTCTCTCCTTACTGTTTCTCTTTCTCTCTCCATTGTAGTCTGTCCCCTACTTCCTTCCCTACCCCTCTTACCTACCTCTCTTAAATACCTCTTTTCTCCTACCTCTCTTCCATACCTTTCTTCTCTTACCTCTCTCCCCTACCTCTCTTTCCTACTTCTTTTCTCTTACCTTTCTTCCCTACCTCTCTTACCTACCTTTCTTCCCTACCTCTCTTCTCCTACCTCTCTTCTCCTACCTCTCTTCCCTACCTCTTTTCCCAGCCTCTCTTCCCTACCTCTCTTACCTCTCTTCCCTACCTCTCTTTCCTACTTCTTTTCTCTTACCTTTCTTCCCTACCTCTCTTCTCCTACCTCTCTTGCCTACCTCTCTTACCTACCTCTCTTCTCTACCTCTCTTCTCTACCTCTCTTCTCTACCTCTCTTACCTACCTCTCTTCTCCTACCTCTCTTCTCCTACCTCTCTTACCTACCTCTCTTCCCTACCTCTCTTCTCCTACCTCTCTTCTCCTACCTCTCTTACCTACCTCTCTTACCTACCTCTCTTCCCTACCTCTCTTCTCCTACCTCTCTTCTCCTACCTCTCTTACCTACCTCTCTTACCTACCTCTCTTCCCTACCTCTCTTCTCCTACCTCTCTTCTCCTACCTCTCTTACCTCTCTTCTCCTACCTCTCTTCCCTACCTCTCTTCTCCTACCTCTCTTCTCCTACCTCTCTTCTCTTACCTCTCTTCTCCTACCTCTCTTCTCCTACCTCTCTTCTCCTACCTCTCTTCTCCTACCTCTCTTCCCTACCTCTATTACCTACCTCTCTTCCCTACCTCTCTTCCCTACCTCTCTTCTCCTACCTCTCTTCCCTACCTCTCTTCCCTACCTCTCTTCTCCTACCTCTCTTCTCCTACCTCTCCTCCCTACCTCTCTTCCCTTCTAACCCTCAACCCCTCCCTCTCTTTATGTTCTCCCATAATACTCAATACCACCTTTCCACATTAATTTAAATCGTATGCACTTTCATCTTATGAAATATTCAAATCGCTTCTGTGACAGACAGAATAGACAATGACGATAACGTAAGATATTAGGACAGTTTAAGCGTGTGCTGTTGTGGTATTCATAGATGGTGATTGATATGCACAAGTCCTCATTTTTATGTTTGACAGCTCAATAGGGAACAAGTGTAGATGGGGAAATGTGGTTTGAGTGTGCAGCATTTCTTTTTGTAAGTTTACTGGGCTTTGCAAAAGTACTGTATATGGTTGTCTTGGAGAGAGCATCTAATGGCCATGTTAATTATACTAGGAACATGGTGTTCTGGTAGGGTGACGGGAACCCAGAAACAGATTTTTTAAGTACAGAATGTCAATGTTAATATTTGCCCATTGAAATTATTCTCAGTTTTTAACCAGAATGGATTTTTGGAGGATATACAATGAAGAAATGTCTCCTTCTCTATATATCTCTATCTTTCTCTCTTGTTCTCTCTCTCTGTCTTTCCCTCTGTCTTCATCTGTCCCTCCTTCTCCGTTTCTCTCTTTAGCATTCTTTCTCTCTATCTCTATCTCGCTTGCTCACTCTCTTTCACTCTATCTCTCATTGGCTAACCATCACCATGTGTACATGTAATCAGTCAAACTGATCATAGATCTGTGTTCGAAGGAGGCTTCCACCTTCCTTTAGCCGGCTTAAAGTCACAATGAGTAATTAGTGTCATTGACTGAACACAGGGGCTCGATGAGTCAAAGTTCATGATCCATTAGTGTTGACTCATCAATGACTGGGGCTTGACCCTGGACACAGGCCAGCTCTGTGACAGAGTAGGGTTCCAACAGCATGAGGAAAAATAGGATAAGTGACTTACATGTATACTTTAAGTATATAAGTATATACTTCCATAAAGGGTAAAAAAAAAAAGGGAAAAAAAGTATATTCCTTTCTGAGTCAGCCAAAACAGTCTTTCTTCTCAAGCCCTGTGAGAATCTGACAGATGGGGACTGAAGTTTTCCATGTGGGGGGTGTGAGGTGTTATGTCTGTGTCCTGAAGTGTTTTTCAGCTACCGCAAAACATAATATATGACACAGCAATTGTGTGTTGGGCGGGCAACAGCTGCCTCTAAGAACATCCCATAATGGGAAAGGAGATACAGGCAACAAAAAGAACATTTGTTCATATTGAAAGGGCTGACATGAACGTTTTCTTGAGGCACATACGAGTTCTCGGGCTCTTTAAAGATGGATTCTACCACGTTGAATTGAAATGTAGACTTCATAGTGTGCACAGTGCTGGTTATATCACCGCAGGTACAAAGCTAATGATTCTGTCATATATTAAAAGCAAAATATGAAGTACACCGTGCTAATTAAAAAACCATTTTGGTGTGGTTAGTTTTTCCTTACTCTCTGAAGCTACTTGTGTAGTTAATCCAAGTAATATGCTGATTTCACTCATTTCGCCTGAGCGTTGCCTCAAAATGTGCTTTGCCTGCAAACACGATGTGCTGAGGCCTTTCGCGGCGCGGACGATTCATAACTGGCAACATTTGGCATAAATATTCAACAATGGTCATAAGTCAAATGCTACATGGAAATTGAAGTAATCTAGGCAATTAAAAAGACTGATATGCTCAGAGGAACAGGACAGCAAATGGGAAATTGATTCAGCTTAGAAGACAGTTAAACAGGAAGAGAGAGAGGGAGAGACTGGGAGATCTAGAGTCTACAGAGTGCTACAGAGTGCTACAGAGTGCTGCAGAGATGCATAAAGAATATACAGACATATTGATTGATGAGATCCAAAGACAAGGAATCCCTACAGTATGTATTATGCACTGAATTTACATACTATATCAATACAGTGCATAGGTACATAAATGTATAGATTTTAAGCAGTCTCACTTATCTGTCAATGACTGGTCAGATGCAAATAGTACATTTATTTTACTATTACTATTATCTCTCTCATTTGGTTTAAAACATGGACGGACATTTGAAATCTAAATGGTGATATGGGCCACTTTAGGCTGTTTGTTATCAGATAGATATCTCCTTTTGGTATCTCCTCAGAATCTGAGCAGAATGTCCTCTTAGCTATTTGCAGTCTAGACAGTGAGACAGTCAGGATCTGTGTGGGTCTGTCTGGATGGGTTGGGGGCCATGACTAATGTAGTAGCCAGCTGTGCCAGCTCCCCTGGGTGGCAGAGTTTCAATCAGACACTAGCTGAAGTGGACTTCCAGCCAGACTAGAAGACAAGACTTATATTACTGACCAATCCTGCTACTTTGCCTCAGTATCACTGACTAATACTCCTATACTCCTGTATCACTGACAAATACTATGCCTCTGTATCAGTGACAAAACTGGAACTCTGGTACTTTTACTCCTGTGAGAATACTGCCCCATTTAAGTGCAGTGCGATGAATTGCTCTTACATCACTAACCTGAACTCTTCAGACCTAAATCATTACATCAGTAAGTAGTGCTTACTGTATATCACATACACTATGTGAACAACTGTCTTGCCATAAATTAGAGCAATATTGAGCAACACAATGTATCACTGATATCATATCCAGTGTGTCTTTGGCCCAAATCAAGTATCCACATACTTTATATGAGCGGCAAAAAGATTGTATTTGACATAATTAAAGTAATCAAACACCATCACAAAGTACATGTCAACATTACAATGGGTCAGAAAGACATGGTACTTTAGAACCAGGATACAAGTCAGATCAAAGAAATCTCCAACAAAGCTCAGTTCCTCCGGTTCGGAGCAGCAAACCTGCTGCAGGGCTATGACTTCGTTCAAATCCATTTTCAAGGAGAGAAAGCCCTCCATCACGGGGGACTGACAAACTGCTATCAAACTGGCATCAAAGGAATCCAGAAGTCGAAGATTCTGCAAGTCCTGGATTTTTTGAAAACACGTCAGCTTCAAAAGGGCTAAATGGAGATGGAGTCAGGGCATTATTCTCCTAGGGATGAGAAGCAAACCCCGTACATCACTAAAACTGACGTGTGTACAGACAGAAGAGTCGGAAAATTACACTAAACGCTAAATATGGTGTGTGAAACCATCAGCTTTAAAATACCCCTTAGGGTTTCTCCTTTCATTTTCCTACTTTGAAACCACAAACTCTTATTTCACAAACATGAGTTAATTGCCCAAAATTAATATTGTACCCTGCTACATGACCATTTGCATCTCATCTCAATTTGTCTCCTACAGCTCCATAAATATTCATGACCCCTACCAGTTACTGAAGAGACAGAGTGGCAAAGGCTAACAGAGCCGTTTTAAGAGGCCACCGACTTGGTGGATAGTTCCCCACCGGGCAGGCATCACATGGTGGAACCACTTCAAAAGTGCCCCGTTCGATAGTGCCCCCAACTCAAGGTCAATCCAGGTGATAGCCTAACTTGCCGCATGCCACTCCACCCTTGAGGAATAGGGTAGCGCTAAAAGATTTGAGCTTCTCACTCTCCCTCCTCTCCTCTCCTCCTTCAACATCTCATTTTCTCGCTTCCGTCTCCTGGGTAATGCAAAAAAAAAGAGAAAAAGCCAGCTAATCTTGGTGCATGAAGCCTGCAAGACTATTCTGCAGCTTGCCTGCTCCTTAGCTCTCTGTTGCATTCTAATTCCGAGTGATCCATAAAGTCTTAATTAAAACAGGAATGAATGGACCATACCTGGCTATAGTCCTGTGCCGGTGGATCCTTTTGCAGAGTCTCTACATGGCGGTGTGGTGCGTGCGTGTGTATATGTGCGTGTGTGCATCTGCGAGTGTGTGGGTGAGTGTGTGTATTGAGAGCTACTGAGAAGATAGAAGGAGTGCACAGTGCAGTGCTGGAGATTGGGAGGTTGGGTTCTCTGTGTGCTGAGGCTGTGTGCCTCTCTCTCTCTTTCTCTAACTCTCTTGCTCTTTCTCCCTTCTCCCTCTGCCACCCCCCCCCCCTCTCTCTCTCTCTCTCTCTCTCTCTCTCTCTCTCTCTCTCTCTCTCTCTCTCTCTCTCTCCCTTTCTCCCTTCTCTCTCTGAGAGTATAATCCTTTCCACAGTCTACAGGGACGAGCTGCAAATGAGCCCGTCTCTTTTCTCTCTCTGTCCTCCCTCTCTCTCTCTCTCTCTTGCTGTATCTTGGCTGTGCACATGAGCCTGGAGCAGAATTATCCTTCCCCGAGCCTCCACCTTCAGTAGATAAGGGCTGGGATGCGGAAAGCTGTCTCTCTCTCCATTAACGTCTACATGGCTCTATCTCTCTTTTCTTTTGGGAGGTTTTGCTAATGCTGCCCAGTGTGCAGCTTATGATTAGACACTCTCTCTCCCTCGTGTTGTTTATACATGCATGTTTAGTTGTATTTACTTAGAGGTGTTGTAAATAATTCTCGACAATGTTCCCACACTTGTTTACGCGGTGATGCTTTATGTGTTGAGGTGCACCCCACCGCAGTCTTTCTGAAGCCCTTAATATTGATCACAGAGATGTTTCAATGCTTATATTTCCATTTGTGATGTTTGTAGAACAGACCTATGCTTAAAATGTGATTATATATTCCAATAGAGAAGACTTGTTTCTCGATGCAATAGGGTTTATTCTTTCCGTGTTCACTTACATTACAAAGCACATTTCTCAAGTTTGTGAATGTACCTTTTAATGAAATGATGAAACCAGCGGTGTGCTTATTCTTAGCCCTCGTGTGTGATACTACTGTAAACAGGCACATGTCCATGTTTGAAAACAGCCCCATGCATAGGGATGGAGCTGTAGTAGCCCATTTATTTTCCTGATTCATTGTGACAGTGAAAGGGAAAATAAACCCAGCCATTGAAGCAGCAGCAAACTGGCAGACAATACATGCATCGTGACAAACATTTAACTACATTTTGTCCAGCTAATCTACTATGCAGATAGTGTAATATGTTATTGTATATTATCCTAACTGGACAGAAACAGAAGGGAAAACATTTAGGGATCATTTAGATATGTTCTTGTTGTGGTAGGAGGAGGATAGAAGGGTGTTTTCAGCACTTGTAAATTCAGACTTCCCATGTAGGAAAATAGCTCATTACTCCAGACTTCTTTTTAGATCCAGGCGGGAACGCTTGTAGCAGAAATATGGAGGGAGAGACACACTTGTCATTCCAATGAAATCAGTTTGGAGGCTGCCAAGGCAGTCGAGGAGGGGTGGTGTGAGGGATGAGGTTCTTGCGTGTGTGTGTGTGTGTGTGTGTGTGTGTAAAAACCCAGCTAAGCGCGATGTAATCAGCAAGCACTTTCTTAATTTGCTCTTCCACTGTTCTTACTCCATCTCTAGCACACAAGCATGTTCTAGTCCTCCACCCAAGGTTTCTGTTCTTTCTGGTGGACAGATCCATCATGGAGCATTTATGTTGCCAAAGTGTTTTTTTTATGCCGCCATTACTTGATGGTATGAACATGCTCCTCCTTTTACATTATTCTCTCATCCACTTTTTCTCTCTATCTCTTTCTCTGTCCAGCTTTTTTTCTTTGCTTCTCCCTATCTCTGACTGTCATTTATAATTTGCCACTGAGAGGGACCGCGAGTGTCTAATCATTAAACGAACAGCTTGTTACACGTTGCTCACTGTAATTTAGTCATCAGCATGACTAGGGCCTTTGTTTGTCTCTGTCAGAAAAACAAACACGATGGAAGGGTCACATCTGTCACATCCAAAATGTGCTAACAGAAGCCTGAAGATGCCTGCCTGTCCTTCTCTTGTTACTTTGACAAAGTGTCACTCTTTATTTTTTACAAAAATACCCCATGACACCAGTTAGGTCTCAGTTTCCTTCTTTTTTTTTTTAAGTGTACCGTGAGTACTGGGAGTTGATTTCAGTTTGGATCAGTAGATGAGTTTTGACTCATCTAAAAAGTTAATGTTTTGGTACAAATATATATATATATATATATTATTTTTTTTACAAAACAATTATGCACCATGGACAACACTGGCCCCAGTGACCATGATGTGTTCTTGGGAGATGGAAGAATGTTTAACTTCAAAATTAACTGTAATAATAATTATACATCCTGAGACAAATATACAAAACTGTGTTTGACACTATACAGGTGACTGAATCTTCAAAGGTCATGATACATTTATTTTCTCATCTATGGGTCGGTTTTCCTGGAAATAAATATAAAAATTGTGGTGTTGTACATTGCTATCCGGTACTAAGCAAAAGGTTTGCACGAGAGTATACAATGATGTTGACAGTCATTTAGAAGTTGAGTTGAAGCATGCTGAATGCATCTGTCTTCTGACTGATGTCAGCCCGCTACCTCCAGTTACCATGAGTTGAAGTAGACTGTGAACGATACGCAGTGCACCACATCCTTTACTGGGGACAGAACTGACTCCCCACCCCCGCTATCCCTCCTCTTTTAATCCCTCCATTTCTCCTCCTGGGATAGGCATCAGCTTCCAGGGACAGCCTGACTTTCCTGAAGAGATGGATAAAAGTAGCCTAATCAAACTGAATTTGGATGCCCTTAGAGGTAATCTGTGGATTGATAGGATCTCTTCATGAGCTCTATACTAATGCCACATGGAAAGAATAGCGGACCAAAGATATCTCTATTTTTTTCTGCTTCAGGTAGTCCTGCATCTACTTGCAGTTATTTCATCAGTGTCAAATCAAATCAAATGTATTTCTATAGCCCTTTTTACACGCAATGTAACAAAGGGCTTCACATGCGCCCATAGAACTGCCCCTCAACCAACCTTAACCCTCAAGGATATAATGTCCTTTGATATAGTACCTGAGTCAGATGGGTGCATTTTTCTATAATCCAATCTCCCCAACCTCCACACCTTTCACTATGACCATTAAATTCAGTGACAGTGGTGGACTATAAACTTCATAATGTCTACGGTGGGTCTTAAAAACAGACATGTGTTTGTTAATTCTTGGAAATGAATGTGCTGCATATAGTTTGTGTAAGGCTGTCATTCATGTTTAATGCTATCAATATTCTGTTCAAATAAAGACATGCAAGTCAAGTCAACAAGCCAAGCAAATCCTTTCATTGTTCAATTAAATTATTTTTAATTAAATACAATTTAATACAACTATGCAAGTAATGTTAATGTTTTTAGCAATATAGCTATATTTATACTCAAATATGATATATATATATATATACAAACTTGAATACATACTGTTTGTGTTGGCTACAATAGCCACTTTATAGCTGGACACAGTGCTTGTAGCTCTGGGCCTGGACTGACAAGAGTGTAGATTGGGACAGAAAGTCACGTCCCCTGCTGGTACCTGGCATGAAGGAGCCCTCTCTTGTTTGTGGAATACTGCATTTCACAACCTCTCCCTCTACTCTCAAACATCTTTCACTCTCTCTCGCTCCCTCTAAATTCTGTCCCTGTCAACAAACTAAACAAAGTGACACAGAAAAAACGCACCATTTGATTCTCTTTCCTAGCTCCTAACCATTGCTATTTCTGTGTGACACATTCTTCCCTGTATCTCTTTTCTTCTCCAGTCAGCTTTGCTCTTTCGTGTATCTGCTATGTCACACTCTCCTGGGGGGTTTGACAAGCCACAGAGGTAGGTTAACTCAGCTTCAGAGTAACACAACACACGAAGAGATCAATTCCAGGCATTCAAAGAAATCAATCTCTTCATCCCTGTGCACACAGCTCATCTCATATCTCACCTCTTTAATTCTCACAGCCCACAGCTTATTCGGAAATACAAGCAAACTGAATAATATGGCAGGCAATTTAGGACAAAGTCACAGCACCAGGATAAGGAAAACTCTTAAATGCGAGAAATGCGAGCAATAGCGTTGACATTTATGTATTTGTGCAGCGTTTATGTGAAGATCTATACGTTACTTATAGTGGCAAATCTGCTTAGGTCAGCATGAAATAGGGTCGGAAAATCAATACAGTGCATATACTTTGACGGCAACCTTGAGAGTAAGCCAAAACCTTTACATGGAGTGCAGTGAAAGCTATCTAAAGTTATAGTAATGAGAGGCATAATATCTTCTTGAACATAACTGAGCATCAATCTCCCCATGTGTCCATCTTCTCTTTCTTTCTCCTCAATCACACACACACAACTTTACCTACAGTATGACAGCCAATACCTTCTTCTCTCTCTCATTGGGATTGCTGGAGACTACCCACAATCCAATGCAATATCAACAAACTCTTCCATTCAGCAGTATTTATCCAGCAGTTCTCAACCACACAATACCGTTCCGAAAATTGGATTTACTACGTCTTACTAAATACTTGCTTACTACATATATTTCAACAGTTACACTTTAGCCAGTTATACTTCATGCAAGATACCCATCAAGTACACTAAGAAATGTAAGGATGAAGTGAAACATCCAGAAATTACATCCTTACAATTCATAAAACAGGCTATGGCAAAATATAAAATCTGACTCCAAAATTGCCATCACTCAAATGTGAGTGGCGTGAGTCACAGTAAATACTTCTAGCCCCGACATTTGAGAAAAAGGCACTCAAGTTAAAAATACCTGCTACTACAGAATGGACGGAGATAGAGTTGACATGCCTGGAGATGAAGAATTGCCCATTCTGCGCCACGACACTTGTATAGAGTCCTGTGCCGTCTCCCCCGCTCTCTCTTCTTCTTACTCTCTGTTTTCTTCCCCCTTCATTGTAGTTCTTCTTCTCTTTGATCTTTTCTCCTTTGGATTTTATTCCCTTGTATTCTCTGCATCCATGCTTTTGCTGTTTATATCTTTAGCAGTGGCCATGCTGTGCATGTGTGTGTGTTGGAGCGCCTGATAGGTATTGTGTGTGTGAGTGTGTGTGTGTGTGTGTTTGTGTGTGCGTGGTGGGTGGGAGAGTGGGCGAGAGCCAGCATGCTACAACGCAGAAGAGCTCCAACCCATGTCTTTGCATGACCACTGAATAATCTCATGTTTTATTGATAGGGACCCCTCCCCATTCCACCGCTCTTAAAGGGGTAGTACCCCTCCAAGATTTGCCTTTGATCTTTGTCATGGGTTAAGGAGGACCATCTGAAGTAAGGATTTCAGTGAGCCATTTCAAAGGAAAGACTTAGAATTTTGGAAGATCAGTTGAGTTGTCACATTTTCATTTAGATACATTTTAGGTTCAAAATAAGATATACGTTAACGACAATACATTCCTGGCCTGGGAAGTGAGATGTTAGATTCGAGATTCGGGAAAAAGATCTGAGGTCTGTGTTTAATTGTTTTAGAGGGGGTGTCCCAGTGAATTCTAAAAACAAAGCAGGTCTAACATTCCATGGAGAGAATGATAGCATTTACAATTAAATGTTTTATATACAAGTACAATACAGGTAAACTGTGTGTCTGCCTGTGTAATGAATGTGTGTGTTTGATATTTGTGAGTGTTCGCGCATGTGTTTAGGAATGTGTGCCAGGCGGGGACAGACACAGTCAATCTTGGGTTACAGTGGCCAGTAACTCAATCCACAATTGAAGGCTATGAATTAATGAGAAGGAGCCAGTGTGTTTTCAGGGTCAGTTCTGGAGTGCATCATATTCTGCATGGAGCCAAATGACACAGTTCTTGCAAGCTAGAGTCCGCTGTGAGAGGAAGCATGACTCTTTCCTCTTGTTCTTACTCAAACGCAGATAGGTAATGTCTTGTAAATGCCTACAAAATCGTAGCATCATAGGTATGTATTTATACTCATTGTCTTGTTCCCTAGCTGTCCAGTGGTATTTGTTTGCCCGCTGGTTAATAAAACATGATGATAAATTAAAGATGGAGTCGCCTGGCATTATGGTGTAGATGGTCTCGTACTAGTCACCAGTGAAGAATTCAATCTCTTTGCCTCCGAGCTGTTCTCTCTTTTCCTCTTGTGGAAATTCACAAAAAAACTTTGACCTCAAGACAGAGGCAAAATAACTGGATGTTCTACTTGCTACTTTAAACACTATGTAGTTTATTTCAAATGGAAAATATAACTTTTACTTTATCATATTTTTTGTGAAATAGTTTTTTTTTTAAGAATGTAGCTGACACTATAAGCATGGGAGGTTAAAAGTATCATGCAAAGAAAGAATGTCAGAGGGAGAAATATTAGAAAGCGGAAGGAGGGAGGAGAGAGAGTGCAGAGAGGAATAGTGGGAGATGTGGAGAGCATGCTAAGTGTGAGAGAGTCGGGGCAGAGAAAGAGAGAGGGTCCTTCTGCTGATGGGTGGGAAAAAAAGACAGACGGACAGAGGAAGGGAACAATAAATACAGAGAGAGAGAGAGAGAGAGAGAGAGAGAGAGAGCGAGAGAGCGAGAGAGCGAGAGAGCGAGCGAGAGAGAGAACGAGAGCGAGAGCGAGCGAGAGAGAGAGCGAGAGAGAGAGAGAGTGAGAGAGAGACAGAGAGAGTGAGAAAGAGACAGAGAGAGTGAGAGAGAGACAGAGAGAGTGAGAGAGTGAGAGAGTGAGAGAGAGAGAGAGAGAGAGAGAGAGAGGAGATTGGGAGATAATGACAGATCCATTGCTGCTCTATGACTGTGAGAGTCTTCTCTCTGTCTGGGTAGTTGAATAATGAATCGGGTGGCTGGCAACTATAGACATATAGTAACACTAAATTCATTAGTGGGAAATAAAACAAAACACAACCCCCAAAACACTGTATACTATATGTATAATCTATACTTGCATACAATGCCTTTTGTCTTGTCCTTCGGTTAGAAAATCTACTAAGGGGAAATCAACAAATCTACAGGAGAAATAAGGATTCATATTCACACTGTGAAATGTGTAAACAATATTTCACCTCACAGCAGTTTTTCCATGCCTGTTTTCTCTTGAAGAAATGTATTTATTCAGAGGAATGATATAACGGCAAACACCAGGTGGTGATATGCAAATTAAAGCACACACAGTATCTACCATCACTACATTCTTGATTGAAAACATACAATGGACCTAGTGGAGCCCGAGTGGAACATAGGATTGGATGTCAGAGCATCCTCTCCTTTATGCCCCTTCAAACACCTGACTATTCAGGCCTTTGGAAGAAAAAAAAAAAAAAACTATTTCCATGGCAACCGGTCTTTAGAGGGTGGGCAGGTATTTGAGTGTATGTAAAAGGTAAGCCCAGGCCACTGTTGTTCAGTCTCGCATTGACTGTTCAGTAGAGCCCCCAACAGGGACAAGATATGTTGGATGTGGGAAATAACATGGACCACAAACACACGCACACACTTTTTCTCAACATACAGTAAGCAGTAAAGGACACACTGTTGGAAAATGCATCAGTGTCCTGAATTCGTGCAAACTTTAAGCTGTTCTAATGTTGTGATTTTTTGAATGCTGGTCCTATATTTTCTCAGTTGAAAACGGGTGCCTTTGTATTGTGTTCTATACAAACAGGTAATAGCGTGCAAGACTCTTTTTTTTTTATTATTATTACTATTTATTAGTTACATAAAATATAGTTTGGTAGAAGCTACTGTGCAATGACAACACAACCACATCAACTGCACAAACAATCTCACAATCTTAACCTTGGAATTCAATTGTTTGAAAAGGGGACACAAAAGGGAAATTTAACTGGCCTTGTGTATCAAATAACCCGGTATACAAGCTGAACATCTAGCAACACTTCTTGGATATATGAAGAATGAAAGCAAGTGCAAGATTCAGAGGCATACGGAAAATACATGTGAATTGTCATTTAAAAGAAGGCTGCTAATCCTTAAGCTTTACATGTGAACCCAGTGGGACACTAAGGGGTGAAGTCGAATGCTTTTCAAGCAAAGAAAAGTTGTAAGGCACCTCAATACAGGTTTTCCCTTCACCAACAATGTGCAAATATATGCAAGTTCAGAGTGTTTTGTGCTATATTGATTTATAAGGACTTTATAGGGTCCATATTTGAGAATTATATGTTCACAAAACACACACATTGAGACAAATCACCACGAATAAGCACAAAGCCCCATCTCTCAGAACACACAGAAGACTGACTGTAGACATTTTAATGTCCTTTAACAACTCAGCTCCAGCAGGTTTCTGTTACTTAGTGGTCGAAGAGACAATCACGTAGATTTATTACTGAATTGATGAAATATTCACCATTATTTTGTACTTCTAAATAACCATCTTTTTTCTCTCACTGTAGACCTTCTGTCAAAGTAATATTTGTACTATTCGGTGTTAAACACTGCCCTCTAGAGGCCAAATGTTCCACAGTCCACTCAGGTTATTGTGCTAAATCGAAGGACTACATCACAATGCAGTATATCAGGACAACAAAGCTAGCTGTGTCAGCAAGTGCAAGCAAAATTGCCTAATTATACAGTCATCACAAGAAATATAACTCATTTATTAAAGTGTAAAACTAGGAGATATCTTCAAAAAAAACAATATGGCCATAAAACTGAAAATACATCAAAATAAGCTACAGCTGGTGGGTAGAAGATGGCTGGGGGTGTACTCTGTATAATCTGCATTTCAACTAAGAATAAAAGGAATGACAGTCACCTGACAATTTGACCTGAAAAGGAATAGTTGAATTCTGTTACAATGATTATTAACAGAATAAAACTGGATAATTTAAACATCATCAAAAAGGATCCTTTTAAAGCACAAAGGGAGGGTTTAGGGTCAGACTTCATTCACCAGAAAACACACAGTTGTCAGACTTAAAACCATCTTGGCTACCACAGTGGGTTTTTTTATGTGTCGTCAGTCTCTAGGCTGCCGCACCATTGGTCAGTCAGAAGTACCTATGGTCCTACACAATCTCCCTTAACCCAAAACAGGGTTACCCAAGGATAGCAGCAGGGGTCAGAGAGCTACACAGACACAGGGATGTTTGAGGCAAACAGGGAGACTGCCTTTGTTGATCTGGTGGAACTCAACCAATTGGAGTAGGTCGATGAAGAGCGTTTCTCCGTCGTTCATGGTGTAGTAATTCCTACCTCCCTCATTACACTGTTTGGGGGGGGGGGGGGGGTGCCAGAAAACCTCTATGTTAGTCCTCGTACAGTTCAAAAACAGTGTTTACCCGTGGATAATTGTAATAAATTCAATACAATTGAAATACAAACTAAAAATACTCATAAAAAAATAAAAATTAAAAAAAAGATAAGAACTTGCAAACTCTTGATCTGATCAAATGATAACCGTGGAGAAATGGGATCAGTGAAGTCTAGACAGGAACTATGAAGCTCCTTAACTACTCAATTATTTATTATTATAATTATAACTTATTATTATTGGGTTCTCTCATAAAATACCCAGAATTTTTTTATGGTGTGATGGTGTATTATGATCCAAGTAAAATAAAAATAAAATTACTTAAATGTAAAATTATAAAATGATCCTATATTTATAATACAAATGAATATGAATATAATTTTACTATTTAGCAGTATTTTTTGCAACTGAAGACAGATGGATTGGATTGAATATCCGTATATTTTTATTGTTTGCACCTTCCGGCAACAGTAAATTCCGTGTTTGTGTAAACCTACATGGCGAATAAAACCAAATTCAGATTCTTCAGATTCTGAGATGAGTCAGTACTTCAAATGGTGAATTGAGAAAGTGATGTCTTTTGAGAAACCAAAACCAAAAACAGATAGGAGACCAAGAAGGAGAGGGATGAAAATACTCACAGGAATGATGAGGTAGTGTTTGGTCTTCAGCTGGTGACACAGTGAGAGGACGAAACACTGGGCATGCTGCTGGCTTTCACGGATGAGGAACATCCTACACACGTGTACACATACGCATCCACAAACGCACCAAAACCACAAACACACAAAGAAATAGCTGTGAATACTTGCCATTGTTTTCCACACAAATGATTGGGTCTAGCCAACCAGCCAGGTTGGAAAGGCAGCTAGAAGCAACCAATATACACTTCAAATTGATAAAAAAAGAAAAGAGCAACAAAAACAAACAAAAACACACTTAAGCAAAAGTCAGAGGAAGGAGTGTATGGGGGGGGGGGGTAAGGATGCACTCACCCATCCACATGTCCCTGTTCCTCTATCAGCTTTTCAGCCTCTTTCCTGGATACACCACCATGGAACCAAGGCTGGGTCCTGTGGATGGCTGACATCCACACAGTCAAAGAGAGAGAGAGAGAGAGAGAAAGAGAAAGCTGCTGAGGACCTTACTCATTACATGAAGGTCCACAAAGCCTTAGAGTGGGTTCATGTTGGTCTCTGACTTACAGGAGGGGCGTGATCCTGGGCTGGGGTTGGGAAGGCTGCACCTCAAGGCCTCTCTTCTCTACCACAGAGCAAAGAGAAAAGGATCTAATTGAACTGCATTACACAATTAGAATGCACAGTAACACTAATTGTAGCATCCCCAGAGTGACAAAGCCCATGTCGCCTCACGGCTTCCCGTTTCCTACTCCCCCACTCCGCTGACAAGCCACACGGCTGTGACTCAGATAGTCAGCACGGAGCTGACCATCAAAGGAGGGGACTCCTCCAGCCTGAGAGGAGGGGACTCCTCCAGCCTGAGAGGCGGAGACTCTCCAGCCTGAGAGGAGGGGACTCCTCCAGCCTGAGAGGCGGAGGGGACTCCTCCAGCCTGAGAGGCGGAGGAGACTCCTCCAGCCTGAGAGGCGGAGGGGACTCCTCCAGCCTGAGAGGCGGAGGGGACTCCTCCAGCCTGAGAGGCGGAGGGGACTCCTCCAGCCTGAGAGGCGGAGGGGACTCCTCCAGCCTGAGAGGCGGAGGGGACTCCTCCAGCCTGAGAGGCGGAGGGGACTCCTCCAGCCTGAGAGGCGGAGGGGACTCCTCCAGCCTGAGAGGCGGAGGGGACTCCTCCAGCCTGAGAGGCGGCGGGGACTCCTCCAGCCTGAGAGGCGGCGGGGACTCCTCCAGCCTGAGAGGCGGAGGGGACTCCTCCAGCCTGAGCGGCGGAGGGGACTCCTCCAGCCTGAGAGGCGGAGGGGACTCCTCCAGCCTGAGAGGCGGAGGGGACTCCTCCAGCCTGAGAGGCGGAGGGGACTCCTCCAGCCTGAGAGACGGAGGGGACTCCTCCAGCCTGAGAGACGGAGGGGACTCCTCCAGCCTGAGAGGCGGAGGGGACTCCTCCAGCCTGAGAGGCGGAGGGGACTCCTCCAGCCTGAGAGGCGGAGGGGACTCCTCCAGCCTGAGAGGCGGAGGGGACTCCTCCAGCCTGAGAGGAGGGGGGACTCCTCCAGCCTGAGAGGAGACTCCTCCAGCCAAAGAGGAGGTGGGGGAGTCCTCCAGCCTGAGATGAGGGGACTCCTCCAGCCAGGTGGGATCAGGTCTCTGGCACCAACATCACTGTCCTATGACTTGATGTGTTGCGTTTAGTGCCACATAAACCGGACAGGCTTAAGTGGGTTGAGCACGGCCCCCCTGATGAGAAGCCCTGAGAGAAAGAAGACTTGTTTTTTTTTCAGTTTAAACATTTGGGGGGAGGGGACCCCGATGGGTCACTGGGCAGAACAAGTACCATATGGGCTGAAGCCTTACCGCAGGGGAGCCATGTTCAAGTCCAGTCATTTCCTGCATGTCATCCCCTCTTTCCCTACCTTTCCTGTCTACCTCTAACTGTCTCTATCCAGTAAGGCAGTAAAATGCCCAAAATATGCATTACATTTTTTTTTTGACTGCCTACTCAATTGTCAGTGCTTTTTACAGTCTTTTTGTGTCGCTGACTCATCTCGTTTGCATCTCTACCCTGTGACTCTCAGTGATTGCCACAAGGTATGTATTTATACACCCTAACACCCATCTAACCTAAATTAAATCATATCTCCACCCGAGACAGATGCTGCACTGAAAAACACCACAGAGACCTATCTGGAAATCTCCTAACTGGCATTTTCTTGTTCCTGAGGCTGTTTACACAACTCTCCTCTCTATCCTCCCTTCAGTTCTATCTTCATTACCCCTTAGTATTTTGCTCTAAAATACATTGTCTTGCCTTTTCATCTAGTTTCATTTCATTTAATCACCAGAAACCCTCTTTATCTCTGTTTATTCCTTTTTCTGACCCCCTTATCTCTCCCCCTCCATCCTCACCCTCCAGGCCTGCCCCTCCTCTCTCTCTGCACTCTGGGCCTCTCTGGGGTTCTGGATCACCCGACCTCCGGCCTTCCCTGAGAAGTCCATGGCCACAAGGCTGTCCTCTGACTCACTTTGCTGACCAGCGCATGCACGCACGCACACACACACACACACACACACACACAGGGAAGATCAATGTTAGCCCAGTGATATAATACAATGTAATGCATGTGATGCTCACAAACGTCAGACAATTCAAGCAATTCTTGAATTGAACAGGAGGATTAAACATGAAGCAAACGCCACACACAGCAATACATAAATGTAAACATGTGGGCAGCTGTTGACTACACAGGATATTAGTCCTGCCGTGTTCTTAGCTGACCTTGGTGTCTGTACACAAGGTTCCCTCTACACACTGTGGTGTCGATTGGGACAGCTGGAAGTTGTACTGAAGCTGACTCCCATACTGTCAAAGAAGATAGAAATGTAACTATTTAAAAAGGTACAATAGGCACGATTGTTTCAGTTAAACAGTTTGGACCCTGTAAACATGTTGTGTAAGCAAACAAGGCCCTCAGACTTGTTTAGTAACACTGACAGTTGAGTGTTAACAGAATGTCAATTGCTAATTTTGGAACAGCCCGCTCCTTTTCAGCAAATTATGTTCCAGAAATCCTGTTCCAGCCAATTGGCTTTAGCAAGGAGAGCATTCCTCTTTGGCTTATATTGTGAAAACACTGTCAATCACACTCAAGTTGAAGGAAAGCGTGGAAGTTGATGCAATTTCTCATTTTGAGAAATGGCTCAAAATGAGCTGATCATTTATACGGCTTATTTTACTTTTATTATTTTAAATAAAAGTTCAAGTGAGTTTATTTTACTCCTAATTGTTTTATATTACCTATTGCAGTTTAAGTTACAGTACGCTAACTTCATACACATCTTAAGTTCTGAGGTCTAAATGTCACGTATGAAGCATTGGTGTTGTGACCATATTTTGAACAGTTGGACAAGAGCAGTACCTCAAGTGGAGGGATGTTTATGTCAAGTCTCTTCTCACCTTGAACAGTCTGAAAGCTGAGATCCAACAGGTGCGGGTTTGTTCATTCTCTGCACACAGAAGCGTTATGTTCTGAGCACGAAATCCATCTTTACAAGGCTACAGACATGGATACACACACACACAAACACGTCACATGAACTCTTTGGGCCTCTGGGTATTTTATTTAAAAATCTGATATATCTTTCACCCCAAGAGGGAAAATGTAACGCTGGAGTTAAGAACAGAAACAGCTTGACACATAACATTGTTCAAATACTGTTAACACAAACAATGCATGTACAGGGAGCAAATGTCATGGACAGGCAGAAACCATTCTCAGCTCAAATACTTATTTGAACATTTAGAAACATTAGCCAGGGTAAGGTAACATGTTAAACTCTTACCTTGACACAGAATGTGAAGTCAACAGGGGCTCCGTAGAGTTTGCGGCTATTGGTGACTGTGTAGACATTTAAGTCCTTCAACTCATCTATACACTGAAGGTGGCGAGGTTCCTGCAGAAATACAGACAGACACATATGCGTGACATCGGAGAGATGAAAAACCAAGCACACCAGCAGACAGTACATAGCCTCCTGGACATTCTCCAGCGCTATCCCTTGATGTTTCAAAAAACCTGGACGACTTTATGCTTCCATGAAGATTCCCCTTTTGACATTATTGCAACATCATCAAAGGCAGTTGCAACAGCACAGAAACAACCCGATTGCCCAAACTTCCTTTGTTTTCTGTCTCAGCGCTTTTGACCTTTGACCTGCTGACCTTGGAGGAGCCCTTGATGGAGAAGTAGAGGCCTGAGCGTCTGAGGAAGAAGAAGACCTTCTTCCAGGTCTTGCGGCTGCGCTCCTTCATTTGCAGGAAGCCCTGGATCTCTGGACACGCTCCAGACATGTTCTGGGGAAAGGAAAGAGGTTAGCAAAAAATTTTACAACAGAGCAGTATGTTCAATCCACAATTTCGGGTAGTTTTTGTCTCGGTGTTATTAGTATCCAAGAGGAAAGAGTATACTTATGTCTTCATGTGATGTTCTTACCTTGCTTTTATAATCTTAACTGTAGCACTTTGAGATTTGATGCAAACGTTAAGTGCATTACAAATACAATCTATTGTTATTATTATTATTATTATTATTAAATGCTAGTTTTTTTCTTCCGTTATAAGCTCATTAAGCTTTTTTATGGTTCATGTTGTTTTAATGTGTAACTTGTATAACTGCATGCTCTTATGGGTTTTCCCTTTGGCACTTTTCACAATGTATGCTTCATGTCTTGGCTGCTTGCAATGTTTGGGACTACCTCGTTGTTATGATCAGTGACCCATGCTCTTTTGTAAAGCTCTCTCTTGGAAGTCGCTTTGGATAAAAGCGTCTGCTAAATGCATAAATGTAAATGTAAGCTTTCATTATATTTATATTTTTATATTTATCTGAAAGAGTACATAAAATGTACAGATATTGTATATTCACATCCTTATTGAAAACGTTAATATACAGTACGTATGTTGGCACTTTAAGTATTTTTTGTTTGTTTGGGTTAGTACAACATTTCAAACTCAGACTTAACACACATTAATAACATTTTAAATTACAGCAGGATTGGGAAATGTATTTTTCAAGTTACACTTTTTTTTTTTTTTTTTTTTTCATGTACAAAGATCTTAAAATAGGAAATATTAAAATACATTGCACTAAGCTAGACAGCATGTCTGAAAAGGGGAATCTTAAAGTATTTTGTTTCATTCTGTCCATTGCACAGCCTGTCATAGTGATTTACGTCAAGTTGACGCAGAGCTAAATTTGAATAACAGCCTTCACAGTGAGGATTGGAGGCTGAATATGCCGGCCTCCATTTTTATTGGCTCACCTGAATAAGCTCTGATGATGTCATGCCCTTGGTGACATCAGCGCTGTCAGAGATCATGTTCTTAGGAAAGAACTGCTGTAAGTGGAGCCAGTAGTTAACAAACATACATTTGTGAGGCCTAAAATGCTGGCATCCGAGTGCTTTTATTCCATTCATTTTAGAATTTTTTAGATGACATTAATGATTTAGTAAACCAGTTTCTGTGTGTTAGGGTGTTTCTGGAATGAAACAGTTTCAATTCTAGCAATATTGTTAAATGTTTCTTCATGGTAGTTGTGGATTACAACATGTGGTGGTAAGCCATTATTCAAACCAAAGCAAACGTTTACCTGGATATAACATTTACTAATACTGTAAATGCAGCTCAATCAACAAGTTAAAATGCATGTGAACACAGAACAGACAAAGATCTGAATATACACTGTGTGAGTATACTGTATATGGGTTTGTCTGTGGGTAGGTGTCATCAGCCCTGTCAATGGCAGCATGAGCAACATGATGAATGTGACGAGAACAAGATCTTAACACTGATGTGGGACTCAATCAGGAAGTGTCATTCAAAAAGTGCCACTCCCACACTACTGTCAAAATCCATGGAATACAGCCAAAAGCAGTGACAGATTCATTTTTTTCCTCAGACATGATTTCAGTCCAAAATGTTAGGAGATTACCTGTGTTTAGAATAGACAGAAATTAATGCATGTGTTATGTATGGAGTAGAAGGACATTTGGTCTCTTTGTTGGTCGCAAATCCACAAAAAGAAACACAGCCAGACATTGTAAAATGCCAGTATCAAGACCAGAAATTCAGGGGTTTCCGTACCATAGGTTTCCTGAAGAATTCATATTTGGCATAGTTTTTGCGGAAGACAAGTTTGGTGTCGCCCTCTGGGTGCCACCGGGCCTGCACTTCTGGCACCACCTCATGGTCCTCCAGACATCGCTCTGGGAGTTGCACAGGGGCAAATAACTCTTTCAAAAACATTTAGGGTTGGACAGAAATCTGTGTCAATCCCTGTCTTACACACCCGACATAAGACTTAGTAACACAAATGATGATTTAAAAAAGGGGTCATATTTCATGCTCTTTGCAGTTCAAGTATTACACTGATATAGGGGCACATTCATGAGTATAAGGGCCCATGAGACAAGCATCATCTAAAGTGCCTGTTTGTTAAACTATGCTGTACAGCACTAACATACTGATCTTACCCAGACCCAGGGCTTGGTGCAGCTCAATGAGAGCCCAGTTCTTCTGGTCCGAGCAGTGAGTTGTCTGGACTAATATGTCACACACCTCCCTGGCTGTAGCCCCCGCAGAGACCCATAGACACCTGCTGTGACTGTCCTCTCCAAACACCTTAACGAGCTGGAAGCACATGAAAAAAAAGAGAGATAAGGAAAAAGAAACTCAGGGGAGGCGTTACAGAAAGCGATAAGGCATGCGATAAATATGATGAAACTTAACCCCTAACTGAGTCACACAAGGACTCAAACACAAAAAACATGCCATCCTCATCGACAATTCCCAGTTGTACACAGGTGTAATGAGAGAGTACGTGGACAATGGGTAGTTATAGCAAGAGAATAAAGCAGCCTCAAAGCCTGGTTCATCCACAATACAACTTATCAAAGGCACAAAATTGGGGTCTGCCATGAACCAGTCAACAGTTTTCAAACTGTCAGAAAAGATCAGCCTAAAGTCTCTAAAGTCTGACACTGGAACCTCCCCTTAAACTTGTTCACTATCCTAGTTTTGCTCTACAGGACTATCTCTTTGTGGGTGCCTGTCATTCATTGCTTCATACTTCCTCTTTCATAATCCACATCCAAGGTTAATCAGGTTCAACAAATCATGAATTAATTCAGACTTGAATGGTTATTTGATTTGTTTGCCTACTTATTAATAAATGTATTATTTTATCAATTTGAATCCACTAACAGAAACAACAAAAAAACATTGAAATGCAAGATGTTCTCCATCTCATTGTCCAAGAGCTACCTATCTAACTTAAAGGGAGGTTGAGGAGAAATATAGAGAGAGAATGATACCTTATTGTCCATTATACTACATTTCAGCCACTTCTCTCCATTTTCTTATATGATTATCTCTCCCCCCCACCCTCCACACACACACACCCACCCCCCGTGTGTGTCACCAACTGTGTGTCACCAACTGTGTGTTTGAAGCCAACTTTGGGTTATCCTAGGGCGAACAAGGAACGGTTGACACAACTCACACACACTGACGCAGCGTCTGGTTTCTCGGCCAACCCCTCACTCACGCAGACACAAACCTGTACGACCTGAAATCTGTCATCAACAAGAACAGACTTGTTCCACAACAAGGTGACGGCGAGAACAATTATGGGTATGTATTTGGGAGCCTTGTGGGGGACATGGAAGGAACATTACTTTAGCTGGAAATTCTCGTTTCATTATTCTTCAAATTTGTTCATTCAGAATTTTTTTCTTTCACAAAAAACAGCTGCTAACCTTAGCTTTGCTGTTTGTTTTCCGTCATGTTTTAATGAAAACCCGGATTACCAACCCTACTGAAAAGTATGCAATATTAAGTATGATATTCTACATTACCTCATGGCACTACACATGCTTTAGCAATGATGGCAAAGCAGTGCAATGTCAAGGTGTCCCTGTTCATACAGGCCCAAAGAATACATAACCCTGTGCTGTGCAGTGGAAGGACATGAGGGGTGCGGTGCGGTGTTCCCTGGAGTGTCTATGGCATTGTAATAGTACGTCTGACGTTAATTACAGACAAGCAGCACCCGGGGCATCTGCCAATCACGTTCACCCAGAATGAGCACACAGCACTGAGTCTATCATCCAATACACCCTAATCTTTAATCTCTGCCAATCAATTTGAAGTGCAGGTTCATTGTGTATACCCTATACTTTTTCAGTGGACGTTTAAGGATTGGTTATAGTGAAACAGTCATTCACACCTCTGCAAATCGTAACTTATATCACACTGTTGTAAGTGGTTTGTCAGTTGTATTAAATAGGCTAGCTCTAGATCTGGGAGATACATCAACAATTGATGGCATTTTTCAAACATCTGATGTTGGTGAGCATTGGCTGAAGATTGTTTCCAGACAAAAAACGTACATGAGTGTTACTTGATTGAGGTGAGTGTGAACCAATCAGGACAGGGGACTGAGAAGGGCTGCAGAGCTCTGGAAAAGGATTTGGTATGGATGGGACTGAGGATGACAATGGCCTAGACCCTTTTGTTCTGAAAGAAAAAAACGGTTGAAAACAGAAAGACAAGAATTCAAAAACATTGTATTTTTTAAATGCATACAATTCTCTGACAATATTTTAACATTTTCTAACATTCAAATACATCAAAATGATATTTTAATCAGTGACAAAGTCAGCTTCTTGACAATATTTGTGATTCTGTGTTTTTTTCTTGACTGTTGATTCCATTATCAGAGTATGAGTCAACTGAGTAGTGTCAATGAGTCAATTCCATACCACATGCTTGAGTTTATTCAGTAATGCTGATAATGTTTGCATGCATGTCTATCGGGTTTGGCTTTAGTGACAAATTTGAATATAGAACAAAATTAAATATACTTTGAAAATGTTTTTGTATCATTATTTTAAATTATGTTTAATAGCAACATTTTATTTCCATCTGATTCAGAAACACACAGACCAAGGAAACCATAGAGACCAGCAGATTGGATTGGGTCACATTATTTCTCTACTTTTGAACAAGACAACATCTAAACAGTTGTGTGAGTGTTTGTAGGTCTGTGTGTTAGTGGTACCTGCTTTTAGTGATAATGAGGGGCTGGGAACGTTGAACAGGTGGAGGTCGGGGTACCAGAGGAGCCAGAGTAAGGGTAGAACTGCCCAGAAGCTGTTCCTCTCCATGGTCCTGCTTCCTCTCTGAGCACTCGAAGACCTCTGTCCATGGCCCTTCAATCTCCATCACATGACCTGAATGGGTTAGAAGAATGCATTCACACAGACACACACCCACTCAGTGAGTGAGGGGGCACATAATCTAGCAATGTACAACATTCACATAATTTACTTTAGGCGCAGATTGTTATCAAATGTGATTCATACACAACAACAAGCAGTATTTTCACAAAACTCACGCAAACTTTCACAGGATTATTTAAACTGTGATTGAGCGGTTGAGTGTGCATGTGTATGAGTGCACGCGTGTCCATATGTACACACTTGGTAGAAGTAGACAATGGCAGCTTCCCTTTGACTCCTGTTGCTATGCAGAAACTGAATAGAAAGCATGTATTGGATGAGGAAGAATGCAGCCAAACTGCGGTTTCGAAAGGGACAAATTGCCTGGATCGGGCCAGGCAGGCAATCCTGGGTAGGGTGAAGTGTAGTAATTAGCCATGTTTCTACATACCAAACAGTGGTGGGTGGCAGGGCCTTTTACTGAAAGTGCGTACAGCACGCTTCACAAAGGCCTTTTGTGTGGCAGCTCGCCACTGTATCGGGTTAGGCTTGCTGCTCCTTATTTATAAGACAAATGAGTGTGTGGTTTGGCGTGGTGTGTTTCGGTTAACGTGTCCTCAGCCAAAAGCACAATTGAGGTTCATCAGATCAATACCAGTGCTATGAGAGTATGAGAAATGCCTAAAGTATGAGAGTATGAGAAATGCCGAAAAAACGTTAGATAATAAACATGTAGTCAATATAATTCTTTGTATATGTTTGAGTTTTTTAAATTTTATTTTCAACTCAAGGGTTTAGTAATTCCTTTGGATATTAGTCGTCGTCTTAGCTTCAGGCAAATAATAATGAGGTCATACTGTTCTACAGAAGGCGCACACCCTGCCAATTCTATAGGGTTCAACAGTTCAGCTGAAAAGGAGACCTGACAATAAACACGGTGTATGTTGACTTTGTACCACGCATTAGTTACTGAAACACAAATGAGACATCTGTCATGTTGACCAACAAAATCAGCCACATACGAATAAACACCTTTTAAATCGTTGCTTTTGATAGGCTATAGTCACCCACAACATTTCTAACTAACAACGAGACTTAAATCTGTAATGCGCTTAATATAAAGCTCAGCTGGTTGTCTTGAAAAGATTCACACAACAGGTCACAATAATTGACCTTTTAAAAAAATAAATAAAGGATTGCCGTAATTCACCTGTGGAGTAAGCAACAATGGGTTCAGTATCGCTCACACACCTTGCTCTCCGTGTTGTTGCACGTCGCCAAAAAATATATAGGCTATAGAAAGAAAACTTACCCTTCATTCAGGCTGTTTAGTAGGCTATCAACTGACGGTCATGTTGAAATCAATTTGATAGATGTACGGTAAAAAACGATTACTCTATCTCTAGAAGGAATCCTATATCTGAAAATAGCCGTGAGGACCCGCTGCTTTCTTAACAGTCAACTCTGTCCCATACCTGACTCCAGAGGGAGGAGCATAGTTGTTCCAGCTGTACAGCGGAAGGTGCGCCTTTCTCACTTACCAGCACGACGTCTTGGGATAGAACTGAACAGGTGCAGTCCTACGAAATAAATTAGCACACAATATGCCTAAACCACTCATGAACAATTTGTATTTATTTAACAAGTTGCCTAATGGAACTGTGAACATAGTTTCAATTAGTTTGATCGTCAATTCTTTAACATAGCAGTTTTCTTTTAAGTGTTGGATCTAAAAAAATAAAAATAAAAAGGAGAAAAGTCTCAAGTTAACACATTCTTCACACCAGGTGTTCAGATCAAATTATAATGTTTAATGTGTTCAGGAAGCCCCACAGAAACAGTTTTGCAGGTGGAACTTGCAGAATTACAATCATTCTTGACATAAGTGCCAGCATAACACCCATGACCGCACACTGAAAAAGGGTGCTTAGCTCCTAACCAGTTAGCCTCCCCCCTGCTCCCAAGTCCACCACAGTCCTTTTAGCACTGAGGATGAGGGGGACTGATACCAATACCTGCAATGATGTGCTTGGTAACTCAAGTATGAAGCATGTGTTGTGAAAAGATAGTTGCTTTTGCTATCATACCCTTTAGCTAGGTTTCCTTCATTAGCCTGAAGCCTTACATTAAGAGCCTTCATATTTGGTGCTTTCCTTCTTCCCAACCAGGAAATTAGCAAAGCAGGCTGGGTACAGCCTGCTGAGGTACTGCCGCCAACCTTTTGTGAAAAACCTCATGGAACATATTAAGGTAGAAAACCAATCTAGAGTGGCTAGGCCCCTCGGGGTACACTACTTTCATATACAGGATTTGTCATACTGCTCAATTGCATTTGGTTCAGCAGTTAACAAAGACACTAGAACTACACACAAAACAATACGTAACATTTCATTGAGGAATAAAGTTTGAAGCCATTGAATAGTCAGTGAGAATTAAAGCGACAAGTTTTGACCACCTTTGAAATGCATTGGTGACTTCATTTTACATTGTAGGCGCAACCGTTTTCATTAGTTGAACCTCTGGTATTGTTTTAAATAGTTACAATAAATCAAATCAGTCAATTAAAATGTCAAGTGTACACATTTTGAAAATGACAGAGAGGAAATCATGTAACATTTATTGATTTTAAATCAAAGCAAATCTGACATCTTAGGGAGTTATCCTATTGTTTGTGCTTCATGGTCTCTTGCAGGGGAAAAGGGTAGTGTTCACTGGAGAACCATTGCTAAGAATTATCTGTAATATAATAATGATATAAAAACAAACAGCATGATTTTCAAATGATGCAAAGAATGATCGAGGATGTGGGGGGGGGGGGGGGGGTCTCTGTGGTCTCTTCGATTTGCTTCAACCTGATACAGGTTACAATGCAATTCATTTCAGTTTTCTATTTTCTTTTACAGCTGGGTCAAAACAAAACACATGTTTAAATGAGCATGCTATTATTTAGTCTCTACACTGGTTGTACAAATCATGTAATATATTAAATAGCCACTATGGGGAGGGAGGGAGCTGGCACCCTTGCTCTTTCTTTGCCTAGTGAAAACCATGCTTGCTGGGGGGGTGAGTAGGAGGGTGGTAGTAAGGGGCCGTGCAAGATCGAGAGTTGGGGCTAGGCTGGGCAAGGTGGGAGGTGGTGAATCGGTGGAAGGGGGGAGGGGCTTGAAGAGCCAGACCACTGTTACCACATGAGGTGTGTAAAAGGCACGCCAGGGTTACTCCCAATCCCAGCTAACAAACACAGAGACGCCTTCACACCCACACGCACGCGCACACACACCCGACTGCAAACACACAATAAAACACACAGGAGCAGCACAGGCTAAAACCCCGTGAGGATGGATGAGGAGAAAGAAAATTGGGGAGGGGGGAGGGGGGGTCGTTGTGTGAAACTGACCAGAACGGAGAGGGAACTTGAGGGCTAGGGGCTTGAGACCGGTGCTGCCATTGTGTCAGACAGAGAAATAATAAAACAAAAAACAAATAGGTGGAATGGATCATTTCTGGTTCTTCAGCTGGTTGGACAGCCAGTCCAGGCCCTCGTACAGGCCGTCCCCACTGGTGGCGCAGGTGGCCTGGATGTACCAGTTGCGCTGGCGGAGGGAGTGCAGGCCCAGCTTGTCTGTGATCTCTGCAGCGTTCATGGCATTAGGAAGGTCCTGAAGAAAATAACAAAAATACATCTGTCAAATATGCAGTAGTACAGACTCAATTACTTTAGCTCTGTATCTAAATCTTTTCAAATTGAGTAACACGCAAGGAACAGATCAAAGGCAAGGTAAGTGAGTATCACAGAAACACAAAGTTCCAATGAGGTCCCCATTATCCCCGAGGATGATATATTCAAGGGATATGAAACAGACAGCGCTACAACTCACCTGTTTGTTTGCGAAAACGAGCAGCACAGCGTCTCTCAACTCGTCCTCGGCGAGCATTCTCGCCAGCTCCTCCCTCGCTTCATTCACTCGCTCCCTGTCGTTGCTGTCCACCACAAAGATGAGTCCTGGGGAGGAGAACCGCGGTCACATGGTTGGAAAGCGTCAAACATTGAACTTATTTTTATGAAGCGCATGAATATACACTCCTATCAGGGGGGCTGAGGAAACAGGACGAGTTGGAATTCCGTAAATGGGGAAACCTGTTTTATAATTACTACCTGCGGGGAGTTTAGTGTCTCACCTTGAGTGTTCTGGAAGTAGTGGCGCCACAGTGGCCTGATCTTGTCCTGGCCGCCGACGTCCCACACTGTGAAGCTGATGTTCTTATATTCTACCGTTTCAACATTAAAACCTATGATGAAAAGATAAAGAGTTAGTTAGCCACAGAACTTCTATTAGCCTATGCAATAGATTTATTTAATCAAAGCCACTCCTATTGTCACCAATATTTTTGCTGATGTGTCTCATGAAAAAGTTCTGAAAACAACCAGGGAATTTTCATATGGCAACCAGGGGAGGTCATCAGTCAAGGTATACTACCGTTTTTTAACAGTTAATAAACTAGGCCAGGTCTGCATTGCGATACTCATGTGACATTGAGTGGTGCTGCAGGAAAAGGTCCATAATTAATATGCAAGACTGAATGACGCTTACCAATAGTGGGAATGGTGGTGACTATCTCTCCAAGTTTGAGTTTGTACAGGATGGTTGTTTTCCCAGCAGCATCAAGTCCCACCATGAGAATTCTCATCTCCTTTTTGCCAAATAGGCCCTTGAAAAGACTTGCAAACATATTCCCCATGGTGGTAAATCTGTAAATGAAGCAAGATACATTTTAGTAAAGGCAACTAAACAAGTATTTTAATAACATCGTATGCTGATTGTGGGTGAAAATAACAAACGTCACTGATGTAGGTTAATAATGTGAATTATGTTGCCAGTTAACTACTACCACTACTATTGGATCATTTCATGATTTTGTTAGTGATATATCAACCTATCCTGTCTAAATACCCTATAAGTAAGAAAAAAAAATTGGTCAACTGTACTGTTCATTACATCTTGCGGTTATCAAGCAGTATGATCTAGGCTGTGTGCATCCTTAACGTTACCTTGGTTTCGTACCTTCCCCACATTTATATAGTACAGCTAGCAAGCCAAGTCATTCTAAAAGTTAAGTCGGCCCACAAAACAAGCTGCAATGACAACTCTAACAGTAAGTGGTTAAATACGTGGGAGTTAATTGTATACATGTTTTTAGACCATATGTTCTTAAGTCTTCGCTTGCTATATTCCTTCTGCAGCGCAATAACAGTATGGTGCATTTAGCCAACATGGCTAGACGGCCAGCAATTCTTAACTTGTTTGTGCATATCCGGCAGAGCCGGTGCAACCTCGCTGGCTAGCCATCACTCTGTTTGTAGCATCGTGTATGCGGAGCAGCCGACAGGGATGCTTATCTATGCGAGCTAAGCTACCTTCAACAATCTAGCTATACAAACAACGGAAATACGAGCTTTGCCATCTAAACTAGCACTAACTAGAAGGTGATTCACCGGCTAAATTAGGCCTATCTAGTTAACAGGCAAGATTGACTTTGCACTAGACGCGCGTTAAATTAAGACACCGTAATTCAAATGTGATATTCTAGTATAGCTTGCTACCTGTTATAATTGTTTTGAACGATTAACCATCTATTACTCGTCAGCCACAGGCTAGCTAAAATAGCTAGCCATCTTAGGGCGTATGCTGGTAGCATAACCAAAGAGCTAGCTAGATTAGCTAGGTACCTAGTCGAGCTAGGTAGGTAGCTAGTCCTCGGACGCAGTAGATAGTAGCTAGTGCTGCTAGCTAGCTAGCTCAGCCATCATCTGTGACAACTTGTCTTATCTAGATATAATTGGGTTTGTCACCGAGAAAGTTGCATAGTCAATTAGACGACGCCAACAAGCCGTGGGTATTTAACTATTTATTTACACTCAGTTAGCTACTAATGCACGTACTGTAGCCGGGGTTACCGGCCCCTAACGTTCCGATTGCTAGCTAGGCTAAAGCTAGCAGCTGATAATAATGGCTAATGCCGCGTCAGATGTAGCCAGAGGAAATGTGACGTCATTTCAAAAACGTATAACGGGGAAACGAGGCGTGTGGGATCAATTGTGGGTAGGTCAGATACAACATATGTACCTTACAATAACAAAACGGTATTTCAACGCATATTTACCTTAGAAAGACGGCGTCTAGACCTTTCACTTCTTTTCCACTGTCACTCCAAAATGGCGTTTTGCGCAACTCGACAGCGAAACCGGCGTTTGGGAACTTCCCACTAAGACGTCATCCAATCATATCATCCACTATGCCAACGAGTCCATGCCTTCTCATCACACCGTCCTATCACGGGCAGAAGGGATTTGGGGACAACGTTGAGGAAGTGAACTAAGGAGGTTGTAACAGTGGACATTCAAGACAAGTTTATTCGGGTTTCGGACAGTCTTTCAAAACATTATTTGCAGACGTTGTTTAACTGTCCTCTATATCACTTGTGGACAGTGTAATGTATTTAAGTGGGGGGCCTGTTGAGTCAGTGTCAATTTTTCGAAACAATTTGCATTAATGTGACCTTGTTTCATAGACCACAGATGGCTACTCAAGCATCCATGCAATGAAACGTATCAACTGCGGTAAAAATATCATAACTTGTCAAGAACTGATAAATCTACCGTGTAGTAATTAATGTGACTTGATGATGTGCAGCCTAGACAAATCTTGGGGTGCGAATAGTTTGACAGTATGGTACCCCAAGCGGAAAAAAGGAACCCCACAGAATAGCCTACTACTACTACTAACAAAGGACTTGTGTTAAGTGTTAAGCTTTAAAGGTAGGATAGGCAAGTTTTGCGAACTTAGCTATTTTACCTCAAGTTTGAAAGGATTCAAAGCAAAATATCACACCTCCTCAAAGCCACTCCTTCAAAACACCTCAACGCTCGGCCTGACACCTGCTGGGAGGTAGACAGACAAGTAGCCCGTCCAATCACTGCATTCGGTCCGAATGCTGTCCAATCATTTAGTGCCTGTGTTTTTGACAGTACTGCGATGCCCACAGATTGGATTGATTTAATTGTACTATCAAACCTTTAGCTGTATTGGAATCAGCATTTTAAGTTTATTTTAGCATATGACAAAAAGTGCTTTTCAACATTGCCTTCCGTGCCTTGAAGTATAATTGTTTTCACTTGGGACCCCAGACCCTAATGCAATTTGACTGTCAAAATGATCCTGATAAACCTTTACATATCTATACAATTTATTTAAAAAGTAAAAAATATTTCAAACACAAGCAATGGTTAATCACCAGATAGTCATGAAAATATATCTTGACAAAACAATTGAGGTAGCCTACATAGTCCAAAAGTCAGCAAATCATAATAATACATGAAGTTCATTGTCACATTGATGGAAGTGCTTTGAATGAAGTAAATACAGAATGTGAATAGAGTTTATGACATTCATTAATCCCGAATCTCCAGCTTGCCCTCCCTGATTCTCCAGTTCCAAAGCTGGCATCCATCTGGGGCAGGAACACATCGAAGCCACAGTCCTGACTCCTGGATCTCCTGTTGGAAGGACACAGTCTTCCTGTCCAGGGTCTCCATGCTGAAGGCCTGAGCTGTGATCTTAATAGGACATATACTGCATATCATTAGTCTGATAGATAGTATATTAATATATCAGGCAGACATGACTTTAATCAGTGTTTCTCATTTAGTCAAATTATAAATATTGAGTATCCAGTAACCTACAACATCCTTATGGATACCAAGAGCAGTGCAAAACTTGTTTGGTGCATTCAAATATATATATCTGGGTGTATCTTTAAAGCCTGATTAGGGCTAAAAAGCAATTTTATTTAACAGTATTTGCCACAATAGAACGACTACACCTTAGAAACAGGCAGATGAGTGTAGGATGGAAAGATTCATATCAAGTTGATATGCTTACCTGTTCACTGATCCCTATGGCAACGTGGCCTACTTTGACCTGCCGACGTTCTCGTATCCTGAGACACTCGCCACCAATGTTCTCAATCCATATATCAACACCTAGAGTAGATACGCAGAAAACACTGACTTATGGGCTAACCATTTAAAACCGACCGGTGAAAACCAATCAGATGTAGGCTTCTTTAACAAATGCACTGCCAGATCTTCCGATTTATCTGACAATTAAAATCAAAAGGTCCATTTATGACCTCCTACCTTCAAAGCAGTGAGATTGCGTCGGATTGGTTGAGAGCAGCCATTCCATATGTCCGTCTGTCTGGCTGTTGTAGGAGGAGAATATCCCTGAACTGAGGTCATCTGACCAGCGATCCGAGTCCTTTGTGAACAAGAACATTTCAAGAGAACAGAATAATTTATACTTGACTAATACAGAATGCATCCAAATGTGGTTCGTCTGTGTGTTTGAATAAACACCTTGTCTGTGGCGTCTACATAGGAATCATCAGTGTTGCTTAGACAGGACGGGGGGTGGTCCCGGGGTTCAGGTGACGGGGTCTGGGCCACACTTCCCACGGTCACACCTAGGAAATACAGTATCAACAAAGCATCTTTAGTCCTATCTCACCAATTATAAACAGCCCAGGGTCTCGACACCGAGAAGATACTAAACAAAGTCACACATAGTGCATACTAGGAACTGAAACAACAGCAAACTTAAGATTTTGGACTATGAATAACAAACTGAACATTCCAAATTTGACAGTGCCTATAGGTGTTAGGTCCTAACCATCTCTGAGGTATTCTAGTTCTGGTTCCGATCCCCAAGACTGACGAGTCGGCTGGCCTTTCCGTAGAACAGGGAAGTGGGCTTGTAGGACACGGAAAAGCTCAGTGGATGAGGAGGAAACCCATTCTGACTCTTCTTCTTCCAAATCACCCTCATAGTCCCTCTCATCATCCCGGTTTCCCAAGGCAACCCTTTCTTTGGAATATTCCTCCTCTCCCAAATAAATATCCACCTCAGAATCTGTCTCCCATTCCCAGTCATTGTCTTCCGTCTGAAGGTTGTGGATGGAACTTGAATGGGATTCCCAGCCCCTGGCTTCCATGGAATCTGATTCCGATTCAGAGTACTTTTCCCATTCCGATTGTCCCTCCTCTGAGTCCATGCTGTCTTCATCAGCTGCCATGGCTCTCCAAGGGCTCACCCATTGCATTGTGGATGCCGTTTTGGTGACTGCATGTTTATCAAGTGCAGATGGGATCCTGAAAGATTTCCTGCAAGATGCGTGCCCATTCTGGGCCTTGCTGTTCACCTGTTTCTCAGATTTGCTGGAGCAGAGGCCTCCAACTGGAGAGACATAATTAGACACAAAGAGACACTTCACGATTTGTTTGTGTTTTCTCTCCTTCACATGTAAACATACAACAAGCACTAAGCAAAGAGACTGTTAAATGAACCATTACCACTTCACATCTGCTGCAGTTGGTTTTGAAACCCCAAACTGCTACTAACTATTCTTCTGAAATGGATAGTATCTTTTGTTTTGTACTCACAACATAGACACATACATTCATTTTTCAAAGGTAGTTTTTATATGCCAAGGTTTTGACTGTTCTTTGAAACAATACCTGCCCTCAGGGCATGGGTTGTCCTTTTCCTCAGATCAGTGGCCGATGCTCTTCTGATGGGGTCTTTCTGTAGTCCAGCTTTGAAGACCTCAGCAGTAAAATGGTTACAGCTGGCAGGCACCTCCCACAGTGGCGCAGGTTCACTGACAATCTGAGCAATGGGTGAAAATATATATATGAATCTAGTCATTTTAATTGGTTGTATTTAATAGACAGGTAAAAGTTAATGAAAATGATGGACATATTGAGTATATATATGTGCAAGGGAGGCAAGAAATGCCTTATGTTTCATTACTAAAGTTTAAATGATTTAGAACGAATCCATCACCAAACAAGGGAAGAGGATTAAGGCCATCTAATCTGATAGTAGTGATGGTACTCAAAATACCCATGTATTATATACCTATCATTTTTCTTGTTGCTGATACGTTTAGACTTGTTTCTGACCTTGAGACACAGTGGATGGGAGTAGTACCGGATCCATGGGTGGCATCCATTGAGCATGTGCAGTAACATACAGCAGCTGCTCCACACATCTGCTTTGGCACAGCGCAGGTCTCCTCGTGCCACCTCCGGTGCCATGTGGCTCTCTGTGCCAGGGAACCCTGGCCCTGCAATGAAAAAAAAACTGTTGAGTTGATTTGTTAGACCATTGCTTTTTTCAGACGTCTTCATTGAGGCAAACCTTTTGGGGGTCCAAATGAGTAGAATGGATTATCTGCTTAAAATATCCAAAGGCACAGTTATAAAGTTATTTCAAACCTTTTTCTATTTTACAGCTAATCCAACTGTTTCATGTTGCAACTGTGCAAATGAGCTGTGCTGGGAAGTGGTGATCTAACTATTTGTATCCAGTGGAGAAAATAAATGACAATAGACAAAATGAAGGTTATCAGAAAGGTTCTCCAGTGGACCCAAGTGATTGAAGTGCCTGTCACATCTGAATTCACACAGGTACAACCTACCTATGAAGGTGTTGGTGCTCTGGAAATTGCTGTCTATGGTTTCAGAGAGACCAAAGTCACACAGGAAAGTGTCCATCCCGTCCACAGACAACAGCACATTGTCAACTGTAACAGGAGAGAAACAGAGACATGAAATATGGTCCAATGTAGACCGAGGTAACTTCACAATTTTGATAGAGCAGAGAGTATAGCCATACTTCCAAGGAGAAATTGCAGTACCTACATAATTGGATGTGAGAACAAATATTGAGACAGAGTCAGCATTGTCTTCTGACACGAGAGGGTCTACCAACAGTAGACTTTCCAGAATACATGCCATGATGCCACACTCTCCCACATTTCTTATAATTGGTCACTACCTCCTTTGGATTTACGAGTACTGACTTAAGGCATGGAGGATAGGGGAACAGTAAGGGACCAATGTTTAAAGTATACTTGGTACCTAATATTGGCCATTGAAATGCTGGTGCTTTGTGTAGCAGGAGTATGAAGACATAAAAAACACCTTTTTTTTCTCTCCAGGATTGGACCCGACTGCCCATCCTTGCACATCACTTTCAGTAGAGTTTTTAAAAGTAAATGACTTGATATGATTCCACCTGCCTTTAACATCCAGGTGCAGAACATGTCTGTGGTGTAGGTGCTCTAGCGCCCCCAGTAGCTGATGGAGGTAGTGCAGGGCCAGATCTTCAGGCAGACTGCCTCTCTCTCTCAGAAGATGGGCCAAACATCCTGGGCAGATCAGGAAATAGGATTACATGCTCTATGCTACTGTGACTAAAACTGTGTTGCTACAGGATACCTTCCTGTAGAAAAATGGCACAATAAGGAATCCGAACAATTTCTTTTGCAGTGTGCATAAGTGATAAGATAATAACTGATTTGAAAAATCAATCCCCTGAATTGCCATTATAAACTGAAGAACAAGTGCTTTTTTGATTAGTCTTCTGGTGCATTACTTGTCTTTCAAATGTTGGGCATTTTAAGGATGAAACATTTTGAGAGAGATACTTCAACTATGCTCTTCCAGGGTTTGGGGGAATGTTCACCTGGCTTTAGATCCATGAAGAGTGTGATGTTCGTTCCCTCCCTCACAGCACCAAAGAGCTCAACAACCCGAGGAGACTTGAGAGCACTCCATGTGCTCACCTCCTCACTGCTGAAGTGACTCAGTGGGATCTTAAATGGTCAAACAAAAACAGTTAAAAGGGCTTTTAGGATTTAATCCGAAACATGAAAAAAACACACAATGAAAAGAGTTCTGGTGTACGGGTAGGGAAAATCCTAAACTGCACCTTTAATGAGATTTTAGACACTTTTGCCCGAGACCAATTTAAAGAATATAATTAACACAGAATAATAATGGTTGGAATTGATTTACTAAATAGTGTGTGTCTGTGTGACCTATTTCCTCTTGGTTTACCCTCTTGGCTGCACACTCAAATCCTGTGGATTTGTCCTGCACACAGAACACATCACCATACGATCCATTCTGGATGTGGTGAAGGATGTGGTATTGCTTTCCTTCCCTGTATTCAGACTTGCAGACACGGAGTTCCTAAAAGCGCACACACACATTCCTAGATACAGTGATTCATACATTACAAATCAAAAAGCTACTGAAAAGTTCATGACAACAAATTACATTTCAGAAGTTGTGACACTGTGTTTAACAACGGGAGGATAAGACTAAGGGTCATCTTACCTTATGGAACATGAGGCCTTCATTGGGTTGCCTGTCACTCTCAATTAAAGCCTCTCTCACCACATCTTTGAAGAAAGTTGAAGCGAAGCGCAGATCCCTCTGGGTAACTCTGCCCCGTAATCCCTCCACTGATTCTGATTCTCCCCATGCGCTGTTAGGCAGCCCATCAAAACTACAAGAAGAGCCGGAGACTTCCTCCAGACTGTGACTGGAAGAGTTGGTTAAAACATCTTCACTGGAAGCGGATCCAGACTCATGCTCCAGGCTGCAGGTGGATGTCAAGTCAGAAACACCCATGAGGCTGCCAGGTGCACCCCTTTGAACCAAAAAGTTGTCTGACACACATTTGAAGCTGGAAAGGCAATCTGACACATCCACAATGCTACAGACAGAGTCGGACACACTTCCTATACAGATGGATGAGTCTGATTCACTCTCGTGAGTACAGATAGATTCGGACACACCCAGATCCTCTGAACTACAGGACGACACTTCCCTCAGTCCGCAGTGGCTGTCAGAGAGTAGCACATCATTTAGTCCACAGCCATTGTCACACACATCTGCAAAGCTGCTGCAGGTTGCAGACACCCTACCATGTCTACATGGTTTAGACACACCCTCTAAGCTATAGCCTCTGGTGCTGCAAGGGTTCCAGTTACTGTCAGTGTGTTGGGGGCCTACAGGAAGTGGCAAGAAGTCAGGCGCCTCGACCGCCTCTTTGTCTGTCGATCTTAACCAATCAATCTCCTGCACCCATAAACCCTGGATCACCGGCGGCTCCTCCCCTTCATCCCTCCTCCGTCTCTTCTTATTCGGTCGTTTGCGATGTTTCCTCCTCAAGGGACGGTACTGGACTTTGTGTGGAGCTGCATACTCGTCTTCATCAGTATCACTTGTAAAGATCGTTTGCTTGGCTATTGACCTGCACGTATAAAAATACAGAAGTAAATGAGTGGATCTTGAAATAATTATCTTCAGACTTATAATTTGATAATGTCAGTTTTAATGGACTCCCCCCAAAATTAACACATTATTTTTGCTCATCGAGAAATCGGCAGTTGGTTTGTAATGTAGTCAAAAGTACCTGTACCTTTTGGGGAGGTGAGGTCGGGAGTAGGGATATTCAGTGCTTGTGGGGCTGAACTCTTGGCAGCCTTCACCTTAAAACACATGGTTCAGCATCAAAGGTAACCCACCATAAACCAGCTTCAGGATCCTCAAAGCCATATCTGGCAAAAGTAGTCCTTTTTTTCTGATGCTAACAGGTATAGACTTTTAATACAACTGCTATTCTGAATTGAATCTCCAGTCAATGACTTTTCCCTGACAATGAGTGTAGTTTTCCATTAAATACACCAACTCTATATATTTACCAAGTTGTCAGTAAACGAGTATAGCAGTGTCATCCACCCTTGAATGGGTCAGTGCACTGATGGCAGCCTTACCCTCAGCCTGAGCAATGATGGAGACATAGGGGGTCTCTTCAGCGTTCCCCTGGCCCCCTGTCCCCACCTGCTTGGCAGTGCCATGCTCCATCAGCAGGCTGAGGTGAGGGGCAATGGTCTGAATCAGTAAGGTATTTTCTTCTTCTCCCTTGACGCCATTCTCCTCAACCACAAAGGACAGCCCTGATCCTCCCTTTACTTCAATGAATGGTGTGTTGGAGTTGAACATTCTGGGGATAGCCATTCTTCAAGCACTTGAGTGTCCACTTAAGAAACTGAAAGAGAAACAGAAGTGTTATTGTGTCTTCCCATTTACTGAATAGTGAAAGACTTAAGTACCCAGAGTTAAAATATAAAATGCAAGGCTGTATGAATTTGGTTCATGTTTTGAGAAGAACAGGAAAAAGAAAATCTATCTTTGTCTCTAAACTCTGAGAGAAATGCAAAAGTAAAGTATGCATTTGGCAGGCACTTTAATATGGTGGCATTTGGCATGGCTAGGTGTGAATGAACAGACACCACTGGTGATCCAAGCAAGCAGTGTATAAATAGCATGTAGAGATTTGGCACTCATAGAATTTGCTGCATGCTTTCCACTGGGCTACCCAGCTGTTCAAGTCCCTCTTCTTTTGCACCCGCCATATTGACAAGGAAGTCTGAGATGAAAACAATTTTTGGGTCGACTTATCTGAACGTAGCTTCATACTGTAGGTCTCTGAAATTCCAGTCTGTACATACACACCTGAAACTGACTAACTCTAATCAATATCTTTGAGAACATGTCTATTTCACAGGTTACATTTTTTATAAAATGCCATATAATGTAACAGGAATATGCATAAATGTAATGTCTGGTCACGTATACAAAAATAAAGCATCATTGCAAAGTGCACCTCTGTTACAAATGTTAGTCCTAGATAGTAAGCTCTCCACTAGCTGCCTCAACCCTTTGCTTAAACGTAACTTCCGACTGCTGGCCTGAAATAGCATATGTTGCCTTTGTACCTGTAACAAAGGGATTATGTCCATCGCCCACTTTGTCCAATGTGTCCCAAGCTTTTCCAATCCCAATCCACCACCCCCTGGTTTTCACCACTATGATATAAAGGAGCACTTACTTAGATTAGAAATCATCTGTTAGATTACAAATATAACCCTAAGAAGTTGCATACATACCCCAAAAAACGTAAAAACACTGTTGCTCCTTTTCAGTTTGATGTTGTCTTACTTGTACTAAAGACAGATTGTAGACTTTGACCAGGTATACAGTTCTTATACCCCATTTGTCCAGTGTGTGTGTTGTGTGTATGCTCCTGTCCTGAGTGAAATCCACCGGCTTTTTGCCGGCAAGCCCCTCTGATTGGTCAATTTATCTGTGTGAGTTATGAGACAGTTTGAACCCCCTTATTAACACCCGCCCCGTACCCACATAACACACACTCATACACAGATACCATCTTTGAAACCGAGCCTTGGGCATGCTGTATCCATAGAAACAATATTTAGCCCATACACTGTAGACCCTTGTGTAGATCTGAGAGGATATGATAAGTTTAAGCAGCAATATAGTTATATACTCTTAACACATGTAAGTGGAAGCACTGCAGTCTAACATATATACATTTAAGATCAATTAAAATAGGGTAAGGAGTTATTTCTGGACAAGACAATCAAATGATACAATACTTCTAGTGACAAGTTAAAACCACTTGAGAGGTTTTATAATTGCTATAACCTACATGAGTAAATGCATCATTTTAAAATGAACTTAAATGATCTAAAACATTTTCCTTGAACACAAATGTAAGCAAATTTTATGAATGGTTAAAAAGATACCTTACACCCAATTGAAAAGGGCTCTTTTCCAAACATAGATTCATCTTGGTCCCAATTCTCAGATTGCTTATCTAGGATGAGGACTGCCTGTCTGTGCATGTAAAGCTGATCTTGGATAAAAGTTTGTACTCTGAGATGTGTGGTGAATACCAGATCTTCATGTAGTCTTAATGTATGTTTAAGAAACATTCCCTTAGATTAGGAATCCAATTCTAAATATTTCTACTGTATACTTATGACCCATGGACTAAAACTTTAATGATGCTCTTTAATGAAGGATTAGGCTAAATCTAAGTCTAGGACAAGATTAACTAAACTGCTTGTTTACAATTAACTTGATGACATTTTGGCTAAATCAATGCCTCAAAATTGTTCTCTCGAAAGCATTAAAATGAGATTAATCTGTTTCCACAAAAGAGTTTGGTACAAAAGGCTTTGAAATTGAGCTCTACATTAGTGCTAAGTGGAGCTAAATTAACATAATCTTGTATTTATTTTAATACAATTTACCAAATAAATGTAACCCTTCTGTAAAAACAAATGAACCGTTGAACAACTCATGGCACTGCATTCATGCAAGTCAGCTCCTTGGCATTAGTTCAACAATGCCTCCCATTACTTCTGCCCACCAATGCACATTTGTTGCCCCAAATCCCCATGAGAGGAGGCCAACATTCCCATGAGAATTAGTAGCATGCCAAAGGAGGGAGGGGAAGTGAGGGAGTTAGAAAAACTAGTCTTCCCACAACTCTCTCCCTGGCAACATCTCAATGGAAAACCAACGGTCCAATGAGCGGGCTTTGACAAGCACAGAAAAGCAGGTCATGGGTTTCATCAGTGCACTCTGCTGCCCTGACTTTCTCATCACAGTGTCTATACATAGAGGTGATCAAGGGTCCTCATTAGTGATCCGTTCAAATATTAAGGTCATTTTAACACTAAGATCAGTTCAATATTTCATGTTAAATTGTACTTGATGCGTCTCATTTAAAGCCCCTAACGTTGTTTATGTGAGGGTCAGTTGTCAATGAAGTTGACTATACTTCTGACTATATTGTCAACAAACGAGGCAAAGAGATGCATTCATTGCTGGCATGCCTCATATAGGGCTAAAGATTCCCTTTTACCCACTGTCTTTCACAGATTCTGATTTAAAGTCAATGTTTCTTTACAACCACTAGAGAGCAGTACACCAGACATTGGCTGGATAATCCACTTGTAGTGGTCTGCCATCCAGATAGCAACAGATTGTAACTGGGAGATATGGACACAACTGGGCTATGCCACGGTTAGGGCTACTGTTACTGTTCATGCCTCTACATGCTTTACACCTCTTGTTTTCAACAGTTGTCATAACATCTGACGTATGAGAGAATGTTTGGGGGGGGGGGGGGGGGTTGGGGAAAGGCAAAAGGGAGCCCCCCCTCATGGCTCCCCTTTATTTTCTTATTACATAAAATAATCTATATCTATGTAGTAAATGTTGTCTGTATCAAATAAATCATTGTTGAGATATTTTGAACAGTTTTATTTCACCTCAATTCGCATACACTCATCTGTGATAAAAGGAGATCATACATTTTAAAAGCACTAAAGCGCCCAAAAACCTAAAGTCTAAATGTCCTTCATTTACAGACCTTCATTTAAACAAACAAAAACATCAAAACAACCACTTGTCAACCTAGAATGCACTTGGAGGAATGGAGGTGTGTAGTGTTTCAGAAATCTATACTACAAAGAAACATTTTTTGATTGAATCAAAAAACTAGCACTCCTTGTTTCAAGTACTATTAAATTACCACTGTTGAAATGTTTAAACCAAATGATTGTTTTTAGCAGAGCTATTGCCCAGTGTATATAATCAATGTTATTGACAATCATGAGAAAAATAGCTGACCAAGGCTTTTGCTAAACTGAATGTTTTTGATTGCACTGTTTCTGTAAAAGCTTCATTTAAATATGAAATAAGCTAAATACCTTCAATAACATCACTATACTTTATCAATGTTGTTAGGTTTAAATGGGCTTGAGGGGCAGAATCTGCTATTATAATGATGGAAACCTGTTCAGTAGAGTTTTTTTTAAATCTGACAACAAAAGGTAATCAAATCAATCAAAATCACAGTCATCGTTTCAGCTGCCTTTAAAATTGTTACTTCTAACTACAGCAGCACACTACCACAGGTTTGTGAAACGGTGTTAAATGGTTTGACGTGGTATCATAGTATTTATTGTGAAATTAATCTAAAATATAATTTTTTTCTTCTTCTTGGTTTTCCTCTTTTTGCCATTGACATAAGACAATGATCTCTCAATTGCATAGAGAAATGGAATGGCAATGGACAGTCATTTATAAAGAAGAAAAAGCACTGCAACATATGGTCAATATAAGCAGCCTGATGATCAAATGTCAGTCTTCCACATACTGTTGTGTGGGTCTAACAATAATAATGACAGGTACTAGGTGGACAGAACTACAATATCTTAAGATGGGCAAGGAGGTCAAACTGAATTCCATTTTCTAAACAAGCTTATTTCTCAAAGGGTGCTTGGGAAAGTAGAAACACACTTTTAACAACTATGATCGCTGGTTGAAGATGCTGAATTGTCAACCTTAGCGACCTTGTCAAAAGGCAGAAATACGTGAATATTCTGAAGTTCAACTGTAAAAATGAAAGACAAGAAATTAACAGTTTGTTCCCTTGTCCTTCATGAGTTGTGGGTTCATGTGTTTGAGGACAGAAGGATCAGTGTGTCCTGGTTGGCTCAGAGTCCAAACGGAAGGAAGTCGCTCTTTTTGTCCGTAAAGAAAGTGTCCCAGGTCAACTGAGCCTGCATTGAGCAACCCCCTGCCACCAGGTCACATGTGTATCCCATGGGGCAACAGTGCTTCCCGTCTAAGCAGCATACAGCCTGTGCAGAGCAAAAAAAAATAAAAAATGGTTAAAAAATTGTTGCTAAAAATATGACTGTAAAGGCTGATAAGGTTACTGAAGGCAGCATATAAATTCTCTATTCAACAAAATGGACACCCTATTTACATCCCTAGCACAGAATTTATTTTACAGTTTTTTCACAATTGCTCAAACACTAAACCACATTCTCCAAACAAAAGTATCAGTGGCATAACCTTATTTGTCAAACCTTTTTGCCACTTAGTCACTCTTTTTGCAAAACTCTAAACGCATTCTCTCACTAAAAACATTTAGCACTGTGATGCACTTGTACTGCAAAATTGTAAACACAGGCGGCAAGCAGTAAACACTAGTACAACACAGTTGTCATCTGTAAAACAATTACTCAAAATTGTTTTTAATGGTGGTTTGGGACAATGTCAGCTTTCATCGTGGTGTCTGTAACCAAGAATGGTTCAACATCCACCAGCAATTTTTACTGTAAATGTTTGCCTTCCCCCATACAGCCCTTTTCTCAACCCAATTGATGAGTTTTTCCCTGCGTGGTGTTGGAAGGTCTATGACCGAAACCCATATACCAGGGTACATTTCCTACAGGCAATGGAATTGGCCTGTGGTGACATAGGCATGGAGTGTTTTCAAGGCTGTATCCAGCACACCAGAGGGGTTTTACCCCGTTGTTTCTTTGTTGACAGTACTAAGTTGTGATTGTTACTGTCATCGTGATTGTTACTGTCATATTTTATTTATTGCCAAATACATTGAAAAATTTTTTTTACATGTAACTACATGCCCTGGATGCTGTGTTATCAATTTTTCCGTGTTGTGTCTAATGATGCTCCATAGTGTTTATATATTGATTTGCTGGTGTTTAAATGGTTTAGGGGCAAGTATTTGATTTTGCCAGAAGAGTCAGAGGTTTTGGAAATTTAGTTTGAAGATTTGGTTTTGTGTCTACAACTTTGAGAAAACAGGCAACCGTTTCAAGAAGGGTGTTTTAAAGGGGCGATTGATTGCAAAACCGATTTTACCTTGTCATAGTTGAATAACGTCAGTTATCCAGACCAGCCCGAGGTAGCGTTAGTCTATCTCCGATACTAGTTTAGCTGCGCGCTGCTCTATGTAGGCTACTTATAAGGAATTACAAAGAAGAACATTTTGAATTATAACAAGGATATTGAAAATGGACCACGGCCGTAAATGCTGTGTTCCAGGCTGTACAGGGAAGGCTAACACTCACAGTCTTCCCAAGGAGCCAAACATTCAACAGGCATGGCTGCTGTTGTCAATGAGAAGATCCCGGCGAAGTTCGACACTCAATCATTCATTTGCTCTGAACATTTCACCCAAGACAGTTTTGACAACCTTGGACAATTTCAAGCAGGATTTGTTAGGTGAGTTGAACCTGGAAAGAGGTGCTGTTCCGACCGTATACTCATTGCAACCGCAAGCTGTATGATGTTATGCTAACAGTTATTAGCAATGCTAACGTGTCCTGTATACAGCATAGGTAGAATGCTAAATACGTTTCTACACACATCAAATGACTCTAGCTAGACTAGCTGTAGTCGGCATTAGAAGGGAAACTTCCGAAAAAATAGCCAGAAAACAAACAGCAGTCTGTCTTATTGCTAACGCCTGTCTAGATAATCTATTTGAAAGAACTAGAGAAAGGCAGGTGCTAGATACAGCATACGTTAGCATTGCTAGTAACTGTTACTAGTAACACCTAGACTGTAGTAGGCATGTAAACTAGTTTAGCTTGCTAACGCAAGAGCATAGGTAGAATGTGTGATAATTTAGCCTAGTTTATTGGACTGTGTTTCATTCAAATAAATAACCCGTGTCATGTCAATCTACAATTAACGATGCATGTTTGTCCAGATATGTCAGGTAATTTTTCAGCAAGATATCTAGAGCTAACGCTTGCTAACTGAAGTCGAGTTGAATCACCATATGGTCTGGTTGCTAAGCCTAACGTTCTACCCACCCAAGTCAGTCCAGTTTGCTTCAACAACAGAAGTGGAAACAAGTAATGTTATAATTTCAAATGATATGTAGTCAATCTGTTGAAAACAGTGTTTGTGTAGACATAATAGATTTATTTGCGCGTTTTTATTTCAAGTCTCCACCTTCGTGTTTCAGTGAGTGCTGCTGTTGGCCGTGTTGCGTTTTTGCTCCCCAGCTTCACTCGTTGAAAACCAACCAATCAGCGCGCAGCTCATCTAAATATTAATGATCATACCATAAAAGGAGAAAAGCTAGTGTTATTTCCCGGGAACATTTCAGAGGATTTATCAGGGGGCATAGAAGGGCACCCGGGCCATTTTCAACCCAACCAATGTTACATACCCTATTCAGAGACCTTAAGGAACAGTGTGAAATACCCCCCCAAAAAAACAGTCAATCGCCCCTTTAACAATTGTGAAAAACTGTAAAGGGCTCTGAATTTCCAAAGTAGATCCGTACCTGAGGGGAGGGGCAGCATGCCCACTCGGTGGCTGAGGCCTTGCAGCAAGTGTCCTGCTTGGGACAGCGAAACTGCCCCGTGCCGTCACAAGGAACGTCCCCGGCCCTGTCGGCGGCTCTCTGCTGGAGCTCCTCCACTCTGCTCAGAGGGACGCTGTAGAGCAGCGGCCCTTTCATCTTCTTCTCACACGTTCCTGTCTGCATGTTGCAGCTGTAGCCCTGGGGGCAGCAGTGCTCGTGGTCTGTGCAGCAGACAGCCTGAGAGGCCATGGGGAACAGACATAGACACACACGTGCTAAGTAAACACAAAAATTAATTTACATACTAGTGGCAAGTATGTAATCTTTTTAATTATCAGGCTCATGCCAGGCCCACAAATGTATTGTGAATTCAGACAGAGCCTGCAAGGGTTAGAATGTAGTTAAGAGTAGAAAGCCATGGTCAAAAAGGTTCACATTCAGATCTATGTGTACTGTAGGCTACATGAGAGGTGTTGACAAAAGACATGTATGCCGACAGCCTACAAGCTAAGGCTCGATTCCAGCATGGACAACAATCATTCTTAAAACCAAACCCTTTTTCCGGTCTCCTGTCTAATTTTCTCCTGTGTCTTAGCCTGGCTGCCAGCCCAACTTCTCCGCGCCCACAAAAAAATTTGGTCGGGAAGTTGGGTCTGGAGGGTCTCGTATTGGGAACAACTACATAAAACCAGAATCGGGACGGACCAATGAAATTGCCAGGGTGGGTTTTATACGATGATGGACAGATGATCAACAGTAACGTAATCAACAACGTCACGAAAGAGCCCTGGGATTGAATTTGTTTTCAACAAACAACATATTATGTTGCTCTGATTGGTTGTAGGTCTATCCAATTGAGCGAAGAGGCATTTGTTTCACGAGTTCGGTTGAAACACGCCCCGTAGTCACAGCCCAACGGAGAGTTTTCAGACTCATATTCTGACTAGAATTATGAGTATGACAACAGCTAATGTCTTGCACCATTTTCTACATTAGCCCAGCATTATCTCAAGAACAGGTCAGAAGTTTGGCATACCATTCGAGTCGAATGATAGGCCACAAGGTTTTGTAATCCATTTTGAAATGGCAATAATGGGCAGTGCCTGGATACGTTTTTCATTGTATTTAAGTACCGGCTAAGCCCTGAAATGAGGGCATTCCCTTAATTAGTCTACAATGAAGTCAACCCCATGGCAACAGCTACCTTGACCAGTGGGCAGCAGCCCCACTCTCCTGTGGGCAGCTTGCAGCAGGTGGCCCCTGACGCACAGCTGCTTTTGTCGTCACACTTGACGTCTGCCACGCCGTTGTCCTCGGCGAGGGACTGCTCCTTCCTGTGCCAGGGGACGCTCAGAGTCCCCTTGGTGCAGGAGGTGCGCTTGGAGTCGCAGGTGTAGTCGCTGGGGCAACAGTGGTCGCCGTCACTACAGCACACTGCCTGAGGGGAAGGCGGGGGGACAAAATGAGCCCGTTTCAAAGTCAAACCAGACAGATCAAACTCATCAAAGTGAAATCTCCATAGAGACTTGTCTCCAGGTCTACTAGCCCTATTTGAAGACAATCAAATCAATAAATCCCTCATTTGCATTGAAATCTAGTTTTGCGATGGAAATAACGCTAATATTCTTACATTTGGCAGAGGGCAGCATCCCCACTTGCCAGCCTTGTTCATGAAGCAGCAGGTGGTGTCTTTGGGGCAGCTAGTATGAGCGTTACACATGTTTTTGGCTGGCCGGGGTTCAGGGGCTTTCAGATGGCCAGACGCCCTGTTCAGTGCTGGTGTCTTGCGCACCCAGGGCACATTGAGAGCACCGGGTTTGTCACAAGCCTGCTGGGAAACATCACATGTGTAGCCTTTAGGGCAGCAGTGCTCGTGGTCGTCACAGCATACAGCCTGAGGATCAACAGGACAGAGTCGTATTAAGCACACCCAACCTGTCATTCATGGATAATTCTATGGTTGTATATTATATATACACAATACATAAATAAATGTCACGTGTTAGTCAGTGCTGCCACTAAAGTTAAAGCTAAATAGATTTTGAACTGCTGTACAATTCTGTGTTGCCCCAAACTGGCAAACCTTTGAATTTATCACATTAATAATTGTATTTATCATATTAATAATAATATTTGTAATGCGTCTTTCTTGCACTCAAAACATTACAGTAGGTTCCAATCACAAACTTCTAACCGAATATACAATAACGACAACCACACTCAGATTAACTATAAAAAATATAAAACGTATTGAAAAGGTTTGGTTGCTTTTCTTAAAGCAATCAAATCCTAATGGAAACAGGTAGCGAGTTCCACAGTTTAGGAGCAAGCAATGCAAGAAAAGGCTTTACCACCCATGGTTTTCAATTTCAAAAAGAGGTTCCAGCGAGATAGAACTAGCATTTTGAAAAGCAATTGTAATAAAGGATTTTGAATTAATTCTGGAATGGCTCAGAAAACTGTTTCTATGTTACCAGATTTCCTTTAGGTCTACTGGTAGATGACTGGGTTTCAATGTGAAAGAATAGCAGTTCAAGCCACACCTGACAAGGCCACTACCTTCCATCGTACCTTGGTAGCAAAAAGGTCAGAGCTGCGACTACTTAATCATAAATAACTGTGGATCAGAGGACAGTACATTTATATTCGAATCGGTTAAAAAACCTAGACTGATGCATTTAATGTTCTGTTTGCGCTGGACAATTTTGAATGTATGCACTTTTAAATCGTGTTCAATTGCAGAAACTGAATAAACTCCATCCTGATTGGCATGGTGTGTGTGTTATTGTATGCCCATGGTTTGCGCGAGTTTTATTAAAAGTGTGGGTGCACCTGCACATTCCCTAATTATGCTAAACGATTCCAATGTCTTGGATTTTATAAAGCCAAAAAGTATTCAGTTTTCTAAATGCATGGGAGCAACTGAAATTCCATGCAACCACAAATACATGTGAGGTGACTAGTGACAACACAGCTCTTAGATATTCTGCATGCACAGGGATGTTCAGTTTGGCATGTGTGGAGTGTCCTCACGTGAGGGAGGGGACAGCATGCATGTGTGGTGTGTCCTCACGTGAGGGAGGGGACAGCATGCATGTGTGGTGTGTCCTCACGTGAGGGAGGGGACAGCATGCATGTGTGGTGTGTCCTCACATGAGGGAGGGGACAGCATGCATGTGTGGTGTGTCCTCACGTGAGGGAGGGGACAGCATGCATGTGTGGTGTGTCCTCACGTGAGGGAGGGGACAGCATGCATGTATGGTGTGTCCTCACGTGAGGGAGGGGACAGCATGCATGTGTGGTGTGTCCTCACGTGAGGGAGGGGACAGCATGCGTGTGTGGTGTGTCCTCACGTGAGGGAGGGGACAGCATGCATGTGTGGTGTGTCCTCACGTGAGGGAGGGGACAGCATGCATGTGTGGTGTGTCCTCACGTGAGGGAGGGGACAGCAGGCCCACTGTCCAGAGTTCTGCTGGCAGCAGGTGGTGCCACCGGGACACACGGTCTCCTTGTCACACTTCTCGTTGTCCCTTGCCAGGGTTACAGCGGGCACCTTTGACACCCATGGCAGGGAGAGGCCAGAGCTGGAGGGATCGTCACACGTGCTGGCCTCCATGTTACACACGGTGTCATGTGGGCAGCAGTGGATGTGGTCGTCGCAGCACACCGCCTGAGGGGCAATCCAAAGATCGATTCAGGTCAGTTATTCATCTTCGATACTGTACAGAGTAGGGCTGCTCGATTATGGCCAAAATGATCATCACGATTATTTTGATCAATATTGAGATCACAATGAATTATCACGATTATTTGTTGATTTTAACCATAACAACTTTTTTTCCTCGCATAGGCTAATTATACCATGCAGTTTGTCAGTGATAAAGTAAGGAAACAGTCAGGACTGAGGTCAACGCAGCAAACCACGAGAAGCAGGAATGTCAGACTTTACGCAGCCGTTCATAACACCTCCCAAACTGAAAGCAGCAACTCCTCGCTGGTCATTTCATGCAGCCGCAGCCGATGTCGAATGCACCTATGGTTTACAGAGGGCAAGCTTTCCCCCCAAAATTAAATAATAATAATAATATTTAACATATCGCTCGATCACACAAATTTGATCGTGGGAAGCCAAAATTGTGATCATGATTAACATGTTATTAATTGTACTGCCCTAGTACATAGCATACAGGAATGCATATATGGTTAGGTGTGCCATCGTGATCTTTCCTTCAATAAGCTAATGTATATTTAATTTAGTAGTGGGTCGTTATCGGCGTTAACGCAGCTCTTATCGCAGATAAAATAAAAATAAAACGCTGTTAATTTATTCTCAAATTTGGGTTGGGAGCTGGGTCTATACTACGCAAGCTATGTTGACTTTCACCTTGATATTTTAGCGCGGATGTATACCTAGCCAAATAGCCCTGTAGGGGGCGAGAACTCGTGTATGAAACTACCACATCAAACGTGACGTGCTAACATGGATGCAGCTATGAAGCCGCCGGGTTTGCTTCAGGGAAAATGTATTATTAAGAAGCTTCCGAATGGAAACCTCGACAAGACTAAGCTTGTTTGCACCTCGTGCTATGCGGAATTGGTTTACTGTAGGAGTTCTTCCAGTCTCAAATACCACCTAAACGCAAAGCACTGATGCAGCGCAGGGGAGTCATCAAGAGTCGTCAAACTACTGTTTGAGTGCAACTGAGGCAAGCCCGTCAGCACAGCTCTATAAGCCAAGCTAACTAATCTCCTTGCTCACCTGGCTTGAGAAACCCGTTCTCAAAGACTTACTTTTAGTCTTTATTTGGGTAGCACACATATTGCCTTATTGAATGCCTTTGATGGAATTCAAATGAACCATTTTAATCTAGATTAACGCCAAGATTACAGTGAGATTAATCTAGATTTAAAAGATGTATCTATGCCCACCACTAATTTAATTCCAAATGGTGTATTTTGAAACCAGGCACAACTAAATTGTGGATACCTCAAAGCCATTCATTTGAATTAGCTTGAACTGTTGACAGCTTCTGACTCTGGTCAACTGAAAAGCTTCCAGACTGTGCCTTTCAGTATTAAGCAGCAAAGTTGTAGCTACACTTTCCATTGTCGAAAGACAGTAATCCTGAAAAGACATTGATGCCAACTGCCTGGAAGTGTTTTTTCTGCCATTCTTTTGTGGAGTCCCAACAGTTTCATTCCTACTTCTCAAGGCTAGGCGGAGACGCACCTTGAACAGGGGGCAGCAGGCCCACCCTCCGGCGAGGGTCTTGCAGCAGGTAGCTTTGCCCGGACAGAAAGTAGACGCGTCACACTTGCTGTCGGGTGTCTCCGATGCCCAGGGGAAGGCAGGCACCTTGGCCAACCAGGGAAGCATGGCGTTGCCGTCGGGGTCGTCACACGTGCTGCTGGCCAGGTTGCAGATGGTGTCGTGGGGGCAGCAGTGGAGGTGGTCATCACAGCACACAGCCTACGGGGAGGGGGGTGGGGGGGGGGAGGAGCAGGGGAAGTGAGAGTTAGAGTTATAATAAATGGGTACACCATATTCAGATATGTATTGGCGGATTTGAGCAGTTTTCATAGTTTGATATTAGACACAGTCCAGTCTTATAAATGTACATGAGGGAAAAAAAATGATATTTTATTTCATTTAAAAAAATGAAATCACATTTTGGGTTTTTTGTCCACTGCAAGAGGAGGAGAACACAACACATTATGAAAGTGCTATGCAGATGACAGACTCTTCTATCATGGCCGGACCTTTGTTACATTTGCTATTGGGTCATTAGTGTGCAAAGGGCATTAGCATGAAAAGGATAATAAATGGCTCAGCGCTTTAATGTGACAGTGTATTTAGAGCTGCCAGAGTCCTGCTTCCAACAAAGTGTCATGGAACTATAAGAATTACACAGAATCATGTGACACCAGGTTAGCCAGGTTAACGTTTTTCTTGAGTGCTAAACTCAATTAAAACAGAGAGGGGCGCACAGGCGTCGAACACACAATACAAAATGCTCTTACTTTGGGTAGGGGGCAGCAGGCCCAGTCACCCTGTAGGGTTTTACAGCACGTGCTCCCGTCAGCGCAGGCTACAGACTCGTTGCAGGGCACAGCATTGACTGGAAGACACACCAAGCAACCACAATGAGGCGACCGTACAAAAACCTTTTTGAGAAGAAATCTCAAGAAAGGACACCATTTTTTTTTGGGGGGGGGGGGGGGGGGGGTTTAATCCTAAATGCTGACCTGGATTCTGGAGTGTGGTCACTGCAACTCTGGCAGGGATTTTGGTGGCCATTGAGGTCTCACCGTTTGCCGATATACACTTGCTATGGGTCAGGTCGCATGTGGTATCCTTAGGACAGCAGTGGATGTGGTCTGAACAGCACACAGCCTGGAGAGAGGGACGCCGAAATATGCTGTCTTTCAAAAAAATACCTAGAAGATGATCTACTAATTCCTTCTTCCCCCCCTCTATATTGTTGTTCACAGATTCATGGAATACAGTGTGTCGAGGTTAAGTCAGATATGAAAAGGCATATCATTGATGAGGTTAAATATTAGAGTAAACAAGAGAGGGGGATTTCAACATTCATGTCAACCCTAACCCTGACTGTTTAACAATGATTAATTGTGGCTCACGAATCTTCCTGCAGAAAACAATGCCAGAAGACAAAAAATAAATTAATAATCTGCCTAAACATTAACCCTACAGTACTAACGCATCTCAATAAATGCCTCTCTTATTGTGTTCAACACCTAAAAAGGATTTAAGTACATGACACAGGTTCTGAAACTGCATGCAGGTGCACAATGCTTACATTGAGTTCATCATCATCATTTTCCCGACTAAGGTGTTTAAATCGTATACATTTCCTGTCGGCACGCAAATCTGGTGTGAGAACGAGACTGGGTTGTTCTACTGGAGACTCACACTGGTCATGGGGCAGCAGCCATAGCTCCCACTCCCCAGCTGACAACATGTGGTATCGACTGGACATGTTGATATCTGATCTGGACACACCACTGGAAGACAACACAAAATGTGATTTAAGGATCAAATCGACAACATAATTTGATGGTGTCCAGGACTAGTATGGTTCACTACAACAGATCGATCCCAATTCCAAACAATTTGTATTCTGGAACAGTACCACCTGTTCTTTTCAATGCTCAAATTGTGGGGTTCCTCAAGGTAGCATTCCCTACTCATGAAACACTTATATAAATACCCCAAATAAATATTCTGAACATTTGTCACATGTATGAACAGAAAACTAAGTATAATTTTATTTTTATTTTTTTCCCCACAGTGGGGGAGTATTACGTAATGTGTTTTATAACTACATGCTTTGCAGAGAAATGTTTACCAAGCCATCTTACACATAATGCTTACCCATAATGTACCTCAATCATTTATATTGTACTGTATTTAGTCATTTAGCATACTTGACTGCATATTGTATACTTTTTTTGTTCAGCAAACTGAACAGTGAAACATGCTTTACACAGCTTTCAACAGGCTTTAGGGTTGTAGAGTTACATTAAGAAAACTCACCATCATTGGGTATTGCCAAGAAGTTCTTGGCTAATGGGAAATGTGATTCAGAGGAAGCGCACATCTCGTGTTCGAGGTCACAGGTGGTGTTACTAGGACAGCAGTGTTGGTGGTCGCTACAGCACACCGCCTGAATCCAATTTCCAATCAAATTAAATTAGACCCCCAGTCACCCATGACTACATTGAGACAGTTTTACAATGGCGTCTAAAATATATGGTCTTAAAAAGAACAGATGTCTACACAAACATTTTAAGATTCAATAAACCGTAACATCTGACAGTAAAATAGATCTAGTTGATGTACAAAATGGTTGAATGTGCAAAAGAAAACTGCTTGTTTTATGATAAACATTAAATGCGCCTGACAGTAATTACGAAACTCCCAAGTATGAAAAGGTCCTTGTGCACGACATTGCTTCCTTGTAAGTGTGTGAGCGTGTTTACCTCAGAGTACGGACAACAGCCATAGTCTCCACTGGTGAGGAGGCAGCAAGTGGTACTCTCTGGACACCTGCTCTTACCGTCTGGGCAGATTACTGCTTTACTGACAGCTGCAGAGACGGAGAATAAATATAAGAACACCAGCATAAGACGCTGTTAGCTAGCACAATATATCTTCACGCTTTTAGACTTACAATGTACTGCTAAGACCTTCAAATTGAAGGAGTATAAAAAGGTATATCAAACTATAAGAAACAAAGAACTAGGAAAGAGAATGGCATAGAGCAACAAAGTATGTACACTGAAATACTAATTAAATTAAACAGACTGAGGTTTGTTCTGGAACAAATGCATCAACGCAAACGCATAAGTACACGCACAAAAACAGATATACATTTTACAGACAGTATACATTGGTGATGTCATATTGTATTGCCTGGCTGATTGTGTTTTGCTTCTCTCCTCCTTGCAGGTAGCTTTTCAAACATAGGGAAGGACTCCAGGGTAGGGGACAAACATTTGGAGTGGACAATGTCACATCGTGTGTTCTCAGGACAACAGTGCATCTTGTCCTCGCAACATACAGCCTGGCGAGGAAAGATAAAGATGGGATAAATGTTGGTAACATTTCGGAGTAGAACATGTTTATGTACATATATTCCTGCTGGTGTCACAGTGTAGGATTTATTTATTCACATTTGTCTGGACAGGAATCTTGCTCCTTCTCTTGGAAACTCAAACTGATACACTATCGTTTGGGTTAATCATTGCTATTTTGCAACAAGCCCATGGGTGTAACTATAAAACATTGCTAGAGACAACCTGATTGTGACCACCCCTGTGAACATATGCCAAGCAATATGTATGTCATTGCATCATAAAAGTCGAGCTTGAGACAAACCAATAGAAATGTTTATCGAGTTAACAACCAAAGCTCAGCTATATTACCAAATGACATCTCAGGACATTCAGAGAACAGATACCTACGATACAAAAGGAACCTACTGGGCTGATACTGCAGGTAAACTATGTCCTCAGTCCACCTGGGCATTATTTGTTAAGGTACGAACTCACCACAAATGTTTATTTGGATACTTTCAACCAGCTCTAAACATGTAATTGTTGGGTAATTGTTGCCAACCGCGAAATGACAAGGCCAAAGAAAAGGTGCTAAATTAATTAGACCAAGCAGGCTTTCCTATGAACACAAATTTGTATCAACTGTTCATCTGGTTTCTGTCAGATAAATGAGTTGGATATATATCTGTCTTTGTTACTCTGTACAAGTGAATGGATTGGGTACTATACCCTGGCCAAGGGACAGCAGCCCCAGGAGCCGTCCGGAAGCTGACAGCAGGTGGTGTCATCTGGACACTCTGACTCTTTATCAGGACAAACGACTGCCTTCACTTCCTGCCCTGGTAGCTTATGTAGTAACAAGCCATGAATATCAATGAGAGAAATAGACGTGTTAAAACAGCACAGAGAAGGACATGTATATGTGCGTACATTTATGTTTTTAATCTCAAACAGATAGGGTGCAAGCCAACCTCTATTCAAATACATCCTTTTAGCTTTTCATTTGTTGGCTAAGCCAATAATTGAAACCAGTTCAAATTACTTGTGCATTTGGTTAGAAGCTGTTGCCATAAAAACATGGCACTGCAGAAAATATTAAACTTCAGCGCTCTGCTCAAAATGCTGCACGCGTTCAAAAGGTGTGTGTAGTGTTTTTGCAGAGACAGCCATTAGCCCGCGACTATCTATTGATAACAATTGCAAAAACAAGTAGTTAGTATGAATAGTTATCTTCAGTTACCTGGCTGTTCAGTATCTTCCCAATCATAAAACTACATTCCCTGCACTAAACTTGCAAAAAAAATATTTGAAAGGCGCTGATTACCCCCCACTTACCTTAGAGCCAGTGGTATTTTTGGCAGGGACCTTCTTCACCCAAGGCAAAGAGATTGTTTTATTCAGGCACTTGAAATGGACCAAGTCACACACCGTCCCCTCATAGCAGCAATGCAAGTGGTCCTCGCAACATTCAGCCTAGGGCAGAAATATCAAAATGTCATTATTAAAGAAAAAAAAAAATGTCATAGAGAAGGCAAGGGAATTCAAACATACAATATTGATATAGCTTTCCTCCAGGTATGCAAGGTTTCAAATGCCAATAGAATGCCTGAATATCTGACAGCTACAGTATTTGAATACTGTTGCAGCGCACACATGCAATTCTGGTGAAAACACTCACTTTTGGTAGAGGACAGCAGCCATACCCACTGGAAGGGGTCTTGCAACATGTGTTTCCATCTTCACACATTCCACCATCAGGGCAAATGAGGGCAGAGGTGAGGCCCACCAGAGCCAGGACCAGTAACCCTACATGCATTTTCTGTGGAGAGAGTTTGCCAGTGGTTGGGTCCTGTAGAGAAAAACTTACCCTGCGGTTCTTAAAGGCATTTTCTGTATTCTGGTCAAACTATAAATATGAGGTGTTAAGTAAAGACAGTGTTTATTAATGGTCAACTTACTAAATGACTTAGCTAGCATTCACGCCGAATGTCATGCTTCCCAAATAAAAGCCTTATCAGCTGTGTATTTGTTCTAAGGTTCATGTCCTTTATTTGCAAACATCATTCTGTACTGTATCAGAACTCCACACTGAAAACTAATATTTGATTGCTTAAGAAATGTGTCAAGACACCCTCTACCTGCCAAACATTCCCAGGTACAGTAACAATAGAATACGTTATCTGCTAACTTTGAAACCACAACATGTTTTTCAGTGAGTGTGAGCAACCTTTTATCAGCTAGCTTTTATCTTGTAAGCTAACATACGTGGACAATACATTACTATGAGATTGAGGGCTTATAAAGAAGGTCTGATGTATTCATTGAGTCATGGAACTTTTTACATGTTCTTCGTGTAGCAATAGCTAACGAGGTAGCTACTGTAGATATCGAAAACAAAAAGATAGTTTAGTTAGCTAGCTTGTTAGCTACCTCGCTAGCACTAGCTACATCACCAGTTTTACAGCTGGTTAAAAAACTGCAAACAACATAGGACTTGTAGCACTTTGTCGAGAGACACAAATATGATGTGGCTAATGACAAGTTACAGTGCGCCAATGCCTACAATGTCTCGCTCAACCGAACATACAACATAGCTTTTGTAGCTTAAATAAAGGGTTTCTAAGGCAATCTTGATCTAACTCTAGATGTATTGCTAGTTAGCACTAGCTAGCCGCTGATAATACTGACTAAGCTTTATTCATTTACCCCTTGTGTGACTCGACAAAATAAAGTGCCGCAATGACCAAAGATGCAGCTCACTACTGTACTGTTCTTACCTTTAAGTTTGACGTTGAAGTGTAAAGTGTAACGTATGTTATTTCAAGTAGTTCGCAACTATTCTCTTTAAATTCCGGCGAAAGCTATCCTAACAGTCTGACCTGTTGGTTGATGTCTAGCTCGTGCTAGCAACATAGATTTTCTTATGTGTAAATCACATGACACTGCACATCACGTGACTTGTGATTTGTAGGTTTACACAACCCAAGTTTCTACACCCGACTCATGCAGACATACTGCTGCTTGGTTGGATTCATGCTCACTTAAAAAAAAGCCATAAAGACTGCAATGACTGTGTAAACAAGTTTATTTCTATTGTACAGTTTCAATTTATAGTGTAACTGGCCAGAGCGTTTATGAAGCAAACGTATTTGAACACAATGTGTCCTCTCTCTCTCTCTAGGTGTTGATAGTGGCCCTTTTCAAGAAGGCATGAGTGACAACACAGCAACAAATTCATATCTAATCTTTTAGCATTTATTTTTGCATCATAATTTGTAACATCTGTACGTATGCATGACTGTTGGAGACAATGTTATAGCTTATATTTGTATCATAACACCACCCAGATATAATATCACAGGGTGGGCTTAGGATAAATGTTTGTACTGTATTGATTATGCCTTCAATGCATTCCTTGTTTGATAAAAGCCTCACAAAAAAACTATCAATGAAATCACATTGCACTACAACAAAGCAGAAGTAGACAGAACAGCTGAGGGCAAATTAACCCTTGATAACATGTTCATCTTGCCACTTTATATTACATCACATTTCAATTTGCACTGAATTGACAAAGCCTTATTAACAGCAAGCTTATGGGGGAAAGACAAACCAACAGCTGAAAACAGTAGATTCAGAACACAAAGGATTCGGAAAAATGGGTCTATACAACTCTGCATCTCTATAGTCAGTCAGTGCAGCCAAATCGGTATGACCTGAAATATTGCAGATTCAATTCACAAAAGCAATGCACTTATCTCAATTGTGTGTGAGATTCAAACTCTACAGAGTAACTTCCAAGTTTGTGAACCATTTTGAGAACCTTTTACATTATCACTAAAATACAATTTCCCAGTTTTGAAACAACTATGGCATCCTCTGTGACTGCATGTACATTGTGAAGATATGATTCACAGTTGTTAAGAGTCATAGGCAGTGGTGATGCTAGCTACAGTGAGAGCATATTGGTCAGCATGTTCTTATTGTAAACATCAAAGACCGGAAGTGAATTTGTAAAGGTGAAGCAAAATTCAGTGAATTTCCATAGTAGCATTTGTCTGTTTGGCAACATTTAAATATCTATCAAATTGTGCCAATATCTTTAATATCCTCAATAAGGTTAATTAAAAACACTCTACTCTACATATTACATGCACATACAGCTCATTTACACAAACAACCTCAAATAGTTCAAACTCAAACATTTTCAAGTTTGATGAAAAATTAAAGGGACCATGAAAACAAGGGCTTTTGAGCACTTTCAATTATCTATTTTGGCAGGCATACCCTCCTTGGTGTTCAGTGTGTGTGTTCTTAAGAGGATGCAGTGTGCTTATTAATAACTGTTTAACATACGCGCATTTAGGTGACATGACTATACACTGACTGCAATTAAAAAGACCTGCATACCTATCACTGAAACTCTTGTGAAACAAGGCACTTTCAGGAGAAAGGTGGTATGGAAACGGTCCTAATCCAACCCCTAATTATTCTCTGACACTTGACAGCTCCACAATAGTTATTTTGACCGCTTCCAGGCTCAGGGAGTTAAAGTCTCAGTTCTATACAAAGTGTCCAGGGATTATAAAGTGGGATAGTCTCTGATATTAAGCAGGACCAAACATTTGAGAGAGCTTTGGTTGCCTTCTGCTTGTCTCATACATTCATTTACCACCTACCAATACCAATGGGTCTCTCAAATGCCAATGAATATTTGTCTACATAATATGAGTAATGTTTCTGTCCAAAATAAGAGAAAAGGTTACAGGAAAAAGGCAGAAATGTATCATGTTGGCAGTTGGGAGTTTTAAATGAGTACTACATACGTTGAACTATCAAATTTGTATGACAATACATAATATATTGACAGAATAAACAGGAAATAAATGTTGTCCCAGAAGAAATAATGCACATTTCACATTTAAGTTTATAGTATGCACAATCCATTGACTGAGGGTCAAATAACAACACTATCAATCAATATAAATCTCTAATATAGAAATGAATAAAGACATAAACATGGAATAATACACAGTTTTGGGATGGGTGTTCTCTGGAGGAGTTATCTCCTTCTCATGATCCAGTGATGACTACCAAAGTTGACAAGGATGACACATCTACAAACCTCAAAGTGAGCCTTTAAAATGTGAAACACTAGTCCAAGGAATGAAAAAAGTCATTTCAGCTTTCCAATATAAAATTTGAAAAGTATCTTCACATTACTGGGTAAGTTCCATTAGTTTAGTAAGTGATTAGTAAGTGCTCTAGATTAATACAACCCAAATGTTTTTTTTGTTCTGAAAGATGGCTATTTCCAAAGTTAGTACTGTTATGCAATGACTCATTATTAAATTTAATGATTGTTGAAATCCTTTTTAATTAAAGGCTTCAATGAAACCAAATGGCAACGTAAAATGGTAGTGATCGTAAATATAAAAACCTGATCAAAATGGAAGGATTCATAAATAACCTTTATTGAGTCAAGCTTGATTGTGCTTATTTTTAATTTCTTGATGAACTACTAAACCATTTTCTTTATTTGTGTGCTCTCAGGTGTCTCCACATAGCTTTTGGAACCTCCAATGTCCCCATTAGCCTTAAACCAAAGCCTTACTTCTTGGGGTGAAAGACCATGAGAGGCCTATCTTCAATTTTCTGCCACGGACTCTTCTTGTTTTCGTCCTTGTCATCTGGATCGTCTTCAGGGCTGGTCATGGAGTCTCGACGGTTCTCGCTGTTACTGCTGCGGCTGCTATTCACGCGACTTCGGCCTCTTCTAGGAATGGTGGAACCCCGAGACGAGGGGCCATCATCCAGAAGAGGGGTGAGGGAGTTCTCCTCAGGCGACACCGGACGTCCTTCACTACTGCTAGGCTCACTGTGATCTGGGTAAGCTAACTTCGAGTAGGTCTTTCCGCCACTGTGACCTTTGCGTCCTCCGGTTCCCCACCGTTCGTCTTTGCCCTTCCGGATTGCTGCAGCCTTGCGTTCTTGAGCGTTCATGGACGAATCGAGGTTGATGTCTCGGATAGCACTGCTAGTGGCACTAAGACCACCGCCACTGAGGTCATTCCCCACGTCAATGTAGGAGTGGCGCACATGGGCATTGGCACGTCCGTCCATGGAGATGAACCACGCCCGTGGGTGCTGCTTCACCCCAAGTTCGAGAAGCTTCTTCTCTGTCAAAGCCTGGAGTTCACCATTCATCTGGGCCATGGTGGAGTCATTGAATAGAACAGGTATCCTCACAGGACCACCAGAGGAGTCTGAGGCCCAGCTAGGTTCTTCAGAGTCCTCCCCTTGAGAACCGGACTGTTGCTGTTGTTGCTGGGACTGTTGCTGGGAATGGTGGTGCGACTGGCCAGCACCCATAGGTGTCCCATCCTTATCCAGCTGCTGCTCCTTCCCATCTTTGCCAGAGAACTCAGAAGACAGACGCATGTAATGGGCCGGTATTACTAAGGTGGGCACCATGCTTCTGTACATGTTCTCTTTCATTTGGTCGATAGAGCTACAGAAGATGATCTGCCCAGGTTGGGTGTTAAGTGAAGTCGGTCTGGCGAGGTGGTCAGCTGCAGCCGCAGAGTACTCCGGAGGTTTGTCTGACTTGTCCGATATGTGACATTGAAAACGAGGCGGGGACGGGGGGTCGGAGGTGTAGCCCCGGTTGTCGTTGGCACTGTGATGGCGGTGGTATTCCGATTCCTTGTCTTCCATTGGGCTGTAGCTTCTTGAGTAGTCTTCATGTAACAAAGGGGGGTCTAAGTTGTTGGTTTCAGTTGCGCGAGTCACCTTCATGGGGAAGCTTTCACCTCTTTGAGGTCCTGAAGCATTTTTCCCCTTTGCATGTCGTAGCTTATGAGCAGGGACATGCTTGGCAAACTCCTCCCGTGAGCTCTGGTAGTCTCGAGATGGGGATGAGTCGGATTTACCAGGATCATTAGAGGGGCCAGATTCAACATGACCGCCACAAATGAGGTTGAGTCGGGAAGTGGATGTGCCTTGGTCCCGTTTGGACCCATTCAGGGTAGAGGCGTGGGGTTTGCCTTGCTGTCGTCGTGGTTTCAGACACTTACGCCTAAAAGAAAAACAAAATGAAGAAAATGTTACGATAATATGAAGTGAAATCAATTATATTATATTTAGTAATAAATTCCTTAAAATAAATACAGCTGATCCAGTTGATTAATGTATATGTATAATACTCATTTTAGACGTTTATAACATCATATCAATCATGGCATTTTTGATCAGTACAACGATACTTAACACCATCATGGCAGTAATTTAGGATCAATGCATTGACAATGTTGATAGAAGGCCAAAATGAAGACCTGCGTCTATGCTCCCCACACCTGCAGTAGTAGAGCAGCACACATAGCAGGATGAGGACAAGCAGAGCCAGGGAGCCCAGGATGGAGAGCAGGAAAAGGGTGTGATAGGTGGTGATATCCCTCAGGCCAGGGTGACCCAAGCCCATGCCTGGAAGACAAACCAACCAGACACTTTTGTAAAAAAAAAAAAAAAATCCCTTAATGTTCAGTAGGCCTTGTGCATTCACATTAATGGAAGGGCGAAGGTTTTAGTTATGTATTCTGTAAACTAGTAAAGATACAACAGGTATGATTTTTTCAGTGTAACCACAATAATTGTGTCATAATAATGTTTTGTAAGCTAATGAGGCCCGCAAAGTTGTTTAGAAAGCAGACAGCTCAATGCCAGTGAGTCCATTTCAAATTTTGGAGCCACCCGCTACTTTCCAGCTAATTAGGTTACATTATTATTACACAGACAAAAAAGGTATACATACAATGTAACATCAAATACATAGGACGTGCCTGAGCTTAATGCAATTAGACTGAACGTATTGAGATATCTCGCCAGAGCCAAATTGTACAAGACAATGTTTTGGCTGAGAAGCCACATCATGGGACTGGGGATCACCCTCAGCAGTGGTACTGCCCCATGCCATTATAATCTATGAAACATAGCAGGAAATGCAGATAAATCAAAACTAAGTTGGAAACAGATGATGAAGACATTACCTGCAGATGATGGAAAGGCTGCTAACCAGTACCCCAACTGAGGAACCACCACATTCCAGATAAGTTGTGTTCCCTCCTTCTTGATGTATCCAGTACCATTTCTGACCCAAAGACCTAACAAAGATCATACAAAGCGAAAACATTTAGGCAAACAAAATTACATCACTGAAAATCTGAGATACACTCAATTTTCAACCAAAAGTGTGAATGACTAAGCAATGTTAATGTACAATGACTGTAGCAACTAGAGTAATCTATATTGTTCTATTATTATAAAAACCTTCATTGTTTTGTTATCTTTCAGTGTTTTGTCGCATTACAAAATATGGCATTAAAAACATATATGTACATGAAAACAATTAGGTAATCCACACCTGTCTTGGGCTGAAACACCCAGGAGGGTATACTGGTGGCGATCCGGGTGCGGGTATCCGATGGCAGAGGCACAGAGACATGGATTGGGTCCGATACCTGGATGGCTTTGCCATCACGGTCAAACAGCTGCACACTGACCACTGCCAATGCTGTTAGATCGGTCCATCCTGTTTCGGACCCTGCAAATAAACAGACATTTGTATGCTCAAATCCTCCTTTTATTTTAGCTTAACTTGGCAGTGTCCTTTTATCAATTACATTTAATGTTTTCAGTAACTGCGCAAGATCAAGCCAAACTAATATTTGTATAGCTGTTTCTTTCTTTAATTTTGTGTTTAAAAAAATTGGGAATCGAGAAAATGTAGCTAGTCTTTTTTTTGCGTCATTTGTTTCAACATGTTCACATGTACTTAACAACTAGGGTGCAAACTGGTGCAAACCTGAGCTGTTGGTCTCCTGGCCAAGCAGGTAAGGAAAGCCCCCTATCTCATACTGGCTCTTGGCTGTGGTTAGCACAGCTGACAGAGCAGTGTAATTAGAACTGCCTGACAGTTGAAGGGACTTCCTCTGGAGCTGAACCAATGGCTGGTTCCGTGCACCTAAGGAAAAACACACAGAAACACAATGAATAGGCTTTATTGTCTTCTTAAAGCTTGATCTTACAAACACACATTTAATAGTCCCCCAATCCTTTAGATTAGATTTATTTCACAGCAATAAGATTTTTTTTTAACTTGAATCTAAAGTAATCTATTTTAGTCATGACTCTCCAAAAAGGAACTCATAATGTAGCTAGGCATTCATTAAAGTTGTTGCTATGGTGACAGGGACAGGAAATATGAAAATGTTGGTCTGAAAATCTCTGGTCTGTGATTGCAAGACAGAGAAAGACAAGTGAAAATAGATAATAGGTAGATTGATTCTAGACAATTCATTTCAGTGAAAGAAAATAAATACTTCAACAGTTTCAAAGGGTTAACATTAAAGTTTAAACTTGACAATGTATCTAGAAGTAAACAACTATATTTTTGCTTGTCTAATCTACTTCAGAAGTAACTTCAAACTGAAAAAAAGGACAATCTAAACAGATTCTGACCTGGGGACCCACACAAGATCTGGATGACATCCTCATACAAGATTAGGGTTCCTGGCCTCTGGACGAGAAGGTACAAGCTAACAGATGCATACACTGGAAGGGAATCAAAATCAGTTTTTGAGCAATAATTTTGCATTTTCTGACATGCACAAATATATGTCTTCTTCCATGTTAAATGCAGGCATAGTGTCCTATGACTGATTATCAGATATCCATCTGATAAACATAATCTTTGTGTAATCACATGTTACATTTCATTTAAATCTGATTACATGCTAATAGCAGAATTTTAAAGTAGATCAGTTGAGCTTATTCAAGTATGTGGCATTTCAATAAGAGATTAGTATGGTAGGCAGTGCACTTTAACAGTATTTAATCCCATCGGGCAGTTGACTTGTTCACTATCCTTCATGTTTTCAATTTAAAAGGTGTCAGCCATAAATCACAACATCTATTCTATTCAGTCCTGAAAGTTAATGACGAAGCTTTCAAACATGAAGTATTACTTTGACTTACAGGGAATCCTGTTCGAATGCCAGGGGACAGAGTTGGTGACGTAATCCTGTTTCGACGCTGAGATGATGACCCAGGTGTCTGGACGGTACAGGAAGCTGACTCTAAGAACGCCATCACTGCCCGCCCTGCTGGATGCCAAGACAGACTGGTTCCCATGAACCACCACATCAGCATCAGCCAAAGGGGAAAGGTCACTGTTGTCAAACACCTGAACTCTGATCTCGACCTCTGGAAGAGAAGAAAATATGCTTCAGACATAGACACATAGTTATAGACTTAACTGTACCATAGCTGGTTAAGAAGGTGTTCTATTCTCATCATTATTTGGGTTTTCAATCTTAGCAATTTAGTCATACTTATGTGTATGTTTGGATAGTGGCAGGATATATAGTTATGTTCACTGTTATGGCCATTTCCCCCAAAAAAATTGTATTCAGACATAACAATGAATTGATTTGATTTTGCTTACAATCAATGGGTTTACACTTACATTGAAGAAATATCCCTTGAATAGAAGTCACAATTTTTACTATGTTGTGTTCAAAAGCAAGATTTTCTTTCAAAACATTACGTTATTCCTCTTTAACCAGGAATATGGGTCTTGCTTCAGATGTTTCCATGGATACAAGGACTCATAGAGCTGACGAAGGGGATTATTGAACATATTTATTTCAACACAAACACACTGTGTGTGTGTGTCTGTGTGTGTGTGTGTGAGAGAGAGAGAGAGAGAGAGAGAGAGAGAGAGAGAGAGGGGGGGGGGGGGGGGTGGAAAGCTTCTGATCCAGAAATAAGGATGTAATAAAAAACATCAGACTATTTTATAGGGCAAATCACCTGTGCTACTTTGGCCTTTATTGTTTAACTGGTCTTGATAACCTCTGAGAGCTGCAATTACTGGAGTCCTTTGTTTTAATATGTGTTGGTTATTTAACATAAACATGTGACTTGTTTAACATAAACATTAGACAGGAGTTATTGATTAGTGCAATACTGTTGTAGTACATTTCCATTGCCTAGTGTTCTCTCCATTAAGGCAGATAGCCTAGAGATAAAGGCCTACCTTAATTAGATGGAGGTACAATGGACATTTAACACTGCAGCAATGGGTAGGCTTCTGACAAGAGTCGGTTCAGCAGATTTTCAGCTGTTCTGACAGCATATACACATTTCATTGGAATGCGATTAACACTATGTCTATTGCAAAGCATGTCCATGATCTATAAATCAAGGGTGAGCATGTCATGCAAAATGTACCTACACCTAGGCTATTTGAAAACAAAGGACGTGTGAACGCATGATTTCAGTGTGATGCATGCCACAGGCCGCATATAGCCTAATGCCTTAAAATTAGGTAGGCTACTCTCACCAGTGCCAGAATAACACAATAGATTAACAATTTATTAAATCTATAAACTAAACAGGTTCTTCTAGCTGACCCTAAAACGGCGTGTTCGCGAAAACGCTTCGAAACCCAATATACGAGTGTCTTCTACTGGAAGACGTAAAATAGCTAATGCAAAATATAAAAAATATGAGTAGGTGTAGAATTGCGTGGAAAACATTCGCCGTTCGATTAAATTACGTCCTGTATAATGATCTGTCTAGATTACATAACAGTTGTCAACAAAAGCCATACAAATGCAACCACTCCCATCTTTTTTATGCTGCATCCCATATGGTCCTTACCAAATGCTCCCTGGTCTGGAAGAGATTTGGCGAATGCCTCCCAAACCGTCGAGATCAAAATAAAGAGGAGCCAACGAGAGATGTAGAAAGGCGGCATGCTTCTAACTACATCTCTATTTCCAAACTGGAGGCCATACATCCATATTTCTCGTTTAGCTATGCTTTGCTCATCTCTCAGACGCCTATTCTCACATTTGGATGCTTCTGAGACGCTATGTCTGTCGGCCTCCCCTTGTTTTTATTGTCTGATGCGGAGGCTACGTTACCCTAAGATACCCTCTGGTGGTTGACATCAGAACGACAAGAAGGTTATCTGTTGGTCAAAATATATTTATATATATATATTTTTTAATAAGGCAGATTATAAAGAGAAGCATATAACTTTTGTAGCAAACAACTCTTCCCCACAATTAAGTAGATTTGTGACCATCCAAGAGTTATAATAAATACAGTATTCAACTAGCAGTAAGTATTTGTTTAGCATTGAATTGCTCATGTTTAAGGCTATAGATAACACATGGGCACATCAGTCTTCACAGAAGATGGAACTCAATAATACGAATGTCTTAACAAATATTTGATAAATACAGCTATCCATTCTTGATGTCTTTGATGACAGGGATCTAATGTGTAACCTGTGCAGCTAAAGATTATTCTGACCTCAGTTTTTGTTCAAGAGGCACTGGCTGACCAGATTCAACAGCAGCTCAAGCTTTCTTAAAACATCAACTTAATACTCAAGTGACAGCCTTGTAATACCTGTTACAAGCATGTAAAACCCACAAAACAGCAAAAACGTCAACAAATACCTAATGCCATGAAACTGACAAGATTATGTTGGTAACAAAGAACACCAATACTCAATACCCAATAAATTTAGTTAAGAGTGAAACAGTAAAATAATGCAGATTCCCTAAGTAGTGTCCACAAGAGGACACTATGCACAGTCACTCACTGATAATTGGACAAAGCGTGAGAACAGCCTATTGAACAGCAGTCATTCAGTTGTTAAGTAATTATTTTTAAAGATTTTTAACAGCCTGTTCCAAAAATGTACTCACACACAGACACACACATGCAATGATCATTCGGAGGACATATCCAACAAAACATCTGTGATTCATATTGGCTCATGTTGACATAAGAAGTTAATGCACTAACTTCAGCACAAAAAGCATAGGTTGAATTCCGCAGATTCAAATACACAAGGCATATTACAAAGAATACTATTGTATTCAGATATACAGCAACATCACAGTATTTCTGGTACATCAATACCAGAAATAGCATGCAACACTATCATTAATAATGACAAAAAATGATATGCAATACTATGATTTTTACTACATTTGCGTTTATTCATTTAGCAGACGCTTTTCATTTAACTACCGCATATACCGCATGTACACAATCTTCTGAAATCTCCTCACTGACTCCCCTCAGGAGACAGGATTTATTATTCTTAGCTCTTTGGTCTTTGATTAAAATATGAGTCTCTCACTGACCTTCACACCCCCAGCCACACTGCTGTCTTCGAGAATACAGGCAGTCATAAATATAGATGTCAGTACAGTGACAAGCCGCAATCAATTCGCTGTGAAATGGGCCTATACACTATTCTACCCTTAGAAAAAAAAACACCTGGAAGTCTGCTTAGCATGGAAAACGCACACACTTGCACAGACACACACATGTAAGACCACAAATGTATATTTCATCCTTCTTGTAAATGTTAGTGGTCACAGCATGTGTTAATGTTCATATGAATAATTGATACTGTAAAATGCTCTGCTGTGGCACCTCATAAAAAGGTAACATGGCACCGTTATTAACGTTTGCGTTATAACGTTGAAGTCACCCTTAAAAAACATATTTTATACTTTTAGCATAACATGTATCTATTATATGGGAAGATATTATAAAGCATCAGTAGGCTGATGAAGTATGTTGATTAAAGATGGCTTGGAAAACTGTCTACTTGCTACAACATATATTTTTTTTACCCAAAGTAGAACGTGAGAAACCAGAAAGGTCAATCAGAAAGCATTGCATCACAGAAGCATTGGTAATGAGGCATATCCAACACTAAACAACCAAAAGCACCTTGGACACTGGTTCTTTGATTCATGATCTCTCTATTGGTTTACCCTTAAACAAGTATCAGCATTAATTTGTCTTGACTGAGCAGTAGATTTATGTGGAGGCAAAAACTGTTGTGTCGATTATTATTGGACAGAGCCCAAGTTATAACTGTGAGTGAGCCAGGGAGTTGCACGGTTATCAGATGTCAGAACGAAGCACATTCAGTGATACAAATCAGGGAGAATGACCAGCGTAACCTTTTTAAGCAGGTGCAGCAAGTTTCTTAAGTCAAAGCTCATCAAAAAAACTGCACACTGCAATGCATCCCTGCAAGTGCATCAGCATTTCAACTATAAAGGAGACCCAAGGGGGGTCTTAATAACTCAGTTTGTACATATGCAAATTGTACTTTTTTTTTTCTTTTACATTTAATGACACAAAAATCTAAACCATATCACCTACCACCTTTGTAAATTAAATTGAGCACATTTATCTCATAAAGCAATCCGCCAATGAGTCAATTGTTAATGTTAATGTGACCTATTTTATCTGAATAAAAACATGTGTTTTTTGATAATCTTCATAATTAGTCATATACCCATTGTAACAGTTCAGGATGTTTGTTAATCAAATGTGATATTAGGACATGGTGGAGCACATTCCGATCCACCTGTTTTCATTCTTTCTGAGTGTTTGTATATAAAACGTTGGTGCTCAGGGCAGTATCTGACTGGGTACTGTGACTGCCAAACAATTGATGTTAGGTACAGCTCCCTTGTCTCAGTGGTGTTGCAAAAACAAGAGGCCCCCTACTAGTAGAATTTCATATCATACGTGTGTTATGTGATATGGTTGTGATGGGTAATTGTGTCCATAACCTTCATGGTCTAAAAGGTTGTTTCAGTACACACGTGACTTGGTGTCCAACCAAGACAGTTCCAGTACTGTACCCTGCATGGCCTTTATGTTAAATTGAGAAAATTTCAACAGTCTGACACCTTACACCTGGGGAAACAATAAATAAATAATAGTCTGTATGCATCTGAAAGAAAGATTTGTTCCAAAGAGTGGCAAACTTTTTTTTTAACCCCAGGACTCATAGGGGGTTAGATTACAAAAATACATTTATTTAGAAAGAGGTGTCTCTTTCTAGAAAAAGACAACCAACCTGACCAGGTTGACAAAACAAGACGTTTTAAGCACTCATCTTCCGATGCATGTACAATAGATTTTTAATCACCAGTCATATTTATCTGTGTGCCATTGTTTGAAGTGCATGGCTACACACTTGAGAATAATACACTAATATTAAAAAACATATAATAATTCTCAAATACATTAAACCCAGTTTCCTGGCCTTCACACTTCACGGCATGTCACCAAGAGAAAGTTGCACTGTCCCTTTGGATTGGCTCTTACACAGACTCTTCTGAACTATGCCTAGGCATGTCAATTGACCTGAGAAAGCCTTTGCATACTACATGTTTGGCATGTTGTACATTCAAAGCCATAAAAAGCACTTTGGAGGGGCCCAGGCAATGGTTTGGAGCAAACCACAATGCCCCTTCTTATATGCCTTCATTACAATATCCTGGTCCGATGCAGATCTAGCCTGTCCTAGAAATTTCCCTTTTAGACATAATACCTCTAAACACCAGTATGGCTTTATTTGTGTTATACAAATGCGTTAATTAGTTGATGGCGTGTTTGGCAACTAAAATAGGGCACGTGCACGACAGGGCTTGGGCACTCAAGGCATGGGTTTCTTTGAAAGATGAGGATAAATCTCAATGACAATTCGATCCAGATTCGGTCATCCTTTAAAATCGTAGATAACCCTGTGACGTCAGGATTAAGAGGGATTAAAGATTATTTGACGGCGGAGAGACCTTACATAATTAAATAAAGAGGTAGCGAATTAGGATGTTACTCCTTCGAGGCGCAACTACCCTTTGCCTACAGGGGACACGATCTGTAAACTGGCAGCGACGCGTGTGCATAGAATCTCAGTGGAGCAGTGGTATAGGTTCGAGAACCAGCAACGGAAACTGTTCATGTTTGCCTGATAAGAAAACTGTGATTCTGAAAAACACTTTCGGAAAGAGTTTTAAGGGGTACCATCCGGATCTAACATGACGCACGTCTCCCAAGGTGTATTGGATTTCTTTCCTGTAATACAAACTGACTGACTTCATTTGAGTATTCATGAGCAACCGAGACGGATGGAAAGGATACTGCATAAGACTTTGAATCATTGAACAATGAAACAAAGATTTCTTCATCGTTTTTTTTTGTCTTGCAAGCTTACCAAACAGAGATGAGCTTTCTTGCCGATAAGTCTCCAAGTAGCCCAGCCATCTGCCACCTAACGTTATAATATGTATCCTAACCGCGTCGACGTTGATTTAAAGGTCTATGCCATGTGAAAGTAATAAAGACCACTTTTCGGTGACAAAAATGTAACTGATATTTATTAAAATTCCATTGCAAAGACGAGCGAGACTTACCCGCGGAAATGCATCGGTTATGCATCTTTCTAGTGCAGGTGAGTGCAGCCTTGTGCGCAGTAATTTCGTAATATGCTGAATTGAAAAATTGTGAAAATATTAATTAAATAACTAGTGTTAGACACAAAGTACACATTAACCAAGCAATTTATTGTATGTTTCTACACAGTCAATAGCCTCTTTTTTGTTTTTAAACGTTTTTCTGACCTGGGCAGATCTCATTTATATAGGCAGTAGTTTATCTAAAACTTAAATTTATGCTGTTTTATTCTTTGAGTGAGCGGAGGTGACAGTAAGGTTTGACAGAGGGGATGTGATTTAGTTGTGTAAATTGGCATTAATGCAATCTCATGAGGTTATGATTACACGTTATCGCCCAGAACTAGTAAATGGCAGTAGGCAAATGTGGTATACCACATTTGTAACAGGCAAGAATCTAGGTCCGAGTAGGCAAATTCTCCTTCATGCGCTTTCTATTTACAGCTTGCTCCCATTGTTTGAATTTAAGACCAGGGCACTAACAACACTCCCATAGGCGCAACAAACACTACATGCCTGTCGATGTCCATAAGCACTCTGAAAATACTTTAACCGTAAATAGAATTGCAATTTCCAGTAAGAGCATTGTGTTTAGCCTACAACATGTCTGCGAATCTGTAATTTCCTGGAAGGGAGTTGCGAAGATACTCTTTACGGATACCTGGAAAACGCATGAATGAAATGTATATAAACAACAAGCATCAAACTGGTTTGTTGAAAGAGACTTTGAGACACTGTACAAGGAGAGAATAACTCATGTATTTACTTTCAATTGGGCAACACCTTTATCATTTCTAAGTAATACAAGTCTACTTGAATCTATATGGGATTTTATAGTATTCTGTTATTACTATGACAGATGAAAGTGTAACTAAACCGTGTTTAAATTGCATTTTTAATAAATAAAAAAACATACTGGAGAAAGGATATGTTACAACTAGCTTTTTACATTTTACATTTAGATGTTACTTATTTAGCAGATTCTTCCATCCAAAGAGGAAGATACAGCAGATTATCAAGGACCAAATGTGCATAATTCTTACAATATTTATGGTTAGTGCAAGGAACTGTCTGTACTTTGACCAGACCCAGTTCAACAATAACATCATCTCAACTTCATTATGATGATTGGACAGTGCAGCAATAGCAACACAGGGGTTTACAAGAAAGTGCTAGAACAATATCTCAAATACAACAGACAGAAGATGCCTGTTTCGTAGGTACCACAAGAAGATATTTACAGAATGGTGTGTAATAGCAGCAACTGCAGAAAACATCAAATATGACCTACAACTGTTGGCTATTCCAATTTTTAGACAGGCAGCAGCATCCATGTAAAAAGTCCTCAAATGTACTGGAACAACAATGTACATTCAATCATATTTTTCTAAAAAAACATGACCCATTTGAGTATTTTCCTATGGCAGGTCCCATTTAAAGCCTGTGTTTGATAAAAGAACACAATGATTTGATTTAAAATTACTTTTTTGTATTGCTCCATAGTTGTGTTGGCCTACTTTACTGTTTCATTACTTACAGTTGTTCTTCTCTTGTTTAAATCCACAGTAGACTACAAGAATAGAGATGTAGAGACAAGGCAGAAAAGGCATTTAGAGGTCACACAGTTTAAAAGCATTTGCCATGTTCAATGAAGCAAGCATACAGTCCTTAACGTTTTTGTATTTTTACTTCTCCATCAAGTGAAAGTAACAGACATGGGTTGTCTGCCAAAATGGCTATGTTGTCCTGCTCCAGCCATGGTCAAAAATGATTTCAATATTGATATGAGGAAGCATGAAACCTGGCCAAAATACAAGCATCCTGTGTAACATGGAAAAGTCTAGTTAAAACACACTTTCTCTGTTCTCAGGTTTCTACCCTGATAAGCGTTCTCCTACCATGGACTTCTGCGGAATTGACTTGTGAAGTTCTGCTCATGCCACCAGGAAACATAACATGTAAGCAAGCCTGACTAATTTTGTAGGCCAAGGCGATTTAATTGCCAGAGTGCAAAACTATAAGTGTAAAATTAGATGCCAAATTGAATGAATACATTGTTTATACACGTACAGCCTCAAGCAGTGTACCCCTTCTTCACATTTAAAGAAGTGGACCTTCAGTAGATGAAGGCGTAAATTGATGACTGAAACTTGATTATTCCTTACTCAACAGGATGTTAGGGCGAATGACGACTTAATCTTAGAACCCCATTTCCCAGTATGTTATGTTAAGTCTAATGGTCGGCTACAACCATAGCAACTTACCAATGCAGAAATGTGCACCAGACAGAATAAGAGGAGCAAAACGAAATGTGCTGTTAATTATGACCAAGCTTATACACCAATAAACACAAACAACAACAGAAATATATGGGAAAAGCCACGTGTTTAGAAACTGTGATTTAATAATAATAATTGTATTTGTAATGCACTTTAGTAAGTGCCACAGGTTAAAAACAAGAAAGGGCGCAAATAAACATGTATAACAAAAAAAGAAATAGGACAGGTAAAAGAGGTTAAGAATCAGCCAAAGGCTCTGTTGAAAAGGTGGGTTTTTAGCACATGTTTAAAAGCACCCACAGTCTGCGGTGTCCTCAGGTGATCAGGGAGAGCATTCCACAAACTGGGAGTGGCTGAGCAGAAGGCCCGAACTCCCATAGTACGAAGCTTAGTCCTTGGAGGTTTCAGGAGGTGTTTTGCAGCGGAGGGTCCGTGTGGAGGTTTGTGGGGTGAGAAGTTCTTTGAGGTAAGGGGGGGGGGTAATTCCCGTGAATACACTGATGGGTGAGGAGGGAGACCTTGTACTCAATCCTAAATGAGACAGGAAGCAAGTGGAGTGACCTGAGGATGTGGTCATGCTTGCGCACCCTCATCAGGATCCTAGCAGCACGTTTCTGGATATACTGCAGTTTCTCGAGGCTTTTTGTATTGTATGTCTGTTTACACATCAGTACCTATTAGTCTTAACAGTGTAATAGCTGCCTATAGCTATGTAGGGATCTGCCCCAGAGAGTTTAACTGCCCAAAATACTTTTGTTTACCATTACGAAGTTTGATCCCCAAGTTATCATCACACAATAAATCTTTTTGCATTACCTTTGCATTTCACTTTACCGTGATTAGTTTAGCTCCATTTAGCAAAAGTCACTACCAACTTAGTCACACCAGCCCCTTAAACTTAGTCCCACACACCACCGTGACTTCAGCTGGTTGAGCTGAGCGCAACCGTGTATCCAAGTCACGGCAACACTGTCACAGATCTTGGGTCCTCTGCCTCACACCTGCAACTGACCACCCGTCATGAAAACCACTTTAGCTATGCCACTACAAAAGCTAACAATTTAGTTGTGAGGGCAATACCCTAAACTGCTGCCAAAAGGAATGGAGTGGTATTTTGTGACTAAAGTGGCATTATCATAGTGCGTAAGAGTGAGTTTTATAAAGTCCACTTGGTTACACATATGCATACTAGGTAACCTTGTCTACTCCACATGAACAGATGTTCAAGAGATACAGTTCATCAGATACAGATAATGGCATCTGTGCAAACCCCCACTAAAGCTGCTAAAGGTCAGAATCCAGACACACTGCCCAGTAACCATAATACACTGGAAAAGGGAGTAAGAAAACACCTGAACTAGAAACAAACAACCACGAATGGAAAACAACCATGAATGTATGCCCTTTTCTGTTTGTTTACACATCAACAAAACATTGAATTAATCTATTTTAGGGAATGTTGTAATGACATAGGATTCCTTTTTTGACAGATTTTGTTTTGGTTGGACTGGAGAAGCAATGTGATAGTAGGGGTGTAACAATACACTCAGCTCACGATACAATACGTATCTCGATAATGGGTGCACGATCCAATACGTATCACAATATTTTGAAAAACATTTTAAATGAAAGTGAAATTCAATTAACAGATTTATTTCCATAACGTTAAACATTTTCAATAATTCTTTGTTGTTCATAAAATGTTGTGAACTCAGTTCAAGCGATTTCTGTGAATGCGAGGAACGCAGGCATGATGCAGGTGCAGAGTAGGTTGCGCGCTGGTAACTCAACCAATAGGATCAAACGGACGTTATGTTGTAAACATATTGCCAAAACTCTATGATACATATTGCAACATTTTTGTATTACGATATATTGTTCCACGATATATTGGTACACCCCTATGTGATAGTATAGCGATAGCGAGAGATATCTCTTTATCAGCATATATGGGATAAAGAGTATCCCATTACACAGCCCCACCCCCTCACCTCGGCCAATAGGAGAAACACTTAACAGTGTCCTCAAGCTTCACTATTATGTTCTCAATGAAGACCCTTGACTCCTTTTCCCACAGGGGCATCCCCCTTCTGACACCAATGTCCTTGGCTCTATAGCCACTCTCCTTCAAGTCAGCATTTGTATCACAAAGCAGGGGATATTGACAACGTTTTGACCAAAGACTGATTTAGGGGGACTTTTGAATGAACTGACACACAATTTCAAATTTCTATCACATATTACCCTGATGTTTACACCTACTGATACATAGGTCTACTTTAATTATAATTATTTAAATAATACTCTGCATCAGTGTTTCAACACCTTAAAGTATGAACAGGGAGAATGGGGATGCAACCAGATTTATTATAATTGCAATGTAATACAAAGTCATTATTGGTGCTGCAGACATAATTACATTTTGCTGGGCAGCTAAATCCTACCTCCGAGGATGTTGGTCTAGTTGAGTCATTATAACAATAATAACAGGGCCCACAGGCCTGTCTTGAATCATATTCTCTTTCATTGCCTTCTTATTGCTTACAGGGATAATCTGTCGCCACATTTTATCTTTTACCCTTTCCTGTTTGCCCTTTATAGAAGAGAAGGATGCAATGGGATTTGTATGCCCTTACTGAAACGATATAGGTATTGAAGCTTTTGATCCCATCGTTTTCTCTTGATTGCAGTGCATTCTCTGGCATCCTGGAATCAGAGTCAAATCTCCAACAATTTCACAGGTCAGTTGAGTAGGGAGTTTACAGAATGCGATATTTGCACAAACGCCTTATGGATTCCACCCCTCAGCAATATGTTATTGATCTGTTTCCAGATTAAAAGTTGATGATGATTTTAGACAGGTCCACACAGTAGTTTATATCACTATCGTACAGCATGCAAATATGATTTAGGCCAAATGTTGCTTGTGGCTGTTCCAGTCTGCCATACTGTAGCCGTCAGCAGCCCCACCAGCATTCTTTCAGACAAAAAGATGTCTGAAGGAGAAATTGAATGTCACCTAGTCCCTATAAGTAGTGCTTTAAGTAGAGCGGCATGTCAACTATGTTAAGACGCAGACTCACCATCATATGCATACCCAGGCACGGACTTGTACTGTGACACCTCCATCGACGGCATCGGCACCTGCTGGCCCAGGAGTAACGCTGGACAGATGGTGTCACGACCCTGCCCCGAGATATTCTACGGGGTCAGATACAACACCACCAGTAAGTTTCACCTTGTCCGGCTCAGTTGTAGACTGCTTTGACTAGGACATGGGGGGTGGAAGGGGGGAAAGAACATTTGTCATAACACCACAGGCCTAGGAGGGCTACTAAATGCAGCTTTCACTTTGTCCACAAGCTTTTGCCCCCACGTTTGTGCTGACACACAATTCAGCCTGGTGAAATTGACAAAGAGTTTTCACAGTGTCTCACACCAATGTCCTTGAAAAAAGACTTGTATCATGGTTTAGAGGACCAAACAAATGTACTGTATCCATACAGTTAATTATGTTTAATCCCTGTCCTGCCAGTCCCTCAACTGTCCATGTCAGTTGAGAGTTGGGGGATGATAAAGTGAATTTGAACTATTTTTGATTGAGTATTTCTGATTGACTTCAACACACTGTCAGACAAGTGCTCTACAAAATGATAGACATCTAGGGGGCATTGTCCGGAACATTCAATCAGCAGATGTTACGTGACAGGTGCCCCCTGGCAATGCGCACCCTCCTTCGTTTGGTGTCGTGACTCAGCCTGGCATAACTGCTTTTGTCCTCCTACCCCTCCTCCACTGTACCCTACTGAAGCCTGTGTGTGCCAGGCTGGCCCTTACTCTTGGTGGTTCCCAGAGGGGTGCGTGAGCAAATTTGTGTATGTGTGTGATAGAGACCTCCTTTCACTGTACTATGGAGGGATTCCTGTCCTGTCTGGCAGTGGTGGGTGGGAGCGGAGGGGAGGGGAGCTCAGAGTATGCCGGGTTGTGAACGGTTGAGCTTTCTGACCCCTCCATGACACCTCAACCCAAGAGATCTCTTTTACTAAATGAGAGCGGATCAGTTTGTGGGTCACTTGCTGGTTGCATATACTGTATGTACAAACACTTTGTGTTCATCTCTCTTCCTTGTCTCGCATGGTGTATCTGTGAGCATGAGGGTGAGAGAACAAAAAGGAGATAGGATTGTGAGCAAACACATGCAAGCGGTTCTCATAGGCCCTAAGCGGAAATCGAAAGTAGATTATTCTTGTTTCTCCCAACAGGCACAAATCTTGTTTTTCAAGCCTTTTAATCCATATGTTGCTAATAACGGACACAATTGTAATTGGATTAATACGACAGTACAGTACAATGTCTGTCAATGTAGGATGTCATGCTGAAATCACCCTGGTTGGACTACATGGATACACTACTACAGCACAAGCAAAGAATGTTGCCAACTGTAGATGTTTCCAACTGCAGGCAAGACTATCAGATAATAAAATTAAGACAATCATTACTTTACATTTATGCATTTAGCAGACACTTTTATCCAAAGCGACTTCCAAGAGAGAGTTTTACAAAAGTGCATAGGTCACTGTTCATAACAACAAGATAGCCCGGAACATTGCGGGTTGAAGCATATATTGTGAAAACCAAATAAACATGAAGCATATATTGTGAAAAACAAATAAGTCCCAAAGGGAAAAACAATAAAAGTATGTAGTTAGACAGATAGAAGTTACAATTAAACAGCAAGAACCTCAAAAGTGCAAAAAAAGATCTTGGTTTAATTTCAACTTTTATGTTCAAAATGTTTCTTTAACTGAAACATTTCCCTTTTTGTTGCCCTAACCTATACTGGAAGAGCATTTGTATTAGCAAAATACTACAGTACTGACAGTACCCTGGCCACTTTGGTGCTGCTTGCTAGTAGCTGGTTGGACCCTATTTTGGCTCCAGAACTGACTAACTTATTTGTGGCATAGATTCGACAAGGTGCTGGAAACATTCCTACGAGATTTTAGTCCAAATTGACATGACAGCCTCACACAGGTGCTGCAGATTAGTCAGCTGCAGATACATGATGCAAATCTCCCCTTTCCACCACATTCCAAAGGGGATCTATTGGATTGAGATCTGGTGACTGTCGAGGTCATTTCAGTACAGTGAACTCATTGCCATGTTCCCGAAACCAGTTTGAGATGATTTGACCTTTGTGATGGATCGTTATCAGAATGGAAGTAACCATCGAAGATGGGTTGCTGTGGTAATAAAGGGGTGGACATGGTATGAAGAGACCAACAGATTCAACAAGCTGATGAGGAAGGCCAGCTCTGTTGTTGGTCTAAAACTGGACAGTCTGGAGGCAGTGATGGATTGGACAATGAGAGACAAACTCAAGGTGATCCTGGGCAACACCTCCCATCCCCTCTGCAGGCTGGGAGATATCCTGTCAGATCACCTCTCATGCTAAAGAGGATTTGCTTTTGCATGAGAGTTCTCACACCTTTCACTAGGGTTGGGTATTGTTTGGGTTTTTATGATACTGGTGCCGAATTGATAGTTTTAAAACGGTTCTGGTGCCTGAACGGTGCCTGATCCTATTCAAAATAATTAAAAAGAGCCATGAAACGATGGTGGATGACTTTAAAGAACTGCTTTTTTATTGAAAAAACTAAAATCTCTTGTCGCCATGTTCTTTGCCTTTCCGTGTTCCGAATGTTCTCAGTCAGGATCAGTTTCCAATCCTACCTTTTACACCAGTTTGTGATTTACTGTTGCATTGGTATTCATATTTTGATATACAAGGGGCAAGATGTGGTCTGATTGGCTGTTCATACAGAAAATAGTAGGGTCTTAAAGGTAATGTGGTAATTGTTTTCTAGATTCTTCTTCTGCAGAGGTTTTTGTCCTCAGCTCCTGTTTATTTATCTACTTATCCTTGCTCTCCTCTTACTCTCTCTCAATAATAATCACAAAAAATAATAATCATAGTAGAGAAGGTACGATTTTAAACCTTCATTTTGTGTCATGATTGCCTTGTAATTGATTTAATTCATTTGCAATATTATTATATATTCATTTAATTTGACTTTACTTTGACCATTCTTGCTCTAATTTAACCCCTTGAGTCAAATAACTGCAATTCCAGCATATTTGGTTAATATGAATATACTTTACAGTTTACCCCACTTCCATTGGATCAAGGGGCCATAGTTTCGGTTATTTAGCCAATAATAATCTGTGATGAGCTGTGGCAGATGCAGAGCCTTCAGCCACAGGCTCGTACCCATGTGCAAGACGACGTGTTTCAAAAGTTCTTTAGTGTCAACAGCCATCAGGCTGTATAGTCTGAGACCCCTTCCCCACCCCCTGGCCCCCCTTTAATGCCAGCGATATTGTTGCTGTCTTGTTGCTTACTGTTGCTACTGCTATATGTTTAATTTTGTTGCTATGTTTATATGTTGTTCATCTGCTTATATGTTGATTTTGTTTATGCGTTTATTACTTTGATAAATAAATTGATTTAAATTGATTTGTATTTGTCACTGTATTACATCTATCTTTCTTTCTGCTGCTAAAACACCCAACCTTCCCCACAAGGTTTAATAAAGTCTTGTCTCATCTCTCTCTCTTTCTCTCAATTCTCTGGTTGGCTGTGGGTTGTAAATGATGCTCATTTGGTAATATGGAGTCCAAAGTGTGCCAAGAAAATATACCCCACATTGTACCACCAGGCTGAACCGTTGATACAAGACAAGATGGATTCCCACTTTCCTTTTTACGCCAAATTCTGACCCTCCATCTGGATGTCTCAGAAATCTAAAACTCATCAGACCAGGCAATGTTTTTTTCTGTCAGTTTTCTATTGTCCAATTTTGGTGAGCCCATGCGAATTATAGCCTAAGTTTCCTGTTCTTAGCCGACAGTAGTGGCACCCGGTGTGGTCATCTTCTGTAGCCCATCTTCAAGGTTTGACGTGCTGTGCTTTCAGAGATACTCTTCTGCATACCTTAGGTGTTATGTTTGGTTATTTAAGTTACTGGTACCTTTCTGTCAGCTTAAACCAATCTGACCTTTCTCCTCTGATCAAGGCTTTTTTTTCTCAGAAAACTGCTTTTCATTAGAGATTCTCTTTTTCAAACCATTCTCTCTAAACCCTAGAGATGGTTGTGCGTAAAAATTCCAGTAGATTAGCAGTTTCTGAAATACTAAAACTAGCTTGTCCAGCACCAACAACCGTGCCAGATTCACGGTCACTTTCTTCCCCATCGTGATGCAGATCGTCTTGACCGTGTCCCCAGTTATTGCTACATGATTGGCTGAATAGATATTTTCATTGAAGAGCAGATGAAGAGCTGTACCCAATACATTGGTCAGTGAGCTATAGAGTATATTGTTTTTTTTTATTGTATAAATAGTTGTAATTAACAATTTTGGGTGCAAAAATATTTAAAGTTCTTATTCAGCTCTTGATCATTTTGGTAGGTAGTTTGGAACACATCCAATTGAGATTTTCTCCATCTAGGACACAACTGCAAATTGACCCATTAAGAGTGTTGTTTACATGAACTGCAATCATTAATGTTAAAGATGTTGAAGATGTGATCAATCAAGTGCGTTTGGGAGCTGTAATCCACTTGGGTACAATTAACTGATTTGTCATGCTTTTGTCCCATGTTGCCTTTGTGGTATTTATAGACAAACTCTCTTGAACCAGACACTATGCAACCTAAGATAATCCTTGTTGTCTGTATTCCATACTGTATGGACAGTCTTTGGCTTATCTACTGTACATTGTTGTGGGGAATTAGAATGGAAAAAAGGGATGGGAAAATCAGGGGAACCATTTAATCCCTGGAGCTATGCCAGTATTCTGTGAGCTTTTCCTTGAACCTGACAGGAACAGTTTTTCCCAGGGCCTGTGTTTTTTTTCTAGGAAGATTAAACACCTGGCTTAAGGCTGTTACCGTTTCTAACACCCATTCAGGAATAACACATGTTGCCACAAAGCAAAGATTACAGGCTTTTTGTGTCCATTCTTCTCAAACAATGAAACTAAATGCCTGCCAACAAAGATACCGACAGACAAATCTGTATGTCATCCACATAATGCCTGGTAAATAACCAGACTCATAACAGCTCCAGGACAAATTTAGGTCTGAGGCAAGAGTGGTGCTTCAACATCATAACCTGACCTGGGACACCAATGTAAGCCTTTAGCTGTAAACGAACCATCGTCATTGCATTTTCTGGCATGGAAAACAATCCCAGAAATTACCCCACTACTTCATTCTTAATTTACTGTTTGAGAAGAAACAAAGATACATGGTTGTCAGGCTGTTACATAGGCTAATGTACTTATATTGGCCAAGTCATGCAGAACCAATTTTCCATATTACCAAGGCTGTTACAAAATGGTCATCACACATTTCATGACCCCTTTCTCTCACTCCTTTTCTCTCCACAGACAATGTGTACAGAAAATGCCAAGCCAATGGGACATGGGCTTTGAAAGGGAATTATTCCATGTGCAAGGCCATACTACATGAAGAGGTAAGAGTTGGCCTGACAGATTGACAGTACACTTCCCAGCTACACACAACATACTGTACATGTCCCCGGAAAGAGTTTGACAATTTAATCAGATTATTTTGCACTGGTGCGCACTTGCATGTGTTATCCTGTTTTTGCTGACAGCAAGACAATTCGAGTTCTCTTGCACACTTTATTGTTGTTGGTGTTTGCTGAAAGCAAGACCACTTGAGACCCCTATTAGATGTGCAAGCCTCAAAGGGGCCATTGTTATTGTTAAAATCTATTTTTATGATTTGCATCATACACTGCATGTACAGACTGAAACCTAGTTTTTCATGTCAAACGATAGGAAAAACAGTTTGTCTTTTCTGCTGTTGTACAGAAAATGTTTAGTTGTAATTATGGGGATTGGGAACCTCTCTCTCACTCTCTTAATTTCTCAATATACTTTTATTCTCACCATATTCTTTCTGTAGATACCCCTACTATTTCTGAAAAATCCCAGTACTGCTACTAAAGAATGTACTGTTGAAGAGGTCTTAAAGTAATCTCTGCATTGTAACCAATCACATCTCTAGAGCTATCTTTGGTAGTGTTTTGTATCATCAGATTGAAGTTTCTATAATAATGCACTATTGGACAGAATACCTTTGTCGTGGGTAGCGAAATGGTGTAGATGGTCCGTGTCTGCATTCCTCTCATTATATACATTACAAAAGCAAGGTGATCTACATTTCACTCACTTTCAAGGACAACGTAGTACATAAAATATACCATTTTGATGGATGGAATTGCAGATTCCAGCTTAAGTTGTATTTTCTTGGTAGTCCACAATTAGCATTTGGCTAGAGTCTTGAGCTAGATTTTCGAGTCAACCTGCCCACACACTTTGTATGGCTTCAGGCTTGGGTAGGCCAATCTTGTATGTTATCCTTTATCATCAGGAAGTCTCCCCAGAGCAAAATCATGCCTATTATTAAAGCTCAGCAAACATCAAGTTGCAATATGCAGCACAAGAAACGAGGACACATGGATCTTATAATGATGACAATATACACTCTACACATGAAGATGCATGCACATGTGAAGATGCATGCACACCCAAACCCCATGAGTGTAAAAGAAAGACAAATGTTGTTGTCAAGCGCCTCCAGCTTTGTACAACAGAAACCAAAATAGTTGCAGTTCTGGAAAACTGGAGCACAAGTTACAACGACTGGGATAGATTAGTTCCCCGTAGTGGCTGAATTAATGGTGCCCACGTTTAATCTGAGCATAGCCACTGGGTCACATAAATCCACTTATGTGACAGATTACTGTCGGAAGCATGGGGGAAAATCCAATCACCATGAATGACTGAGTCAAAGAAATAGATTTTCGTCACTCTCTGTTTTGCTTGTCTTAAGGATCGTTTCCGCATTTTACTGCTGATGCTGCAAGCATCACCAATTAGATACTAAAAAGATGTGTATGGTTGGGGTGGTGCGTGCATGTGTGTACATGTTAGTGTGTCACTGAACAAGAATATGTTAAACCCCATCCAGACATGAATTGGATTCAAATGCTGAAAGTAGGCTTTATATTGTGTACAGGGTAAGATCTGAAATAGACTAGAAAGGATTTCAATTATTTTCTTAGAGCCGATGTGTCGTTTGTGACTTGAGGCGTGACACAGATATCAACAAAACTGAAATACAATAGAAGTCTTGTGTTTTATTCACTTTCTCCTCTTTTTGGATTTATCTAGAAAAAAGGCAAGATGCACTACCAAATAGCTGTGATCATCAACTTCCTGGGCCACTGTATCTCGCTGGTGGCTCTTCTTGTGGCCTTTTTCCTCTTCCTGTGTTTGAGGTAAGACCAGAGTCTGTGTTCCTTCAATATCTATCCGTTACTAAAACGAAATTCACCCTTGATGGGATGAAAAGGCATCAGTATATAACCGACTCGTTCTTCAAAGTGCCTTTTCTCCTTGTTCAAAACTATTCTGTCAGTACAACATCCCGTATCTCCAAGCCACACATGTTGAGGTTTAAAAACCCGCAAACTGGGACACATTTTCCCACAAACGTGGCCATTACAATAATAGCACTGTCTATAAAGCTCTAGAAACCGAACCAGTCTTGTGGTGGGACAGCAGGGGGTGAAATGGGTTTTCGAAAAAGCAAATACACAGCACTAAGTAGGCAAAAACTTTTTCACACTTTTGACAACACCCGCTTCAATATGGATGCCCAGGAGTACACACAAGATGGCACTCAAACTGTGAAAAGACTTATGTCATTTTTGTGTCTATTTAATATTTGTATTTGTGGACGTCAGCAGCTTTGGATGGGGGGATAGAGAGAGATGGATAGATCATTTTTGAATGATAACTGAGCTGTCAGCTTTAAGTGCTTTTGAAATACCACATTTGTGTAAGCATTGTTACAGAAACGGATGTTCCAAGGATAAGGGACAGAATGAAGCAAAGAAAAATGTATATTAATGTTGTTTTTGGCGGGAATTCATTTTAATTTAATTTGTTGTTGGCAATTCATCAAGAGAGGAACCGTGAGGGAAGTGTAATATGAGGTAGGGGACAAAGACTGGGCTCAAGATGCGTTTAGCATCCTTAATCAACACTACTGATGCAACACAGCTGCTGGCTCTCTGCCAGAGGGAGTGAGGTCATACCCTGTACGGTAATGAATATGGGTGTTTGAGAGGTGGCTGGCTGGCCTCCTGGCATGGAAGCAGCAGGCTTTACATTGCCGACTCAGTGGAGCCCTTGTATTCTGTGGGAGCATGGAGCCTCTGGTTATATTGGGTACTACTGGTTTTAGGATCCTTCTGCTTCCTTTAGTTGTTAACTAAGATGTCTGCAGGCACTTGTGTACCCTTTGTGAGGTTCTATCAGTGAATGCTCTGTTCACATGGCCCTTTATAGTTCTCATGTTTGTGTCTGCGCCGAGGCAAGTTCCACTAATAAGTAACACTAAACCTTTTTTTGTTTCTAAATAGAGACAAATATGATGCCTTTGGAAAGTCCTAAATTATGCGTGCCTATGCAGTCACCACAAAGACACTGCAAGTGATACCTATTTAATATTGATGCACGCTGACCAATAAATCACACTCCAGTGGATCATGGAGTCACATTCTCGGTTCAAGAGTTACCGGGTAATAATCAAATGAGGTTGCTAAGCTCCAAATGCCAGGTTTAGGTAGCCAGCAGATGACTCTTACATGTCTGTGTCTCTGTTTTAGGTTCAATGCTTTATATGGTCCGAGTATTTGGTTGTACCAAAAAAGGGCAATTAGTGGGCAATATTTGAAAAACAAGTACCGTACCTGGGCAAAAATTCTAAACACGGTGTGGAGTAAGTATGGAGGGAAATACAGCTATGGCTAATTCATCTACAGCAGTTTAACATAACAAAGGGAAGGTTCATATTCACCTATACAGCTATGGAAACAATTTAGAGACCAATGCACCTTTTTCTTTCATTTAAAAAAAGTTAAGACAGACTTTAAGAAGGAAAAAAAGAAAGATAAAGGTGCATTGGTCTCACAATTGTTCCCAGAACTGTAGGTGAGAGGAGGCAACTGTAGTTATTATATAAGACATTATACAGCAGATCAAGAGGTTGCAGGTTCAAATTCTCCCTGTACGTCACTTGGGATAAAAGTATCTGCAAAGTGAATGCATTACATTCATGCATATATAGAATTGTACACAACTGACAAGATTCTGAATCTATTTCATGATAGGTCCAACATAACACGTGTAAATGGCACAAATAAAAATTACAAAACAGAGTCTTGCCTGGCTCTCATCTGGTTCTCGAATGTGCAGTTCTTGTTTTGGCAGCTTTCCCATGTTTATATCTGTAGTGCATAAATGTATTGTTTAGTGTGGGTTAGGATTAAGTGAAAGTACAATTGAATTACTACAGGTAGTTACAGCATTATACACAACCAACGCAAATTCTTATATTTGTTTGATAAGCTGCTTTCCCATGACAAAAATTTGATGCACAGCAAATGTGATAAAATGCTTATTTTTTAAGACAGTATATTTAATGTCACAATCTGTTTGACAGGAGCATACGATGCCTCAGAAACATCATCCATTGGAACCTAGTATCAGCCTTTATTCTGAGGAATGCCACCTGGTTTGTCGTCCAAATGACCATGAACCCTGAGGTGCACGAAAGCAACGTAGTAAGTATTTGGATCTTGAACTCTATAAAATGGTCTTATAGACATCTCTGCTTCACTGGGAAAAGTCACATTGGTTATGGCACAGGAAAGACTAACATGGAACCTAACAACCATTTAAGTAGCTGCAAAACTTCGGACCCTCTTAGTATAACATTGACCACAATACAGACTGACTATATCTTAAAAGAACAACATGTATCACTGTTAATTTCTTGATTAATCATTAAATTTGTCTGTTTTTCTAGATTTGGTGCCGCCTTGTCACAGCCTCTTTTAATTACTTCCATTCAACCAACTTCTTCTGGATGTTTGGCGAGGGCTGCTACCTCCACACAGCTATCGTGCTAACTTACTCCACGGACAAGCTACGAAAGTGGATGTTCATATGCATCGGCTGGTGTAAGCAATGAAACATTTCATGTTTTGTAATTAAAAATATATTGTTATTGATAAAACATTGTGACCAGTAACATGTTTTCATTTTATTAACCAGTCAATAAATGTATTCTGAATTCTCCCACTTATGCTGACACAATAATATTTTGTAACCATTATAGCTATTATATATATATATACATATACAACAAGGTACATTTGTTTACCACAGTAAAAGTTTACCACTGGACTGAAGTGCAGAAAATATGGGGGTGAACAGATGTCAAGGATTTTTTGGTATCTGTAAATATCATCTGGCCCCTAAAAATGGCAGTTTTACTTTCTTGATTTACCCTTACAATGGAAGACAACAGAATATCACAGCACATTATCGTCAACCGATGTTCAGCTTTTTATATGTTTGTGAAAGACTGTTTAAGGCGACAGATCTTGCCTCAACAGATCAAACCCCTGTAGTGGCAATTGGTTTGACAGATCTTGGCAGACATAGTACAGTCCATGAAAAAGGGAAAGGCAGATCATAATAACTGTTTGATATTTCAGCGTGAAAATCCCTAATGTGCTATGCTTTTATTCAGACACTTCAAATGTGGAAGGTATTTATTATGCATTTTTTGTTGCAGGTATCCCTTTCCCAATTATTGTCGCATGGGCCATTGGGAAGCTGTATTACGACAATGAGAAGTAAGGTTTTTGATGAAGATAGTGATTTCATCAATATGCATTTTGTTCACCTCCTGTAGTTTTATAAGAGTTCCAGATTCCCAGTATTGAAGGACATACTTTATGCTATTAAAGAGATGAATGTTCATTAATAACCTAACATTATCACATTTACATTAAACAGGGCCATTAATTACACATCCCTTCTAGGATTTAACAGTTAAGTTTATATTTTGTGGTCTCTTACGACCTTGAAGCGGGTGACGTGTGTGGTATAATCAACTAAACTGAACATTTTGCCAAAGAGAACTCTATTATACATTTAAGGTCAACGTGTGACATCAAGGGAATGTTTTACTAATGTACAAATGTTGACATCATTATACTTTCTACAGAGTATTATACAGAGTATACATTCTATTCACTATTTTGTTACTGAGGTTCAATTAGGGCAAACATTGATTGAGCACCTAAAGCATACAAAATGTAAAACTGAAAGGCTAGTATAAAGATGTGGAAGGACACTTTTGTGAACATTCTACTGTTCTTTCAAATCTCAGGTGCTGGTTTGGTAAGCGATCCGGGGTGTACACAGACTACATCTACCAAGGCCCGATGATCCTTGTATTAGTGGTGAGAATTCAGAAATAGTTACTCTGACATTAGAAATAGGGGTTCATTTAGGTCAGGCTACTACAACTAGTTTGTTTGGTTGAAAGAAGGTAGGTATTATGGAGACACAAATAAAGCCCACTGTGTGATTAAGGATGAGGAAAACACACAGTATCCCCTCATGTTATATTGGACCAAAGTAGCCTACTTCAAATTGTGATGGGAAAAAGACTATGACAAACAACTAAGAATAGACCAAATCCAAAAATGTATTCACATTTGGATAGAATGCAATCCTATTTATCTTCATGTCAGTGGGATACCAATTTTACACCTACCCTCACAAATATAGGATGCTTGTTTTTGATCATTCTAAGCAAATTGCATTAATTTGTTCGGATTGTTGTTGCAGATTGCGTCTGCAACAATCTGTCAGGCAAAGAACATGCCTCACAGCCCTGTTAATAATGTTGTTACACTGTCTATTTCATATAATCTCACAACATTATCTATGATTCTTCTGCAGATCAATTTCATTTTCCTCTTCAACATAGTAAGGATCCTCATGACCAAACTACGAGCATCCACCACGTCTGAGACCATGCAATACAGGTAGAGTAATAGGTTTGACGCCCATGTGTAACACATCTAACTATAAAGACAGGAACCTGTGTGTGTTTGTGTGTGTGTGTGTGTGTGTGTGCGCTTGTGTGTCTGTGGCAGGAGTATTTTGATAATCGGGCACTGTGTTGAAAAGTGGCTGGTGAATTGCTCAGGACCCAAGGACGCACAGTGTCAAGTGTGACACTATGGATTTGATGAGTGGTTTGCATCAAATAAATATAAATATCTACAAGCTTTTGACGCCATGTTGAAGTACACTAAGCGATGGAGCCATGGCTCTTGTGAGATTGGGCACTGCATTAGCAATGCAACCTAAGGGCACTGCACTAGTTGTAACTTAAAAAAAGGTTTGACCTCTCAGCTATACTGACTACTGAAGTAAACATTTTCAAATTAAATAATTTACTGTACAAGATGGTTATTTACAATATGGTAAATAAAGTGGAACTTAAAGTGTGAAATACAGTTCAATTTCTAGACAGAAATAATGGTTCAAATCTTCAATCTTGTTATTGCAATCCTTTTTGCAGAAAAGCTGTGAAGGCAACTCTGGTGCTTCTACCTCTATTGGGAATAACGTACATGTTATTCTTTGTCAACCCGGGAGAAGATGAAATATCCCAGATTGTGTTCATATATTTCAACTCATTTTTAGAGTCCTTTCAGGTAGGTCCCACACCCAAACTTTCAATGCACATAATCTCTGTGGTGCACTCCAACAATAGAATACCAGCAAGTCACCAAGAATGGCTGTTTTGATCTAAATATAAGCAAAAAGTGTAGCTTGTGTTTTCCTCTGGGTGTAAATAAATGAATAGCTAGTAGAGGTAATGAACAAACCACAGAAAAAGTTATTCTCAGGAACCTGTAAGATTGAAAGTAACTGGGTAAATAAGACAGGTTTGTTTTCTCAGTAGTAAATGGTGTTGAATGGCCTACATTTTATGGCCCCATCGCTGTCTCCCTCTGCTTCTCTTGCAGGGCTTTTTTGTGTCTGTGTTTTACTGCTTCCTAAACAGTGAGGTAAGAAGATTCACAACATCTATTGATCCTCCATTTTATGTTCCTCAGCAATGAGACCTTATATGTATCTGTGCTATACCTCAGATTAAGACATATACATTCAGAGTTACTAAGAATTTAGAAAGGGATGCTGGCAGGAATCCTAAGGCTTGTGACGTGCCCTTAAGTGTGGGTCATAAGATTATTTAATACTTTATGGTCTTCTACTTCGTTCTACTTCAAAATGAGCTATAGGTTTTGGATTGGTTCTGTGGCATGAGGACAAGGTTTCAGCCAATTTCTGACTCAGGAATGTTATACAGGCAATTTTAGTCAACAACCTGTGTAAGCTATCTGACAATATTTCACTGAACACAGTTGCACTGATGTAGTAAATCCTTTGAGGTGGCTTTAGGAGGCAAACCATATTTACTGCAAATTGAGTGACAACATATGAATAATATGAATAATTCATCAATAATGAATACAGACCCCACAAAATGGCACCCCCACCAAGCCTAGTTGGTAAGAGAGGGTTCTCTCCTCAAGAGAAGAGGAGAAAAAAAGTCAGATCTAATCATTTGAATTTCAGACGGATTTTCACACTTGTTTATACGGGATTATTGGTAAATAGAATTGTTGGATGATTGATCCTAGGTGCGGTCAGCAGTCCGGAAGCGTTGGCACCGTTGGCAGGAGCAGCATTCTATCCGTGCCAGGATGACTCGAGCTATGTCCATTCCTACATCCCCGTCTCGGGTCAGCTTCCATAGTATGAAGCAGTCCACCTCTCTCTGAGGAGAAGACAGCCTCAGGTCATTGATCTGCTCCAGCCAACACCTGCTTTAGAACCATAGTAGTTATGCCATTAAATTACAAGCAGGTTGGCTTGAGCACATTCAGAGCATCTGGGCTAGGTAGAGACTACCCTGTATTATGAACCAAGGTACTCAGGAAGAATTTAGATTTACAAGAGGATATTAAAGGGAAGTGGACAGCAAGGTGCGGTTACAGAAGGACACAATGTAACACCTTTGGATTTAGACATCTGTGGCGTCTGGATGTGAAGATTTGACCAATCGGATTACTGATCATGGAGCAAGTATAGGCCCAGAACTACTGGGAACGGGTAATGTTGGTGCCTATGTAGTACATGCAATACGGTAAGGTATGGCCTTAATTTCCTTGTCTGGGAACAGTATCTGTTTGCGCTTACTAGTGTTTAGCTTATTGTTCTGGTTTCACTGAGTGCATCTTGGGCTTTTGCTAGGAATTTTCTTTAATGTTAACGTGCTTTTGTGTGCTAAATAATCCTTGTGGATTCGGCCAGATTTCAGACAGGCATGCAGAAATCTGCATACCCACTGTGTGTGTGTCTTATATAACAGTGTGTATCTTATAAAATAACTAGGCAAACAGTACCCTTTTAATAGTAATTTGCATTAAACTGTTGTTTATCTGGCGCTGAGATTTGATGGCTCGGTTGGACTATGCTCATTGTTTCACAACATGTTCTAAAAATGTTGCTGATTCTAATTATGCAAGTACCTTATGAAATCTATTAGAATATTTTATAGTCGAATAGTGTTCATCCTGTAAAGTTCTGTGTGTTAGTGGTGATTTTATACAGGCCATGTATGGAATCTATTCATGCATTCTCTTGTTTAAATTTTGTATTCAAAGTGACAGCTGCTAATGTGTATGATATGTACATTTTTGTACATTTGAACAGTAGTACCCCTGTTCTCCCAGTAGACTCGTTTTGTGTTGCTACCATTGATTCAAATACTACCCAGTTATGTCATTCTGGAGCCAGGCCTGTGACGAGTTTGTCTCGACGTTGTTACTTATCCTGAGAGATTTTGACTGCTATTAAATACCAGTATGTTTTGTCTAAACTTGCTGTATTGCTGTTAGACAACAATGGAATTTCGGAGTTGGATTCAGCTTAACTGTATTCTTTCATTGTCCTATTAGATTTCAGAATCGGTTGTTTACAGTTGTGCAATAATTGTGTAAGATGCTTTTGTCTCTACTTCTTTTTGTCTGCTACATTCAGTAAAGTTGTTGTAAATTCCTTAATTTAACAATTAAGTTGTAGGGGATTAAATATTGGCCAAACAACCAAAACAAATTCCCCTATGGTTTAAAGGAAGATGGGAAACTGAACAGTGTATTAGCACGAACCAAATTATACCAATACCAATGGAATTATAGTTACTTTAACTATGGGTTAAATCAGAGCAAGAATGGTCTAAGTAAGGTCAAATGAAATAAACATTTACCGTAATAACATTGCAAATGAATGAAATCAATTACAAGGCAAACATGTTACAAAATTAAGGTGACTCTTACCTACACTACAATGATTATTGTAAACCAGAGATGAGGAGAAGGTCTCAGGAGATCAATGATCCACAGAATAATGCTTGACAATTCCCTTTTTTACACAAGAACAACCAATCAGACCCCTTCTTGACCCTTACTTATCGACATATGACTAGCAATGTACAGTAAGTTACACAATGTGGTGTGAGAGCCATCAAGTAGAGACCCCGTCCAGCAACTCCAGATTTTAGCATATGAGAGGTGAGGGCAGGATGACACCCAGCCTTACAAAGTCGATTACATTCCATCCCCCAATTGATTAAATATATTTGCAATGTCTGCCCTAACCATAATGATGTTATCATGGGGACATTTAAACACAGACATATATTTTAATCTTTATATGCTACGTAACTAAGGAAATTAATTTCACTATTTAGGGTCTTGATAGTATCTTGACAAGCACTGCATGGTACTTTTTCCAAAGGGTACTATCTTTTTCTAAGAAATATTTCAAGACTAAACCACACAATATTCAACCATCCTTTACCATTCATGCTTTATTATCAATGCATTTTAGGAAACCACATTCCTTCAAAGACAAAATGTTCGGTTATTTCTGTGTTATAGCTAGAATCTTCCTTTAGAAGGGCACTCATCTTTCTTTCATACAATCTGTTGTCTGAACTGTTCTTAACAATCCTTAACAAGGTATTTATTATAAAATGAATTGTCAACTGAAATGTAAAATAAGATGTATATTTATTCAAAGTTTTATAAAATGTCTAGACCGACATGTTATATTTTGTAATATAATACACATGCTACACTCACTGTACACTATCCTGTACAAAACTGATTTATTATCTCAACTATTTAAATTGACTGTGATCAAGTGTTCATAATCCAATGATACTGTGCTGTACTTCCAAATAAATTAATAATTGATACTGACTGTACTTGTTTCTTTTTTAGTTGTTCAGCATGTGTACATCACGTCTCTGTCAAGTCATTGTACACTCAAACACCGCTGAGTACAAATTTGCTCAGTGAACAAGGGGAAGTGCTGCATAATTATATTTCACTATGAAATAGTAATTGGTGCGAATTAACAAGATGGCATTCCTGCCAAAGATCATTCTGTCCCAGGATGTAATATATTTTCAACACAACAAAGGATGAGATAGTTGTGTTATATTTTCAATTTTTGGAGTCAACGTGATTATTGTTGCCGCTGTGATGACTGTATATTATTACTGCAAAAAATGTATGTAATATTGAGTCAGGTTAACATAATCTGTCATTAGACTTACATACTGAGCCTGTGGATTTTCACTTAACCCTCCAAACACCTTTAACATTTGGGTCACTATGACCCAGGGTCCAATTTAACCTAATTAAGCCATTGAATATAAGTGAATATAAGTAATTTGGCACAATGTTACAGCCATAAGCATAGAATATAAACAAATAGTCACAACTGTTTGGTTAACCCCCCCAAAAATAAAGTTATAAACTTACAAATGACACTAACTACAGACATTAACAAAGTCAGGGAGTTTGTGATTCTGTAATATTACCATAAAGACTTAACTGGAATAGAAGCTTGTGAAATTGAATTTTGTATTTTGTGCTGCTTCAATCAGATCAGAATCAGATTTCAAGACTGATTACAAAATATTTGAGTAACTGCTCTTCCAACGTCAATAAAATCCAAACATGCACTCATTCAAATGAATGACAGAAAAAAGCTGGTCTGACGATTTGCTCTCACCTTTGGCCTTCCTTATGCAGGACCTCACAGTGACTGGTACAGCCCCTAGCAGTATTATCTCAGGTCATACTTACTAACCCTGCAATAATAGTACTTTGTTTTGTAGTAGCTACATTTAAAGTTATGTTTAATTGTTTGTCTTCAAGTTTCAGTTTTTTTTTAGGAAGCTACATAGGAGGCATGTACTAACATTCATGTTTGATATAATTTTCTTAGGTTTTAATTTAATTTCGGGTCATTATGGGGATATGCGTGGTTGCAACAGCTTACTAAACATTTAATGTAACAGCACCCTCTAGTGACAGCATTGTATAATACATACATTTAAACCCACTGTTAAGATACCTGCAGTCCATGTGGAACATAGGATCAATGAACATGCACAATTTAACAGCTGGATCTGCCAATTCCTCAATCAATAAATTATATAGGGGTAAAAATCAACCGACTAATGAGCAAAACAATATGCACTTAGAAGAAGTACTTTGAAGAAGAATCGAAAGATTGTCTTCTAACTAATAGGTTTCACACCACTTTTAATGTGACTGAACAGAAAAAACGTACATTTTTCTTTCTTGCCACCTAATAATTGAATTATTAATAGTTGTTTGAGTGCCTATCGGTTTCAATACGTCCTGACTGCAATAATATGTTTGTATATAATACATGTACTATGTACACACAACACTTCCAGTGGACAGTGACGGAGCAGAGGTACAGTATATTTCAGGACATAATAGTTCAATAATTTTGCTAATTTCCTCAGCAATATAATTCGATAGCGGATCTAGCATGTTTAGATACACTAAATTAACAGATTTGCCATGAATGGAGATTTCTACCAATGGTTACAGATTCAATAATTTTTTTCATGAAATGACTTTTTTTCACGAGTCTTTTTCGAAGTATGCATTCTCTAACAGCATGATTTGGTCGTGTTCAGCAGCCTCAAAAACGGTTCCAGGCAGCAGGTGCCTTAAGGTGAAGCATGAAGCCCTGTGTGTCACATACAGTGTATCATTTAGAAAGTTACTTTTATTAGGCATTGGATTGGAAAATGTGGTCTCTCGTGGTCAAATCAGTTAGACTGGGAACCAGACATATCTCCTAGCTTCTGTTTTATTTCCTCTTGCAGGTGGGTCTGGCCATCCTTCTACAATTAAAACAGATTTTCCCTTTGACCAGAATCTGGTTGGGCCAACCTGTCGGTGGTGTAAACTCAAATGCATAGCACATTAAATCATGGGCTAGAAGGTTAACAGGACAATGGTCTGAGCAGAGAAAGGGCTGTTTCTGATAACTCTCTTGATCCTTATCTCTAATAGACAGGGGAACTGTGAACCTCTTGTTGACCTCGACTAGCTCCCACTGTCTTGATAGTTCTACCATCAAGGCTTGGGGTTCTGGCTTGGCCCAATCTTCTAACTCATACCAAGAATGCGATTGTAATTCTGTAATTGTCTTCCTGTCTTTCTAGGTCATCGGTCATAAGTGTTCATGTACTGGTGCAACTTCTGTTTCTCCGGGCCCCTCCTCCAACTGTCATTAACCCGTATCTCCTCCTCTGTCAGTCTGACGCCCCCTTAGCTGGCTCAGTCACATCTGACAAATTGTGTTAATCTCCTTCTTGTCGCTCTCCCTCTTGTTCAGTGCAGTCCCAGTGATAAAATGTTCCCCCATCAGTTGCAACCTCGTACCTCTGAGGCTATGGCAGCTGGGCAGCTGGAAAAAAAAGTGTGCTGGTCTTGGTCCACCTCTTCTGATAAGATCACTCTAGTGGTTACACAGAACGTATTACTTATTAACACTATTGTAGCCCGCACAGTTCTCTACAATCCCAGCCCTCCCTCAGTCTTGTACTTGAGACTATAGCTAGTAAAGTGTTCTCCCCAATAGTAAAAACAGAATCCAGTAATTTCCCATTGACTATGTGACGTAATCTACACAATCACACTTCTTCTCACACTTCACACCGAGTTGTATTAGTCTGTCATCATTCATTTATATTAAATTAGACGTTAATCATTCATTGCTATTACACAACTGCAGGTTCCGCTTTGTACGGAAACTGTTACGTTACGGACATATCAAAGAGCCAATAGACTGTAACCATAGGCAAATCACAACGCAAGTAGGCGTGTTGTTCTCAAACCATTGACCGTTTGTGAAGTGCAAGAGCTGAGCAGGTAAGCAATATTTTTGTCTTATTATTTGCACCAAGTTTTATCGGGTGTGACAGCTATCACAAAACGAAAAGCGGCTGCATACACAGAATATTAATTCCTTCTCACGATAAATGCGTTTTAATGTGCTGGCGACCACCAGCTAAACCAGCTAGCATAACTAACTAGCAGCTAACATTGCTGGATACTAGCTCGAACGTAATCATACTCATAGTCGACATTGACAACAGCAGCGATAGCATTACTATTGTAATGCTAGTTGTAGCTAGTAGCTAGCGTAGTTAACTTACTGTCTGTAGAAAAATTACAGAAAGATTGGGAAAATTATAACACTGTACCACACTACCACTGTACTATGCTACCCCCCCCCCCCCCTCTACACATCCACTTCACTGTCGCCAGGTAATCTAGCAAAGCTGTGAAACAAGTTGCTTCATAAACATGAGTAGCTAGCTACTCCAGTATTACTGCTAGACGATATTTTCCTACAGAACTGGAGCTAGTTGCCCAATATAGACTACTAATCATGACTCAATAACTGATCTCATGTGTTTTAACAATACATTATCTACTGTACTACTGTAGCCAAATACCATTATTTTTAAACGGCTTTTGGCAATGTTCTTTATGGTCGTTGCTGTTATCACTGTTATCACTGCAGTCAGTCATTTTTGGAAACGTGAGGAAAACTGTAGATACTTGAACGTGAAGTTTGACATTACGTTTCCTTTCTAATTTAACATGTATTACCTTAACCTTAGGGAAAAATCATTTGGAAATGGACCCAGTACTTGCCAGTGCGATCCAGTGGCAACAAATGGATAACACCGTCCAGGTATGTGAACAGTTACATTAGATTAATTTATTTTGACAATGATCAGTCACCTCTTTCAAAATGTACATAATGCTATGTTGTTACAATACTTGAAGTACTGTCAACTCTGCCATTAATAATTAATTGACTGTAATTAATTGTAGCATAAATAATATTGTTGCACAAAGCTTCTATTCACAGAATGATTTGCCCATTAGAGTGGTACAAGCAACCTTTCTTGCTCATAAGTTTACTCATAAGACTTTGCTCATTACTTAACAATATTTACTTATTGCTCATTAGATACACACCAAAAGCTAGTATTTGAACATAACAGGCTCCATGCACTGTGTTAGCACAGTACTATACATCCCTATGGCGTATGATACAAAAGCAGACACTGTAGACTCATCCCAGCCCACAAAGTCAAACACGACACAATTTTAACATTCCCATGCAACCAATGATTGACCTTCAAATGTGTTGTTTGCTATCATGGTGGGTGCTTGTTTTGAGCAGTTGAAATATTTCTCTTACTGTCTCTTATGGTCTCATAGATTATTTGCTGATGCATTTACATGTTGATGACTGCCTGGTTTTTTGATAATTATTAGCAAATGATAAATATTTCCTTTTGTATACATTTTTTCCTTTACACACAGTTCTTGCTTTTACACAAAAGAAGACAAAATATTAGGGAATAATGCAATAACAGCTTGGAACAGGAATATATATTGCTGAAAATTGTTTGATATTGGTGTCAAGATACTTTCAGCATTTCTTGATAATTATGAACACTGCATATTCATTTGTTGTAGCTAAATATAACAGACAGATTCATGACACAGTCGTTTTGAGTCCTTTATTTTTGGTATTGAGCTTTTAATGTAATTTTTTGATCCCGATTGTGTAGTTTATGAGCAGTACTTCACTCTAGTGGCGAGTACGAGAAATGTCTCCCGCCTACCAGCAACACCACCACCTCAATGTTTGTCAGAGAGTCATACTCAAATCCGAGGGAGAGGAGCTAAGCCGCCATTTTCTGAGCGTCTCTCCCTAAAACGCGAAAAAGCCTCCCAGGAAACTGGCGTTTGAGAGACATTTGCAAACCGACGAACGGAGTTTTGGATAAGGAATTGTTGTAAAATAACCTACGTAAGAAGTAATTTGGATAAGGACCGACATTTTTTGGCCTTGCCATGTATTAATAGCAGCGGCGAGGCGAGCTACCGCGTTAGCTGGCAAGCAAGGTGTAGTTAGTTGATTCGCCCATTGCTTGGTTCCGGAACGAACCAAACCGGCTCTAGATTTTGGGGTTTTGACCAAGTTTATATATTTTTTGATATAGGAATGGCAGATTAGTATACCGTTGCCGTGTTTTGGTCATATTACTTTACATTTGCCCTCAAAAACTGCGGGGGATTGTAGGCGAAATTCCCTCGGATAGTGCACTCGTCACGTGGTAGGTTCCTCCTTTTTCTTTGTTAGCAAGCTAGCATCGAAGAAGGGAATGACTTACTAAGGCTAGCGACGAGCGTTTGACACCCAACTATCATCAGATCAGAACAGTAAACTAGCAAGCTTCAACGCACAAAAAACGAATCGGTTCCAGAAACCAATGCAATGCTCTACTTATAAATGAGGCCATATATCATTAACAGATCTGTGTTTTTGCAATTTCTTAACTACATTTTTCTACCTAATGTTAGCTAGACAACGGTAGCCAACTAGCTGTGGTGTGTATGTGATATTTGGCAGTAACCATCTCGCGTTAGTTGTTATTGTGCTTGATGCACATGTCGGGCGAAGTCGTTTATAATCTTGAATGCCGTACTAGTTACGATGGTTATCGAGACATTTACCTGGTATTAACTTGCCCATGTTAATGTTATTACATTTGTGTCTACATTGTCAACCAACGTCGCCAACAGGGCACTAAATAACCTTTAGCCAGTTTGCTAATTAGATTGACAATGTATCTCTATCGGGGTGAACTAGATTGTCCAACCGCCAGTGGCGAAATATATTGCAGATCACATAGACAATGCTGTCGGTTTATTAGCTAACGTGCATAATTGTACTTTGCAAACGCATTAGCGTTTCTTAGTTGGCTAATTGAGTGTATTGTTAGTAATTAGGTTGCAGATTGTTGAACACATTTTCGTCTTGACATTTGTCGTCGAACATATGCTGATTATAGTGTCGAATAAACTGTTTATTTTCGTAGCAGCTCTCATAAACTTACGTTAGTCAACACTGGGTTGCATTATTTGCATGCAGTGAGTGCAACATTAGCTAGCCAATGTCGAAGGGGTTTGACTCCGATTCTATCACGCATCTAACACTAAAATATGCAACTAAACGTATGGTGGTGTGGTTTATGTTGGCCTGAAGTGAAACGTTCTATCTCGGATCTCGTTCGATTTGAAAACATAAATGCCATAAATTGGAGGTTTGGCCTTCTATTATTGCCCTACATTCTCAGTGTTAATGGATAGGCTACTTTATGTTTTAAATGTGTGTATAAAAAATAATCCGAAGAGTAACACTTTTTATATATAATGATTTATATCGTTAATGCGAACGATAGAATATTATGCGAACACAGACTGGATATGTCACAGCGAATGGGCGGTTTTACGTGGATGGATTGCATTGCATAATCTCCCTCGGAAATACCAACATGGCGTTGTGCGCGCTCACCAGAAACTGCGGTGAAATACTGAGCCACTTATTCATCTAGCGTGACAGATGATAGAAGCAGCAGAACGTATTTGTCCATTCAGATTTTCCCTAGAATTTAAATACATGAATGAGTATTTCTGTGGAGTGACACATCAATTCTACGTTGGTCTTTTTGATTGCTAGTCAAAAACGTTACAGGCTTAATTACGATTAAGGCTGCAAGTCATTGAATGCAAGTTATGAGGTGTTCATGTATGTAATTTAAAAATAACATGGCAAGTTGTGAAATGTTTTGTGCCATTATGTGGACAACTTTCCTTGCTTATGAGCCTCTATGACACTGGTGTGACTGCTCAGTAGGGCACATGCAAGGCAGTAGGTTTTGAATAATTTGCATTGTCTTGCCATCCTTTTGTCATACATCCCTTGAATTCAGTGGGTACAGAATTTGTTGAAGCGCTCCGGAAGAGGTTTAATCTGTGAAGGCCACCTTGTTGGTACAGGTATGAGTGTAGTTGGATGTTCAGTTACATTTCCTGTTGGGTATTTTGGTAGGTTTGTCACCTTCACCCCAAGGTCAAGGAGTGTGCCCATTTTCCCAATTAAATCAAACAAGGCAACAGATTGAGGTATATGCTTGAAAATCCACTTTGGGGATTGTTTTTGAATAAGTATTTTGTCTGTTGCTTATAGTGAAGTAACTTTTTTTTTTTTTTACCCACAATATTATTGCATGCACAGAGACAGTCAGCTACCACATAAAATGACAATCCTGTTAAGTGTTGTGGTTCAGACCTGCTGTTTACCTAGTGACATGGTCTGGCTGAGTACAGGCTATTTTACTGCATTTGTTAGCTCTGTTTTTATTTTCGCTTTACTATGACAACATTACTTTCCACATGTCCTGATCAATGCAGGTGGATTTCGCGTACGTTTCTATTAGATTTTTTTTAGATTTTCAGGCAGAAATCAAACAGGCAAGCTTTGCTGAAAGGCCTGGTCTAAAGTGTTGTCAATACATAAATGGATTCCATGTAATTTTTATTGGTGATTGGTTCCAGAAAATGGGAGTTTGTGTTAAATGATTGGGTAAATGATGGGATCTGTTTAAAAGACAGTGGTAGCTCATCCCAATCAAAACAGCATTCTCTATCAAATTTGTTATCGATGACGGAGCTTGTTTCATGTATCTCCCAACCCTCTTCCTGTCTCTTTTTCTCAGGCTGTCCTCTGGTGGGGCAGTAAGCGGGTGGTGTGGAGCAGGCTGCGGTGCCCGTCTCTCTGCACTGCATGGCTGCGATGGCGCCCGCTCTCACCGACGCCCCAGCCGAAGCTCACCACATCCGCTTCAAACTGGCTGCCCCGTCCTCAAGCCTCTCACCGGGCAGCGCAGAGAACAACGGCAACGCCAGCAACATCCTTATCCACAGCAACGGCACCACAGTCAAGCGCAAGACCTCTGCCGGCGAAGAACGTTCCCTGGACTTCTGTGGCGGTAACAAGAACCAGGAGCAGCAGCAGCCACAGCAGCTCCATCACCCAGACTCCGTGGCCCCAGCCTCTACCCTAGGCAAGCTCCAACCGCTCGTGGCCTCTTACTTGTGCTCTGATGTGACACCTGTCCCTTCCACTAAGGAGTCCATTAAACTGCAAGGTGTTCTCATCAAACAGTCTGTGCTGAAAAGCCACGGTATCCTGCCCAGCTCCCTGTTTAACGGCGGAGATTTCCTGTTGAGAAAGCGACAGACCTTTGAACTTTCGGGGGGCCAGTTGAAGAGCCTCATGAGCGGCAGCACTAACAGTGGGAGCCAGTCCATGGCACCTGTCAACGGGCTCGCTAAGAAATTGGCGATGTCCGGCGCTGGCTGCATGGTGGCATTGAACGGCAACAAGCCCTCTGCCTCGGCAAGCGACTCTCAGCCTCTGGCACCATCCCTGGACTCCAAGGCCCTGATGGGCACCCTTTCTGGGCATGTTCTTCTAAAGGGAAACTTAAAACAAAAGCATTCCTCAGGGGGTTCTCAGAGTGCAGAAGGAAACAACTTGCAATTGCTGTCACCTCTCTCTACTACGCCTTCCCTCTCTTCCCACTGCAAGGCTCAGCCCGATGAGCAGTTTGACTCAGAGCGCGAAGTGGCTCGTTTGGATACACTTACAAATCCAACACAGGTGTCTGTGACCAATGAGGAGAATTCTGGAAATATCCAGCAGGGCTCACCAACACGCTCACCAACATCACCGTTCCATCCCCTCTCCTCCACCACCTCCTCCCTGGGCAGCCTTGATGCCCAGGTGAGGGAGCGCACGCTGCTCAGCGGCAGTCGCCAGGGCGAGATTGAGGGCCGCCTGTGGCAGCTCCGTAAACGCCTTCAGGTGGTTCAGGCCAAGCAGGTGGAACGGCACCTCCAGCACCAGCTGGGCGGCTTTTTGGACTCTGCCCTCGGCCGGGCGCCGGATGCCAGCCGCAGAACGGAGGCTGGTGCCCCCTCGACGACCGCGTGGAGGACTGGAAGGCACTTCTCCAGCCCCGGGGACAGCCTAGGTCGATTCATAAAGAGCGGCTCCATGCCTTCTGAGCTGCAGAGGCTCTACCTCAGCGGCACAGCCAACCTGCGTTCGTCCGAGCACGCCTTTGACTCGGACGTGACGGAGAGCAGTTCTGGGGGGGACTCTGACCTGGAGGAGGAGGAGCTGAGCAGAGTTGACATTGAGCAGCGACACGTCAAAATGTAAGTGTCAGCACTTGCTGAGTGTTAGGACTTTGTTTGGATTAGGGATATGGCGAGTCGTGGTGTTATGAACCAGCCAAACAACCTGAAAGTGGTACAACACGCTTGGACATCCAGCTATGCGTGAATTGGAAAAGGCTCACAATGCCTCCCTTCTGCAGAATAACTGCATCCAAGGTTCATCCTCAAGCAAAACGTAATCTTCCTAATCTGTTTATCTGTCTGAAGGCAGCAAAATAGGACTGTAGTAGATGGAAAAGTGAGATTATATTTTTCGCTTATGTGGCACAGGAGAATTATATCATGGTTTTACAGTGGATCTCGGTTGCCACAAAAAAAAGTCCCTGCTTTTTCAGCTCCATTGTTTATTTGCTCTCAAAGCCACCAGGTGCTAATCGCAATTAGAGATGCCTTATTTCACTCAATGCTTGGGTTTAACTCTATGGGAAGGGGCAGATGTGCCAGTTGATAAGAGACTTCATCTTTGAAAGCCTCTACACTTAAAACATTCACCGTAAAAGCTCAACAACAGTACTCATTGTAAGGCTCAAGCAAAGCAAGCAGGTGCCCAAATAATAACTGATGGTTTGGTTTGAAATGAAACAAGGGAACGTAGGGGGTTTCATACAGAAGGTGTCAGTTTCAGATAGTTTGTTTTTGCTGTCTTCAGTGTTTACATTACCAGAGACTCGCAGATGTATTCCTTGTTCGACTGAAAGCCCTTCATTGCTGCATTCGAACATTTGAAAGCAAAAATAGATTGCCAGCTGGGTCAGTAGCATTAATGGACTTGCTGACCTGTGTAGGGTTTGTAGATGATTAACAAAAGCAGTTTAGAACGGTGATTTTACAGCCTTTCTCGTTGCCTTTGGACCATTGACCTAAATATCCTTGCAGTCATACCGAGAGCTAGAGAGAAGGCTGGGGTACTTGCGCATCCTTCATATTATTCTTAAAAAAGGTTTAGGTGGACACAAACTGTAACATCCTACTTTCATGTGCTCATGTATTGGTGATAGAAAACTATATTGAGATTGTGTTCTCTGGTACAGTGAAACAGTACTAACATATTACAATGGAAGGATGTAGCATACTGTTGGACAGCTGTGTTCATGTTCAGGGCCAGTTGTTATTACTTAACCCACACAGCTTACTATCAAATGTATCTAATGTTTTTGAGACCACTGGTATTTGACTTAGACCTGCTTTAAATTATTGTCAATAGTGAGAAATGGAAGGTTAAATTGAAGTCCTAAATTGGCAGTATTAATTTAATTAGCCTGCGTTCTAGATGCTGTTTCTTGTAAATCTATATGAGTGATCTAATTATTGGTGGCTATCCAAGATGTTGTGTGTGTGTGTGTGTGTGTGTTTCAGGAGGGAACCTAAATATCAGTGAAGAGACAGACGTTTTAGCTGACCTTTAGGCGTACTATAGTCATAAAGCCTTTTAAATTAGGTTGATCTTACAATTACATCTCAAAAACCCCACTTCATCTGATTCATAAAAATAACTACTGTTAGAAATGTTCTCTTTGAATCAGGTGACCACTTGGCTGAGTCATGTCATAGATCAGAATTACTCTGCAGCCTAGTAGCCGTGTTTTCCTTTGCGACTTTTCCTGTCTGTGTGTGTGTGTAAATGTTCCTGTCCTGTTGGACACATCTGGATTTGTTTAGCTCGACCGAGTTCCCCCTGAACATGAACCCATGGCGTTGCATAACCCCTCTCTTTACGTAATCAGTGCCGCTCTCTTTTTGAGCTCTCCCCCACTCACACCCCACACCAGCTTCCTCTATTCTTCATGTAGCTCCCAAGCACCAGGTTATGTTCACACGTCCTCTAAAGATAGGAGTTTAGAGGCAGTCTAAAGCCCAAAACACAAATCAATGGGTGAACCACACTCTGCTAGTTTGGTGTGATGACCCATTTGGCACATGTTATAGAAGAATAGGATCTGTGGCCTAAAAGCTTTGCTGGTTTTCAATTAGTGGTGAGAGTCATCAATATGGTATAATAACCCATATTCTGTTTCATTTCTTTGCATTAAAAACCCGCATGCTCAAGAATATGAAACGTTGAAACAAATTCAAATGTGAATATCTTGAATCAATTATTGATTAAGGCGTGCAAGTTTAACTTCCCATCTTTTTCTTCTTGTGCATGCCCAGAACGTTCTGTGCAAAGAAAGTGTAATGTGAACACTGCATTTTAATGACATAAGATTATGTTTTGTCTAACTCAAGCACTGAATCAACATCTTCATGGCTGGCATGCCTGCATAATTCCTGTTCATCTTTTGTGGCTGTAATTCAAATTCTCTCACTTTCTCAAATCTGTATACCCTAATTACATTTCTAATGTTCTGAAAACAAAAATGAAAAGACTATCATGTCTTTGTAGTTTTCAGATTGTATGCACTGATCATCAATAATACCTGTTTTTTGTTGTGATGGTAATTTGTTTCTGTTTTAGAAGTCTACTTTAACTGCCTTTTGTGTTGGATCGTAAATGAGTTTGCATGAATGGAAACGAAAGATTTTATATAGGGCTGTCAAAGTTATTAACGCGTTAACGCAATCTCACTTTAACGCAAAAAAAAAAAATAGTGCCGTTAAAGCAGGTTTCTTTTTGACCCTGGGAATCACCTGTTGTCACATGACTTCGACTGCCGACGGTAGCTGAATGATGGAGAGAGGGCTTTTAGATAGGAAGTTCTATTTCAATAAGTTGTGAGACGGCTCGTTTAACAAAACTAAGGCTGTGTACTTATTGTCAGGCTGAGTTAAGTTATCACCGGAGTACTTCCAGCCTAAACTATTGGATGCAAGCAAAGCAGACAGCTAGCAGCAGCAGTGTTAGCACTGTAGCAGCAGCAGCGTTCGCTCCTGTAACATGGCAGACAACACTCGCAAAAGAAGCGAGCAGCTGACTGGGTTCAACTAAATACAAACTGTCTTGTATTAAGGTCAATCTGTGGTTGCTTAAGTATCTGAAGTATGTTTGAGTGAGATTTGAATATTATGGAGCAGGATATCGTAGTAGGCTATGAGACAACATGTCTTAAATGTATATCTTATTTTCCAGAAGTCTATTTTTGTGGATGTTAATTAGAGCTACAGCAGTATAGTTTGTGTTCCATCTGAACTTGTTTTATGGACATTATCATCCAGTTAGGCCTATTTGAAGTTAAGTACACCCTGTTAAGGTTTTTTTTTTTTTGCTTCATTTATTGGGGTAACAATTTAACAGATTAAATAGTTTGCGATTAATCATCTGAAATAATGCGATTAATCACGATTAAATATTTTTATCGCTTAACAGCCCTAATTATATAAAAATGTTTTGGTTGTGCCTTGTGGAAACATTTACAAAATGTTACTTTATTTCTCAAAACGCAGTCAGGTATATCTTTGGGTTTCTATGATTTAGAATGAGACATGCCAAGATACAGATGAATAAAAGAAAAACACGAATGATGTTGATAATAATAATTATACATTTATTTAGTGCTTTTCAAAGTTCTTAAAGTCGCTGATGGCTAGCCTCTGCTTTTAGCTTAAGAAGGGAGAGAGACACAGATGTTGCAACAGTACTGAAAAGCCACAACTAGCATTCCTCAAGTAGGCAGGAGCTGCTGTTCATGACTAAAAAGTATAGTATGATGGACTATAAGTTAACGTGACGACATTGCTAAAAAAGAAGCCCATCCATTTATATTTTCAGCCAAAAAGAGATGTAGGAAAAGGAATTGGGCGAGGGGAATTCGTAAAGTTCAGCTGAGAAAACCACTTGGCATGGTTTACCTGCGGAGGCTAGTGTTAACATGGTGGCTAGTAAATACTGGGGCAGGGGAGAACAATGTTAGCGTAGCAAATGTTTTTTGGGGGGGACGACGACTATGGAATGTCATTGTTTTGACTAGTGAGCCAATATTTATGTAAATATTCGAAATATCAGGGATCCTGGGAAAATCTGAATTTGCTGTTGTGTAGGACCTGGCTCCTGTGGTGCATCAGCCAATCTGGATCCATGTGTGCATGCTCCTTTCCCCCCTCAAAGCATTCAGCAGTGAGTGAATCCAGCAAAGGGAAGCAAACAGTGTAAAGACCCGCCTGTCTGTGCAGCTATAACAACGACCCAATCCATGCAGGTCACTTTCTGGTAAACTTGCGTCCCACTTCTAGCCTTGAGCCTGTAGGCTTTGCAGGGTATTGAACAAGTACCTCCATTTTTTGAGGTGTGCTGTTGGTATTGACGCCGTTTTTTTCTCCCTCTTTCTGGTATATCGGTGCATGGTACCGTGTGGCATATGCTGTGTCTATAGAAGCGCTATGTTTGGGAATGTGCTGACGAGGAGTAAATGAGGTAGTGAGTGTTGGTGCTTTGTGCCGGAAAGGGGGAGGACGGTGTGTGAAGATGATGCTATCTATATCCATTTATTTATATTTATCTCACACACGCACACACACACACACACACACTTGATTCCTCACACTCATTGTGCCTATGCCCTTAAACTACACACCGTAGCTACAGCTGTGTTTGCAGTACTCGCATAGACATGAGCAGGTGACCTCATAGCTTTTTTGTAGTTTGCGCGTGGGCGTTCTTCATGTTATTGAGTTACTGATTCATTAAATATTTTACCTCTTCGTGTATATACTGTTAAAATGTTGGTATTTGATTTAAGATTAACTTTTTTAAGGTACTGTTAACCAGTGAGCAATTTATCAACATGCTTGTTTAAATGTCAAATCATCCAGGCAACCAAACGTATAAAGCACTTTCCCAAATGTCAATCACTACACAATCTGAAGTTAAGTGAAAGGCTGGGTGCAATCCAATGCAGTGGATCCTGTGAGCCACGTTTTCCCCCCTGTATTTTTTAGCTTCCACAAGGACACATACAGATGAAAAAATAGATTGGTTAAGGGATCAGACATCCCAGTAACATATCAAAACAGGTAGCTTGGGATCTGTCTACTGTTGCAGGAAAACATTTAGTTATGGCTGCCACAGACTGAACCAATTTAGTGACAGACTATTGGTCTGATCTTTGTGCAGCATACTATTGCCCAACCCCCCACGTTAGCCCAAAATTGCTTTTTAAGTCTTGCTTGCATTTCTAGACCAGACGGGCCTCCTTACAATATCCCCTCATACCAACTTGCTGGGTTTTTAATGGGGGTAAAGCATGGAAAAGGGTAGAGCAAACCTTTGTGCGTTCAGTGTTTTCATAGTTATATTTGAGGGAAGTTTTACATCTCCTGTTGGTACTGGGGTATATACAGTAGTATAAGAGCAGGCTTTTCCCCTCTGTGGGGTTGCATTTTTAAATGGCAGTATATTGTTAGTAAGGTTTAAGTAGTTAAAGCTGTACATTACACCAGCTTGGAAAGAACACAAGCAAATGTCAGGCATCGACTTTTCATAAATGTGGTTGTCTCCTGCAGGTTGCATATTTTCTTTCGATCAATATGAAATTGTGTGTTGAGGGGTGTCATGCATGTGATGGTACATTATTGTGTGTGTGTGTGTTTTAGATGGAAGAGGGCAGAGAGTCGATACACGTTGGAAAGGGCCTCCATCATCAGCCACTGGAACTGGCTTCAAGCCCACATATCAGACCTGGAGTACCGTATCAGGCAGCAGACAGACATTTACCGGCAGATTCGCTCCGGCAAGGTCGGTGTCAGTCGCTTGAACAATTATTATAATAATAATAATAAAAAAAAAAAAAATACACACTAAGGTCAAACATTTTTTATAGGGTGCATACTTACCTTAATGACATAAAAGGGAAAGTTCACCCCATAAAATGTTTCCCTCCTATCTGCATTGCCATTTATCCTTCTAGATTGTCTAGGTGTTGCTGAGGTTTGGAAATATTGGCTGTATAGATGGAACAAGATGGCACTCAGCTTGTGGTGCTCATAGTGCCAAAAACGACATTCGAAAAACTCAACAGCAGTGTCTTTTCTAGAAATCCTGACCCGGTTCAAGATAATCCTTAGACCTTGTTGTTAGCAATTTTATGTAGGAACTTTCTTCTGCTACCAAACTACACCTGCCAACTGTGTACTGTGCGGTCAGACAGAAGGTGGGTGCAGTTTGGGATAGATATTGCTGTTGAGTTTTTTTCCCAAAAATTCTTTTTTGTGCACGTTGAGTACCACAAATCGAGTCCCATCTTTATGGCTGATATCTCCAAAACTTGGCAAGACACAATTTAAATATATAAAAGCCACTACAGTTAGTAAAAATGCTTTCTTCAGCAAAACTGTCTTGTCTTTGGAGTTAAGGTTTGATGTGATTTTCTCAGGGCTCTGTGGAGTTGGGAGGCTTGCCCCCCAGCCCCCTGGTCGTAGGTGGGGTGGATGTCAAGACGGAGCCTGTAAGCTCGCAGGTAAGAATACACCACTGTAGGTTTTTTTGTTTTGTTAACCCATGTTTATTCATATTAATTCATACCATTTTGTTTTCAAAATCATTTAAACCATTTAATCTTTAGCACCATTTAGAATCTCGAGGTTGTATGGCATGTGTGGTCATAGACGAGCTTTCTTCCCCTCTTGGCAGGATGATGGTTCAGAGCGTCTGGAGCACACGGTGAACACCCACGAGCCGGGGCCTTGGAGGGGTCAGAACGGAAGGCCTGTCAACGGAATCAATAGGTGGGACCTGCTGCATTTATCAGACCTTGTGATGATATTGGAATACTTACAATGAAACCCTTCATTGTAAGGGTTTATCATGGCTCTTACAACTTGTCACATGTCCTTCATTTAGGGTGGCTGAGAGCATAGACCAGAAGCCTGGCACCAAACACCAACCCGTACCTTACGACAGCTCCTGTGTGGCTGCCCGCACACGGCCCTTACTTTGCTGCAAGCGACGACGGCTTGTTCACCCCACCACTGTCCCTAACCTAAACGGAAAGGTGAGTCTGCAAATGCATCTTTCAGTTTTATTACCACATACCTGGAATATCAGCCAAAAGAATACTTGGTTTGCCATCGGCCAGGATGTCCCTGTAGTACAGTACAACCCTCTACAATGCCAGTAAATCACTCGCATATGCAACCAAATTTCACACTATGCGACAACATTTCTTCTTTAATTAGCCAATGGATAGTTCCTTTTTTAAATTTCACTCGCCTGTGACTGAGTTAGAGGCAAATAATACGTTTAGCGCAGATTTCCATGACGCACCGTCGCTTGACTGCGAGTTAACATGATTGGCTGCAATGACAGCAGGTATATAATTAGTTATTTTGCTGCTGCTCAACAACGAAAACGGAGATTGAAGTAACGGAAATTCGCTATATTTGATGCTTGTCGCTAGATTTTTACACTAGGGAAGGTCAAACGCTACACTGCCTCTGTCGCTTTGGCTCACAAAAAGATCGACTTGATTTTACAGCACTCCTCATGCACAAAAAGCTGGATGCAAACAACCTTCAATTCCAGTCTGAGCAGAAAACACTTGAAACCTTTTTTGTTATCAAGACAATTTAAGATTACTGTTCCTTGTTCGGATTATTCTAGCTCTGCTAATTAGCGCTGCCATCTGCGAAAGAGCCTTCAGTGCCCAAAATAAAATAAAATCAGATGTCCGCAGCAGTCTCACATCCTCACTCCTTTCAGACCTGATCCTTGTTTCAACAGAAGGCCCAGAGCTTCAGCAGTAGGTCTATAAACGATTGTCAGCACTAGAGGTGGCTGAAGTCAAGTAGCAAGAGGAAGCCATTTGCTAAAAAATGGTAGATTAAATCCATATGCAACATAAAGAATAATTCAGACAGATAATGTACTTCCATTGTTTATGCATTAAATGTAAAAGGCCTGGTTAGTAAAATAAAAAATGTCCTAGCCAATGGCGACTCAAGCTTCATTGTGTCCGTAGAGGCTTGTGTATCATCAACATTATAAATAATATATTTTGTATTTATTTACTTGATGTTAAGATATAACACTTTAGTCAAGGTGAAAATTAAACGTTTTTGGATCACATCCCCGATTATAGTGTTCTCTCATATAACAATATATGCCATCCAATAAAGACACAAATGCATTTCTTTGTTTTCTAAAATCCCCCCCCAAAATGTATTTCTGTAAAACAAAATGACAAGTGCTTACGTAAGCATGTACCAACCAATTCAACACATCATGACATCATCCATCAATCTTCAACATTTAGCTGCACAGAGCTTCAAGGTGATGTAGTTGGCTAGCTAGCAACAGTATGATACGTCTGTGTTTGAGTGTTCACCACGGTCAAATCAAATTCCTCCCAACGTTACGCACCGCCTCTCTCCTTTTTCACTTGGAAGTACGACACAATACGGAAGTTAGATTCTCCTGAAACGCAGTTTCATCTCGACTTTAAACCTTGTTTGCATGCTATCTTGGAACAAACCAACATCTCGTCCTGTGTTTTAACCCTGAGGCTGTCCTCCCCTCCTTCCAGGCCCAAAGAAGCAACAGCGTACAGTGTACCTGCAGGGTGAACATAGCCTGCGTGACGTGTGGCGGTCGGCCGACGTCCAGGGAAGACCCCCAGTATGACCTCCCCACTCTAGAGCGCCTCTCCCGACTGGACACTGGTGTCCACCCCATCCTCTCCTTCTCTGACGGTGAGCCTCCAGCCATATTGTTTGTGCCTACGTCTCTCCTGTCCTTCTCATGAACTGAAAAGAAAGGATTGGAAGGTGTAATTACAAATGCATGTTTTCTGTCCGCTCCAGTTTCTCTACTGGGGAGGAAATTCAACGTGGAATTTGTTACTCCTCAGCACTTAAATGTGTGCTTGTAGATTGGATAATTGCCACCACCCTCTTCATGACGATTCTGTGTAAAAACAACAGTATTGTCTGTCAAGGTTTTGTTTGGATAATGAATCGTTTTCCAAATTCTCGGCATCATCTAAATTGCTGCTCCCTTCTCCACATGTGCCTGTCTACCTCGTCCTCAGACGTGTGTGTAGGCTTGCGTCTGCAGCAGGTGCTGAAGAGCCAGTGGCCGAGCAAGGCCCTGGAGAGGAGCAAGCCCTTGAAGAAGCTCGCCCTCAAACACAAACTCTCCTCCAAAGACAAGCACAAGTTCTCCAACTCGCTCATGGCAGTCAGTAAGTACGCATGCCTCGGCATGCCCATTTGCAAGCTTTCAATAGAAATACCTCACTTTCTTAAAGGTACAATGGGCAAGATTATTTGTATTTATGTTTGAGCCCCCTAAAGAGCAGTAAGCTAATGAGTTATTTAGCAACACAGACAGCTCAGTGCCAGTAGAATAGTCCATTCCAAATTTGGAGCGGCCTGCTACTTTCCTACAATCACTTTGTTCCAACAATTCTGTTCCAGCCAATTGGCGAGGCAAGCCTTTCTCCTTGGCTTATTTTATGAAAGCACTTTTAATGCACCTCAATCTGAAGGACCTGCAGGGTTCTGGCAGCTTAAACTGTTCTTTCAGTATCGCGACACACAGGCACACCAGATTATCATGCCGTATCAGGATACATCATGTAATACTCTGATAACACAGATGAAGCGCCCACCCTCCTATCCATGACGGAGCCCCTCACCGTCGTCTCTCCACAGGGCTAGGTCACTACAAGAGCCGGACGGAGAAGTCGCAGAGGCAACAGCTTGACAGCGGTGTGGGCGGCGCAGCCCGCCTGGAGGGTCAGAGCCACTGTAAGGTCGATCGCCTCCAGGCCCTCTCGTCTCCCGCAACGCCTTACGACAAGAGCTACAGTCGAAAGAGGTTCCGCGAGCAGTCGCTGGACAAGAGTGACTGTGAGTCACCTAAAACCTTTTTTAGACCGAGACATGTAATAACCATTTTTTTGAACTGCAAGAACATAAGTCCTTAGGGAGTGGGGGGTGCAGTGATATATTCAAATATTTTGTGGTTACTTCCTCATGGGTTTGGTCATATTTGTTTATTGCTAAATCTGTATAGCGGAAATGTATTTTAGAATAACGCAATGGACGCACAATGTGAGGATACGCAAGCTACAGCAAACTGGCTTAGTTTGGTTGTACGCACTTGAGACTGGAGACTGGGATTTTAATGAGTGATCTCTATCTCTCGTGGGCAGCCTCTCTGAAGCTGTTCCTGGACTCTGGGAGCCCCTGCTCATCGCTAGCCAGCCTGCACTCCTCCATTCACAGCCCCCTGACCCGCCAGCTATCCACCTCCTCCGAGAGCAACACCCCCCTGGGCCCCAACAGCCAGAGTGTCCCCAACACACCTGTATGCACCTTTTCTGCAGACCTTCTGCGATTTATATTTTTCCCCTCAGTCATCTGATATTGGTATTTAATTACCGGGTTGTGCCGTTCTTTGCGGTTGATGTTTTTTTTAAAGGATTTATTTTCAAGGATGTGGAAAAGGCATGGGTGTGCCTGGTGACTGAACCGGTTTGTGTGAATGTCTTCCTCTAGCAACCCATCAAGAGGAGGCGAGGAGAGAGCTCCTTCGACATCAACAACATCGTGATCCCCATGTCTGTGGCTGCCACGACCCGCGTGGAGAAGCTGCAGTACAAAGAGATCCTCACACCCAGGTGACCATCCTGACCACCATGCCTCCACTAGGCCTCGATGATCAGTAGCGGGGCTGAGAGATGTTCGAACCACTGTCACAATGGTGGTAGACATGACGCTAACGCTAGCAAACTAAGCATGATTATACGAATGGGTGATTGTACAACACCGACCCTTCTCAGAACGCTCACGTTTTTTTAACTTCCGATTTCCAGTTGGCGTGAAGCCGATGTTTTCTCCCAGCCCATGGCCGAAGAGGAAGACGACAACGAGGTAATGTATTTTCCCTGCCCCTGCTTCAGCTGGTCAGCTTATCGCTGTTGCGTGTTGTGGGCTAGGTGACTTTTTATTTATTTATTTTTTTACGCGCCTTGTTTTTGTGCCAACGTGCAGATGGAGGATCTGTCTGACGCAGCCTTCACACAGCTCCACCAGCCCTGCGAGGACCAGGAGCGCTCTCGCTGGACCTGGATGGCGCTGGCCCCGGCTAAGAGAAGGGGTAGCAGGTACGCAGCACCCTTTTTAGGGGCTCAATATCCCGTTCCACACCCCGTGTTCAATGGGATATCAGGGATCACTGGCCACTAATACCCACACCTCTTTGATTCCCTAGGTCATACAAATCCGTCGACGGGCGGACCACCCCTCTGCTCTGTGGAACCAATCCCCCCACACCACAGCCAGCCTCCCCAGACCCGGGCCACTGCCCTCTGCTCCACGACTACAGTTACGCACCCTCACCCATGAGCCCACCCAGCCCCGACGCCACCTCCAACCCTCACACACCGTGCTCGCGGGACTCGCAGCGCCTGCCTTCCAGTGAGGACACTCGCTGCTCCACGCCTGACTTCACCTTTGAGGAAAGGGTATGTCCTGGGCAGCTCTTGAATCTTCTTTGTGTCATTCATTGGTGTTGGTTGAAGATTTTCATTGTGAGAGAAGTTCGTCATGGATGCAATTGTAAGGATGATTTAGTTGGTTGTGGCGTCTTGACATTTTTTTCCGATGGGGGGTGGGGCACAAAGTGACTCACGAGTGACCAATTTGGGTTGAAATGAATCTAATTTATCTTCACTTGATATTTCGACGTCCCACGTTTCTGATGAGATAACGTATCTAAACTCCCATCTAGACGGTGGCACCGTGGGAGCGGAGGAACTTCCCCATGTCAGAAGACCCCGCCCCAGAGCCTGAGGTCGAGTCCGACGACGACACGAGGCAGAGGGTGCACAGCATCTCCGGTTGCCGAGTAACTGGCTATGGCAGACTGGACTCAGAGGAAGCGGACCCCTCGCCTTGTGAGGAGGATGTCTCTAAACAGAAGGCCCCCACCAACTGATGAATGACTGACGGGACGAGGTTCTCTCTCCCCCCCACCTCTCCTCTTCGGCATTAACAAGCAGAACCTCAAACCGGAAGAATATATTAAAAGGGTTCCTGTTGTTTGATATTCAAACATCAGTCTAATACTTTTCACAGTTTTAGTGAATATTACGGAGAAATAGAAGCCTTTCCCAACACTTGTTTTTGTCACAGGAAGAAAAGAAGAAGATAAAAGATGAAATGTTGAAAAAAATAAATAAGTATAAAACAACATGTTACAAAAAATTTTTTCTGTAGTAGGCTAAATAATGTACATGGGGTTTAGTGGTGTTTCATATGTCGCGTGCACACTTGTAGCACACTATGTAGCGGACAACTCAAAAGTATGGCCAAAGGGTGTTTTCTATTGACTAGTTTGCTTGTACTTCCCATGTACATTTTTAGTGGAGTGACGAATAACAAAACAAGAAAAAAAAAAAGAAAGAAAAAAAAAAAACCCTCTCATACTTCCCCAATCAACAGGTACATTTTGGATGTAACCTCTTTAACTCAGAGGTTACTGAAATTGTAGAGCACTTCTTTTACTGCCAAGGGTTTGTGTTGGTTTGCTTTGTTTTGTTTCATTCCTGACACTTTTTTGTATCGTCTGTTCAAACTTTAGGCTTTGTTTTTTTTGTTTTTTTGGGGGGGAGGGTTATCATTCCTTTAGAACGGGCTGCTCACACCTAGCCATCTCTCTCCAAGCCAGTGGGATGACTCAGTAGAAGGAGTGTGATGGAGTACTTCTCTGAATGCAAAAAAAGAAAGGAAAAAAAAAGCTAATACTTATCAGCTCAAAATAGCCCAGCAAATGGAGCTCAATAGATAAAAGGAAAAATAAAGATTATAGTCTTTATCTGTCGTATCCTCCCCCCCCACATGCCTTTATGGTCAGCAATATATTATGTTATTGTAGTCAAATTGAAACTAAAAATTCAAATCACACTGGTGATGGATCCATTACCCATATCATCCATTCTGGGCGTACAGGTTCATGCTAGTGAATTATTGGTAGATGTTTATACGTTGAAAATGAAGTTTGTTTCTGGTTTCACTTGACAGGAATAAGAAGTGTTCTCTTGCAATTGTTTAAGATGTAGCAACTATTTGCTAGAAGCCACCCAGACCTCAGGTTTTACAGTTTTAAGGGAATATTTCTAATGCTGAGAATCATTTTGCCCCTCAGTAGGTAATTCTGATCTAAAGAGACTGCTGTTGCAAGAGGCATGTTTTTGCCATCCCACAATGTCCAAATCTCACCGCCATTTCCCCCATGAATAACTAATTGCTATGCAAAATCTATGGTTGTATAATTTTACACCTGTGTTTTTATGCCACAGTCATTCAATCACTGTATTTTTTTCTTTTGTAGTTAAGCGATATGTCGATGTACCTGTTCCATTATTGCAGCAGTAAACCTAATCAAAAGCAGACTTGTTTTTTGTAAATAGTATCATTAAAAAATTTATGTTAAACTTGACATGCTAAGGTTTTCCCCTCTTTATTGCTGTAAAGTGAGAGAAATGAACTGTGGTGTGATAGCGTTTATTTTCAAATTCACATACAGCAACAAGAATGATCATAAACCAGTTATTGATAAAATGCACAATAACATCAACAATTACATTTTTCACAACTGTACAGCCGCAGAAATAACAGGATGATGGTGGTAGTTGTTACTGCAAACCTTTCCATTAGCCTTGGCACACAGGCATTTGGAGAAGATTCCAGAATTTGATATTCCAGACATTTGTATACAAAACACCTGCCCTATAACTTAGTCCCAGTCTTCCTCATACTGTGCGGTGCACATACCCATTTAACATATTAAATGAATTTTGTCTACTAGTGATGAAAATTAATAATTAGTTTTAGCATGCAGATTATTGTGTTGCAAGCACACCCCTTCTGTGCACCATGCTGTTCCAGTGTATCAATTCAGTAGGCTATATATTTGCAATACATAGCAAACACAACATAGGAAAAGTATATTTGTATAATCAGTTCACATTTGGCTGTACCCAAAGGAAGGGGTTGTCCTTTGTGTTGAAGTATCCACGCACTAGTACCTACATATATATCCTATTAAATACACAAGCAGATATTACAGGATATACAGTGAAAGCATAGTGATGTTGAAGGGACACAGAAGAAAGTCAACTGTCCTACATGAAATGCATGCAAGTTCATTTACATGTCTGGAATTCAATGACAGGAATACTTTTAGGTAATGGTGAACCACTATAGGAATACAGCTTTAAACTGTTGAAACATTTTAAGGAGGAGACCATATGGGTATGTGAGATCCAGGACACAAATTCATAACAGCTGAGAGAATAGTGTGTTTCTGGTGGTGGACATGCAAATGTTTCTTTGCCTTTTACTCACGTGATCAAAATATACACAAACCATAGCTAATTTTAAGGTTGTAGTTAGGATGACAGTCACACATTAGTGAGTCGCCTATTTCAGCATCTAAGTCATTTGAATTGAATTATATAATATCTAGGTACATGACCTGTATTTAACACAAGCTCTGTCCATGATCCTAATTACATATTTTTTTAATTGAGAGGCTTTTAAAGATAGCCAGGGACATCTTTCGCTCAATGCATTTCACTGGCAATACTTTAGTAAAACTTGACTTACCACTTCAATAGACAAAGCTGAGACGCATTTACAACAGAGCTAGCATATACATAACCTCAATAATTTAACACCGACAGCAGGCACAATACAAATGTTTTTTTCATATCAAATACATGTCATATCCACAGAATACAATTATAAAAATGTGCCGAAAACAAACCAAGGTTTCTAATCTAATTATCCCATATTCGGTTTTTTTTTTGGTCTGGAGAGGTATGTCATCCCCATGCCCAACTATTCTACCTTGATATGCAGTTAGCACGCAAAACAAGGACAGCCAGTTAGTGAAGAGGACAAGCATTTTACTGTAAATGGGAGCTTTGCTACACTAGCCCACCCGTTCTCTCACCATTGATTTGACCCTGTAAATGTTGAGTTTGCTTGAGACTGCAAAAGTGGGCTGCCTTACTGGTCTTAACCCTCTGCTTCCCCAAAACTTTTATTGTAAATGTATCAAAAAGGGATCCATCGTCCATTATTTTTCACACTCAATACATCCTCATAAAACTAAATGATTTGCAGTCCTGATGACAGTCAAAAGAGTTGGAAAGAAATGGATGAGTGTTAACCATGACCAAGGAAACTCATGAAGGGTCAAGTGAAGACAGAGGAAGGGGACGGGGGGAGACGATCTACGATCACAAAAAAATAACAAAAAACAAAACACTTAACGTAGCCTTGGCTTACATAAATCTCTAATTAAGACCTCCTTTCTCATGATATTGTCTCAATAACAGTGTTAAATGTCAGTGAGGATAAACTGGCATGGGTAGCTAAAAAAAAGTCTTGTGAAAATGACAAGGAAGGTGTCTCAACTTCTATGTGTGGTAGTGTGGCAGGACCCTCGGCTGTGCATTCACAGGCCTTGCTTGGCCAGAGAGGCAGACACCTGGTCAGCCAGCGTGGACAGTTGTGGTGAATCCGCCATATTGATACTGCCAGAAGAGGACATGGTGCTGAGTTGGTTGGGTGAGTCTTCCAAGGAAACAATCTCTGCGCCGTGGTCAGTGCGGGCCTTGGCTGTCTCACGGAACGTCAGTTTGTGGTTCTCAATCTGTCAGTCAAGAACACAGTTTAGCCAAGTGATTAAGCAATTTGGTTTTCTATCTAGCCAACTGCTTCTGAGAAATCAGTAATTAGTCATTAACATGACTGACAAAGATGTAGCTAATGAATTCACTAGGAAACAGTAACACTGCTTGTTCGGTATTTAGTGCTAAAATGTGTATACATTGACATTAGGTATACTATCTTTAGATACGAGCAGAATTATTCAACCACACAGCAGAATTGTCAAAGCCATACATTTATGACAATGTTAGGACACCCTCTAGTGGTATAATGTCAATAATAAAGTTGATATGAAGTCTGAAATTGTAAGCTGGCTATCTGCTCAGATACCTTTTTCCTTATACCCTTGTCATGCCACCAATCCTAATACATCATGTGCACATGTCTCAATGGTGTAGATAACCTCCTGGCACTGTGGATGTTGAGTACTTACAGGAGTCCTCAATCTTTATGAGAGGGTTCATCAGGACAGGTGTGATGGGTGCAGAGGGAAGGGGCTGAGGTGACTGAGGGGGGGTGTCTGCAGGGGAGAGGCCAAACATGTCCCCATTTGTGGGGCTGTCGTTGGAACCCCCTTCTGCTTCCTTCCCTCTCTCTCTACAGAGGAGCCCCGGAGAGGGGTGCAGGGGTAAACCACGCAACAAAACAAACAGGTGATCGGGGGGAACAGAAAGTCAAAATGCAAGACAAAACAAGTCAAAACAATGATTCAATGAATAATGGTAATAATAAATGAATAAATAATAAAGTGTAAAATGAGATTGATGATGAGAACACACAATTGGATATGTGGCAATAAAATTGGGTTGGGTGGGATGTCGTTCTAACTTGGAGGGGTTGCATACAACATGAATGAAGCCCTACAAGCCTGTGGGAGTGGCACTGTAATTAATGAGCAGATGAGGAGGGAATATGACTAGGTGTCTGGGAAGAGAGAGCAGGAATCCAGCATTTAGGAGTGGAGAGAGAGAGGGCAGGATCAGCAAACACAAGAGGATAAGGGGATGAGAGGAGGGGAATTAAAGCAGGAGTTGGACAGCCTCAGTCACCTAGTCGCCCAATTACAGCCTTCAACTAATGTTGTGGGATCTAGCTTTGTACTGAAAATACAAGATGATTCTCAAAGTAGTTGATGTATTGCGTGTCATACTTGTTATACAAGTAGTTGTCTGTGGGCTGTATTACAATACAGATGTGCTCTGTGTGCACTTAATTGATTAACACAAACTGAAGTAAGCTGACTGTCGCTTAACCTTTTATTGAAAATATGACACCCATCTACTTTTTAAATGTAGCTATTCATTGTGTATTCACAGTAAGCATGACTTATTTTGGGAAAAGGGGGAGGGGGTTGCGCAAGCAAAGCTTGAAGCGTAATAGAAAAGTAAGCTTCTAAAATGCATCTCCCCAATGTATGATGAGCACCACAAGGACATTAATCTGTGTTCTTACCCTCCTCTGTCCGCCCCCAGCCACATGCCCAATGTTGTCAAGAGAGCCGATCTTTGATTGGACCTTGAAGTCCAATTTCTCAGACTTGATCTCAATATTTCCGCCACCTTGTAAACCAGAGTAGAAATTGATCAATTTGTAAATGTAAATCAAATGCAAACTGAAATCATTATGATATTAATATTTTATTTGACAGTGACACCTTTTTATTGAGAATGGAAAGGAAGTTGTTTTTCTTATTACCTGGCTTGTGACGGATGTTGTCTTTAGAACCACATTTAGATTGAACAGCGCCCAAATCGATTTTCTTGTGAACAATTTGAACCTGATATGATAAAGGGAAAAGACAAACAGAAACAATTTCATACACTTGGCAAAAACATTTCCAAAGTACTGATTGTGAACTTGCCATGCATGTAAAACAAAGACCAGAGCTTTGCCTTTGCACTGACACATTCGTGATCAGAGGGTTATCTGAGAAAACAAAACACTGTTAACACACAATTCCCACAGAGGCACTGAACTACAAACTCATTAATTGTGTATTATGAACAAATATAATTTAAATTAATATTTTGTTATTATTTATTTAGTTTGGCAATTTGGTACATTCTAAATGATCAGAGATGTAGAAAAAAGTGATCCTGTCATGTAGTACTGCTTTACAAGACAGTGATACATATTATACATTTCCAAGATCATGGGCAGAAACCAAACAAAGTGGCTTTCAGATATGCACCCTGTTTATCAGCCACACACCACAACTCTTGCTTAGATCTGATGATCTCATCACAAGCGCCCCTGTGTGAGGGATAGGCTGGTGTCTCTTTACACTAAGCCATCTGTCTAGTGAGTGAGGTCACTGTTCTGCTTTCTATTACAATGGGCTGGCGCCTCAAAGAAGAGGCCTAACCGACACAAACACATTGTGCTGATCAGAGACGGCCTGTGTCTTTTTCGAAAACCTTTTTCGCTTCTTGTTGATGGTTGTTGTTATTGTAGACTTAAACTCTTTCTTTCATGAAACTGTCATTTTTATTTAATTTGAAACATGACAAAAGTTATTTCGAATTGTATTTAATCCTATATAATACATTGGTTTCTGATGCCTATCCAACTATTGTCAATTACTTAGAAAAAAAGCTTGGATGTTGGAAATTAACTGATTTTAACTACTACATCATGTGTGTTATTCTATAGTATTATCAAATTGGATTAATCTCACCACCACAAGTACATTGACAGATACAGGTTCCAGGATGTGTCATCAAGCCTATTTTACACTGTCATGAGCATGGAACAAGATTAAATTAGATCCGACGTCATGAGACAAAGGGATCCTGTTACATGAAGTCATTTAAGCAACCTGAATACATTTAGCACATGGTAATGCCAAATATAACATTACCATGTGCAAAGTCACATCCTTTAGTATACTGGGTATTTCACAAAGGCATATAGACTGCAATGCTCATGAATATTTGTATAGGCTTCATGACAAGGTTTAGTGTTAACTGGAAGTGCTGTGGTCATAAACTGGAACGGATCAAACAGAGTGGAGGGAGGGGTTTTCGTGCAGTAGTGTCTGCATCAAGATCCTTGGCGAAGATGCGTTATTTAGTTGAAGGAGGAAGTGCTTTGGCGAGAGCTGCAGAACTGCATGGAGTCATGGGAAGATCCCTTAGTTACTCACATTGCCACCTCCGGGTACATGTTTCATATTATCTTTGGAGCCACACCGAGACTGGACATTGCTTAAGTCCAACTTCTTTTCAAGTATTTGTACCTGAAACAGTGCAGATGTAGGGGAACAGAACATTATCCTTGGGCAACCAAGGGCAGCAAGGCTGCAAATGAGGACCAGAAAAAAAGAAGGAAAACATTTTTTGCTGGAAGACGAACGTGTTTCAAAACTCCTGTATGTCATACATAAAGGTTTAACCAGGCAGTCTGGCTTGACGTAACCAAGGTCTTAACATCGAACCGATAGAGAAGGGCTCTTCCTATTTTACCAAAGGTTGAGTTGTTGATCATAACTTTAGTGATACTCAAGATTCAGGTGTTGAGTTCACCCCTTAATTACTCACATTGCCACCTCCGGGTTCATGTTTGATATTGTCTTTGGAGCCACACTTAGACTGGAAATGACTAAACTCCGGCTTCTGATTAAGTATTTTAACATGGAGTGCAGAAGTAGGGAAATAAACTGTTATCCAGGAGTACTAGGATGCAGCAGGGCCGCAAGTGAGGAAGACAGAGACCGCCTGATGTTGTGAAATTAAATCTTGTGAACTTGAAGTCCAGAGCTGCTACATTTAACAGTGCTCATTAGGTAACTCAGATGGTCTAAAAAATAAAATAAATCACAAATTAAAGCAAGAAACTTAGGAAGTTCTCATCAAAGGCCACCTGTAGACACTTTGGAAGGTATTACCTGGTAAGGTTGTTTCTGCAATTACCCTTTTTGTTGTGTTTTGTGAAAAGCAGCTTTTGCACCACCAGTCCAGAGCAGTGATGGAGCAATAAGTCTAAAGATACGCTTTCAGGACGTAAACTAAGTTACCCTTGTAACTCACCCTGCCCCCTCCAGGAGTGTGCCTCATGTTGTCTTTGGAGCCACAACGAGCCTGAACGTTGCTCACGTCCACCTTCCTATCGAGTATTTGAACCTAAAATAAGCAGAACTTAGGTGTTAGTCTTTAGAAAAGCAAAGCAGCAAGGCTGCAGATGAGGACCATGTTGAATATAGATGGATCGAGATAAGTGCTGTACACTCATCTGTACACACACATAAGATTAAAAGATAAAAAATATTTGAAAAGTGCAAAACTTGGAACCGGTAGACGAGTAGGACATCTCCAATTTCCACAAGAGTTCGATGATCATAACTTTAGAGATACTCAAGACTCAGGTGTTGAGTTCATCCCTTAGTTACTCACATTGCCACCTCCGGGTACATGTTTCATATTGTCTTTGGAGCCGCACTTAGACTGGACATTACTTAAGTCGATCTTCTGCTCAAGTATTTGTACCTAGAAAGAGTAAGGGGTAAGGGAGGAGACCGTTATCCTTTAAGGTTTCAAATCAGAGGACTCTCGACCGATTCAAGTTAACTTCCTAAGTAAGACTTGGAGTAGTTCTTACTTAAGCAGTGCAAATATTTGTATGAAATATAACTAGTCATAGCACAGTTCTTCATGACGTTCCAAGCTATCCAAGCATACATTATCAAAAGCATTTTAAATGTTTTAATGCTAAACTAATTTCAATGAATTTGTGCTAACACCACCTTAGTTCCTATGACCACTGTCCACACCATTGTTGTTATAAGTACCCTGGAAACACAACAGGTCAACTAACATATACCTAGGTGCAATCTCCTGTGTAAACTTCCAGAGTAAAACAGTGAATAGTGAAGGGAGTGAATTATTATGGAAAAATGTGAGGAATGTAGTTGTTCAAATGCCAAGCTTACTCTGCCACCACCAGGCTGGTGTTTCATGTTGTCCGTGGAGCCAATCTTTGACCTGATGTTCTTCAGGTCTGGCATAGGGGCTGCAGCTGCCAGGGGAGCGGGAGGGCGGTTCTTGAGAGAGCCAGGGGACTTAGGTGTCGAACGCACCACAGCCACTTTCTTCACTTGATTGGCTGGCACAGCCAACGGCTTTCCAGGAAGAGCTTGGCTGTTGGGGGACTTTGGAGTACCAGGGCTGCTGTGTCCACTGGTGTCTTTTAGAAAATTGAAAGGGTGCAATAAACAACCAGATGTACTTCAAAAGGTTTAGTAAAACTGCAGTAATGCTAGATTGCTCATGGATCTGAAAGTACTATTTATTGCGACATCATTGATATTGATCATTAAATATTACGTCCAGACTATTTTTTACGTTTATGTGTTTTTGCTTTACCTTTAGCATTTTTGGACGCTGGCTTCTTAGCGCTTGGTGCTGAATCAAAAAGTAATATGACAAATAAAATGATATAATCTGCATTTAGGCATTCTTTTAAGTAACACTGCAAATGAACAATCTACACACCTGGCTGAGCTGGGGTTTTGGCAGGAATTTTTGTTCCAGGGGCCTGTGGCCTAGTACCCCCTGGAGTCTATGTCCCCGAAGGAGAGAGAGAGAGAAGATGAGAGGGTTAGGTGGGTGGGGGGCAGAAAAGACAGAAGGAAAGAAAGTAATGAGAGAAAGAGAGAAAGAAATAGAAAATATAAAAGTAACAAGCGCTTCAAACAAAAACAATATTACCAAAAACTGGGCATAATTAATGCAATCAGACACAATCCAATTCAACAAACATGAAATTGAACAAATGTAAATGCTCCCTTGCATACAGATTATCAAGTAATTATCCATAGGCAAGGAAGTGCAATCATAACATGCACAAAGTTGCACAGAGGAAATGACAAGCTAGTTTTTTGCGGTTAGATGTTTTGGAAAGCAATGCAGGTTTTAGAATAGGTAGGGGTGTAGTTTAAGCCACACTTACACACTTTCAATTAAGAATATTAAGCCTTACTTACTCGGGACTGCCTGGTTCCCGTACTGATGGCTTTAGTGGGTAATGAGCTAGGCCCATTTGTGGTGGAGGCCTGTGTTTTTGGGGTTCTGTTGATTGGGGAAGGTCTTTTAAGGGCAGAGGTGGGTCTAGCTTTGGTAGGAGTTTTGCATGGCTTGATATGAGGGGGGAATGAGCATTAAAAAATGAAACCTAGGCTTTAAAAGTAGGAATGATTTAACACAAAGAAAAAACATTTATAAATATGAATCCCAAATCACTTACCTTCTTTTCGGCAGTGTCATTATCAATCTTTGCTTGTGCTGTAAAAATAAAAAATGTAAATGTAAAAATAGGTAAACAGCCCTTTTCAATAAACTTTTTAAACTCAAAACTGTCTTTTGAGTAAAAAACAGTCATCCGTGTTATTATTTCATCATAAACCAGGTAAAATAAGTTAAAAAAAACAACAACCACATGAATGTGTGTGCATGAGAAGGTGGAGACAATATGGAAAACCAACACCAAAATGAGTGATGTGAAAAACTCCACATGCAAAATGACGTACAACACACAGGATATGAGGTAACACTCAAGGGGATTCTGGCAATATATAAATAAGAGCGGATGCGGGAGCTGCAACGTGAGCGAAAAAAAGTGTGTAGGGAGAAAGTCAAGCTTTCTGTCAGCCAAAGGATTATTTCCAACACATTGGGTCAAGAGAGTGCTGTATATAGCATTCAGAACTGTTTTATAAAATGAAAAGTGTAAGGAATTAACTTAATGGAAGTCGTTCAGAATTGGGCATTTGAATTGCAAACAGACCTTTGAATATAGCAACCGGAACCAATGATTTTCTTGCAGGAGAACTTTGGGAAGTTCTCTGGAATTCAGAAGCCTCTGAGTTTGGTATGATTTTACTGATCTTAGTACAATCATCCACATCAGCCAGGGAAAAATGGCTAGCTCTTTTGGTGTCAGAAGTTACTAATGCCAAATATTTGTCCTTCAACATGTTCTCAGTGAAGGGCACTTCAAGCACCGGGCTAATGCCAATGATATTGTTGTCTTTCAAAAAAAGTGAACTGGGTTCTTGTCGATCTGAAAGATATGCACTGTTTCTTGCTAATGGTAGAGATGTCCCAGGATCCAAGCTGGAACATAACAGACTATGAGCACTGCAGGAATCTGGACTTTCTGGAATGATCTGCTGTGTAACCCTGTTGCAGGCACCAAGAGACCTAGGATCCACAGGTTCATTTGAGATCCGTTCTCCATCCGTCCATGAGGTCCTTGTTCCTATGGCCGTGAGGTCTTCCAAGGCCATGCTGCGCATTAAAGATGTACCTGGCAGGTCACTTGTTACAGATATACACTCTGACGTATCGAGACTGACCGCTCTTTGAGAGTCTACTGCATGGGCCCACTCTGGACTCCTTGAGGCTGGGGCGTCACGTAACCTTGCTGATCCATAGCTCATGTCCTCTGAGGCCCACAAAGTGTGACTTCTTCCAGACTCCCTGGCATGTACCCCAACTGAATTTATAGCTTCTTCCTTCCCAGTGTCCAGGGAACAGGAAGCCGCCAAGCTCATGAAGCCCATTTTCTCCTCAGTTGCACTGTTGTCAGCAGCCTCTGCTCCAACCAAGGTCAATGCCGACCCACTATGGAATTCTGCACCAGTCTCAACTAATTTGTTTGAAAAGCAGATTAATGGTGACATGGTGGATTTCAGTGTGCCCCATAAACATTATAATAAACATTTAAAATAAAGAACTGCTCTTGATTATATTTACAAAGTAAATTTGTAAATATGAATAGTGCAATGAAACGAGTATGATGTACTGAAAACATGTACATAAAATATGAACGGGGTGGATGGGAATTAGTGGCATTACTTTCAAATGTCGCTTATGGCTAAAACAAATAACGTGACAAAATACATCATAACTGGATGAACATGTAATACAGACAACAGACAACAATTGCCAAAATTGACTGGACAATTAAAATTGCCATGATTATATGCTGTCATGGCACTGAATGATGCATTGTAAAATATTCTAAAGAGATGGCTGCAGCCTTGTTTATTTACATTTCATGGTTATGTAAGAATGTTGTTGTAGCTATGCATTATTATTGTTTTTAGTATTTTTGTTAAATACCTACTTAATTGTTTTCTCTTAATCAGTGCTTACTGCCCTGTATAGCCTACACATAAATAATAACAATAATAATAATAATATAAATACAATGATACATTATATACTTACTATACTTAAAGAAATTGATTCAAAATACATATCGTGCTCAATAAAGTCAAGTCTTTATATTCAAATCATAACCAAACAAACCATATAGGTTGAGAAAGATCAAGTGACATACCTGTTGTGCTTGATCCTCCAACTGCTGTTGAAACAGGGTGATGCAGTAAAAGGAAACAGAAGAAAGTATGTTATAAAGTAGCCCATCAACCAAATACACCTGTCACTCATACTCCAGAGCCACACCACTGCAAAGAAAATCAAAACAGCCAGGGATAGCGTGTACAATGCATAAGGTCTGAGGTTAATGCACAAAGCCGCATGAATTCAACATGATCAACACATTTGTACTTCTTTAGTCATGTCAGGCTAAGTCATTGTCTCTTTGGGTTCCATATATGCAGACATATGAACAGATTTTTAGATGGAGGTAGAGGCTGAGACTGTCACTGAGACACATCACTCTCATTATAGTCTTACGTGGTCCAACACCACACCTAACCTGGTATTCCATCTGGTATTTCAGCTGTGTATTCCATTACTGTGGCATTCACTATATTTGAAGGCTCTGGTTCTATTAAACAGATGACATGCCTCTTAGTTTCCCCATCATTCAGTCTTTTATAGATACTTATTAAATTGATGATTGGAGGGGTCTGTCTCAATTTTAGTTCCGTCATATTGCCCAAAGCACAAATAAAGACAGGCACAGCAATGCCTTATTAAAATGCATCAACAGAGAAGCACAAATAAATGAATCAAAAGAACATTAATCCATTAAAGCAAATATAAATGCTGAACATAACTCCGGTCTTATGTTTACAAACCACAAAACAGGCTGTTCATGTTGACTCTGAAGCATAACAAAAAGTCAAGCAAAATATAGCTTTGGCGGTTAGACCAAAAGTTGTTAGATAAAGTACACAAAGGAGAAGCCGGATCTGTTGGTTATAAAAGCATACATTATTTGAATAGGAGGTGGTTCTGTATTCAAGCTGAATGCAGAGGGCGGTAGGGGCAGTGGAGGCATACCAGATTGCACCTCCTCCTGACCTGAGGCACCAGGTGCCACCTGCTCACAGGGGGTAGTCTCTACTTCACAGAACATAGACACTGGTTCATCAGATTTGTCTTCTGGTGATGGTTCCTCTCGCTCAGCTGTGAGATGAAGGCAGGCTTTAAGAAAGGAAAAAGACTAGACATTGACATGTCATGCAAGAGGCTGCTACATCTAACAGCAAATGGCATGTTGCAGTTTTGTTTTGGAATGAACCCAAAGGTGAATGTACAATATGTAGTGAGGACAACTACTGAGTTGTAAACCATATCCATCTGCTGATCCAAATCTCATTGAAAGGTCAGATACCTATTGTGGTAGCATGGTTTTCTTCAGAATATCAAACACTGCATAAGCGTGTCTAGACATGCTGCATTTTCACATGCATTCAGATATTTTGGTCACGCAACCACCTAAAGCTTTGGAAACACCAAAGGTTTCCCATAACTTAGTCCAATTGTTACAGACATTTGTTAATGACAACATCATTATTGGATATATTTAGTTTTCTTGCAGTTGGCAGTATATTAGTAGAATACATATAGTATAAGGCATGTTTAGCACCCTGTTAAAAGCTAGCTTGTTGAAACACTACAGCTCAGCTTGTGTTGTCTGTGATGGGTCAGCAGTCTCTTCTATTCCTGGGACAATTCCTAAGTCCAGGGTCTTAATCTAGGGGTTTAGGATCTTTTAAACAGATCGGACCTTTCAACCTTTCACTTTCCCCTACAACAACTTCAGGATAGGGTGTCATGCTTACTGTTCATGATCAAAGCATGTTTGGGTCAGACTGGAGTGAAGCTAAAACAACGAAATATTTCTAGCATACCGCAACCCTTTGCAATTAGCCAGTGAGCCTTGGCTTTTCACGTGAACAAATGTTGTTTTTCTCAGTTTAGGTTATTCTAGATTGTCAGTGAATAACTTATATGATTTAATTTATCTGACCTTGTTATATATATTGTTGATAATTATAGCCTCTCAGATAGGTTAGGATTTACAGTAATTATTTGTAGGTTTAGATTATTATTATTGACTATAGATAGGTAGCTAGGGATTGTCAAAATGAGCAGAACCAAATAATTCCATTGTACCTGCACGTGTTACAACTGGCTGATAAACTTGAAACTTGTTTGTTCTGAGAAATCTTTCTTTCTCATTTATCCTATAAGGTGGGCAGTTTAATAGGATCGGTAGCCGCAAGGTTGACAAATTCCAAAGAACAGTGCAGTTGACAACAATACAACTAAACATGACAAAATAAAATGTAACAGCCATTTCAAGTAATTCCAACAGAAGAAAAGCATGAGCTGTCAAAATCCGCAAAGAAAGTGTCTTTACTCCCTGAAGTGGGAAAGAAGCAAGCATAGCAACATAGCACACATGTTAGTATTCCAACTTCATGCCAAGGGCAGCAATAGTGATGTGGGCATACCAGCTTGTACACCGTCCTCAACAGTGGTCCTATGTGGCATCCCCTCATCACAACGGGGGCTCTCTTGTTCAGAGAGATCTGTCACCGGTCTGTCAGCATTATCCTCTGGTGACAGTTCCTTACATTCTGCTGTGTGATGAAGGTGAATTCGTTTTTTATGTTATGGTTACATATGTGAAGATCCAATTTGCGAGTTTGCAACGAGAATTTGCATTTGCATTTTTACATCTTAACATAAGGTGTATATAATCACTGAAGGGTGGAATGTAAAAAAATACCCTGTGAAATTGAAAAGTTAAATTAGTCTTGGCGCAGGACATCATTGCTTTGTCCTTAATTCCAGGTTTAATGGCTCTCCTTCGTAGGGTCCCACACTGAGGAAAAAAATCCTAAAACGTTCCCATAGTGCATCAAGACACATGACAAATAGATTAGGGTATTGAAAAGGATGAAAATGATGATTCAAGTTGAATTCTAACACTAAACTGTACTACACGCCAAGTATATACCTACACAAGTACCTTTACACTACAAAACTACTTGAAAATCTCGTCTACCTGCATAAAGAGGTGGAGTGAGGTACTCACTATCTGATGTGCCCTTCATGCACAAGCCGTTAAGTTCTGCAGAGGAACATGACTCTGAATTGTTCTTCCTGTGAATCTGGGGCGTAATTGGGAGGGCAAAGGGGGAGAACGAGTGCACTAGTGAGGGCTGTAAACTGGGGAAAGCTAGGCTACGTACTACACAGACAAATAGTGATTGGGGTTCATGAAGGGACACAAATGACCTTGTTATTGTTGCAAAAAAAGAGCGCATTGTATATTAGGATGGGCTAATGGCGTGTGGGCTAGTGGGCTTGTCTGTCAGTACAGCTACTGTGAGTGCCTATACAGTGCACAACCACAGCATGGGGACAAATACCACTGTAGGCAAGATTTCCCTCTGTCTTTTTCCTCCTACCATCTTAGTATCATATTGAGATCCCGTTTGATAATTCACTGTGCCCTTTTCTTGTAAAGTTAACAAGCAATGTATGTCCTGAAAGCTTGATTGTTTGTGGGCTGAATTAGAAACAGTGGCTGTGGACGACTGGGTGGGGTGTGTTCTGGGAGACTGACCCAGATGCTTGGATTACACAGCACAGAGCGCAGCTGCAAACAAGGGAGCGAGGACTCGTGAAGCATGCCTTGTTTCCTTTATGTAAAAAAGGATTAAAACAAAGCACAATCGAAAGACTAGGCCCTGCTCCTCCCAATTTAAATGGCAAGACTATAAATGTGAGGCTGTGTCATGTGAATATTTAAATGCTGCTTAATGTATATATGGTTTTGTCACTGCTTTTTAACTGAATATTGCTTCTTGGCTACAATGCACTGTACACCTGCACATATGACAAATTATATTTCGCTATAAAAAGCTGCGCAGATGAAGTCATTTGTTTTTGTCCTGAATCAAGATCCATTATATCGCTCTGTAGCTTGTACAATTTTAATGAAGACAACCACTTGCTTTTACCCTTCAAGCTTCTTAGCTCACCAATCTGCTATTTTTGACTTTCCAGTAGCACTAGCCTCAATGCAACATCCTGGTTTCAGTTTGGAGGTTAATTGAAAAAGGATTGCCTGTATGGCTGTTACAAGATTAACTCAAATTCATCAGGCAGACAGAAAGATAAAATAGTCTAACCTTTCATGGAGCCATCCCCAGGGCTCTTTTGTCCCAACTGGATCCCATTCTCCTGGTGGTGCAGGTTATTAATGGTCAAGCCAGCTAGAGACGCACTCATGGAGTCCCCAGAGTTGTAGCTGTAGCTGTTTGGGGCATTGTTCATGTAGTCTTGGTGTTGATCCATAGCGAGTCCGAGTCAGGCTGCAAAAAAAGCAGAAAAAAACGTTCAGCGTGGGTTCACAATACTCTTAAGAATCTGGTTTTCCGTCAAGGTGGTTGGTGTCAAATTAGCCAGACTGTGAGCCCTCTTTTGACTCCATGTGACTCAACCTAACGAAAGATTATCATTGGTTGCAGATTTCATTGCCAAGAAAATTCCTCAAGACAATACCTGGTTTTCAGAAATGAAAATGAATAAGCTTTGTTTTCTGCCTTACACAGGCCAGTCAGTCACTAGCTAAATGTAAACAGACACTGCATCAGTAAAAAGCAGGTTATTTATATTCCTTAACATGGGGTCCCAGAGTCAGGTTGCAGGCCCAGGGTCTAAAATAGTCTGTGCCCACATGTCCTTAGTGCTTAGTGATAAGTTGCACTTCCTAAACAACCAGACCATCTAAGTTTTCCTGATGTAGCTTTTGCAAACATTGAGCTTTTATGACTTTACAATCAAACCTTTTAGCAAATAAAGAAAAGTTCCACTCAGTCAATTAGATGAGAATAGCTTCAAACCTTATGAAAAGAGGATTACATATCCGATTAAATCAAAGCCAATGGTTACGTCAGCATATATTTTTTTACACTTGTATCACATTCTCTCAGTTCTTTCACACGCAAGCTTACACACTCTGATACACACATACACACACATGACACACAGCCAGTGCAGAGGGATTTTCAGCTCCAGACAGCAAATTGTCTTGTTCTGACATTATTTTTGCTTGGTGATAAAGATTTACAAGCGTTCAGATTTGATTTAGGCTCAGATTTAGGCTTCAAGTGACTGAAGTCCCCCTCCATGAGTCACCACCTTACCGCGGTGGAGGGGTTTGCGTGTCCTAGTGATCCTGGAAGCTATGTTGTCGGGGGCTTTATGCCCCTGGTAGGGTCTCCCAAGGCAAACAGGTTCCAGGTGAAAGACCAGACAAAGCGTGGCTCAAAAAACCAACCATGAAGAAACACAACAATGGTTCCCAGTTGCCCCTGCCCGGAAGCGGGTCACCGGGGCCCCCCCCTGGAGCCAGGCCCGGGGGTGGGGCTCGATGGCGAGCGCCTGGTGGCCGGGCCTTTTCCCATGGGGCCCGGTCGGGCACAGCCCGAAGAGACAACGTGGGACCCTCTTCCAGTGGGCTCACCATCCGCAGGAGGGGTCATGGGGGTCGGGTGCAGTGTGAGACCGGCGGCGGCCGAAGGCGGGGGCCTTGGCGGTCCGATCCTCGGCTGCAGAAGCTAGCTTTAGGGACGTGGAACGTCACCTCGCTGGCGGGAAAGGAGCCTGAGCTGGTGCGCGAGGTAGAGAGTTTCCGGCTAGATATAGTCGGCCTCGCCTCGACGCACAGCACGGGCTCCGGAACCAGTCTCCTTGAGAGGGGCTGGACTCTCTTCCACTCTGGAGTTGCCCTTGGTGAGAGGCGTCGAGCTGGGGTGGGAATACTTGTTTCCCCTCTGTTCGGTGCCTGTACACTGGGGTTCACCCCGGTGGATGAGAGGGTAGCCTCCCTCCGCCTTCGGGTGGGGGGACGGGTCCTCACTGTCGTTTGTGCTTATGCACCAAATGGCAGCTCAGAGTACCCACCCTTTTTGGAGTCTCTGGAGGGGGTGCTGGAAAGCGCTCCTCCCGGGGATTCCCTCGTCCTCCTGGGGGACTTCAATGCTCATGTGGGCGATGACAGTGAGACCTGGAGGGGCGTGATTGGGAGGAACGGCCCCCCCGATCTGAACCCGAGTGGTGTTCTGTTGTTGGACTTCTGTGCTAAACACGGCTTGTCCATAACGAACACCATGTTCAAGCATAAGGGTGTCCATATGTGCACCTGGCACCAGGATCGACTTCGTAGTCGTGTCATCGGACTTGAGGCCGCATGTCTTGGACACTCGGGTGAGGAGAGGGGCGGAGCTGTCAACTGATCACCACCTGGTGGTGAGTTGGCTCCGATGGTGGGGGAGGACGCCGGTCAGGCCTGGCAGGCCCAAACGTAATGTGAGGGTCTGATGGGAACGGCTGGCGGAACCCTCTGTCAGAAGGAGCTTCAACTCCCACCTCCGGGAGAGCTTCGATCATGTCTCGGGGGGGGCCGGGGACATTGAGTCCGAATGGGCCATGTTCCGGGCCTCCATTGTTGAAGCGGCTGACCGGAGCTGCGGCCGCAAGGCGGTCGGTGCATGTCGCGGCGGTAACCCTCGGACCCGGTGGTGGACTCCGGAGGTGAGGGATGCCGTCAAGCTGAAGAAGGAGGCCTATCGGGCTTTATTGGCTGGTAGGACTCCTGAGGCAGCTGATGTGTACCGGCAGGCCAAGCGGAACGCGGCTCTGGCGGTCGCGGAGGCAAAAACCCAGGCATGGGAGGAGTTCGGCGAGGCCATGGAGAATGACTTCCGAACGGCTTCAAAAAGGTTCTGGACCACCATCCGGCGACTCAGGAGGGGGAAGCAGTGCTCTGTCAACACTGTATACGGTGGGGACAGTGCGCTGCTGACTTCGACGGGGGACGTCCTGGATCGGTGGAAGGAATACTTTGAAGACCTCCTTAATTCCACCAACACGCTTTCCGACGTGGAGGCAGAGTCTGGGGACATCGGGGGGGGCCCTTCTATCTCTGGGGCCGAGGTCGCCGAGGTGGTTGAAAAGCTCCGCTGTGGCAGGGCCCCTGGGGTGGACGAGGTCCGCCCGGAGTTCCTTAAGGCTCTGGATGTTGTAGGGCTGTCTTGGTTGACACGACTCTGCAACATCGCGTGGACATCGGGGACAGTGCCTCTGGACTGGCAGACCGGGGTGGTGGTTCCCCTCTTTAAAAAGGGGGACCGGAGGGTGTGCTCCAACTTTAGGGGGATCACACTCCTCAGCCTCCCTGGGAAAGTCTATTCAGGGGTCCTGGAGAGGAGGGTCCGCCGGATTGTCGAACCTCGGATTCAGGAGGAGCAATGTGGTTTTCGTCCTGGCCGTGGAACAGTGGACCAGCTCTATACCCTCCGCGGAGTCCTGGAGGGTACATGGGAGTTCGCCCAACCAGTCTACACATGTTTTGTGGATTTGGAAAAGGCGTTCGACCGTGTCCCTCGGGGGCTCATGTGGGGGGTGCTCCGAGAGTACGGGGTACCGGATTCCCTGATCGGGGCTGTCCGGTCCCTGTACGACCGGTGCCAGAGTTTGGTCCGCATTGCCGGTAGTAAGTCGAACTTATTTCCGGTGAGGGTTGGACTCCGCCAGGGCTGCCCTATGTCACCGATTCTGTTCATTACCTATATGGACAGGATTTCTAGGCGCAGCCAGGGTGTTGAGGGGGTCCGGTTTGGTGACCTCAGGATCGGGTCGCTGCTTTTTGCAGATGATGTGGTCCTGTTGGCTTAATCGGGCCGTGACCTTCAGATCTCACTGGAGCGGTTCGCAACCGAATGTGAAGCGGCTGGGATGCGAATCAGCACCTCCAAATCTGAGGCCATGGTTATCGACCGGAAAAGGGTGGAGTGCCATCTACGGGTCGGGGAGGAGATCCTGAACCAAGTGGAGGAGTTCAAGTATCTCGGGGTCTTGTTCACGAGTGAGGGAAGAATGGAGCGCGAGGTCGACAGGCGGATCGGTGCGGCGTCCGCAGTGATGCGGGCTCTGCATCGGTCCGTCGTGGTGAAGAAGGAGCTGAGTCGAAAGGCGAAGCTCTCTATTTACCAGTCGATCTACGTTCCTACCCTCACCTATGGTCACGAACTATGGGTAGTGACTGAAAGAACGAGATCGCGAATACAAGCGGCCGAAATGAGCTTTCTCCGCAGGGTGTCCGGGCTCTCCCTTAGAGATAGGGTGAGAAGCTCGGTCATCCGGGAGGGGCTCAGAGTAGAACCGCTGCTCCTCCGCGTCGAGAGGAGCCAGCTGAGGTGGCTCGGGCATCTGATTAGGATGCCTCCTGGACGCCTCCCTGGTGAGGTGTTCCGGGCACGTCCCACTGGGAAGAGGCCCCGGGGAAGACCCAGGACACGCTGGAGGGACTATGTCACTCGGCTGGCCTGGGAACGCCTCGGGGTCCCCCAGGAAGAGGTGGTGGAAGTGGCCGGGGAGAGGAAAGCCTGGGCCTCCCTGCTTAGGTCGTTTCCCCCGCGACCCGATCCCCGGGCAAGCGGTAGATGACGTGACGTGACGTGACGTGACGTGACTGAAGTCAATATGTCACTCAGTATAGGGAATAATCATTATTCTTTTATTTATGTCATCCAAAATCCATTGGTGTAGCCTTTCATACCTGCATGTTTTCCTTTATAAACACACTTGTTGGATGTTGCACTAAACATATGATGCAGTTTTTTTGTACTATGTAATTATGTAGTTGAGATGTAATTGTGACATTGCTCACCATGCCTGACGACTGAAATATGGTTCTTTTGCACTGTACTTAGTAGATACAGACTCTAACCTCAGAAATAAAATTTGAACTATACACTTCCGATGCCTAATTTTCAGCTGTACATGCACTATTTTTATATGGCTTTGGACAAAAGCTTCACCTGAATGAATAAATGGAAATGGAAAGAGCAGGGAATGGCTTTGTAACAGGTCTCACATTAGGGTGACTTGACCTTGACTGACTTCATTTTACCATTCCTAATAAAACCTAATGTGAGGTCTGACCTTCACTGGGTGCACCTGCATATCTCCTGTCCTGGACAATGTAGACAAACATTCCTCTACTGATCAAATGAAAGAGCCTCAGTAGCAACCACACTGCTCACACTCAGAACACCACTGGTTAGGTCACCTTCCCAGGGTTGCAGAATAACCCTAAAGTGAATTTTGGAGAACGGTTGTTCTTCATTATAATCAAACTCTCAAACCAACCTCACAACCCTAAGAGTTTCGACAGCACTACGGTTGCAAGTGTGGTTACTCTCTGTACACACAGCTCCTGTACAAAACTCCCATTGTACCATCACCCATGACAGAATTCAAACAACAAGGCCGCAGAGTCTGTGCCAAAAACAACAATTCCTCAGTGAAAGTTCATACTGTGTCACTGTGCTTTGAGGATTAGAAAACTAACAGATGAAGACTTGATAAGAATTGAAGAAGATCTTTTTATTAGAAGATACAACAACCCAATAGCTGTTTTCTGCTAATAGATATAATTGAAAGGCTTACAGTGCTAATATAAACTGATTCTTGCAACCAACCCCCACCTTTCTTAAACAAACCATCTCTCTGTCAATACTATTTATTGCATCGTTATGCTGTAGTGTGGGCTGACACTGAAACTCGATGGAGCTAACTTGCTAAATTGCTGATGCTACAAAAAAGGTGAAAAAGTCAAGTAAAGTGATGCATCCGGTGTCAACAGTACGTGTGAAATGTGACCTTGACCACAGGCCTCGACTCTATCTTAAAGGGTTGAGAAAAAAGCTAACTCAATACTGTATATTACAAAGCTTCAGCAAACCCGAGGCAATCTATAAAATACCATCATGAACACTCACATTTCTAAAATATCCGAGTTATATTTTGGCTTTGATGGAGCCTTAAATTATATTTTTAACTGTAGAACTCCCATTTTGAGTCATATATCAACTCCCTTTGCTCTTGTGATGTAAAAGACCTGGTCATAATAATAAGTAATATGTTTTATAAGTTACAAAACAAATAAACAGAACACAATAGATGAGATAAAAAATAACTAAAGATCAAACTACATTTTGCAAATGATCTGCAAATGTAATTGTTTCGATAAAATAATGCCATGCATAGCCGATTGATAGATATGTACAAATAATAGGTCTACTGCAGTAGTATCTGATGGCATGTTTGCTAATGATCCCCGCGATTCAGCTGAGCAGAGGATGCTGCCCTCATGCTTGGCTGCCTCTGTATCTCTGACCTAGTTTCTTCATGACTCCCTCTGTACACTCCCAGTCTCCATCCCCAGGCACAGAACTCCATAGAAATTACACTGACTCCACCTTTTTAAATGCAAGCCTCGGCTAGCTCATCTAAGTGTAACCATTAGGCGGGCCTCCGTTTTCACATCCCACTACTTCCAGTGAAACAGCTTGCTGCACAGCCTGTGATGTACACTCAGCATCTACTGGCAGCCTGGCAGCCACAAACACACGTTTGCTTAGTAACTGCTCAAACAATGCCCACAGTTCTGGATTCTTCTTTATATGTTACTGACTGTTTTTGACTGTAATATAAAACTCTATTCATCTTCTATGCTAAAAACTGGACATTTATAATAAAGAAAATAGAAATATCAAATTTCTCTTCTGAAGTAAGGACTGGTCATGCATTAAGATGTGTCAAATATGTACACCAAGGCTCTTGGGCAAAACTACATAATTTAACAGATACTTACAATCTTCATCTAAGCATTGGAACTCAGAAAATGAATTATTTTTATGTTGTCATGACTAAATCAACACAACTAATGATCTTCTAAGCTGCAGTTGCTGCATGCTCCAATATGTACACATCGCCTGCAGATCGCATTGGAACCAGCACATACTCTGACACTAAATTAAGAGTTGTGGTTCCTTCAACTGAATTCCTTCATCTGGGAGATGCCAGTTAACTACATACTGGAATGTCTTTTAAAGCCCAGAATGGCATTTCTGCCTTCTATTAACGAAGCTATGCAATACCTCATGAACGTTTCTTCTAAGTGGCTTGTTTTGGTCGACATTCCAGTTGTTTAAGAGTGTAGCTCATGTAGGGGTTAGGCTAGTAGGCCTATTTATCACCATGCTACACATATTGTAGATATTTCTGCAATTCTGGCTCAACTACACAATACAGCATAGTATTAAAGTATTATAGAAAGACAGTAAATAAGTCATTTTAGCTCTCATCTATCATTTCAAATATTGTGTCAAACTATTTTAAGTGCATTTTCTTTACCCAAACATCAAATCCCAATCACAAGCAATAGCAGACAAAAGAGGCTCCAGTTTCCCACTTCTCCTTGGCAGGCATGCTGGCAATCGCTATGCCAAATGTCTTCTCAAAGGTACAATCATTTGTATAATTCCATTTGAAGGCCATAATAATGCAAGATCTTCACGAATGGCCCCTGAAAGCTGGTTGATATTAATATTTCGTCTCACACAGTTTTGTTTGGACGTTTAGTTTTGTAGGCGTGGAAGAAAACTTTATTCATCTCCAAATTGTCGTCCAACCAGAGAAATTTGTTTTTGCCTTTATCCCATCCAGCTTTCCTACCTCCCAGAGCAGCCAGGAGCAGTGGGAAACAACATCAGCATCCGCCAGGGGCCATGTCGAAGTGCTCACCCTGTGTCCTGGCCAGGGACAAGGGCAGGAGAGCTATCTGTTCTGCATGTTTTTATTTGAGGTTCTTTGTTGTGGAAATCCATGTGAGTGCAGGAGGGTTACAACATGTACATTCCACACAAAAAGGCCCAGAAGATACCCACCTGAGCACCAAACTTTGCCCTGTGTGGGAATCAAGCCCAGGCCCTACTTGTTGTGAGGCTGCAGTGCAAGGCACTATGCCACCGTGACAAAGATGATGAGAATAGGTTGTGAACCTATTGTAGCCTGAATGGTATTCAAGTTTGCTGTATTAACACAGGGTTTGCTCATCAGCTTGGTTGAGAACTGGATCCCACCACGGTGAAAATGCAAGTGTGACTGTACAACAAGCACATAGCAATGTAGCAGCTGGGAGTATGAAACCTCAGCGCAGTGTATCAACATAGACTTTCTTGCAATCAGGCATGCCATTTGTTCACTAACCATCACCATCATTTAAATGAAACTAGATGAATTATGGTCAATATGATGGCGCACGGATTCCCTTAAAAGCATGTAAATCACTCGGCGCCCAGTTCTTCAAAACAGAGGGAAGAGAAAGAGGTGTGACCGTGGAAAATAAATGGAGACAGTGGTTTTATTCACATAAATGCATGCAAGCAAGTGAACTGCCTTATTCCACCAGCAATTGACCAATTATTTGCGATTAGACACTACGGGTTCTTAGTGTACAATAATGAAATCATTTTCATGTGACAATTATGAAGTCCCTTGTGGATTTGCTAATGCGCGCCTCAACATGAATGTAGATTACAACACTGAAGCAACCAACACCAAAGGCGGATTATTTAGGCGGCTTCCATATGTGTGTGAAAACCCGGTTTAATGGCCGTCTCCTCAAAGGTTTGACAGCAGCGCACAGGAAAGAGCGATGCAATATTTATCAAACGATATGGGCTTGGCATTTGTTTCGCGTGCAGTCCTACAATTTTCTATTTGCCCCACCATCACATATACAACATACAAACTAATTATAATATTGTAGCGTGTAATGCAAATATTCATTTTCCAACACGATGACATGTCCTAATTGGTGTCAGGGAATGGGAATGGTGTATCGGGAAGATTTCGCCATTACGCACTGTGCTTCCACAGGCCGTGCGATGAAAGAAGGAGCGAAAGATTCAGATAACGGCAGATCCGTTCGAACTGTTTACATAAAGCCAAAGCATTTTGATAAATGGCTTGAATACAGACGGTATAAATACGATATGTTTAGCTCAATTGCTTGTTCACATACTATAAAAATGTCGAATTACATTCGTCCCCGACATGTAATCACATACATATAATCACATTACACATATTAGACGGATTAATCTCGTTAAATTGCGTGCTCGAAACTCATCCATGTGGCTACAAAAATCTTGCTTACTCGGTCAATGATACTGTGGAATTAGCAATTCCCTTACAATTCAGTGTTGGTGGGTTAACGAATATGTCTGGGTGCTTTTATGCATTCTCACAATGAAAACAAACACATGGCTACAATATATCTTTTTAACAGTCATTGTTTGGCACCAGCATTGTCCATGGTATGATTTTAGCACATTGTTGCAATATCCTGTTTCAAAATTTATAGTCGGGCTATTTTGACAGTAACCTATAGATTCAATAAAGGCCGAACCTCTCCCTCATGGAAAAATAAAAAATGAGGAACGCCGATTGAGAATTACGACCCTATTACGTAAAATGCCATATTTCACAAGCATTCAGTCGTGCATTGCAGTTCTTTGGTATATCAACGGTGAGACTGCTTAGGATTTAGGTCGCTCAAATAATACAATTATTATGGTTAACTTACCTGTGTGTTGACAGCAGTGTTGTTGTCTCTACAGCGGCAGTCGCTCACCGAGCGCACGGTCCCTTGACGCAGTTCTTCAAGATTCCATAGCGTGAGGGGCGCTCAAGAGCTACATTGTGATGGTGTCTCAAAGTGCAACCTGTCTGTCTGTGGATCTGAATGTCCGTTCATTATTTCCGTATTCATTATACCGTTGTACCAGATAATTTATTATAGTAATTCACCCATTTTCAGGCAGTTGTCCATGTCCTTCCTTCCGGCCGAAAGCATTTAACATAATTGTATGCATATATTCGTTTATTATTTATTTTTGTGTAGCCTACTTAAGTTAATATGGAAAGTGCACAGTTCACTGAGCTGGACACAGTGGTTCAGGTCGTGACTAAAACAGCGTGAGAAAAGACAACAGTGGACTCTTGTTCTGTAAATGCTCCCTGACTACCCTCTCTGTAGCTCTTAGTCACACACACACATACATACACACACCCACATACTGTGCCAACATTCACACTGAACTGAAACATGTCAGGATAGTTATTTACATTGAGAAACTGAATGTGAGTGTTGAACCACCCCAGCCATTGCTATCCAACATTTTCTTCCCCTCCTTACACTCAGCTTGGAACTTTGCCTGGAACAACATCTGCCACAGTTGTCTTGTTGAAGATTGGATTTGTCTCGGGTGGGAATTCACTGTCAGTGCCAGGTGCTACCGAGAGATCCTCATCAGACAAAGAACCAGGGCCAAGGTCTTAATCCAGACTAGGTCATAAAGTAAGGTAACAAAGACTCACTTGACAATCTGTATTTTGATTTAGAACCGGAATCACATCCCAGATCTTGCTGACAGGATTTGATAAGCAATATGGATACAGTGAGTCACTCAATGAATAACATAAAATCATACTCGGATGAATGTATATTTCAATTTTGTTTTTTCATTCATCAAAGTCAGATGCACAATACAAATGGGAATGGGTACATGGATAGGGTACAGAGAAAGAGCCAACTGGCTGGGATAGATGAGTTCCCCTTTTGTCTCACAGCTATGCATCAAGTTCCATTTCATCTCAATGTGGTTCAACAGTTTGGAGAGATCCACGTGTCTGTAAAAGTATAATCCTTCCTATTAGTTACAATAGAGTAAATGCATTTCGTTGATTAGACTGAATCACAATGTATAAACCTAGCCTCTTATAATACTTACATCACGGATCAACCAGCCATTACATAGTTGATAAATGCTGGAAATTAAAGAAAAGGGAAATTAGTGAGCTTGTGAGTGTGTAATTGACACTGGACACTAGATGGAGATGTTGCAGTGCCATCCCAGTTGCTTGCCTTCATAGTTGATGCAGCCATTGGTGTCCTCTTGACCTGCAAGCAGCTTGTCCACTTCGTCCTCTGACATCTTCTCCCCTGCATCATTAATAGTTAAACAAGTAAGCCAAAGCTGTCTGAACCTTTAAGGACATTGTAAGGACAAGTGTGGTTCTATATCAGGTTAGTGTGAGGTTTGTCTCAACTTAATTTGAAGAACAAGAATTGGAGAAAGGTAGCACCATAATAATTATGTCCATTTTACACTTATATGTTAATGAATATTTGCAGGTAGATTTCAAGCTATCATTAAGTTGTTGTTAATGATTCGTAGATACGTTTGTGAAAATCCTGTATAGAAAATCAAAGAAATTATGAAAGGGATTTTTGCAACATGGCACAAGTTTGACAGGCAGCCAAAAAAGATGCAAGAATTTCAAACCATCATGCCACGCAGGTTGTGAAACCATGGTGGCCTCCTTGTCAGCTTTCAGCCAGCACCTTCTATCCCCACTGTATAAGACAGACTTTCTCCTGCAGCTGAGATAGTTCGCTGACACTGGCTAACGGGGCCACGAGCACACACACACACACACACTTGCGCATTCAGTTAATGACACACGTACAGAGTTATGTCATTTGTTATTTGAATGTTACAAACTGACTGCTTTGGGGGGGGGGGGGGGGGGGGTCATTCAGAACACCCTCAGCCAGGTGTCTTTGTGAAGGCAGATGGCACATGTACAGGTTATAGAATTCTACTTTAAAACCTAAGGGTTGTGAGAGCAATAGGAGGACGCTCGTGCATCAATAACCAGAATTGAAAATGTTGAATGGGTCAGCTGGAGTTTGTGCTAAATACATGTGTCCATTACATAAGATACGCCTAGACTCTGGTGCTTAAGCAGAACGCAGTAATCAGCAACTGAGTGCCTGAGGCAATCTGGGCTAAATGCAGCCTTTCTAACACTCGTTAACGACTCAATAATTGACTACACTCCTCACCTCTAGGCTCCATTGGGGTTGTGTAACCTAGTGTACATTTTGTGTGACAGAATATTAACATAACAACATAGTCTTGTGTATTTATCTTGTCAAATTTCCTCAACTAGAGAGTAAATATGTCGACGTTTTGGTTGAGGACACATTAAAGTGATCAATGTTACTTTTGGGTCAGATAGCCAGTCAGTTCCAGGAAGTTGTGGGTTTTACCACACCTGTGCTTATTCTAGTTCCAGAGTTGAAAGACCTCAGTAAGAATTGAGGCGGTGATTAATTCCAAAGAACTTAAGAACTTGCAATCCAATTTACAGTGCTTTCACTGTCTTGCCACCTGGCTCTCTGCCACGTTTTCAGAGCATCTAAGGCTTCAGCCATTCCCTGTGTCTTGCTTGGCACACTACCATTCTAGTCTGTCAGACAAAGATTTGGTCTGTCCCAATATAGTACATAATATCTGGTACAGTTTGCCAAAAGTGGCAGGATTACTGCTTATGTCCTACATAGCCTTTCCCAGCATGCATGCCTGCATACTTTTACAGTTGTTATGAACCACAACTCTATCATAAATCAAATGTATAGTACAATATTTTAACATCTGATACTATGTAGGATGTAGGAATGTGTAGGGTAGGGTGTAGCTCAGTGGTTTGAGCACTTGACAGCACGTCAAGGGATTACCGGTTAAAATCGCGCCTGTGCTGTTTGTCGCTTATAATAAAAGCTTCTGCAAAATGATTACATGGTTGTTATTATTTTACCGTGTCCATGTTCAAACAGTTGCAGAACCCTCACCTAATGTGGCTAGTACGTGACGGAGCTCAGCTCCCATGACGGTGCCATTTCCATCCTTGTCAAAGACACGTAAGCCCTCCACAAAATCCTCTGTTGTGCCCCTGTCTGTAACCTTGGACACCTGCTGGAACATGGGCAAGAAGGAGTCGAAGTCCACCAGTTGGCTGTTCATCTCTGTAAATATAAGGAGAAAAGGTGTGTATAGGTAAATTATTTTACATGAGGACCTGGAAGAGCATCACCTTTAAAGATTCTCAATGTCTGATGATGTCCTATGATCCCAGATTTCAGATGTATTGCTTGTAAAAGTTTATTGGCCAAGTCTAAACACAATTACTTTTTGTAGACAATGTTAAACTGTCAAAGTTCTAGTCCCATAAAAGGCTTAAGGGAATAGTTCTAAAATGTACAGGTTATTCCAATATGTAATACCTTAAAGTGAAAGCTTCCACACTGCACCTCACTGTAGTGATAGAATACTGATACAAAAAAGTGTCACTCTGGAAATGTAGGTGCTTGCAGAACTTTGTATTCTAACATAGATATATGTAACATATTTTATTGTTGGTATTGTGCTGGTTTGAGTTTTTTCTTCACATAAATGCAAGCATGCAAGCTTATATAAAATAACATAATTTCATATAATGAAAATGTAGTGCTGAGCACTACATTTTCAGTTTATTCAGTGTTATTATAGCAACAGAACAATGCAACTGTATATTGTCACCATGACAATGATGGCAATATTGTGTTTATGTCCATGCATGGGCTTAGGTCTGAAAGGTTACATACTTACTGTGTGTAATCAGTATTAGAGGCACTAACAATTGCATGGTTGTGTGGTTAATGTAACTATAACAGATTATTCCTTTGAGACTATCTTGTCAGAGCCTTAGTACTGGCAAAGCAACTGTGAACTTATGATAGTCCAGCGATGTTTCCATAAACTCTGTCATCTGTTGTATTTAGAGGGTGCTAACATTTAACTGAGTAATACTTGGCTATCTTGTCACACCATTGTAAATCCCACATACGCCTTTGCCATGGAATTTCAGCTGCCTTGGCTAAGATGTAAGTCCAGTGGTAGCAAGGCACATTAATCCATTTTACTTTCACACTTACGTATCTCTTTGTGTTCTGTTGTGGCATGTCTACCCACAAATCACATGGATAAATACTTGATTTAGAGCCATGTTTAACATCTAAGCTTTGTTTGAAATGCTGCCATGTAAATCTAGGATTACTTTGAACAACACCTTGGTAGTCAGTTGTTAGCTCACAAATAACATCTCTGAGTCACAATGTTGATACAGGGCAACACATTTGGAAGGGAAGCTCAACTTGATGTGTAAAATATATGATCATTCAAAACCAAAAAGTTTTGCGTGTCGTTACGGTTAGTGAAAAGTAAAAAAGTTAATGTAATCACCCATCACAACTCTAATTTAACCGATACACAAACATAATTTGTCATTGTCTCAATTCCCAGTGCAACACTGTGCAAAATGTAAATACGAACAGAATCCAATGATTTTCAAATCTCAGAAACTGATGTGTCATCCACAATAGATCGTTGAAAGCCTATTTTAAAATGTAAACTTAGTAAATGTACCATTGTATTGAAAAAATACTGTAATTTTGTATTTGATGGCCGCAACACGCCTCAAAAAAGTTGGGACGGGGGCAATAAAAGAATGGAAAAAGTGTTACTAAAAATAAACAGTTGGAGGGACATTTGCAACTAACTAGGTTAATTGCAAAGAGGTCAGCAGCAGTTCCTCAACATAAAATTGCTAATACTTTTAATATCTCATCATCTACAGTACATAAATTAAACAATTAATGTGAGAATCTGGAGGAATCGGACAAGAAGGAAAATATATTATGCATGCCTGTGATCTTCAGGCACTCAGACGGCCCTGCATAAAAAACAGGCATGATTCTGTAATGGAAATCATTGCATGGGCTTAGAAACACCTCCAAAACTCACTGTCTGTGAACACAGTTTGACGTGCCATCCACAAATGCAGGTCAATGCTCTATCATACAAAGAAGAACCCACACGTGAACTCACACGTGAACATGATCCAGAAACACTGCCATCTTCTCTGGGCTAAAGCTCATTTAAAATAGACTGAGGCAAAGTGGGAAAACTGTTCTGTGGTCAGACAAATTGAAATGTGAAATGATTTTTGGAAACCTTGGACTCTGCGTCCTCAGACTAAAGAGGAGAGGGACCAACCGGCTTGTTATCAGCGCTCAGTTCAAAAGCCTGCATTTCTGATGGTGTGGGGGTGCATTAGTGCCAATAGAATGGTCAACTTGCAAATCTGGAAAGGCAACATCAATGCTAAAAGGTATTTACAGGTTTTAGAGCAATATTTGCTTGCATCCAGGCAACATATTTTTCAGGGAAGGCCTTGCATATTTTAGAAAGACAATGTTAAACCTCATCCTGCATCTGTTACAACTGCATGGCTTGAAGAGTCCGGGTGCTGAGCTGGCCTGCCTGCAGTCCAGACCTTCCACCAGTTAAAAACATTGGTGGATCATGAAACGAAAATTATGACAAAGAAGGACCCCAGGACCGTTGAGCAGCAAGAATCCTATATCAGACCTGAAAGTGAGAACATTCCTCTCCCAAAACTCCAGAAACTGGTCTCCTCAGTTCCCAGACAGATACAGACTGTTGTTAAAATAAGAGGGGAGGCTACACAGTGGTGAACTTGGCCTTGTCACAAATTTTTTGAGACGTGTTGCTGTCATCAAATTCAAAATTATCTAATTTTTTCTTTACAATTGTACATTTCATCAGTTTCAACATTTGACATATTTTATATGTTCCATTGTGAATATCATAATGGGTTTATGAGATTTGTAAATCACTGTATTGAGTTTTTTATTTTATTTTACACGTGACACGTCGCAACTTTTTTGAAATTGGGGTTGTATAATACTTGATTCTTAAGACCAGTCATGGACATACCCTCTGGTTTTGGCTTCCCCAGTACATTCAGGATTTCAGCATTTGTTGGATTCTGGCCAAGGGCCCTCATCACATCTCCACACTGTGCATATGTGATCTTCATCTCCCCTGTAGGAGTCCTGTCAAACAGCGAGAAAGCCTCTTTGAGCTCTGTAGAAGGAAGGCACAAACAAAAATGGTTTAGAAAACACAATGTTTTTAACTATTGAGCTGAATGCATCCGGTTTAAGTGTGCCTACCTTCAACTTGATCAGGTGAAAAGTCAGTCTAAAACAGAACCAAAAAATGATAATTTAGATAAAACACGGATAAGGTTGAGATTTCAATAGTGCAAAAAACAGTAAACAAACCATGCCATGACCAGATGATGACATGTGGCCAAATAATGTTGCTACCAGCCACACCAAGATCAATTCTAAAACCATGTATATCAGAACCAAGAAATAACGGTGTTTATTTAGTATGTATTTGTTACTCAGACAACGATCTGTCTGGAACATAAGATTTCCAGAACACTGCCTCTGGTTTAAAGACCCCAACAGTAATGTTACACTTAAGATGTTATTTTTCTACGCTGTACTATGTAATATTGCGCTTGAGATATTATTGTTGCACTGTGTACGGTAGATAAGATGTGGTTATTTTGTACAGTTCCTGGTAAACACAAACTGGTCATTGACCAACCACCAAAAAACTTGTAGATTTTCTGATCCTTGATTTTGTGCTGTACTTCACTTTCGAAGCATCTGCTAAATGAAAAGAATGTAAATAATGAACTTCTGGCTCCATTCCCCTGAGAGATGTGGATGACCAGGCAGCACAACTCAGCCACACCCTTGTTCTATTCTCGGCAATGGACTTCTGTGCGCCTGCACCTATGGATAGTGTAAGTCTGGATATTATCACCAGCCCTGCCCATGATGAGAAAATGGGAACTATTTTAAGAACAATAGGAATGCAAGCTGCACATGGGGAACTTGTACTGTACAGTAAGTTACTGTACAAACCAGAAGCACAGATTAGCTTCATCTACAGGACAAAATGTCCAGTAACAACATCCCTCAATGGCAAAAATAAAATAAAAAGACACTGAAAAGTAATCTAATAAATAACATTGAAATGTAATAAATGGAGACAGATATATTGTTGTATATATCAATTCATACATGTAATCTTAACTATGAACAGATCCTTTTGGATAATATATTTTAATGTATTTATTCACACATCTGTTTTTTTCAGTTGTCAGTGGTTTACTAATTAATCTCTCAAATTTTCAAAGAAGGGTTCCTGGTGAGTAGTCTACTTTAGGTATAGAAACTTTTCTTTACTGAAAGATTTTCATCCAATGTTACAGCTGCTGCTAATCTCTTAAGCACTGCGGTATTGTCAATATGGTCAAAAAAGAACCTGTATGTTTTTTTTCCCTTCAAAATACAACTCTTTTAGCACTCCTACTTGGCAGGCTTTATAAGATATTAATAGAGTGAGTATTTGAGTTTTCAAAAGCATACCCACAGTATCTGCTGTTACAGTGCTATATTTGTCCCAAAAATGCCTAAAACCTTTCCTGGTTCCGAAAAAAGGAACAGTGGTGATATATGAACTCACCTGTACTATGACCCTCTTAGGAACAACTTTAGGTTCCTTTGCTGGCTCCGGATCTGGGGCAGAGGCAGCAGAGGCAGTCTCAGCTGCAGGAGCTGGAATGGTAGGGGGAGCAGGAGATGCTGCTTTAGGAGGAGCAGGAGAAGCTGCTTTAGGAGGAGCAGGAGATGCTGCTTTACGAGGAGCAGGAGATGCAGCTTTAGGAGGAGCAGGAGATGCTGCTTTAGGAGGAGCAGGAGAAGCTGCTTTAGGAGGAGCAGGAGATGCTGCTTTAGGAGGAGCAGGAGATGCAGCTTTAGGAGGAGCAGGAGATGCTGCTTTAGGAGGAGCAGGAGATGCTGCTTTAGAGGGGACCTTGGCTGAGCTTGCAGGTCCTTTGGGTGGAGCTTTGGTAGGAGCGGCAGGTCCTTTTCCAGGTGTTTTTGGCTGTGGCGGGGCTTTGGTGGGAGCAGCGGGACCTTTCCCAACAGCTACGGCTGGAGCAGGTGCAGGAGTGTCCGGGGCAGCTGCCGGAGGGGCTGGGGCTTCAGGGGCCGGAGCAGGGGCAGGGTCTGAGGCTGGAGCCTCTGGGGCTGGTGCAGGAGAGGCAGGAGGAGGGACCGGGGCTTCAGGAGCAGGATCAGTAGCTGTGGTAGGAGCTGGATCAGGGACAACCAGAGTCTCTTCAACAGGAACAGAATCTGGTGCAGGGGCAGATGCTGGGGCTTCTTCTGGGATGGGGGCAGATACTGCAGCTTCATCTGGGGATACTGGAGGATCTTCTGGGGCGGGGGTAATCACTGGAGCTTCCTCTGGAGCAGGAGCTGACTCAGAGACAGCGGCAGAAGCTAAAGAAGAAGCTGGTGCTGCATCTTCAAGAATGGGTTCTGGCTCATTGGGTGGCATGACTGTTTTGACGAAAACAAACAACGCTCCTTAGAACTATCTTGGCAAGCGATTGAGCCTGTGCTGTCAAACATATTTGGGGGGGACAACCCCTGATGTTAAATACCCTGCCCTGCCCACGCCGTAGGCCATACCCCCAATTACTCACCATTCTATAAAAGGCAAGAATGGTGAATTCCCATGGCTACTTTAAAATGTTAACCCTCTTTGCCCATGCCTTTATTGTTCAGCCCAGCAACCGTTTTGTACTCATTTTTTATCAGCTGCTCCGCTCCATCTTTTTCTACCCACCAAATACACACTGTAAAGCATATTTGTCCCCTGACATTGTAAAGATAGCAGACGACAGAGCTTTAGGATGGTGTGTGCTTAAGGGGTGGGGGGATGTGTTTGTTGGTGTGTGTGTGTGTGTGTGTTTGTGTGTATAGCGGGGGTAGGGTGTTATGAGTGTTGTGTGGTGTGTGTGTGTGTCCATGTGTATCCATGTGGGCGGGATGTAAACAATAGGGTCCTCATTCCAGAAGTGTGGGGATAAGAGGTTGATTCTTATTATAGATGCACATGTTGTGGCCAGACCCCCCTTTCAATAAACATTCACCCCTCACTTTAACATGAACACACACACACACGTGCACACATGCACACACACGCACACACATACTCCCTCCTGAGGAATGAGATCATATCTGATGCCCAACTCCTACCCCCCAACATGCCATTGTACCCTGGGGCCAGACGGAGGGAACATACAGGGAACATACAGTACTGTTCAGCGCTCTGGGCCATCTATGATCCATGGATGTGGTTTGGACAGAGCTAAGTTTGGATAACAAACTAGAACACCAGATAGGGTGGAGTCCTTGTAGAAGGCTGAGCATATTGCGTGGTGGACTGGAGTCAAATCATAGGCATCCTCCTTGTAGGTGCAGTTGGACAGGTGTGCAATGGTTCTTTTGAATTCACTTTACCAATATTATAAAAAGAAACACTGCACTATGTAATTAATGGATTAATTATCTTAACTAAGATAACAAAATTCTTATTTGAACATATTCTGTCACGATTGATAAGTCATTCATCAAAGGAAGTTTACAACTTTTCTAGTTATAAAACGAATAGCAGTGCTCCTACAATTTCTATGACTTTTGCACCCTCTCATTTTGTCATTTTCTTTCTCTTGATAATATTCAGCATCTTTAATATTTGATGATCACTAGCCAAGGGAAGGCACGGCAACACAGAGATGGATTCTCTTCTCGCTGCCCTGTGCTTGTCATGGTAGAGACAGTCCACTGGGAAGGAGACCTTTTTGAAATATGCATAAGAGAACCATTGTCCATCTGCTTTCTCAGCTCAAACTGAAGTGACACAATGTACACTACAACACACTTTACAAAACATGTTTGATAATAAGTTTGTGGCATGCATCCATTTTACTATACACTGTCTGTTGTTCTAAAGATCTTTTCTTGTCCATCTGCTGATGTTTTGCGAAGGTGGATGCATCTGCATACCTCACAGGTAATGGAAGTCTTTTATATGCAGTGTAAGTTCAGTCATCCCTTTAATGGAATTGTTGAGTGCTGCAAAAAAAGTCCCATTGTGCAATCTTGAGTGGAGTAGGAGAGACAAACAAGCAAAGGTGGCTGCAGGGGAATTCACAAGACAGGTGATCTTTGTTTAGCTTTATTTGTATTTTTTGATAATATCAGCAGTTTTTAGATTATATCTTAACAGCTTTGGAGGGGTGTCTTATGCGACATTGGAATTCGTAATGAACCGGTGAAGGAATACATTTTAAAGTCAACTTGGTTGGACACTGAGAGGTGAACGTTTTATGGAAACTTAAAACTAGGCTACACCAACTGGGAGGTTACCCTGAACTTGTAATCGTTTGTTGATAGAAGACGAAGCAATCATGAAGCTCACAAGACAAGACACTGAAGAGCGACAGGATAGCATGAATATTGGCTGACAGTTTATGCATTCTGGCATTCAAAACAAAGATAAATATGGAAGTCAAGTTTGTTGTAGCTGTTTTTGTCTTAGTTTGTGCAGCCAAGGTGGTAAGTTGTATTTTATTTCATAATGACTATATGAAGGCACAATGTGCATTCTTTTTTATCGAGGATTGACTAACTCAACAACTTGATTTGATCGTTTCCAATTTGTTTATATTGTATAATATCCTACAGTATCACATCTGTTGTCTGTTTTGGAATATTTTGCTGATATTTTTATACAAGACAATTGGCCTTAAAATGCATTATAATTATTAAATGATATTAAATGATGGATTAGCAGGTACATGAATGTATACATGAATTTAAACATGAATTACACAAATCTATCCAATTGTCCACCAGGTGCAGACCACACATGCTGAATGTTTTATCGTCATTCATTTGCTGGAGCAAGAGGAAGAATGCAAACTGAAAAATAAAACCACCAATGCTGTGTTATCCGCAACAGCCCACAATAAGACTGCAGGTGGTGTGGCTTCAGGGTCATTTTTAGCGTCTCAAACATTTGAAGTTTCTTCGTAGTGTTACGTGGTCTGCCACAGAGCCAACTTTGCTTTACTTCAGGGTTGACAGAAAAATTCATTCATCATTTGCAATGCTTGAATTTTGTCCTAAACGTTAGGCTGTGCGGTGGAGTGGGATGGTGTAAGCTGTTGGCCTGCAGCTCTGATAGGGGAGAGTGTCTCTGTCACATGCCCTCTCCCACTGTTAAAACCTGATTCTCCAACAGGTAAACAAGGCTTGTAAATAATATTATGTGCTTTAACAGGAATGTTGTTTTGTTTATTTCTCTAACTCTTTACAACATTACAAAAATTGCGTCAAAAAAACAGAAAGCCTTATAAGACAGTATGATTGAATTTTAAAGTAAAAAAGCTTCATTTAGACAATGAACACAGTGAAAACTAAGATTTGACACCATACCCTTAACAGCATTTTCCCTCCAGTTCTCATCACACGGAACTGCACTCTCCAAGGGTGGAGCCAGCCGAGCCTGCCGTACTTCACAGCCTGTTACCCTGAGGATGGTAATGAGGAGGAACACACAGGGGATGAGGTAGAGAAGAATTCACACATATAACCTACATATTTTATTACATTTTAAAATGGCAATAAACATTTCATAAAGTGCATAGCAAGGAAAACGTTCTTTCATGAAAACCAAAACGATTAACCAAAAGAACTGCAGATAAATGGTGACCAAGACCAAATAGCTACACACATTCTGTTTGTAGTTCCACAAGATGTCCTCCAGCATCAGCTATGTGTTATTTTATTTTATTTCCCTGTGATATAATTTTCATCCTGGGACATTTCACTGTTCTTTTTTTCTTTTTTAAAGCAAAATTACTTTGCTACTGTAAAGCTGATCTATACCATTGGATATGGGGTATCTCTGGCCTCTCTCTTCATGGCCATTCTGGTCTTCTGCATCTTCAGGTGAATAAAATAACATACAATTTATTGTACATTCACTATACAATACCTTATATACAAGTGTGTTACACTTCATGTAAACCAATACATTTACATGTATTACTGTTGTGATTATTTCAAACCACTGTACTGTCATGATTCAGATTAAGGTGGCTGGCTGCTGCATTTAAAGTACAAACTTAAAAAAAACCCCAGTGAGAATGACTTGTGCAAGTGTGGTAGGTGTAAGATGGTGTAAGATGACTGCATATAATCAGTGTACCAGTATCATGGTTTTCTGATCATTACACCTGATTCCTACAGGAAGTTACTGTGCACGAGGACCTATATCCACCTCAACCTCTTCTCCACCTTCATCCTGCGAGGCGTTGCCGTGTTTGTCAAAGATGCTGTCCTGTTTGCAGATGAGAACATGAACCACTGCACTGTCTCAACGGTACAGGACCAAAATAATAATTTAACAAAGGAAGTAGGGGAGATAACAAACTTCTAATAGATTTGGCAGTGGACGTACTTATTCATTTTGTGCAGTTAACATTAAGGGAAAGTTTTTTATCATAACATGTGATAATGAGTACACTTAATTTCAGTACACTTTCTATTTTCACTATATTCCTTTGGTACCTCTAATCTGTTTCGGAGAACTCACCACGCTCTGGAATATTACCTGTCCATTAGGTGAAGTGTAAATCTGCAGTAACGTTCTTCCAGTACTGCGTCTTGGCCAATTTCTTCTGGTTGCTTGTGGAGGGCTTGTACCTCCAGACTCTGCTTATTTTCACATTTGCTCAGAAGAAGAAGCTCTTCTGGGTCTACACCGTCATAGGCTGGGGTATGGGTGTTGTGTTTTCTATATTTATTCATTTAGCAGCATTTGATGGAAAGTTTCCACAAAGGAGTTTTGAGTTATCTCCTTATTGGGGTTTACAGTGCAAGGAACAGTTTGCATATATAACTTTTTTTCCTCCTATGTATTCTAACCTAAATTCTTTTTTCAGGTACACCGTCCATAACTATTATAATTTGGGCCCTGCTGAAGAGTCAATTGGATAACCAGGGGTATGTGTTTAGTGGATATCTAACAAACTGTACAGCACTTAGTGACTTGACATGTTTGTAAACATGCATAAAACATTGCAGTATCCAGTGTAGTGATTTGGGTTTGAAACATTTGAAACATAAATTACATTGAAAAAGAAGGACGATGAGTGAGACGTGAGTGTCTTAAAGATTGAAAGTAAGTTTGTGAGTGTGATCTTTCCTGTGTTGACACAGGTGCTGGGATGACTTGGATAGCGCCCTCTGGTGGATTATTAAAACACCCATCCTTTTCTCTGTTTTTGTAAGCCCTGTACACCTTGTATTTCAGATAGCTTTTTACTAATCGTACTTGACAACAGCTAAATCAAGAAAAGAAAATAACTAATTTCTGTGTTTTCAATTTGTGGTATGTAGGTGAACTTTGTGGTGTTCATAAATATCAGTAGAATCATTATTCAGAAGACAAAGGCTACTAAGTCCAATGGAACTGAGAAGCCACCGTATAAGTAAGATTACCATCTAGGTGCAAAGATTGGGGGAATGGATGAATGAATGAAATCAATTCTACTTTCAGGAAGTCTAGTAAATCGAATTTCTTTCTATTGAAGTTCTGCTTAATCTTCTCACTCCATCTTGTTCTCCTTGTTGCTGCCCTCTGCAGGAGGTTGGCACGATCTACCCTGCTGCTCATCCCTCTGTTCGGGGTACACTACATTGTCTTTGCCCTCTTCCCTGAGCACATTGGCGTTGGTCCTCGACTCTACTTGGAACTTGTCTTGGGCTCTTTCCAGGTGCAGTAATTTTCCAAGACTGGAACTTCAAAAAGTATACTGAATGCTATGTGTACAGTGACATTAATGTGAGCTAAAATGTGTTTTTTTTCCTAATTTTCAGGGATTTATAGTTGCATTGTTGTACTGCTTTCTAAATGCAGAAGTAAGATACGAGGTACAAAAAGAAATTCGAAAGGTAATGAAAGGATGTTGGTCTCAGGAAGAAAACAATGCCTTTAATCTGGCAACTCAGGACTATGTAGCGTAGAAGAAATCTAGATTAAGGGAAGGTCCTCTCAACTTGTTCATAATACTAAAAAGATATTACATCTTCAATGGATGCACATAATGTCACCTTAACAGATACACAAAGTTCACCTTCATGTGTAAGCTTACTTGACATTGGATTAACTGTATATTTACAATTGTTTACATGTAAATTACTTCAGAACATTCTATAGATCAGTAAATTGTAAGGTTTTAGTTAATGTGGCTTCCAACCATGACAAGTTTTCTGATGTAAAACCCACTTTGACACATTGTAAAAAGTGTCCTGATTAGTGTGATTTTTGTGTGTTATAATTACTGTAAATATGCCATGTTTTTCATTTTGACCAGAGGATGGCACTAGTACGTCCCTAAAGTGAAGTTAGTGTTTTTTTAACACCTTAATTTTTCAAACGTTTTTTTGTTTTTCTTTTTTATTCTTCAGCTGTTCAACCGACTGTTATACTAAATAAAACACTTTTGAAACATCATTTGAAAATCGCACTAGTGTAATGCCTCATGTAACTCGTCATTGGGATCAGATTTAACTCTTTCATATGAGCCTTGTCACTGTTAAAAAAATCTAACTTTAGTCTTAAAGGTCCAATCACACCACACTTCAGTTCATCCCTTCCCAGAAGCAACTGGTGATTCCGCGACAGTGGGCTACAGCAACGTTATCAGAGAGAACGAGCGCAGGGATTAGGTTTCTGCTCAGCTGTTTTATCTAGATCAACACAAGATAAGACGGTAGAACAGAGTGTGAAGAAAATGGGTATATGGTGGCTGGAGTGGCATTTTTGGGTGTAATTGAAAAGGCGACATTTTGTTGGTGATGGTCTATAGTTAAAAGCCCACTGCTTCCCTCAGGCATTATCATAGGACGAAGAAAGGTGAAAACAGCTGCAGTTGAAATGGCATCAAATGTAGCTTAATATTACTTCTCATAAACAACTTAAAAGTTATGCTACGAAGATTGGGATTAATAAATGTTTATCGATTAAATGTGACACGAGACTGTAAAATATATACTTCACCATGAGAAATTTTTGAAATTTGCGCTAAAGGCACAGTTTGTTCCAAAAAGCATACGACATAGGCAAACGTTTGTAATCCCAGACATCATATATTACGCACCTTAGAGCCAAATATAGCATTTAAATGGTTAGGATTCCGCGCTCAATCGAATTGTAGCCTCAGAGAAAGGACGGGCGCAATGTTTTCTCCTCTTTCGCTGATCCTAAAGCGTTTTCTCACCTGTCAGTTCATGCGCAATGAACTGACTGGTTTCAATTGGTGTCCTATTGTGGAGACACGTGCGCCCCACAGTTAATTTCATAATTTGGGATGCTTTATTGCATATTTTCTTTCACAAGTTGGTAGGTCGGTGACATGTTCGTTTTACTACAAGCTGTACATTTGATAAATTATCTTATATCCTATACATGCAGGCATAGCTTACAACTATGTAAAGTTATATGGACATAAATGACTGTATATTAGCCTTAAAAATGCATCAAATAAAATGTTGAAGAGAGTAATGCAAAACAAATTGGTCTGCATTACAAACTTAACAGCCAATAGGCGACGTGCAGAGCGAACCAGCTGGGAATCCGTGCAGGGCTAACTTCTACATTTCGTGTAGGTCGGCAATTTTCAAGCAATAACTTTCATTGAAAACCACTTTTCTTAAGCAGAACATTTCTTACACTTTAGTCCTAACTTTAAACCGACCAAGATGTACCATGGACTTAGTTGCAGTGTGAGAACCTCAGTCACACTAGAAGTGTCAAAAGGTTTTGACATGATGATCCTACCTGAAACAAATCTCAGGTTTCATTCCGCACACCCCTGCGTCAGTAACAGCTGTGTTGGAGCTCGCCCTGGGCTCCAGAAGGGGACAATTAAGTCCTCAGTACAAAGTTTGACGGAAGACTTGAATTTCTGTGGAGTTTCTCGAGATTTTGGAAATACATATTTATTTTACTGTGAAAGGTAAATCATGAGCTTTCTTTTCCACTGTTTTTTAATGCCATGAGGGTTAATCTTTGGCTTGAGGAGCTCTGCATGGCTTTCACATTTCCCATTGTCAGGTGGATAGAACAACAGTTCAGGGAGGTTTGCCATATTGTTTGAAAGCATTTTAAAAATGTACCTCAGTTTTTCATGGTTTGTTTGTCATTTTTAAAAAAATGTATCTGTGTCTTTTTACCTGAGATGTGTACGTACATTTTAAATTACATTTTGTCCCAGATGTACTTGGGGTGAATTGTTTTCATTAAGTGGTTTATTTGATAAAAATATAACTTTAGAAAATCTAATAATCAAGTAATACTTGATACCATTGCAGCCCTTACTGCATTGTTAAGTGGGCAATCTGATTGCTGTTCCACAAGTTAATTAAATGAAAGAGTTAAATATATGTTTTCAAGTTTGTCTATGTTTAGTCAATGAATGGCCCATTCTACAAAATATATTAAACCTGACCTGACCTCAGGTCAACATTCAATGTCGGACAGGAACTTACCTGGTTCACGTTAGGCTTTTAATGTTTTTGCAATGGTGCTTTTGTAAATTTGTGTAGCTTATTTATTGATGATTTACTGATATGTCAATAGTTTACCCTAAATGATATACAGTAAGTGGGGTTTTTATGTTTGAAATTGAAGCGGGCAGATGTATGTGGTTTGTGTGTGCACTGTATATGTGTGTGGTGTGGTGAGGTGTAGTGTGTTGGTTCACTTATTTGTGTGATTACTGTATGTTTGTGTGCGTATGTGAGAGTGTATATGTGTGTGTGTGCCATTACAGATGTGTTTCATCCACCTGTTAAATGTTAAAACAAGGTTGCAGTGCTCATAAGCATTACAACTAACCAAACTAAAGTCAGTTCTACCGGTGGACAGTGGCTTCGTCACAAGCACAATCTTAAAGTCCGAAAGGCCCTTTATCCAGTTTTTCCTCCCTTTCAATCCCCTCATCCTTCCACAAGGAGACAGTTTATTTTTAACCCGTTTCGTCATGTCAGGCAGGCAGGACATCGTAATACTGTGGATGCTCAGTGGTACCACACTGTTCCTCCACTCGCTAATCCATGTTGCCCATATCAGAGGTGTGTGGGGGGGATGGAGACAGCCAGACATGGGCTCTGTTCCCTGGACACGCGGGTAGTGCTGGAGATCAGGTGGTGATCTGCCATGTATATTAGTGCTTGTCAGCAGTATACTGCTTCTTACGCAACCAAGTTAGATGTCTACAATGGACTCCCAATGGATTTGGCCTTGGCTAGTATAATGATACTGGACTACAATGGACTCCCAACGGATTGGGCCTTGGCTAAAATATTAATACTCAACATAAAGTCAATGTGTATGTGCTTGTTTTACTTGTACAACTTCAGTTTGAGAAATGGGAATGCTTTATCCATTTAAAGGCAGTAGATTTTGAAGAACATACCTTTGCATAATTTGTTCAACTCCTATATTAGTTTACTTATGTACATTTTGTCCAGGCTGGTTTGTGCTACTTCGTTTGAGTTTAGGTGGAATTACTCACAAGTTATTGAGTTTCTCTTACTTGATGCATTATTTACTGATTTACATCAAATTGCTTCGGAAAAGTGTCCAATATTTGCTTGTGTCAGCAAAAACGAATCATGAAAAAGGATTTGTCGGGGACTGAAATCAAAATGTATTGTTCTTGAAACCCAATATTTTGATAAAAAACTAGCCTAAGATGTAGGGAGACACACCACCAAGATTTTTCTTGTATGCAGGGTTGCGTGTAATGATGTTCTCTATGAGCGTTTGTGTCTTTCTATGCCTGTGTGTGTCGCAGCTGAGAGCATCACATGGTCTTGGACACAGAAGGTGTTGGTTTTGGGTTTCTTTCACCAAGGGAGATCATGTGATTGCTTGGCAAGGATTTCCTCTTTTCCATCGAAGGCAAAAGGTGAAATAAGGTTAAAGCCAATTGTGGAATTTTCCAAATTCTATTGGCTTGCTCCTAATTTTCTTGCTCCATATGCTTTTTCATTTACCACTATCCCCCTCCAGCCATGATCTTGCTTGACCCTGTGAGAAGATCATGTATCACATGAGTTATATAATCATGTTGTACTTAATGTGAAATGACACGGACATCCCAGTTTGTCTTCTCTCAAAATGTGCCGTACATGAGAGACGATTGTTATGTCTATTCATTAATTTGACCTTTTCCATAAACTAGTCTCCTGCTCCCATCCAGAAGGACTTTTTTTCTTCCAAGAAGCATGGATTAGACTTAGGCCTGTGGTGTACGGAATCTGAAACCAGCTCTAAACTTTGGCTCCTACACCGTGTTCCATATGTACATAGGAATATGAGAACATTCATTTGGTGCAAACAGTTTGATGACAGCTTTGCCAATGATTCACACTTACCCAGTTGAGTGAAGCTCAGCAGTGAACTTAACCTGTAATAATGGGATACATAATAGGTAATAAGTTATTTATTGTCTACATTAGGCAATGTATTGATTTGAATGTTGAGGGGAAAACTATATCCTGATCAAAAAATGCAGCTGACCAGTTGTCTTATGTGATGGTTTTAGAGAACACGGAAGGGATTTACGCCAAAAAAGATGCCGGATTCTTAATATATGTTCTGCCCACCATTATTTGATAAAGCAATTCCTGACTGACAAGAGATTCCAAAGTTCTACAAGGATAGCACAATTATTATTTTAAACAAATGGCACATTTACAACTCTAAGGTAGAACTTCAGTGTGACGCAAATGCTTTTTGGTGGTGCATGAATAGAATTATGAAGATTTAATCAACCTCATCATGGCCTATCCATAATCCTAGTAATTTTTACAAATATGTATTTCTTTGCCGCAGATTGCAAGCTTCCTTATGCTTTATCGTATAACATTTACAGATTTCAATCAATTGTCCTAAAGCTAATGCTAAATCTAATAACAAATCACAATAGTAGTACAATTACATTGTGTTTAGGTAGTCAAAGTCTCTGTATTTTATTATTGAAACAGCTTAGGGATTATTCCAGCTATTCACAGGGTCTAAGAATGCAGTGACAGAAGTATAACACAAGTCACTTGCTTGATCCCAGCAGCAGGCACATAGTATGTGTGAGAATTCCACTGATGGTTGCTGACAACCTATGGACAATATGGCTGCCTTCTTGTTTGGTCTATCTGTCATTTTATGCTAAATGCAGGCACAAACTGTGGACTTCCAATTACCTTCTTAACGATTTCCGTGTTTTGGTCTTATTGTATTTTGTCAATATTTTGGATCTATGTACTTATTTATAGTATGTACTTATTTAAAGTAATTAATTCATCAAAACATTTTGCTTTTGACATGCACCTTGTCAAAGTTTTCTACTGATGCTTTAATGGTTCAATTTCCTCTCAGGGACCGATGAAGCTATGTGTCTAATGATCTATCAATCCTACAATAAAGGATTTATTTTACCTGCTTTATGTGAAACTCTTTTTGAATAATTGGAGCAACAATTTAAAGTAACAAAATGTGGCCTATAGTATGGTTGACATAATACATTTGGACTTTATTAAGAATACAAATATAAAAGAACAAATTGTATATGGAAGGGGATAAAAACACAAGTGTGGTCCATCAATGCAGCCCCCTACAGATTTAGAAGCACAAGGTTAACTGGTGGGTGACAGGGTGTTGAAGAGAGTCTGGGAGAGAGAGGCATGAGATTTGACCCCGTGAGAAAATGAAAAACAGGGGCACAGCAAATGTCATGGGGACGTGTGGATAAAAGCCCTTGTTTGCTCTGTAGATCTGTCGTTTACAGCTTACCACATTCCAGGCATGGCTTACTGTATAGCAAGGAGATTGAGCTGTGTGTGTTGCAGAGCTATCCACATGTATATGTCCTGTTAAAGTGTTGGTTAGCTCAATTACCAATATTTCTGATGATACATTTCTGTACACATGGACTGCATTGATAAGCAGTCTTAACAAAGCCCAGTGAATAATGATGACAATCTCCAGTTGAAATGGAAATGGCCAGAATTTGTTGTGTTGAGGAGTTCTCAAATCTAATTGACAACATTGCTTCATAAGACATTGTAGAAAATCAGGATTCAACAGCCCTAATAAACCCAGTTTATACTGATCTTCAACTCTACACACTTGTATGTTTCCTGTCCTTGTGCCATTAACCCAACACTCTGTAAGTTAGTTTCCGGGTAGAAATACCAGCATCCACATTCCCTAACCGGCTAGAGTAACGCTAGTGGTCTATATTTCCCCTTCCATATCCTCAACCGGAATGTCACATGTTGAAATGGACGGGTGGCCTTCAATGACATTCACATTGACATATATGTGGATGCCTGGGACGACTATAGAAATCTCTCGCTTCCTCTCCCTTCCTCTTTTTGTCACCAGACCTTAACAGGACAGCCTCAAGAGGTCAAGCCTGGCTCTTATGAGGTGATGGAGAGGTACCAAACTGTAGACTGGTGATCATTCAGGTCCAGTTTAATGCCCCGTCTAAGGTACTGACTGTTGTTTTTTAGGTTCTAGTTTCTGAAAGGGATTGATAATGAACTGGACAATGTTCTCTTAGACATTCATTGGCTTGATTCATCTGTTTGATGCCCTTTTTTCGTTTTATGAACTGAACCATGTGCACTTGGCAGCAAAAAGCTACACATGTCATGAAAAGCAATAAATCAGTCAAGTTCAATGTAATGAAACAACTGAGGAGGCAATAGCTAACCCCTATCCCACTTCTTTGTCACTTACAAGACAAAACAGGTCACTCTCTCCCGGAGTCTGGAGAGATCAGCAAGGCTAGGCAATTAACGCTGTGACATAATGCAAAATAGGAAATGTCTTCAATAATCCCCTGGGAAACAAATCTGTCTTCAGGATGTGTATTTTAAGGTTGTCCATCCCTCACTGGGAAAGAGGGGCCCCTTGTCCACTTGGAGGATCTTCTGAAATGGGTGATGGGGGTTGGGTATGTGTGTGTGTTTCGGGTGGCAGGTTTTGGAAGATGAGAAGTATCTACTCCTCCAGGTGGTCCAGATTTTTTTGGGTAACCAGAATGGCACAGCATATTCTTTGTGAGAAAATGAAAAGGTCCAATGAATATGTGTCCTGAAATGTCAAATACGGACCAGAGGTGTTGTGTGAAGAGATGGGAGGGGATGTGTGGGGGACGGGGTGAGAGAGGTGCAGGAGAGAAGATTTCTGAGTGGTGTGAAAGGGGGATTTAGTGCTCTCGGTGTCATGGAGCATGGGGAGGGAGGGCGGAAGCCCAGTGGATTTGGCTGTGTAAAATAGAAGGTGGCAGAGAGTGGAGTTAGCCGCAGTAAGTTAAGTTGGCATGCTGGCCTGTTTATCGGAGCAATGTGAGGGAGAGAGCGAGCACCAGGCCAAGGAGGAATGAGCAGAGTCATCGGGGTTCTGTAACATGATGCTCGGCCATGATTGCTTGCGGCAGCTGGGCAGCACTCGTATCTGTGTGTGACTGTATGTGATTATCTGCATAAGTGTGCTTGCATGTAACCATACATGTATTTGTGTATGTATCACGGTCAGAGTGTGCGTGTGTGTCTTGTAGTCAAACCTTCTAACCAAACCTGCCTTCTCAAGGTCTTCTCTAAAAAAAAACCTGAATCAGACTGTACACCGTATGCATTCTTCTCAATGCCTCGTCATTTATATGCTGGTTTCTGAAAGAGTCTACCTAGCATGGAAACTCAATTGTACTCATGTTCATACCACAGCAGACTTATCACAAGAATGTGAGGATTTATTTATGGTTAGAGGCACATTAAGTTGTGTTCACTCCTGTGTGCCCAAGCAACCCTGAATCCATAACTTCATGGTATTTGGCACACTTTTGTATTTGTATTTTGCAGTGGTACATTTTACAACATCAATCTCATAATGTCCAGGAAATCAACGCAGACATTATGCATCAAACTTATTTATAACTCATTTAGGCTTGTTTTCCTGTCCAAGCTAGTGTTCTGATTTTGAACCTTGTAATTTAGTCAGTTAAAATGAATGTAGGTTTAATGTATGCTGTTTTCTCAACTACCTGGTGTATATAAACTAGCATCATCACTGGGGCCTTATCCTATGAGAGATATCATAGTTCTTCCCCAAGAGGCAAGGTCGGATTAACCATTATGGCAACTGGGCCTATGCCCAGGGACACATTACATCTAAGGGGCCCTGGACAACGTCAACTAAAATGTTATATCACGTTATGAACGCAGTCCTTACTTTCCTTAATGTGAGCACTTTATTGCAACTCGATCGATCAAAATATTATGTAAAATCACGTCAAAAACAGACATTGTTTGTGTAGTCTAGTAGCTGCCTGCACAAATGCCGCTTGCGGCTTGCCAGCTCTACCCCGCGGACACTGCGAGCGAGAGTCACGTGACTTGAAGCGCTGCGGCTGGAGGAGAGCGTCCTATGGGGAGAGGCAGTGTAGCAAGATGGTGGGAGTGCTAAAAGAAAATTTGAAAGAAAAAAATAATTTAAGTTAGTCGACAATTTGACACATGTACAAAATAGCACAAGAAAATTACTCAAAATCAGTGCCCTCTGTGTAGGCTATGATCTTGATGATAGCGACTTTGCAATGGTTGCCCAGGACACAGAAAATTGTTTATCAGGCCCTGCCCAGAGGCTTCATAAAATATCCCCTTTTCTCATGTTTACATTATGGTGTAGAAATATGAGATGTATCCCAAACTTGATTGGGTGGATGTGACATAACCCAATCAAGTGACATTTCTACAGTTTGGGCAAAGGCACCAAGAATACTCGATAGGGCTTGAACGATAGCCAAGGGGCTTTTAGATAGTGATTAGCGTATTTCAAAATAAGTGTGCTAGCGGTTACATCAGGATCCTAACCTTAGTTGCTTCAGAGAAAACAAATCTGTCTTAACCGGTTGCTGAACATGTAGAGGAGTCTTGTAAGCAATGCCAGTTGGCCGGAATATCAGTCGTCTGGTAAGCTAATAAGTAATATGATGTTCATGAGTAATGTCAGGGTTTCTTTGGTACTGTGGGAAAGTATCCTGTTGAAGCTCCAGAGCTGGTCCGGAGCGCGGCTTGTCACTTTGTCATTACCTTGACACTTTTATGTGGGTCATCTCCTCTCCTACTTCTAGAGGTGGAGGGGTTGGGGGGAGTGGGAATAGGGGGGTAGGTGGAGGGGGTGGAATGGAGATAGATCAAGGTCTCGGATCATTACAAGTACACAAACATATACAGCAAGTCTCACACGCCAAGATCACTGTGTGCACATGCTAGTCTATAATACCATGAAGCATCTCGAGGACAGTACACTTTTGAATAGAAACTTGGTGTATTGAGTGTGAAATATATTTTTTCGTAATACTTTCTTACCATTTCGAGGTTATCTGCCTATTATTGTTGGTTTGACTCTGTAAGACTCATGTGTATTACCATCTGTAACCTGATGCAACTAATAACTACTACTACAACTCACAACTAATCTTTAAGCTCAGATTTTTTTAAATCTTTGTCTGTATTTTGTGGTCTTCCTTACCTTCGTGATTTTCCCATCTATTACAGAAGGAAAGGATGGGCCACAAAAAACAACTTGAGTCCAATATTGTGCACACATTACGGCCTGATCAGGGCTCTTGTATAGGTTTTGGAATGCTAATGAACAAGTATTGCATCTTGAAATGCATCCCCTGATCCCTGTCCCGACAGGTCAATCTAGAGAGACGCCAGAGTGGTGGGATCCCTTCGCAATGCGAAGATGGCCACCCTGCTCCCTCCCACAGGCAGCGATGCGTTCCGCCGCTTCACCCCGGATTCGCTGGCGGAGATCGAGAGGCTCATGGAGAAAAGGAAAAGGGATGCAGAAGTAAAGGATTACGTCGACAAGGGGCCCCTGGCTCCGAGCAAGGATTTGGAGGCAGGCAAAAGCCTGCCCATGATCTATGGAGATGCTCCCGCAGAAGTGCTCAACACACCTCTGGAGGACTTGGACCCCTTCTACAAAACACAGAAGGTCCGATCAGGTCACCAAGTAAAGCTGTACTGCTTGGAAATAAAGTTTGAAAGCTACTATTTAAATCATGATACATATGACAAAATACAAATTTACCAAACCGTGTCATAAATCTGTATATTTGATCAGTATATTTTCTTTACCAAGCAGTAATTTCTTATTATTCTGGGTAAGTTTAAAAAATCTTTTAGGAAAATGATTTAGGAGTTAACTCCAATTGGAAAAATGTCTGCTGGGAAGATTAACTGACTGTGAAATGCTTTCTCAATGCAAAGTCATCCTATCAGTTTCTAGAGATGGACAACAGTGCAACCATGACAGTTTGTGGTTTAGACTGCCAACCGTGTCTCTGTTACTTGACAACATGGAACTCATACATTATTTTTCATTAACTGTAAGTCATGTATATACTGTATGTAACTGCATTACTGGAGTGAAAGACATGCTTTATGGGTCCTAGTATTAGTTTTTTGATGTGATGTTAACCATTTAAATATCTGTGTTGCAGACTTTCATTGTGATAACCAAAGGAAACACAATCTTCAGGTTCAATGCTGAACCAGCTTGCTACATTCTAAGCCCCTTTAGTCTTGTTAGAAGAGGAGCCATCAAAATTCTCATACATTCATATCCTTTTTTAAACTAAATGATAGTGTTGAGGGGTGGAAGGGATTATTTGAATTGTGATGGTTTTGTTTAAATTGACAAAAGCTGTATGTTTGGTCAGTACATATTCTTAAATTTGCCTATTGTACACTTTGAGATTTTCATGATTTCCTGCAATTAGATAGATGTGCCGAGCGTTGTAAACAACTAAGAAACAATGGGGCTGTTAGTATTTCTAATCAAGCTTCCAACATTTTCCCTTGACTCAATATCAAATTATTTAGTATGTTCATCATGATTACCATTCTTTCGAACTGCGTGTTCATGACAATGAGCAACCCCCCTCCATGGAGTAAAACTGTTGAGTAGGTTAATAATGCTTCATATGCTACATATACTGTACTTACATCTGCATTAATCACACATTCTACTGTATTTGAAGCAATGTTTTTGGTCATTTAATTTGATGTACTTTGCTTTTAAAGATCATTTCCATAACACTTGAAAGACTATGATGTGTTTTCTTGCTTATGTTTTCGCAGGTATGTTTTTACTGGTATTTATACTTTTGAGGCAACAACTAAAGTGCTGTCTAGAGGTTTCTGTGTTGGGTCTTTTACATTCCTTCGAGATCCATGGAATTGGCTGGATTTCATGGTGATCAGCATGGCGTGAGTATTGGAGAGTACATTTTTTGTGACAAGATCCATTATTAAATATTAGATAGAGATTATTATTTATTTTTCATCTACTGATGAAACAACAACCCGATGTAGTTGGTTAAAATTAAACATATTTTGAGGGGGATATTTCAGAGTGTTCCTCTTTACAGAAATGTTAGTTTACTCAATTTGATGACTTAGCTTTTTGCTATGTGTGTCTCATGTCAGGTATGTCACAGAGTTTGTAGATCTAGGCAATGTGTCAGCCCTGAGGACGTTCCGTGTACTTCGTGCCCTCAAAACAATCACAGTGATTCCTGGTAAGTCTTCCTATGCAGCCCATCCTTGTTGAGGCAAGAAAAGTCACTGACCAGATCATTTTCTGCACCATTTAAATATTCAACACATATTTTGATGAATTCACATTCTGCATTCACACTGTCTGAACTGTAGTTAAGGCAGTTAAATCTCCATGATTACATTTCTTTTTGATTTGTTCAGGTTTGAAAACCATTGTGGGTGCCTTGGTACAGTCAGTAAAGAAGATGGTAAATGTGATGATCCTCACTGTATTTGCCCTGGCCGTCTTTGCCCTCATCGGTTTGCAACTTTTCATGGGAAATCTTCGTAATAAATGTATCCGATGGCCCATCCCTACAAACAATACATTTGAAGATTTATTTTCTGATTCAACATTAAGTGACACCGTGGCTTACAATGAAACAAATTCCAACAGTACTTTTGATTTCAAAGCTTATATTGATGATATTGGTAAGTTTTATAACTAATTAGTAATATCATTTTTGTTGGTACATATGCACACAAATTTGATCTGATGCATTTCTGTTATAGAAAATCACTACTATCTGGAAGGTAGTCTGGATGCTCTTCTTTGTGGAAACAGCTCTGATGCTGGGTATGATACTTTAATGTATTGCAAATTCCTCAAAGGAAATTGAGATGGGGGGTTGTGTGTGAAAATATGTGAATAGGTTAACTATCGAGAGATTTAAGTCAACCAAAATTCAAGAGGCTGATATGAAAGTTTGCCTAAGCAGAGATCCACGATTGGAAAGGCATTTTCAAGGTGCCAAATATTATTTCTACAATGACTTGGAGAGCAATATTTTGTGAAATCCATGTGTTTAATTGCAGAACATGGGTCGAATGAGCTTCTCTTAAACAATATTTTTATGCAGAACTTATGGACTGTGAAAGCATGGTCTCAGTTCACACTGATAATTCTCCACTGCCATGTTGATAGAAAGTGCCCAGAAGGATTCATGTGCATGAAGGCTGGGAGGAACCCCAACTATGGCTACACCAGCTATGACTCTTTCGGTTGGGCCTTCCTGGCTCTCTTCAGACTCATGACCCAGGATTACTGGGAGAACCTGTTTCAGCTGGTTGGTACCTATATTAAATAATATATACATAATAATAAATTACTGTTAGCTATGCCAACTCCTTTTTGGATGTCTTTTTGTTTTGCAGTGATGTTTGGTGCAGTATATGTGGTTTATGTTTTCTACGCAATGGTAAATGTTGGTTTAGGAGTAGTAAATGTTGACAAACAACAACAAGTATAGTATCCGATTAGGTTGTTTCCCAGACATGGATTAAACCTAGTCCTTGCCCAAACTTGTTTTTGGTCTGGGAAGCTGGGCCAGGGTTTAAATAATGTCTCTGTGTGTTCCCTTTTGCATGCAGACTCTGCGAGCAGCCGGAAAGACCTACATGATCTTCTTTGTTTTGGTCATCTTCTTGGGCTCCTTCTACCTCATCAACCTCATCCTGGCTGTGGTTGCCATGGCTTATGATGAACAGAATCAGGCCACTTTGGCAGAGGCCAAGGATAAAGAGGAGGAGTTCCAAAGGCTTTTGGAACTAATCAGACAACGTGATGAACAGGTCGGGTGACTAGTTTGTGTGTTTTGGTTGTACACTGTAATCACTGTGATATAATGCAAATGTAAATCTAAAATGCAAAATAAAAATAGAATGGCATTAGATGCACATCTCAATTAAGTTGTTCAATGATCTTCATTTGTGTTCAAAAGGCTCTTTCTGGGAGCCAGGCAACCCTTACCAGTCACAAAGCTCTGAGTCATCACACAGGGTCTGAGTTTATGGACGATGAAAGGAGCGTAGGCGGGGGTGATGAAGTCATCAAGGATTGTAACGGGAGAATCATCCCCCGTCTGGTCCTCAACCCAGTGTCTCCTGAGGAGGTCAGTCTGTGACCCTGTCTGCTTGTTTACATTATTAGGTTAAAAGTTCACAGGTCAGAATTAGGTTAGACTGCTGGGAATGCATGCTCATTTGGTTCATGTATTCAATGTTTGCTTGATTCTCTTGACAATTACTCTTGGGGAGCATGTTTGTGATCTTCATGATGACATCAGATTTTTAGTTTGAATTCATTGGTTTAAATTCACGCAGTTTGAACGTTTTTTTTTTAATGATAAAGCTGACAACCTTCACTTTTTTTCTAGTCTGCAGAAGAAAATGAGCACAGAGAGAAGTCCTCGGGCTCTGTTCATGACATGGTTTTCCTGGAAGAACCCGGCCTGAAACACAGAACTGCAAGTGCTATAAGTGTTCTCACTAATGCAATGGAAGGTAGGAGAAAAAACTCAAATTGATGACAATTATGGTCTTTTATATTATGGTCAATTATATGGTTCAATTGTATCAGTATAAAATTGTATTACACTCACAACATTCATTATTATATCATAACATTAAATTGCAGTAAGTGCACTATGCAACAATTTAGTTTTCCAATCTGTTATCAATAATAACAACCTGTTGTTATTATTAGATACACTATTATTGGCCATCATTTACAGCAGAGGTCTTCAACCCTGGTCCTCAGGAACTTTTTTTTTGGTCTGCTTGCACGTTTTAGATGTTTCCCTGCTCCAACACACCTGATTCAAATCAATGGGTCGTTATCTAGTTATGCAGAAGCCTGTTAACGACCATTCATTTGAATCAGGTGTGTTGTAGCAGGGAAACATCTAAAACATGTAGGGCAGGGGGTCCCTGAGGACCAGGGTTGAAGCCCTCTGATTTACAGGATACTGTATAGACATTATTAGTAATTATTTCTTAGGTTTCTTACTGTGTAAATGATGTAGTGTTCCATTTGTCACTTTGTCATTTGGCACAATACAAGTTTAGCAATTTTTAGACTAACTTGTAACCTTAACTTGTAAGGTTGCATTTTACACATGCAACAGACATGCATCGTATAATATATTTTTGGGAAGACCAGAGCAAGTTGTCACACCAGTAATATGTAGATTTCCAGTTATAAGAATTTTTCTCTGGATTATAATATCCATAAATAAAATATATACATAAATTACAATTGTCATAATATATCACATAAAGTTATTGCTAGTAAAATACACTGTCACCTTTCTTTTGTTTGTGGTTGTGAAAAACACAAAAGCTATTAATCTAAAGCTATTAATCTCTAGCTATTAATCTGTGTTAATACGTGTTAATAAGTGTTTTGACTTGGAGTGTCATAACCAATATAGTCAACTTTGGACTTTTTTCATCAAACCGTATGTTATTTTAATCAAAGAAACTTTGGCAACTTACCTCCGTGACAATTTGCTCCAGTCTCCCTTAACAGTATGTATAAATATGTGGCAGATGGATCCTCTAATGCGAATAGTAATTGCCTAGCTTATCTTGTTATACAAAATCTCAAAGCCATTACAGTAGCATTACAGTAGCATTGTCTGCAACCTGCCACACAGGAGTGCTAATTACATTGTGTGATGGAGAGATCCCTGTTAACATATAGTGGTAAGCCCCTCTGGTGCTAAGCTTGGGCTATTTCAGTCTGGGGGTGACTTGGCACCATTAGGCACGAATTGTGGTGCACTGTGTATTCCACAGTAATACTTTGCTAAGTGAGTTAATATATAAATTGGATAACCAAATTATTTTGAATGAACTGAATAGTTTATATATTATAAATCAATGGCTAATCTCTAAAAGTGCATGTTATCTTCTTAAAATCATATATTTATTAATGATATGTTTATTTGAGTATTATTCCAACTCAGCTACAATTCGTAATAATTAAGAATGGATTTATTGTCTCTATCTCTGATCTAATAGATTTGGAAGATGCACAAAAGCCTTGTCCACCTGGATGGTATAAGTTTGCTGACATTTTCCTGAAGTGGGACTGCTGTATACCCTGGGTGGTCTTCAAACAGTGGGTGAACTTTGTGGTGATGGACCCCTTTGTAGACCTCGGCATCACCATCTGTATTGTGTTGAACACACTCTTCATGGCTATGGAGCACTACCCCATGACTCCTGAGTTTGATCACATGCTGTCTGTGGGCAACCTGGTGAGAATGAAAAACTGTCACTCAAAGACTGTCATTGTTTTAAAGGGCCATTAAAGCTGTGCTAGGTAAAATGATCAAATCAATTACATTTAGAAAAACAGCACCCCCAAATCTTGTCCGAAATTTTGCGCTTTCCTCCAGCTTGAGTTTGATTGACAATGGTTTCTCAAAATAAGCCATGGAGGAAATCTGGCAACATAATTGGCTAGAAGGTAATGGGTTGCTCCAAAAATCTGAAATTGATATTCCACTGGCACTGAGCTGTTTGTGTGAAACTAAACAACTTTCAGAGGGCTTACACAACATTTTTATATGGGACAACATTTTTCCTTTTTTACTAAAATAATCTAGCATATTGTACCTCCAACCCTAAAATGTAAGTTATTTATGACACATGGACTCCATGTCGACAGAACTCGATACCATATTTGTTTGATCATATGATAATGTAGATGAGGACCAATACTTATTAATTATTAACAAATATATAATGCACATTGTAATGTGCTTTGGCCACATATGTACACATTTGTTTCCTGATATCAGAACAATTATCATGGTCATTCTCTCCCAGGTGTTCACAGGGATCTTCACTGCAGAGATGGTCTTTAAGCTTGTGGCCATGGATCCCTTTTACTACTTCCAGGTGGGCTGGAACATCTTTGACAGCATCATCGTCACGCTTAGTCTAGTGGAGCTGGGCCTGGCCAATGTTCAGGGTCTGTCGGTCCTCAGGTCCTTTCGTTTGGTAAGACATATTTGATACTTCACTTGCACCATCTGGATACCTCAATATATCCCTTGCTTGCTTTTTTAGAATGAAAATGACCCACGTTAAGGCATTCTAAAAACAGAGACAATGTCATGAGGGAAATCTCTGTCAGAGAAAAATGACTTTCCTTATTTGGTTTCTTTGTTTGACTTTGCGCTGTATTGGAGATAGCTGCGTGTCTTCAAACTCGCCAAGTCATGGCCCACCCTCAACATGCTGATCAAGATCATTGGAAACTCAGTGGGCGCTCTTGGAAACTTGACATTGGTGCTGGCCATCATCGTCTTCATCTTTGCCGTGGTTGGCATGCAGCTGTTTGGCAAGAGCTACAAGGAGTGTGTGTGCAAGATTGCCATAGACTGTGAGTTGCCACGCTGGCACATGAACGACTTCTTCCACTCCTTCCTGATTGTTTTTCGCATCTTGTGTGGGGAGTGGATTGAGACCATGTGGGACTGTATGGAGGTGGCCGGAGCCGGGATGTGTCTGATTGTCTTCATGATGGTAATGGTCATTGGAAACCTGGTGGTGAGTACAGACATTCCTTAATACCCTCATTACAACTCCTAGCTCTTCACAAGTAATGTTTATTCTGATCTCAGTGTCAACCTGTTTTTAGCATAGATTTCACACAATAGCTATGTTAACTCTCTATCGTAATGGTAAATAATAACCGTTTTTTTTTTTTCTCAAAGCAGCTCTGGCAAAAAGATTCATGCTATATAATTATGGTAACATGAGTAGTTGATGGCTAAGGCAAGATACATATTTTAAGTAGTGACCATTCTAAAGATTACAGGTAAAGCCACTTGACAATATAAGCAGTACATGACCTCTGTCCATCTGTCGCTGCTGTTAACTTGTCGAAATCTGTTGTCTGACGTCTCTGTTGACCTATGGTATTGTAATACTTAGTCAGTCCAAAGGATCTTGTGTTGAGGAGTCTATTGCTGGACATCCGGAAGAAACACAAGGGACAAACAGCTTCAGAATTTGCTAAAAATAAAAAACGATTTAAACTAATTCTTCCTGACATTATGGCTTGAACTGCAAGAACTAGAGAATGCAGATGAGCTGTTAGCAGCTGATCACATAAGCAGCATATTTACAACTACAGCCAAATGGATTTCCTGTCAGGTTATTCATAGATTTGAAAAGGAAACCGCTCATCGTGACAAGCTAACAAAAGCAGAGGGTACCATGATGTGTCAAAATCAACTTGGCTTTTTTTCTTTACTGGAGCTCCTCTTCTCTGCCCTGTCTAGCTGCACTGTGTGCAACAAACAATGTGAAGCAGGGCACATCATTTGCTGTGAAGGGGGCTGATGGGTGGGTGCTTCTATTTAAGTAAAAAGTCTTGAGCCAGCAAACTGTGGTACTGACCTTGAGTATGTGCTAAGACCTAGCTTAAGCAAGGCTCCTGGCATGGTAGGGAACTAACATGGACAGCTGGGCGTCATGAGTGAGGTCATGAGTGAGTGATGTGGCCCTGTTTGAGAGACAGGGAATAGGAACCAAGCGTCAGTGATGTGCTTCAATTGATAGAGAAATAATTGATACCACACAGCATTGAGCATGGCAGTTCCACTCTACTTGTGTAAAGACGGATCTCAACAAAAAGTGAGGTGTAAGCCCTGTTCTGCAGGGTCTGTGTGACCTGTTCATACTTTCAGGTTCTCCATTTTATGCCCCCTGCCTTATTTGTTACCAGCTTGATTTCCCAACATATTGTGAATATTTCAAAAAACAATACATTATATCAGTTCTCTGAATTTTGTAGATTAAAGATGTACACTAGGGAAAAAGAAGGGAGTGTTTTTTTCATTTTTCACGCTTTATTGAATAGATTGCAAGGGAACAGAGAGAGAGACATGCAGCAAAAGGCCAAGGCCAAATTCAAACCAAGGCCGCTGCAGTAACGCCGCAACCTACATATTACGCGCACTTGTCCAGTGAACTACCGGGGCACCTGATGTTATCTATTTTCATACATAATACAAAAATGTAAATGGACTTTTTGGTTTGTTTAGTCACAATAACTTGCTCTCTTGCTGGAGGTAGGAGCAGGTCTGCAAATTAAAGTCACAAATGACGTGTCAAACAGTTAGAAAAAACATTTAGACCAATGCGTGATGTTCATTCATTAGATTTTTTTTTTTACACCAAATTTGTTTGTTCAACTCAAATTCTGTGTCGTCCACATGAAACAGAACATTTGTATCAACACTCACAATAGTGCATGCTCCTCCTTACAGTGGACTCAGTTTTCCCCAGCTTCTTCAGATGCCTTATCTCATGACCTTTTCTCATTCTTTACACCTCCTCACATCTCTGGGGTTTTTACCCCCATCAGCCCTTTTCCTGTGCCCCTTGCTGATTCACAGCACCTGCAGTGGAATAAGAGAGATCAGTCTGCCCCAGGCCTATGTAACCATGATCTCTGTCTAACATTAGAAATCGACACCGAGAAACTAGCTAACAGAGTTTAGACACTAAAGATAGCAGCCACGACGAGACAACATAATATTTATTAATGCACCGTTACGACAGGATAACACTAACTTGATACTTGTTGTGTATAGAAATCCCTCTTGAGTTAAACTTTTCACATGGTTGGGTTACCTAGATTTTCTTTCAAGGTATGTAGCATGTGGATTTATGTAGGTTTACAAGGCTGACTATGAAATCAAATAATAATTTTAAATGGACTGATACACAGCAGTCTGCAGTGTGAAATCTATATTTACTTTATATATATACTGTAATGCTTTACAAGATTACAATGATCAACTACTTAGTAAAGAATCAAAGAAAATATAATTCCTACCTAAGATAAAAACAAACAATAAAACATTTCTTACTCTCTCTGATTCTTTAGGTTCTGAACCTCTTCTTAGCCTTACTACTGAGCTCGTTCAGCGGAGATAACCTTTCCAGTGGCGATGACGATGGAGAGATGAACAATCTCCAGATTGCCCTAGGCAGGATAACTCGGGGAATTGACTGGGCCAAGGCCTGTGTCATCGGCATGGTCCGACAGATCCTGGGCAAGAAAGCTAATAAAGACGAGGAGGGTGAGGGAGGGGAAGGAGAGCCCCAAAAGGAAGCTTTTGAGCTGAACCACTTGGACACTGGCCAGGATTTCCAAGTAACAGACATGAAGTCAGACTGTTTGGTTGAGGGCAGGCCCTCAGGGTTTTATGTGGATTTGGATTCAGAGGTTCGCTTCACAGTGCCCATTGCACAAGGGGAGTCAGACTTTGAACAACTGGACGACGATGATGATTCAGAGTCAGAGTCCTCAGATGAAGACAACAAGCATGACCGACATCTAAGGGTATGATGCAAATTCGGACACAGATTTTTGTATTCAGATATTATGCGAAGTTAATAAATGGTTCACAATAGTTCTGAGGGTAATTGAAAGTATACCCAGAATTGTAGGGTGAAGAAAAGGTTAGATGGTGGTTAATATATCTCATTTTGAACAGGAACGAGGGAAAATGTATATATTTTCGTAATTTTGTCTCGCAGTAATCAGCATGCCTGTATGTTAGCTGATCTGGTATGTCTTTCTACCCAACCCGAGTCTATGTTTTCGCTCTGTCATAGTCGACAGGTGAAGATGGTGATGATGATGAGTCCTCAGTGTGCAGCACTGTGGACTACCAGCCTCCTGAGCCCGAGGCAGAGGAGGAGGAAGAGGAGGAACCCGAGCCAGAAGATCCAGAAGCCTGCTTCACTGAAGGTACACAAGAATGAAAGTTCCATAACATTTGACATTTCCATTGTCTTATTTCAACCACAAATCCAACTAAAATTTAAAGAAACCCTGCTATACTATACTATTTCCAGACTGATATCTCTCTCAGACCCAATCGTCGGACCTTTCCTCATTTAGAGGAAAAAGATGCCTCAAAATGTTGAGGCTTCTGGTCCTAGTGGTCCAAAAACCATAAAAATGCAGTGCCCAGGTTAACGCACTGATAAAATCAAAGCAACCAATAAAATGACATATTGATGTACATGTTTATTTCCTCAGAGTGTATAAGAAGATGGCCATGTCTCACCTTTGACACTACTCAAGGAAAAGGGAAGAAATGGTGGAACCTCCGCAGGACCTGCTTCACCATCGTGGAGCATGACTACTTTGAGACTTTTATCATCTTCATGATCCTCCTCAGCAGTGGAGCTCTGGTTAGTTATCCCACAGTTGATGTCTTGCAACTGTTGAGTTCAAGTGCAGTCTGACCATAGTCTCTGTTTTTCATCTGACAGGCATTTGAAGACATTTACATCGAAAGGCGCAGAGTTATTAAAATTATCCTTGAGTATGCTGATAAAGTTTTCACCTATGTCTTCATCATTGAGATGGTCCTAAAATGGGTGGCATATGGCTTCCAGACCTACTTCACCAATGCTTGGTGTTGGTTGGACTTCCTCATTGTTGATGTAAGTTTCTTTCTTTGAAGTAATAGACACAAAAATCTGAAACTGTCATTTTAAGCAGTAATGTTACTTTGTTTACCTGTCTTTCAATGCCTCAGGTTTCCTTGATTAGTTTAGGAGCCAACTTGATGGGATATTCAGAACTTGGACCAATCAAATCCCTTCGAACTCTTCGGGCTCTGAGACCTCTTCGAGCTCTGTCAAGGTTTGAGGGGATGAGAGTAAGTCAATACTCACAAGCAACACACACACCCTACCCCTATCCACACACACACTAAGAAAGGCATCCCCAAACATGAAATAAAAAGATCAGACATAACTCAAGGTTGCACTGAAACAAAACAGTATCTCTGCACTAGCGATTCGTGTCCGTACTAACCGGATAGGCATCGATCAGTGGTACAGCATTAGGCTGCAAAAGATGTTACAGGTTTGATTCCCCCTCTGTATGTTCCTTTAGATAAAATGGTCTGCTAAATGAAAATATTAATACATGCTGACTGAGTTGTTTTGTAAACTTACACAGTTGTTGTAACATAGCTGATTGCGATAAAGGTGATTACACTGAAACGTTTCAATGTCTGACAAGGATGTCTGTAACTGCAAATTATCTGACAGCAGTAACCTCAATATTTTGTTTTTGTCTTTTTACAGGTGGTGGTAAACGCTCTTGTTGGGGCCATCCCCTCGATCTTCAATGTGCTGCTGGTGTGCCTGATCTTCTGGCTTATCTTCAGCATCATGGGGGTCAATCTGTTTGCTGGAAAGTTTTACCGCTGCATTAACACCACAACAGAGGAGCTATTCCCTATGAGTGAGGTCAACAACAAGAGCGACTGTTTAGCATTGATGCATGCAACCCAGGAGGCACATTGGACCAATGTCAAGGTCAACTATGACAACGTTGGTCTGGGCTACCTCTCCCTGCTGCAAGTGGTGAGCTTAACAACCTCTACCCTGGAAACCAAAACATAGAGTGGATATAGGAAGAAGTTGAATGACATAACCTATATATATATATATATTGAGATGCACTGCACAAAACATGAAACATTTGCCAGACATTTTATGTCAAGAATGTAACATTATCTGAAATTAATTTTATTGTAACTACACTATATTCAGGGATAAGATATTCGGAACAGCATAGGTTAAAACTTAAGTGAAACAAGGTAGAATATGGGTGAGGGGGGGCTTGCAGTAATTTAATGTAGCAATTGATATTGTTTTGCATAACAACCTTCTGTTTTGGCTACTTTCTCTTAGCCCTGTAAAGGCCATTTATTAAATATACATGTGTGATAAATGCACGATAGTTCAGGCCGGAGACTCGGAGAGCACTTGCGTCAGACGGTCTGTAGGATAATCTATTTAAGACGCAGAACTTCTCCTCTGACATTGTTCCCTCCACCACCCTAGTCTCCATCTGGGTTCTGTCGTTGCTCAGTCTGTCAGGGGGAATGATGGATTATCTAAGCTCTGTGCTTCCAAAGTTGAGTTTCTTGGAAAGACATCTGTCGCAAATCAGAAGCATATCTTCAAAGATGACGTGTCTGTGCTCTCAAAAATAAAAAAGATACCAAATGACTAAATAATATAGATAAAATGCTAAAATACTAGCTGAGTCTCCTGACTGAACCGATGCCACCTATTACGATTATGCAATGTAATTGCAGTGACTTTTGCATCTAGTTTTATTACTATATAAAGTCATGATACTGATCATTTTGGTTGCATATTATTGGTATGGTGCTGATGAATTATTTGATTTGATTTTTCTAATGCTAATGTCGTACTGAATTAATCATTACCCATACAACATCACAGTCTATGCTATTTTCCACTCTTTTTTCAGGCTACATTTAAAGGATGGATGGACATCATGTATGCTGCAGTAGATTCAAGAGAGGTATACTAACACAGTGGTTCTCAACCCTGGTCCTCAGGGACCCCCTGTCCTGCTTATTTTAAATGTTTCCCTGCTCCAACACACCTGATTCAAATGCATGTTCGTTACCAGGCTTGTACAGAGCTAGATAACGACCCTTTTATTTGAATCAGGTGTGTTGGAGCAGGGAAACATCTAAAACATGCAGGACAGGGGGTCCCTGAGGACAGGGTTGAGAACCACTGTACTAACACACTAATACTTGTCAACTTTGACTGTATTTAATATATTGTAATATTTTTTCTTAAGAAACGTCGGAGGGTTTTCTATCCATGTGTCTTTATACAACTCATTTCGTTCCTTAGGTTGAGGAGCAGCCTTCATATGAGATCAACCTGTACATGTACCTGTATTTTGTTATATTCATCATCTTCGGATCCTTTTTCACTCTCAATCTCTTCATTGGTGTCATAATAGACAATTTCAATCAGCAAAAGAAAAAGATAAGTATCAATTTACAATGATTTTTTATGATGATTTGTCTATGAATGATTTAATTCAGACAACAGTGTAAAGATGCACTGTATTGAAGAAAATGTGTTTGTTTGTGGTTAAAGTTATGACTGACCAGAATAATTTTTGTCATTTGGTTCTGCACTTTGGAGGAGAAGACCTCTTCATGACTGAGGAGCAATTGAAATACTACAACGCTATGAAGAAACTTGGCTCCAAGAAGCCACAGAAGCCCATACCAAGACCAACGGTATGCCATACAGAAATGTCATTCACCTGTAACCACACCCTTATTACAGCACTATTAGGGGATGAGGAATAGTCGTAGTTGTAGGAGTAGCAACAGTGATTTATTACCTTTATTAGAAATATACACATACATCTCATCTAAATATTAGTCTGAATATACAATTACAAACAAACCTCTTCAAGCACAAAACATGTCAAAGTAAAATGCAAGACAAGCCATGTCGACTGTGTAAAGCTTCTATACTCTGCACATGAAACAGCCCAAATAACACCTATGACTTCATGCAAATGTATCCTCCTCTCTTCCCCTGTGCCCCTCTGCTCTGAAGAACCAAATCCAAGGTGTGGTGTTTGACTTCATATCGCAGCAGTTCTTTGACATCTTCATCATGGTTCTGATCTGCCTCAACATGGTAACCATGATGGTGGAGACTGATGACCAAAGTGCAGAGAAAGAGGATTTTCTGTACAAAATCAACCTCGCTTTTATTATAGTCTTTTCTGGAGAGTGCTTCCTAAAGATGTTTGCCCTGAGACATCATTTCTTCACTGTTGGATGGAATATCTTTGACTTTGTAGTGGTCATCCTTTCTGTAGCAGGTATGTATCGGCCTCTTTTTACACAACAATGATACAAAAAAAGATTTAAACATCTAAGCTACTCCTTAACAAGAGTATCTCTTTTTTTCCAGGTATAATGCTATCAGACATTATTGAGAAGTACTTTGTGTCACCCACCCTATTCAGAGTCATCAGACTAGCCAGAATAGGCAGAGTTCTTCGTCTCATTAAAGGAGCTAAAGGGATTAGGACGCTTCTGTTTGCCTTGATGATGTCACTTCCTGCTCTATTCAACATTGGCCTATTGCTCTTCCTCATCATGTTTATCTTTTCCATATTTGGCATGTCAAACTTTGCGTATGTGAAAAAGCAGGCTGGCATTGATGACATGTTTAACTTTCAAACGTTTGGTAGTAGTATTGTCTGCCTGTTTGAGATCACAACATCGGCAGGTTGGGACGGGCTTTTACTTCCAATCCTAAACAGTGGTCCCCCAGACTGTGACCCCGACGTTGAGAATCCAGGTTCGGACGTGAGAGGCAACTGTGGAAACCCAGGCATGGGCATTATGTTCTTCTGTAGTTATATTATTGTGTCTTTCCTGGTGGTTGTCAACATGTATATTGCCATCATTCTGGAAAACTTCAATGTGGCTCAGGAGGAGAGCGGTGACCTGCTTTGTGAGGATGATTTTGAGATGTTCAACGAGACCTGGGAGAAGTTTGATGTTGAGGCAACCCAGTTCTTGGACTACGAACGTCTCTCTGAATTCTGCGATACCTTGCAGGAGCCCTTTCGGGTAGCCAAACCCAACCGGATTCGTCTTGTCAACATGGACCTTCCTCTGGTTATCGGTGATAGGATTCACTGTCTGGATATCTTACTGGCCGTAACTCAGGAGGTGCTGGGTGACACAGTGGAGATGGCAGCCATGCGGGTGAGCATTGAGGCTAAGTTCATCATGAGCAACCCGACATCTGCCTCATTTGCACCTATCACCACTACTTTGCGCCGCAAAGAGGAGGTGGCTGCTGCAGTTGTCATCCAGAGGTTCTACCGGAAGCATTTGCTAGAGCGCTCCATCCGACATGCCAGCTTTTTGAGGCGCTCCAAGCGGCTGGTAAAGAGAGAGCAAGATGAGGAGCCACCGGAGAAAGAGGGACTGCTAGCACGAAAGATGAACGTGCTGTATGGGAGCAACACAAACCTTGCTGAGGAGATGGAGCTGGCTTCCTTGAGAGCACTACCAAGCCCTCCTATGAAAACATCTGAGCAGATGTCAGACTACATAGAGGAAAGCCCGGACCATGGGTTGGAGTCTATTGGCCCGCACCAACTGGTTGTCCCTGTGGAAGTCACAAATGAGGTGGTGTTACACTCTGCCCCCATCCGCAAGCTTTCATCATCCTTGGGCTACCTACGAGAGACAATTGTATAACAAACAGCACAGTAGGTCATTCATAAGGTGTTTATAATGTGAAAAACAATGCAATTTACTTCTCTACACTGCACAACAAGAAAGGATTGCACATAGCTGATAGTGCTGTGAATGTTAAAGTCAAGTTTATAGATCATCAGACTAAATAAAGGGGGTCATGTTTTTCTATTCATATTTTGTAAGGCAATTTTTTGACTTTACACACTTTTCTATTGTATCAAGAGAAAATATAAGTAAGTTAGTTCACCTAAATAGAATGAAGAAATCTATTTAAATAGAGTTTTCAAATTATGAGGTTTTTAAGTAGGCTGTCCATGCAAATTAAGTTTTGAACTGAGGGTTTTCACTCCATTTCAAAATGCTAAATACTATTGAAGCACAATACTACACAGTATGCCCATGAAAAACTGTGTACAATGTAACCAAGCTAACACAGTTAGAGCTTCTCTGTGTACAAAGCAGAGCTGTACTCTTACTTGTATTTTTGTTCTTTCTGAAGGACCCCAGTTTACTTTGCACTATTTATAACTCTCCTCTCCCCAGGTCATGTTCAAGCAGTTTATCGTGTAGTTGTCAGAGGCACCCCTGTCTTGAGAACTATCCAGACTGGTCTCATCTTTATGTCCAACAGGTCTAACTAACCTTTATAGATGTGGTATTTCTTGTCAGGTGTTTGCTCCAGTTGTTAAAACTATAAGACATCTTCAAACCATAGTAAAACATTGAATGTTTTTAACTCAATTTTGTCTTGGGTGGGTGTTTAATGTGGGTTTGAGAAATAATATTTGTCAAAGGCATCAATACTTAGTATAATGTTTACACATTAGTATGTTCAGTTAACTAAAATTGACTTGCTATTATTATTATTACAAAATCATGTTTATTCTGTGCTTGTCTCAAATTCATCAGTTAACAAATGGTATTTTACATAATCTGGACATGCATCAACTATTGTATTATTATCATTTTTACTAACTGCACTTTATAACAATTGCTACTCTTTTTGAATTTGAATGGACTCTTACCTCCTTTTAAATTATCTACATGTATATGATAACACTTCAATGAAGCATTATTCAATGCATGTTAACTTCTATATTTGTTAACATTATGTATACTCATTGTAAAGTGTGCTTCATGACCCCTTAGCACTGTAATAAATATCATCATTTGTACAGTGTGACTTACTGCTGAACCCTCCTGAAATAATTCCGTCAACTGATATTTTGGAACGTCAAGTTCAAGTAATTAACGCACGCATCTTTGAAAGCTGGGACTTTTCTCTACTACTGATTTGCCTCTTACCAGCTGTGTGGCATGGCATTGAGGTCCAAAACAGCCATCAGTAATTACCTATAACTTGCACTCTGAATTCACTTTCATTAAGCAGACAAGCTGAAATACTTTCATCGAATGAAACCCGAATGAATGTTTGTCCTCTCGTTGTATCCTACATAGTGTATTAGTCTTTTTAAATGGAACTAAAGAAGTAATGGATAGGTAAATCATCATTGGTGGAAATAAAAAATGTTTAAGTGTTAAAGTTCCATGGATTACAATGTACTGTGTTACAATGTACTTATCAGATATTGCTATAACATTAGATTAATAGAGGTGTGCGTTTGAGTGTGCTTTAGTCATATCTAGTGGCCCTTAACACATTTGTCACAACTTACTAGCCGTGGGACTGTCTTATGAAAATGCTGTAGTTAAGTCCATACTTTCTGTTATAAATACAAGACGAGACCCTCAGTAATGGTATATGAGAAGTTTTTTTCTCTTTTTTTTGCCACTTGTTTTTGTCACTGTGCAATACTTAAAACAAAAGTAATTTAATTATACATTTCACTGTTTACATTTATAAAATGAGTATAGTCATATTCAATGTCTTAACAGTATGCTTACTATCAACATTGCCTGTACATACTTTTGGCTACGTTTTTTAGATATTTTTTCTGTATCCACTGAATTAAATGTATTATTATTGTGAAATTGAACCATGCTGTTAGAATAAATATAGATTTTCAAACGTAAAAAAGGTTTGCATCGCCATCTAATAATAAAATAATATACATCATCATTATGTTTTCCATTAGGCCCTCTGCTGGTTCTCTTTAGGCAGCACATATGACACTCCTGTTCACACATTCTATTTTTACCCAAGACAAAAATACGTCTTAACTACAGGTTGCTATCAAGATCTGGTCATTTTGGTTTTATGCGTTTTGTTTTTTAAATGCATTTCATATTTATTTATTTCGTCAATTAGTGTTTTGCATGTACTGTTTTATTGACCAGATTTGTTTCACATATTCAGTTGGTTCTTTATGGTCAGACTCCTCTTATATTGGATTTTCACAACACATCTTAAAGTTCTGTAGACTTGAAATAGAAAACGTGGAACTCCGGATGACCAATTGTCACATTAAACTGCATCTTGTTTCCCCTTGTAGTGACCTCTTTGGGATTAGTTGTGTATTAAATATACTGGTTGTCTACAGAACATTAGCAGTCCGGTAAAGCAATTGCTTACTTGTTTGTATATGTCATATTTTTTAAGTGAAAGTAATTAATTGGCTAATGGTGTTCCTACTCAGGAAGAGTAAGGTCCATAACATTCTATACAATTATATATAATATTCAATTATATTCCATTTAATTCTATATTTTAAAGTTTGTTTACGTTTTGTGTACTCTATCTACTCTACACACAACCACTAGTGTCAATATGTGCAAAATGTTCTTTGCAAATTATTCTGCGTGTGTTTGTTAGGCTGCCCAAGCAAAAGGTAAGGGGTGGGCAGTGACCATCTAGTCAAACGGTATCTGTTAGTAAAATGTGCCATGCTTGCTTGCACCAGCTGACTTACAAACATTACAATTGAGTATAACCCAATTGTATCCTCTGAAGCACAGATATATGGTTTATATGTAGTCTTCCTGGCTTATCTTCCACCTCTAGACAGTACAGGGTTAGAAGTGGCACCATATAAGGAAAATAAACTTGGTTCAACTTTTTTAGAGGGACAGTTAGTTTCCCATGCCCATGGTCAGAAGATGCTAAAGAATGTTCTAAGTTGTTCATATATGTAGAATTGGCTAAAAGAAAGTTCTATTTTGAATATTACACGTCAAAGGTGTGGTCTATACAGTAACCAACACCCACTGAATTTAGTGCTATCCTTGTCCCACTTACACAATCAAGGCTTCATGAGACCGAGGAATTTCTGACTTGTAGAATCTCTGACATTTAAGTTAACATCAGGTATTATCAGCCATCATGCACTGGCCACAGTTTAGCTGTTGGTGTTTGGTGAATCTTTCAGGTAAGAATCATTGATGCCTACAATGAGACATACATTGAGATGCTTTCAAAGAAAGTTTCAGTATTTATCTGTTCATCATAAGAATATTGAATATGAGATGTTTCCATACTTTCGGAGGTGCTTCTTAAACCAAAACTTAAGTTCTAAGTTCATGATTCTTAAAATATTTAACATTTAAGTTTTCTGTACAATAAGGTTTTGCATGTTATTTTTATCACAAGCCAACTTATTTCCTGCACATCTGTTAGTAAATGAGGAAGTAACGCGACACAAGTCATGACAGTCATAACATAGAAATCTACTATAACCAAGTTTATTGTATTTTATAAAAGTAAAAATGTGTAACATTAGAGAATTTAAAGTTCAGCTTTTTCTAACATCCTTTTTTCTCCTTTAGTTTTGGTTTCTGTTTTCTTAGTTCTTATTTTCTTTGGTTTCTTAGACTTTGGTGCAGTGACACGTGTTACACAGAATGTTATGTTTCATATAATGTCATTAGATTATATTAAATTTTTTGATGAACTTACTTTAGCTACTTATTAACTGTCATCACATACAGTGGCTCTAACCACTGCCCTACAGTTGAACCAGAAGCCTCGTTTCTATGGAGTCAAGGCCGGCCGAAGTGTTATCATTTACTGTGTGGATCCAGACCATACTCAAAATGCTCAAGTGGAATGGTACAAAGCCCCTATATATAATACACCCCCTGCGGAAAGAGAAATAGTTACTGTGGGGCAGCAAATCCATATGAGGGAAAAGAGTATGACACAAAACGCTTCAATCAGCTTTCGAGATTTGACCACTGAAGCCAGTGGGGTGTACTTCTGCAAAAGGAATCATACCTGGGGCCCAGGGACAGAGTTGCAGGTGTTTAGTAAGTATGAAAGGAATATCTTTTTACTATAAATGATGATAGAGATTGCTATAGTAGATGTAAGAGCTGCATGGTGTTTACATCAATTTCCAGATTATTGGTTCCTTCCATTAAATTTTGGTTATTCTTCTTTAGATAAAGTGTTAGTTCATACCATGGGTCAGGGGTCATTTTACATATCCTTATCATTGTGCTACCTAATGTACATCCTCAGAGCTTAATGACACATCAGAGTTGAGTGAGTGATTAAGTTGAGGTGATGGTACCCTTGAATTTACTCTGTTTCTTTTTAGGACCAAACAATCTTAACGGTGCAGTGCATAGGAGCAACATGAAGGATGCTCTGATCCTGATCCAAGCCTTTCTGTTGACACTATGCATTGTTGCTCCCTTGATACGTAGACAAACCTTAGTAAGAAACATTGTACTTCAATATCCGTGCTGTATAATAATGTTTGATAACCTTTTCTATTGACCAACCCACTGTACTAGTAAACGATATATGTTTCGTAGCTTAAAGTATTCTTAAATGTGTTTGTCACCTCATGAAAACTACTTATTTTCAGTTCAGGAAAGAGGAGACCATTTATGAAGAGCCTGAACATGACCACATATATGAGGTATGTAACAGATTTGATAAGAACAAAAAATCAAACAAATTAGTTATAATCATACATTGATCACCTAAAGGGGGTCAAGGGCAATACATTTTTTCAGGACCTGTTCAAGAAATGAATGCATCATGTACACGATGCTAGGTAAGATGGTACAATATTAGATTCTGACAAAGGTTATTCCACAATGCATGCATTACTTCACATTTGGTTTGTCTTATCTTAGAACAAGCAGCATGCCGTGACAAACAGGAAGCACAGCTTGTACAACAGCTGGTCTCTCTCTTACATTCTGTACAGTACATAGACACATCGCTTTCTCTATGGCTGAGGAATTTGGGTCGTGAATGCGTGTACTTTGGTATTTGTCAGTGGAACAATCTTGTGATCTTTTAACTTTATTCTGCTGTTCCCAAACAATTAAAGGATAATGCAAGTTTGTCTTAATTGTTTGCATGAATATATTAAGTTAATCAAAACCCAAACACCTCTTGTAGATGAGTCATGTAGTGAGATTATAATGATTCAGCAAAGATGCACTTGGTTATTGAGAATGCAGTGGAGGAATTTTCATTGAATGTATAATTACAATAGAAAACATTGTTAAATGTTTATCATGTCACAATAGTGCTTTCACCTTAATCAGGCTAGTCCATTAATGAAATACACACAATAATGTATAGTTAGGTACAACTGTAAATTGTATTGACATTTTATATTTCAAAATCACATCTTAGAAATAATAGGAGATTTTTTTAAATGTACCCTGTTTATAAAATGACTAAATATTGAATCTGCTTTTGTGTCACAGTAATGTTGGGGTTCAAGAGGTTGTGAATAGTGGTGAAAATAACCAAATGTACTTTATCATTTTCCTTCACACAGGGCTTGGCGATAGAGCACTGTGGTGGTGGAGTATATGAGGACATCTCAGCGTATGCCCAGCCTGAGCAGGCTGGGGCTGCCTGGGACCAAGAGTAAGCTGGCTTGGGCCTGACCTGTATTAACGCTGTATTACGACAGCCAAAGAGTATTGAAACAAAGTACATATTCCATGTTTAAAATATGCGATTTAATTTATAATTTATCAAATGTCACCAGATGCCTGGTTATGATAGATCAAAATGTGTGTAATAAAGATTCAAAGTCTATTTCAGGGTTGTGCTTTACTGTACATGAGGGCTGTGTTTTATTACTGAGCTTTGCCTTCTAAAGGTAATGCTGCTCTGAGGATTTCATGCCATATGCATGATATCACAGCATGCTTTTTTATCAGTGCGTACATTGTACTTTCTAATTAATACCACTAGGTGGCATATCACTAACTTGTATGTACCATAGTGATCATGAATTGTTTCTACACAGTAGACATTTTACTATAATGTAAGGCATATTTTTACATGTGTTCTCTGTACGTTTTATAGCAGATATTAACACAGTGTTATCATAATGCATAGCATATTGAGAGCAAAAATGGAAATCCATCTAATTTCAGTTTCCACAGTTACAATTATGTTTGTGTAATATTTCACTATTTACTAGTTATGTTACTGGATGTTCTCAGAACTACATTTTGCTGAGCTTGTAATGTGAAACATTGTCATGGTTTTTGTTTCATGCAGTGTGATTGAATGCCAAAATCTGATTATCTGGAACTTAGATTGTTTAAAGATGTATTTGATTCAGTGTGTTCTATTTAATATGCCCGACTGCTTAGGTGCACCTGGTATAACATATTTGGTTTTTAACAATTTAAGTGATTGTTTTAGTATACAAATAATTAAATCAGTAATTGTTCTAAAATGCTTTTATTAATAAAGTTGGTGGAAACAGCAGTAATCTGTAAATACTTGAATACAAATGTATTCATGAATGTTGTCATCCGCCTCTTAACATAATTATTTTATGTAACAGCTCTTAACATGCTCTTAACAGCTCTTAACATGTCTCAGCTCTCCAATATAATAAATAACAATAAATAGAACGTCATAAATATGTCAATACATGCATACAGGTATGGGGGTATTCCTCCATCTAGAATCACTGCATCAATAAGCTATAATAATTTAATATAAATATGAACATCAAATATTTCTTAGACTTTAAATGACATCCAGTCTGTTCAAGTGTCTTCTGACTACCTTCCTGATCAGCTCCCATGCTTTAGCACTGTAACCCTGCAAATGTAGAAGTCAAAGAAATATCAGTATCATTTGCAATAAAAGCTATTTAATACATAACTTCTACATACAAGATTGGAGGGTTCTAAGACATTACCATCTCTTTCAGGATATGGTTTTCCAGTCTCTTGAAGTACATTTGCAGTTTCTTGCTCTTCTTCTTCCTGGTCACAATCTGGGGGATGATTAAAATGATTATTAATTGTTATCCTATTATTCTTCAAATGCAGACTTTCAGAAGAATCAGAATCAGAAGGGATTTTATTCGCCATGAGTGTTTGCACAAGCAAGGAATTTACTTTGGCAGGGAGGTGCATACATTAAACATATAGGAATATTGAAATTTAAATATGTGAACTATACAAAAGGAGCAAAGTCTAGCTAATACTAAGGTGGGACTTTGCTAATACTAAGGGGAATACAAAATAGAATATAAAATATAAGTAGTAGCCATAATTTACAATCTAACCTAAAAAATACAGAGTGCAAAGAGAACGATACAATAGTGCAAATTGCAATTCAGCATTCTTTTTGCTCTTTCTTTTTAAAAAGCAAGCCTGTTCATCATTATTCATATTCAACAAATTTAGTTCCCCATGTATCACTTACACATGACTTCAGACCTTCTTTCTGTGTATCCAAAACAGAGAGGAAGTGTTCCAGTCTAATTTCCTCCCAAGTAACGGAGTCAAGGTCTTCATTGAACAACTCCATGATCTCCTCAAGAACTTGAAGCATAAACCAAGCCTTATCATCACCCTGTGAGATTTTATCATAATGAGTAAAATTATGTTAGTAATAATAACAGATTATTTCTAACAGTAAACTTTACTAACATTAACAGTCCAGCGTTTCCCGATAACGATGGATCGTCGCTGTTACGAGGGTTCTCTATGATCAAAACATAACAACATCGTTATTTCTTACGTGCGTTTCCCGAACATGCTCGTTAAAACCATCGTACGTGTCTCTTGAGTTGCACTTAACAAGACGCTGTCCATTGTACTGAAATGTGATTCTTCTGACGCAACTTTAAGACTTTGAAATTAAAACGTTAACCAAAATATTTACGAATTACGGTACACAAAAATATTTTCTGTCGTTATAGAAAACGTAATATTTATTATAGGCTACTTATTTGAGTACTTTTCAATGTACATTGTATGATTCTACATGAAGGCAAAGACAATAGGGTGAAAGTGCAAACTATGCTGCATCTGAGTTTTACACCGGTGTTAGGACCCTGCAATCAGCGACACAGGATGGTAAATACCAATAGGAGTTCTTGAAAATTAAGTGGGCTTGTCTCCAAATTGAGGTGAGGAAGCTCTTGTTTGAAGAAATGAAGTTCACAAGGCCCTCCATTTCTGTGCCTATTCTTCTGCTCAATCAAAAAGGTAGTGTCAAATTTAGGTCACCTTATACCCTAAGCATACAATGTTTATTTAAATTAAGTAAAGGCTGAATTGTGTATTGTATCATATAGTCTGTGTTGCCTGTCCAATCCTTACATGTTTTTTTCACCTTATAGATCCATGTGAGGGGCAGGAGCAGGGAGAACAAACTCCCACAAAACAACTATTTCTCAAATTACTTGTGCCTTGGTTTTTAACTATTCTTGGTACTACACTTTCCATAGGCAAATATATATATACGAGTCCTATATTTACTACTTGATTGAACCACAAGGTTAAAAACCATGTATGTAAATGGTATCACACATGGCATGTCCCAGCTAGCAGCCTAAATACTTCAATGTACAAATACAAGCATCTCAATCCAACATATTTACTGTCTTATTTTCTAGTGCTGACTATATCTACAATCTTGCATAGACCAACAGCTTTCCAAGACCATGTTTGCTATCTCATAATTCTCACATATTGGCCATAAATGACATTGTGACAAATGACAAACACATAAGTAATGAATACCCCATGTCTTCAACATGGAATCCCTGTTTCTGACATGAATAATCAACTCTCCTTTAATTGATGGTTGATCAATTATACTCAATATGAGTGTAAGTTATGTCAGATGACATCATGATGCTCCTGAACCACATAAAAGCAGACCTGCAGAGGCTAACAAGGAGGTCCTTTGCACTGACCCCTGCAACCCAACTACTGGAAGTGTTAAGGTTCTATGCCACTGGCGGTTTTCTGGAGGTTATTGGAGATGGACATGGGCTCTCAAGGCCTCAGTTTCAAGATCTGTGCAGTCTGTCACAACTGCATTACTTTGTCACATCCCAGACCACATCCAATCCCCCACAGAGGGGATAGGTCTGTGGTGCAGGACTTATACTACCTTCAATGGCTTTTATGATTTTTGTATTTGTAGTAGTTTTCACTCCCTCCTGGCCCCTTCACCCTGTGTGACTTCCCAGTCGACCTTGTGGAGTCTTTCCATTTCCTGGGCGCCACCATCTCCCAACATCAGGCTCGGCTCTGCCACCAGCCTCTTCATCCACCGGGCTTGGCGTACTACCAGACCTATAATTCTAATAAACATTTTCAATGTTCAACTGTTGTTGCGTTATTGTACTGGTAAAAGCGTTACGTTAATGCATTTGTAGTTACTATTCCACATTACAACAGCCATTTTTCAATTTTATAGTATTTTGAATAAGACTGACATCGTTTTTTAAATACCTTCATTGCATGCGCCAAACCCAACAAATCATATTATTTTGTGTAACCTACATTTACTTGACAATAAACTGGATTTAGATATGTTTTCGGCACTTAAACTTGTATGGCTTAACAAATATCCCAGTTCCATCATAACTGTTGTAAATAGAGAACCAAAATAATCTTATTTTCCATCGGAAGTAACTTTCAACATGAGTTTAATGTAGTTTTCATGGTCGGCCGACGTGTGTCTTCACTGAGTCTCTGTGCTAGCGATCTACGACTGGTCTGGAGCTCTCGTTAATCTACGACGATTTTCAAGTGCCTCTTTAGTTACGATGGTTTCGGGAAACGGCCCGTAGGCCTACAACTAAGATCCATCGTACGATGGACTCAACGATCAACTTAGTCTTACGACGCTTTCGGGAAACGCAGCCCGAACGTTTAATTTTAAGATATACAGATCACATCAATATTAAGACAGCATGATGCAGCTGTTTCTGTGTGTGACTATACAGTGTATCACTCACTGCTGAATTAGACGTTTGTGTGTACAAGCCTTCTGGAAAGGCTGGAATGTTCCTCATCTCCTCTGTAAAATCTCCACCCTATAATGGGAAAAGGATTAGTATTTTATTGGACATACGTTTTAGTATTGTGGACATGCATTTTTGTGCTGTAAACATATATTTAGTTGGTTAAATATAAACTAATGGTGGAAAAATAGCAGTGTACTCACCATGATGTGCAACAGCCCCAACGAGATTGCATTTGTTTCTTTGAACTTTTGATCCAACCATCTACAGTTAAGCGAGAGGCTCTGACTGCACAGAGTTAGAAATAAGCAAACAAGTAAATACTTCATTCTCAAAATAAACAATTATGTCCTTATCACGGTTGCTTGTTTTCTCAATTTTGTAAGGTGTTGTGCGTTGTTACCTCTGGAGATGCAGCATATATACTTCAGTTTCACAAAACGAATCCACCGCTTCTCTCTTTCTCTTTCTGGTGAGCGGTTGTAAACAGAACGAACCGCATTCATAGGTCCAATTGTGTTGATAGTATGGAAAGCAGAATTGTGTCTGATTATGTAACATATAAACTATTGACATCATTTAATCTGATTGCAATTGCCACGCACAACAACGGCATGAATCAATAGATAATCACGACCATTTTAATCTCAACACAAACACTTTAAGCTATCAAGCTACTACAATAAAGTTACATCTATTTTTAAAGTATATTAAGGGATTGTCATTAGGCCTACCTTAAGTGACATCAATTTTTAAAAAATCTAATTATTGCCCCCTTGCACCGGATAGTGTTAGCCTACACTCAATTAAGGCAGGAAGTCTGCGCTAGTTGTTAGAGCAGGTGTGTGCTCAAGAGTTGGCGGAAAGAAAATTTTAAGATGAACTCTTTCAATCATTTAGTTTTTCATTAATAAGTTTATTTCGTTTCGTTGTTTATCACTTGTTATTGTGATGCGTGCATACAGCAAAATAATAATAATAATTTAACTGATAGGTTGCTAAAGCAGGTGAGCAGGCCCTCCAACTGAGAAACGCATTAAGCCTACACAGGAGACTGCGGCTTTCAAGATTAGACAAGAAAGCCATAACAATTACGCTAACTTGTGGACTTTCAACAGCTGAGTTCCTCTGACCTCATCTATGGGAGAAAGCGAAACTCCGTTGCGTCATTACTGAATTCAAATCAGTTCAGGGGTCAATTTGGTCTGCAATGGGCGAGTTTACTTTTCACATTTACACAAAACACTGTGTATGACCTGCACATCTAAACGACATGATAAAACTGCCCAGATAGCAAACTTAATTGAAACTACGTTGACTCAACATTCTGCTGTCGACACGAATTTCATTGAACCAACGTCAGTTTGTTTACTATTGAAACAACGTTGAAAACAACCCAAAATCAACGCGATTCTAATGGTATTTCCACCAATATTACTATTGAAACAACGTTGCAATCAATAATAACTAAAGATCAACATGACTTCAATGGTATTTCAATCGATATTAAACCAAAGAAAATACTTAAAATAGGGGATAATGTCCTGCTTTATTTACAGCCAGGATAAATGTTATGAAGGCTAGCCTACACATCAGGCTCATATGTCCTAAATGAAAAAGGACAGATTAAGTAAAAAAAAAAAAGTTACAAAAATTAAAAAATTAAATAATTCACTCCTGCTCCGTTTGGCATCCAGCCCCAGCCCCACCCATCCGGGCTGGGGCATCGCGAAGCCATTTTTGTGCGGCCTGGGCAGATGCAAATTCAGACCTGCCTGCCCCATTTGCTGAGTCAGGGCATCTAAAACAGAAAACAAACAAAAACATTGTTATAACTTTCAGTTGTGAATCTTTATGCTGATGAATATTTTCTCTGTGTAGTCAATGGGCTATCTAGAATCCGCAAAACATTAAATTATCTTAAAACGCAGCATTGACATTTGAACAAATTGACTCACCATACAAGCACCTGCAGAGCACCATCTCTTTAAATGTTCCTTTTTGCTTTGTCTGGTCCTTACTCTTCTTTCCAGCCCAGTTAAGGCCAGATGCCAGCTCATTGGTCAGAGCATAAGAAAGCATGCGGCGAACTCATATCTTCAGTGAGGTCCCTCCGATCACAGAGAAGCGTGACATCTGTCAATATAAGTAGAACTGTTTTAAGTGATGTACATGTGTTTGTGCGCGCGTGTGTATGTGTGCATACGATGTGTGTAACCTGTTTCGCTAGCCATTTTAAAGGGTGAAACAGGCTAATGATTTGTCGCTCAGTGCAAAACATTAGCAGTTTTGGCATGAGATCTCTTGAAGTTCTCTAGTTACCATTGTTTTCTTGGCCTCCTGGGGTTGGTGTTGGCTCTGCACGGTCCAAATCCTCCATAGTGCGCAGAGGCAAATCTATCGGCAACGCCTCAGGCAGAACCCCAACATGCCGAGGTTGGGAAAATGAACTTGAGTGGCGGAAGGCTTTCAATTCTTCTCAAGTCCCTCACCTCTCTGGTCAACTCTGTGACCATTTCCGAAAGACAACACCTATTGACAAGAATCAGAAAATTAAGGTATGTTAAATTTGTATTGGTTTTAAATGAGAAAAAAAAAAGGGATTCAGTTTGGGTATAAGAATATTACACTTCTGTGAATTATAAAGACCGATAAGCAAGAATATACGTAGCCTTTATTTATGATTGCTCACAATGTGTCTTATTTTCTGGGGTAGGCCTATAGTATATTACATTCTAATCAACTACTAGGTTGTGTATCAGAGAGATGATGTAAAGCCCCACATTTAGGGTTAGGGTTAGGGGGTCTCCACTCCCCAAACTTTTTTCTGCAAGGGCCAGATAAGTTTTCCTTTCTTAAATGTGGGGCTTTACATCATCTCTCTGCTACACAACCTAGTAGTTGATTAGAATGTAATATATATATTTCTTTCTTAAATGTGGGGCCGGGTCGGTCTGTAACAGAAAATTACATGGAGACCAATGCCAGAGCTAAAATGTTTGCTTCAAACGACAGGACATCAGATAACTCAGCGGTCCCCAATTTTTTTGCGCCACGGACCGGTTTCATGGAAGACATATTTTCACGGACCGGCAGGGACGGACTGGGAGGAAAGATAGGCCATGGACTTTGATCCAAACTGGCCCACCAGAACCAGCCCCCGCCACCACGGTTGCCCTGCTATGTATGCACATTCTGGGTTTGATGTGATTTCAGATAGCGACTTTCACATGTAATGCGAGCGCGCGGAACGCGCGAGATTATTTATTTTAATGATTTGAGCGAAAAATAGTTTTGGGAGCTTTATCTAGCTAGCTTTCAATCTGTCAGTCCTACTTTTGTGTGTAAACGAGACGACAGTGGCAGTGGCGGATCTGTCGGGGTTGGAAATGGAAGCAGGGTTTTCAGTGCTTTTGTGGCGATATCAGGATATTCAGCCTTCTTCCAAAACACCGGCGGAGTTGTTGTCTCAAACAGGCTTCATTGAGTGGTAACTATTAAATAATTTATAAAACATTACAGTACAATTCATGAACTGTCATTCACCAGCTGCATCACGGGCACGGCACTATCCATAATTCCAGTTAATAATATTTGTGACATCTTAAACATCGAATGCATGTGTGTTTTCCAGACGCGTTCTTAACTGCCTTCTTAAAATCCCGCCAAAGAAGCTTCTTGAGAAGCTCTTAGTGGCAGCTGTCCACCACCGTGGTGTTGAAACTAAATCAATCGATGCCAGGAAAATCGATCACCCACCACTATATCAGCGCATGAATCACTGTGATATATAAAAATATAAATGTGCTCCGCTACGACAGGCAACCACGCTGTCCGAAATTATCACAAAAAATGTAATTCGTTCCCCCCCAATGTTGACTCCATGGCTACGGCCTTGAGCCCCATACATGATAGTTGATATGGGTTGTGTGATGGTAGTGGTAGTGGGTTTATTGTTGGGAGTAGGGTGGTGCTGATATCAGTGCTTGGTGACTGGTGGTGACGGGGTAGGGGCTGATAGACATAAAAAGAGATTGACAAGCTACTCTCTGGTCTGGACACCAGCTTGGTGGAGTGCTGCTTGGGATTCGCGGGGGGCGAGGTTGGGGGTTTCATCTTCCGATGATTCCCCATCTTCATCCTCAGGAGGCCGCTCATCTGCTCCAACGCGCACTGCTTTGTTGTGCAGCATGGCTGTGACAACAATCAAGCGGCAGCATTTTACAGGTGACAAGCGCAGCCCCCCCGACGAACGATGGATACATTGGAACTTCCACCGGCCGAACACTCGTTCCATGTGGGTCCTGGTGTGTGTGTGGGCCTCATTGAACCTCTCCTCCTGTGGTGTTGCTTGGTTGATCATCGGTGTCACAAGGTAACTCCAGAGAGGGTAGCCACTGTCCCCGAGGAAGATGCTCCTGCCGAACTCTCCTCTGCCAGCCTTCTGTCCTACAGCTGATTTGGCCCACACGAAGCTATCGTGTGTGCCTCCTGGCCACCTGGCAACGATGTCCGTGATCGTGGTCCACTGCCACCTGGGTGTTGATGGCAGCGTAATGTTTCCTCCCAATCCAGCACGGATCCACCAGGGAGGGATTGTGGATTGGGATCAGTGTGCCATCCACGACACCGATGACCCGGGGGATCCCAGCCATGACATGAAATCCACTGTGGAGCTGGCGGACCTCGTCACGTGTGGGCATTTGGATGTATGTCCGGGCATGGCGCAGAGGATCGGTGTCACGCGGCCACACTCCGTGAAACCGATGCCTTGCTGAGGATGGTGCCGTCCCTCACCACCTCTAGGAAGCTCCCCATTGCGTAAAAACGCAGCGCGGCCAGGAGCTGTATACCTCCGGGCTTACGGCAAAATTGCAGCGGGTTGCCCTCCAGATGTGTGGTGACACTAGCATGACGAGGCGTTGGATCTCCACACGGGGAAGCCGGCAATTGGACTGGACAGCCCGGTCCGACAGCACATTCAGTGGGGAGGAGTGCTGACAGGCATTTATATATACTATCTGGCTTCGCGCACGGCGACGCTGTTGATTAGCAGTGAGAATATGCTATATTGCAGCCATGGTGTCTCACTCGCGTGGACTTCAGCAACGCCTTTATATATATACTGGCAGGTGGAGCCTCGCTTGATGAGGTTCCAGCCGAGATCAATTACACCTGTCATTTTCCCTGATATCTGTGAAATACCACAGGGTTGTTGATGTTTTTATATCTAATGTAAACTCATGCAGATGCCGAATGTTTGTAAAAACGTAATGAGTGATAGTAATGATGATTCATTTTATTTATGTAGCTACAGGAACACATAAGCAATTATTTATTTTTATATAGTTATTTTTCTTCTTATGCTATTATTTTTCTTGCGTCAGTGTTCTGCAGCTGTGGGCGCACATTTATCATCACGCGTGGTTTTAGTATTCCTTTGTGTCAGATAACTTTCTCTTACGCGGCTGCAGTGAGCGTTTGGTCGCTAAGAAGGCTGGTAAGAGTGGGTCAGGCTGATCTTACATTTCCTTCTTAGTGAAAGATCTTCTTAAGCTAAGAACGACATGGGAAACACGTCCTTCTTTCACAGTGCTCTTAAGAGCGCTCCTAAGAAGCTCTTAGTGCTTAAGAGCTTCTGAACGAATCTGGGAAACGCGGCCATTATCGGACCTCTGCGACTCCAGACCACTTTTTCTAGAACACAGATTTGTGTCATTGAATACCATCACTACATATTGGATTAGACACAAAGATTTTGAGTCCTTCACTATCACGTGTCATGTTTCAAGAGGAAGAGATGCGCGTGATAGTTACCGCTCAATGAAGCCCACAAACTTGCTAAACTTTATTTTTGGCTCAGACGAAAAGGCCCGCAGAGAAGGAGAGAATAACGGTAACGTAGAATGAAACGTCTTTCAGACTCTGAAATTCAATTAAAAGGAAATAATGTTATTGTTTTTTATGTGCGGCCCGGTACCAAATGACCCACGCGTGGGTGGTTTGGGAACGCTGAGATAACTCGATCGACGTTCCATACATTCAAAGCCAAATTGCTTTGAAAATGATTTTGGACGAACAGCGGAGACTAAATAATAGCAAGGGGGAGGGGGCTTCTCACCCCTCATTCGCCAACATTAGGCTACATTGATATCAGAGTAGCCTACCCAGCTAGAAATTATACGTTCCAAGAACGTTCACAGAACGTTCCCGTTGGTGTAAAGGACGTCGCCTTATAACGTGCAGAACGTCCCATATTGGTCTCAATGTGGAGTTCTTTAAAGGGTAGGAGGACGTTATTTCGGGGCCTTTCAGGACGTTCTGAAAACGTTTGGGGAACCATTATATGACCTTTCCTCTGTATCAATGCTAACTTTTGCAGAACTTATTAGTGACATATCAAACCTTCCAACCAATATCGTGTTTTCGGTCCTTATCCCTTTACCTCAGAGGCGGCCTTAGTTTCACCCGTTTCAATTGAAACGGGCCCCGCCCTCCAAAGGGGCCCCCAACAGACCAGGGTTAACAGGGGGTGCATTGCACTTACATCTAATGGAAAACCTGCCATGAAATGCTCTCCCCCCGCATACGTTTCTATCCTTCTACGCCAGCATATTTAATAGCATAAATTGAATACCAATACATGTGTATGTATAGGGTGGACAGGTCTGAAAACAGAACAGTCCATGGTAGGTGAGGGATTATTATGTTTTATTTTTCATTTATTTCATTGATTTAAACAATAAGAATAATATTTCCTATCGTAAAAAATGATTTGATGGTTCTTTTGATGTTGATACATGGTTGATACATTGTTTTTAGTACTTGTCTTTTGTAGGCTAGGCATGTGAACCTTTGGTCCCTTTTCAGCAGATTCTGGATCAGAAGGCTGTTGTTTTCGACCTGTCTGAGTAACCCACCCTACGCAGAGGCTAACTGCATTAAAATTGCATGCCTTTGAACCTAAACATTAGTATGAAGAGCCATGCCATGTCAAATACTTTGAACCTGCTAATCATAATCATGATCATACTGGGGTATACTTCCTCAGAATGCGATGTCGTGGAGCAAGAATGTTGGTTCGCGTTCTTTACTATACCGTTTGAATGACAAATTTTAAGGATTTTGTGTTGAAAATAGCATTTGATATTTACACAGATAACAGACATCCTTCTCTTGAATTCAACAACAAAGACGGTATAATGTGAGACTTCTGTCTCCCCTTCTTTTGGATGCAATATCAAGACGAAATCCTTCACTCTTTGAATCGCGCGCGCTCCCGCGAGGGAGTGCCAATCCAGAGAGTCATGCATCGGGTGATACAACACCTGTTCTAGTAGGATGGTCTGGATCAAAGTCTAGGGCCTATTTTTACTCCCAGTACGTCCCTGCACACACACGTACAACTGTAATAAATGCACTGCTGAACTTATGAATGAATACATGAATTCGTGAATTACATCTGGACATACATAAACAGCTACGTAAAGGAGTGTTCACCTGATTAATTCTTTAACAGTGTAGCCAACACATTCCGTCACAGAAGTCACACATGGGTCAAACCTGCCATAGGAGCCCGGGCTTTCTTGACTGTTGGGATAGGTGGCTACGCTAACTAGCTATGGCTAACGTTACAAAGCTTAAATTTAGCTCGCAGTGACAGCACGTCGGAGGGCGAAACTTTTCCAATAGTTTGTTTCTTATGGATCAAGACGAAATTAGACTATGAACACGAAGGTATTGTGTAATGTAATCCGTATTTTTATAGGCTATCTCAGTTGTTTAAAACGCCTTTCGCCTGCCTGTCTGTCGACTCCTTTGATGGAGAGAGATCTTTTGTTGGCCTACCAAGTACCAACCCAGTCAGACATGGATAGTTTCCCTTTGGCGGCGATTAGGTCTGTTTTTTCATTCATCTTGTGAGGGTGTTTTTATCCAAGTCTGTACATTTGTGTTACAATAGTGTGAAAGAGCTAATTTTATATTAAAAAGTAAAAAGCTAGGCGAAGACACTTTTCCTCAGGACAGGTGAGTTCTACCTCTCAGATATAACTCCACAGGTGAACCACCTCAGGAAGGGACTCGCCAGCAATAGGCTGAAGTTGTCAAACTGTCTTTTCATGTATTCATGTATTCACTGTATATTGAAACCGGTAATCTATTTCATGCTAATAGATGTATAAATAGTCAAATGAAATAGGCCCTAATGTAATTTCGGAGATATGTGATCTCTCTTTTCATGTGATAACCAATGAGATAAGCTGATGAGATGGACATGTGTGACCTGTGCATACATGTAAGCGTGCAAGTGTCAATAAAGATTCAGTCTTTATTAATTTTTTTACAGCAAAGCTGATTTCTCACTCTGTGGTTTATTACCATTGTTTTGGAAAAGACGCGGCGCTATGTAGACATGATGACGTCATAGGGCACAAAGAGATTGTGACGCACTTTACCAAATGATATAAAAACGACTTGCAAAATCAAACCTGTCAGTGATGAAAGAAATGTTCATCACAAGGCAAAGGAGTCGTTTGAAAGAGTTTGCCATTCATACTGAGTCAGTAAAACATGGATGAAATCCCAAAACAGAAAAGACAACAAGAACGGAGGCCTAAACAGAAGGTAAGTAAGTGGGTTAAACCTTCGGGGTTTAGGTTGGTTGAGGGGAAGTTCTATGGGCGTATGTGAAGCCCTCTGTGACATGCTTGCGTGTAAAAAGAGCTATACAAATACATTTGATTTGAACATGGTTATTTATCTAGTAGCTAAAACGATGAAAACACACGAAAATGTTTGATTCTTCAGATTGTTTTAGAATTTCATTTCTGTGAGTTTAACTGTTGTGTTTAACAATGTGACTTAACTTGGATACATAGTGTAGATCTAGTTATATTTCATATTTCCAAGTCATTAACTTGGATACATAGTGTAGATCCGAGACAGAGAGGTGCCTTGAACAGAAATTATTTTAACTTTTGATATGACTTGGAAATATGAAATATAACTTTTGATATGACTTGGAAATATGAAATATAACTTTTGAAGTCATATCAAAAGTTAAAATAATTTCTGTTCAAGGCACCTCTCTGTCTCTCTCTCTCTCTCTCTCTCTCTCTCTCTCTCTCTCTCTCTCTCTCTCTCTCTCTCTCTCTCTGTGTCTCTCTCTCTCTCACCACCTACTCCCCTCAACTCAATCTACCTCCATGTCTCCTAAAACTCTGATAACTTTCTCTGTTACTTTGCCTTGCTAAAGCGTTTGTCTTGCCTGCAGATCAGGGTTACATGTGTGAAGATGCCTCCCATGTACCAGAGCAGCTACCGTGAGTAATCGGTTTATTAATGTATCAAAAGTACAACATTCATGATTGAATTATCACTTTCTATCAAGAGAGAGGGATCCATCAATCACACTGTGACAATCCTCGACATGTAGGTGTTCTTCCACTAATCAAAATCCAATCCCGCCCAGAGGAACCAATGACGCTGGACGAAATTCCTGTGTCAGAGGCCATGATGTCCCACCCGTGAGTGTCCCTGTTAACGTCCCCTTTAGGCTACTGGTCTGTTGAACACAATGTTAAGATGTGTCGTTAGTTGTCATTGTACTGTATAGAGAGTCTGTTCTTGTTCTTGTTACAGTCAGTGGAGACTGGTCAAAAAGGTCCTGTTGAGAAAGGTAGATAAAATCTTTAGTTTCTAACTCAAAATACTTTTTTACTCAGCTTGACAATAACTATGTGTACTGTATCTGAACTGCGATTGAACTTTCTCCCCTTTTTTCACTCTGCCTGTTTTCTCTCCTCTCTTTCCATCCTTTTCTGTCTCTTCCCCCTCTCACCCTCTCTGTCTCTCTCTCTCTCTCTCTCTCTCTCTCTCTCTCTCTCTCTCTCTCAGAACAAGAGTATCGCTGAGCTGCAGAAGCGCTCAGAGGAGATGATGGAGTGGGTTCTCCAGGTGGCCAATGATGGGGTTCTGCCTGCCATTGCCCTTTACCAGGTCCACCTCCACCAAGACCCTCTGTCTTCCGCTACCTCCTACAGCAGCGGCATCTCGACAAGGAACAGGTCTTCTTCGTCTCCTCTTTTGTCCAAGGACCGGGCCTTTTCTCAGGGCTCAGCCCAGCCTGATTTCCCCGAGGGGATCATCTCAGAGAAGTCCCACCCCCTGCTGGAAAGCGGGCTGGGATCCAGGCCACAGGACAGGCTATCGAGCGAGAGGCCTCCGACACCCCTTCACCCCAGTAGGTCCACAGAGGAGGATATCCTTGCCACGGCATCCCTCACTGTGGCAGAGGTCATCGCCATGTTGAAGGGAGTGATGGTGAGAGACAGGGAAGAGGCGAAGCTATCTGCCATTGTAGAGGAGCTCTGTGACTCGGCCATGGACAAGGTGATGGACGAGTTGGTGCTTCACCACCCGGGCAGCTCCTTGTCTGAATTCTATTCGACAAGTATCTCTGAGGACCTGATCCTGAACACCTGGCAGGACGCCAAGGAGAAGATCCAGGTCCTCGCCGACATCCACATGGACGCCGTCAACGAGCAGATGCCCCCGCGGCCCCTGTTGTCTGCCAACAGCAATACGTCAGAGGTCGTCTTCCACAGGGAGAAAAAGGAGGCTGAGAAGATGGTGTCGTTCTTCATTGGCAGTGTGGCGGAAGCCCAGGAGATGGAAAAGGCTATGACATCGCCCAGGCCCAGCTGTGTGACAGCGGTATCGACCGGCTCAGGCCGCAGCTCGGTCAGCAGCATTGGACTCGTCAGATGCGATAGCGAGCCTCACAACCCCTCCACCCAGATGGAGAGCCTCTCTGGCATCCTGTCCCACCATGCCCTCTTCCAGAGACAGGGCGTTTTCACCACAGAGGAGAAGCTGGAGCTGGTGAGGCGGTTGGGGGGCATCCTCCAGGGGATAGTGGCCAGAGAAAGACGCTCTTCCCTGAACCATCCCCAAGACTCCGACACGGCCTCCCTGCCCCAGAACATCTCCAGTGCCTGCACCATCATCCACCTTGTTCTGGAGAACTTCAGCGCAGCAGCAGAGATGATTACAGAAGGAGAGGTGGACTTCCTGCAGCCACGCGGTAATGACTTCACCCTGTTAGTGGAGTGCGTGAGCGAGTCCCTGCTCAGCCAGGTTACGGAGGAGGTGAAGGCCCTACAGAGGAGGAACCAGGGGGTCAGCAGCGGGAGGAGCAGCAGGAGGAGCCGCAGCCAGGGAGAGCTGCTGGGGAACTGGGTCAAGGGAAAGGAGGAGAAGGAGGCCTGCACACGCTCGTGTCAGGAAAGCTTCCTTTTCAGCACCCAGCAGGAGGAGAGGAGATCAGAGGAGGAGTGCGGCTCGGCTAGCGACGAGGAGGAGGAGGAGCAGCAGAAGGAGGAGGCCAGGTCAGCCTCCAGTAGCCCTAGCCCCAAGAGCCCTAGCACCAGGGGCCCTAGCCCCAGGAGCCCTAGCCCCAGGATCAAGGCAAACAGCCACAACCTCAACCTGACGGCTCACAAAATGCTGGACACTGTCATGCGGATGGCCTACTCCACCAGATCAGTCTCCAATGATGAAGACTGCGAAAAAGACAAAGGAGGCTCCTCCGTCGGGTTGTTGGACCAGGCTGAGTACGACCTGGGCCGCCTGCTCGCCTCTCACAACATGTGTACCAGGATGTTGCAGACGAGGATCCAGAGCTTCTCCATGGAGCTGATCGACCGCCTCTATGAGCTGCTCCTGGACACGCAGGTGGGACGACTCCCCTCGACAGGCCGCTGCCGCTCCAAGCCCAACATCCAGAACCCGGAGGCCAAGCAGCACCTGGACTGGGAGCTCTTCGCTCCGATGCTGTACAATTTCATCCACTTGGCTTTCAAGAAACTGATGGAGAACTTCCTTGGCCTGACCAACTCGCTTCCGGACGAATGTGTCCTGGTGAACGACCACCTCGAATGGATGTGTAAGAAGGACAGGACCTCCATCAAGGATGTATCTTGGGAGAGCAGCGACAGCAGTGACAGCGACAACAGCAGCGACCGCACGTCTCTGGAAGGGTCCCACTGCGTGATGCCGGGCCCCAGCCGAGGGACTGTGGGTAGGAACCGGCCATCTTCCTCTGCCAGCCAGGACCAGAGGAGGGCGCTAGAGGCCATTTCTGAGGTGTTGACCCTCAAAGTGGGAGGGGTCCTTCAGTGCTCCTGCAATGACCCAGAAAAAGTAATGGCCATTGTCAACAAAGGTAGAGAAATCTTTTACTCAATTCAATATATTGACCCCAAAGGGAATTTTCAGGTGTTCAGGTAGCCTAACTAGTAACACTGAGCACACTGTTACAGAATAAGTACAAATGATAGACTGCATTAAATGGAATGCTCTTTAGAAATAGAATGTCTCACCATGTCGCCATATTGCTGTTATTAAATGGATGTGTTTTACATGTTACAAGAAGTCCTCCTTGTGAAATTTTCCTTAACCTTTTGAGGTATAAGACCTCTGGAGTCTATATCTTTGCCATATAATACAGAGTTGTAAGTGCTACAGTACTGCTGTAGGTATAGTTAAGAACTATAATATTAATACTGTTTAAAGAAAAGTATAGGTAATAGCTATAGTAATACAAGGATACTTAAAAGTGTGAGTGTGGTTTTTTTTTGTGCCAGGCCTTGATGCTGAGTTCATGGCCAGGATCGCTGACCTTTGCAGGTCCTCCTCTGAAGCCACAACAGGAAGTCTCAACCCAGAGTTGAGTTCAAGTTTCACTAACCTAGAAGTAGGCCAGTTTGAGAAGGCCAATATTGTCCCCGACAACGACAATGTTGACCATGTTTGTGAATTCCATGAAGAGGAAGACATGTCAGATAGTCTGACCAAAGGCATCAACATTGCCAGGCAAATAAATACTACGGGGGATGGGAAAGATGATGAAGCTTCTGGTCTCCCTGAGGTGGTCCAGGTGCTTCCCTGGTTGCCCCCGAGACCCCCTGAGACCCCCTCCCTGCAAACTTTGGAGATTGGCATCCAGGAGAAGGTCTGGAAGCCCTCCGGGCCCAGTGCCCTACACCACCAGACCCTGCGGGACCTGCTGCATGGTCTTCTGGTCCGCCTGGCCCTCCAGGAGTCCCCCTCAACCTCTAGCACCCTCACCTTCTCACAGATAGAGGCAACTCTCCTCCAGGAAGTAGGCTGGATTCTCAAGACCCAAGATGGGATCAGCCTCGTCCTGGAGCACCTGCCTCAGAGCCCTTTCTACAGCGGCACAGACGCCCTGGACGCCATGTTGGAGGCGGCTTATGCTAAGCTGTTGCTCAGCGCTAACAGCAGCAGAGCCCTGCTCCGCTCCGCTTGCCATGGAGAAGCTGGAGCCATTTGTGGTCTGGCTGAGACTATCGCCAAGGTCATCTCCCGCCACGCCGAGGCCTGGCGCGCTCCTGCCGTGTCCGATCTTAGCGTCCATTTTGAGAAGGAGAATGCTATAAACTCTGCTGGCTTGGAAAAGGCCGGTGGAAGCTCCAGCTCCCTGTGTGAGGATGTGAGGCTACATGATGGACCTGAGATGGAGTCTTCTGGCTTGGGAAAGGCCAGTGAGACCCATATGGAGACTAAAGCAGATGGAAAGGTCAAGAAGACATGTGACAGATTTGGTTTGGTAAAGGCCAGAGAGTGTCCCTTCTCCTCCAGATCACCGGAAGAGCTCAGGGTCTCCAGGAAGCAGAGAGAGAGAGCTGCAGACCCAGGCTTGTTAAAGGCCTGGGAGAAGATCGACAGGTCTTCTGAGGAGACCTCCACCTCCCAGTCCTGCCACTCCTCCTCTTCATCCTCCAACTCAATGTTATCTCCCTCTGTGCCCTCCCAAACCTTCAACAGGTCTTCCATCTTCCATTCCAATCTGGGCCGTCTTGGAAAGAAAAAACTCTCCAGCCTCCAAAGATGGTTCACATTGGTAAGATGAAAATAACTCCACAAACACTGGCACTGGGTAGAACTGACCTTAACTGAGTCAAGGATAAGATGGGTTACAAGTAAGCATGTGTAGAATACATTATGTATGAGTTGTAAACATTAGATGTAATTATTTTGCAGACTTATTCATTCAAATCCAAACACGAGGGATTTGAACCTCTGACAGTTACAGTTAATGTAGTTATGTCCTGTCAACATAATGTAAAACATTTAAGAATTTAAAGGAATTATGTTTGTCTTTACTCTCCCTTCCACCCCAGATGAGAAAGAAGACCAAGGCTGTCACTGGAAAAAGGAAAAAACAAAAGACAGTTACTCCTCTCAACGGTAAAAGTGAGATTATGAATGGATATTTGTTCATTTAGGCTAGGCTTTAGTTGGCTCTCCCATCATTTCACACAAACACACACACGCAGACACACACGCACACACACACACGCACACACACACACACACTCGTTGCAAGTAAATAGACAGTGCTGAAGGTGTGTGTGATGTTATGTCCTGTTGTGTGATGGTTTTCCATGTCCAGGCCCAGATCTTGCAGAGTCCTCCAGCATCCCAGGAGAAGAGGAACAGAAGCAGAAGCAGAAGAAGAAGAAGAAGTCTATTAAAGGCTTCTTCTGCAGGATCTCTGGAGCTCTCTCCAAGGTGTTCTGCTGTAGCTGCATGACTCACCAGTAGAGGGAGCTGCCTGCTTACTGACCTGACTACAGCAAGGACCTGTCACTTCCCACTCTGATCATTTTTTTAAATCACTTTTGATCTGTTTTTCATGAATAAAAAAAACCCTAAAAAACATTGGCATTTTGTTTACACCTCCCTTATAATCGCTAAGCTGTTGTGTTTTGGTTTTGTGACATCTCCATATCAGGACTTCAGCCACACAGAGGATACTTATTGTGGCACAGTACACAGCCACTTTACTTCAGTTTAAGACTGAGATAAAACACTAGCATTTCACACACACTAGCAGGGGAGAAACGGTGGAGTGTTCACACACCAATCAATATCTGTCACCAGGGAATCATGAATGTAATCACAAAGTTGAAGAAACCTTTTGAATAATGTCACAAATTACAATTTAACATATCCATGAGGATAAATATACATTTGTCCCAATGTCCTCATGTATGCTTCCAGTCTTGATCTTCACGTGCAGGCTTTGAACCAGTAAACTAGACCAGAGCATTTTAACATGCAAACTTTTAATTACAAATTGTAACTCAACATTTTTGTAGCCCAAGAAATGAAAGAAGATTGAATTAGGAATAGATGTCCCCAGTTCTGGATTATGTTTTGCATGTTAAAATGGACATTGTATATTTGATAATACGAGATCACATAGTTTTAATAAAAACACAATAGTGGTGCTGTTGTATAAAGTTAGAATGGTCTGTGAAAAGCAGAAAGTCTGCTGTACAGAATGCTCTGGTCTAGTTTACTGGTTCAAAGCCTGCAAGTGAAGATCAAGACTGGAAAGATCATCCTTGGTTCAGCATCACCGCATCGAGAATAATAGGTTAAATACTATGTATATAAATACTATGTATATAAATATGTGTATAAAAACATGTCCAGTCTTTATCCAAAATGAAAATACAAAACACGTCATGCAGATTATCTATGATAAAATATAATAAGTCCAGTTAGCCTGTTGGAAGACAATTGTGATCCTGATTCATAAAAACAAAACGTTTGAGCTCTCAGGAACACATGTTGTATGTAGCAGCACTTGTCTGCAAACATGGTGCTCACTTGACTAAATGGTCACCACTCAACTCCTGTTGTAATGTTACTGTAGCTAATAACCAGGCTGAGCAGCAAGCTGGTCGAAAGTTTTACCTTCAACCATGAAGACAAGCAGAAGAATCCAAGGCTGCATGATGCACTTCACTTTGTTTCAAAAGAAGAAGACGGGCATCAGTGGTGTGTGCCTTCCACTTTTATAGCCATTTCATCCACCTTGCACTGACCAAATCGCGAAGCAGGCAAGAAATATGAAAATAATCATGTAAATTGAGTTTTAGAAACCATAACAACTATTTGAATAAGGTAACTGACATTCACTGATAATACAACGTCAATTGATAATATAATACAATTTTCAACGATGCATTAAAATCATGCAAAGGTGGTAAAATGTGACATGTGATGAGCACTTTCCATGCAAATGTCCACACTAGGGACCCATTCATAGAAGCCTAGGCCTCGTGGCGTAAAGCACAGTAGGCCTATAGGCCTACAGGAGAGACATGGTGTTAAAAAGAATATAGACCCATTTTAAAGAGTTTTTTATTCAGACTCAGAATACTAAAGCCAACAGTCCATGATGACAGTTTCACAATATATTGTTTACAGTCCTCAAGTTCAAGTTTTCAAATGTACTGTAATTGTCAAATGTACAAAACAACACAAGGTCAGACTGGGCACTGAAATTCTTAAGACAAGACAACGCAAGCACCTGGCATAACACAACCTAACATATAAGTACACAGAACATAATTTACATCTATGCTAAGCTTAAATAAGTAAAACTTCCTAAATGTACAGATAACAATAAATGATACACTATACTAACCCTACATACAAATAAAACCTATTACAACCCTATAACCTATTCTAACCTAGGTGGAGTACAGTGCAATAGTGCAAAATTACAGATAGTGCAACCAGCAGCTGAAAGTGACAGTGTGTAAGTAACTATTAAGAGGCCAATCAGTGACTATGTCAATGACCATACAGGAGCCTGATGGCAAAGTACAGTGAGGTACAGTAGTGCAATGTTACTGATGCAACCAGTAGCTGAAAGTGACCGTGTTTAAGTGACTAGTGTGCAGTGAATCAATGGCCATATCAATGTGTAACCCAGGGTTACAGGGCACAAATTAATTACATGTAAGATAAAATTATTTATAAACAGTAACAAATAAATAACTATTATATTCACAAAGGTAAAATGCAAGAGCTATTATTTATTTGTTTATTAAGAAAAGTGATGCTGGTGTGGTTTGGTCCCAGGTTGATGCTGTGGATCAATGTAGCCTACATATTTGTTTCATGTTTTTATGTTGGGATAACTTGCTGTTGGTGAATGTGCATCTTTCGGGGTGCAGGCGAGAAAGTTTGGGGTCTCGTGCGCTCTCGCGCGGAGAAAGGAAGGCTAACCGCAATAGAGGGAGACGAGAGAGAGACTAGAAATAAAAAAAACGATTAGCATTTTACTGAGAAGAAAGAAAGAGACAAAGATATTGATTTAGTTAGCTAGTAATGTATGTTGTTGTTTTGTGAATGAGTATTGATTGAGAGAATATTAATTATTTTGCTTAAAGCGAGGGTTTTGTTTTCCTGAATTGGTTTGTTTTAGCGGTTGGCTAGCCGACGAAGCTCTGCTACAGTAGGCCTACGGTTGGAGAACTAATAGCTGCCTTAGCTGTGTCCTTTTTTCCCCTCCTGCATTCTTCTACATTCCTTGGGGAAAAATAAAGCAGAGGTAATAGAGAAACAACATATCAAAAATAATAACAACAACAATTCTATTACCTCTGAAATATAGCCAACGTGTTCTGTGTGTTTCATTCTGTAGTGCAAACAGTACCATCTTTCCAAAGAACCACATATTCTGATACATCTCCCATTGATCATCATTATTATTCTCTGTAGCGGTGTTAAAGTTAGACACTCGTTACACATACATGTAAGCGCACGCGTGCGTGTGTTAATAAAGATTCAGTCTTTATTTATTGTTTTACAGCAAAGCTGATTTCTCACTGTGTGGTTTATTACGTGAAAGTAGTATTTGGATAGCACTGGGTACAGGACGTAGAATCGCTGTACAATTCACACTGTAAAAAATGTCCCTACCAATTCGAGTAAAGTGGGAAACAACCCGCGAGTAGTTATTTAAAAACATCCCAATCGTACCTATTTGTCAAAACGTCGGGCCATTGTTTTGGAAAAGACGCCGCGCTATTTAGACATGATGACGTCATGGGGCATAAAGGGATTGTGACGCACTTTACCAAATGATATAAAAACGACTTGCAAAATCAAACCTGTCAGTGATGAAAGAAATGTTCATCACAAGGCAAAGGAGTCGTTTGAAAGAGTTTGCCATTCATACTGAGTCAGTAAAACATGGATGAAATCCCAAAACAGAAAAGACAACAAGAACGGAGGCCTAAACAGAAGGTAAGTAAGTGGGTTAAACCTTCGGGGTTTAGGTTGGTTGAGGGGCAGTTCTATGGGCGTATGTAAAGCCCTCTGTGACATGCTTGCGTGTAAAAAGGGCTATACAAATACATTTGATTTGAATATGGTTATTTATCCTAGTAGCTAAAACGATGAAAACACACGAAAATGTTTGATTCTTCAGATTCTTTAGAATTTCATTTCTGTGAGTTTAACTGTTGTGTTTAACAATGTGACTTAACTTGGATACATAGTGTAGATCTAGTTATATTTCATATTTCCAAGTCATTAACTTGGATACATAGTGTAGATCACAGACAGAGAGGTGCCTTGAACAGAAATTATTTTAACTTTTGATATGACTTGGAAATATGAAATATAACTTTTGATATGACTTGGAAATATGAAATATAACTTTTGAAGTCATATCAATCTACCTCCATGTCTCCAAAAACTCTGATAACTTTCTCTGTTACTTTGCCTTGCTAAAGCGTTTGTCTTGCCTGCAGATCAGGGTTACATGTGTGAAGATGCCTCCCATGTACCAGAGCAGCTACCGTGAGTAATCGGTTTATTAATGTATCAAAAGTACAACATTCATGATTGAATTATCACTTTCTATCAAGAGAGAGGGATCCACCAATCACACTGTGACAATCCTCGACATATAGGTGTTCTTCCACCAATCAAAATCCAATCCCGCCCAGAGGAACCAATGACGCTGGACGAAATTCCAGTGTCAGAGGCCATGATGTCCCACCCGTGAGTGTCCCTGTTAACGTCCCCTTTAGGCTACTGGTCTGTTGAACACAATGTTAAGATGTGTCGTTAGTTGTCATTGTACTGTATAGAGAGTCAGTAACACATCTGTTCTTGTTCTTGTTACAGTCAGTGGAGACTGGTCAAAAAGGTCCTGTTGAGAAAGGTAGATAAAATCTTTAGTTTCTAACTCAAAATACTTTTTTACTCAGCTTGACAATAACTATGTGTACTGTATCTGAACTGCGATTGAACTTTCTCCCCTTTTTTCACTCTGCCTGTTTTCTCTCCTCTCTTTCCATCCTTTTCTGTCTCTTCCCCCTCTCACCCTCTCTGTCTGTCTCTCTCTCTCTCTCTCTCTCTCTCTCTCTCTCTCTCTCTCTCTCTCTCTCTCTTAGAACAAGAGTATCGCTGAGCTGCAGAAGCGCTCAGAGGAGATGATGGAGTGGGTTCTCCAGGTGGCCAATGATGGGGTTCTGCCTGCCATTGCCCTTTACCAGGTCCACCTCCACCAAGACCCTCTGTCTTCCGCTACCTCCTACAGCAGCGGCATCTCGACAAGGAACAGGTCTTCTTCGTCTCCTCTTTTGTCCAAGGACCGGGCCTCTTCTCAGGGCTCAGCCCAGCCTGATGTCCCCGAGGGGATCATCTCAGAGAAGTCCCACCCCCTGCTGGAAAGCGGGCTGGGATCCAGGCCACAGGACAGGCTATCGAGCGAGAGGCCTCCGACACCCCTTCACCCCAGTAGGTCCACAGAGGAGGATATCCTTGCCACGGCATCCCTCACTGTGGCAGAGGTCATCGCCATGTTGAAGGGAGTGATGGCGAGAGACAGGGAAGAGGCGAAGCTGTCTGCCATTGTAGAGGAGCTCTGTGACTCGGCCATGGACAAGGTGATGGACGAGTTGGTGCTTCACCACCCGGGCAGCTCCTTGTCTGAATTCTATTTGACAAGTATCTCTGAGGACCTGATCCTGAACACCTGGCAGGACGCCAAGGAGAAGATCCAGGTCCTCGCCGACATCCACATGGACGCCGTCAACGAGCAGATGCCCCCGCGGCCCCTGTTGTCTGCCAACAGCAATACGTCAGAGGTCGTCTTCCACAGGGAGAAAAAGGAGGCTGAGAAGATGGTGTCGTTCTTCATTGGCAGTGTGGCGGAAGCCCAGGAGATGGAAAAGGCTATGACATCGCCCAGGCCCAGCTGTGTGACAGCGGTATTGACCGGCTCAGGCCGCAGCTCGGTCAGCAGCATTGGACTCGTCAGATACGATAGCGAGCCTCACAACCCCTCCACCCAGATGGAGAGCCTCTCTGGCATCCTGTCCCACCATGCCCTCTTCCAGAGACAGGGCGTTTTCACCACAGAGGAGAAGCTGGAGCTGGTGAGGCGGTTGGGGGGCATCCTCCAGGGGATAGTGGCCAGAGAAAGACGCTCTTCCCTGAACCATCCCCAAGACGCCGACACGGCCTCCCTGCCCCAGAACATCTCCAGTGCCTGCACCATCATCCACCTTGTTCTGGAGAACTTCAGCGCAGCAGCGGAGATGATTACAGAAGGAGAGGTGGACTTCCTGCAGCCACGCGGTAATGACTTCACCCTGTTAGTGGAGTGCGTGAGCGAGTCCCTGCTCAGCCAGGTTACGGAGGAGGTGAAGGCCCTACAGAGGAGGAACCAGGGGGTCAGCAGCGGGAGGAGCAGCAGGAGGAGCCGCAGCCAGGGAGAGCTGCTGGGGAACTGGGTCAAGGGAAAGGAGGAGAAGGAGGCCTGCACACGCTCGTGTCAGGAAAGCTTCCTTTTCAGCACCCAGCAGGAGGAGAGGAGATCAGAGGAGGAGTGCGGCTCGGCTAGCGACGAGGAGGAGGAGGAGCAGCAGAAGGAGGAGGCCAGGTCAGCCTCCAGTAGCCCTAGCCCCAAGAGCCCTAGCACCAGGGGCCCTAGCCCCAGGAGCCCTAGCCCCAGGATCAAGGCAAACAGCCACAACCTCAACCTGACGGCTCACAAAATGCTGGACACTGTCATGCGGATGGCCTACTCCACCAGATCAGTCTCCAATGATGAAGACTGCGAAAAAGACAAAGGAGGCTCCTCCGTCGGGTTGTTGGACCAGGCTGAGTACGACCTGGGCCGCCTGCTCGCCTCTCACAACATGTGTACCAGGATGTTGCAGACGAGGATCCAGAGCTTCTCCATGGAGCTGATCGACCGCCTCTATGAGCTGCTCCTGGACACGCAGGTGGGACGACTCCCCTCGACAGGCCGCTGCCGCTCCAAGCCCAACATCCAGAACCCGGAGGCCAAGCAGCACCTGGACTGGGAGCTCTTCGCTCCGATGCTGTACAATTTCATCCACTTGGCTTTCAAGAAACTGATGGAGAACTTCCTTGGCCTGACCAACTCGCTTCCGGACGAATGTGTCCTGGTGAACGACCACCTCGAATGGATGTGTAAGAAGGACAGGACCTCCATCAAGGATGTATCTTGGGAGAGCAGCGACAGCAGTGACAGCGACAACAGCAGCGACCGCACGTCTCTGGAAGGGTCCCACTGCGTGATGCCGGGCCCCAGCCGAGGGACTGTGGGTAGGAACCGGCCATCTTCCTCTGCCAGCCAGGACCAGAGGAGGGCGCTAGAGGCCATTTCTGAGGTGTTGACCCTCAAAGTGGGAGGGGTCCTTCAGTGCTCCTGCAATGACCCAGAAAAAGTAATGGCCATTGTCAACAAAGGTAGAGAAATCTTTTACTCAATTCAATATATTGACCCCAAAGGGAATTTTCAGGTGTTCAGGTAGCCTAACTAGTAACACTGAGCACACTGTTACAGAATAAGTACAAATGATAGACTGCATTAAATGGAATGCTCTTTAGAAATAAAATGTCTCACCATGTCGCCATATTGCTGTTATTAAATGGATGTGTTTTACATGTTACAAGAAGTCCTCCTTGTGAAATTTTCCTTAACCTTTTGAGGTATAAGACCTCTGGAGTCTATATCTTTGCCATATAATACAGAGTTGTAAGTGCTACAGTACTGCTGTAGGTATAGTTAAGAACTATAATATTAATACTGTTTAAAGAAAAGTATAGGTAATAGCTATAGTAATACAAGGATACTTAAAAGTGTGAGTGTGGTTGTTTTTTGTGCCAGGCCTTGATGCTGAGTTCATGGCCAGGATCGCTGACCTTTGCAGGTCCTCCTCTGAAGCCACAACAGGAAGTCTCAACCCAGAGTTGAGTTCAAGTTTCACTAACCTAGAAGTAGGCCAGTTTGAGAAGGCCAATATTGTCCCCGACAACGACAATGTTGACCATGTTTGTGAATTCCATGAAGAGGAAGACATGTCAGATAGTCTGACCAAAGGCATCAACATTGCCAGGCAAATAAATACTACGGGGGATGGGAAAGATGATGAAGCTTCTGGTCTCCCTGAGGTGGTCCAGGTGCTTCCCTGGTTGCCCCCGAGACCCCCTGAGACCCCCTCCCTGCAAACTTTGGAGATTGGCATCCAGGAGAAGGTCTGGAAGCCCTCCGGGCCCAGTGCCCTACACCACCAGACCCTGCGGGACCTGCTGCATGGTCTTCTGGTCCGCCTGGCCCTCCAGGAGTCCCCCTCAACCTCTAGCACCCTCACCTTCTCACAGATAGAGGCAACTCTCCTCCAGGAAGTAGGCTGGATTCTCAAGACCCAAGATGGGATCAGCCTCGTCCTGGAGCACCTGCCTCAGAGCCCTTTCTACAGCGGCACAGACGCCCTGGACGCCATGTTGGAGGCGGCTTATGCTAAGCTGTTGCTCAGCGCTAACAGCAGCAGAGCCCTGCTCCGCTCCGCTTGCCATGGAGAAGCTGGAGCCATTTGTGGTCTGGCTGAGACCATCGCCAAGGTCATCTCCCGCCACGCCGAGGCCTGGCGCGCTCCTGCCGTGTCCGATCTTAGCGTCCATTTTGAGAAGGAGAATGCTATAAACTCTGCTGGCTTGGAAAAGGCCGGTGGAAGCTCCAGCTCCCTGTGTGAGGATGTGAGGCTACATGATGGACCTGAGATGGAGTCTTCTGGCTTGGGAAAGGCCAGTGAGACCCATATGGAGACTAAAGCAGATGGAAAGGTCAAGAAGACATGTGACAGATTTGGTTTGGTAAAGGCCAGAGAGTGTCCCTTCTCCTCCAGATCACCGGAAGAGCTCAGGGTCTCCAGGAAGCAGAGAGAGAGAGCTGCAGACCCAGGCTTGTTAAAGGCCTGGGAGAAGATCGACAGGTCTTCTGAGGAGACCTCCACCTCCCAGTCCTGCCACTCCTCCTCTTCATCCTCCAACTCAATGTTATCTCCCTCTGTGCCCTCCCAAACCTTCAACAGGTCTTCCATCTTCCATTCCAATCTGGGCCGTCTTGGAAAGAAAAAACTCTCCAGCCTCCAAAGATGGTTCACATTGGTAAGATGAAAATAACTCCACAAACACTGGCACTGGGTAGAACTGACCTTAACTGAGTCAAGGATAAGATGGGTTACAAGTAAGCATGTGTAGAATACATGATGTATGAGTTGTAAACATTAGATGTAATTATTTTGCAGACTTATTCATTCAAATCCAAACACGAGGGATTTGAACCTCTGACAGTTACAGTTAATGTAGTTATGTCCTGTCAACATAATGTAAAACATTTAAGAATTTAAAGGAATTATGTTTGTCTTTACTCTCCCTTCCACCCCAGATGAGAAAGAAGACCAAGGCTGTCACTGGAAAAAGGAAAAAACAAAAGACAGTTACTCCTCTCAACGGTAAAAGTGAGATTATGAATGGATATTTGTTCATTTAGGCTAGGCTTTAGTTGGCTCTCCCATCATTTCACACAAACACACACACACACGCAGACACACACGCACACACACACACACACACACACACACTCGTTGCAAGTAAATAGACAGTGCTGAAGGTGTGTGTGATGTTATGTCCTGTTGTGTGATGGTTTTCCATGTCCAGGCCCAGATCTTGCAGAGTCCTCCAGCATCCCAGGAGAAGAGGAACAGAAGCAGAAGCAGAAGAAGAAGAAGAAGTCTATTAAAGGCTTCTTCTGCAGGATCTCTGGAGCTCTCTCCAAGGTGTTCTGCTGTAGCTGCATGACTCACCAGTAGAGGGAGCTGCCTGCTTACTGACCTGACTACAGCAAGGACCTGTCACTTCCCACTCTGATCATTTTTTAAAATCACTTTTGATCTGTTTTTCATGAATAAAAAAAACCCTAAAAAACATTGGCATTTTGTTTACACCTCCCTTATAATCGCTAAGCTGTTGTGTTTTGGTTTTGTGACATCTCCATATCAGGATTTCAGCCACACAGAGGATATTTATTGTGGCACAGTACACAGCCACTTTACTTCAGTTTAAGACTGAGATAAAACACTAGCATTTCACACACACTAGCAGGGGAGAAACGGTGGAGTGTTCACACACCAATCAATATCTGTCACCAGGGAATCATGAATGTAATCACAAAGTTGAAGAAACCTTTTGAATAATGTCACAAATTACAATTTAACATTTCCATGACGATAAATATACATTTGTCCCAATGTCCTCATGTATGCTTCCAGTCTTGATCTTCACGTGCAGGCTTTGAACCAGTAAACTAGACCAGAGCATTTTAACATGCAAACTTTTAATTACAAATTGTAACTCAACATTTTTGTAGCCCAAGAAATGAAAGAAGATTGAATTAGAAATAGATGTCCCCAGTTCTGGATTATGTTTTGCATGTTAAAATGGACATTGTATATTTCATAATACGAGATCACATAGTTTTAATAAAAACACAATTGTGGTGCTGTTGTATGGCAAACCAGTCTGCCAGCCAGCCACAACACTGACCTATGGAAGCATGCCAAGTTTTAGCAAAGAGAAAAGAACAGTCATTGATTAGAATATTTTACAGTACAGGAAATAGATCTCTATGGATTATATAGTTTCAAAATTTAAGTTGTAACAAAGAATATACGACATTGACATAGATTCTTCATCTTTGTTGCTGACCTATCCATATCACATCTAACTTTCTAATATTATAGCTAAATGGTGTTGAGCCATTTAGCTCTAATATATGTCTACCAATGTTATAAAACAATGGTAGACATTTACATGGTTTCCACTTCAAAAGAAAGGACCAGAAATGTTTATAAAGTTAGAATGGTCTGTGAAAAGCAGAAAGTCTGCTGTACAGAATGCTCTGGTCTAGTTTACTGGTTCAAAGCCTGCAAGTGAAGATCAAGACTGGAAAGATCATCCTTGGTTCAGCATCACCACATCGAGAATAATAGGTTAAATACTATGTATATAAATACTATGTATATAAATATGTGTATAAAAACATGTCCAGTCTTTATCCAAAATGAAAATACAAAACACGTCATGCAGATTATCTATGATAAAATATAATAAGTCCAGTTAGCCTGTTGGAAGACAATTGTGATCCTGATTCATAAAAACAAAACGTTTGAGCTCTCAGGAACACATGTTGTATGTAGCAGCACTTGTCTGCAAACATGGTGCTCACTTGACTAAATGGTCACCACTCAACTCCTGTTGTAATGTTACTGTAGCTAATAACCAGGCTGAGCAGCAAGCTGGTCGAAAGTTTTACCTTCAACCATGAAGACAAGCAGAAGAATCCAAGGCTGCATGATGCACTTCACTTTGTTTCAAAAGAAGAAGACGGGCATCAGTGGTGTGTGCCTTCCACTTTTATAGCCATTTCATCCACCTTGCACTGACCAAATCGCGAAGCAGGCAAGAAATATGAAAATAATAATATAAATTGGGTTTTAGAAACCATAACAACTATTTGAATAAGGTAACTGACATTCACTGATAATACAACGTCAATTGATAATATAATACGATTTTCAACGATGCATTAAAATCATGCAAAGGTGGTAAAATGTGACATGTGATGAGCACTTTCCATGCAAATGTCCACACTAGGGACCCATTCATAGAAGCCTAGGCCTCGTGGTGTAAAGCACAGTAGGCCTATAGGCCTACAGGAGAGACATGGTGTTAAAAAGAATATAGACCCATTTTAAAGAGTTTTTTATTCAGACTCAGAATACTAAAGCCAACAGTCCATGATGACAGTTTTACAATATATTGTTTACAGTCCTCAAGTTCAAGTTTTCAAATGTACTGTAATTGTCAAATGTACAAAACAGTACAAGGTCAGACTGGGCACTGAAATTCTTAAGACAAGACAACGCAAGCACCTGGCATAACACAACCTAACATATAAGTACACAGAATATAATTTACATCTATGCTAAGCTTAAATAAGTAAAACTTCCTAAATGTACAGATAACAATAAATGATACACTATACTAACCCTACATACAAATAAAACCTATTACAACCCTATAACCTATTCTAACCTAGGTGGAGTACAGTGCAATAGTGCAAAATTACAGATAGTGCAACCAGCAGCTGAAAGTGACAGTGTGTAAGTAACTATTAAGAGGCCAATCAGTGACTATGTCAATGACCATACAGGAGCCTGATGGCAAAGTACAGTGAGGTACAGTAGTGCAATGTTACTGATGCAACCAGTAGCTGAAAGTGGCCGTGTTTAAGTGACTAGTGTGCAGTGAATCAATGGCCATATCAATGTGTAACCCAGGGTTACAGGGCACAAATTAATTACATGTAAAATAAAATTATTTATAAACAGTAACAAATAAATAACTATTATATTCACAAAGGTAATATGCAAGAGCTATTATTTATTTGTTTATTAAGAAAAGTGATGCTGGTGTGGTTTGGTCCCAGGTTGATGCTGTGGATCAATGTAGCCTACATATTTGTTTCATGTTTTTATGTTGGGATAACTTGCTGTTGGTGAATGTGCATCTTTCGGGGTGCAGGCGAGAAAGTTTGGGGTCTCGTGCGCTCTCGCGCGGAGAAAGGAAGGCTAACCGCAATAGAGGGAGACGAGAGAGAGACTAGAAATAAAAAAAGCGATTGGCATTTTACTGAGAAGAAAGAAAGAGACAAAGATATTGATTTAGTTATTGATTTAGTTAGCTAGTAATGTATGTTGTTGTTTTGTGAATGAGTATGGATTGAGAGAATATTAATTATTTTTGCTTAAAGCGAGGGTTTTGTTTTCCTGAATTGGTTTGTTTTAGCGGTTGGCTAGCCGACGAAGCTCTGCTACAGTAGGCCTACGGTTGGAGAACTATTAGCTGCCTTAGCTGTGTCCTTTTTTCCCCCTCCTGCAGATAAAGATTCAGTCTTTATTTATTGTTTTACAGCAAAGCTGATTTCTCACTGTGTGGTTTATTACGTGAAAGTAGTATTTGGATAGCACTGGGTACAGGACGTAGAATCGCTGTACAATTCACACTGTCAAAAATGTCCCTACCAATTCGAGTAAAGTGGGAAACAACCCACGAGTAGTTATTTAAAAACATCCCAATCGTACCTATTTGTCAAAACGTCGGGCCATTGTTTTGGAAAAGACGCCGCGCTATTTAGACATGATGACGTCATGGGGCATAAAGGGATTGTGACGCACTTTACCAAATGATATAAAAACGACTTGCAAAATCAAACCTGTCAGTGATGAAAGAAATGTTCATCACAAGGCAAAGGAGTCGTTTGAAAGAGTTTGCCATTCATACTGAGTCAGTAAAACATGGATGAAATCCCAAAACAGAAAAGACAACAAGAACGGAGGCCTAAACAGAAGGTAAGTAAGTGGGTTAAACCTTCGGGGTTTAGGTTGGTTGAGGGGCAGTTCTATGGGCGTATGTGAAGCCCTCTGTGACATGCTTGCGTGTAAAAAGGGCTATACAAATACATTTGATTTGAATATGGTTATTTATCCTAGTAGCTAAAACGATGAAAACACACGAAAATGTTTGATTCTTCAGATTCTTTAGAATTTCATTTCTGTGAGTTTAACTGTTGTGTTTAACAATGTGACTTAACTTGGATACATAGTGTAGATCTAGTTATATTTCATATTTCCAAGTCATTAACTTGGATACATAGTGTAGATCACAGACAGAGAGGTGCCTTGAACAGAAATTATTTTAACTTTTGATATGACTTGGAAATATGAAATATAACTTTTGATATGACTTGGAAATATGAAATATAACTTTTGAAGTCATATCAATCTACCTCCATGTCTCCAAAAACTCTGATAACTTTCTCTGTTACTTTGCCTTGCTAAAGCGTTTGTCTTGCCTGCAGATCAGGGTTACATGTGTGAAGATGCCTCCCATGTACCAGAGCAGCTACCGTGAGTAATCGGTTTATTAATGTATCAAAAGTACAACATTCATGATTGAATTATCACTTTCTATCAAGAGAGAGGGATCCACCAATCACACTGTGACAATCCTCGACATATAGGTGTTCTTCCACCAATCAAAATCCAATCCCGCCCAGAGGAACCAATGACGCTGGACGAAATTCCAGTGTCAGAGGCCATGATGTCCCACCCGTGAGTGTCCCTGTTAACGTCCCCTTTAGGCTACTGGTCTGTTGAACACAATGTTAAGATGTGTCGTTAGTTGTCATTGTACTGTATAGAGAGTCAGTAACACATCTGTTCTTGTTCTTGTTACAGTCAGTGGAGACTGGTCAAAAAGGTCCTGTTGAGAAAGGTAGATAAAATCTTTAGTTTCTAACTCAAAATACTTTTTTACTCAGCTTGACAATAACTATGTGTACTGTATCTGAACTGCGATTGAACTTTCTCCCCTTTTTTCACTCTGCCACTCACCTTTTCTCTCCTCTCTTTCCATCCTTTTCTGTCTCTTCCCCCTCTCACCCTCTCTCTCTCTCTCTCTCTCTCTCTCTCTCTCTCTCTCTCTCTTAGAACAAGAGTATCGCTGAGCTGCAGAAGCGCTCAGAGGAGATGATGGAGTGGGTTCTCCAGGTGGCCAATGATGGGGTTCTGCCTGCCATTGCCCTTTACCAGGTCCACCTCCACCAAGACCCTCTGTCTTCCGCTACCTCCTACAGCAGCGGCATCTCGACAAGGAACAGGTCTTCTTCGTCTCCTCTTTTGTCCAAGGACCGGGCCTCTTCTCAGGGCTCAGCCCAGCCTGATGTCCCCGAGGGGATCATCTCAGAGAAGTCCCACCCCCTGCTGGAAAGCGGGCTGGGATCCAGGCCACAGGACAGGCTATCGAGCGAGAGGCCTCCGACACCCCTTCACCCCAGTAGGTCCACAGAGGAGGATATCCTTGCCACGGCATCCCTCACTGTGGCAGAGGTCATCGCCATGTTGAAGGGAGTGATGGCGAGAGACAGGGAAGAGGCGAAGCTGTCTGCCATTGTAGAGGAGCTCTGTGACTCGGCCATGGACAAGGTGATGGACGAGTTGGTGCTTCACCACCCGGGCAGCTCCTTGTCTGAATTCTATTCGACAAGTATCTCTGAGGACCTGATCCTGAACACCTGGCAGGACGCCAAGGAGAAGATCCAGGTCCTCGCCGACATCCACATGGACGCCGTCAACGAGCAGATGCCCCCGCGGCCCCTGTTGTCTGCCAACAGCAATACGTCAGAGGTCGTCTTCCACAGGGAGAAAAAGGAGGCTGAGAAGATGGTGTCGTTCCTCATTGGCAGTGTGGCGGAAGCCCAGGAGATGGAAAAGGCTATGACATCGCCCAGGCCCAGCTGTGTGACAGCGGTATCGACCGGCTCAGGCCGCAGCTCGGTCAGCAGCATTGGACTCGTCAGATGCGATAGCGAGCCTCACAACCCCTCCACCCAGATGGAGAGCCTCTCTGGCATCCTGTCCCACCATGCCCTCTTCCAGAGACAGGGCGTTTTCACCACAGAGGAGAAGCTGGAGCTGGTGAGGCGGTTGGGGGGCATCCTCCAGGGGATAGTGGCCAGAGAAAGACGCTCTTCCCTGAACCATCCCCAAGACGCCGACACGGCCTCCCTGCCCCAGAACATCTCCAGTGCCTGCACCATCATCCACCTTGTTCTGGAGAACTTCAGCGCAGCAGCAGAGATGATTACAGAAGGAGAGGTGGACTTCCTGCAGCCACGCGGTAATGACTTCACCCTGTTAGTGGAGTGCGTGAGCGAGTCCCTGCTCAGCCAGGTTACGGAGGAGGTGAAGGCCCTACAGAGGAGGAACCAGGGGGTCAGCAGCGGGAGGAGCAGCAGGAGGAGCCGCAGCCAGGGAGAGCTGCTGGGGAACTGGGTCAAGGGAAAGGAGGAGAAGGAGGCCTGCACACGCTCGTGTCAGGAAAGCTTCCTTTTCAGCACCCAGCAGGAGGAGAGGAGATCAGAGGAGGAGTGCGGCTCGGCTAGCGACGAGGAGGAGGAGGAGCAGCAGAAGGAGGAGGCCAGGTCAGCCTCCAGTAGCCCTAGCCCCAAGAGCCCTAGCACCAGGGGCCCTAGCCCCAGGAGCCCTAGCCCCAGGATCAAGGCAAACAGCCACAACCTCAACCTGACGGCTCACAAAATGCTGGACACTGTCATGCGGATGGCCTACTCCACCAGATCAGTCTCCAATGATGAAGACTGCGAAAAAGACAAAGGAGGCTCCTCCGTCGGGTTGTTGGACCAGGCTGAGTACGACCTGGGCCGCCTGCTCGCCTCTCACAACATGTGTACCAGGATGTTGCAGACGAGGATCCAGAGCTTCTCCATGGAGCTGATCGACCGCCTCTATGAGCTGCTCCTGGACACGCAGGTGGGACGACTCCCCTCGACAGGCCGCTCCAAGCCCAACATCCAGAACCCGGAGGCCAAGCAGCACCTGGACTGGGAGCTCTTCGCTCCGATGCTGTACAATTTCATCCACTTGGCTTTCAAGAAACTGATGGAGAACTTCCTTGGCCTGACCAACTCGCTTCCGGACGAATGTGTCCTGGTGAACGACCACCTCGAATGGATGTGTAAGAAGGACAGGACCTCCATCAAGGATGTATCTTGGGAGAGCAGCGACAGCAGTGACAGCGACAACAGCAGCGACCGCGCGTCTCTGGAAGGGTCCCACTGCGTGATGCCGGGCCCCAGCCGAGGGACTGTGGGTAGGAACCGGCCATCTTCCTCTGCCAGCCAGGACCAGAGGAGGGCGCTAGAGGCCATTTCTGAGGTGTTGACCCTCAAAGTGGGAGGGGTCCTTCAGTGCTCCTGCAATGACCCAGAAAAAGTAATGGCCATTGTCAACAAAGGTAGAGAAATCTTTTACTCAATTCAATATATTGACCCCAAAGGGAATTTTCAGGTGTTCAGGTAGCCTAACTAGTAACACTGAGCACACTGTTACAGAATAAGTACAAATGATAGACTGCATTAAATGGAATGCTCTTTAGAAATAGAATGTCTCACCATGTCGCCATATTGCTGTTATTAAATGGATGTGTTTTACATGTTACAAGAAGTCCTCCTTGTGAAATTTTCCTTAACCTTTTGAGGTATAAGACCTCTGGAGTCTATATCTTTGCCATATAATACAGAGTTGTAAGTGCTACAGTACTGCTGTAGGTATAGTTAAGAACTATAATATTAATATTGTTTAAAGAAAAGTATAGGTAATAGCTATAGTAATACAAGGATACTTAAAAGTGTGAGTGTGGTTTTTTTTTGTGCCAGGCCTTGATGCTGAGTTCATGGCCAGGATCGCTGACCTTTGCAGGTCCTCCTCTGAAGCCACAACAGGAAGTCTCAACCCAGAGTTGAGTTCAAGTTTCACTAACCTACAAGTAGGCCAGTTTGAGAAGGCCAATATTGTCCCCGACAACGACAATGTTGACCATGTTTGTGAATTCCATGAAGAGGAAGACATGTCAGATAGTCTGACCAAAGGCATCAACATTGCCAGGCAAATAAATACTACGGGGGATGGGAAAGATGATGAAGCTTCTGGTCTCCCTGAGGTGGTCCAGGTGCTTCCCTGGTTGCCCCCGAGACCCCCTGAGACCCCCTCCCTGCAAACTTTGGAGATTGGCATCCAGGAGAAGGTCTGGAAGCTCTCCGGGCCCAGTGCCCTACACCACCAGACCCTGCGGGACCTGCTGCATGGTCTTCTGGTCCGCCTGGCCCTCCAGGAGTCCCCCTCAACCTCTAGCTCCCTCACCTTCTCACAGATAGAGGCAACTCTCCTCCAGGAAGTAGGCTGGATTCTCAAGACCCAAGATGGGATCAGCCTCGTCCTGGAGCACCTGCCTCAGAGCCCTTTCTACAGCGGCACAGACGCCCTGGACGCCATGTTGGAGGCGGCTTATGCTAAGCTGTTGCTCAGCGCTAACAGCAGCAGAGCCCTGCTCCGCTCCGCTTGCCATGGAGAAGCTGGAGCCATTTGTGGTCTGGCTGAGACCATCGCCAAGGTCATCTCCCGCCACGCCGAGGCCTGGCGCGCTCCTGCCGTGTCCGATCTTAGCGTCCATTTTGAGAAGGAGAATGCTATAAACTCTGCTGGCTTGGAAAAGGCCGGTGGAAGCTCCAGCTCCCTGTGTGAGGATGTGAGGCTACATGATGGACCTGAGATGGAGTCTTCTGGCTTGGGAAAGGCCAGTGAGACCCATATGGAGACTAAAGCAGATGGAAAGGTCAAGAAGACATGTGACAGATTTGGTTTGGTAAAGGCCAGAGAGTGTCCCTTCTCCTCCAGATCACCGGAAGAGCTCAGGGTCTCCAGGAAGCAGAGAGATAGAGCTGCAGACCCAGGCTTGTTAAAGGCCTGGGAGAAGATCGACAGGTCTTCTGAGGAGACCTCCACCTCCCAGTCCTGCCACTCCTCCTCTTCATCCTCCAACTCAATGTTATCTCCCTCTGTGCCCTCCCAAACCTTCAACAGGTCTTCCATCTTCCATTCCAATCTGGGCCGTCTTGGAAAGAAAAAACTCTCCAGCCTCCAAAGATGGTTCACATTGGTAAGATGAAAATAACTCCACAAACACTGGCACTGGGTAGAACTGACCTTAACTGAGTCAAGGATAAGATGGGTTACAAGTAAGCATGTGTAGAATACATGATGTATGAGTTGTAAACATTAGATGTAATTATTTTGCAGACTTATTCATTCAAATCCAAACACGAGGGATTTGAACCTCTGACAGTTACAGTTAATGTAGTTATGTCCTGTCAACATAATGTAAAACATTTAAGAATTTAAAGGAATTATGTTTGTCTTTACTCTCCCTTCCACCCCAGATGAGAAAGAAGACCAAGGCTGTCACTGGAAAAAGGAAAAAACAAAAGACAGTTACTCCTCTCAACGGTAAAAGTGAGATTATGAATGGATATTTGTTCATTTAGGCTAGGCTTTAGTTGGCTCTCCCATCATTTCACACAAACACACACACACACGCAGACACACACGCACACACACACACGCACACACACACACACACTCGTTGCAAGTAAATAGACAGTGCTGAAGGTGTGTGTGATGTTATGTCCTGTTGTGTGATGGTTTTCCATGTCCAGGCCCAGATCTTGCAGAGTCCTCCAGCATCCCAGGAGAAGAGGAACAGAAGCAGAAGCAGAAGAAGAAGAAGAAGTCTATTAAAGGCTTCTTCTGCAGGATCTCTGGAGCTCTCTCCAAGGTGTTCTGCTGTAGCTGCATGACTCACCAGTAGAGGGAGCTGCCTGCTTACTGACCTGACTACAGCAAGGACCTGTCACTTCCCACTCTGATCATTTTTTTAAATCACTTTTGATCTGTTTTTCATGAATAAAAAAAACCCTAAAAAACATTGGCATTTTGTTTACACCTCCCTTATAATCGCTAAGCTGTTGTGTTTTGGTTTTGTGACATCTCCATATCAGGACTTCAGCCACACAGAGGATACTTATTGTGGCACAGTACACAGCCACTTTACTTCAGTTTAAGACTGAGATAAAACACTAGCATTTCACACACACTAGCAGGGGAGAAACGGTGGAGTGTTCACACACCAATCAATATCTGTCACCAGGGAATCATGAATGTAATCACAAAGTTGAAGAAACCTTTTGAATAATGTCACAAATTACAATTTAACATTTCCATGACGATAAATATACATTTGTCCCAATGTCCTCATGTATGCTTCCAGTCTTGATCTTCACGTGCAGGCTTTGAACCAGTAAACTAGACCAGAGCATTTTAACATGCAAACTTTTAATTACAAATTGTAACTCAACATTTTTGTAGCCCAAGAAATGAAAGAAGATTGAATTAGAAATAGATGTCCCCAGTTCTGGATTATGTTTTGCATGTTAAAATGGACATTGTATATTTCATAATACGAGATCACATAGTTTTAATAAAAACACAATTGTGGTGCTGTTGTATGGCAAACCAGTCTGCCAGCCAGCCACAACACTGACCTATGGAAGCATGCCAAGTTTTAGCAAAGAGAAAAGAACAGTCATTGATTAGAATATTTTACAGTACAGGAAATAGATCTCTATGGATTATATAGTTTCAAAATTTAAGTTGTAACAAAGAATATACGACATTGACATAGATTCTTCATCTTTGTTGCTGACCTATCCATATCACATCTAACTTTCTAATATTATAGCTAAATGGTGTTGAGCCATTTAGCTCTAATATATGTCTACCAATGTTATAAAACAATGGTAGACATTTACATGGTTTCCACTTCAAAAGAAAGGACCAGAAATGTTTATAAAGTTAGAATGGTCTGTGAAAAGCAGAAAGTCTGCTGTACAGAATGCCTTGGTCTAGTTTACTGGTTCAAAGCCTGCAAGTGAAGATCAAGACTGGAAAGATCATCCTTGGTTCAGCATCACCGCATCGAGAATAATAGGTTAAATACTATGTATATAAATACTATGTATATAAATATGTGTATAAAAACATGTCCAGTCTTTATCCAAAATGAAAATACAAAACACGTCATGCAGATTATCTATGATAAAATATAATAAGTCCAGTTAGCCTGTTGGAAGACAATTGTGATCCTGATTCATAAAAACAAAACGTTTGAGCTCTCAGGAACACATGTTGTATGTAGCAGCACTTGTCTGCAAACATGGTGCTCACTTGACTAAATGGTCACCACTCAACTCCTGTTGTAATGTTACTGTAGCTAATAACCAGGCTGAGCAGCAAGCTGGTCGAAAGTTTTACCTTCAACCATGAAGACAAGCAGAAGAATCCAAGGCTGCATGATGCACTTCACTTTGTTTCAAAAGAAGAAGACGGGCATCAGTGGTGTGTGCCTTCCACTTTTATAGCCATTTCATCCACCTTGCACTGACCAAATCGCGAAGCAGGCAAGAAATATGAAAATAATCATGTAAATTGAGTTTTAGAAACCATAACAACTATTTGAATAAGGTAACTGACATTCACTGATAATACAACGTCAATTGATAATATAATACGATTTTCAACGATGCATTAAAATCATGCAAAGGTGGTAAAATGTGACATGTGATGAGCACTTTCCATGCAAATGTCCACACTAGGGACCCATTCATAGAAGCCTAGGCCTCGTGGCGTAAAGCACAGTAGGCCTATAGGCCTACAGGAGAGACATGGTGTTAAAAAGAATATAGACCCATTTTAAAGAGTTTTTTATTCAGACTCAGAATACTAAAGCCAACAGTCCATGATGACAGTTTCACAATATATTGTTTACAGTCCTCAAGTTCAAGTTTTCAAATGTACTGTAATTGTCAAATGTACAAAACAACACAAGGTCAGACTGGGCACTGAAATTCTTAAGACAAGACAACGCAAGCACCTGGCATAACACAACCTAACATATAAGTACACAGAACATAATTTACATCTATGCTAAGCTTAAATAAGTAAAACTTCCTAAATGTACAGATAACAATAAATGATACACTATACTAACCCTACATACAAATAAAACCTATTACAACCCTATAACCTATTCTAACCTAGGTGGAGTACAGTGCAATAGTGCAAAATTACAGATAGTGCAACCAGCAGCTGAAAGTGACAGTGTGTAAGTAACTATTAAGAGGCCAATCAGTGACTATGTCAATGACCATACAGGAGCCTGATGGCAAAGTACAGTGAGGTACAGTAGTGCAATGTTACTGATGCAACCAGTAGCTGAAAGTGACCGTGTTTAAGTGACTAGTGTGCAGTGAATCAATGGCCATATCAATGTGTAACCCAGGGTTACAGGGCACAAATGAATTACATGTAAAATAAAATTATTTATAAACAGTAACAAATAAATAACTATTATATTCACAAAGGTAATATGCAAGAGCTATTATTTATTTGTTTATTAAGAAAAGTGATGCTGGTGTGGTTTGGTCCCAGGTTGATGCTGTGGATCAATGTAGCCTACATATTTGTTTCATGTTTTTATGTTGGGATAACTTGCTGTTGGTGAATGTGCATCTTTTGGGGTGCAGGCGAGAAAGTTTGGGGTCTCGTGCGCTCTCGCGCGGAGAAAGGAAGGCTAACCGCAATAGAGGGAGACGAGAGAGAGACTAGAAATAAAAAAAACGATTAGCATTTTACTGAGAAGAAAGAAAGAGACAAAGATATTGATTTAGTTAGCTAGTAATGTATGTTGTTGTTTTGTGAATGAGTATTGATTGAGAGAATATTAATTATTTTGCTTAAAGCGAGGGTTTTGTTTTCCTGAATTGGTTTGTTTTAGCGGTTGGCTAGCCGACGAAGCTCTGCTACAGTAGGCCTACGGTTGGAGAACTAATAGCTGCCTTAGCTGTGTCCTTTTTTCCCCTCCTGCATTCTTCTACATTCCTTGGGGAAAAATAAAGCAGAGGTAATAGAGAAACAACATATCAAAAATAATAACAACAACAATTCTATTACCTCTGAAATATAGCCAACGTGTTCTGTGTGTTTCATTCTGTAGTGCAAACAGTACCATCTTTCCAAAGAACCACATATTCTGATACATCTCCCATTGATCATCATTATTATTCTCTGTAGCGGTGTTAAAGTTAGACACTCGTTACACATACATGTAAGCGCACGCGTGCGTGTGTTAATAAAGATTCAGTCTTTATTTATTGTTTTACAGCAAAGCTGATTTCTCACTGTGTGGTTTATTACGTGAAAGTAGTATTTGGATAGCACTGGGTACAGGACGTAGAATCGCTGTACAATTCACACTGTCAAAAATGTCCCTACCAATTCGAGTAAAGTGGGAAACAACCCGCGAGTAGTTATTTAAAAACATCCCAATCGTACCTATTTGTCAAAACGTCGGGCCATTGTTTTGGAAAAGACGCCGCGCTATTTAGACATGATGACGTCATGGGGCATAAAGGGATTGTGACGCACTTTACCAAATGATATAAAAACGACTTGCAAAATCAAACCTGTCAGTGATGAAAGAAATGTTCATCACAAGGCAAAGGAGTCGTTTGAAAGAGTTTGCCATTCATACTGAGTCAGTAAAACATGGATGAAATCCCAAAACAGAAAAGACAACAAGAACGGAGGCCTAAACAGAAGGTAAGTAAGTGGGTTAAACCTTCGGGGTTTAGGTTGGTTGAGGGGCAGTTCTATGGGCGTATGTGAAGCCCTCTGTGACATGCTTGCGTGTAAAAAGGGCTATACAAATACATTTGATTTGAATATGGTTATTTATCCTAGTAGCTAAAACGATGAAAACACACGAAAATGTTTGATTCTTCAGATTCTTTAGAATTTCATTTCTGTGAGTTTAACTGTTGTGTTTAACAATGTGACTTAACTTGGATACATAGTGTAGATCTAGTTATATTTCATATTTCCAAGTCATTAACTTGGATACATAGTGTAGATCACAGACAGAGAGGTGCCTTGAACAGAAATTATTTTAACTTTTGATATGACTTGGAAATATGAAATATAACTTTTGATATGACTTGGAAATATGAAATATAACTTTTGAAGTCATATCAATCTACCTCCATGTCTCCAAAAACTCTGATAACTTTCTCTGTTACTTTGCCTTGCTAAAGCGTTTGTCTTGCCTGCAGATCAGGGTTACATGTGTGAAGATGCCTCCCATGTACCAGAGCAGCTACCGTGAGTAATCGGTTTATTAATGTATCAAAAGTACAACATTCATGATTGAATTATCACTTTCTATCAAGAGAGAGGGATCCACCAATCACACTGTGACAATCCTCGACATATAGGTGTTCTTCCACCAATCAAAATCCAATCCCGCCCAGAGGAACCAATGACGCTGGACGAAATTCCAGTGTCAGAGGCCATGATGTCCCACCCGTGAGTGTCCCTGTTAACGTCCCCTTTAGGCTACTGGTCTGTTGAACACAATGTTAAGATGTGTCGTTAGTTGTCATTGTACTGTATAGAGAGTCAGTAACACATCTGTTCTTGTTCTTGTTCTTGTTACAGTCAGTGGAGACTGGTCAAAAAGGTCCTGTTGAGAAAGGTAGATAAAATCTTTAGTTTCTAACTCAAAATACTTTTTTACTCAGCTTGACAATAACTATGTGTACTGTATCTGAACTGCGATTGAACTTTCTCCCCTTTTTTCACTCTGCCTGTTTTCTCTCCTCTCTTTCCATCCTTTTCTGTCTCTTCCCCCTCTCACCCTCTCTGTCTGTCTCTCTCTCTCTCTCTCTCTCTCTCTCTCTCTCTCTCTCTCTCTCTTAGAACAAGAGTATCGCTGAGCTGCAGAAGCGCTCAGAGGAGATGATGGAGTGGGTTCTCCAGGTGGCCAATGATGGGGTTCTGCCTGCCATTGCCCTTTACCAGGTCCACCTCCACCAAGACCCTCTGTCTTCCGCTACCTCCTACAGCAGCGGCATCTCGACAAGGAACAGGTCTTCTTCGTCTCCTCTTTTGTCCAAGGACCGGGCCTCTTCTCAGGGCTCAGCCCAGCCTGATGTCCCCGAGGGGATCATCTCAGAGAAGTCCCACCCCCTGCTGGAAAGCGGGCTGGGATCCAGGCCACAGGACAGGCTATCGAGCGAGAGGCCTCCGACACCCCTTCACCCCAGTAGGTCCACAGAGGAGGATATCCTTGCCACGGCATCCCTCACTGTGGCAGAGGTCATCGCCATGTTGAAGGGAGTGATGGCGAGAGACAGGGAAGAGGCGAAGCTGTCTGCCATTGTAGAGGAGCTCTGTGACTCGGCCATGGACAAGGTGATGGACGAGTTGGTGCTTCACCACCCGGGCAGCTCCTTGTCTGAATTCTATTTGACAAGTATCTCTGAGGACCTGATCCTGAACACCTGGCAGGACGCCAAGGAGAAGATCCAGGTCCTCGCCGACATCCACATGGACGCCGTCAACGAGCAGATGCCCCCGCGGCCCCTGTTGTCTGCCAACAGCAATACGTCAGAGGTCGTCTTCCACAGGGAGAAAAAGGAGGCTGAGAAGATGGTGTCGTTCTTCATTGGCAGTGTGGCGGAAGCCCAGGAGATGGAAAAGGCTATGACATCGCCCAGGCCCAGCTGTGTGACAGCGGTATCGACCGGCTCAGGCCGCAGCTCGGTCAGCAGCATTGGACTCGTCAGATGCGATAGCGAGCCTCACAACCCCTCCACCCAGATGGAGAGCCTCTCTGGCATCCTGTCCCACCATGCCCTCTTCCAGAGACAGGGCGTTTTCACCACAGAGGAGAAGCTGGAGCTGGTGAGGCGGTTGGGGGGCATCCTCCAGGGGATAGTGGCCAGAGAAAGACGCTCTTGCCTGAACCATCCCCAAGACGCCGACACGGCCTCCCTGCCCCAGAACATCTCCAGTGCCTGCAACATCATCCACCTTGTTCTGGAGAACTTCAGCGCAGCAGCGGAGATGATTACAGAAGGAGAGGTGGACTTCCTGCAGCCACGCGGTAATGACTTCACCCTGTTAGTGGAGTGCGTGAGCGAGTCCCTGCTCAGCCAGGTTACGGAGGAGGTGAAGGCCCTACAGAGGAGGAACCAGGGGGTCAGCAGCGGGAGGAGCAGCAGGAGGAGCCGCAGCCAGGGAGAGCTGCTGGGGAACTGGGTCAAGGGAAAGGAGGAGAAGGAGGCCTGCACACGCTCGTGTCAGGAAAGCTTCCTTTTCAGCACCCAGCAGGAGGAGAGGAGATCAGAGGAGGAGTGCGGCTCGGCTAGCGACGAGGAGGAGGAGGAGCAGCAGAAGGAGGAGGCCAGGTCAGCCTCCAGTAGCCCTAGCCCCAAGAGCCCTAGCACCAGGGGCCCTAGCCCCAGGAGCCCTAGCCCCAGGATCAAGGCAAACAGCCACAACCTCAACCTGACGGCTCACAAAATGCTGGACACTGTCATGCGGATGGCCTACTCCACCAGATCAGTCTCCAATGATGAAGACTGCGAAAAAGACAAAGGAGGCTCCTCCGTCGGGTTGTTGGACCAGGCTGAGTACGACCTGGGCCGCCTGCTCGCCTCTCACAACATGTGTACCAGGATGTTGCAGACGAGGATCCAGAGCTTCTCCATGGAGCTGATCGACCGCCTCTATGAGCTGCTCCTGGACACGCAGGTGGGACGACTCCCCTCGACAGGCCGCTGCCGCTCCAAGCCCAACATCCAGAACCCGGAGGCCAAGCAGCACCTGGACTGGGAGCTCTTCGCTCCGATGCTGTACAATTTCATCCACTTGGCTTTCAAGAAACTGATGGAGAACTTCCTTGGCCTGACCAACTCGCTTCCGGACGAATGTGTCCTGGTGAACGACCACCTCGAATGGATGTGTAAGAAGGACAGGACCTCCATCAAGGATGTATCTTGGGAGAGCAGCGACAGCAGTGACAGCGACAACAGCAGCGACCGCACGTCTCTGGAAGGGTCCCACTGCGTGATGCCGGGCCCCAACCGAGGGACTGTGGGTAGGAACCGGCCATCTTCCTCTGCCAGCCAGGACCAGAGGAGGGCGCTAGAGGCCATTTCTGAGGTGTTGACCCTCAAAGTGGGAGGGGTCCTTCAGTGCTCCTGCAATGACCCAGAAAAAGTAATGGCCATTGTCAACAAAGGTAGAGAAATCTTTTACTCAATTCAATATATTGACCCCAAAGGGAATTTTCAGGTGTTCAGGTAGCCTAACTAGTAACACTGAGCACACTGTTACAGAATAAGTACAAATGATAGACTGCATTAAATGGAATGCTCTTTAGAAATAGAATGTCTCACCATGTCGCCATATTGCTGTTATTAAATGGATGTGTTTTACATGTTACAAGAAGTCCTCCTTGTGAAATTTTCCTTAACCTTTTGAGGTATAAGACCTCTGGAGTCTATATCTTTGCCATATAATACAGAGTTGTAAGTGCTACAGTACTGCTGTAGGTATAGTTAAGAACTATAATATTAATACTGTTTAAAGAAAAGTATAGGTAATAGCTATAGTAATACAAGGATACTTAAAAGTGTGAGTGTGGTTGTTTTTTGTGCCAGGCCTTGATGCTGAGTTCATGGCCAGGATCGCTGACCTTTGCAGGTCCTCCTCTGAAGCCACAACAGGAAGTCTCAACCCAGAGTTGAGTTCAAGTTTCACTAACCTAGAAGTAGGCCAGTTTGAGAAGGCCAATATTGTCCCCGACAACGACAATGTTGACCATGTTTGTGAATTCCATGAAGAGGAAGACATGTCAGATAGTCTGACCAAAGGCATCAACATTGCCAGGCAAATAAATACTACGGGGGATGGGAAAGATGATGAAGCTTCTGGTCTCCCTGAGGTGGTCCAGGTGCTTCCCTGGTTGCCCCCGAGACCCCCTGAGACCCCCTCCCTGCAAACTTTGGAGATTGGCATCCAGGAGAAGGTCTGGAAGCCCTCCGGGCCCAGTGCCCTACACCACCAGACCCTGCGGGACCTGCTGCATGGTCTTCTGGTCCGCCTGGCCCTCCAGGAGTCCCCCTCAACCTCTAGCACCCTCACCTTCTCACAGATAGAGGCAACTCTCCTCCAGGAAGTAGGCTGGATTCTCAAGACCCAAGATGGGATCAGCCTCGTCCTGGAGCACCTGCCTCAGAGCCCTTTCTACAGTGGCACAGACGCCCTGGACGCCATGTTGGAGGCGGCTTATGCTAAGCTGTTGCTCAGCGCTAACAGCAGCAGAGCCCTGCTCCGCTCCGCTTGCCATGGAGAAGCTGGAGCCATTTGTGGTCTGGCTGAGACCATCGCCAAGGTCATCTCCCGCCACGCCGAGGCCTGGCGCGCTCCTGCCGTGTCCGATCTTAGCGTCCATTTTGAGAAGGAGAATGCTATAAACTCTGCTGGCTTGGAAAAGGCCGGTGGAAGCTCCAGCTCCCTGTGTGAGGATGTGAGGCTACATGATGGACCTGAGATGGAGTCTTCTGGCTTGGGAAAGGCCAGTGAGACCCATATGGAGACTAAAGCAGATGGAAAGGTCAAGAAGACATGTGACAGATTTGGTTTGGTAAAGGCCAGAGAGTGTCCCTTCTCCTCCAGATCACCGGAAGAGCTCAGGGTCTCCAGGAAGCAGAGAGAGAGCTGCAGACCCAGGCTTGTTAAAGGCCTGGGAGAAGATCGACAGGTCTTCTGAGGAGACCTCCACCTCCCAGTCCTGCCACTCCTCCTCTTCATCCTCCAACTCAATGTTATCTCCCTCTGTGCCCTCCCAAACCTTCAACAGGTCTTCCATCTTCCATTCCAATCTGGGCCGTCTTGGAAAGAAAAAACTCTCCAGCCTCCAAAGATGGTTCACATTGGTAAGATGAAAATAACTCCACAAACACTGGCACTGGGTAGAACTGACCTTAACTGAGTCAAGGATAAGATGGGTTACAAGTAAGCATGTGTAGAATACATTATGTATGAGTTGTAAACATTAGATGTAATTATTTTGCAGACTTATTCATTCAAATCCAAACACGAGGGATTTGAACCTCTGACAGTTACAGTTAATGTAGTTATGTCCTGTCAACATAATGTAAAACATTTAAGAATTTAAAGGAATTATGTTTGTCTTTACTCTCCCTTCCACCCCAGATGAGAAAGAAGACCAAGGCTGTCACTGGAAAAAGGAAAAAACAAAAGACAGTTACTCCTCTCAACGGTAAAAGTGAGATTATGAATGGATATTTGTTCATTTAGGCTTTAGTTGGCTCTCCCATCATTTCACACAAACACACAAACACACGCAGACACACACGCACACACACACACACACACACACACTCGTTGCAAGTAAATAGACAGTGCTGAAGGTGTGTGTGATGTTATGTCCTGTTGTGTGATGGTTTTCCATGTCCAGGCCCAGATCTTGCAGAGTCCTCCAGCATCCCAGGAGAAGAGGAACAGAAGCAGAAGCAGAAGAAGAAGAAGAAGTCTATTAAAGGCTTCTTCTGCAGGATCTCTGGAGCTCTCTCCAAGGTGTTCTGCTGTAGCTGCATGACTCACCAGTAGAGGGAGCTGCCTGCTTACTGACCTGACTACAGCAAGGACCTGTCACTTCCCACTCTGATCATTTTTTTAAATCACTTTTGATCTGTTTTTCATGAATAAAAAAAACCCTAAAAAACATTGGCATTTTGTTTACACCTCCCTTATAATCGCTAAGCTGTTGTGTTTTGGTTTTGTGACATCTCCATATCAGGATTTCAGCCACACAGAGGATATTTATTGTGGCACAGTACACAGCCACTTTACTTCAGTTTAAGACTGAGATAAAACACTAGCATTTCACACACACTAGCAGGGGAGAAACGGTGGAGTGTTCACACACCAATCAATATCTGTCACCAGGGAATCATGAATGTAATCACAAAGTTGAAGAAACCTTTTGAATAATGTCACAAATTACAATTTAACATATCCATGAGGATAAATATACATTTGTCCCAATGTCCTCATGTATGCTTCCAGTCTTGATCTTCACGTGCAGGCTTTGAACCAGTAAACTAGACCAGAGCATTTTAACATGCAAACTTTTAATTACAAATTGTAACTCAACATTCTTGTAGCCCAATAAATTAAAGAAGATTGAATTAGAAATAGATTTCCCCAGTTCTGGATTATGTTTTGCATGTTAAAATGGACATTGTATATTTCATAATACGAGATCACATAGTTTTAATAAAAACACAATTGTGGTGCTGTTGTATGGCAAACCAGTCTGCCAGCCAGCCACAACACTGACCTATGGAAGCATGCCAAGTTTTAGCAAAGAGAAAAGAACAGTCATTGATTAGAATATTTTACAGTACAGGAAATAGATCTCTATGGATTATATAGTTTCAAAATTTAAGTTGTAACAAAGAATATACGACATTGACATAGATTCTTCATCTTTGTTGCTGACCTATCCATATCACATCTAACTTTCTAATATTATAGCTAAATGGTGTTGAGCCATTTAGCTCTAATATATGTCTACCAATGTTATAAAACAATGGTAGACATTTACATGGTTTCCACTTCAAAAGAAAGGACCAGAAATGTTTATAAAGTTAGAATGGTCTGTGAAAAGCAGAAAGTCTGCTGTACAGAATGCTCTGGTCTAGTTTACTGGTTCAAAGCCTGCAAGTGAAGATCAAGACTGGAAAGATCATCCTTGGTTCAGCATCACTGCATCGAGAATAATAGGTTAAATACTATGTATATAAATACTATGTATATAAATACTATGTATATAAATATGTGTATAAAAACATGTCCAGTCTTTATCCAAAATGAAAATACAAAACACGTCATGCAGATTATCTATGATAAAATATAATAAGTCCAGTTAGCCTGTTGGAAGACAATTGTGATCCTGATTCATAAAAACAAAACGTTTGAGCTCTCAGGAACACATGTTGTATGTAGCAGCACTTGTCTGCAAACATGGTGCTCACTTGACTAAATGGTCACCACTCAACTCCTGTTGTAATGTTACTGTAGCTAATAACCAGGCTGAGCAGCAAGCTGGTCGAAAGTTTTACCTTCAACCATGAAGACAAGCAGAAGAATCCAAGGCTGCATGATGCACTTCACTTTGTTTCAAAAGAAGAAGACGGGCATCAGTGGTGTGTGCCTTCCACTTTTATAGCCATTTCATCCACCTTGCACTGACCAAATCGCGAAGCAGGCAAGAAATATGAAAATAATCATGTAAATTGGGTTTTAGAAACCATAACAACTATTTGAATAAGGTAACTGACATTCACTGATAATACAACGTCAATTGATAATATAATACGATTTTCAACGATGCATTAAAATCATGCAAAGGTGGTAAAATGTGACATGTGATGAGCACTTCCCATGCAAATGTCCACACTAGGGACCCATTCATAGAAGCCTAGGCCTCGTGGCGTAAAGCACAGTAGGCCTATAGGCCTACAGGAGAGACATGGTGTTAAAAAGAATATAGACCCATTTTAAAGAGTTTTTTATTCAGACTCAGAATACTAAAGCCAACAGTCCATGATGACAGTTTCACAATATATTGTTTACAGTCCTCAAGTTCAAGTTTTCAAATGTACTGTAATTGTCAAATGTACAAAACAACACAAGGTCAGACTGGGCACTGAAATTCTTAAGACAAGACAACGCAAGCACCTGGCATAACACAACCTAACATATAAGTACACAGAACATAATTTACATCTATGCTAAGCTTAAATAAGTAAAACTTCCTAAATGTACAGATAACAATAAATGATACACTATACTAACCCTACATACAAATAAAACCTATTACAACCCTATAACCTATTCTAACCTAGGTGGAGTACAGTGCAATAGTGCAAAATTACAGATAGTGCAACCAGCAGCTGAAAGTGACAGTGTGTAAGTAACTATTAAGAGGCCAATCAGTGACTATGTCAATGACCATACAGGAGCCTGATGGCAAAGTACAGTGAGGTACAGTAGTGCAATGTTACTGATGCAACCAGTAGCTGAAAGTGACCGTGTTTAAGTGACTAGTGTGCAGTGAATCAATGGCCATATCAATGTGTAACCCAGGGTTACAGGGCACAAATTAATTACATGTAAGATAAAATTATTTATAAACAGTAACAAATAAATAACTATTATATTCACAAAGGTAAAATGCAAGAGCTATTATTTATTTGTTTATTAAGAAAAGTGATGCTGGTGTGGTTTGGTCCCAGGTTGATGCTGTGGATCAATGTAGCCTACATATTTGTTTCATGTTTTTATGTTGGGATAACTTGCTGTTGGTGAATGTGCATCTTTCGGGGTGCAGGCGAGAAAGTTTGGGGTCTCGTGCGCTCTCGCGCGGAGAAAGGAAGGCTAACCGCAATAGAGGGAGACGAGAGAGAGACTAGAAATAAAAAAAACGATTAGCATTTTACTGAGAAGAAAGAAAGAGACAAAGATATTGATTTAGTTAGCTAGTAATGTATGTTGTTGTTTTGTGAATGAGTATTGATTGAGAGAATATTAATTATTTCGCTTAAAGCGAGGGTTTTGTTTTCCTGAATTGGTTTGTTTTAGCGGTTGGCTAGCCGACGAAGCTCTGCTACAGTAGGCCTACGGTTGGAGAACTATTAGCTGCCTTAGCTGTGTCCTTTTTTCCCCCTCCTGCATTCTTCTACATTCCTTGGGGGAAAATAAAGCAGAGGTAATAGAGAAACAACATATCAAAAATAATAACAACAACAATTCTATTACCTCTGAAATATAGCCAACGTGTTCTGTGTGTTTCATTCTGTAGTGCAAACAGTACCATCTTTCCAAAGAACCACATATTCTGATACATCTCCCATTGATCATCATTATTATTCTCTGTAGCGGTGTTAAAGTTAGACACTCGTTACACATACATGTAAGCGCACGCGTGCGTGTGTTAATAAAGATTCAGTCTTTATTTATTGTTTTACAGCAAAGCTGATTTCTCACTGTGTGGTTTATTACGTGAAAGTAGTATTTGGATAGCACTGGGTACAGGACGTAGAATCGCTGTACAATTCACACTGTCAAAAATGTCCCTACCAATTCGAGTAAAGTGGGAAACAACCCGCGAGTAGTTATTTAAAAACATCCCAATCGTACCTATTTGTCAAAACGTCGGGCCATTGTTTTGGAAAAGACGCCGCGCTATTTAGACATGATGACGTCATGGGGCATAAAGGGATTGTGACGCACTTTACCAAATGATATAAAAACGACTTGCAAAATCAAACCTGTCAGTGATGAAAGAAATGTTCATCACAAGGCAAAGGAGTCGTTTGAAAGAGTTTGCCATTCATACTGAGTCAGTAAAACATGGAGGAAATCCCAAAACAGAAAAGACAACAAGAACGGAGGCCTAAACAGAAGGTAAGTAAGTGGGTTAAACCTTCGGGGTTTAGGTTGGTTGAGGGGCAGTTCTATGGGCGTATGTGAAGCCCTCTGTGACATGCTTGCGTGTAAAAAGGGCTATACAAATACATTTGATTTGAATATGGTTATTTATCCTAGTAGCTAAAACGATGAAAACACACGAAAATGTTTGATTCTTCAGATTCTTTAGAATTTCATTTCTGTGAGTTTAACTGTTGTGTTTAACAATGTGACTTAACTTGGATACATAGTGTAGATCTAGTTATATTTCATATTTCCAAGTCATTAACTTGGATACATAGTGTAGATCACAGACAGAGAGGTGCCTTGAACAGAAATTATTTTAACTTTTGATATGACTTGGAAATATGAAATATAACTTTTGATATGACTTGGAAATATGAAATATAACTTTTGAAGTCATATCAATCTACCTCCATGTCTCCAAAAACTCTGATAACTTTCTCTGTTACTTTGCCTTGCTAAAGCGTTTGTCTTGCCTGCAGATCAGGGTTACATGTGTGAAGATGCCTCCCATGTACCAGAGCAGCTACCGTGAGTAATCGGTTTATTAATGTATCAAAAGTACAACATTCATGATTGAATTATCACTTTCTATCAAGAGAGAGGGATCCACCAATCACACTGTGACAATCCTCGACATATAGGTGTTCTTCCACCAATCAAAATCCAATCCCGCCCAGAGGAACCAATGACGCTGGACGAAATTCCAGTGTCAGAGGCCATGATGTCCCACCCGTGAGTGTCCCTGTTAACGTCCCCTTTAGGCTACTGGTCTGTTGAACACAATGTTAAGATGTGTCGTTAGTTGTCATTGTACTGTATAGAGAGTCAGTAACACATCTGTTCTTGTTCTTGTTCTTGTTACAGTCAGTGGAGACTGGTCAAAAAGGTCCTGTTGAGAAAGGTAGATAAAATCTTTAGTTTCTAACTCAAAATACTTTTTTACTCAGCTTGACAATAACTATGTGTACTGTATCTGAACTGCGATTGAACTTTCTCCCCTTTTTTCACTCTGCCTGTTTTCTCTCCTCTCTTTCCATCCTTTTCTGTCTCTTCCCCCTCTCACCCTCTCTGTCTGTCTCTCTCTCTCTCTCTCTCTCTCTCTCTCTCTCTCTCTCTCTCTCTCTTAGAACAAGAGTATCGCTGAGCTGCAGAAGCGCTCAGAGGAGATGATGGAGTGGGTTCTCCAGGTGGCCAATGATGGGGTTCTGCCTGCCATTGCCCTTTACCAGGTCCACCTCCACCAAGACCCTCTGTCTTCCGCTACCTCCTACAGCAGCGGCATCTCGACAAGGAACAGGTCTTCTTCGTCTCCTCTTTTGTCCAAGGACCGGGCCTCTTCTCAGGGCTCAGCCCAGCCTGATGTCCCCGAGGGGATCATCTCAGAGAAGTCCCACCCCCTGCTGGAAAGCGGGCTGGGATCCAGGCTACAGGACAGGCTATCGAGCGAGAGGCCTCCGACACCCCTTCACCCCAGTAGGTCCACAGAGGAGGATATCCTTGCCACGGCATCCCTCACTGTGGCAGAGGTCATCGCCATGTTGAAGGGAGTGATGGCGAGAGACAGGGAAGAGGCGAAGCTGTCTGCCATTGTAGAGGAGCTCTGTGACTCGGCCATGGACAAGGTGATGGACGAGTTGGTGCTTCACCACCCGGGCAGCTCCTTGTCTGAATTCTATTTGACAAGTATCTCTGAGGACCTGATCCTGAACACCTGGCAGGACGCCAAGGAGAAGATCCAGGTCCTCGCCGACATCCACATGGACGCCGTCAACGAGCAGATGCCCCCGCGGCCCCTGTTGTCTGCCAACAGCAATACGTCAGAGGTCGTCTTCCACAGGGAGAAAAAGGAGGCTGAGAAGATGGTGTCGTTCTTCATTGGCAGTGTGGCGGAAGCCCAGGAGATGGAAAAGGCTATGACATCGCCCAGGCCCAGCTGTGTGACAGCGGTATCGACCGGCTCAGGCCGCAGCTCGGTCAGCAGCATTGGACTCGTCAGATGCGATAGCGAGCCTCACAACCCCTCCACCCAGATGGAGAGCCTCTCTGGCATCCTGTCCCACCATGCCCTCTTCCAGAGACAGGGCGTTTTCACCACAGAGGAGAAGCTGGAGCTGGTGAGGCGGTTGGGGGGCATCCTCCAGGGGATAGTGGCCAGAGAAAGACGCTCTTGCCTGAACCATCCCCAAGACGCCGACACGGCCTCCCTGCCCCAGAACATCTCCAGTGCCTGCAACATCATCCACCTTGTTCTGGAGAACTTCAGCGCAGCAGCGGAGATGATTACAGAAGGAGAGGTGGACTTCCTGCAGCCACGCGGTAATGACTTCACCCTGTTAGTGGAGTGCGTGAGCGAGTCCCTGCTCAGCCAGGTTACGGAGGAGGTGAAGGCCCTACAGAGGAGGAACCAGGGGGTCAGCAGCGGGAGGAGCAGCAGGAGGAGCCGCAGCCAGGGAGAGCTGCTGGGGAACTGGGTCAAGGGAAAGGAGGAGAAGGAGGCCTGCACACGCTCGTGTCAGGAAAGCTTCCTTTTCAGCACCCAGCAGGAGGAGAGGAGATCAGAGGAGGAGTGCGGCTCGGCTAGCGACGAGGAGGAGGAGGAGCAGCAGAAGGAGGAGGCCAGGTCAGCCTCCAGTAGCCCTAGCCCCAAGAGCCCTAGCACCAGGGGCCCTAGCCCCAGGAGCCCTAGCCCCAGGATCAAGGCAAACAGCCACAACCTCAACCTGACGGCTCACAAAATGCTGGACACTGTCATGCGGATGGCCTACTCCACCAGATCAGTCTCCAATGATGAAGACTGCGAAAAAGACAAAGGAGGCTCCTCCGTCGGGTTGTTGGACCAGGCTGAGTACGACCTGGGCCGCCTGCTCGCCTCTCACAACATGTGTACCAGGATGTTGCAGACGAGGATCCAGAGCTTCTCCATGGAGCTGATCGACCGCCTCTATGAGCTGCTCCTGGACACGCAGGTGGGACGACTCCCCTCGACAGGCCGCTGCCGCTCCAAGCCCAACATCCAGAACCCGGAGGCCAAGCAGCACCTGGACTGGGAGCTCTTCGCTCCGATGCTGTACAATTTCATCCACTTGGCTTTCAAGAAACTGATGGAGAACTTCCTTGGCCTGACCAACTCGCTTCCGGACGAATGTGTCCTGGTGAACGACCACCTCGAATGGATGTGTAAGAAGGACAGGACCTCCATCAAGGATGTATCTTGGGAGAGCAGCGACAGCAGTGACAGCGACAACAGCAGCGACCGCACGTCTCTGGAAGGGTCCCACTGCGTGATGCCGGGCCCCAACCGAGGGACTGTGGGTAGGAACCGGCCATCTTCCTCTGCCAGCCAGGACCAGAGGAGGGCGCTAGAGGCCATTTCTGAGGTGTTGACCCTCAAAGTGGGAGGGGTCCTTCAGTGCTCCTGCAATGACCCAGAAAAAGTAATGGCCATTGTCAACAAAGGTAGAGAAATCTTTTACTCAATTCAATATATTGACCCCAAAGGGAATTTTCAGGTGTTCAGGTAGCCTAACTAGTAACACTGAGCACACTGTTACAGAATAAGTACAAATGATAGACTGCATTAAATGGAATGCTCTTTAGAAATAGAATGTCTCACCATGTCGCCATATTGCTGTTATTAAATGGATGTGTTTTACATGTTACAAGAAGTCCTCCTTGTGAAATTTTCCTTAACCTTTTGAGGTATAAGACCTCTGGAGTCTATATCTTTGCCATATAATACAGAGTTGTAAGTGCTACAGTACTGCTGTAGGTATAGTTAAGAACTATAATATTAATACTGTTTAAAGAAAAGTATAGGTAATAGCTATAGTAATACAAGGATACTTAAAAGTGTGAGTGTGGTTGTTTTTTGTGCCAGGCCTTGATGCTGAGTTCATGGCCAGGATCGCTGACCTTTGCAGGTCCTCCTCTGAAGCCACAACAGGAAGTCTCAACCCAGAGTTGAGTTCAAGTTTCACTAACCTAGAAGTAGGCCAGTTTGAGAAGGCCAATATTGTCCCCGACAACGACAATGTTGACCATGTTTGTGAATTCCATGAAGAGGAAGACATGTCAGATAGTCTGACCAAAGGCATCAACATTGCCAGGCAAATAAATACTACGGGGGATGGGAAAGATGATGAAGCTTCTGGTCTCCCTGAGGTGGTCCAGGTGCTTCCCTGGTTGCCCCCGAGACCCCCTGAGACCCCCTCCCTGCAAACTTTGGAGATTGGCATCCAGGAGAAGGTCTGGAAGCCCTCCGGGCCCAGTGCCCTACACCACCAGACCCTGCGGGACCTGCTGCATGGTCTTCTGGTCCGCCTGGCCCTCCAGGAGTCCCCCTCAACCTCTAGCACCCTCACCTTCTCACAGATAGAGGCAACTCTCCTCCAGGAAGTAGGCTGGATTCTCAAGACCCAAGATGGGATCAGCCTCGTCCTGGAGCACCTGCCTCAGAGCCCTTTCTACAGTGGCACAGACGCCCTGGACGCCATGTTGGAGGCGGCTTATGCTAAGCTGTTGCTCAGCGCTAACAGCAGCAGAGCCCTGCTCCGCTCCGCTTGCCATGGAGAAGCTGGAGCCATTTGTGGTCTGGCTGAGACCATCGCCAAGGTCATCTCCCGCCACGCCGAGGCCTGGCGCGCTCCTGCCGTGTCCGATCTTAGCGTCCATTTTGAGAAGGAGAATGCTATAAACTCTGCTGGCTTGGAAAAGGCCGGTGGAAGCTCCAGCTCCCTGTGTGAGGATGTGAGGCTACATGATGGACCTGAGATGGAGTCTTCTGGCTTGGGAAAGGCCAGTGAGACCCATATGGAGACTAAAGCAGATGGAAAGGTCAAGAAGACATGTGACAGATTTGGTTTGGTAAAGGCCAGAGAGTGTCCCTTCTCCTCCAGATCACCGGAAGAGCTCAGGGTCTCCAGGAAGCAGAGAGAGAGAGCTGCAGACCCAGGCTTGTTAAAGGCCTGGGAGAAGATCGACAGGTCTTCTGAGGAGACCTCCACCTCCCAGTCCTGCCACTCCTCCTCTTCATCCTCCAACTCAATGTTATCTCCCTCTGTGCCCTCCCAAACCTTCAACAGGTCTTCCATCTTCCATTCCAATCTGGGCCGTCTTGGAAAGAAAAAACTCTCCAGCCTCCAAAGATGGTTCACATTGGTAAGATGAAAATAACTCCACAAACACTGGCACTGGGTAGAACTGACCTTAACTGAGTCAAGGATAAGATGGGTTACAAGTAAGCATGTGTAGAATACATTATGTATGAGTTGTAAACATTAGATGTAATTATTTTGCAGACTTATTCATTCAAATCCAAACACGAGGGATTTGAACCTCTGACAGTTACAGTTAATGTAGTTATGTCCTGTCAACATAATGTAAAACATTTAAGAATTTAAAGGAATTATGTTTGTCTTTACTCTCCCTTCCACCCCAGATGAGAAAGAAGACCAAGGCTGTCACTGGAAAAAGGAAAAAACAAAAGACAGTTACTCCTCTCAACGGTAAAAGTGAGATTATGAATGGATATTTGTTCATTTAGGCTTTAGTTGGCTCTCCCATCATTTCACACAAACACACAAACACACGCAGACACACACGCACACACACACACACACACACACACACTCGTTGCAAGTAAATAGACAGTGCTGAAGGTGTGTGTGATGTTATGTCCTGTTGTGTGATGGTTTTCCATGTCCAGGCCCAGATCTTGCAGAGTCCTCCAGCATCCCAGGAGAAGAGGAACAGAAGCAGAAGCAGAAGAAGAAGAAGAAGTCTATTAAAGGCTTCTTCTGCAGGATCTCTGGAGCTCTCTCCAAGGTGTTCTGCTGTAGCTGCATGACTCACCAGTAGAGGGAGCTGCCTGCTTACTGACCTGACTACAGCAAGGACCTGTCACTTCCCACTCTGATCATTTTTTTAAATCACTTTTGATCTGTTTTTCATGAATAAAAAAAACCCTAAAAAACATTGGCATTTTGTTTACACCTCCCTTATAATCGCTAAGCTGTTGTGTTTTGGTTTTGTGACATCTCCATATCAGGATTTCAGCCACACAGAGGATATTTATTGTGGCACAGTACACAGCCACTTTACTTCAGTTTAAGACTGAGATAAAACACTAGCATTTCACACACACTAGCAGGGGAGAAACGGTGGAGTGTTCACACACCAATCAATATCTGTCACCAGGGAATCATGAATGTAATCACAAAGTTGAAGAAACCTTTTGAATAATGTCACAAATTACAATTTAACATATCCATGAGGATAAATATACATTTGTCCCAATGTCCTCATGTATGCTTCCAGTCTTGATCTTCACGTGCAGGCTTTGAACCAGTAAACTAGACCAGAGCATTTTAACATGCAAACTTTTAATTACAAATTGTAACTCAACATTCTTGTAGCCCAATAAATTAAAGAAGATTGAATTAGAAATAGATTTCCCCAGTTCTGGATTATGTTTTGCATGTTAAAATGGACATTGTATATTTCATAATACGAGATCACATAGTTTTAATAAAAACACAATTGTGGTGCTGTTGTATGGCAAACCAGTCTGCCAGCCAGCCACAACACTGACCTATGGAAGCATGCCAAGTTTTAGCAAAGAGAAAAGAACAGTCATTGATTAGAATATTTTACAGTACAGGAAATAGATCTCTATGGATTATATAGTTTCAAAATTTAAGTTGTAACAAAGAATATACGACATTGACATAGATTCTTCATCTTTGTTGCTGACCTATCCATATCACATCTAACTTTCTAATATTATAGCTAAATGGTGTTGAGCCATTTAGCTCTAATATATGTCTACCAATGTTATAAAACAATGGTAGACATTTACATGGTTTCCACTTCAAAAGAAAGGACCAGAAATGTTTATAAAGTTAGAATGGTCTGTGAAAAGCAGAAAGTCTGCTGTACAGAATGCTCTGGTCTAGTTTACTGGTTCAAAGCCTGCAAGTGAAGATCAAGACTGGAAAGATCATCCTTGGTTCAGCATCACTGCATCGAGAATAATAGGTTAAATACTATGTATATAAATACTATGTATATAAATACTATGTATATAAATATGTGTATAAAAACATGTCCAGTCTTTATCCAAAATGAAAATACAAAACACGTCATGCAGATTATCTATGATAAAATATAATAAGTCCAGTTAGCCTGTTGGAAGACAATTGTGATCCTGATTCATAAAAACAAAACGTTTGAGCTCTCAGGAACACATGTTGTATGTAGCAGCACTTGTCTGCAAACATGGTGCTCACTTGACTAAATGGTCACCACTCAACTCCTGTTGTAATGTTACTGTAGCTAATAACCAGGCTGAGCAGCAAGCTGGTCGAAAGTTTTACCTTCAACCATGAAGACAAGCAGAAGAATCCAAGGCTGCATGATGCACTTCACTTTGTTTCAAAAGAAGAAGACGGGCATCAGTGGTGTGTGCCTTCCACTTTTATAGCCATTTCATCCACCTTGCACTGACCAAATCGCGAAGCAGGCAAGAAATATGAAAATAATCATGTAAATTGGGTTTTAGAAACCATAACAACTATTTGAATAAGGTAACTGACATTCACTGATAATACAACGTCAATTGATAATATAATACGATTTTCAACGATGCATTAAAATCATGCAAAGGTGGTAAAATGTGACATGTGATGAGCACTTTCCATGCAAATGTCCACACTAGGGACCCATTCATAGAAGCCTAGGCCTCGTGGTGTAAAGCACAGTAGGCCTATAGGCCTACAGGAGAGACATGGTGTTAAAAAGAATATAGACCCATTTTAAAGAGTTTTTTATTCAGACTCAGAATACTAAAGCCAACAGTCCATGATGACAGTTTCACAATATATTGTTTACAGTCCTCAAGTTCAAGTTTTCAAATGTACTGTAATTGTCAAATGTACAAAACAACACAAGGTCAGACTGGGCACTGAAATTCTTAAGACAAGACAACGCAAGCACCTGGCATAACACAACCTAACATATAAGTACACAGAACATAATTTACATCTATGCTAAGCTTAAATAAGTAAAACTTCCTAAATGTACAGATAACAATAAATGATACACTATACTAACCCTACATACAAATAAAACCTATTACAACCCTATAACCTATTCTAACCTAGGTGGAGTACAGTGCAATAGTGCAAAATTACAGATAGTGCAACCAGCAGCTGAAAGTGACAGTGTGTAAGTAACTATTAAGAGGCCAATCAGTGACTATGTCAATGACCATACAGGAGCCTGATGGCAAAGTACAGTGAGGTACAGTAGTGCAATGTTACTGATGCAACCAGTAGCTGAAAGTGACCGTGTTTAAGTGACTAGTGTGCAGTGAATCAATGGCCATATCAATGTGTAACCCAGGGTTACAGGGCACAAATTAATTACATGTAAGATAAAATTATTTATAAACAGTAACAAATAAATAACTATTATATTCACAAAGGTAAAATGCAAGAGCTATTATTTATTTGTTTATTAAGAAAAGTGATGCTGGTGTGGTTTGGTCCCAGGTTGATGCTGTGGATCAATGTAGCCTACATATTTGTTTCATGTTTTTATGTTGGGATAACTTGCTGTTGGTGAATGTGCATCTTTCGGGGTGCAGGCGAGAAAGTTTGGGGTCTCGTGCGCTCTCGCGCGGAGAAAGGAAGGCTAACCGCAATAGAGGGAGACGAGAGAGAGACTAGAAATAAAAAAAACGATTAGCATTTTACTGAGAAGAAAGAAAGAGACAAAGATATTGATTTAGTTAGCTAGTAATGTATGTTGTTGTTTTGTGAATGAGTATTGATTGAGAGAATATTAATTATTTCGCTTAAAGCGAGGGTTTTGTTTTCCTGAATTGGTTTGTTTTAGCGGTTGGCTAGCCGACGAAGCTCTGCTACAGTAGGCCTACGGTTGGAGAACTATTAGCTGCCTTAGCTGTGTCCTTTTTTCCCCCTCCTGCATTCTTCTACATTCCTTGGGGGAAAATAAAGCAGAGGTAATAGAGAAACAACATATCAAAAATAATAACAACAACAATTCTATTACCTCTGAAATATAGCCAACGTGTTCTGTGTGTTTCATTCTGTAGTGCAAACAGTACCATCTTTCCAAAGAACCACATATTCTGATACATCTCCCATTGATCATCATTATTATTCTCTGTAGCGGTGTTAAAGTTAGACACTCGTTACACATACATGTAAGCGCACGCGTGCGTGTGTTAATAAAGATTCAGTCTTTATTTATTGTTTTACAGCAAAGCTGATTTCTCACTGTGTGGTTTATTACGTGAAAGTAGTATTTGGATAGCACTGGGTACAGGACGTAGAATCGCTGTACAATTCACACTGTCAAAAATGTCCCTACCAATTCGAGTAAAGTGGGAAACAACCCACGAGTAGTTATTTAAAAACATCCCAATCGTACCTATTTGTCAAAACGTCGGGCCATTGTTTTGGAAAAGACGCCGCGCTATTTAGACATGATGACGTCATGGGGCATAAAGGGATTGTGACGCACTTTACCAAATGATATAAAAACGACTTGCAAAATCAAACCTGTCAGTGATGAAAGAAATGTTCATCACAAGGCAAAGGAGTCGTTTGAAAGAGTTTGCCATTCATACTGAGTCAGTAAAACATGGAGGAAATCCCAAAACAGAAAAGACAACAAGAACGGAGGCCTAAACAGAAGGTAAGTAAGTGGGTTAAACCTTCGGGGTTTAGGTTGGTTGAGGGGCAGTTCTATGGGCGTATGTGAAGCCCTCTGTGACATGCTTGCGTGTAAAAAGGGCTATACAAATACATTTGATTTGAATATGGTTATTTATCCTAGTAGCTAAAACGATGAAAACACACGAAAATGTTTGATTCTTCAGATTCTTTAGAATTTCATTTCTGTGAGTTTAACTGTTGTGTTTAACAATGTGACTTAACTTGGATACATAGTGTAGATCTAGTTATATTTCATATTTCCAAGTCATTAACTTGGATACATAGTGTAGATCAGAGACAGAGAGGTGCCTTGAACAGAAATTATTTTAACTTTTGATATGACTTGGAAATATGAAATATAACTTTTGATATGACTTGGAAATATGAAATATAACTTTTGAAGTCATATCAATCTACCTCCATGTCTCCAAAAACTCTGATAACTTTCTCTGTTACTTTGCCTTGCTAAAGCGTTTGTCTTGCCTGCAGATCAGGGTTACATGTGTGAAGATGCCTCCCATGTACCAGAGCAGCTACCGTGAGTAATCGGTTTATTAATGTATCAAAAGTACAACATTCATGATTGAATTATCACTTTCTATCAAGAGAGAGGGATCCACCAATCACACTGTGACAATCCTCGACATATAGGTGTTCTTCCACCAATCAAAATCCAATCCCGCCCAGAGGAACCAATGATGCTGGACGAAATTCCAGTGTCAGAGGCCATGATGTCCCACCCGTGAGTGTCCCTGTTAACGTCCCCTTTAGGCTACTGGTCTGTTGAACACAATGTTAAGATGTGTCGTTAGTTGTCATTGTACTGTATAGAGAGTCAGTAACACATCTGTTCTTGTTCTTGTTACAGTCAGTGGAGACTGGTCAAAAAGGTCCTGTTGAGAAAGGTAGATAAAATCTTTAGTTTCTAACTCAAAATACTTTTTTACTCAGCTTGACAATAACTATGTGTACTGTATCTGAACTGCGATTGAACTTTCTCCCCTTTTTTCACTCTGCCTGTTTTCTCTCCTCTCTCTCCATCCTTTTCTGTCTCTTCCCCCTCTCACCCTCTCTCTCTCTCTCTCTCTCTCTCTCTCTCTCTCTCTCTCTCTCTCAGAACAAGAGTATCGCTGAGCTGCAGAAGCGCTCAGAGGAGATGATGGAGTGGGTTCTCCAGGTGGCCAATGATGGGGTTCTGCCTGCCATTGCCCTTTACCAGGTCCACCTCCACCAAGACCCTCTGTCTTCCGCTACCTCCTACAGCAGCGGCATCTCGACAAGGAACAGGTCTTCTTCGTCTCCTCTTTTGTCCAAGGACCGGGCCTCTTCTCAGGGCTCAGCCCAGCCTGATGTCCCCGAGGGGATCATCTCAGAGAAGTCCCACCCCCTGCTGGAAAGCGGGCTGGGATCCAGGCCACAGGACAGGCTATCGAGCGAGAGGCCTCCGACACCCCTTCACCCCAGTAGGTCCACAGAGGAGGATATCCTTGCCACGGCATCCCTCACTGTGGCAGAGGTCATCGCCATGTTGAAGGGAGTGATGGTGAGAGACAGGGAAGAGGCGAAGCTATCTGCCATTGTAGAGGAGCTCTGTGACTCGGCCATGGACAAGGTGATGGACGAGTTGGTGCTTCACCACCCGGGCAGCTCCTTGTCTGAATTCTATTCGACAAGTATCTCTGAGGACCTGATCCTGAACACCTGGCAGGACGCCAAGGAGAAGATCCAGGTCCTCGCCGACATCCACATGGACGCCGTCAACGAGCAGATGCCCCCGCGGCCCCTGTTGTCTGCCAACAGCAATACGTCAGAGGTCGTCTTCCACAGGGAGAAAAAGGAGGCTGAGAAGATGGTGTCGTTCTTCATTGGCAGTGTGGCGGAAGCCCAGGAGATGGAAAAGGCTATGACATCGCCCAGGCCCAGCTGTGTGACAGCGGTATCGACCGGCTCAGGCCGCAGCTCGGTCAGCAGCATTGGACTCGTCAGATGCGATAGCGAGCCTCACAACCCCTCCACCCAGATGGAGAGCCTCTCTGGCATCCTGTCCCACCATGCCCTCTTCCAGAGACAGGGCGTTTTCACCACAGAGGAGAAGCTGGAGCTGGTGAGGCGGTTGGGGGGCATCCTCCAGGGGATAGTGGCCAGAGAAAGACGCTCTTGCCTGAACCATCCCCAAGACGCCGACACGGCCTCCCTGCCCCAGAACATCTCCAGTGCCTGCAACATCATCCACCTTGTTCTGGAGAACTTCAGCGCAGCAGCGGAGATGATTACAGAAGGAGAGGTGGACTTCCTGCAGCCACGGGGTAATGACTTCACCCTGTTAGTGGAGTGCGTGAGCGAGTCCCTGCTCAGCCAGGTTACGGAGGAGGTGAAGGCCCTACAGAGGAGGAACCAGGGGGTCAGCAGCGGGAGGAGCAGCAGGAGGAGCCGCAGCCAGGGAGAGCTGCTGGGGAACTGGGTCAAGGGAAAGGAGGAGAAGGAGGCCTGCACACGCTCGTGTCAGGAAAGCTTCCTTTTCAGCACCCAGCAGGAGGAGAGGAGATCAGAGGAGGAGTGCGGCTCGGCTAGCGACGAGGAGGAGGAGGAGCAGCAGAAGGAGGAGGCCAGGTCAGCCTCCAGTAGCCCTAGCCCCAAGAGCCCTAGCACCAGGGGCCCTAGCCCCAGGAGCCCTAGCCCCAGGATCAAGGCAAACAGCCACAACCTCAACCTGACGGCTCACAAAATGCTGGACACTGTCATGCGGATGGCCTACTCCACCAGATCAGTCTCCAATGATGAAGACTGCGAAAAAGACAAAGGAGGCTCCTCCGTCGGGTTGTTGGACCAGGCTGAGTACGACCTGGGCCGCCTGCTCGCCTCTCACAACATGTGTACCAGGATGTTGCAGACGAGGATCCAGAGCTTCTCCATGGAGCTGATCGACCGCCTCTATGAGCTGCTCCTGGACACGCAGGTGGGACGACTCCCCTCGACAGGCCGCTGCCGCTCCAAGCCCAACATCCAGAACCCGGAGGCCAAGCAGCACCTGGACTGGGAGCTCTTCGCTCCGATGCTGTACAATTTCATCCACTTGGCTTTCAAGAAACTGATGGAGAACTTCCTTGGCCTGACCAACTCGCTTCCGGACGAATGTGTCCTGGTGAACGACCACCTCGAATGGATGTGTAAGAAGGACAGGACCTCCATCAAGGATGTATCTTGGGAGAGCAGCGACAGCAGTGACAGCGACAACAGCAGCGACCGCACGTCTCTGGAAGGGTCCCACTGCGTGATGCCGGGCCCCAACCGAGGGACTGTGGGTAGGAACCGGCCATCTTCCTCTGCCAGCCAGGACCAGAGGAGGGCGCTAGAGGCCATTTCTGAGGTGTTGACCCTCAAAGTGGGAGGGGTCCTTCAGTGCTCCTGCAATGACCCAGAAAAAGTAATGGCCATTGTCAACAAAGGTAGAGAAATCTTTTACTCAATTCAATATATTGACCCCAAAGGGAATTTTCAGGTGTTCAGGTAGCCTAACTAGTAACACTGAGCACACTGTTACAGAATAAGTACAAATGATAGATTGCAATAAATGGAATGCCCTTTAGAAATAGAATGTCTCACCATGTCGCCATATTGCTGTTATTAAATGGATGTGTTTTACATGTTACAAGAAGTCCTCCTTGTGAAATTTTCCTTAACCTTTTGAGGTATAAGACCTCTGGAGTCTATATCTTTGCCATATAATACAGAGTTGTAAGTGCTACAGTACTGCTGTAGGTATAGTTAAGAACTATAATATTAATACTGAAAAGTATAGGTAATAGCTATAGTAATACAAGGATACTTAAAAGTGTGAGTGTGTTTTTTTTTTTGTGCCAGGCCTTGATGCTGAGTTCATGGCCAGGATCGCTGACCTTTGCAGGTCCTCCTCTGAAGCCACAACAGGAAGTCTCAACCCAGAGTTGAGTTCAAGTTTCACTAACCTAGAAGTAGGCCAGTTTGAGAAGGCCAATATTGTCCCCGACAACGACAATGTTGACCATGTTTGTGAATTCCATGAAGAGGAAGACATGTCAGATAGTCTGACCAAAGGCATCAACATTGCCAGGCAAATAAATACTACGGGGGATGGGAAAGATGATGAAGCTTCTGGTCTCCCTGAGGTGGTCCAGGTGCTTCCCTGGTTGCCCCCGAGACCCCCTGAGACCCCCTCCCTGCAAACTTTGGAGATTGGCATCCAGGAGAAGGTCTGGAAGCCCTCCGGGCCCAGTGCCCTACACCACCAGACCCTGCGGGACCTGCTGCATGGTCTTCTGGTCCGCCTGGCCCTCCAGGAGTCCCCCTCAACCTCTAGCACCCTCACCTTCTCACAGATAGAGGCAACTCTCCTCCAGGAAGTAGGCTGGATTCTCAAGACCCAAGATGGGATCAGCCTCGTCCTGGAGCACCTGCCTCAGAGCCCTTTCTACAGCGGCACAGACGCCCTGGACGCCATGTTGGAGGCGGCTTATGCTAAGCTGTTGCTCAGCGCTAACAGCAGCAGAGCCCTGCTCCGCTCCGCTTGCCATGGAGAAGCTGGAGCCATTTGTGGTCTGGCTGAGACCATCGCCAAGGTCATCTCCCGCCACGCCGAGGCCTGGCGCGCTCCTGCCGTGTCCGATCTTAGCGTCCATTTTGAGAAGGAGAATGCTATAAACTCTGCTGGCTTGGAAAAGGCCGGTGGAAGCTCCAGCTCCCTGTGTGAGGATGTGAGGCTACATGATGGACCTGAGATGGAGTCTTCTGGCTTGGGAAAGGCCAGTGAGACCCATATGGAGACTAAAGCAGATGGAAAGGTCAAGAAGACATGTGACAGATTTGGTTTGGTAAAGGCCAGAGAGTGTCCCTTCTCCTCCAGATCACCGGAAGAGCTCAGGGTCTCCAGGAAGCAGAGAGAGAGAGCTGCAGACCCAGGCTTGTTAAAGGCCTGGGAGAAGATCGACAGGTCTTCTGAGGAGACCTCCACCTCCCAGTCCTGCCACTCCTCCTCTTCATCCTCCAACTCAATGTTATCTCCCTCTGTGCCCTCCCAAACCTTCAACAGGTCTTCCATCTTCCATTCCAATCTGGGCCGTCTTGGAAAGAAAAAACTCTCCAGCCTCCAAAGATGGTTCACATTGGTAAGATGAAAATAACTCCACAAACACTGGCACTGGGTAGAACTGACCTTAACTGAGTCAAGGATAAGATGGGTTACAAGTAAGCATGTGTAGAATACATTATGTATGAGTTGTAAACATTAGATGTAATTATTTTGCAGACTTATTCATTCAAATCCAAACACGAGGGATTTGAACCTCTGACAGTTACAGTTAATGTAGTTATGTCCTGTCAACATAATGTAAAACATTTAAGAATTTAAAGGAATTATGTTTGTCTTTACTCTCCCTTCCACCCCAGATGAGAAAGAAGACCAAGGCTGTCACTGGAAAAAGGAAAAAACAAAAGACAGTTACTCCTCTCAACGGTAAAAGTGAGATTATGAATGGATATTTGTTCATTTAGGCTTTAGTTGGCTCTCCCATCATTTCACACAAACACACAAACACACGCAGACACACACGCACACACACACACACACACACACACACTCGTTGCAAGTAAATAGACAGTGCTGAAGGTGTGTGTGATGTTATGTCCTGTTGTGTGATGGTTTTCCATGTCCAGGCCCAGATCTTGCAGAGTCCTCCAGCATCCCAGGAGAAGAGGAACAGAAGCAGAAGCAGAAGAAGAAGAAGAAGTCTATTAAAGGCTTCTTCTGCAGGATCTCTGGAGCTCTCTCCAAGGTGTTCTGCTGTAGCTGCATGACTCACCAGTAGAGGGAGCTGCCTGCTTACTGACCTGACTACAGCAAGGACCTGTCACTTCCCACTCTGATCATTTTTTTAAATCACTTTTGATCTGTTTTTCATGAATAAAAAAAACCCTAAAAAACATTGGCATTTTGTTTACACCTCCCTTATAATCGCTAAGCTGTTGTGTTTTGGTTTTGTGACATCTCCATATCAGGATTTCAGCCACACAGAGGATATTTATTGTGGCACAGTACACAGCCACTTTACTTCAGTTTAAGACTGAGATAAAACACTAGCATTTCACACACACTAGCAGGGGAGAAACGGTGGAGTGTTCACACACCAATCAATATCTGTCACCAGGGAATCATGAATGTAATCACAAAGTTGAAGAAACCTTTTGAATAATGTCACAAATTACAATTTAACATATCCATGAGGATAAATATACATTTGTCCCAATGTCCTCATGTATGCTTCCAGTCTTGATCTTCACGTGCAGGCTTTGAACCAGTAAACTAGACCAGAGCATTTTAACATGCAAACTTTTAATTACAAATTGTAACTCAACATTCTTGTAGCCCAATAAATTAAAGAAGATTGAATTAGAAATAGATTTCCCCAGTTCTGGATTATGTTTTGCATGTTAAAATGGACATTGTATATTTCATAATACGAGATCACATAGTTTTAATAAAAACACAATTGTGGTGCTGTTGTATGGCAAACCAGTCTGCCAGCCAGCCACAACACTGACCTATGGAAGCATGCCAAGTTTTAGCAAAGAGAAAAGAACAGTCATTGATTAGAATATTTTACAGTACAGGAAATAGATCTCTATGGATTATATAGTTTCAAAATTTAAGTTGTAACAAAGAATATACGACATTGACATAGATTCTTCATCTTTGTTGCTGACCTATCCATATCACATCTAACTTTCTAATATTATAGCTAAATGGTGTTGAGCCATTTAGCTCTAATATATGTCTACCAATGTTATAAAACAATGGTAGACATTTACATGGTTTCCACTTCAAAAGAAAGGACCAGAAATGTTTATAAAGTTAGAATGGTCTGTGAAAAGCAGAAAGTCTGCTGTACAGAATGCTCTGGTCTAGTTTACTGGTTCAAAGCCTGCAAGTGAAGATCAAGACTGGAAAGATCATCCTTGGTTCAGCATCACCACATCGAGAATAATAGGTTAAATACTATGTATATAAATACTATGTATATAAATATGTGTATAAAAACATGTCCAGTCTTTATCCAAAATGAAAATACAAAACACGTCATGCAGATTATCTATGATAAAATATAATAAGTCCAGTTAGCCTGTTGGAAGACAATTGTGATCCTGATTCATAAAAACAAAACGTTTGAGCTCTCAGGAACACATGTTGTATGTAGCAGCACTTGTCTGCAAACATGGTGCTCACTTGACTAAATGGTCACCACTCAACTCCTGTTGTAATGTTACTGTAGCTAATAACCAGGCTGAGCAGCAAGCTGGTCGAAAGTTTTACCTTCAACCATGAAGACAAGCAGAAGAATCCAAGGCTGCATGATGCACTTCACTTTGTTTCAAAAGAAGAAGACGGGCATCAGTGGTGTGTGCCTTCCACTTTTATAGCCATTTCATCCACCTTGCACTGACCAAATCGCGAAGCAGGCAAGAAATATGAAAATAATCATGTAAATTGGGTTTTAGAAACCATAACAACTATTTGAATAAGGTAACTGACATTCACTGATAATACAACGTCAATTGATAATATAATACGATTTTCAACGATGCATTAAAATCATGCAAAGGTGGTAAAATGTGACATGTGATGAGCACTTTCCATGCAAATGTCCACACTAGGGACCCATTCATAGAAGCCTAGGCCTCGTGGTGTAAAGCACAGTAGGCCTATAGGCCTACAGGAGAGACATGGTGTTAAAAAGAATATAGACCCATTTTAAAGAGTTTTTTATTCAGACTCAGAATACTAAAGCCAACAGTCCATGATGACAGTTTTACAATATATTGTTTACAGTCCTCAAGTTCAAGTTTTCAAATGTAGTGTAATTGTCAAATGTACAAAACAGTACAAGGTCAGACTGGGCACTGAAATTCTTAAGACAAGACAACGCAAGCACCTGGCATAACACAACCTAACATATAAGTACACAGAACATAATTTACATCTATGCTAAGCTTAAATAAGTAAAACTTCCTAAATGTACAGATAACAATAAATGATACACTATACTAACCCTACATACAAATAAAACCTATTACAACCCTATAACCTATTCTAACCTAGGTGGAGTACAGTGCAATAGTGCAAAATTACAGATAGTGCAACCAGCAGCTGAAAGTGACAGTGTGTAAGTAACTATTAAGAGGCCAATCAGTGACTATGTCAATGACCATACAGGAGCCTGATGGCAAAGTACAGTGAGGTACAGTAGTGCAATGTTACTGATGCAACCAGTAGCTGAAAGTGGCCGTGTTTAAGTGACTAGTGTGCAGTGAATCAATGGCCATATCAATGTGTAACCCAGGGTTACAAGGCACAAATTAATTACATGTAAAATAAAATTATTTATAAACAGTAACAAATAAATAACTATTATATTCACAAAGGTAATATGCAAGAGCTATTATTTATTTGTTTATTAAGAAAAGTGATGCTGGTGTGGTTTGGTCCCAGGTTGATGCTGTGGATCAATGTAGCCTACATATTTGTTTCATGTTTTTATGTTGGGATAACTTGCTGTTGGTGAATGTGCATCTTTCGGGGTGCAGGCGAGAAAGTTTGGGGTCTCGTGTGCTCTCGCGCGGAGAAAGGAAGGCTAACCGCAATAGAGGGAGACGAGAGAAAGACTAGAAATAAAAAAAAACGATTAGCATTTTACTGAGAAGAAAGAAAGAGACAAAGATATTGATTTAGTTATTGATTTAGTTAGCTAGTAATGTATGTTGTTGTTTTGTGAATGAGTATGGATTGAGAGAATATTAATTATTTTGCTTAAAGCGAGGGTTTTGTTTTCCTGAATTGGTTTGTTTTAGCGGTTGGCTAGCCGACGAAGCTCTGCTACAGTAGGCCTACGGTTGGAGAACTATTAGCTGCCTTAGCTGTGTCCTTTTTTCCCCCTCCTGCAGATAAAGATTCAGTCTTTATTTATTGTTTTACAGCAAAGCTGATTTCTCACTGTGTGGTTTATTACGTGAAAGTAGTATTTGGATAGCACTGGGTACAGGACGTAGAATCGCTGTACAATTCACACTGTCAAAAATGTCCCTACCAATTCGAGTAAAGTGGGAAACAACCCGCGAGTAGTTATTTAAAAACATCCCAATCGTACCTATTTGTCAAAACGTCGGGCCATTGTTTTGGAAAAGACGCCGCGCTATTTAGACATGATGACGTCATGGGGCATAAAGGGATTGTGACGCACTTTACCAAATGATATAAAAACGACTTGCAAAATCAAACCTGTCAGTGATGAAATAAATGTTCATCACAAGGCAAAGGAGTCGTTTGAAAGAGTTTGCCATTCATACTGAGTCAGTAAAACATGGATGAAATCCCAAAACAGAAAAGACAACAAGAACGGAGGCCTAAACAGAAGGTAAGTAAGTGGGTTAAACCTTCGGGGTTTAGGTTGGTTGAGGGGCAGTTCTATGGGCGTATGTGAAGCCCTCTGTGACATGCTTGCGTGTAAAAAGGGCTATACAAATACATTTGATTTGAATATGGTTATTTATCCTAGTAGCTAAAACGATGAAAACACACGAAAATGTTTGATTCTTCAGATTCTTTAGAATTTCATTTCTGTGAGTTTAACTGTTGTGTTTAACAATGTGACTTAACTTGGATACATAGTGTAGATCTAGTTATATTTCATATTTCCAAGTCATTAACTTGGATACATAGTGTAGATCACAGACAGAGAGGTGCCTTGAACAGAAATTATTTTAACTTTTGATATGACTTGGAAATATGAAATATAACTTTTGATATGACTTGGAAATATGAAATATAACTTTTGAAGTCATATCAATCTACCTCCATGTCTCCAAAAACTCTGATAACTTTCTCTGTTACTTTGCCTTGCTAAAGCGTTTGTCTTGCCTGCAGATCAGGGTTACATGTGTGAAGATGCCTCCCATGTACCAGAGCAGCTACCGTGAGTAATCGGTTTATTAATGTATCAAAAGTACAACATTCATGATTGAATTATCACTTTCTATCAAGAGAGAGGGATCCACCAATCACACTGTGACAATCCTCGACATATAGGTGTTCTTCCACCAATCAAAATCCAATCCCGCCCAGAGGAACCAATGACGCTGGACGAAATTCCAGTGTCAGAGGCCATGATGTCCCACCCGTGAGTGTCCCTGTTAACGTCCCCTTTAGGCTACTGGTCTGTTGAACACAATGTTAAGATGTGTCGTTAGTTGTCATTGTACTGTATAGAGAGTCAGTAACACATCTGTTCTTGTTCTTGTTACAGTCAGTGGAGACTGGTCAAAAAGGTCCTGTTGAGAAAGGTAGATAAAATCTTTAGTTTCTAACTCAAAATACTTTTTTACTCAGCTTGACAATAACTATGTGTACTGTATCTGAACTGCGATTGAACTTTCTCCCCTTTTTTCACTCTGCCTGTTTTGTCTCCTCTCTTTCCATCCTTTTCTGTCTCTTCCCCCTCTCACCCTCTCTCTCTCTCTCTCTCTCTCTCTCTCTCTCTCTCTCTCTCTCTCTCTTAGAACAAGAGTATCGCTGAGCTGCAGAAGCGCTCAGAGGAGATGATGGAGTGGGTTCTCCAGGTGGCCAATGATGGGGTTCTGCCTGCCATTGCCCTTTACCAGGTCCACCTCCACCAAGACCCTCTGTCTTCCGCTACCTCCTACAGCAGCGGCATCTCGACAAGGAACAGGTCTTCTTCGTCTCCTCTTTTGTCCAAGGACCGGGCCTCTTCTCAGGGCTCAGCCCAGCCTGATGTCCCCGAGGGGATCATCTCAGAGAAGTCCCACCCCCTGCTGGAAAGCGGGCTGGGATCCAGGCCACAGGACAGGCTATCGAGCGAGAGGCCTCCGACACCCCTTCACCCCAGTAGGTCCACAGAGGAGGATATCCTTGCCACGGCATCCCTCACTGTGGCAGAGGTCATCGCCATGTTGAAGGGAGTGATGGCGAGAGACAGGGAAGAGGCGAAGCTGTCTGCCATTGTAGAGGAGCTCTGTGACTCGGCCATGGACAAGGTGATGGACGAGTTGGTGCTTCACCACCCGGGCAGCTCCTTGTCTGAATTCTATTCGACAAGTATCTCTGAGGACCTGATCCTGAACACCTGGCAGGACGCCAAGGAGAAGATCCAGGTCCTCGCCGACATCCACATGGACGCCGTCAACGAGCAGATGCCCCCGCGGCCCCTGTTGTCTGCCAACAGCAATACGTCAGAGGTCGTCTTCCACAGGGAGAAAAAGGAGGCTGAGAAGATGGTGTCGTTCCTCATTGGCAGTGTGGCGGAAGCCCAGGAGATGGAAAAGGCTATGACATCGCCCAGGCCCAGCTGTGTGACAGCGGTATCGACCGGCTCAGGCCGCAGCTCGGTCAGCAGCATTGGACTCGTCAGATGCGATAGCGAGCCTCACAACCCCTCCACCCAGATGGAGAGCCTCTCTGGCATCCTGTCCCACCATGCCCTCTTCCAGAGACAGGGCGTTTTCACCACAGAGGAGAAGCTGGAGCTGGTGAGGCGGTTGGGGGGCATCCTCCAGGGGATAGTGGCCAGAGAAAGACGCTCTTCCCTGAACCATCCCCAAGACGCCGACACGGCCTCCCTGCCCCAGAACATCTCCAGTGCCTGCACCATCATCCACCTTGTTCTGGAGAACTTCAGCGCAGCAGCGGAGATGATTACAGAAGGAGAGGTGGACTTCCTGCAGCCACGCGGTAATGACTTCACCCTGTTAGTGGAGTGCGTGAGCGAGTCCCTGCTCAGCCAGGTTACGGAGGAGGTGAAGGCCCTACAGAGGAGGAACCAGGGGGTCAGCAGCGGGAGGAGCAGCAGGAGGAGCCGCAGCCAGGGAGAGCTGCTGGGGAACTGGGTCAAGGGAAAGGAGGAGAAGGAGGCCTGCACACGCTCGTGTCAGGAAAGCTTCCTTTTCAGCACCCAGCAGGAGGAGAGGAGATCAGAGGAGGAGTGCGGCTCGGCTAGCGACGAGGAGGAGGAGGAGCAGCAGAAGGAGGAGGCCAGGTCAGCCTCCAGTAGCCCTAGCCCCAAGAGCCCTAGCACCAGGGGCCCTAGCCCCAGGAGCCCTAGCCCCAGGATCAAGGCAAACAGCCACAACCTCAACCTGACGGCTCACAAAATGCTGGACACTGTCATGCGGATGGCCTACTCCACCAGATCAGTCTCCAATGATGAAGACTGCGAAAAAGACAAAGGAGGCTCCTCCGTCGGGTTGTTGGACCAGGCTGAGTACGACCTGGGCCGCCTGCTCGCCTCTCACAACATGTGTACCAGGATGTTGCAGACGAGGATCCAGAGCTTCTCCATGGAGCTGATCGACCGCCTCTATGAGCTGCTCCTGGACACGCAGGTGGGACGACTCCCCTCGACAGGCCGCTCCAAGCCCAACATCCAGAACCCGGAGGCCAAGCAGCACCTGGACTGGGAGCTCTTCGCTCCGATGCTGTACAATTTCATCCACTTGGCTTTCAAGAAACTGATGGAGAACTTCCTTGGCCTGACCAACTCGCTTCCGGACGAATGTGTCCTGGTGAACGACCACCTCGAATGGATGTGTAAGAAGGACAGGACCTCCATCAAGGATGTATCTTGGGAGAGCAGCGACAGCAGTGACAGCGACAACAGCAGCGACCGCGCGTCTCTGGAAGGGTCCCACTGCGTGATGCCGGGCCCCAGCCGAGGGACTGTGGGTAGGAACCGGCCATCTTCCTCTGCCAGCCAGGACCAGAGGAGGGCGCTAGAGGCCATTTCTGAGGTGTTGACCCTCAAAGTGGGAGGGGTCCTTCAGTGCTCCTGCAATGACCCAGAAAAAGTAATGGCCATTGTCAACAAAGGTAGAGAAATCTTTTACTCAATTCAATATATTGACCCCAAAGGGAATTTTCAGGTGTTCAGGTAGCCTAACTAGTAACACTGAGCACACTGTTACAGAATAAGTACAAATGATAGACTGCATTAAATGGAATGCTCTTTAGAAATAGAATGTCTCACCATGTCGCCATATTGCTGTTATTAAATGGATGTGTTTTACATGTTACAAGAAGTCCTCCTTGTGAAATTTTCCTTAACCTTTTGAGGTATAAGACCTCTGGAGTCTATATGTTTGCCATATAATACAGAGTTGTAAGTGCTACAGTACTGCTGTAGGTATAGTTAAGAACTATAATATTAATACTGTTTAAAGAAAAGTATAGGTAATAGCTATAGTAATACAAGGATACTTAAAAGTGTGAGTGTGGTTTTTTTTTGTGCCAGGCCTTGATGCTGAGTTCATGGCCAGGATCGCTGACCTTTGCAGGTCCTCCTCTGAAGCCACAACAGGAAGTCTCAACCCAGAGTTGAGTTCAAGTTTCACTAACCTACAAGTAGGCCAGTTTGAGAAGGCCAATATTGTCCCCGACAACGACAATGTTGACCATGTTTGTGAATTCCATGAAGAGGAAGACATGTCAGATAGTCTGACCAAAGGCATCAACATTGCCAGGCAAATAAATACTACGGGGGATGGGAAAGATGATGAAGCTTCTGGTCTCCCTGAGGTGGTCCAGGTGCTTCCCTGGTTGCCCCCGAGACCCCCTGAGACCCCCTCCCTGCAAACTTTGGAGATTGGCATCCAGGAGAAGGTCTGGAAGCCCTCCGGGCCCAGTGCCCTACACCACCAGACCCTGCGGGACCTGCTGCATGGTCTTCTGGTCCGCCTGGCCCTCCAGGAGTCCCCCTCAACCTCTAGCTCCCTCACCTTCTCACAGATAGAGGCAACTCTCCTCCAGGAAGTAGGCTGGATTCTCAAGACCCAAGATGGGATCAGCCTCGTCCTGGAGCACCTGCCTCAGAGCCCTTTCTACAGCGGCACAGACGCCCTGGACGCCATGTTGGAGGCGGCTTATGCTAAGCTGTTGCTCAGCGCTAACAGCAGCAGAGCCCTGCTCCGCTCCGCTTGCCATGGAGAAGCTGGAGCCATTTGTGGTCTGGCTGAGACCATCGCCAAGGTCATCTCCCGCCACGCCGAGGCCTGGCGCGCTCCTGCCGTGTCCGATCTTAGCGTCCATTTTGAGAAGGAGAATGCTATAAACTCTGCTGGCTTGGAAAAGGCCGGTGGAAGCTCCAGCTCCCTGTGTGAGGATGTGAGGCTACATGATGGACCTGAGATGGAGTCTTCTGGCTTGGGAAAGGCCAGTGAGACCCATATGGAGACTAAAGCAGATGGAAAGGTCAAGAAGACATGTGACAGATTTGGTTTGGTAAAGGCCAGAGAGTGTCCCTTCTCCTCCAGATCACCGGAAGAGCTCAGGGTCTCCAGGAAGCAGAGAGATAGAGCTGCAGACCCAGGCTTGTTAAAGGCCTGGGAGAAGATCGACAGGTCTTCTGAGGAGACCTCCACCTCCCAGTCCTGCCACTCCTCCTCTTCATCCTCCAACTCAATGTTATCTCCCTCTGTGCCCTCCCAAACCTTCAACAGGTCTTCCATCTTCCATTCCAATCTGGGCCGTCTTGGAAAGAAAAAACTCTCCAGCCTCCAAAGATGGTTCACATTGGTAAGATGAAAATAACTCCACAAACACTGGCACTGGGTAGAACTGACCTTAACTGAGTCAAGGATAAGATGGGTTACAAGTAAGCATGTGTAGAATACATGATGTATGAGTTGTAAACATTAGATGTAATTATTTTGCAGACTTATTCATTCAAATCCAAACACGAGGGATTTGAACCTCTGACAGTTACAGTTAATGTAGTTATGTCCTGTCAACATAATGTAAAACATTTAAGAATTTAAAGGAATTATGTTTGTCTTTACTCTCCCTTCCACCCCAGATGAGAAAGAAGACCAAGGCTGTCACTGGAAAAAGGAAAAAACAAAAGACAGTTACTCCTCTCAACGGTAAAAGTGAGATTATGAATGGATATTTGTTCATTTAGGCTAGGCTTTAGTTGGCTCTCCCATCATTTCACACAAACACACACACACACGCAGACACACACGCACACACACACACGCACACACACACACACACTCGTTGCAAGTAAATAGACAGTGCTGAAGGTGTGTGTGATGTTATGTCCTGTTGTGTGATGGTTTTCCATGTCCAGGCCCAGATCTTGCAGAGTCCTCCAGCATCCCAGGAGAAGAGGAACAGAAGCAGAAGCAGAAGAAGAAGAAGAAGTCTATTAAAGGCTTCTTCTGCAGGATCTCTGGAGCTCTCTCCAAGGTGTTCTGCTGTAGCTGCATGACTCACCAGTAGAGGGAGCTGCCTGCTTACTGACCTGACTACAGCAAGGACCTGTCACTTCCCACTCTGATCATTTTTTTAAATCACTTTTGATCTGTTTTTCATGAATAAAAAAAACCCTAAAAAACATTGGCATTTTGTTTACACCTCCCTTATAATCGCTAAGCTGTTGTGTTTTGGTTTTGTGACATCTCCATATCAGGACTTCAGCCACACAGAGGATACTTATTGTGGCACAGTACACAGCCACTTTACTTCAGTTTAAGACTGAGATAAAACACTAGCATTTCACACACACTAGCAGGGGAGAAACGGTGGAGTGTTCACACACCAATCAATATCTGTCACCAGGGAATCATGAATGTAATCACAAAGTTGAAGAAACCTTTTGAATAATGTCACAAATTACAATTTAACATTTCCATGACGATAAATATACATTTGTCCCAATGTCCTCATGTATGCTTCCAGTCTTGATCTTCACGTGCAGGCTTTGAACCAGTAAACTAGACCAGAGCATTTTAACATGCAAACTTTTAATTACAAATTGTAACTCAACATTTTTGTAGCCCAAGAAATGAAAGAAGATTGAATTAGAAATAGATGTCCCCAGTTCTGGATTATGTTTTGCATGTTAAAATGGACATTGTATATTTCATAATACGAGATCACATAGTTTTAATAAAAACACAATTGTGGTGCTGTTGTATGGCAAACCAGTCTGCCAGCCAGCCACAACACTGACCTATGGAAGCATGCCAAGTTTTAGCAAAGAGAAAAGAACAGTCATTGATTAGAATATTTTACAGTACAGGAAATAGATCTCTATGGATTATATAGTTTCAAAATTTAAGTTGTAACAAAGAATATACGACATTGACATAGATTCTTCATCTTTGTTGCTGACCTATCCATATCACATCTAACTTTCTAATATTATAGCTAAATGGTGTTGAGCCATTTAGCTCTAATATATGTCTACCAATGTTATAAAACAATGGTAGACATTTACATGGTTTCCACTTCAAAAGAAAGGACCAGAAATGTTTATAAAGTTAGAATGGTCTGTGAAAAGCAGAAAGTCTGCTGTACAGAATGCTCTGGTCTAGTTTACTGGTTCAAAGCCTGCAAGTGAAGATCAAGACTGGAAAGATCATCCTTGGTTCAGCATCACCGCATCGAGAATAATAGGTTAAATACTATGTATATAAATACTATGTATATAAATATGTGTATAAAAACATGTCCAGTCTTTATCCAAAATGAAAATACAAAACACGTCATGCAGATTATCTATGATAAAATATAATAAGTCCAGTTAGCCTGTTGGAAGACAATTGTGATCCTGATTCATAAAAACAAAACGTTTGAGCTCTCAGGAACACATGTTGTATGTAGCAGCACTTGTCTGCAAACATGGTGCTCACTTGACTAAATGGTCACCACTCAACTCCTGTTGTAATGTTACTGTAGCTAATAACCAGGCTGAGCAGCAAGCTGGTCGAAAGTTTTACCTTCAACCATGAAGACAAGCAGAAGAATCCAAGGCTGCATGATGCACTTCACTTTGTTTCAAAAGAAGAAGACGGGCATCAGTGGTGTGTGCCTTCCACTTTTATAGCCATTTCATCCACCTTGCACTGACCAAATCGCGAAGCAGGCAAGAAATATGAAAATAATCATGTAAATTGGGTTTTAGAAACCATAACAACTATTTAAATAAGGTAACTGACATTCACTGATAATACAACGTCAATTGATAATATAATACGATTTTCAACGATGCATTAAAATCATGCAAAGGTGGTAAAATGTGACATGTGATGAGCACTTCCCATGCAAATGTCCACACTAGGGACCCATTCATAGAAGCCTAGGCCTCGTGGCGTAAAGCACAGTAGGCCTATAGGCCTACAGGAGAGACATGGTGTTAAAAAGAATATAGACCCATTTTAAAGAGTTTTTTATTCAGACTCAGAATACTAAAGCCAACAGTCCATGATGACAGTTTCACAATATATTGTTTACAGTCCTCAAGTTCAAGTTTTCAAATGTACTGTAATTGTCAAATGTACAAAACAACACAAGGTCAGACTGGGCACTGAAATTCTTAAGACAAGACAACGCAAGCACCTGGCATAACACAACCTAACATATAAGTACACAGAACATAATTTACATCTATGCTAAGCTTAAATAAGTAAAACTTCCTAAATGTACAGATAACAATAAATGATACACTATACTAACCCTACATACAAATAAAACCTATTACAACCCTATAACCTATTCTAACCTAGGTGGAGTACAGTGCAATAGTGCAAAATTACAGATAGTGCAACCAGCAGCTGAAAGTGACAGTGTGTAAGTAACTATTAAGAGGCCAATCAGTGACTATGTCAATGACCATACAGGAGCCTGATGGCAAAGTACAGTGAGGTACAGTAGTGCAATGTTACTGATGCAACCAGTAGCTGAAAGTGACCGTGTTTAAGTGACTAGTGTGCAGTGAATCAATGGCCATATCAATGTGTAACCCAGGGTTACAGGGCACAAATTAATTACATGTAAGATAAAATTATTTATAAACAGTAACAAATAAATAACTATTATATTCACAAAGGTAAAATGCAAGAGCTATTATTTATTTGTTTATTAAGAAAAGTGATGCTGGTGTGGTTTGGTCCCAGGTTGATGCTGTGGATCAATGTAGCCTACATATTTGTTTCATGTTTTTATGTTGGGATAACTTGCTGTTGGTGAATGTGCATCTTTCGGGGTGCAGGCGAGAAAGTTTGGGGTCTCGTGCGCTCTCGCGCGGAGAAAGGAAGGCTAACCGCAATAGAGGGAGACGAGAGAGAGACTAGAAATAAAAAAAACGATTAGCATTTTACTGAGAAGAAAGAAAGAGACAAAGATATTGATTTAGTTAGCTAGTAATGTATGTTGTTGTTTTGTGAATGAGTATTGATTGAGAGAATATTAATTATTTCGCTTAAAGCGAGGGTTTTGTTTTCCTGAATTGGTTTGTTTTAGCGGTTGGCTAGCCGACGAAGCTCTGCTACAGTAGGCCTACGGTTGGAGAACTATTAGCTGCCTTAGCTGTGTCCTTTTTTCCCCCTCCTGCATTCCTCTACATTCCTTGGGGAAAAATAAAGCAGAGGTAATAGAGAAACAACATATCAAAAATAATAACAACAACAATTCTATTACCTCTGAAATATAGCCAACGTGTTCTGTGTGTTTCATTCTGTAGTGCAAACAGTACCATCTTTCCAAAGAACCACATATTCTGATACATCTCCCATTGATCATCATTATTATTCTCTGTAGCGGTGTTAAAGTTAGACACTCGTTACACATACATGTAAAGGCACGCGTGCGTGTGTTAATAAAGATTCAGTCTTTATTTATTGTTTTACAGCAAAGCTGATTTCTCACTGTGTGGTTTATTACGTGAAAGTAGTATTTGGATAGCACTGGGTACAGGACGTAGAATCGCTGTACAATTCACACTGTCAAAAATGTCCCTACCAATTCGAGTAAAGTGGGAAACAACCCGCGAGTAGTTATTTAAAAACATCCCAATCGTACCTATTTGTCAAAACGTCGGGCCATTGTTTTGGAAAAGACGCCGCGCTATTTAGACATGATGACGTCATGGGGCATAAAGGGATTGTGACGCACTTTACCAAATGATATAAAAACGACTTGCAAAATCAAACCTGTCAGTGATGAAATAAATGTTCATCACAAGGCAAAGGAGTCGTTTGAAAGAGTTTGCCATTCATACTGAGTCAGTAAAACATGGATGAAATCCCAAAACAGAAAAGACAACAAGAACGGAGGCCTAAACAGAAGGTAAGTAAGTGGGTTAAACCTTCGGGGTTTAGGTTGGTTGAGGGGCAGTTCTATGGGCGTATGTGAAGCCCTCTGTGACATGCTTGCGTGTAAAAAGGGCTATACAAATACATTTGATTTGAATATGGTTATTTATCCTAGTAGCTAAAACGATGAAAACACACGAAAATGTTTGATTCTTCAGATTCTTTAGAATTTCATTTCTGTGAGTTTAACTGTTGTGTTTAACAATGTGACTTAACTTGGATACATAGTGTAGATCTAGTTATATTTCATATTTCCAAGTCATTAACTTGGATACATAGTGTAGATCACAGACAGAGAGGTGCCTTGAACAGAAATTATTTTAACTTTTGATATGACTTGGAAATATGAAATATAACTTTTGATATGACTTGGAAATATGAAATATAACTTTTGAAGTCATATCAATCTACCTCCATGTCTCCAAAAACTCTGATAACTTTCTCTGTTACTTTGCCTTGCTAAAGCGTTTGTCTTGCCTGCAGATCAGGGTTACATGTGTGAAGATGCCTCCCATGTACCAGAGCAGCTACCGTGAGTAATCGGTTTATTAATGTATCAAAAGTACAACATTCATGATTGAATTATCACTTTCTATCAAGAGAGAGGGATCCACCAATCACACTGTGACAATCCTCGACATATAGGTGTTCTTCCACCAATCAAAATCCAATCCCGCCCAGAGGAACCAATGACGCTGGACGAAATTCCAGTGTCAGAGGCCATGATGTCCCACCCGTGAGTGTCCCTGTTAACGTCCCCTTTAGGCTACTGGTCTGTTGAACACAATGTTAAGATGTGTCGTTAGTTGTCATTGTACTGTATAGAGAGTCAGTAACACATCTGTTCTTGTTCTTGTTACAGTCAGTGGAGACTGGTCAAAAAGGTCCTGTTGAGAAAGGTAGATAAAATCTTTAGTTTCTAACTCAAAATACTTTTTTACTCAGCTTGACAATAACTATGTGTACTGTATCTGAACTGCGATTGAACTTTCTCCCCTTTTTTCACTCTGCCTGTTTTCTCTCCTCTCTTTCCATCCTTTTCTGTCTCTTCCCCCTCTCACCCTCTCTCTCTCTCTCTCTCTCTCTCTCTCTCTTAGAACAAGAGTATCGCTGAGCTGCAGAAGCGCTCAGAGGAGATGATGGAGTGGGTTCTCCAGGTGGCCAATGATGGGGTTCTGCCTGCCATTGCCCTTTACCAGGTCCACCTCCACCAAGACCCTCTGTCTTCCGCTACCTCCTACAGCAGCGGCATCTCGACAAGGAACAGGTCTTCTTCGTCTCCTCTTTTGTCCAAGGACCAGGCCTCTTCTCAGGGCTCAGCCCAGCCTGATGTCCCCGAGGGGATCATCTCAGAGAAGTCCCACCCCCTGCTGGAAAGCGGGCTGGGATCCAGGCCACAGGACAGGCTATCGAGCGAGAGGCCTCCGACACCCCTTCACCCCAGTAGGTCCACAGAGGAGGATATCCTTGCCACGGCATCCCTCACTGTGGCAGAGGTCATCGCCATGTTGAAGGGAGTGATGGCGAGAGACAGGGAAGAGGCGAAGCTGTCTGCCATTGTAGAGGAGCTCTGTGACTCGGCCATGGACAAGGTGATGGACGAGTTGGTGCTTCACCACCCGGGCAGCTCCTTGTCTGAATTCTATTTGACAAGTATCTCTGAGGACCTGATCCTGAACACCTGGCAGGACGCCAAGGAGAAGATCCAGGTCCTCGCCGACATCCACATGGACGCCGTCAACGAGCAGATGCCCCCGCGGCCCCTGTTGTCTGCCAACAGCAATACGTCAGAGGTCGTCTTCCACAGGGAGAAAAAGGAGGCTGAGAAGATGGTGTCGTTCTTCATTGGCAGTGTGGCGGAAGCCCAGGAGATGGAAAAGGCTATGACATCGCCCAGGCCCAGCTGTGTGACAGCGGTATCGACCGGCTCAGGCCGCAGCTCGGTCAGCAGCATTGGACTCGTCAGATACGATAGCGAGCCTCACAACCCCTCCACCCAGATGGAGAGCCTCTCTGGCATCCTGTCCCACCATGCCCTCTTCCAGAGACAGGGCGTTTTCACCACAGAGGAGAAGCTGGAGCTGGTGAGGCGGTTGGGGGGCATCCTCCAGGGGATAGTGGCCAGAGAAAGACGCTCTTCCCTGAACCATCCCCAAGACGCCGACACGGCCTCCCTGCCCCAGAACATCTCCAGTGCCTGCACCATCATCCACCTTGTTCTGGAGAACTTCAGCGCAGCAGCGGAGATGATTACAGAAGGAGAGGTGGACTTCCTGCAGCCACGCGGTAATGACTTCACCCTGTTAGTGGAGTGCGTGAGCGAGTCCCTGCTCAGCCAGGTTACGGAGGAGGTGAAGGCCCTACAGAGGAGGAACCAGGGGGTCAGCAGCGGGAGGAGCAGCAGGAGGAGCCGCAGCCAGGGAGAGCTGCTGGGGAACTGGGTCAAGGGAAAGGAGGAGAAGGAGGCCTGCACACGCTCGTGTCAGGAAAGCTTCCTTTTCAGCACCCAGCAGGAGGAGAGGAGATCAGAGGAGGAGTGCGGCTCGGCTAGCGACGAGGAGGAGGAGGAGCAGCAGAAGGAGGAGGCCAGGTCAGCCTCCAGTAGCCCTAGCCCCAAGAGCCCTAGCACCAGGGGCCCTAGCCCCAGGAGCCCTAGCCCCAGGATCAAGGCAAACAGCCACAACCTCAACCTGACGGCTCACAAAATGCTGGACACTGTCATGCGGATGGCCTACTCCACCAGATCAGTCTCCAATGATGAAGACTGCGAAAAAGACAAAGGAGGCTCCTCCGTCGGGTTGTTGGACCAGGCTGAGTACGACCTGGGCCGCCTGCTCGCCTCTCACAACATGTGTACCAGGATGTTGCAGACGAGGATCCAGAGCTTCTCCATGGAGCTGATCGACCGCCTCTATGAGCTGCTCCTGGACACGCAGGTGGGACGACTCCCCTCGACAGGCCGCTGCCGCTCCAAGCCCAACATCCAGAACCCGGAGGCCAAGCAGCACCTGGACTGGGAGCTCTTCGCTCCGATGCTGTACAATTTCATCCACTTGGCTTTCAAGAAACTGATGGAGAACTTCCTTGGCCTGACCAACTCGCTTCCGGACGAATGTGTCCTGGTGAACGACCACCTCGAATGGATGTGTAAGAAGGACAGGACCTCCATCAAGGATGTATCTTGGGAGAGCAGCGACAGCAGTGACAGCGACAACAGCAGCGACCGCGCGTCTCTGGAAGGGTCCCACTGCGTGATGCCGGGCCCCAGCCGAGGGACTGTGGGTAGGAACCGGCCATCTTCCTCTGCCAGCCAGGACCAGAGGAGGGCGCTAGAGGCCATTTCTGAGGTGTTGACCCTCAAAGTGGGAGGGGTCCTTCAGTGCTCCTGCAATGACCCAGAAAAAGTAATGGCCATTGTCAACAAAGGTAGTGAAATCTTTTACTCAATTCAATATATAGACCCCAAAGGGAATTTTCAGGTGTTCAGGTAGCCTAACTAGTAACACTGAGCACACTGTTACAGAATAAGTACAAATGATAGACTGCATTAAATGGAATGCTCTTTAGAAATAGAATGTCTCACCATGTCGCCATATTGCTGTTATTAAATGGATGTGTTTTACATGTTACAAGAAATCCTCCTTGTGAAATTTTCCTTCACCTTTTGAGGTATAAGACCTCTGGAGTCTATAACTTTGCCATATAATACAAAGTTGTAAGTGCTACAGTACTGCTGTAGGTATAGTTAAGAACTATAATATTAATACTGTTTTAAGAAAAGTATAGGTAATAGCTATAGTAATATAAGGATACTTAAAAGTGTGAGTGTGTTTTTTTTTTGTGCCAGGCCTTGATGCTGAGTTCATGGCCAGGATCGCTGACCTTTGCAGGTCCTCCTCTGAAGCCACAACAGGAAGTCTCAACCCAGAGTTGAGTTCAAGTTTCACTAACCTACAAGTAGGCCAGTTTGAGAAGGCCAATATTGTCCCCGACAACGACAATGTTGACCATGTTTGTGAATTCCATGAAGAGGAAGACATGTCAGATAGTCTGACCAAAGGCATCAACATTGCCAGGCAAATAAATACTACGGGGGATGGGAAAGATGATGAAGCTTCTGGTCTCCCTGAGGTGGTCCAGGTGCTTCCCTGGTTGCCCCCGAGACCCCCTGAGACCCCCTCCCTGCAAACTTTGGAGATTGGCATCCAGGAGAAGGTCTGGAAGCCCTCCGGGCCCAGTGCCCTACACCACCAGACCCTGCGGGACCTGCTGCATGGTCTTCTGGTCCGCCTGGCCCTCCAGGAGTCCCCCTCAACCTCTAGCTCCCTCACCTTCTCACAGATAGAGGCAACTCTCCTCCAGGAAGTAGGCTGGATTCTCAAGACCCAAGATGGGATCAGCCTCGTCCTGGAGCACCTGCCTCAGAGCCCTTTCTACAGCGGCACAGACGCCCTGGACGCCATGTTGGAGGCGGCTTATGCTAAGCTGTTGCTCAGCGCTAACAGCAGCAGAGCCCTGCTCCGCTCCGCTTGCCATGGAGAAGCTGGAGCCATTTGTGGTCTGGCTGAGACCATCGCCAAGGTCATCTCCCGCCACGCCGAGGCCTGGCGCGCTCCTGCCGTGTCCGATCTTAGCGTCCATTTTGAGAAGGAGAATGCTATAAACTCTGCTGGCTTGGAAAAGGCCGGTGGAAGCTCCAGCTCCCTGTGTGAGGATGTGAGGCTACATGATGGACCTGAGATGGAGTCTTCTGGCTTGGGAAAGGCCAGTGAGACCCATATGGAGACTAAAGCAGATGGAAAGGTCAAGAAGACATGTGACAGATTTGGTTTGGTAAAGGCCAGAGAGTGTCCCTTCTCCTCCAGATCACCGGAAGAGCTCAGGGTCTCCAGGAAGCAGAGAGAGAGAGCTGCAGACCCAGGCTTGTTAAAGGCCTGGGAGAAGATCGACAGGTCTTCTGAGGAGACCTCCACCTCCCAGTCCTGCCACTCCTCCTCTTCATCCTCCAACTCAATGTTATCTCCCTCTGTGCCCTCCCAAACCTTCAACAGGTCTTCCATCTTCCATTCCAATCTGGGCCGTCTTGGAAAGAAAAAACTCTCCAGCCTCCAAAGATGGTTCACATTGGTAAGATGAAAATAACTCCACAAACACTGGCACTGGGTAGAACTGACCTTAACTGAGTCAAGGATAAGATGGGTTACAAGTAAGCATGTGTAGAATACATTATGTATGAGTTGTAAACATTAGATGTAATTATTTTGCAGACTTATTCATTCAAATCCAAACACGAGGGATTTGAACCTCTGACAGTTACAGTTAATGTAGTTATGTCCTGTCAACATAATGTAAAACATTTAAGAATTTAAAGGAATTATGTTTGTCTTTACTCTCCCTTCCACCCCAGATGAGAAAGAAGACCAAGGCTGTCACTGGAAAAAGGAAAAAACAAAAGACAGTTACTCCTCTCAACGGTAAAAGTGAGATTATGAATGGATATTTGTTCATTTAGGCTAGGCTTTAGTTGGCTCTCCCATCATTTCACACAAACACACACACACACGCACACACACACGCACACACACACACACACACTCGTTGCAAGTAAATAGACAGTGCTGAAGGTGTGTGTGATGTTATGTCCTGTTGTGTGATGGTTTTCCATGTCCAGGCCCAGATCTTGCAGAGTCCTCCAGCATCCCAGGAGAAGAGGAACAGAAGCAGAAGAAGAAGAAGAAGTCTATTAAAGGCTTCTTCTGCAGGATCTCTGGAGCTCTCTCCAAGGTGTTCTGCTGTAGCTGCATGACTCACCAGTAGAGGGAGCTGCCTGCTTACTGACCTGACTACAGCAAGGACCTGTCACTTCCCACTCTGATCATTTTTTTAAATCACTTTTGATCTGTTTTTCATGAATTAAAAAAACCCTAAAAAACATTGGCATTTTGTTTACACCTCCCTTATAATCCCTAAGCTGTTTGTGTTTTGGTTTTGTGACATCTCCATATCAGGACTGCAGCCACACAGAGGATACTTATTGTGGCACAGTACACAGCCACTTTACTTCAGTTTAAGACTGAGAGAAAACACTAGCATTTCTGTGTGAGGCGTGAACCGTCCGACGCGCAGCGGAGTCCGTTATCAGATGATATTGGACACCTCGAAGGGCATTATCCCGCTTATACCATGGTCACTTGCCAACGATTTTTTTTTAACAAACATTAATTTATGTTTTAAGGCGTTTTGCAATAGAAATCTAACGTTTTTTAACGTTAGCCAACTCTGATATTTATAGTCCGCTCAGCTCATAGAACCAACACCGGCTTTCCTTTGGCTGAGCTATTAGCCCAAAAGCTAACGTTATGCTAGCAGGATTCAAAGCCAATAACATTGTGTACGGTTGACAAACAGTAAATATAATTTTACAGTATGTTTGACAATAAGATTTGCTAGCTAACCAGCCATGTCACTGTCCCAAAATCAATATCAAGATTTTCACGAACAATATCGTACTACATCTTGCCGACGTATCTTATACACATAGGGCCGACGTCGGCAGAAATAGGCCGTGGGCCGGACCCCGAAATTGTGAATTTCATTGATCCCTGTCAGGGAACTAAGTCATTTGTTTACAGATGGCATGGAAAAATTCGTATAAGTAGTTTACCGATTGTTTCCAACGTGGATATGTGCATATTTGATGAAGATATCGATTTAAACGTTTACATTTTTAAAAGGGCAAATTTGTAGGACTACTAAAACGTTGCCTCAGAAAACGTAAACAAATCCCCCGTCTCCTTGACAACCTGTCACGTCGCCCTGATTAGAACGAAAGCCTGCTATTAAAAATAGTTTTTTTAAATACTTTTTGTCTAACGTTACATGACATGAGCTATAATATACATTGAGCACTTACAGTACCGTCAGACCTCCGTTGATCACCTGTGGGTTATCTAATGTTACATGGAGCAAAACATCAAACATCATAAAGCAAAACGTCAAAGCGAGACGCGATGACAGCCGGCAACTTATTTGACAATGAAGTGCTGTATACATGTTGCCTCGAAGACAAAAAGCCAAATATCCCTATTCTCAAAAGCAAGTTGGGCATCATTTGTTCAGTGTGCCCAGAAATGGGTTAATCTCAACACAGCTGAGAGTTTGATTGCTGAAAAAGCAATAGCGAAATTTAATTTGACGGAGACGTGGCGAGACCAAGATGTGCCAGAAAACTAAAGGAGAAAAACGGACTTGGCCCACAGTCTAAAAGTAATGTGTGCTATCCCAGATGATCTGGGTCTTCCTCAAGCAACCAGCAACTCAGTTTGTTCTACTCGGTCACGGCCATCAGACTCAGATATATTATTAGTTTCTACCAGCTCAGCTAATTCTATCAGTGTATGCACAATTTGAGGGAGCGCCATGATCTGTGATGCGCCCTCTAAAGACCCGGCAATTCAGTCAATTTCTAGGCAAATTTGGTCATGTAGCGTTAATGCAATGCGTATGTGCACACCGCCCCCTACCGAACAAGATGGGTAGCTCGGTCAGCGAGAAGGGTCCAAATGGTGCTCCCTCCTCAGGCCAATAGGGTCCAAATGCAGTGCTCCCTCCTCAGGCGAGAAGGGTCCAAATGCAGTGCTCCCTCCTCCAATAGGGTCCAAATGCAGTGCTCCCTCCTCAGGCCCCTCTAAACCGGAACTCTCTCCTCAGGCCCCTAGAGCCGGAACTCTCTCCTCAGGCCCCTTTTTTCATGTGTATCCGAGGTATTAGCGCCACCGCTGGTCGGAGGATACTGTAGGCTATTTATATTAATAGGCTACCTTACATTGAACTTCGGTTTTAGCATAAGTCAATAATGTTTAACAAAGCGGAAATTAGCATTGCGGCTAGCGTTACGTATTGCTAACATTACAAACATGATCACTGTTCTAACCCTGGCAAGCATAGAAAATAGGTTTGGCAGTTTAGCGTCATCTAGTGGTCATTATAGAATATCACATTTTTTCCGTTGGTCATTTGCAGCAGCAACAGCTGGCTCGTGTTATTGTTTATTGTTTCCACGGCAACAAGAGCCGGCTCTGAAATAATTCATTTTTTAACGTTGATAATACAAACAACACTACTCTCTTAATCTGAAATCAATATCCATCCTTGTATTTATGTTAAATGTTGCTTCATCAATTACCACTTCAATCATAAAGATGTGTAATAGCACTAAACATATATTCCATATTCCAATAACGTAGGATTACGGTGTTCATGGGAAACTTAGGCTACTGCAGGGGGATAAATTAACAATAACCATGCCCAGAACATAGCCTTATGTATCGTTGATGAAATGCCTCATTTAGGCTATCACCGGCCAAACTGGCTTGCGAGTTTTTATTATGAAAATGAAATTTAGCCCGCATTTGGAGGGTCTTAATTTAGAACTCTGTACCTAACGCTAGCCGCAATGCTAATTTCCGCTTTGTTAAACACTATTGACTTATGCTAAAACCGAAGTTCAATGTAAGTTAGCCTATTAATATAAATAGCCTACTACAGTATCCTCCGACCAGCGGTGGCACTAATACCTCGGATACACATGAAAAAAGGGGCCTGAGGAGAGAGTTCCGGCTTCAGGGGCCTGAGGAGAGAGTTCCGGTTTGGAGGGGCCTGAGGAGGGAGCACTGCATTTGGACCCTATTGGCGGTCAGCAGGGAGCTGAAGAAGAGAGGCTACTGACGTCACTCTGCTGCGCCGCTCAGAATGCATTTTCGTTTTCGAATTATGGGCAGTTCTTTGCGGGCAGAACACGAAAACAAAAATGCATTTCTGGAAATGCATTTGAATTTGAATTGTGGTCACGATTTTGCAGCCATGTTCTTGAAAATGAAAAAGCATTTCTGGAAATGCATTTGAATTTGAATTGTGGTTACGATTTTGCAGCCACATTTCAAATGTCTTTTTCGTTTTCATTTTAATTAAGTGAAAGAATGAGCAGTCTTAAAGAAGAAAATTAAAATGCAAATAGAATGATTGATTACTCATTTTATTTATGAGTCAAATAATGCAGCTACATTCTTAACATGAAAAAGCATTTCTGGAAATGCATTTTCATTTGAATTTTGGTCACGATTTGCTTCCATAGTATCATAGCTACATGTATGACCTTTGCAGCAAAAAAAAAAAAACGTGCGAAAATCCGTTTGGTAGGCTATTCAGTGCGGTATGATTAATTAAATGCGCTGACAGCTCATTGCCCCAACCAAACAGATTACACTGAGTGGAGGGATCGGACCTTTCCAAGATGGCGGCCCCACGTCTAGTCAGCGCCAGTAGGCAGTAGCGTTCGATGCGGCGTCTATTCTTTATTGGGGTGTGCTTGCCTTTTGCAGGCACAAACCATTGTAATCTCACATATATATGCTTGTTTTTCAACTTCTCAGTTCTTCCGCCATTTTTTGGCCTTCAACTAGTCCTGAATACTTTCACCGATTCCTACAATTTTTGTATCAAAACGTTCAGCTCCTTCAGGAGATGATGGCTATGACTTCTCACTTTTATACTTTTTAAAGAATCAAGGTTTTTGTGCAAATAAAAAATTTAGCTCCTTCTTGATTTTTATGATTGAGCAGCCAGCAGAGTGGCACACTTTTTCTGGTCTTCAACTAAATTGTCAAACAAATTCCTCTGACGTTCATATAGTTCAACTTACAGAAACAGGTTATACCTTAAAATGTAGGAAAACTTGTCCTCTTTCAGCCAATGTAACTACCAAAGAGCTCACATTTACAGATTTTCAGCTTTGAGCCTTGAAGCGAGAGCAGCCTTTCAAATTCTCTCACTAACTTCGATGGAGAGGTGGGTAAAATTAGTCAGAGAATTTCGAAAGTAGACGTGTTTTTAAACTGCCGGTAGAGTCGTATTTCTGACCGCACAGACATATAAAGGACATGTCTGGTTTCGGAAGAGTCTTGGGTCTCGGAAAATATTCATTTTTTGGATTGGACGTAAAGTTTTGCGTCTAGGTTAACTTGTTTGAGGTGTGGATTCTGGCTACATCTCTCAAAATCGAGCTAGCGCGATGGCTCTCTCCATAACTAAAAACGGTTTGACTTTTTATTTTTCCACAATCGACCAAATTGGCCAAACAAGGTATGTACATTGAGCTTAAAGTGTACATAATCTAGCAGGATCGTTTTTATTTTAGCAAGTTTTAGAGAAATATGCAAAAATCGAGGCGCGACTGTCATAGATGACCGTCACGAACAGCCAAACCAGGGCTGGGGTAGTTTAGCTACGCTAAGCTTAGCTAAGGCCGATTTATACTTCTGCGTCTCCGTTAACGGACAGACGTACGGAGTCGGACGGATTGGTTGAATTTATACTACTCCGACGGCTCTGCGTGCTGAAAGCTATTCACCACTAGAACAGTAGATGGCGCTGCACTGCAATGCTCGCTAGGTTATCGAAAAGTCGGAGCAAATTTACAAATTAGCCGCTTCATCAATAAAATAAGCACATTCTTAGCAACTACACTGCCCAATTTCGTCACATTTTAATTCAGATGCTGATTTACATGTACTGTTTAGCTGAAAATGAATTGTAAAAACTTACAACAATGGCGGTCAAAGGATTCTGTTCTCCTGTTGGTCACGGCAACTCCGCCCCCGCCCTTGACGCAAGCGGTTCTTAATACGGACCAATCACAGCCAAGGGGTATCCGTAAAAAGACGCACGGACAGACGGATAGTTAGGAAAATCAGGAAGTACACGCAGAGCTCTGCAAGGGCTCTGCGAGGACACGCAGAGGGTGTGTCTTGACGGAGAGGGCGTTCCCCGTGTGCGTGTGCGTAAAAACGCAGAAGTATAAATCAGCCTTAAGTGTTTGCTGCAGCTGGCGCTAATCCTACAAACAAACGCTTCGTAACTGGAAAGCTTTTACTTTTATTTGATGATATTGAACACAGATGTAAAGTAACTTGTCTTTACTCTAAATATCTTCTCCGTTTTCAATTTGAAGTAGTAGATCTACATACCACTTTGACACACTTGCAAGAAATAATCCGCTGGTTAGATGTAGCATGATCTTGTTATTTACTATAAAAAACTCACCAGGGACAACGACAACATCACCAACCCTGCACTATGAATTATTATTTTGATGTCATCTTAAATTAAGTATCTGAACAGGACTGGGTGTGCAGGCACGCATGATTAGTTTCTCCTCCGTTTTGAGATTCTAGGTTAGAAATGTTGCCACTCTGTTGTCAATGACCAGCGGTTGCTACGTTTTCCCAGCAAGTTCCAGTTATTCCATTGTTGTCCTCTTACCTTCAAATTCGTTCAACCCAGACTTGAGCAACTGGTTTTCTGTTCAATTTTCATATTTTCCTGCAGCTCATCTTTCTGAAATGTTCCCCTTTTTGTTTAGCATTTTTCTTCTCTTTTCTGGAGTTTTATGCCTTCATCTCGGTGCAGGTCCTTTCTAACAAACATTTCAGGCCTTTTGAAACCTGAGCAAATGACTTTCTACTACATTTTCAAATTCTTCTGAATTATTTCCCTTTTTGTATTATTCTTCTCTTTTTTGTAGTTTTATGCTTTCGTCCAGCCCCTATTTAAAATATATTTTGGGTGCTTTGAAGCTTCAGCTTATAACTTTCTACAAAATGTTAAGCTTTTTTAGCATGGTCAGCTATCCCCATTCAGGTTTTCAGCATTCTCACTGCTGTTTTGCAGGAACAGCCTTTTCTAGTTAATGTTTATTTTCGCGCCCCTAAGGCTCAATCAATATTTGGACTACATAGACAATGTCGATGTCAAAAGGTTTGTCTTGGTCACGATTGCGTTGGTTCTATTCGGATTTATGTTCCGTTGCACGGTTTAGGTTTTAATTAAGTTTTTGTGGCAAAAGTGAAGCTAACAGTGGCTAACTTGCTAGCCATAATCATAGACATATATACATATATGTATATATGTCTATGGCCATAATCATTGACGCTACTGACGTCACTAACGTCACAAAATATTGTGTGACTACCTCTAGCAGATCATTAGTTAAGCAGCTCGTTAACTTCTGGGAGATAGCTAGGCTAACTGCTTTACTGCAAAGGAGCTGAAGAAACGACACAAGCAAAGAGGCCAGGGTGATAAATATTTACTCATTTAATTTGTGATATGAAACACAATTGTGAAGTGTAATGTACAATATAAGCTGATATAAGGAAGTAGTTACATCTACTTTCGGAAACAGTAAGTTAGTCTACTATTTCACTGAAGCATTAGCATCATGACATTAGCCTCTGTTGCCCGGGCAACACATACTACAGCGGTCTGTGATGCATCTGTTTTCAATCGTTAAAATAAACATTCCTCACAAACAGGGTTCAACATTTAAAAAAATTGCGACTGGCCCCACGGGCAGTGGGTTTGAAACTTACTGGCCCCAAGGCCATTTTTACTGGCCCCCCCTCCAAAAGTTTTAATTTATCATTGTTACAACAAAACCAAAGACTTATAAGTTATGTTATTCTGTTAACATGTTTAACCATTTATTAAACACATCCTGGATATAAAAAGAACAAAAATTAAATCACATTTCTAGTGATAAAAATTATAAGGTCATATTCAGCAAAACAATTGACTTCTAACCTCAAAAATGACGTGCTCTCTTCCCTGCTGACAGCCATCTCTGCACGACTGTCTGGCTAAAACTGAAACCTCTGGTCCCTCAATGCTAATTTATAAAAGCTTCCATTGCATTTTCATCAGTATGATACTAAGTACCCAAGTCGACACCATTCTTCTGCTGCAGTTCAATAGCCCGGGGGAACAAGGCGAACGTCTGTCCGTCTTAATTACGTGATATGCCGTTGTTATAAATCGTGCAATAACATGATGGGCATCTGCATTTAAATTCCTAACCAGCATGGTCAACGGCCTGGAAGATGGATTGTCAACCATTCGCTTAACTGTCACGCAAACCAGGTGCTGCCTGCTAGCATGGCTGGTCAGGGATTGTTTTCGAAAATTGTCGGTGCCTGTGTTAAAAAAGATCCACTTTTGTCTGCTTTAGACGGGAACATACGACAGACGACACAGCGCATTTTAGCTCCATAAAAAAAGTTGCTTCCGTTTGAACTCATAGCTCTATGCTTTCATCTTCACTTTTGTCTCGCGCCAGTTCTTAAAAAATGTATAGAGATTATAGAATTACAATTTGACAACCACTCGTCACTCACTCAACTCTTCATTTGCCAAATGTGCGCCCCACGAGCTGCAAAGTTATTTATGCATTTAGCAGATAGCAAAACATATGAAGGATGTTAACTTTTAGATGCGAATTTTTTTTTTTCAATCAACAATTAGCAGTGGCCCGATCGGGCCAGTGAGTTGCTATTTAACTGTCCTGACGTTACTTTTTACTGGCCCCGGGCCATTATGTCGAACCCTGCTCACAAATACATTTTCGTTGGATTTATTATGACATTAGATTACAAGTAAACGATTTGTTGGTGAAATTATTGTAACCCACTTGGTTAAAAGGTTCAATTGTATTTTATTTATGTTATATTAACATAACATATTATGTTATATATTGTTTTATTTACGTTTTCTATATTAATGGTTTTATCAGAGCCTGTTTAAGGAGAGCCTTGCCACCCCCTATTAAACCCCATTGTACTGAATTTGGCTGCAGTTCCACCAGAGTTCCACTGGGGGTGATCGCGAGCGAGTGCATGTTGAATGGGAGTCTATGGAGCTAAACGGCTAAATTTGTCTCTTTCGCCTGATTGTCGTTGAAAAATCTCCGATTTGATTGTAGTTTGTGCATGTTCAACATGGATTATAGGTCGAAAATTGAATGAACGAGTACTTATGTCCTTTTGATTTCTTACATGGTGAGTCGTTGTTGCCCATAACACGCTAGCATTCTGCTACTGAATTCTGATTGGTTAGTAAAGGACTGATACGACCAGAGCTCCCGTTTGATGGCATCCGAAGCGGAATCAGAATGTCGGAGCATTAGCAACATTAGCAACAACATTAGCAAGCCAAAACTCTTTCAAGCATGTGTATTGACAGGGAGAGCCTAACCTGTCAGCTGTGTTGTCGATGCCCTGAGAGAAAAAAGTAAGTGACCAGAGCTTGCCGTCAAGCAGTAGCTCTGGTCGTACGATGTGTATGACGTCAATGACATTTTCGAAAGCTTTTTAGAACAGAAAGGCAACTTTCAAAAAATCTAAAACCCGGCATTGTGTATTGTTTTGGCCTCCCCTTTCGAATTCAGAATTCAAATTACTGGACCAAAAATTATATCCTGAGAAAAGTGGATTTTGAGGGGTACCGCTCCATAGACCTCCATTCATTCTGCACTCGCTCGTTAGCGCCCTCACATGGAATTAAAACCAGTTCAGAACTCGGAAGTTTCCTGAGAGTGGCAGTTCTCTCTAGTCTCTGGTTTTATTTTGAAAAACTGAAGTTTATTTTGACGGATAACAGGAAGTAGTATGCAGAAACGCAGATAGTTTCACCTGTCTGATTGATGCATGGAGCACTATGGAGGACCAAACTTGCCATATTTAAAAATGAATGAATGAATAAATAAATGTCCACATCCATGCATTTAGACATAAATAAATGAATACATCTACTAATTAATGCACAATTGTCAATCAATATTACCTTATAATTTACATGTATTTATGTATTCATTTATTCATTTATTTATTCATTTATTTATTCATTTATTTATTCATTCATGTATTCATTCATGTGTTCATTCATTTATTCATTCATTTATTCATTCATTTATTCCTTCATTTATTCATTCATTTATTCATTCATTAATTCCTGTATTTCTTCTTCTCAATATGTTAATGAGATGTGTCAATCAAAATAGGTAGGCGGTATTTGACACACCATTGGCTAATCGTTTTCCACGCTTTGTATTCGATTATGTAGCCTTACATCCATCCTTGCTGTCATGGACAACATAGCCTACATGGACAGGCTGGCCGACCTTGTTGAAAACAAAGATTTAATTCACCATATATGATATTTGGATAAACAAACATGTTATAAAGATTTTACTACGTTAGTTGTGGGCTATCACTTAACACCCAACTTCACTACGCTGACCGGCCAACCATGTGTTTACCCCGATAAAAACGTAAACATTTTAAAATAAAAAATCCTGATTGTTGATTGTCAAACCAACATATTTGTCCTGTGTGTGAGCGAGATAGACAATCTGGCATATAGCCCCCAATCAAGCAGAAGAGAAATTTGTGAAGATTGACGACAAAAAGTTAATTATCGAAGATGAAAAGTAGCTTAGTCCTAAATGGAGTTGTATGCCCCATAGCACATATTTTACAAAGACTACGGCAACAAAAGCCAAACGTTGCCACGTTATGTTGGGAATGGGATGCCGTTGCGACGGTTATTGTTGGAGCAACAAGTTGCCTAAATAGCCTGTAGCCTATGCCATGTTTATGTACATGTCAGCTTTACATGTAGAAAATAAAATCTCAGAGAAGGTGAAAGGCTTGGTGACCGGCGTGGAGAAATGCACGTCTAGTGTGAACAGCATCGCGCCATTCGTAGTATATTGTGGCGCTCCAGGGCGCTTCGCAGCCAGTGTGTCCCAGGCGTTAGCTAGATTGAATCTATGGCTCTGGATTAATTGCAATGTCTGAACATCAGTTTCCACGCCTACTGGCCTCCTCTCATTATCATATTGGGAACAATGAATGAATGAATGAATGAATGAATGAATGAATAAATAAATGAATGAATAAATGAATATATAAATGAATGAATGAATGAATAAATAAATCAATAAATCAATACATAAATGAATACAAAATAAATAAATACATAAATGTAAAATATATGTAACTATTGATTGACAATTGTGCATTAATTAATATATATATTCGTTTATTTCTGTCTAAATGCATGGATATGGACATTTATTTATTCATTCATTCATTTGTAAATATGGCAGGTTTGGTCCTCCATAGAGCACAGCCTCTACTCGCACATGTTAATTGAAGAAATTTGAAGAAAGTATGAAAACAGAATCTAATGTCTTAAAAATTACAAATATTTGAGTTGATGATTTTGTATGATAATAGCTCCTGTTTAGAAGTGGAAGAACCGTCGATGAAGCACTTTTATTTTTCTTTAATCACTCCTGAGATAATCCTTCTTGGTAAGCTAGCACTCACATGTTCTCATTGACTGTACGTATTGAGATGCCCATGCCGTGGTCACGCTAGCTAATCATTTGGGTATTTTGCACATTTTAAGTTCATTGTTAAAGCATGTATGTTACTAAATTAATTGATATTGAATAGGAAAACTGCAGTTTTCCTATTCAAGTGCAGAAAAACTAGTCACACTCGCCAAGCGTGATTGGGTCAAGGTAATAAGCAATTGAAGGAAAAATTGTAGTTTTAAGTTATTTAAAATGGGTAAAAACAGCAAAGCTGTGAATTGTTAATTAAAACAATGTATTTCATTTATTTTATTTGTAATCTAAAATCCTATGTTAAAAAGGGTTACAAAGTGAGACAATGCAGATAAGAAAACATGGGTTATGCATTATTACTGTACAAGTTAGTGTTCTTCATAAATACGTGAATGCATTGTTAAATTGTGCTTACATATTTAATTGACATCACTATGGTAAAAATGATATATTTAGCCAAATTAGACATTTATTTTGGAAGTAATTGTAGTTAACTGTTTGTTAACCGTGTTTAGTTATGTTTCAACTTGAGAATATACATTTATGTGAGCCTAATTGCAATTGCATCTAAGATTCTGGACTGTAACACCTGTTTTGTAAATACAGGTCAGGTCTTTTTTTGAGAACGAGGAAAAAACTTGCTTCCAGCCTTGGTGTCCAAGGCGGATGTTGAGATGATCCATTGATGGCGAGCCTCCCAGTTGAACTGTGAGCTTTGACCACCCATTCAACGGATCCTGTGGTAGGATTGTGTCAGTCCCACTGACCGATACTAACAATAGCCTACTGTGGATCCCTCACTGACTTTTGACTATTTCCCCCGAATAACTGACTTGAACATCGACGTTGCAAAGCAACATTTTCCGTAAGGAACAAAGGACAGTTTATTTTATTACTTATTTGGGCCCATAAGTTTGCCTTGTTACTGACAATGATCGCTACCACTGACATTTTCCCCTAGATAAATGTTACGTTTTTGGGGGCATATTTTCATTTAGCAGATGGTACTATTTGAATCGCGATTCCATCTGAGATAGCTACTTCTGGTAACGTCATTGTTAAAATAAGCGTCAAAGGGGGTTCTTTATTAATGAATATGCAATGTGAGTAGGCGAAATGCCTGAAAATATCACTAGAAGGGAACAATTTACAATGACGTTGAAGTCATAGATATTAGGTCAATTTTTACACCGGTCTGCCAAATGTATTAGTTTTGATTCAACTATGAGGTTGCTCATCACCATTCCCTCTTGCAGGGGAAGTGAGAAGACGACTATTTAATTCTACTCTTCACTCTTAGTATTTTGAGTTGTAAATGAGCAGAAAAAAATATGCTTTTAAATCTATGTAATCTTTATAAATAATAAGTAGGCTATGCATTTTAACGCAAGCAAGCACACCCTACAATTTCCCCAGAAATGGTACCCTCTCTAGTTATGTCTATGATTTGGATAACCTTATGCTGTTGTTGGTGTTAAGGCTCGCGATATCCGCCTTTCTCCTCATTGAAATGACTGAGTGTGCACCTCTGCAAACCAGGGTAATCAGATGAGAATGGCTAAATTCGAGGCATCTTACAGCAACGGGGGCTACGAGCCATTGCGATACATCCGTTGTAAACATTAGCGCATGTTGTCGCCCCTCTCCTCCTCATTAGCATTTAAAGCTACAGACACAGAAACAGCGCGTTTTGAGGAAAGCTCATTGAGGGACTGCTCGTAGTGGCTGTAATTATGCACCAAGCCTGAATTTCGGGAACGATACTTCAGATACAGTATTAGGGAACCACTAAGGCCTATACAAAAGCATCCAAAAACAGCATTTCATGTGACCTTTAAGGCAGAACCAAACCATTTTGTACAGATACAGCTTGGTCAATATGGATCTTTACTTTTTGGTCAATGGGGATATTGAACTTTTATTGCCAAAAACAAGTAAAAACAAAGAGATCATTAATTGCATTATTATATTTGAAATATATATACTCAATGATGATTATTTATATAATATATTAGTTTTATCTATTTTTTGGGGCCCCTGTCAGTCAGGGGCCCTTAAAATGGTCCTAACTTTTCCCACCTATATTGCACCCCTGGTTGTAAATCTTATGATTCGCAAATAACAAAGATCACTTTTACATACGTACAACAACCATAACCTTGTCATGCATAGACAACTGTAATGATTGGATAAAACATAATCTTTTATTTCTGTTCACATGCAAATTGTATTTGTTCTCAGTATTTACAGGGAGGGGGGGAGGTTACACTGTACCTAAAATGTATTCATCCATTGTACTTCCTTTGAAACCCAATTCTTTGTAACCATTTTCTGTGTATAGGGATAAATAAGTTGGTAACAATGTGAATACTTTTCCTTCTGTCGATATATAATATTACAATTGTTGCAATTCTTGAGCTAACTGTGGATCTGCTACCATACAGAATTGTGATGGCTGTGCTGGTTGGTTGATGCAGTGGTTGAGGACATCACTGATGACATGACAGGTGTTGAACGGCTACCAATGTTTTCTATGTGTTTTATCACCCAGTTCTGAGAGGGGTTAACACAAAACTTATTGTTGGTTTTTGTTGTAAATCTGTAAATAGACACATTGAACACAAACATTACTCATCATAACACACATTAAACCCTTTAGAGAAAATTTAGGCTACTCAGCATACTTTTTTGAATAATTAATAGGCCTATTCATCCTACTTACACTATTGCTCTGAAAGGGCAGCGACTAGGGGTCCAGGCAAACTCTTTTAACCTTTTCAGTGGAATCTTGTAGTCAATGAATCTTGGACAGCAGGAGCCTTTTGTAGTATCAATGGGCTCTGAAGCTGTGAACACATTATACAGCTATTCTAACACAGAAACATCCTGCCAGGTTGGGTTGAGGTGGCCATGTTTTTGATCTTCAACCAGGACACGTCTTATGGCTGGGAGTTGCTCTAGGACCCTCTCTATCATTTTTTGCTTGGTACCCCATCTTGTGGAGACATCCTGTGGAAAATATAACATTGTTTTTTTTTTCATTAGTTTGTCTATTCTAACATTATACAACAAATACTACTTTTACTAGTAGCACTTTCACAAATAATAATTTTACATGGTTATTATAACGTAATCAATTATTTAATACATACAAACAGGCCCCAAAGTAAGTAATAAATTACAAAAAAAAGGTTGATCTTTACCCTTTAAATATGTTGTGTTGTATAACAAGTCATCATCACTCACCAGTACTAGATTGTGTTGGGGGACATTGGTTTCAGTCTGTGCCTTCCTCAGGTCTCTCTTCTTTAGCCAGCTCAGGTTGAAGGTGTTGACAAGATTCCTACAAAGTCCCATGGCACGCGCTGTGCGATCCATGTCACTGTCCAGTCCATGGGAAACAGCCAAATGGAGATGTGTCCAAAGCAATTAAGCCATGGCCAGCCAAGATTACGTATTGCAGCCACAATATTTGCACCGTTGTCTGTAGTTATACAGGCCATTTTTGCGTTCATCCAATTCCCAGTCTGCTAAAGCAGACTGAAGGGCTTCAGCAAATACATCTGCAGTGTTGTTCTGTGGTATGTATCTGGTCTCTAAACACTTTGACTGCAGAGTCCAGTCAGCAGTTATGTAGTGTGTGGTCAAGCTCATATAAGGTGTCATATTTGAGCTTGACCACATATCTGTAGTGGCAGAGTAAAATGAGATGTCTTTTATCTCCTTCAGAATCTCGTCCTTTACTTTGATGTACAATGATGGAATGGCTGTTTGAGAGATGTTGGTAACATGTTTACGTAAAAAGTTATGTAAAAATGAATGCAATATATCGCAGCATCAACAATCATCGCGCTCATTTCCATATATTGCGCGATAAGTCAATATATTGACTATTCCTAGTGTGTTGCGACAACATTACACAATACAAAAACAAATAAAAAGCATTTCCTTTCAACCTTCGCGATGTGGGGGGTCTGAGACAGCCCGACAGTTAAAAGAAAATGCTTCACTTTGTTTTTGTACGCGGTAAAGTTGTTGCAATACAACGGTGGGTCACAATGACTGATGGGTCAGAATGACCCGAAGATAACACAAGGGTTAAATTGACTGATTAAGACTGTAAATGTGCAGACATTCCTTTTTGATGAAAAGTACATATTTAGTATTATACATTGTTGTAGTTTTTTTTTCAAATGCCCTAAAATTACAGCGATTAACTTTAAAGGTAGTTGTTTTTGTAAATGTATTTTAACATAGTATTTCAATTTTTTTGTGGATTAATCAACATTTAAGAACAGTAATAAACTGTAATTTGATTCATTTTGACTGTAGACCGTGCTCTGTATTTTTACAGCTTATTACATGTAATATTGTGGTATGGTTATTTACTGTAATCTTACGGAATCGGTCTGGAAACTTTACTGCCAGTGCTTTCTCTGTTTTTTTACAGTGTGCCTTGCCTTAGAAGGGTTAGGGCAAGAGGCACAGGGGGTACAGAGGGTCAACTGCTAATTGCAAGGTTGGTGGTTTATCCCTGATTCCTGCTGGTCGTGTGTCGAAGTGTCCTTCAGCAAGACACTGAAAACCATGTTGCTCTAGATGGGCAGGCCAGCACATGGCAGTTCTGCAACCATCAATGAGTGAGGGAGTGTGTCTGTGTGTGTGAACAGGTAAATGAGAGGCACAATTTTAAGCGCTTTGAGTGCCACTAAGGTAGACGAGAGTTGTATAAATGCAGTCCATTTACCATTTACTTGTTCTAAATTTCTGGACTGGTCCCCCAGAGTAAGTTCTTTATGCACGTGAGTTTGTTATTAATTTCAACATTCCAGAAGTTGATTATAAATCAAATTCGAATTTCCATCATGTCTTTCCCCCAGGTTTGGTATTTGTCTTCAAAACAAAGGGTTGGATGTTTTGGATTTATTAATTTTGTGTTATGCTTTGGTACATTTTCCATTCATAAGTGTAGATGGTTTAAGTCTAAACCCAACTTTAATCAGTGGATGAATGAGCTTAAATTATTGTGCAAATCTTTAAAATTAGTTAAAACCCCAAAAGCTCTCACATTGGTTTATATTCTCTTTCTCCATACATATAAATTAATTTAAAAAGCCCCTTTATTTTATCTTATGTTTAATTTTTATTATTCTTACTATTTTATTATTCTACTTACTTTTGTTTGTTTGGTTTTACTGTGATCTTTCTCTTTTGATATTGGCTGTGCTCAACCTTAGACTGTGTCTTAGTCAAGTGTTGTTATTTTCAGAGCCATGATTTTGTACCTTGTTTGTTTGTATTGTGAAGACATAAAAAAAATGTTTTTTTAAGTCAACATATCAAAAATTATCTCCCCCAACAATCTTTTTTGATTCTCGAACCTGGCACATACTTCCAGCTTTTTCATATATTTGTTTTAAGTTGGGAACCAATCCTAAATGGGTGAACTAGCCCCCATTAATTTGCTTACGTCAAGAAAAGCTGCATGGAAATGTGCCCGCGGGTACGAACCATAGGTCTCACGGCAGGGGTGTGTCCAGGGGTGGCACTGGCCACCACTGAAAAGTGATTGGCTACCACTGGTGCCACCCCTACCATGCGATCTATTTTTTCTGAACAGTAAAAAAAAGAGATAATCCAGGGTTTCCGTGGGGTCTTAAAAAGTCTTAAATTCAGAACTTAAAATGTAAGGCCTTAAAAAGTCTTTAAAACGGCTAGATTTTCATCCGAGGTCTTAAATTTCATCTAGTCAGGTCTTAAAAAAAGTTTTACCCTCGTTCATTTCCATAAAAACGCCAGCCGCAGAAAGTTATTATAAAGTAGCAAAAAGATATTGAGTCGTTTCTAGACCGGAGCTCTAGAGTCGTTATAAAACCAGCAGAAGGGGTGCCTTCAGAACGTTGGTTCGGTGTGTTGTAGTTTTTTCTGTGGGATCTTGGTGTTGGTACGTATGCGGTGATAAAACTACAATTCCTGTGATGAATGCAATACCTGCCCGCGAAATACGTCTGTGTCTCCTCACAGTTTGTTAAAGTTCGGCTACGTGTGGAAAATGGGAAAGTGTAGCTTACTTTCAACGAGACATGGCTAGATCACAGCGATTTCCGCTGTTGGTTACAAGCGGTACCCAGCTCCAGGTAGGAGGCTAGCTGCAAATGTTGCCAAAAAAATATTGAATTGGTTGTGAAGGCGCTGCAGTCAAACACTCACACACTTTCTCTATTTGAGGGCAAGTTTGTTTGACCATATTTTCATTTTGGGGGTAAGGTTTTGGGGATTTGGCACGTTGTTGGATGTGGAAGGTTACCAATGTGAGGGCTCCAGACTGCGACCAAATGGTTGCATTTTGCGACCAGTTTTTGAGACGGTGCGAGCATTTTTTACAAGCACTCGCGCATGTGCAACCTACAAATTTGGAATTTATTGGGTGTGCACAATGTCAGTACACGTTAGCAACGATGCATAGATACGACGTTCTAATCTAGTAACACAGCGATACCAGCGAGCCCTCAGCATTAGTACCGTAGCTAAAAGTCTTGGAAAGTTTAGGCTATTTTTAGCTAGGTTCCTACAAACATGTCTTAATCTGCCAGACAAGTGGGTTCCCCTTCGTTCTTTTGGTGAGAAGTTTCACTAGCCCTTCTTACCCGGCGTCATGGAGCCGAGCAGCTAAATACTTATTTAGCACAAGCGTTGCTACTGTATCCCTGCCTGTGTTTGAGCTGTTGCGCTGTTCAGCAAGTATCGTGTTGTGGTGTCAGAGGACTGATCGAAAAGTGCATCATACATTTAAGTATTTTAGCTAAGACTGTACAGTAGGCCTACCTAATGTCACATGAAATAATGTATTGAAACTCACGCTTATATGGTGTGTCGCTGTAGGCTATATCAGTTGTAAAAATGACAGTAAAAAAAACGGACCCGTCTGCAACCGACGCAGGCACACCACACCAGGGGCGATTCTAGGATCAGACCTTTCGGGGTGTTCAGCCCCCAATGAGAATGTGACATGAATACAGTTCCTTGCAAAAGTGCTAAACGTAAACCCCCCTGCTAATATTAATCCCTAATTTCACTGGATAACAATGATATACATCAATACATTTACGTATTATTATGCAAACTATTGAATGAATTAAAAAACTAAGGATGTCCTTTCTTCATGAACTACCAGCATCAAATGATAATAAACAATATATTAAAAAATATATATTATTTTTAGGGGTGCTGAAATTAAATTTAGGGGTGCTTGAGCACTCCTTTAAAGGGTCTAAAATTGCCACTGAATTGTACCCCCTCTAGTTACATTAAAGGTGACATGACATGCTGTTTTTGGATGCTTTTATATAGGCCTTAGTGGTCCCCTAATACTGTATCTGAAGTCTCTTTCCCGAAATTCAGCCATGGTGCAGAATTATAGCCACTACAAGTAGTCCCACAATCAGCTTTCCTCAGAACCCGCTGTTTCTGTGTCTGTAGCTTTAAATGCTAATGAGGAGGAGAGGGGCGGCAACATGCGCTAATGTTTACAACGGATGTATCGCAATGGCTCGTAGCCCCCGTTGCTGTAAGATGGCTCGAATTTAGCCATTCTCATCTGATCACCCTGGTTTGCAGAGGTGCACACCCATAATAATTTCAATGAGGGGAAAGGCGGATATCGCACACGCCATAACACCAACAGCATAACGGTTATCCAAATAACAAAGAAGTGTACAACACTGGCGTTACAGCGTTTGTATTCACACACACACTTGATGCCATTTATCTTTACGTTAGCAACAGTAACTCAGCTGTTAGCTGCAGAGCTAAGGGTAGCAAGCTAGGTAACCATGTACAGTAAAGCAACAAAATGATATAGCTTTAGTTAACTTACTTGTCCAAGGTTTGTAGCTTGACCAAGGAGATTTAGTAATGATCCAGAGGTGGAGGGCCAGTATTGTGTTGGCTGAAGTTGAGGAAACAGTAGTGGCTGAAATGTTTGGCGCAGACATGCAAAACTTTGGGAAGTTGTGTCGGCGCATTTCCAGCGAAAATAAAATTGAGATATTGGTTGTGCAGAGGCTCGGATGAAGGAATTAAATAAAGATGTGTGCTTGCATTTGTACATCCAAGCAACTGTTGTGCTTCTTTTGTTTGCTCGCCAAGATGTCCCTCCAGGAAAAACCGATATCGCACTTGCCCTTGCACGGTGTAGCTCAGTTTCTCATGGGCGGGCCAGATGATCTGGGCAGGCAAAGCAGAGAGGGGAGGTAACCTTTCTCGTATCTACGTCACTTGGAGGAGATTTTCAAACAGAGCGTTTGAGCCTTCATTTTGTCAAAGGCGGAGAAGAACACCCAGAGCCACTGGGGGACCAAAGGCAGGCTAGGGGAACTCATATTAATGTTAAATAACCTCTTAAAATGAAGTTTTCATGTCATGTCACCTTTAATAAATGCATTGCAGGTCAATATAAGGTGTGCCCCAAAATGTTCTGCTTGCACTCCTAAAATTTTCAGTCAGGGGCTACTGTGCTCCCAGTAAAAAAAAGTTAGTTTGGAGCCCTATGTGTAAAATTAATACTTTTTCAATGAATTCATTTAAATCAAAATCTTTTATTTGAATTTTGGTAATGCGTCGTGTAGGTCTTAAATTTCGATCTTTATGGTCTTAAAAAGTCTTAAAAAGGTCTTAAATTTGACTTACTGAAACCTGCAGAAACCCTGTAATCAATGGACTCTATATCAGTTTGACAAAAATTACAAGTCAGCTCATCATTGCCAGATTTCAATGTGATTTCATTTGTAGGGTAAATTATATGCAGAATTTTTAAATGCACATCTCTAACTTTGTTGGGGATTCAACATGGTCATTGTAAACCCATGTTTTTTTCTGTTTTCAATTAATGCATTCCAAAAGAACTTTCCCTAGGGGTGATAAGTTTCCTTAAAGACGGAAAACTTAATTTTTTTATTTTAACACTGCACTTAGGCTCAAGTATTGCACATAGGTTCGTCAGTTCAAACAACTAGATCTACTTCAACTTTGGCACAGCTTTATGGGCTATTGGGATTTCCAGTATTTCCTCAAACAGGGTCTGGTACAGTTTCGGTTCTAATCGCTACTGCAGGTGAATTCCGTTAGCATAGAACCATACCCTCACCGCTTAAACCCAGGTGCACATTCTCCACCAGTGACTTCAGCAATACAAAAACTATAAAACCATAGTTTTATATGGTTTACAAAAACGTAGTCTATATGGCTCCTGTAATATCCTTTTTTTTACAGGATGATCAATTTTAAGGAATTACCTGACTAATAAAGTACATTGTTCAAACACGTCCCATTTGCACGCCCATGTTTCGCTCCCCTTGCAAGGCAGCAAGTTCGCTTTGCTCGCGTCGCCAGTTATGCTTATGATTGAAATTTGGCTGCGAATCGAGCCGAAATTCGTAAGCAGAATTTTGCCTCCCATTTTCAATTAGGCTACTACAGACTAGTTTAAATGCTGTAGCATACAACTAACGTAGTAAAATCTTAATGACATGTTTCTTTATCCATATATATTTTTGTTTTATCATCTTGTAGCCAAATTTGCAAGCTGATTGCGGAGAAGCCGCTGCCGAAGTGGTCGTTGCAGAGCGCAAGCGAATCTTGGGGCTTCGAGGCGCTTTGCTGCATGTATGGCTGGTCTAATTCCCGACTCCACAAATCCAGTTCAACCTCCACAGCCATCCTCGGACGACCAACAGGTGTGTCACAATACCATGGGACTGAATGTTGAAATTGATGCATTTTTCATAATTAATATTTGTGAATGTAGAGAACAACTGAGAACAACTCTTGACAACTGTCTAGTTGGTAAATTGTCAAACCAGTTTTGATTTATTTACCTGGACAGTGGAAAGTATCTTGCTGCGTCACAGGCAAACCCCCATTCTGCTTTACTTGTTCACTGTTATAGTGTGCGTTTGTATTAGGTTTCCCCACTTGATGTCACCCATGCTTCATGTTCCACTTGAGCAGGTACAAATTGTACCCAATGCATATAAATTATTTTGTATTAAAAAGACACAGTAAACAAAAATGCTCAGCTATAATGTTCGACTGTCATTCATAGACTACCGACAGGACACCTATTTTAACCCTCCATTCTCTCTCAGACCCCATCTAGCAGGAAGCTGAAGAAGCTGTTCATCATGGACCAATACCTCCTCCAGTACCTTAGGGACTGTCCAAAGGCAAACAAGGCTCTGAACAACCAGCTCAGCGCCCTCAGTTTTTCTGTCCAGCTCTCCCCTGAGATAGATTAGGCTGTGGTGAATGGTGGGACTGCTGGGGCAGAGTCAGCGGTCCGTGATTGGGCTCAGAAGGTGAAGCAGATCTTTGACAAGGTGCAGAACATTTACCGTCCCCACTATGAGGTGGACCCAGTGAGGATAAAGATGTTGATGTCAAACATTGCTGCCCTGGAGACTGAGGATGTGAAGGTGTACTTGGAAGAAGATACATTTGCTGTGAGGGTGGGGAAGGACATGAAGGAGAAGCTGAAGATACTGGAAGTGAAGACTCAAACACAAAAGTATCGCCCAGTGTCAGAGAGACAGTACTACTTGGTGAAGGAGAAGCTTGAGAAGGAACTGAGGATCCGTAGCCCCGGAGTGAAGATCTCATAAAATGGGTCAAACACGCTGGTCTTTGAGGGACCCAACCAGGAAGTTCAGTTGGGATTGACAAAACCAGAAGAACTATAAAAAGGGATTAAAGAAAAAAAGTTTTCAACTTCCCAGGGTAAAGTTAGACTTCATGGAGTCTAGTGGTACTGTATCTAGATACCAGGCCTGCTTTAAGTGGAGTCTGCTCAGCCCAGTTGCTCAGGAGATTGGGTCGAAACTGATCCTGCCCAGCTTGTCATCAGATGCACTGAAAGAAGCTGCAACCACTGTTCTTAATGACTTGTGCTTGTTCACTGTGCCTCTAGAACAGTCGTTCTCAAAGTGTGGTCCGCGGACCACTGGTGGTCCGCCACTGCCCCCGTAATGGTCCGCGACGGCCACAAGTAAATCATTGCGACATTTCTAACATACAACTCAGAACGAAGAGAACACAGTCAGTAGTGGCCTATCTATTAAAGTAGGCTACACATGTTCCGGATTCTGACACGCAGCCTTTACACAGGTTGTACCCGTAAATAGAGTTGGTTGGATCCATAACCCGTCTTTTACAAAACCTTTCTCAGATAGGCTACCGATAGCTGGGCCGGGCGACCCTACCGTAACGATACGCGTCAGGGAGGATGGATGGGATCACTCGACAAGGTTTTACCAATAATAAAAAAAAGTCTGTTTATTTTACATAAAGCTCAAAAAACTATTTTGCGCTCAAATAATGGCCAAAAATGTTTGCATAAAGTGTGGAAATCCCCATCTTGCATCACATCAAACCCATACGTCCTAGGTTTGGCCTCGAATGTTTTCAACGTCTGTGCCTGATTAACATCGGATCGTTTTTTTTTTCTCAGCGGAAACCATAATTAACGAAATACAATATTCCTTAGAAAATCATGTGCCGCTAACAATTGTATGGCGCCAGGTCTGGGTAGGAGGCCAGGGATATACTATTTAGTTAGATGGTCCTCGAGTTTTTATTTATTGGCGAAGTGGTCCTTGGTCTGAAAAAGTTTGAGAAACACTGCTCTAGAAGGAGCATTAGGCCTACCTCCAGCACTTAACAGGCTGAAGGAAGCCCTAAGAAATGCCCAAGGTGAGGCCAATATCACAAGCCTCAGGTTGTTGGTCAAATACCATAATGGATTCTCAAGAGATCCCAGGACTTGAGTGCAGCTGGTGGGTTACAGTGAAGAGGTGGGGAGGCTGAAGGAGGTATTAGTGGACTGCCAGCTTAACAAGGCTGAGGTTCACGAAAGCTTACCTCTGCCTCTCCTAGAAATGGTTGACTCATTTGAAAGTCAAAGATCTGGTGGGTCCAAAGCTGAACCTGGGTGTTAAACTAACATTTTCTCACTCCCTAGTTCCTATTTTGACACCCACCACCTACCAAAGCACTGTTAAAGATCATGTACACCGCTTTATTGAAACGGTATTTCCTGATGGCAGTGGAATCTTTCAGCAGGATAATGTGCCATGCCACAAAGCAAAAATAGCTCAGGAACGCGAGGTGTATATTCAAGGTGTTGACTTGGCCTCTATATTCCCCAAATATAAGTCCCATCGAGCACCTTTGGAATTTGATGGACAAACAAGTCCGACCCATGGAGGCCCCACCTCCCAACTTATAGGATCTGCGGCTAACATCTTCGTGCCAGGTATCACAGCACACCTTCAGAGGTCGAGTTGAGTCCGTGCCTCAACGGGTCAGGGTTGTTTGGTGGTAAAAGGCAGACCTACACAATATTAGGCAGATGGTCATAATGTTATGGCCGATTGGTGTACATAAGGGATACTGTTGAAGTTGACCTTTGATACAGCTCTCTCTTCACATGAAATCATCTGGTTCAATCATTGGTTGTCAAAAGTGAAGTGTCCAATCCAAAATAGATGCTGTGTTATAAAAGGCTTTTCACATAATGGGTATTTTGGGGGGATCAATAGGATGCCACTTTGTATACAGTTTCATTGCAAGGTTATTTAATAACAAATTGTAATAAATCTAAACCTTTTGTCATGATTACTCACAATGTACTCTCCCTTGTTAGGTGTATCCAAAAGCATAATGATTACACCCAATAATCTTCACATTTGTACTCGCATGAATACCCACCAGTCTGTTCATCTTGCTTTATTGAATTCCTGAAATATATATCTTGACAAAGTCAACGTAACTTTTCTAAAAGCCCAACAAATGCATTTTGAACACTTTATTTCAGGTACTGCGATCACATGGTATGCAAAGGGAGGCAAAAGTAGCATGAGATTAGCCGTCACAACCCTATTTTGAATTATATGATGTTTTCCCAACACATTACAGAAAGATAACCCCCCAAATGTAAATAAATAAATACAAAAATGAACAAGACTGAGGTGGACTGATGTAGACAGACATCACTGTAAACCCTTGAAGACTTCAATCAAATGCACCACCTTTGCATTCAGGGTAAAAACTATAGAATATTGATTGGAGCAATTTGTTGAGTGACAATATGCACTAGTACATGCCATCCCTCTCCTTCACACAAATGCAATGCATTCAGTCTTTTCAGATCAACATTAGACTAAAAGATATTGTGTATGTTGCTAATTGAAGAATTGAGATTTGAAGTTTGCCAAACAGGCACTGCTTATTTCCTCCTGTTGCTGCCGGAGAGAATCATCACCAACCTCATGAAGATGTTCATTGTGTCCATGTAAATCCCCATGCACCTAAGAGACGACATTTCAAACGAAGATGAGCCGAACAGATATTTACACCAGTAGCAGGGGTCTGAAAAAAGGTTGTTAGGCACTTACGAGTTGATGGGGTCGTATTTCTGGACTCCGTAGAGAGGGTAGGTCTCTGCCCTCTTGACAACCTTCTGTGTGTCGTAGAGCAGGAACATGCTGAACAGGAGCAGGCCTCCGTACACTGCCACCGAATAAAGCCCAGCTCCAAACGCAGAGGTGGGGGGCAGGAACATGGACCCTGAGGAGGAAAGGACCGCGTTGAATACTCAGCGACCTTACATTATTTCATGTATACATTTCACTTCAAAGGGCGCCAACTCACCGAGCGAGGAGGCGAAGACCACTCCAAAGCCGACAGCCAAGGGCCCACCCATGTTGAGGAACTTCTCGCTGGGGGCACACATGGCCACGGTGGACAGCCCGCCCACAATACCAGCAGTGTACCACGCTGCACGCATCATCAGGGGCCCACCCAGCAGCGTCAGAGGGGCCACAACGGCACCCATCACACCTTTGGGCCAAACACACAAATCAGCAATGAAACCTTTGAGATTAAAAACAACTTTTAGTAATTGAAACGCTTGACATTGCTGCCCTCTAGTGATACACTGATGCAAATAACCCTTTTAGGGCTGTTGGATCATGTGACTTAAAGGGGCTGTAAAGCAAATTCAATGATTTGCTTCTCAGTACATTACATACATGTGTGAAATTAGTTGCTGAAAGCATGTGCAAAGCTCTAAAACTTTGTCAAGCTGAAATGTAGAGTTAGCGAAGATAAAGTAATTAACACATATTTTGATATCTGCAATTGATTTAGCTAATTGTTGCTAAATTCAATAAATTTGAGGGGGCGGAGCTTGTGCTCCTTCAGGCGACACGCCCCCCCCCCACGAATCAAGAAGACAGATGATTTTCCTTCACAATTTCAAAGCCTAATTTATCATACTTGTCTGTTTTTTTTTTTCATTTTAATTTGGATGAGTAGTTAACAACACATTCTTCTAAGGTGTGATGAACTTAAACTCATTTTCATTTCTGCTTTACAGCCACTTTAAATGGCATTGAGCTAAATGGTAATTACCTGCGTGGAGCATCCAAGCCAAGTGTTTAGGGCCTGGGCTTTGGTCATAAGAAATGGACCTGACAAGCATGCCAGCTCCAATCATGGCAGCAAAAGTTGCTCCAATAGCCTGTATAAATAAACTGGTTAATAGGGTTGTAACGATACACTCAGCTCACGATACAATACGTATCACAATATTTTGAACAACATTTTAAATGAAACTGAAATTCAATTAACAGATTTATTACTAAAACTCTTAAAAATTTCAATAATTTTCTTTGTTGTACAATTTAGTTAACTCAGTTCAAGCGATTTCTGTGAATGCACGCATGACGCAGGTGCAGAGTAGGTTGCATACTAGTAGCTCAACCAATAGAATCAAACGGACATCATATTGTAAAAATATTGCCATAACTCTTCGATACATATTGTAAAAAATTTGTATTGCGATATTGTTCCACAATATATTGTTACACCCCTACTGGTTAACAATATGGATGTATTGAGGGAATGGAGATAGATGGGAAAAGGGGGGTGAATCAGGGATTATTTTTCTCTTTTTTTTTTACCATCCAGGAGCCCCTCATCATCAAGCCCATTAGAGCTGGGGTCCTGCTCACTGCCACAGCAGACAGGGCCGTCAGTCCAATGCTGCCTGCAAAGTACATGTAGGTGGAGTGGATCCTGTCCTTGACGTACTGGGGCCAAATCCTAGTAAAGACCAGATAAAGAGTACAGTTTGAGTTCCCTCTTTCAAACAGATCTTGTGTTGAGTCATGAGAAAGATAAATGTGTGTTTACAGTGTCACATCTGCCCCCAGTGGTGACAAAAAAAGATGGTTGGTTGAGGTTGAATAACTAGAAATTAGCTAAACGTGTTTCATACGCTGTAAATGTGTATGATTTACGGCAGGTGACACTCAACTTCCACTGCATAGTGTGAGTTAAGTTTTCAATACATACACAGCCTTTTCAATTGCACCAATTTCATTGGACATGCCCAGGCCATAGTAACACAGAGCTCCGAGACCCACAGCAGCCCCACCAGCCAGAACCATTCTGCCCATGCTGTCAACTGGAGACAAAAGAAAATAATATAAACCATTACAATATTGGGTAGCATTACAGGGGTAACATAACATTGAGAATGATTGCAATAAATGTGAGAACAAATGTGGGGGTCAGAACAAGTAAAACTCGCCAAACCTTACAAAAACCAATAAATAAACCATGACAGGTTTGTTTTTGCACACAAAACAATTCTGATACAATGCTGTGCCAGGGCATGATTCTGTGGGAACCTATGCAGTCCAGTTGCTATTACCACTTCAAACTGCACATGTATGATTAACCATTCTAAATTAATTTAATTCAACAAGATTCAACAAATTTCAATGAAGGTATATCATTTGTCAGTCTACAAAGGAGAATAACTGACTACTTGACACTATAAAATTCAGTCTAAAACTCCCATGCAGTCACCTGTATTCATAAATTATCCTAGCAGTGTTGCCAGCAAGCACATCTCAGGGGAGGGTACAAAATATACCTCTCCCAGTTAGACATCACCTGGAAAAGGCTCTCATACATCAAACATTTCTTCAAATGTTCTAAACCACTTGGGGCAAAAAAAAAACCTGGGATTTACAACCAAATAATAAGAATAAATAATTAGAAAATATTTGGCCAAATCAAGAACAGGGTTAGACATAACTGATTATTAATCATTGGGCTATAACTCTAGAGGTTTGGAGTAAGTCACTATTTAAATATTGGCCATAAGAAAATAGTCATATTCACTTTTAATGGCAGTATTCGTTGCTGGCTCAAAAGCAGCTTCACTGAGTTGGTCTTTGGGACTTCTTGTGCGGCGGAAGCCAAATCTGGATTTCGTTGAATAGCCCTGAGGAGGGAAGAGGGAAGTCTTAAACATGACATATAGGTCTAATAGCAGTCCCTTCAATCAAATATAATGACACTAAATGTGGATACTGACATACAACTACTGTGTGCACTTGAGAAATGTAGCTAACATATTAGGTTAGTTTGGAGGAATTCCACCCAATTCCAAAATATCTCAAATCCTTTGTCTAAACTTGTCTTCTGGAAAAATACCATAATGCATGGACTTTGCATTACCCTACCACACATACATTCTAATTGTATCAAAACTGCCATTTGAAATATTTTGTATAATTAATTTTTTGGTAGGCCTAGAACTAGTGGTTGACTAGTTGGTTATAGAGGGTTTTCACCTACGTCACATTCTGGGCAGTAACCCGGATGTGCGGCCATTGTGGAGTCACTCGGTGTAAATAACTGAACGGAGTACAATTGAGTATTATGAGCTTTGGATACTTTAAGTGAATGTAGCCATGTCCAATCAACAGAAAAGCTCATCAAAACACGGCCAAGATGCAAAGGCATATAGGGAAGGACTTGGACCACAAGAAAATGCGCAATATTTCAAGAAATTACGATTTATTGGCGGTGTAGATCCCTACGAGTTAGCTCCCTCTTGGTTCTGTGACGACCCGGTGATTCTTCCTTCAGTTGCATATCCCGATATAGTCAACTACTTGGTTTTCTCGCCAAGCCCATACACAGCGGAAAACCTTAACCCTTGTGCTGCCTTCGGGTCACGTGACCAAAAGGTTCATAACGAACCATCGTTGTGTTTACCCAATTTTACCCATTACAAAAGCAAATAAATATAATTTTCTTTTAACCTTCACAATGCGGGGGGTCTGAGACAGCCCAACGGTTAAAAGAAAATGCTTCATTTTGTTTTTGTATGCGGTAAAGTTGTTGCAAACGACGGTGGGTCACAATGACTGATGGGTCAGAATGACCCGAAGAGAACACAAGGGTTAAATCCTACAAAGGTTTGGAGGCCTATAACCAGGATGTGGTTGGATGGGTGAGGGAGACGCAGTAACAAGTTATCAACAACCGTTGTGTTGTGAAGGCCAAAGTAAGTAATGCAATAACGTCTTTAACCAACCTAACCTTAACTTTATGATATCATTGTGAAACTCAAGGTGTAGCCAAGTGACTCTCAATCCTGTTTTTTCCCTTGTAGATCTTGGTTGAGCATTGCCAACCACAAGCGCCTCCTTTACATTGATAATCTCTGACATTCCTCTCCCTGGTTTTTAATAACTTTTGGAAGTCGATAATATTGCGTATGTTTTTCTCGATCTGTCCTATTGGTACAACCTGAAACACGGCAATAATTAACCATTTTCTAGACGACGTTCGGTATATACTTCAGCGCCTCTGCTTTGTTGTGATGCGGAGTGCCTCCAATATGGCGACTTCCGGTCTGATGACACGCTGTGAAAACCCTGTATTAAAGCCTACCTGGTGAGGCTTCAGCAGTGGGGGGCAAGCCTTCAGGGTTGAGTTCCTTATGGCTGGAGTGCTCCCGGACAACATTGGACGCAGCCCCACCACTGGGAAAGTGCGCAGGCATGCTAGCCTCGCCACCAACATGGTTTTAATTAAGTTCTGGTAAAACGATCTGAAAGGAGCCCACAAACAAAAGTTATAAACATCGAGGAGATATACTCTACTGTATCTACTCACAATTGATAGCAAGCTAGTAGCTAGCCTGCTACCTAGCTATAGTTTATCAGGACTTCACCGTTTAAATGTTATCTGAAACGTTACTGTGGCATCAACAATTATTGTCCACATCTATGACAACAGCCGCAAACAATGCTAGAAAGACAAATACATTACACCAAGTCATTTAGCATTCGAAAAGTGCCTTGCCATTGGCAGCACTGACATAATGTTTTGTAACTGTGGCGTAACATGCTAACATGTAGGCTAAGGAATGCTAAGTTATCTATCTTGGTAGCTAATTTTCTTGCATACAACTTTGCTATGTCTGCTGACGTACAATTTGCACGATCTATATTTATAAAGAAAACAGCCTGTTATAGTAGAAGAAAGATAGATAGTTAACATACCACAAGTGTAAATATATTGTCAACCTTTTCTGTTAACAGTGCGCACTTGACTGACAAAATAAGGAGTAACCTTCCTGAACGTTCTTACAGAGAACCTTAAATTTGTATACTTACGCCACACCGCGTTGCGCCGACTTGTTGCGGATTGATACGATGGTGCTGTTATTAAATATATTTCATTTTTATCTTTTTTTTAAATACACTTTTATACCTACATATTCTTTATGTTAAAAAAAAATCTTGATTTGAAGCTGTAAATGACCCCGTCCACACTGTTTCAACCAGCAAGTGACAAGAAAATATTACGGTTAAGCCAAAACAAATGTACCTTTTGCGTGATAGAGTGCGTCATCACGAAGTGACGAGTTTTAATAAACACTTTTAAAACTACATATTCTTTATGTTAAAAAAATTCTTGATTTGAAGCTGTAAATGACCCCGTCCACACTGTTTCAACTAGCAAGTGACGAGAAAATATTCCGGTTAAGCCAAAACAAATGTACCTTTTGCGTGATGAGTGCGTCATCACGAAGTGACGAGTTTTAATTTTGTAATCGGACATTAAGAGCAGAAACTTAATATTTGATTTGCTTTAATTATGCACTTGGAGTGAAATACAAAAATTCATTAAACGAAACTACGAAAAATGTAATTACATTGAGGCTAACAGTCGAGGTGGGCAGAAGTGACAAGGCTGGGGCACATAAAAGCTTTTCACCACTAGGTGTCAGTCAGCCCCTACATGTAGGCTGGGCCTAATTTAGAAAATTGTAGAAATGCAATTTTGGAGATACGTTTTATATCATTCAGATAAAACCTTTATAATTCATTATATTGGTATATATATATATTCACGTAGGGCATGCTATTTACCCAGTTAGTAGCATATATCTTATACAAAACCGTAATTCGGGCCTGCTTAATTAAGCACGTGGCTACTATTTTATTAATAAAAATGGATAGGCCTACAGTAGTAAAGTAGCATATGCGAATATTTATGAGAGACTACCACCACAAAATACAACAGAAAACTCTTGTAAATCCCTATGCTTAGACACATGGTGGCTCCTTTTCGAAACCGCTATCACTGTATTGAAGGTTTCATGTGACCCACGGTTTGTCAGTCTGAATCAACAGCGCACTTTAGTCCCTGTATGGTTGGCACTTCAGTATCAGGTTAAGACTGTCGTTGAGAAATGCGTCTGAATTAACGGAAATAAACTAATATGTATTGTTTCTCGGAGCACAAATATATATTAGGCTACTAACAGCTATTTATCCACTTGTGATATTGAGATTGGAAGAATTATTAAGGACCGTTCTTCTTACTACAAAGTATCTCTTTCAGAAGGTCGGATACAAAACTTCCGTCTCTTTACATTCTGGGATGTCTCGTGAAAATCGGCCAAAGGATGTAGATATGTTTTCCTCATTCAAGAAACATTCGGAAAGTGATTGAGACAGAACTTCAGTGTTTGAAAGAAGAGACCATGCGGGATGCCACCGGACGCAGAACTGTCGCCTTTGCATTTTCTTTATACTGCAATCCGGACAATGGTATAGTAGGAATTTCTTTTAAGTAAATTACAATGAAAGCACAGTTTATGGATGGATATAGTTATCTTAAGCAACAATTAATTTTGATGACTGGAAGGGTATATATTAATGCACCTTTTAAGCACTAAATAGGCTATGCATAGGTCTGATACAAAGTATTTGATAGGCTATGTATTAAAGTGTATTACAGATATGTATTATGTGGAAGTATACGCCAATGCAATATACATTGGTATTATAAGTGACCAATATGTTGGTTTAGGTCTATTTAGGTGTGAGATCAGAAATCAGTCATCGATCCGCACATATCACCACAGAGAAGTTTCATCCCAACAAGTGTCTGTGGTTTGTCTCTCCAAAGAACATTCTCTCTAGTACTCAATGTCTCATATGTTTATGTAACTAAGACAATCTAGCTTGGTAGATTTGAACACAACATCTTGTGGATTTCACATCAATATGAATGCATCAGATAACGGAACTAAAAACAAATATCAGTGAAATATGTTTGACATTCTTATCATGAATGCCAATTTTATTTTTCTCTGTCACACACTCGCTTTTTCTCTCTTATTTAACTTACTGGACAAACAAATGCAGTACATCAAGGCTAATAGTGCCAACTACAGTACAGGTATGACCAGGTAGATATGAATCCCTTAACTGCTCTCTGCAATGAGACAAGACATAACCTGTCATGACAGCATGCTCTCTAGACTCCTCATGGAGCACAACACCTACTTTATCATGAGCGCACTGTACCATACCATGCTTGAAAAGGCACTGCATAATTACAGTATGTAAACCCAAAGTCTGTTTGCAGGGGGTTTAAGTATCAGCCAGAGAGACAAAACTGAGTGGCTTGTGCCTTTGGTACTTCAAGTATGTTCCTGTTAGATGATAATCTGTCAGAAGATGGGCCAAGGAAAGCACCACAATGAAAAAGAGTTGACTTCGTTTATTAGGTCGAGCTGCCCGGATCACGTCACCACAACAGGTAGAGTAGTTGGCATTAGTGAGAAACATGTCTCTCTAAAGGACTTTATATACATGAGCTGGACCATACCAATATAGTAACCACCAAAACATGCCCTTAAACAGTACACATTCCACAACTTAAGGCACAGGAGAAACAACACACAGGTTGTGCGATTATAACTCATTGTTTTGGACTATTTCAGCATCTTGCTCTTTTCCAAAGGTTGACCGGAGCAAATTCCCTGATCTATATGTGTATTGTCAAAGGCCCGCTATGTGCCCTCTTGACCACAGCAAGAGACAACCTCACCTATGTATAGAAAACCTGCATATCAGTTCCTTTAATGGTTCATTGTTATGTACATTCTAACGTAATGTACAGTGAAAATATTCATGCTTTATGATTATGATATTCATGATTAGTCTTGTAGAGCAGAAATTGAAACTTGGAAATCAAACTGCCTGGTCTATAAAAAGAAGTGCCCTTAAAAACTGTAATACTAAAGAGCAGGCAGTTATTACTGTGGGATCATTTGTAACAAGATGATAAATGGGGAGATGGTGGTTTCTTTGGGAGCTGATGATGAAATCTGTCACTCGTCTCAGTAATTCGTGAATATTCAAGACATCAGCTCATAAGCTTTATTTGACAAGATGTCTTGAAATAATAAGCTCAGATAATTGGTGTACTACACTGACTTATATTATAAATCATTAACACTCTTGAATAAATATACACTTTCGTATTTGTCATCCCTATCATCCCGGTTATTAATGGTCATGGTTTAAATATTATGGTAATTATATTTAAATACGGTAAGAAAATGGATACACATCAAGATGTGATTGTGATTTTTGGAATGTAATATTTAAGAATACCTGTTTGACAAAAATGACAACTGATGACAGAGCGTTTGTAGTGTGCAGACAGATGACAGGGTTGGGTTTCCTGGTGCAACCCTTTCAGTAACACAGCTAGTACAGGTCAGGAAGTCAATTGACCTGTGTCAGACTGGAATGTTTACATTCCAAGTTTACCAGTGCAAATACAACATTGCGCTGCCGGTCAACATTAAAAAAACTGTTAAAAAAAACTAGGGATGCACAATACATTCAACTCACGATTCGATACAAATCACAATACTGGGTTCATGATACGATTTTATTTAAAAATTCCAAAAATTTGATTGATAACAAAAGCTGACTGAAAAAGCACGCTTTTGTCTTTTGTAAAACAGACAAAGCAAACAAGGAAACCAAGAGCTAACAAACATATCTAGCTAGCTAGCTAGCTAGCTAGCTAGCTGCACATAGTTTCCAACTTGGTCCACACCTAGGTACCAGCACAGCTCTGCGGATAATGGAATCCCGGTGCCACACAACTGCTAATGTGAATGCTGAGTTAGTACCTTGTTGCAGCTACTAAAGTCAAAACAATTTAGAGAAAAAGTAATCTCCTGTCTATACAGTGTATCACTATTCATTTTTCATCTCTTTGATTTGAACTATGACATTTGTATCGCCTTTTAACAGACATTCAAGTGACCTAGGGAGTTTAAGTGCTGTGATCCCAACCCAAAACTCTTCACAGTGTAACCCATGTGAGAGACCTTTGTGTCATTGGCATGCGGCAGGAGGGTGCAAGACAGAGATGAAGATTTCCTCTTCAGTAAGCAGCCTGTTCAGCTTTTGCTCACTCACCTTCCACGTCAACAGAAGTACTGCCTCTAAAAAGTGCATAACCCCTTTCCCTTTTCCAGAATTTCACAGATGGTGTCCAATCATTTTTGGTGTTTAGACTGTAATAGTTTGGACAGGCTACAGCGCTCCAAATCAGCCCTTGACAGAGGTCACGACAGGATGTTAGAACGGCACCTCCACAGGTCCATGGACCCAGACAGGATATCTGTTGAACACTGGGAAATCTGGAATTGAAACACATGGACAGTGGTCAGGTCCTCGTGTCTACAATCAGACTTTGTGCTTAAAACACTTGGTTCATTTAAGCCCAAAGTAGGATTCTGGAGGCATAGGAAAGTCTGTCTGTTTAAACGTAATTAGCCTCAGTGTACAGAGCTCAGTCCTCCAGAAACAGGAAGTCCCTCTCCTGGGTTGGAGCCCCGCAGGCTTCTGGCCTGCAATCATTAAGCACTGATCCAGGGGAAATCACACAGCATGTAGTTTGTTGATCCAAACAGGCTAGCCGCCACCTTTAGCACCCAATAAGCACACTTCTACTATGACACAGCGTGCCTCACTCAAAAGGGGGTAGGATATACATCAAAGTGCAATGTGTTACGAAGCACAACTGTATTTCTCCTCTTTTTATCACTTCAAATGTGAAACTTGTTTGGACACCGTCATGTCACATTGCCCTGTTTGTACTGGCAGATAGGTTAGCTTTGTGCTAGGTTTTCCTTTGTGTAATTCTAACATTTGTTATGGATCATAGCCAAACTTCCATTATCTGACAACCTAATCTGTCACTAATCAATCTATTGAAACAAAACAAAATATCCAAACAAAATATCCACAAAGTCACTATTAAATCCAATCTTTACTCGACATCTCACTGTCTTCCAGGTACAGGTTAAGTATCCTGCAGACCTACTAGCTCTGTACTGCAAAGTCCCACAATGCTTTGATTTATTGCCCCCATGACAACCAAGTTCTCCCCCTCAATTTCTATTTACTTTTACCTCTGCGTGTTTGCCCATATATCCCTTCGCTCACAGTCACAGTCCATGACAGGCCAGGTTTTATGTGGGAATACTGGGGGCCCATTAGCCCGTCACCAGATGGTCTCCTTCGTCTGTAGCTTGGCCATGTCACTGAGGGGCTCCTTTGAAAAGATATCCTCCCTGTGTTGATACATTGGAGGAGTAGCTTGCAAATAAAGAGCAGAGTTCCAGCAACAGGCCGCAAGCTTTATAGGTATGAATGACCATAGGTCTGCATTCATAAGATAAAGAAAATGGGAGAATGTATTGCCCTTTAGTTTGTGTTTCTAGTTTTTTCAATGCTTTGTTTGTCAGTTAGTTTATGCAGCTCTTTAACAGCAGATTGTTGATTGTGACATAACTGTGCGCAAACTGGTTTTGTCTCAGGGCACTATCTGTCAGCACTTACTTGGTGGGTGGGCATGTTCTGAAAGTCCCCGGTGCACTTAAAGATAATATAGACTAACCCCCCATCCCAAAGGAAGGACCAGATTGCATTTCAGAAATTGCACCTCTCCACTTTCTATTTTAACCCTAAGCAGATTGAATATTCAGTATTGTTGGAAATAAATAATTTCTGAACATTTATAAAGTCCACAAACCAAATAAAACAAGAAACAGAGGATGGCTTATGTAGCCCCCTTTAATGCACACAACCGCTAACAGCAGGTCTTTGCTGACAGAGCAACGGGGTGGTGTGCAATTCTTTTGTCCAGATACTGTACAGTATGTTGTACACCAAGCAAGTATTTCAATGTGACGGAGAAGACCTATTTTGGCAGCTGTATCTGATGGCATAAAAGCAGGTTTGTGTTGTTTACAGCTTTGTTGATATGTGTAAGATGTGTGACTGACACTTTAATACTCACTTTCCTTTCAGAATGAAACAACTTCTCCAATGGGGAATACCAAGAACAGAAGGGCTCTTTAAACAGACAAACAGAATCTGTCATGATTGGCAGAAGCTATTAAGAAGCAGTCTGTAAAAGCACAGCTACATCCAAGTATGAGGATCAAATACACAATATCCCTTGTCTTTATTGTGGCACTTGTCATCATTGAAAAGGAAAACAACATTATCTCGAGGTAAGCCATCTCCGTGATTAACAGAGCGCTTTTGGGTTTTCCAACTGTAAACCTCGGCCTGCCTGTCTAACTTATTTCCCTCAAGGAAAGATTGTCTCGCTTGGTACAACAGTTATTTTGCAGCTTTCTGAAAGGGAACTTACCATAGGTTTTGTTTTTGTATTTTTAATTGGTTCAACACTGAACTGTCTTTTAGGGTTTCAGATAAACTAGCCTTGAAGCAGACCCCCCAGACTCCTCTACAGCAAGGTATCTCCTCCCCCCTTCTGCTGAAGTACAATGGCTCCTTCACCACTCTGAGCAAGCTGGACCCAGCCTTCACCCTGATGAAGCGGCGCCTAGAGAACTACACAGAGCATGAGGTTACCCCTAACGGCAGGAAGCACATCCTCCTGCTAGCCACCACCAGGACCGGTTCTTCCTTTGTGGGAGAGTTCTTCAACCAGCAGGGCGACAACATGTTCTACCTATTCGAGCCCCTGTGGCACGTTGAGCGCTCCCTGACGCTAGAGACCGGAGGGACAAATGCCACGGCGGCGTCCGCAGCCTATCGGGATGTGCTCCGCCAGCTGTTCCTGTGTGATTTCACCATGCTGGAGAGTTTCATCGAACCCCGGCCCATGGACCACATCACCACCGCCCTTTTCCGTAGGGAATCCAGCAGCTCTCTGTGTGAGGAGTCTGTCTGTAGCCCCATTGTCAAGAAGGTCTTTGAGCGCTACCACTGCAAGACCAGGCGCTGTGGGCCTCTCAACCTGACGATGGCCTCCGAATCCTGCCTGCAGAAGGAGCACAGGGCCATCAAGTCAGTGAGGGTGCGTCAGCTCGAGACTCTGCGGCCCCTGGCCGAGGACCCGCGCCTCGACGTCAAGTTCATCCAGCTGGTCAGGGACCCCCGTGCTGTTCTGGCCTCACGCATGGTGGCCTTCTCTGCCAAGTACAAGAACTGGAAGAAGTGGGCAGTGGATGGGGACGTGCCTATCGACGATGACGAGGTGAGGAAGCTGAAAGGCAACTGCGATAACATTAGGATGTCGGCTGAGGTGGGGTTGCGACAGCCCCCCTGGCTGAGGAGACGCTACATGTTAGTTCGCTACGAGGACATTGCCCGATTCCCCATGAGGAAGGCTGCAGACATGTACAGGTTTACCGGCATCCCATTCACTCCTCAGGTAAAAAACTGGATACTCCAAAACACTCAGGCTTCCAAGGAGGCCAGTGGTGTGTACTCAACCCAGAAAAAATCATCAGAGCAAGTCGAGAAATGGAGGTTCAGGATACCATACAAAATAGCCCAGGTTGTGCAGAGAGTTTGTGGGCCGACATTAAAGCTTTTTGGGTACAAAATAGTTAACAATGAAGCAATGCTTACAGACAAGTCCATCAGTTTGATAGAGGAAAAGAATTTCAACTTTACATAGAAAGCATAATAGCCCTGCTTGCTGTACAAGCAAACACAAACATTCATATTTATTTGGAACAAATAAGATGTATGTGCCTGAAGCAGACAATTTTACATGCACAATGTTTTTTTCAGTATACATGCTCTTGTGGAAAGATTTTGAATACTGCCTTTCACTTTGCACCTTTTTATGTTTTCTATCACACTCTGTGACCAGGTTTCAGGGATCTGTAAAGCTTTGCTTTAGTTTCCCACCACATGCTTGTGAATTTACAACAAAAAATATATATACATATACACTATATAAATATGAAATGAGACAGCATGATAAGTCATAAATCTATAACACTCCAGTACATTTTGAACAGCTCTTGAACTATTGGAAATGACTTTAGAGGGCAGGAAGTCTGGGTTTAAGAACAAAGGCTGCTTTTAAACCAAAGAAAACTCTAAATGAATGTTAGGATCAATAAATGAATGACTTATTCTGTATAGGAAGAAATACTGATCCCCGTTATGTATTTCCTGCAATGCAAAACACTAAGAAGGGATTTATTTTTCATGTTAATTTAACATATACCATGCATTTTATGTTTGTTGACAGGTCATTATAAGTTAGGCTTTGAGTGCACTCAATTTCCCAGTGGGCGCCTCCCATACTGTAGGTTGCTGGATGTGCTTGTTTTTAATTGGCCAGAAGTCATTTGAAGTTTTGGAGACAAGGTTGGTACCTGTTCTGTTAAACAGATGTTTACAGTGGTACTGTATGTACAGACTTTCCAACTGCAGCTGGTTTGCAGAATTGTGTGAGATTTGATGCAAGGCTATCGTCTATTGACACAAGTCTCTTGGCTAGTGATTAAAATAGCCTAAACTGTCATTATAAACTGTCTAGTGCAATTTTGAGTTTTGATCATATTTTCATATTTTCTCATGTTCTAGTGTTTAATTTCAATTTATAATGAACATGCTTATGTTGAATGTGTACTGCAATACAAATAACTACTGTACAGCTCTCTATGCATCCTTCAGCAACCCTCAAGTGCATTTATTATTATTATAGTGGTCATTACCCACCCACATTATATCTCTATCGTGACGATGCCTTTGGACCAAAGTGGGCCAATACGTTAAAAGGCAATGTAACTATTAAAGAAACCCAAACTAAAAGGCTGTGTGACCCTGTTCAACTGACTGCAAAGATTTACTTTAAAAATCCTTCAGTTATTTTCCTAAGTGACTCAGGAACCCCTCGCACCCCTTTGCTTGTACTTAGACCAAACTAACAACCTTGCCTTCGAGGAAGGAGGACTGCATGGAGGCAGCTCTTAAACGACCAGCATGTTTACTACTCTGCTGGTCTCGCTATTTAAGTCTCCCAACCTAGCAATTTCCCCAAACTTTACATATTATGTGGTCATACTCATTTTCCTCCACCTGACCCGACACGCCTACATAAACCCTGCGAGGATGTAGACTGAAAAGCACAAATGTCTCTCTCTCTCTCTCTCTCTCTCTCTCTCTCTGCTAGGCACACTTTTTTTCTCCCCAACTCTCTCTACCTTCTTTCTTTCTCAGACCCCCCCCCATCCACACACAAATACAGAACAGAGCCAACACACCCCTCCGAATATGTTCATTATCCAGTGCAGTCATGACCAGACAGTTCAGCCAACACTGCTATTCATTCATATCAACACATCTCTTTTTCTCTTTCCCCAGACCCACAGCTTATCTTGTATATTTGTAACGACTAACGGTGCTGTCTAACTCACGCCATCCGAGCCATGACACGTAAAGGCACCCTAATGAGTAGAAGCAGGGCATTCATAAACCCTTATATTGCTGCGGCTTTATGTGTGGAGGGTGGAGTCACAGTACGGTTGAGGCAAATATAGAATAGGAGAACCACTTTCCACTGAATTAAAGCCCTTTTCCTCCCTCCAATGAAATAAGGGCATTTAGCTCCAGTTACTCCACCCTCCTGCCCTGTTATATGGTGCCCTGCCACATCGACCATGAGTGGCTAAAAATATGCAAAGGAACTTGAAGAGGAGGACGAGGTCAGAGAGATACCATGCTGTCGCATCTGTCGACACATGGAGACAAAATGGAGGAAATCTAAAGCTTCCCTTTCGGATTTGAGAAACACGCGAGCCACAGACATCAAAGAACACCACCCTTGGTCGGTGCCCAACAATAATGATTGTTGATGTTTGAAGAGTAGACAGATAAATTATGGGTTTCTCAGACAAGGCATTCCTCTGTTTGAACGAACAGCTTTGAGCTGAGTGAATAGAGCTGTAACGGCTCGGCATGGTGGTACTGTACATGGACATGTTTCTTGGCCAGTATCCTACTGTTTCAAATAACGTGCTGGGGTTGAAAGCTGTTTTTCATTATCATTTTATGACCCCGGATTAAATGTCGTGTGAGCTACTGTCTTGCTGTTTGGATTGGGCAAATTCAAGTCTGGACAGGAAATGATAACCTGTGGTTTTATTGTCAGTTTTATTGTAAGTTTTTTTTATCTTCAAATTCTGTGCAGTACATAGATTTAGACATGGATCTAATCAAGTACCAATATCTAATTGTGTGAAACATATTCTGCATGTGTGGTTTTTTATGTAGCTACAGGAAACATTTGAGCTCAGTTTCCAAAATCAGCCACAGAAGCAGCGGCAACACACTGATGTATGAGATGCAAACAGAAAGTACAATCCAACCTTCCTGTTACAACCAGGAAGCTGTAGCAATGTATCTGTTACTCAGCCACTATCATAAGGTAAAAGGTTGAATATTTCATCAAGTTCTTTCTCCACAGAAAATCACCCCTTTGACACTGACCTTTTTTTATACACCATCCGTGCAATTTTCTGAGTTTAGGTCAAATTTGTATTTTGCTGAACAAGTGAGAAATGCCACAGAGATTGCCAACGTATGTGGTGTCTGGTGCTTGCTGAGTCTCTTTGTAAACATGGTTGTCTGAAAAAAAACACAAAATGTGGTTCCTGTGGTAGAGATGTACTAACATTGTCACTTATGTGGCTGACATACATACCATACACATGGTCCCATGATCCCATACAGTGAGTAATATAGCTAAAACATAATGTTTAGGACTATCTGTTGTAAGTTGGTCTGGCCTAAAGACCCCAAACAAAATATGTTTTCAAAAGACATATGATGCTTAATGTAACGCCTCAAAACATTTGTATAATTTGGTCTCTCAGTTGGTGTTTCACCTTGTTCCAACATGCTGTCTAAAATTACCTCAATTATTCAGAGAATGCTCTCACACACCACCATGAGTCTTTCCTTATTCTGTGTTTTTGGCAGTACCAACAGGTCTTACCCTTGTTCTTAATATAGACAGGATTGGAACATGTCATGACAAATGGCTGTGAGTAATGATTAAAGGTCTCCGAAATGCGACCATGCCACTTTGGAACGCTGCAAATAAATAAGACCCTGCATAGTTATTCATGACCCTATTTGGTTTTTGACCACTTGGAAACCATTCCTTGGAATGCCCAGAGCCATTTAAGGAACGATGTCGGTGGGGGGAAAAGGGTCTTCTTAAGTAAATAACTAAAGAGGCGTAATCAGGGGTTACAAAATAAACTGTCTCACAAAGGTCTGTTCTATCCACAGACTGGGTCACTACCAGATTGACCAAATATTTGATTTGTGGTGCAAAGCACAGAGGATACACCTACTGCACATATTGTGCTTAGTCTAATATAACTCGAGACATTACAAACTGGGCACAAGCAGACTATTACCATACAACTGTTAGCTCTCCTGTCAACTGCACTTCCTACAGCAAGACGGCCAGAGGATCAGAGTAAGTTTCACATTCACACAACTTCCTCATCTCAACCTCCCCATTCTTTCCCCTGCATAACACTGTCCTTACAATATAACATTACTAGAAAAAAAACATATATTTTACTAATGTTAATGTGATAAATTGATAATGTATATGTATTTGGTGTACTGTGCTATTAGTCACTTTTGTCAAGATATGTTTGATTAACAATACAGTCACAGTTTTGGGCCTCAGTCAAGTCTTGTAAATTATGCTAAATCATGGTAAGACTTTCGGACATTAATAAATAGGTTTTCCATTGCAGTTTGATGAGAGAAAATCATATCACACAAAGTCTTCTATTAGGACATTGTGATCAAATAAGTGAAAATAATTGTTTGAATTTGCATGTGTCCAACTGTGTAGTATTGACACTACAGGGTACACTATTGTCTCCGTCTTTGCAATCTGATATCTTAATCACTAACAGGTAGAATTTAGAGAGTTTCTAATGGACGGAAGATTAAGAGTTTCAGAACATTTTCAACCTGGGTTTGTCTAAGCACCATTTCTTCAGTTGGAGCTGTTTGGATAACAGAGCTGAAGTCTTTCCTTACCTTGGCACACATCAATACCATCGTTCGTGTTCACAGGAGCAAGAGGAAAGGTCCCTAAAAGCATTTTGAGCTCATGCACATGTCACACACTATCCCATGCTACTGGTACATTTTGCAATAGATTGAGAAAAGTTGATGGACATGCCATAGAACTGCATTGCATTGGTTGCTTTTATTCCATATTACATAGGTATAAAATAAAATGGAAAATAACATGGGTAGGTGATGTTAATGTCCGTTTTCGAACATATTCAGTGTGATGATAAATACACAAATGATTTTGTATAAATAAAAATAAACAATTTATGTTTATCACAAATGACAGGGTTGAACATAACAGACATTTTGAGACATGACTCATGAGACAGGGAATCCCAAAGTTTCAAATCCCTGCTGCTTGCTTGTGACAGTTCTAATCCTTTCATTAACTGCAATCAGTCTGCCCTGGCCACTGTCAAATGAAAAGGCTTCCTGTATTAAATTACAGAAGACACGTGGGAACCATGTGATACTGTTTGTGTTACCACCACAGATAGGATGAAGATGACCCATCAGGGTGGCTGCTTATAAAGTTTGGTTGTACAAACTGCTTAATCTTGGCAATAGAATGTACAATCTTTCACAGTTTCAAGACATTTTGTGACTGTTAAATAAGTATTTGAATCTGAAAAGATTAAAAATAACAATTTGGTTACTAATTAGATGATGGTCTTTCATTGAACTGCATTCTGTGATTGACTGTTTAGATTTTTAATATCTTTTCATTTTTTTCTGATTTCTAAGATGCAATGTGAGAACCCCTAAAAGGATACATATATTTGACATACGATTTATTGTACAGGACCCATTAGGCAACGTAATGCCACTGACTTCAACTGAATAGACAAGTTGTTTGTATAGCCTGAGTACAGTATGTGCAAAAATAACTGCATCCTGTTTGTTCTCCCTTGTCTCACTTTAGGGCTTTAATCTCACTCTCTTGGGCCTACTCTAAAAATGTACTTGGTGGTGAGCGAGAAAGCGGCAAAGCAGGAAATACGCTCCCACGTTGGGCATCCCGGAGCGGTCAGTTTCTGGACAGGACCACTCTGTCTGATTTGATATTGGGATAGCAGAGAAGGAACATTCTCAAACATTCACCCCTGGCTATTCCTTATGCACAAAGCCTCTCTAGTTCTAGCATATAAGGCACACTCAGTCCTCTTGTGGTTACATGGCTGAGGTGAGGCTAAAATTCCCTTTCATTCGGCAAAAAACTACATAAAGAAACCAACCATTTTTCAGCAAGTTATTTTTTCCAAATCCGTCAATATGTAACTCATCTTTTAAATAAATCACAGAAATTAACCCAAAGCCACTAGTAGTGCTTCCAATGTTTTGCTGTGTGGTATCAGGCAAGTGTTATCCTGTCTGGGCTGATTTTGAGATGAAAACAGGTGTGCATTCCTACAAACACAAAGGAGGCTACACAAATGTCCTGGGCACACTGGTGCTGTATGGGAAGCACTCCATCTCGCCCCCGGCCCTGCAGCGACAAGTCCCCTCCAGCTTCCCAAACATCTGTGCAGCATTAGAATGGACCGAACAGGTGGTAGGGCCAAGACCTATCATTAATGAAAGCTGACAGACGAACACCACTTAATTTGTCTGTAAGCACTTTTGCACAGGATCTGCGTACAAGGGACGACTTTGTCTTACCTCAAACAAGGCTATACCAGCAACAGTTAAAGTATTCTTTTAGTAAGCATTTTTACAGGTTTAAAGGAAAAAAATATCTATATCTGTGTTAACCACAACAGGACCTTCCTCTCTGTCCCACTCCTTCTAGCTCTCTTTCTGCTCTCCCCTAACTACATGTTTGGGTGATTAGTGTTAGTTTAACATGTATTTACAGTTTGGTGTGAGAGGCCCATGTGAGAGGGAGCCAAACTCATTGGCCTAAACAAGGGTGGGGCCCACAGTTCTTGTTAACTAAGGTGGATTGAGCTAGTGTCTGTCTTTGGCAGGAGACAGCTGGGTCAAAGGGCAGGAGGGTCTACCATATGTCTGTCATCTCTTTGAACACCCATACCATGGCACTTTTGAACCAAGAAGTCCAGATTGTTGTTCTTACATGTATTCCTTAAGGCATTTCAGATTTATTGGGAGAGAGATGGTGAACCGACAGGGAATGTAAGGGAGAAAGAGAGGGGAGGACATGCAGGTTATGGCCAAGGCTGGATTTGAACTGGAGCGCCTGTGGTAAGGCCTCAGCCTACATGGTATGAGTACTTATGCAGAGACTCACCTGGGGTCTCATTTATAAAACTGTGCGTAGGATTCTTACTAAAAGTCTACGTTCGCCCAAAAGCCTAAAATGGCGTACGCACACAAAAATTCAGATTTATAAAACCGTGCGTACGCACACCTGTACGCAATGTTCCCTTTATAAATCACAGATTACCCACAAGTGTGCGTGAATCAGCATTGTACCCCGCCCTAAACACGCCATTTTTTAACCATATATAGTCAATGCAAAGCACCTCATGAATGCTAAACTAGTATCTCATCATGACCCTGGCATACGATTGTTCTTCACGGTGAATCATAGCGCATGACAACTTCTCAGACACTGTTAGCCTATTGGTGGAGCCCGAAAACTCAAAAAATTTGGTGGCCGGTAGATCACCAATTTTGGACAATCTGATAGTGAGCAAGCGCTGAATTTTTATTTAAAATTTGAGTTGGATTGTACAAGGTGTTTATGGAACAAGAGTCACTCAGTACAAGCGCAAATAACACTGCTGGATGTAATCTTCATGATAATCATGAAGTTGAATGAAAAAAACGTGTTTGAGGAAAACAAAATATATAAATATTACGAGTATGTTCTTCCCACATTCAATTTCTGCAGTCTGACTAGAGTACGGTCATCTGCGTCGCCAATTCCACCTGTTTTCAAAATGTGCGTAGGCCTACGGGAGCTAGGGTCAGAGTTTGCGTGGAGGACCGCACATTCTCCCGTGAAGTTTGTTTTTTATAAATCACAACCTTTGCGTGGAAAGTGGCGTACGCACATTTTCAGCCCCGTTTTGTGCGTACGCAAGCTTTATAAATGAGACCCCTGGGCATCCCAATTTTCAGATACATAAAGAATATTGTTTTTATAGGCCACATTCATCAGCGTGGGTTTCTGGGAGGAACAGAACAATATGAAGGGACATTCAGACATAGAAAAGACTTTGACTGGGACACAAGGAAGCAACTGTTCCTAAATCTGATTACATTGAGCCTGTCCGCATTGGTTTAGTTCAGTTTGTTTAGTTTAAAAGTTAATTGGGAGAACAAAAGTGATGTTTTGTACTGGAGTCAAAAACCAACATTTTTGAATGGTCACATGAAATTCCTGAAAGCTTTATATTTATGGAACTGAGCTCTAATTTGAGAAATAAATTGGTAGGTTGTTTAGTTTTTTAAAGATGGTTTTCACAAGCCATACCAGCTATTTGGTTTCAGCAAAAAGAGATGTAGGACTTATGCAACAGCATGCAGTAATGACTGATAAGTCAGCTCACATGAAGGCCATTGACTTGTCTCCAGCTGCTGATTATCAGACGTGTAACCTAGCTGCTAATAATTGCTGACCAGTCTCTTAAGGTGGGAACCTTGAACGCTGCCCTAGTGGTCCAGTTATCAGATGTTTTTGTTTCCAAGACTATGGGTGAGGGAGTGCTAAAATTTTCCAGATTTAACATTTCCTTTTTGACTTGTTTGCTTTATGTTAAATGTATCTTCCAATTTGAGGGTAGGTTCTTTACGTTTGCAACTCACACTTAATTAACTCAATTAATACACATATATTTGCATATATAAGTTAAATTCTCTTTTGTAAAGCTCTCTCTTGGAAGTAGCTTTGGATAAAAGCGTCTGCTAAATGCATAAATGTAAATGTAATGTAAATGTAAATGATAATTTATTGACCGAGTAAAACTGAGAGTTCACTTTGTAAACAAGGAAATACATCTTGAAATAAACAACACATTTTGCTGCACCTTGGCGAAGAATTTGGTTTTGTATAGTATTTTCTAGTGCATTTAAATTATACTACCACTAACCCGTAATTTTGATGCCTAAATCATAGTCGTGTATGCTAATCTTGTAGTCCCTATTTTAAACAACACATTGTTGTTGAACTGTGGTCACATGTGGCAAGATTCTCACCTTGAATTTTGTGTGACCAGACAGTGGTTTTAAAAGGCAGCACATCAGTTAACTTTAATTCCCTTCTATTCTGCTACAATATTTCTGAAAAAAAAGAAAAGACACTAAATAATGGCATAGCACACACAAAAAAAATCCATATTTGTAGTTTTTAAATAGACTCAACTATTCATACATGGATACTGTGTAGCAAAAATAAATAAATCTCAATGTCTCTCTGTCCCTATAGAGGTCATCAGAGTTCCACACACCATAAGCAATGATTTTCTCACCTGTGCTGTTCAAGGTTAGCTGAAAGGCATCATCCTAAATAATTACAGTAATAATGATTCATGTCTAATCGACACGGACAGCAACATATCTTCTTAAATTCTAAGTATACTGACACACGCTGGAAATGCATTGTGACATGTCTTTGAAAGCCCCGGTAGCTACTTTTATAGTCCTGGACACATTGTGTTGACAGATATATTACAAGTTATGGAGTGGCTGGGCTGAGTTATGAGGACTTCAGACTGCCAGTAAACACAACTTCCTCTTTATAAGTAGCCTAGAAATCATTTGGTCCTTTCTCAGTCCCCCCCCCGTCCCCCCATGTCCTAGATGTGCTTTTCACTGGGTGTTGTTTGCCAGGAGTCTTGGGAGTCCTAATTATCATTGGAGAGAAATAATCATGGGCTTTCTATAAGTCTTGACCATCTGCATGACTTGGTTTATGATGGCTTCCTAGTTTTCAATAGCAGGGAAGTGTGAAGAATTAGCTCTTCAAAGGCTGTGTACCCCGCCAGCACTAATCCCAAGTTAATGGCCAGCAGAAGCAACAGACCCCAACAACCACATATCCAACGGTTTCATCTAGTTAATTATTTTTGCCAATTTAGGTCCTTGTGTCCAGAATTTGCGAAACATGGATGTCAAACTTAAAACAAATGGGCTGGTATTTATGGAATATGTATTATCAAAACAATGGTGATCTTTCTTAAATGCAGAGATACAGTACCAACATATTTACAGTCTAGGACTAGCCATGGTTCCAATTTTTCTTCTTATAATGTTTTGAATGTTGGGAGTCACCCAACATTCAGACTAGGTAATGAGCAATGTAGGAATGTCACCTCTCTTCGGCTTGTATCGTTGCATAGCTCTTCCTACTTTATCTCTTCCGACCTATGACAACAGACCCCTACTCAAGTGACAAGCTCCTTGTGTGATGCCTGTGGAGGAACATTTCAGCAACTATAAGAAATAAACATCCAGTAGCTCTCCCTGGTGGCCCTGACATGCCATGGGTATGGGCGAAGGGACTCATTGGACAGTTTTGAACTGTTTTGAACTGTTTTGCCCAACTGTCCAATTTGTGGAACGAAGCGGAAGCCTTCCCCAGCCTATTACGGAATACTTTGTGCAAAACCACACACTTTCTACAGATTTAGTGTGAGTGAGGTTTGACAAAAAGTATTGACACAGTATCAATTGAGTTTGAGTAAGCAGCCCAAACCACAAGCAAATTGTTTTGAAACATGCTAGCATTTGGAGTTTGACCTTGAAATGTTGTCACAATGTACACACTCCCTGTTCCCACTATGCTCCGGCAGCTATGCAAAGTGGATTTCAATTAAGGCTCCAGTGCTTCAAAGTCAAATATTTGCTGTGAATCAGACACAATTAATTGGGATTAATACAGTGAAACAGGGATGTTGTTGCTGCACACATGTAGAACAGATGCCACTGAGCCTTGGGGAAGCGTACGTTTCACTTTCAAGTCACTGATCTCTTGAGCTGTTTTGTAATGATTTAGCATTTGTTAAAATTATTCAGACGTTACATTTTGTTCTGTGCGACCTGTCAGTGCTTGTTACAAAATGGATGAGGTTGAAGAACTTTGACAGGCTACAATTACGAGATCACATTTGCCAGTCTCAAATGAGGTCTGGAAACTTCAGTTTATTCCATGTACTTATACACTTGTGTACAGTATGTGCTTCTTTTGAAAAAAGTTACTGCATAAATTCTCTGTGAGATATATTTACTAGTTATTGGCATAAATATGCTTTCAACTCACCTGACTAGCTTGTGAAATAATGGTCTAGTGACAACATCAGTAGACATTCAAATTTATGTTTGTAATTTTACTTCTGTATATTAATTTATTCGACTATAGCATATGAAGATGGGGTTGATCTCATCTATATTACAGAATGTAATTTCTCAGCTATACACTTACACCTCCTTAAGCGGATTGTGTACAGTGTCCTGTTAGTCATGCCATTAGGACAGCCCTCTCAGGTTCCATGAACTATGATTGGTTATTTCTGGATTATTTGTTCTCCTCCTTTAATATTTATGCTCTCTGTAATGGATATCGACACATAGTTTTCAACTAATGGGAGAGGATATCCCACCCAAGCCTAACTTAGAGGCCATCTATTGGATGAGGAGGAAAAAATGTTGCATTTTTTATAATCTCACTTTTTGGCCAATTCATAATTCAGTGATTTTGGAGTGAAACGGTTAGCTTTTCCTGGCCATAGCCCGGTAAGTGAAATGGTGTGGAAATGGTGAGGTCAATTACCTGTTGCAGGTGTGTTCTCTCCTAATATTGGGGATAATGTATTCCACCCAAGTGTGACAAAAATAGGTTGAAGAGATGGAATCCCTTCATAGGAAAGAGTAAACTACTCGTTTTAGACTTTACATTTAAGGCTGTCAGTTAAAAAAAGTTAATAACTTTTATAATTAAGAAATATTTCATATATTTATCAGCTTGCTACAGGGTTGAAGGTAAGATTTTTAAACTACTGTCTTTTCATATTTAGAAGCTACAGAGGACAAACTTTTATGTTTAGAATTATTTTTTACTGTTATTTCTTACTTAAAGCAGATGAGTTATATTTTATTATTATCCAGTATCCATAGGCACATTTGATCCAAAAATAGTGTGTGTGCTTTCCATTCCCAGAGTTTCCCCCACATACAAAACACATTAACAATGATATCAATAGTGTGTCAAATATGTATTACCATCATCCTTTGGAATATTAACATAAAATCTAATTGAAACACTGAAATTCAGTTGTTATGATTGATTGTTTTGGCTATCCATGAATATGTGTCTCTTTAGGTCTAGCACAGAACAATTCAGATTTGTCACAAGAGCATGTTTGGTGATGCATTATTTCTGTTTTCACGTGAAAGAAAAAAACTAAAGAACGAATCTTATGTCTTTAAAGCATATTAACATTTTTGCATTCAATCCCTTCACAAAACATAATACTCATGTATTTTGAGGAGCTTGTTTTCAACTTAATAGGTTTTGACTGGATTTGATGTTTAACATTATATACACTTTTAAATATAGCTCTCTACAATATAGCACATCTGGTTGTGTACTGACTATGTTACTGGAGGGGTTAATGTATTATACAAAGTGTTTAGATAAGGGATTAGATGTTCGCCCAATTCCATCAGTCAGTTCCTTTGTGTACTCCAGGGCATTCATCATTCTGACAGCCACAGATAAGGCAATTATTTTCTTGAAGCAACTACAAAATGTAGACAACTGCTTCTGTGACAGTGTGTCTGTTTGAGGAAGAACACACATGTTATTTCTCCACCAGTCACATTAACTACAAAACAGAATTCACTTTTTAAAAATCTATTTACCTTTTTTTAAAGCCCAAAGTGTAACATACTGTGTATCACTGAAATCAGTGAATGCATTGTGTTTGTGCGTTCAATTTAATTAACCTCAGTTCTTAGTTGTGTACAAAGATTATTCAGCACGCTAGATCAGTTCAAGCGATGTATTTTTGACAAAGATAATGTAAGTGCAAGGTAGTGGTACAAAGGAAAGACAGGCAAACAGATATGAGGTCATACATTACAAAGGTAGGCTCCAGCTAACCTATTGCCAAGTTGATTTCTATATGATTTGGTAATGTATTTTTAGATTATTAATATATATATAGTATATTTCTTTCATATTGGGATTGGGACTTAAAAAGAACAAAACATAACTACTGATAACTGGACTCTAGTGCACTCTCCTTGATATACCCCTGGGGGGCAGCAGAAGACTTTAGTAAGCTGTCCCAACATGGCTGCAGTCTGGGACATAATGGACATAATCACTTTTTCCTACAGTTTGACTTTTATGACTGTGAGTCTACTGACAGTTCAGTCTTACGTCATTCAAAAAGTCAATTGTAACTCTGAAGCCTAATTATAATTTATTTACTCGAAGTGGAGCTACTTTTTTTATCATGTATTTGTGGCTATTTTATTGATTCAGAACAAATATCAAAAATACTACTGCTGATCCTTGATCATCTAAAACAGACAATAAAATTACCTTCATCAACAAATGAAATAAACTTTGTGATGATTACATTGGGTGTACTTTTGTAGTTCTGACAAAAACAGAGCTGCATGCTGTAATGCATTTTCCTTTTTGATTGAACGACTGGCTTACTATGGAGAATTTTATCCGTGCCACACACTGGTCAGTGCACATGATAAAAGTTAGATTGCAGAAGGAGGAATATGAAGTTCAGGTCAGATGGAAGTCTGTCACTATATGAAAATGGGAACTTATTCTCCCATCGCTGTCAGCACGTTTTAATGTGAACACGGCAAATGATTATTGATCCTGGCCATGTTAGCCTGCCTTACAAACTTTCCCAGACAGAGTGTCTGACAGGATCATCGTTTAATTATTAACCTGTGGTTAATTCCTTTTTGCGAACATAGCGATCAAATTACTAGGGAATTTAAGCGTGATGGACAACAGAGGTAAAATCACAGTCAGTGGGAATAATAATTGTGCTATTCTGGAAATATGAAACCCCTAAATTGTTATACTATAAGATACAGTTTGTTCTTAAAATGTAAAAATGTAAATGAACTATTATTTTCTTTGGGGGGGGGGGGGGGGGGGGGAGGCGGGGGGTTCATCCAGACTATAAACCTAACCTGAGCCAACAAACATTACCATAACTGCTGTAAGATAGTACATTTCCAGTTTTATAAAGATTTATCTGGACCATAAGCTACACCGGTGATAATGGGTATAGCAAGCATGCACAGTACTTTACAAGTAAGTTACAAGTATTAGCCAGCCTGCTAATACATTCAGTTAGCATGACCAGACAACCAAACAGTTCAGTGCAGTAACCTTACATCGCTTTGTGTAACTAATTATCACGGTTCCCTATGAAATTAACATGGCATGGCATCCAACCCCAGCATCGAGAAGCCTATTAAGAAAGCAATAGAAGGGGATAACAAGCCAGGATGTGAGACTAGGAATTAGGGCACGGCAGTGGAAGGGGTGGGGAATAGGCAAAAGAGACAAAATGGGAAATCAAAACAAACAGTCTCATTAGCACTGTGACACAGCTTTCATGAGCCCGTCTGACCAAAGGTGGTGCGACCATAAATCATGCAAAGAAATAAGGCCAGGGCCTACAAAAGGAACACCATCCCAATATTGACTGCATGCCACAGGGTCATCCACTTTTGTTTTTGTATAAAACATGACTATCTGTGACATACTGTACAACAAAAATAATCGTTGTGTTTTGTAAATTACAGTGATAGTAGCAGGAGTTGTCCTGATTTGTGTGGAAGAAGTCTAAAAGTTGATTGATGATAACATACAATCATGCAAAACAGTTACTAAGTCAACCTCCAGTCAAAGTTAACACAATACTCTATCGTGTATCTCACAATTTCAGGAAGTATAAATAAGTTTAGTCTTCTGCTTCTTAGATTTCTGATCTCTGATCATTTAGAAATGTCAGCTACATTAAATGCAAATTTACTACAGCATTGAAATAAGGAAAAAACTATTATAAGACAAACATTAAAACTGGCAATAAACAATTCTTGTAAAAAAGAATACTAAGACTTAGAATTAAATATATGATAAAAAGCACATCTCTATAAACTTACCAGTTCCTGTGCCCACCCAGAGAGTGTGTGTGCCAGGGCTGAAGTGACAAGGTTTAGGCCTCTGGAGGGAGAAATAGGAGTTTTGATTAAAAAAAGAAAAAAAAGGAAAAATGCTAAAGAATACATCAACCAGATGAGAAGAGGGATTGTCTCGCACTGGCTTGTGAATCCAAGCTGAACCCTATTCTCAGCCCCCTCTAACTGTTCCACCAACAATTTGAGCCCACTAACATTTTGGGAACTCCAGTTTTACTTTTCATGGGACAGATTTCTTGTGATACAGAACCAAAGATTTCTTATGATACAGAGGAAACAGTCTGAAGGTTACACAACTCTCGTCATACTTTAAGTGTGTGTGCCCAGCTATACATCAGCTGTACATGCACAGTTTAAGGGAGACACACACGCACACACACACACACACACACACACACATGCACGCACACACGCCATCCTTCAGGTGCATTGATTGTGTTTTGAAAGGTGTATTTTCTCCTCATTCTGGATAGTCTTGCTACTGCCCATGCTGTTAGTGCGCTAGGCATTTTCAAACTCTCTACATCCATTACATTCCACTAGGTAAATACCTAATGCTGGAAACATTTGTCAATGTATGCGCCTGGCTGAGCAGAATAGATTATTAGAGGCTGAGTAAAATACACTGCATTTCCAAACAGCACTACGCCTGTGACATATTAGAAACATCTCACAAGGCTCGGTGCAAAATATTCCCCACTGCCAAGGATAGAGAATGTATTTCTAAAGTTAAGTTCAATGGTAAACAATGGGTATGAGGTATGGGAATGCCAATACTTTGAGCAGCCAAACCAACACTTGCTCTTTCTGCCACTTCAAACCAAACTTCAACTGAGACAAGAGCTCTCACAGCATAGGCGAAAGTAAAACTACACACACACACAGAAAAATGATTTGGGTGCAGGAATAAAATTGGCTTTCAATTCGATTTGGGATTTCAGTAAGACATTGACTGGAAAGTCTTTAATATTTGTGTTTTCGTGACTCCCAATCACATAGCCAAGGTTTCGTCATCTGAATGGGCTTTGATGCTTTCCTCCAGACAAGTGCCTCTAGACCCACCACGGTGGAGGGATTCAGCAGCAGAGCAACGTTAAACTACTCTGAAAAGAGCATCACTGGGCTTTTGTTACACGACCTGTTGCATAAATGATCCCTGCCTATCCCCTAAATTCCCACTGAGAAACACAACATTGTAATCAGGGTGGGATAACTGACACAATAAGAGGCCCAAACACACTACAATCATGCAAAATTGACAGCTGGACGCTTATTAATTGGATTGACACTTTTTTATATTGGTTGAAATTATTATGCGAGGCACTGTGGGAACACCCCTTAAATGGAATGGCTACTGTACTGCAGATTGGGTTTAAGTAGGGTTTTAGTGGGATCAGCAACAGTCTAATGAATGCCTCATATTGGCCATTCTGCTTTTAGAGGATGGGATTCTTGCAGTGTACTTAAGTCTTAAAGTGATATTTCACAAAAAATATTCCCTCAAGTGTTTATTGCCAGCTTGTCATAGAGGTAGGTTATCTCCATCCATTTCAGCCCATGACTAATAATTATTGGTATAGTGCTCTTAGACATGCATATACTACTTAAACTTTACAATGATGATTTGATATGACGGTGTCTTCCTCTTGTGCATTGTCGGAGGACAAATTTACAAATCCATCTCTGTTTGATCCTCAGGTCAGTTCAAAGAGAATAGAACTCTCTGTGGTGGAACCTCTTGAACAGACTCACAATGAGAAACGGGACAAAGAAGGGGACAGGGTGATGCCAGCTCTCTTATTTGGGTGTGTTTTTCACTCGTCCCCTCCATATTCCATTCCTGGTTCTGCTTCAGAGGTCCACCCATTGTAAGGCGCTGAATAGAAGACCTGAGGAGCGTCTCTCCTTCCGTTAATTAGAACTCTTTGCAGCTTCCGTTCCTTGAGAAGTCATCATTATATCCAGAAAAAACATCCATACATCCTCCCCACCCCCATTTCCATTCTGCTCACCCTAACATCAAAGACATAGAAAAGTATACTTTAAAGCTGGGATGTTGTAATGTTTACATAGTTTAAACAGGGGACTACCATAAAAGAAAATGTTTGTAGAATACTGCTTGAACATGTAAGAGCATATATTGCATAGTTCATCCAGCTGGCCATCCATCGAAACTCATTTCAAATATTTTGCTAGGTTAAGGTGCATTGATTCTTATTTATGCTCAGGGCCTAACTTAATCGTTGATTTCTCGTGTGTTAAGTCGAACATTGTATGCAGATTACATCATTTACTTTCAGGCATGCTTCTTTAACATGAAGGAGGAGAGGTATTATGGGACTATTTAATGCATACTGACAGTGCAGAAACCCCTACTTGTCTTTACAGATGAAATGACCAATTGTTCCAAAGGTTTAAGTGAGGCACATGAAAAAGTCCTCGGGTGTGTTATGACATTAAGGCTATGGGTGTCCTTTATACCTTGAGAATCCCTTTGCCTCATTAGTTAACACACTTTCTTAGTTTTGAACAATGCCTTAGCTTGAGTTCTCCCAGCAGAAATCCCCCCGCTCAGTCGATATTTCCAGGGCCCGCAGCAGAGTTTTAGAGAGAGGGCCCTTTCCCCCTTGTCCTAACAGCTTTAATACTTGTAATTATCTCTTGCTGGGGGAGGCTGGAAATTGGATTAGGGTGGTGAGTTTCAGCTGAATGAATTACCTCCATCTCCCCACTTGGTGGGCCATACACTGATAAAGTGCGGAAAAAAGGATTTGGATTCAGCCTTAGCATTCATGGCTTCCTTGTGGAAAAATGAAATTTTCCAACAGAAGGGGCCAGTGTGCCAGCAGTATCTGTCCACCGCATGTTTCATCTGGTCTTGCTCTTCTGGAAATGCAATTACCTGCGTTATCAGGGCCTAAATGGTGACAGTTTGGCAGGGTGGCGGTTCCACCTGCCAAACCATCAGTCGGCAATGTTTTTGTTGCACCGACCTGATGTGTTTGAGCCAATCAGCATCCTGTAAGTTCTGAATGATCCACTGTATTCCTACCTGTCAAAAGAGAGATAATCACACCTATATGTAAGTAGTCATATTTTAAGAAACAAGAACGCTTATACTAAAACTTGGGTCATGCCTCAACCTCTAAGGCCTTATGGGGACATATTCCAATTACACCTTTTCACTCAGGACTATTAGAGACAACAAATATTGCAATGTCCCACGCCATACAGTGTGATGACAATGAATTGACGTGAATTGAGTATGATGACAAGAATTGACAATGAAAGCCTTGAAATCTCAAAAGCATTCCAGGCAAAAGTAGGAGAAACACGGTTAACCATGGAAAATTAAAAAATATAAAACAATGTATCATCAATGTGTTGTGCACCCACTCTAGCATGAGTGACAGCACATACGAGTTTGATACTAAATTATTTACCAACATCTATTCAGCTAATGTTCTACATGTGTTCCGTTTCTCTCTGAGGAGAGAAGCTAAGCTCTTTTAAAGGGTCTATTCAATCAATATCTAGGTTGCCAAAATGGATTTAACTCACCTTCAGTACACTTACACGATACCACAGTGTGCCTTTGAAAGGGACGTTGCACACAGTTATTGAACATTCTTTCTCTATAGCAACCTGGATTGTACAAGGGACATTGAATCCTTCTTTTTTGTATGCTCTCGAATTCCCTTAATAAACCTGAACTAAAGAATAAACACAGAGGAGAAGTCAGACTCCCTGAAACATGAAAGCAAATTAGCTGATCTGGTTTCCCTGTGGTTCCTTAAACAGTAGTTTAGATTCGGTTTCATATTTATTTCCCGCTGTGTCATCTGAGGAGACAGAACAGATAGAGGACAAACTGGCCCCACATACCCGAAGCTAGCTGTTAAACAACCCCCCCTTGTCTTTTCCACTTCCCATTCTTTTAACCCCCCACTGAGGACAATCCTTGAAGGTAGATAAAAAGAACAACAAAAGATAATTAAATCTAAAAAGGGAAAAATCTTTGCTTTCACACACAAACAGTTGGGGAGACATTTTAGCACAGTGAGGGTTTGGTTAATTTATACAATAACCCTATGGGGGACTAGAAGCATTTGGGCATCAACTTTATTGTTCTTAGGCTACATGCTCATGTTTATACCGTGGATATAATGATTATTGCCACATCTCTTTCATATTTACATTGTTGTTTGTCTACTTGATGTCTTGGTTTTAAACATCACAATACATTGATGATTTCTCTGAGTTTCAAGGACAAACTATGATTTATCACTATTTAATTGAATCCAATGATATGCATGGTAAATATCAACAATACAGTTTGGATCCAACTCACAACCATTTTCAGTTAATGACATTTACAACCCTGCTACTATTAAAGAGTAAACGTTGTTCGATATGCTTTGTTGTTCCTGCTCCTGCCAGCATCCCATCGATGACAAATCTAAAATTATAATACTGTAATGCTTCACATAGACCCAGCTATTTAGGCCTGAATTTAATATTCATTGCTTTTGCAGCTTCGTTGGTTTTTAGGTGCTATCACCCTTATCCACCCTCCTCCCAACCCCACCCACTCGCCGGCATCGCGACCATCTACACCCCAGCCTCCAAACATGGGGCAAATGGCAGTCACTGGGACCCACGCATCCACCCCTTCCTTTTGTGTCCCTCCCTCCTTCAGTCATTTTCCCATTCCCTTTCTCGGCCTCCCTTTCGCTGTCCCATCACTCTCCCTGCCCTTGTTTTTGATCTTCAAATGCTGGTAGGGATAATGACTACAAATCAGGGATGAAGGTGAGTGATCACAATGTGGCCCACCCATCCCAGCTGGCCTTTTTAGTCCCCTCATATGATGCATCTTCCTGACTTTTTTTGAAGAGCCGATGAGCTACACAGGGAGGATGTCATACTGGCCACACAGAGGTGACTACAGTAGGACATACTGGGTATTTTGGGAACTGTATGGTTAGCTTCTTGTTTTCGTGTTTCAATAGCGGTTTAGAATATGTTTCTACTACTAGATTTGACATTGTTGATCTCCTTACCAACCTCCTGATCTTCAGGGGTTACATAAACCTCCAACAATCTTCTATACCAACAATTGAATGTTAAATTAGAAGACATTTGCCAGTTATATACAAAAAGATGCAATGTGTAATAGTGCAAAGATTTAGGCACAAGGAAACTGAAGTCTCTTTAAAAGCACAACCCCATTGCTTTCTGAACTTGTACTCCAAATAGACCTAATAATGGCACTTTAAATACAAGTTGTATATTGGAATTGGTAATCAAACGGCAAACGCTTTACAATCTTTTTCCAGGGAGTGGATTTGGGTATCCAGTAAAAAAAGTTTACATTTTGTCCACCTACCTATCCTCCCAAACCCACATTATTGCTGGTGCACATAACACCACAAGGTTGTTACTGTGTCCAAAACAATGAATAACCGGTTTTCTTGTATGAGCTCTCACTGAAATGAAGCTTGTGTGCTTTCATAAAGCTTTTTTCCTGCTTCTTTCCGGGCAAACTGGAAGTTTGCTTTTGTTAAGTTTACCCTTCAAAAAAGCTAGAATAAAAAATACATTAACTACCGAAAAGATCCAAAGGTAGGTGAGTGACAGACAAGGTTATTCAATATTGGGCCAAAAGGGTTTCAGTACCGCCATTTGGGCCTAATTGAAAAGCACAGCTCCTTTAAGATGTCCTTTCTGTTTACCCGTCAGTACGTTAGGAAGCAGGAGCCGGAGCCCTATCCTTTCACTTCATAAGTTTTTAATGGGCAGTTTAGATGATTCATGCCAATCAAACATCTGTTCTGCATTCCCCTTGTCAAGAGGAGCACCTGTTGACCTCTGCCTGACCTCCATCGTTGAGCAGTGGGAGTACGGTCTCCTATTTCAGGCAGCAGGGGCAGAGAAGACCGGTGGTAGCTTTATGACCACTGTTTACCTTCACTGAGGCCTGCCTCTTTTCCTCCTTTTTTAATGTGCCTGGCAAAAAAATGTTTCACTAGGGATTGGGAGGTGAAATTTTTCTCATCCAAATGGATGGCAATTTCCCACCATTTAGCACCTGAAGGTAATTAGCTTGAAGAGATTGCGGAGTGAGAAACACGTTCATGGAACATTAACTCTCGTACATTCTCCAGTTGCAGGGAATTAATAGGAAAGATTAAAGTTTAAAGAGAGCAAATGCCATTACCTCACAAACCACCTCTCCGTGGCACTATCTTTCTCAAACTTTTTTGCCTTTAAAAAAAGAAAAAGCCGGTATTTCACATCGGGGAATGGATTATGATACCAGACCGAGCTGTGTAACAGAGACAACCAAGTAGGTCTCCAGTGTTGTCTGTGAGGTAAAGAAAGATCCACAATACAGTGCTGCTTTGTTTTTCCCTTGTAAAAGCTTCCTACCCACTTTTCCTATCCTGTGACGCGTTACGCTAATTATTACCCTGGCACCCAGTAATCTGCACAGCATGTTGAGTCAATGTAAATGCAAAATCCAATTTCAAAATGGTCTTAATGGTAAATCATCAAAAAATAACACAGATCTTGTTAATCACACCTCTCTTTTTAACACTGTTGCCAGTGTTAAAATATCTATACCCTTATTATAATTTGTTGACAAGGATTCATGGTGTGAGCGTAAGATATAGCAGATATGTATGGTGTGTGAATATGTGTGCAAATATTTGTGTTTATATTTTCAATGTAGCAAAGGGACCGGAGCCGCGCAGCAATGTCTTTGAATGAGCCTCAAACCTACACAATTGATCATAGCTTTGGATTTTGAAAGCTGAAAGAAATGAAATTGAGACATGGTAGAATTTATTGCCCAGAAAATTCCATTCTACTATCTGATTTAAAAAGTCCAGTCCTCCTAGCTCTCAAAAATCTATTTTCCACATTTTAATACCCTGCATAACAGTTCTCATAATTCATTCGAGTGTGTTAGGCACAGTTTTATTAGATCTGAAACAAATTTTGGTGGGGGATCCTATAGGCCATTAACCATGGAGTAATTTTATCCTTGTTTCCTTAATGATCCCATAATGGCGAGTGAATTTCTTAACTAAAGACCAAAGAACATTTTGAAGGTCAGCTTCATCTACAGACTCTTTCATGCGCTTCTCAGAGAGATTGGAAAAGTCTAAGATTTTTGAGGAGCCATTAATAACGCTAAAGCTGAAGCTGCCTATTTGCGTATTCGCTTTCTACCTTTAATGTTACAAATCTTTCCCCCCCTTTCCCTCTCCTATTTCTCCCTTCCCTCTGTTTTGTGGTTTCTCTCATGCAGAGAGAATGAAGTACTGAATGGGAGGGCAAAAATGGTAGAGCAGTGACATACAGATCCCAGATGTGGTGCCTCAATAATTTACATTTTATGCCTTTGTTATCACTTTAATCATTTTCTTTATACGTTTTGTTTCAGTGATCAGAGCGAGACACTTGATAGGCCGAAATGCCATGGGAACAATTTTTATTTGGTATGTGGTGCAAAGTCTAATTAGAATTAGAATTTTGCTGAGCCTTGAAATGGTAGGTACTTTATCCTGATCGCCTTAGATATTGTTCCGAGTCAATCATTTGTCATAGCATTGCATTCTGGGAAGGCTTCTGCTAATCAACTTCCTGTCTCCTCCACTCTTTTCTGCTGCCACTGCACCTCTGTCCAAATAAATGCTGTGGAGTAAGGATGAATGTGGTCTCTTTTCTGACTAGGAGTTTTGAAGGAGCCATGTGTTGGGAAGCCTCTCACCATGTGCAGTGCTGAATCTACCCACTTTAAGATCAGTCAACTTTCAATCTACAAATCTTTTTTTCTCAGTTAAACTAATGAGCAAAGAGGGCACTTTGGTAACTTAATGACAATCTCCTACAGTATAAGATAAAGTGTGTTTGACGGGTGGTCAAAGGTTTCAGAAGCAGAGGGCAACATCTAGTTGTGTTTTTTTGTCCATTCAAATGTTGGTTTCATGCCCTTTGATATCCCTCATCTCACTGAGAACCAAGACTGATCTCTCAGGTGATACTTGAAATGAATCACACTTTTTACTTCTTCACAAGGTCACTGATCCTTCAGGAGGTTCCCATGTAAATCGACATAGCTCTGAGCATGGCCCGCTCCACCCCCTGAAGATTAGCCACATAAATAAATTAGTCTGAGGGACAAAGGAGCGTCAGCTCCCACATGGGTCCCTCGGAGGCCACAGTGTTTTTTGTCACTGTGTGTCAGGGACAGAGGTGCGCTGCCCCCCAACTGCAGAGGCCTTTTATCCCCCAGGTAGCTGGGGTCCTCGAAATAAATTGAAGCTGACAACCGTTAACATTTAGAAATGTACCAACAAATGACTTTTTATGCAGAGGTATCCCATGGTATGGTAAGACTCACTGTTGGAGATATATTTTTTCTCGGGACTGAGTGTCAGGTTGAGTAAGGCTTTCGACAGTAGAAAGAAACCTCCAAAATCACCTTAATTGGTACCGATGGAACTTTATATATTTTAGATCTGCTGTTGTCTTAACATTGGACTTAAAGTACTATCCTCTATAACATGCCATTGAAGATATTGAACTGTATGTACAAAAGTAAAGCTGCACACACATTGAAACAGTACATATTTTCATTCAATATAAAAGTTTGGTGAGAAACCTACATTTGGTTCAATATGACAGTCAATAGGAATAGGACAATAGGAAGTGCCGGGACAAAGAAATGAGTGCCGTGATTGAAAAAAGATATAATATTACATGACCACTTTTTAATTGTTATTAATGCCTCAAGACAGCATATGGGAGACATTCCTCAATGACAACCTCAAAACACCTTCTTTGTTCAGATCAGCTATACATAAAGAATGGCCTGGAAGCCTCAATTTCCCATGGGTTTCTTTCTTCAAAACGTTTGGAAATTACCTTTGGTGGGGAAAAAAAACCTAACATGGCAAAATGTACCTATAATAGCCAGAGACATTTTCTTTTTTCAGCAACAAGTTTAATTGGAAAAAAGTAGAATTCACTTTGAACAGGCACAAAAAAATAAATCGGTCTGACAAGATGATCGATTACCTGTAACTCTACCTGACACTGAAATTAGGGTTTTTTAATGATGGGCTGCCTCTTCCTGGACATGAAATTCAAATGCTCTCCCAAAGTCTACCTTCAGCCGTCACTTGTCTCCTGCGCTTGTACGCTCCAAACGCAGGCACTTTGTCTTTGTCACTGGAGAAAGGACATTGTTACTACCGACATGCCTTTGTATTAGGATTTTCATTCTCGATAAAAGACACTTCTCTTTGGGTGTACCTATTTTTTCAGCTCTCTTTCCATCAGAGCACACACATATAGAGTAGGTGTCGTTTTTGTAAACCTTACAGTTTTGAAACGTATGATTATGAAATGTAAATCATTCTATCTAATAGTTTTTCAACAAAGCAAAAATGTGTATTTGTTATTAGACAATCAATATTGCAAACATAAGCCACATGTTGCACTATTTAAAAAAAAATATTAATCAAATATGCAATTTATGTTGAATCATAATCTTTGACATTAATTAAAAAAGATTTACAAGAAGTATCGATAAATTATTATTCAAACTAGTCAAACAAACAGACTACTTCATAGTGCTGACTGTGGAGAAATGTTTGTTTAATATATTTAAATACCAAAATGACCATCCATGAAAGAGTAATCATTTACAGTTCATAAAACCCACAATTCTTTTTTTTTTATGATCCTGGAAACGCTTAATGGGACACTTTTCTTGATCAAATTATAGAATGATGTGTGTCAGAGGAGTATGAAGTTGTCAGTCAGCGAGAGAGAGAGAGAGAGAGAGAGAGAGAGAGAGAGAGAGAGAGAGAGAGAGAGAGAGAGAGAGAGAGAGAGAGAGAGAGAGAGGTATATACACACCGCACTGTCCCCTAGGAGACTACTGAGGCAGTTCACAGCCGGCTGTCCACATGGCTGGATGTATTGATCCAGTTATGATCGCTAGATCATCACGATATAGACTCAGCACCGGGGAGCTGGCAGACTCCCTGTCCTGAGCTGCCCAAGGTGGTTCGTTGTGGTCCAATAAAGAACAAAATGTGTTCAGACATGGGACAGATGGACTGTTCTGACTGGTTTGATTATCAGACCCATTTGTTGCATTGTTTTAGCATACTTTTGAAATTATAGTGAAATAATATATTATAAAATATATATATATATTACATATTATATATTATTACATTAAATATAACATTATAAGTTTATTGTACTGTATTGTATCTATCTATGTGAGAAGGTTATAAGGATAAATGCTTTTTCAGAATGAAAGAAATGTCTAATAGATTTGTGTTTTCCCTGTATTTATGAACCATGGGCTCATTTTCAACAAGCTTCCCCAAGTCGCACAGTTGGGTGTGTTTTCAGGATGCACTCACACTTGCATAGATATATTTACATGTGTACTCACATACTGTACAGTGTAACCAGATACACTGGAAATAAAAGCTGAAGATAGCAATAAGATCAGCCAATTGCCCAGGACATGTTATGGCTATTGCAGAGCCTGAACTATAAAGCTCACCTCCCATCCCTGAGTTATATTCCTAAGCCTGGATATTTCATTTGCTTGATCACTTTGGCTCATCATAATCACTTTCATACAGATTTATGGCCAGGCGCGTCACAGTGCTATGGAAGTGCAGCGTTCTCCAGCTGTTTATGCCTCCTAAGAGCTTCCCCACTCACCGAGCACACGGGGCCTTTGTCTTATTTAGAAGAAAAAAAGTGAAATATGACAGGCAGCAGTGCCCTCATTTGTTCTGTAGATTGCCTCACACACACCTCCCCACATGTCGGTGCCAGTCTCGCTCTACCACCAACCTACTTCCCCTCAGAGCCCCACCCACCACCACCCCAGTCCCAAGACACCTCCTACCCCACCTTCTCCCTTCACCCCAACTTCTCTGCTTGGTACCATCCTCCGCCCCAGCTTCCACACTGAGATGGGGGTGGGAAGGTGGGGAGAGGCAGGGGGGTCTCTCGAGCACAACCAGCCACCAACAGCAGCGCCTCTGAAGGATAATACAGTTTATTGCGTTTGTCAGGCGAGCTCCCGCAATACTTTGTAAGTCTATTGCCCACTTACTGTCGTGCACTTTAAGCAGGTACTGATGTGCCTCTTTTGTGTGGTTCTGCTTGTGTTATTTGGAAAATTGACTCATGGCCATCGGTTGGAAATGGACTTCAAAGAATTATAATGTGATACATTCCCCAGTTCGGTTTCTCCCTCACAATATTTTGCTCACACACATACACTTTAACAAAAGCTCTCACACCCTCTTCTACTTTTTTCTCTCCAGTTGAATGGCTAAAGACCAGACCAGGACTGATGATTCAAAAAGAGTTATTCCATTAAATGTTTTTTTTTTTTCCAGTTCTAGTGTATCGCCACCATTATTGATGATATCATTATTATGTATAGGATCCCTCAGTGAATAATAACCCATTATCTTTCATTTTTCCTGTTTTTGTCACTAGATGTTGGAAAGGTTAGGTAATTTATTTTAATGTTAAATCTGTCAGGCACCAACACCACCATGCCTTGGTCCCCAGTATAAGCTACACTTAAAGCCATGATTGGTTTTAAACCAGCCTACATTTCTGAACAATCTGTTCCAACAAATCTCAATACAATGCTTCTTGCAGGGTGGACATTTTAATAGATTTAATAGAATATCTGAACAAAGTTTCCTATTCCAACTGTTCTAGCCTTTTTTGTCTGTACTGTAACACACACAAATACTAAGTCTGTTTTATACTGAGATTATACATACATAGACAAAGGCAAAATGGGAAAAAAAATATTTGCACGCTCCAGTGCATTTAAATGTATTCAAACTCTGTCCATGACAGTGATGAATGTTAGACTGTATTCTACGACATGTTTAATGCAAAGGTCTGTTCAGTTAAGTTTTCTCCTCTTGCACCAATACAAGAGAGTCACCTTTGTGGTGTGTGATGTTGAATATCCATATAGTGTATGTACTTCATACAATGTCCTCTTGAGTTTGTATGGGTTAGGTTGGGGGTTGTGATTTTTGAGTGTAAGTTATATGTACTACTGCATATGTAAAACACACACATACAATGGAAACGTGTGAATTGGTTGGAGGCCAAGCTTGTTACTATTGGCATGTCAAGACATCAGTTACAATTCCAGTCGGGGCAGAGCACAGTTTGATTTTGTAGAATGTTAACTGTAGTGACTTAACACAGCAAAAATATTGATTTGCCCAAAATTGCTGCGTGCATAGACAAAAGTCTTCAATGACACGTCACTATATCATTTCCTACTCGCAAACATGTGGGATGACATGATTTCTTGGCGTATAAGGAATACACAGCTTGACATTTGACACCTCATCTGCATCACTGAGAAGTGATGTGGCAAAACATAAATGTGGTTGCTGCTGTACATGTTGTCAGTATGTATCCACAGGTACCATGCACCAATAGCATTGAATATTGTGGAGGAGAGAAATGTGTTATCTGTTCACATAGTACATAGTCACTCAGGCAAGGCTTATAGATTCACCAAATGGATTCTGTGTCAGGATATCACACTTACCGAACCTTCTAGAGTGTGGCACCTTGCATCAGAGACTGTTGTCATACAGTCTCTCCACTCTATACCCCTCACTAGTTATACAGATGACCTGTAACAGAAAAAGAGCATACAAGAATGCATGTTTGTTTTGTTATAGAATATCAATTAATTACATTTCCTATAAAATGGTAGAAAGAGTCAAAAGATGTCTCTAACAAGTCTCTGGCTTCAGGTTTTATGACCTCTTTATAGATACAATATAAACACACATATTGGCTGTGTAAATACAATTAATTACATGTGTGCAATCAAATAAAATCTTCAAAACTGTTGTAGCTAGGGTGCCATGGAATGCAAAGGATCTAATCTGGAAAAAAGTTTGTTTGCTGTCTTGAAGGTGACGGTCACAAGCAATGTTTATAGGACTGCACAGATGTAATTTACTACCCTTTGGATTGAGTGTACCCTTGTAAAGACAAGGGACAGATGTGCAGTAACCTCTTGATGAACAAAGAGAATGGAGCAGCAACACTGTCCCTAACTTTTATTTGCTTGTAGCACTGCCAAGCTTATATAGGCTAGCTGGGTGATGCATGGAGACGGGGCCTTTAGACCTCCCTTGAGTAATTGTACTTTAATGGTTACAATTCAAGATAGAGTACACAGTACTGTAATACAATTGAGAGACACTGAGTTTTGTTCAAAGGTCACTCACCCCAGGTAGAAAGTACTGTTGGTAGGTGCCTGAGAGTTTAAAGCACAATCATTGATACTGGTGTGGTCAAATACAATTCTGTTAAGGTGTTTTTGGTGAGATTTAATGTTTGCTTTAAACACCGTTGATTTGATCCCTCAACAGTTTGTTCTGCAGCCTCTGACGCCACATTGTGTTGTGTTCCCATTCACAAAATAACTGTGAATTACCATGATGTGGCAGTGATGGCAGAAAAAGTCAAATAATTAACTCCAAACCAAATCCTCCTTCCTCCATTTACCTCCCAACCTCCCCTTCCACCCTTTGCTCTCTCCATGACAAGATAAAAACATGTCTGTTGTCAGAGATCAAGCATATACTCAGTCTCTTGATATGCCATCTGTATCTTCGCCCCCTCCTTGAGATTAAGTAAGGTAGGGTAACCAAGCCGCAAAAGGTTTTTAACATCTGTGCTGGGCTGCTGTAAGTGATACTGAGGAGTTATAATTGCAGGTTCCATCTGAGAGAACAGTGTTTAATGTGGAGCACCCCTCTGCTATCCATCTGAAGTAATGGGGAGCAGTGCCAGCACCCGCCTGCCACTCCTCAGGCCCCCCCACTCACTCACTCTGTCTAACATTTAACCCAACTATGGATGGGTGGAGAGGACTAGGCTCTGGTTTAGATGCAAAAAAAAAATACTGATGCATTTGCTAAAATCTCCTGATGATCATGTTTCCATATTTTATTCAGTTCAAAACGATGTGAATAAAGATATGCATGCCATACTGTAAAACTATGAGAAATGGCAAGCCTTCCTCCTTATTTTAATGTTTAATTCAATGACACCATTAATACATTCTCAAATGACTTAATTACGGGTACGTGAAAAGGATGAAAAAATATTAATTGCTCTTGATGACAAATAGAAGCACTGTTTGAGTAGATTGACCTTTCAGATCACAGTCAAAGATGAATCAACATGTTCAGATTGTTAATTACTCATATATCAGATTCTCTATCATTTAGGTTAATGATACTGTATAGTGCAAGAAAATGGACTTGGTGGTGAAGTTTTCATGGATTTGTGCTATATACAAAACTTAGAATAAATTTAAGAATGACCAGAATGGTAAATTTATATCCCTGTCTAACTAAATAAACATTGTTGTTCATTTGTTAAGTTAGGCATTGTAACTCGAATTTCCCACCACCTTTTTTTGTCTATTCCTTTGTGTATTTCTCTGTCCCCACTGTATTTTTTTTTTTTTTTACAGTAAACAGGGTTAGTGGCTTCAACTGCTTTACATGTTGTCCCTCAAAGTTTATGTCCTTGGTAGAAAATCACTTGTGACAGATACACTCTGACAGTACAGAAAATCTAGCCTCAGTCATTAGAGTTAATATTATGTTTCTTTGGCAATTCCTCATCATTTTTTGGCCTCATTGACTATTTTTCTTTATAAGATATTAAGTATTCAAACCTCATTTACATCCTTATTTTTCAATTTGCTGCCGCAGTAGTTTAATTTATTCCATATAATTTCTTTTTCTGAGAGGGACATTAATCATTGCCTGTTCCTTTTAGTGCCTCTGGGATTTTTTAAAATCAATAAAATAAAGGCTCCTCCTTTGCTGAATATAATAAAACATTTTGCCGAGGGATATCAGTGTCTTAGAGGGCCTGCTTGGAGATTCGCCTTTTATTCAGTTGTTTATTTATTTATCAATTGCTAACGCACAAGAGGAGAGTTTTATTTGCACAGAGGGGTAAAAAAGGGACCACCCGTTTTCCCATCTGTAGAGAGAAGCCTTCCCCCTGATCATCCTCCTAAGATTACTTTTTTTCCTTTCATTTTTAATGGCTGATGTGGGATAGTCAAGTGTGAAGAAAGGGGGAGGTTGTTATAGAGATTTAACTATCCTTTACAAATTGATTCACACTTCAGCAGCACACGAGGTCCAGTAGGTAAATTACCAGAAGGACATCATCTTAATTCTCTCCCTCCATAGCATTACTGCTACGTCCAGAGCTGAACAAGGCATCAGAACAGGGGCTGATAGAAAACACCAGTATGCATGCCATGCCATGGATTCTAGGCTGGTGGAATCAAAGCATGTTGTGTTTTGCACTTGTGTTTGGGAACAATGGCACAGGACACATGAAATATCAGGACCGCACGTCAACAATATGTGAACCTCATGGTGTGTGTAAATATATTTCTAAGTGTAAGTGTGAAAGCCAATAAAATACACATCTGCTCCGACTATAACACCTGTCTGTTTCTGACAGTAGTAGTTCTATCTTGTGTGGGAAGTGAACGTTACTGTAACTATGTAGTAAAGATGAATCACTTTTGAGTCTTCAGTTTCACTTGATCTGGGTATTGATCTGTATGCTGATTGTTGAAGAGTACACAAGTCAATAGGATAGTTTGTTGAAAAGCACAGTAAACTACTGGACCTAAATAGAGGAAGTTAAATGGTTTTATAGAAAACTTTCTTAAAGTTTTGGATGTGAATTAAGGCTTTATAACAATATAAGGTAACCCCCTCAAGGCAAACTACTCATTAAGATCATTTGTTAATCTATATTAAATTATTATCAAAACGGTCGACCAAGAGAGTTCAAGTCAGCATTTTCCAAACTTCATCCCTTAATGACATCATTCTTCTGCTGTCATTAAGGATATTAAAAATTCATTAACAAGAAAAGTACTGCTGAGTGGCAACAAATCAGTGAACATTTCTCCTTCAAGTTCTTCCAAAGATTTTAACCAACACTGAATTAGTTTTTAAAGACAGAACAACTAGGACATACAACCGAACAGGGGTTTTGTTGACAACATGTAATGGTTTGACTAATAGTAAGGCAGAGTTTAGGAAGAGTTCCTATACTTTGTATAGTTCACTGGAATAAATAAAAAGAATTAAAGTTAACATTAAATTGCCATACTGTGGATGCTTTGCCAGCCCATAACATAGTCCTTGCTTTATCATAAATGTCACAATGCGATTCCACCAAATAGCCAAACGTTTCATTTAGTCAACAATAATAAACTTTTGTCTGTGGGGTCAACCACAGCAATGCAGGGATTTTTCCCCTCACAATCTCTTTTTTCATGGTATTTATAAGCTAATACCTGCCCATAATGTGTTTGTACTTTACATCTCACAGTATTTAACATTTGCACTCCATTTTGTCGGTCAGGGCCCAGTGAGTATGTACAACAATTTCATTTGCGCTATGGGGTTTTCTCAGCATTTTAATGGTTTCAATTGAATACACTTCAGAGTGGATATACAGTACAGTGCATTTTATTGATGTAGGCCCATGTTTGTTACAACCTCGGCCCATTGCTCTATCATGTTTTCTATCACAGTGCCTTTAGCCTTGGAGTTTCGGGTGACCTGGCCAAGACCAATTCGTCTGTAGAAAGCCAGTAAGGTCTTCAAGAGCCTGAACATCACCTCTCCTACCACTTTCACAATGGCCTTCTAGTCTCCTACATCAACAGTGGCAAAAAGGTATTATGCAAAGTACATTTTGTTAGCATTAAGTTATCATTATGTTAGCATAACAATCAGAAAAAAGTCCCAAAGACATGTCCTGCACACATAGAATTGTACTTGTAAAGACATGTAGTATAGTACTAACAGAACTGGCTCCCCATCCACGCTTTCCTCAGTGACTCAACACAGTGGTAACATTAGCTGTCATTAAAGTTCCACCACAATTAACCACGGTTGGTACCTGAGGAGAGACACGGTCGTCCCTTCAGTAAAAGATTCATCCCTGCCATAACCGATCTGAAATAAAGATTATAAAAGATAATCGAGTCCTCCCTTTCCCCCCTCTCCCCTCTACCCCCCACCCCCTCCGTTCCTGCCCTCCCTCCCAAATATCGTTGGCCAATCTAAATGAGGTGGGGAACGATAATGATAAAGCCTCTGCCCTAGTGTTGATGACGGGGGTCTGCCTTGCTCCATGGGACACACGGACAGCAGAGAGGATGTTGGCTAAGCACATTGGCAATAACACTGATGAGATCTTAGCAGGGTGATTTGATTCCAATGTGAATTAGAGTGAAAACGGCCACCCCACTGTGCTCATACTTAGGACAATCTCCGTCACTTACACACATTTCTTGTTAATATGACTTTTCCCAGGATCCCTGCTAATAACAAGCTTCAATGGCATGCCTTTTTATTATCGTAAAAAGCACAGCCATTCTGTGTCTTGGTTAATGTTTATCTCGTGGGAATTGCACAGTGGCATACGGATATGATCTCTCTAATTCTATTCTTGGGATGTTTACACTCAGAGAAGTAGTGTGAAATTGTAGGGCTCTACAGCAGACATGCACTTGTATATCACCCCTGTTGGACCTGCCATTGCTATAGGCCATCACAGGTTCATTGGTGTTGATGTACTGAACAAATCAATGATCATGTTGACCCACACAAGATCTGTGTGTGCTAATACAATATGTACTGCCTTTGGTGTAGCTCTCAAGAATCTCCAAAGTAGCATTCTGCTTAATTGTAAGTCAATGGAATGAGATGGGATGTGATCGTTGTTTTCTATTGTGGACATTTTCTAAATCTACTGGTATACCAAGGCTTCTTCAGAAAGTCAAAGCTTTGTCCTGTTTTTTGGTCGTTTTCTTCTTCTTCTTCTTCTTCTTGTTCTTCTTCTTCTTCTTCTTCTTCTTCTTCTTCAGGAATGCAGTAAATATATTATTGAATCACATTAGCTGTTTTGGTGTGGTCCCATTACTCAGTGAAAATAATCTGTAATGATAGCCTATCATCAACATGGTGGGTCGTGTTGTGTCATTGATTATGTTTCTCCCAACCGCTTTCATGTTTATGAGAAATCACCCTAAAAGCAGTCCACATTGTGCTGCCTCCCCTCCCCCCATCTGCCCTTTGCAATTACACATTTGGTTCCAATATAGACTAAAATTCATTATTGATTAGGTGGACTGCCCAAGCAGACCTGTGTGGTTATCTGTTTACTTGTTGCAAGTGTTGGATTGTCTTCAGTTGCTGTATGGCCGATGGCGCCCTGAGTTGAAGATCCATCAACCGTGACACGTTCATTACCCATCAACATCAGACTAGTTTTTTCTGACTGTACTCCATTGTAGACCATGTCCAACACAACGATGAAACATCACCAAGCCATGTGTGTTTTCACAGTAAACTCATCATATATATAGTATGGCCATCATTTAATTTCACATGACCTCATTTGTGTTTGTTTTTGACATCTAATGAGGAAAGGCATGAGGCAATAAAACCACTGTTGATGTACCGTGTTGCACCTTAGAAACAAAGAAAGCAAGGGGGGTGGGATAGAAGAGGAAAAATGATAATTTTCCAATTTGCAGTAATGAGTGACATTGAACAGACTCACAGCATTGAAGCCACATTACAGTCACATTGTTGCTTTTGAATTTAAAATGAGGGAATTCCCATGGTATTCATTATACACGGCTGTGTTTGTTATTGTTGGATATGGGAGAGGGACACAAAATCAGCTCCCACAGGACTGCAGCTCCACCAGGACTTATACTGCCACTGTTAACCCTTGATATGTCTGGCTATAAATTCTGAGTGCCGCTCATCTGTTCTTGGCGAGACAGTCTGCTTAAATACAGGATTGGACATTTAAATGATTTGACTTGTGACAGGCTTGCTGTGACAGAATAACAGATTTGGCTGCACAAAAAGGCTCAGGAGCCTGCCGGGGTCCCTGGAGTCGGGCCTCTAGCCCTCAGGCTCTGTTTTGTAAAAGGCTTGTTTCAGTATGGCAGCACTTCTGGAAACATATTGGCCTTGTTACACTGAAGGAAATGCTAATTCTGAGAGTTGTGTCCTTTGCTGTATGTGTGTGTGTGTGCGTGGGGGGGGGTGAGAGAGAGAGAGAGAGAGAGAGAGAGAGAGAGAGAGAGAGAGAGAGAGAGAGAGTTTGAAAAGAGTAGTAATTGCAATTGATTCAACAACATTGGTATATTATAATATTATTTTCTTTGATCTCCAGTTTAATTACTATAAGTAAAGAAGTACTTAATGACTATAAGTAACAAAAACAATTCTAACCCAATTGTTATAATGTCTCATACGGAAATACAGAATTTTAGTGGACATTTTATGACTTAATCAAGCAAACATAATACAGTTCATGGTGGTCTTGGAAGGATGTTACCTTGGTTCTCTTGTCTATGGGGTGTAAACTGTTCAGTCAGAAGTCATCTTGTCAGCTACATGGTAGTTGTTGGGGTCATCATAAGTTTGTAATGCTATGATAAGCAATTGGCCAGCATCTGTTTGAAAAACAAGCCTGAGCTCTGTTTGAACTTACCTTTCTTTGTAGGGAATTGGACAAAAGCCATAGTTTCCTCTGGTCTGTCAAAGCTGTTCTATAACCAACCAAGCGTGGCCTTCCCTCAAAGAGTAAGAAGACATTATTCAGCTTCCTCCTTCTGATCTTAGGCCCACCACAAACCATGTAATCCATGGCTGACTGGTTTAGGGAGGGAAAAAAGAGGAACACAATGTGCTCCTGTCACCAACTGCAGATGCAGGGGCCTAGGAGAAACCCACCAGAGGGGTTGCACAGTTAGGACCTGTAACCTTTACTCATCTACCACATGATGTCAGACGGGAAACCATGTTGTCTGCCCTGGAAAAGAATACAATCAAAGTTGAAGTGACCCAACCAGATCTAAATAGAAAAGACACAAGCTTGATCATCCATGCCTTCAAGTGTGGACATTTCCCTAACAAGTCCATCTCCAATTTTTAGTGAACTGGAAGCATTAAAATACTTTAAAGACCTTATACTTAGGAAGGTAGATTTATTTTTGTGAGGGCCATTAAAGCTAAAAGGCCTTTGTTCAAATTCAGCCCCTTTGAAGCTACTACTGTATGGCATTGGTTTATGTGCCCACAGCTTTAGTGGAGCTCATCTTCCACGACTGACTGAAATGTAGAGGTTTAACACTCACCCAGAACATTTACTGGCTGGATGGTCTCCGTTTGCCAAACTGCATAAGAGGAATTTAAATTAAAGAGGAGGCAATAGGCTCAACGTTGGTATCCTCATGGGGACAGGTGGAGAGAAAAGAAGGAAATGGATTTCCATTCGTGTACTTCTTTAATCTGTGTGAAATGATTCACCCAGCATTCAGTGAGCTTATGTTTTGAGATCTGGAGAAAAAGTAATTCTCTTGGTCGATTTGGACTAAATAAATATTAATATTTGGACTTGGCTGACTTGTACTGTATGTGATTGAAAAGGGAAATAGAAGAATACATCTAGTTTTCTTTGCTTTTGAACAAATATTACAGAGTATAACAATTCCAAATGATTGTGCCTGATGTTAAATCTCTAATTGTGCCACCTATCAATATTGATTTTATAAAACCATTGCCAATGTTCAGTGTGCGCTCTGTTGAATGCTAAGCAGATAAGCAGCCCCATGGCAGAGACATTGGCCCCATGTTACCACTTAGCCCTGTTTGGCTGGCCTCACTCCGACTTATAATTAAGACCCCCTACTGTGAATTTAAATGGACCCTCAATCAATAGTGATAGAGGGGAAAAAAGAGGAAACCGAGACGTCCACAAGTATATATCTCTGGGGCTAACATGATAATGTTATGAAATGAGCAGCTAGCAAACGCTCCATACTTTGGATGAGGAATCTAGAATTTTAATTGTCCCCAAGAGGGATAGTCTCCTGTTATGAGAAAACAATTTGTCCCTTTAGGCCAGTTCTTTGGCCTCAGGGCAGGATGGCCTCATATTTCAATACCTTACTTTATCCTGCAGCAGAACCCCGGTGCACATCTTTGATATCTAAATGCAACTTTTAGGTTGAATATGTTGCATCGTTTTTCATATAAAACTGTACAGGTAGATGTGTGTTTAAGCGATGTGCACCATCTGACAGTTTTTGAAGACATTCCCACCAACAGCTGTGGTAAAAAAATAAATAATAACAATTTTGGTAATTACAAGTTCCTACCAACTCCACGTTAGCATGAACAATTTGCAGATCTACACAGTGGCCTTTGTTGGCCTATATCTGTCTTTGTCCAAATGAAACCCTTTATGAGTGTAGTTAACTTCAGGCCTCTGCTGAACATATATAATTCTAAACATTTACCTCAGTCTGAGGCCAATTCCGATGGTTTGTTTGGCAAAATAAATCCTCTTCATCAAATTCATTGATCCTTGTGAATCTAGAGCAATATTACTGTTTGTGTAATAAATTAACCTGTTATGCAGATTACATTGTAGAGGGAGTGGGTAAAAAAAATACCCATTAACATTTTGCCTTGTGAGTTTGTGTGGTTAATTTAAAACATTTAAGGTTGGAAATGAGCTTCTCCATCAAACGTCCCAGTTTCATTTACATTTCTTGCATACAAGTCAATTTGTGGCTGCCCCACACCATAAATCATTGCCAACGGATTGCTGTGTCGGTACCTCTAGACATTACCCTGGCGCACGGTACTTAAAAAAGGCAATTTAGAACTCCATTTGCAACAAAAAAACTGTTTGCTTTCAGCAGGCCCACACTTCCCTCAGCAAAATGAAGATTAAACAGCAATGCTTTACAGTACAGAGGTCTGTTACAATTGTTTTAGTCATATTGACTCCTTAGACACTGAATATAATCACTCTAATATAAGCTATTTTGGATTAAGATTGTCCTTGATGGCCTATAATATTGCATAAAGTGTCGAGCCTTGCACACCATGTTGATGTGATTAAGACTTGCGATCGCAATTACAAAATTGTTGATGTCATATTTCACTTATATCTGTGTCAAGAAATTACTATTGAATTGTTGAATGTAGTATGTAGTGTATTATTATTATTGCAATTTCATTTGTAGTTGTGTAACAATGGTATAACTAGTTGTAGTGTGTCGTAGATTTATGCATTTTTTTGTATTTATTTATTGTTGACTTGACTTTTTCTATTTGTATATTTTTTTCATACTTCCAGTTATAATGCTTGTGCCTGGGATCATACTTTAGCACCCATGGAGCACCCTGCATGTATAATAACACCACCTTGGTGTGAAAAAGGTGGAAATAAACCTCCAGTCCTGTTTACTGGACTACCGTTCACCATCAATAATGGGCTGATAACAGAGATGCTATCTGCCCAACCAGAAAGCAGTGGTCAGTAAAATAGCTACAATATTGTGTCACGTATCCGGAAATAATTGATGACCCCCTTCACGGGGATCTCAAACGGGGCATTGGGAAATCATTTTCAATCTATGGCTTAGCGGATGAAACAAATGCTTCTGGCTTGCTTTGTCAATTCTCACTCCTTAGGGTCAAACAAACAGCTTTTCCAGGGCCGACTCTCAGGGTGGTGTACATGCAGCCATGCTGAAAATGTCCCTTGTCCTCCGCAAAACGATGCAATGTAGCGTTTCATAAACCAAGAGTTTATTTGTCATTGACAAAGTTATAATAAGGGGAGTCTTCATATGCATTGGTCAAGTGATCCTATAGTTGCCTGTACCTCTAGTACTGAACCATGTTTCCACATTTGTTTTGAAGATCACTTTTTATGAGGGTACAAATGAGAAAGTACATAATCCATGAAAAGAAAATAAGAGAATAGGGGATATGTGGCCACACACAAACACACACACACACACACACACACACACAATAGACAGTCTTTTGCCATGTGGCAGATGAATAAGAATGCACGTGAAATGTGACGACTCCTTGGTGACCTGAAGGCCAATTAGCTTTCTATGGCCTGTTATTTGTTTTTAGTGTGCGGTAGTTGTCCACTAAGCAACTCTTTGACTGATCAGTTTAGCATGGCTTCAGCACTACGCAGACACACAATGGGAGCTATGGAGAAAGTATTTAGACTGATGGACAAAGGATTGATACTATAAGGAAACAAAAACAAATAAATCAAACAATTCAAGTCTTTACAGTTATTTGTAGACAGGTTGTTAAACCAAAATAAAAAAATAAAATAAAAGCAGACCAGTACTCTACTATTTGACAGTACATGGCTGCTTGTGTAGCTGTATGTTATGTTGTGCAGGGTCAGATGTAGATAATGTACAGTACATATAATTGATAAACATGATGCTAATATATGAATGCAGTTTTGGTCTAAATAAAATGGTTCTTACTACCATTTTTAGCAGCCATGGCTAATTCAACACATTTTGTTTAGATAATTTAAAGCTCAATTAGAGCTCAAACAAAATATCTGCTTCTGCAATGCCGCACAAATGCAATCATTGCAGTCTTTTGGAAATTCTCATTAATCAAAGACATGAAAACAAGTTGAGATATCATTAACCAATGGGATTACCTTCAAATACTTTTTAAACAGGATTATCTGGATTCATTGTCATAAACTCTGACAGGCCTAAAAATAACCTGTTTTAACCTGTTAACACAAAGCCCTCCTTATTAATTCCTGTTGTCAGACATCATTTCTACTTGCCAGTCATTAAAACACCTTTCAAAAACTTTTCAACACCTCCTTGTGAAAAGCAAAATTCCTCCTCCAGTGCGCCTGGGAAAGCTTTCAATTTCCTCAACTGCCTGGAGCATGCATGTCAGTGGCCGTTGTGGGAGGGGGGGGGGGGGGTCGATCTGCCACGCGCATGGGAGCCCCACATCTTACACACTTCTGTGTCCACAGGCCTCCTGCTCGCCTCTGCGAAACCAACAGTTTATTCTCTACCAGCAGGGCCCGAAGCATGCTCCGGGGGGTGCATTGTACGGCATTACCAAGACAATGGGGCCATATGGGGAACAGAAGGATCTCCTGCACGCCTATTCAACGCAGAGCAAACGCCAATCCACATATGCATGACAGCGGTCACTTAAGGTTATAGATTTAGCATAACAACAGATGAAAAAAGAAAAGTCATTTAATTCCCATTTTTGGCTATTATTTGCAGTGTGGGGTGGGGTGGGGTTGGTGAGCAGATTTATGGGACTTGTCTATGGGGGATCACATAGGGGATCACAATACAAGGGATAGTCGACAGACTGGTCGGAGTTTGGAAAGAGATAATGGTGGTGTATCATGTTCATCAAATCTACATCTTGTCAAAGGGAAGTGCCATGTTGATTTGTGTTTGTTGACATGGGGGCAAAGGATACCTGAGTACATTATAGTCAATAGATAGCTGCTTTACTTTGTATAAAGAGACAAATACAAAACAGCCCAAAATAATACGCAAGTGTGACTTGATTTTCATCTGAAAATGTATTGATGTTGTTGATGCTGGTAGTTATTTTTTCCTTTTTTTCCAATGTGGTACAAATTTCAATTTGACGCCTGTGATGTCACACACCAGCCTGATCCAATATCCAATCATAAATGTCTGAACATCTTGGTGTTGATTAGAGCATCACAGATCCTAAAATGGTACAATGCATATTCAATCCGTTCTTAGAGTATGGCATCTTCACACACAATCAGCAAAGCAGGGAGAATCATATGGTGAAGTGTTGCTTGATCTGCGTCAAGTACATCATTGCCAAGAGACACACCAAATTGGATGCATTTAACATCCTCTTCAGGCTCAACGGGAGAATTATTTTAGGACATGATGTTGTGTCATTAATTAATTTTCCATTACCATTTTTGTTGAAGAGCTGGTGCATATTTGTACATTTAAATGTAAACATACAAACAAAAGTGTGTACAGTAGCCTTTCTTTTTGCCCATATAAAATAGTTTTGGAAAAACAGAAAGTCCAAATCTATGCTCTTGAAAGTATTATTGGTTTCAATTGTGTCAATAATTATTGGTCCATCTCCATGTAATGAATTGACTATCCTCATAATCTACCTCATAATGGCTTAAGGACACCAATGGGTCCTTTAAAGGAGATGAGAGCCTATTGATCCACAAGATAAATGCTCTTTAGAATGTTAATAGTCTAATTTGCTTTAATGATTTCTCTCAGCATTTTCCAAGCCAAGGACAGGATAATATACTCTTAACAGGGGACTCAAAGCAAAGCATAGCAACTAAAAGCTTCCTGTATAAAAATGTAGGGCATTTGAATTGACAGCCTGAAATTGATGTTCAGCCTCACCCTTCGTTTGTCTTTGTTTGCTTCCTTCCAAGGTAATTATCATAGATTAATGCTATTCCAGAGTATTACGAGAAATAACATTAGCAGTATCCATTAGAATGGACTACCCAAGCCTGATAAGTAGTGAAGTAACATTTCAAGGCCTCTGAGTTACAAGAAACATGATGAAAATCTGATTGTCAGAAGGGCAGACTGTGTACATGGAGATCTGTTCATACAGTAAATGACTGCCAAACAAGTAACACTGTTTGTGTTGTGACAAAAGCTTCTTTCTTAGTCTGTATTATCTAAACAAAAACAAAAAAATATAAACATGATAGCAAGGTCTACCAAAGTCTTTGGAATTTTCCTCTAAGAATTTCAACTTGACTATGTTGAATTTCCAGAGGCACTCACTATGAGACAACCAGGGGCAAATTTAGCCATTAAATGTGCCTATCTTGTGAGGTATTACTTTAGCGGTTTCAAGCATTTATGACACAGCCTTCTCTGAAATGGAACACATCTCTTTAGCATGCTTGCCATCGACAGACTCACATCTGCCATTGACAAACAGCTAAGGAGTAACCTCAGTCTATGTTCTCCTTCCTGGCAATTTTTACATTTTATCATTGAAGTCAATGAGCCAATCTGCAATTTACACCGTAGAGAGCGGGATGAGTGTATTCAGAACCCGGTCACACACCCAATCTCCTACTAAAGAGCAGTGATAATGTAATAATGCCTCACTGATGTGCCAGGCAGTAATGGTGCTGAACATCTCCCATTCATCCAACAGTACCTGATCATTGCTTTAACGGAATAATACATTACTGCTTGGAAATAGCTGTAAACCTCTAACTTTATCTTGCGAAATGCGCACTGCCTTTTACCTTAGAAAATGTCCCTGTCCTCCGGTCATTAAAGACAGCGCTATCAGGATGAAATGAAAAAGAGATTGAAGCCTTTTTGCCTCTGACAAATGGGCAATACCAAGATATCTATATAAAAAAACATATTTAGGATGGTGGCCTTCCTGTTTATAGCCTGCAGGCTGAATTTGCTGTATGAGAGCAGGCATTGTGAACATTCTTCAAGAGAAAGAGGAAACAGGATGAAACTGTGCCGAATTTCCTTTTGAACTGTAAAATACTAATAATTAATCTCAAGTCTATCCCAATGTCTCTTAGCTGGGTCAATCAGTCCCCTCCTTGACGAATGGCACTTAACCCTCTCTGTCAATAATTACTTCTGGCAATGGGCTTAAATGAGCCAGGAAAGACCAATGTTTTGGCTGTTCATCCTATCCATGTTATTTTCTAGCACGTATGGACAGCCTTGATAGAGCATGGTTGATACTTGGTAACACAAAAAGATTACAGTTCCAGTTGATGGTTCCAACACCAAAGGTGTGGTATACGGGGGGCAGGGAGGTGATGTGTAAAGGTATAAAGATATAGGAGACACAGAATAGAGGTGAGGGATCAGTGAGCACAGACGGAGTGCCATGGAAGGTGACATCCACTATTAACCTTATATCGGGCCATTTTGTAAATCAATGTCACTCACATTTAATAACAAGTGTAATCACAGGAATTATGCAAATCTAATTTGATGTGTCCTGCGTTATGCAAATCCTCACCAAATCTAATGAATCATGACACCTGACCGGGCCCTGTATACGGCGTGGGTGTTTCTGGACTAGTTAACAGCTGACTACTGTCAGTGTCACGTCTGAGAAGGGAGAAGAAAGGTAGTGGTTCCGGAGGAGAGATGCAGTGGTGAACAAACAGCACCCTATCAGTGTGTTTAAATTAGGGGGACTTCAGCCCGCATCGGGCGCAGTCAACTGGTTCACCATAAACAAATGTAACTGAATAAAACAGCATGTCAGGGTACTATTTGACACAGGGAAATAAGATTAGACGAGATCCATTTAGCCAGCCTCGCCTTGCATCCACCACAGCTACACATACACAGAGCCCAAGCCGAGGAGAAGTACTCAGCCATGAAAGTTGACATGAATAACCAAGCTGTCTGTTTTACCAGGACTATGAGAGGAGTAGTGTCTCATTTCAGTATAGTTACTCTCCTCTGGAATAGTATCAGCTTTGGTGGAAAACCAGGAAGGAAACTCAATTTTTTAGGATCATGTAACATCTATCATATGTTATTTTTCTGTACCGCATCAGCTGCAGAACACCCACAGATTGGTGTCAGGCTTCCTCATTGGCCTTTGTGTTTGTCCCACTACCATTGGAAAGACAGTAGCAGGACACCCTTAATGATGTCGGTCTAACGAAGGTTAATTGCACTTGCTTCAGTCAGCTTATGATTAGCCAGGATCCGGATCATCCCTGTACACATGCTGGAACCTTTCTGCCTTCATAGCTTGAAGTGACCTCTCTCCCTCCACCTTACATGTTTGTTATGAACCATGTACTCTACCCTTTTTAAAATACCTAACTTACTGACCAACAATCTAGCAACTTTTGAAATCCCTTTCCGGTGCCCATTAGCTTTGTAGGCTTTTACTGTCAACAGCCTTTCTGTCAACTCTTCTGGAAATCATTTGACTGGAGAAGTCAAACTTTACTAAAGAGGCCTTTACTGTGCACAGCTCTAGGAGTAAAATGAGGTTCGATCTCTCCCAAAGGTAGCCAGCCCATCAAGAGGTGGAGAGGTTAGTTAGTCGTCATGGCCATCTAGACCTTGGCCTGTGAAAGAGTGCCCAAATCAATGCTAATTACACTGCCATCTGCGGGGTGACACCTGTTCGCTAAGAGGCACGTCGCCGAAACTTCAATCAGGATTGGGACTCTTCAGAAAACATCTGAGAGTGAAATGATCGGTGAGAGTATTGACAGCATCCATAGTGGCTGGGGCAGAACTGAAAAGAAAGCAACTGAATTGCACAATGTACAGTAGATACAAGGGGGTCCACTGGACAACGTGCAAAGTATTAGAGGGATCTTGCGTTCATATCTGAGCACTTTACCACAACAACAAAGTTGTTAGTTCTTACATTTAAACAAAATACTATATTCCAGTGCTCCGTTTTTTGATGTGCATCACAAAGGAACGTTAAATATACCTGCAGCCATTCAACTGACCCAAATCAACCTCGGATTGGCTGCAGTCCCCATGTTGAACCAATTTATCACGCAATCATGCAGCATGATTCCTATTTTCTGGGGGGGCATCTTAACTTCGGAGGCTGACCCGGACGGTCACATTAAGCAGAGTGCTTTGCGAGAGGAAGCCAATAAAATGGGTTTTGGTGTTTGCTCACTGAGACCAGGGGGCCTGTCAATTCTTTGCCCCTTGAAAGAGATCTGCCATTAAAGGGACATGAGAAACAAATGAGGCCAATTTCTCCTACAGTGTCCCATCTGATATGTCAATACAGCCCAGCAGCCGCAAGACGCATGGATTTTTTCTCCCTCAGTCAGACAACCAGAGGAAAACATCCCACTTTCCTCTGATGGGTAAATCACTCAGACCAAACCGATGGGCTGGCGTTAAGTAGCACATGCAAGTCTTAACTTAGGGAAATTTTTTAAATGTAGTTTTGGGGAGGAAGCTTTTATTTGACACATTATTCTGGTAAACACATGCAGCCATTGTGCTGTACAGTTTAAATGCTATTCATTGATGTGTTGCCACTTTCTGTGTGCGAAATCAATCCATTAGGCCAATGCAAAGAAGATCAGCAGTTGATACTGTCTACGTGGGCGCTCTGGAGTATTGTTGAAACCATAAATTAAAATGTTAATACTGCAGCACAGGCTAGTTCCAAATGTAAAAACTGTATGACACAAAGCAAGTTCAGGATTGATTTATGCAAATTACAACTGATTACAACTAGAAAATGCTTAGGATACTTACATCTAGAATTATATCCTCATCTGCCAAACTGCAACACTTGATAGATCATCATTAGATATGCAGCTCATAAAGTCAAATGTTTTTCAATAAATATCAAGGGAACAAGGATTTCGATATTCCACATTCAGAGACTTACAATGGCAGCATATGTTGAGGTGGATTGAGTCCTCGGGCTCCAATCTGGCTCTCTCCCTCGGACTTAAAAGATAAATTATGTCGGCTATTTTTCCATTATGTTAATCAAAACACTTGCCATGTGCATTGCTATTATTAGATTGCCAACAGAAGACATCATGTTTTCTATGTTATATCGTGAAGCCGAGCCCTAATTGATCACAAATACACTTCTGTTTCAGTATACTAGAAAATAATTCAACAGCTGGCCGGTTTTATGTCTCTTGTTAACATGTTATATATGTTCTATGGTTTGTCAATTGCTACTGTGTATTATTGCAGTAATCTGTGACAGACAAGGATGCCAGAATGTCTTGTGGGAAACATAAATGACAGACACAGCGTTTAAATCCAATATGAATGTTGTTGTACACAACCACAACAATAACTAATCATTTCCTTTGCAGAGCCTTCACATTAGTCATAAAGGAGTAAGATCAAACAAGTGTTATGGTTTAAGACTTAAAACGACTCTGAGAATGGGTGGTAGTCCATTTGAACACTGCTAATTGTTGTGACATACACAGAGAATCCTGGGGGCCCATCTTACATTCCAAGGTTGTAGTGTTCCCCTCCAGAATGTCCTTGACTGGAGCCAGACGTTGGTCTTAAGAGGGCTGTTTAACCAACAAAGTCATTGTTATGGCCTTTGTTATCTCAATTGGCAAACAGGTGCTAAAACACAGGGTTCTAAGAGGTGGCATTAGCGTTGACCTGGGACACAAACCATATATAAACCATAGCATTTATGCCAACTGCTGACTATCTGTTTGTCTTGAATTACCTCCTTTATGCAGAACATGGCCCAGAGGCTACAATAATGCCCTACTTTCTCAAAGTTACGTCAATTGTCCCATTATAGCGGAACGTAGTGAAATGGCCTGATAGAATCACACAGTGGTCCCTTGGTTATTGATATTTTGTCCAAAATAAGTCAAACTTTTAAATGCTAGCTTTCAAAGTCTTTCAAATATACCAGCAATGTTCATTCAATTTGAAGGCCTATTTATTTCACAGTTCCAGTTGCCTTCAGTTGTACAGTCTGCTGACCGAAAAGGAGTCGGGATATCATTAACAGTGCATTTCCTCCAGCAGAAACAGTGGTTGATTAAATTAAGCCCATTTTAAGGTCAATGTATTTCTTTAATCAGTTGTCCCTTTTGATCATCACAGGGAGCAGTGCACCTCGAACTCAGTCCATTGTAATTGGGGACTCATGTCTGACTCTGAGACAGTTCTCACTAATACGTTCATGGTTTAATGTTTCGAATATTTTCGGCACAGGCAGAGCACGTAATGCAGTGCATGTTTAACAGTCATTTCCATAAGTAAGTGCAATTTCTGTACAGTTTGTTCCTGTGTAATGAAGTGAAATCTTGTTTGTATTGCCCCTATTTCACAAGGAAACCCACTCAAGCATCTATGTCAGAATTAAAGCTGCTATAAATGAAAAGCCAACGTTCCTTTAACTTGGTATGCTATTATGAAAGATAACCAATTGTTTGCGTGTTAAATAGTTCATTTCAGTTTTTTTATATGTGTGTGAGGGGGTGTTATTTATTTTATTTTATACTCTGTGAGAGCTTTTTTATTGTTTGGGCCACTATAAGTGACCTTAACAAGAAAAAATGCAAATGATGTGAGAGAGAAAATGACTAACATTTATTTATCCTCGCTGTTCTCTTGTCTTGTTGGTGTCATTAGAACAGTTCGCTGCGTCCCATTCTCTCCCATTATCTCAGCTATCAGCGTGGCCCAGCAAGATTCCAGCAGGGGCTATAAATACTTCCCCTGGACCCCATACTGCTGCCACATCATCTCACAGACACAGCTTAATGATGGAGCAAACACCTAATGGGTTATAGACCCCTTTTTTCCCCTCACATTTCCACAACACCATGAAAACATAAGAAAATAAAAAATAAAAAACCTTAGCCGGCTTTTTGAAAGTTACACATACACTGGTAAAAAAAGAAGAAGATGCATTTCCACCTAATTTTAGGAATATATTATAAGGTGTGAACAGGAATGATAGATGTCTATCTTATAAATCTCCTGGTACTGTTTCTCCTCGATTGCATCAGGGTCACTGATGGTGGCTCTGTGGAACCATTAGAGCAAGAATGCAAAAAGGACACTTTATCTGAATTCATTATTAATGGATCTATATCTTATGTTTAGGCCAAGGACACGATTTGTATCACAATGCAAATATCTATCATTAAATGTTGACAGTTCATTTTTCTTGGGAAAGAAAGAAAAATGTTTTCTGTAAGGCATTCTGCACTGCTTTCCCTGATAAAGCGCCTCCAAAGAGGTGGAAGCAGATTTGTTGTTAGAGTTGAGTGTGTTTTTTACACTTTTATAGGGAAAATGTCCCCAGATTCATCATTTACATGTTGTGTATCATTACAGGTAAATATAATGACAAATGCCCCAAAGTATTAAAACTAACAATACAGTGAACTGCATTGTATGAGATTTGACGTAACAAATTGACAAATTCAACTATCTTTGCAATGTATGCCCTGGACATACTACGCTGGCAATATTTTGACAATGTTCTATGTAACATTATCAGGAAGGTATGGAATGATTTGCCCATTGTATTAAAATACAAATTTTGTATTTCTCAACTGTTGTGTTGTATGGATCTGGCTGCAGGATGGAAGTATCACAATAAAGTTAACAGGATCTAAATGCTCAGGTAGATTAAGCTATAACCACAGTGGCTTGTCTCTGTCCTAGCAGGACCTGTCTTCGCTCTCCTTCAAAAGGATTGATACACATCATAATTCATGTGTAATCCCAAAGTTGTGGCCAGTTTGTCGGCGGCTGTGAGCTGAATGACTGTGCACATGGCTGGGCATGTCACTCAAAGAGCAAAGGAGCATCCTGTTGTGTCACTATCTAAATAATGGCTATAAAGCGTAGCTAACGGTGTCCTCTGAAACGTGCTCAGGTGGGAAGGACTAGACAAACAGAGACGGCCACCGCAGTGCTCCCTGACACAGAGGACAAAGTGAGGGCCTCATTTCCTCCCTCTAATCAGTGTTTACATCCAGCCAACAGAGTGGCAATAGGCTGGTGACTGCAGCATGGGCAAGATGTGTATCAATCACCAGCTCACAGAGCTCTGTCAGAGGAGTCAGAGGAGATACTCGTGCCACACACACACACCCACAAACACACACTCTGACAAGAACACAAGAGCTTGTTTGTTTATCATGGCAATCCTGTGTCCTCTTCTGTCTTTCTATATACTGCCCCCCCACCCCTGACTCTCTCTCTCTCTCTCTCTCTCTCTCTCACACACGCTCTCTTTCTCACTCTCTCTAATGAAGGCTCTGGAATTACAGCTAATTAAGGATGTAAATTGTGGTGGAGAGTGACAAAGAGCTGCCTTCTAATTTTGCATTAAATTGTCACCTACGTCAGCAGAAAATGTATCAGAGCAGGCAATGTCAACTTTTACAGGGGGATGGGTTATTAGCATTTTGCATGCATTAATCCTGTGATGTGCTGTGCTTGAACGCAGTTCTCATTGGTCGACTACCGTGACCTTTGGTTCAATAGGCTCCACATATAAGTCTCTCCTCTCCCTAGTGAGGCATTTCATTTTATATTAGCCTACATTGAGGTAAATAATACACATTAACAAATGTAGGTAAACACGTCCCTCATTGATACATACTGTAGGTTAAATATTATATTCCTGAGGTCAACTCAATGGCCCGAAGATACGATAAATTCAGGTCATGTCATAATCAAGTCGAGGACAGAGTGAGTGAAAATAAACCCAAGGTAGTGTCTGTACCGGGAAGCATTAATTATCTCCATGCTAATTTCTTGAGGTGAAAGCAGAGGACTTGAGCCCTGGCCAAGCGAAGCTGTCCAGAAGGACATCAGAGTCAGAGGGCATGCCAGCTAACATGTGGCAGGTGTCGCGTGGCAGCGGCAGAACGCTGCGTACAGCACCGATTAGAGATTTATTACATCCTCCCTGCAAAGTAACGGCCCACATCCATTAACTGTTTACTGCATTGAAGTTATGACACAAACAAAAACATACTTAAACAAGTAAGTACATTTCAGTCGTAATAGGACTATGGAAGCCCACTAGGTGCTTTTTTTGGTCAATGATTGACCCCCACTGGAAGACCTCATCATTCTCTCAGCTGTTCTTGCCTTTCATCCCGCTCAATCCATTTACATTTAAGCACAGGACTGCTTGGCCTAATTAGTAATACAGCTCCATTAGTCTACATTGTGGTCAATCCATTTATCACTTTGCATGTTAGTTAAAAGCCCATTTCTCTGATCCTGTCACCGTTCTTTTCCTATTACTTTTTTTATGCAGTAGGGTGTGACAGGAGGAGTGGAGGATCATGGGTAACTAATTATCAAAGGACAATATCACACAGGGTTCCAATGGGTTGGAAAGTACACTTGTGTGTTATGTTTTATCAGTTAGCTAAACAACATTACACAAGATCCTCTCAGTGTTTTAAAGTCATATTAATTAAGCAAAAATCAATATGGGAACGCGCATGCAAAAATCACATTGTGTTGTGTTGGCTATCAAATGAAAATATTGTTTATCCATGGATGATTTGGAATGAGAGTGGAAATATAGATAGAGGGTTAGAGGAAGAGAGTGAAGAACAGGGAGAGGGGGAGGGTGAGTGAGGGAAGGTGATAAAGAGAGAGACTACAGTAGGGAGGGAGAGCTTGGTAATGATCCCTGCATCCAGAGACTTGGCTCACCCACTGGCATACTGGCGCTCATGGTCCACTAGCTCCAAACTTGCTGAGGTCTAAAACTCACATTACTTCTGAAGAAAGGCAGGCAACCAAGACCTGAACACACTCAAACTAATTTATTTCCGAACAAAACTGGAGCCCGACTCACATTATGTTATGTTATGATGTATTCCGTACTCAAACTGCTATTGTACTATAATTGTAGTAACCTTTTATCATTCCAAAACTATATTGTTGAAGACAAAACTAGTCACATTACCTTTATGGCAGCCATAAACATCAAAAGTGGATACTTTTCAACAATATGGCTAATGATATGATGTGCTATGATGTGAAAGGAAGTCGGTAAGGGCCTGGTGTTGTTGAGGGCAACAGTCTTGCACAGTGTGTATTGGGATTTAATCCAGATAACCATTTTATCTGGCTCGGATCGTTCCAAGGTTGATTACGTACCATATGCATTCAATGTAAAACTCAGTTAGGTCATCAGAGGCTCGTCTAGTAAGGACAAGTACAAAGAGCTCTCTTCTCAGGGTGATTCCATGGGAATGCTGAGAGGTGTCTGTGGATTGAGCTCATTTTCAGTCGGGCACTCACCCGGCCAACTCCGGGTCCCTGACAGTGAGACGCAGCAATCTAAGCCCTCTGAGGCCCTCCAACGACACCCACTGCCCCCTGGAGTCCTGGTCCTGCTACCCCCTCTCCCCCTCCTCCACCCTCACCCACTCTCCTCAGGATTCTATTTCCTCCCCTGTAAGCTGAACGCCATCTGATAGTCTAACATCTCCTCACACTCTGATTTCCACTTCCCATGATGGATGAGCTCTCGTCTGGGCCCGCCACGGCCTGTCTATCACGCCCAGCGATTAGGACCCTAAAAATGTGCTTCACAATAATCGCCACTCCACTTCACCACCGCCACCATCCAGTCATCGCCACAACACGCCCCAGTTCAACCACACCTGCCACGCCATCATTATCATCGTCGTCATCATCTCTGTCGCCATGACCACAGCCATACTTCACCCTCCACCTTTCAGGAAGCCTGGCGTTACTATCCCCACTGCTGATGCACCAAACACCCGCATTCATCTCCAGGAAAAGGAAAAAAAACATCATTTATTTTGCACTTCCCAGATAATTTACTTTTTTTTCTCTCTTTCCTTTCCACGGGAATTCTCCATTTCCCTATAAAATGAAAATTCATCTAGAATTACATCTTATGTCATCATTATGTTTATTAAGCGTGGATGATGTATATGAACAGTGCTGGCTTGCCGCTGAGTGCTTAATGATGCATAAGATTAAGCCGAGGTTCTCAGCTGCGCTGTGACTCCCCTCTGGTTCCCATGCTGCAGAGGCATGCTGGGAGTACAAGCTCCAAACGGCCATCAGGTGAATGGAACTAACATCTCTCTTCTTTTTGTTTCTGTGTGTGTACACGCGTGTGTGTGTGTGCGTGTTTGTGTGTGTGTCGTATACCTTATACAACTGTATGTCCGTCCACCTATATTGGAAATATCTCTCTGCTTCCAGTGCTCCCCTCTTTTCTTTTATCCTCCTTCCTGTCTCCTCCCCTTTTCATCCCTTCTTTTCCTGAGCACGCCACACACACACTCTCCTTCTCTCTCTCCCTCCCCCGGTCCCTCTCACTGTGTCCTCCCTCTAGCCCCACCCTCTCTCTCTCTCTCCAGCTCTCCTCCGTGCCACTGCTACGCCGCCGCAGTCTATGACAAAAACATTATCCTTCTGCTGCTAAACAATCCAATAAAGCTCTCCACGGGGAGGAAGTTAACCTCTTGTCTCTTCGACTGATGCCTTCCAGACCACGTGACGGCCGCCACAGTAAATTCAAATCATTAGTCTCCTCACCCCGCCACTGGAAAAAAAAAAAGAAGTGTATTAGTAATGTAGACCTCGTAAGAGACCTTCCGCAGTGAGCACTGCCTTCCCAATTCCCAATGGAGAAATCCTGCGCGAAAAACTAATTCTACTTTTAATAATCTGTCATCAAGACCAGAGGCAGTCATAAATTATAAGGGGGAGCATGTGCAAGAGCGAGCCACAAGAGGGAAATCAGAGTGGAAAATCAAAGCCCAAGTTTGACAAACTTTCCTGAAGATAAATAATAACTTACAAACAGGATTAGTTGTTAAGTCACAGCTCAGTGCACAGTCAAGCCATTCCAATCAGCCATAGCAGAATGAAGAATTTATAGGTAGAGTCCATCATTTGTCCCCCCCTCCCCCCTCCATCTCTCTCCTCCCCCTTTTTATAAGCATCCCACCTTTTCTCATTCCTGTCTCCTCCAGGCATATTACATTCAGGGCTTGTTGTCATATCCTGGGCCAGGTTTTTCCTCTTTAACTCCTTGTATGCCAGACAACAGCAATGAGTGTGACTATTTTTTGGGGGGGTGAGGGCTTTTTAAGCACAGTAAAGGATATAGGAGCATTACAGGGGAGGAGTGCTTGCCTCATAAAGTAAATAAAGGGGCACAACCCCCACCCCACCCCTCCACACACACACCCCTCTTTGGTGTTTGTCACAAATGAGGAGGGTTTACAGAGGTCTTGGCTGACACTACTCTGCCTCACTGTGGGGCCCACCAGCCTTAATTGACCTCTAAAACAATGGAAATCACCAAGGGGGAGAGAGGAGTGTGAGGAGGGAGGTTGTTTGTTTGTGTGTGTGTGTGGGGATGGGTGGGGGTGGGGGGGTTTAAACATGACCAGGAGGCTCCCAGGCAGCATGCAGGGGAAAAGGCTATCAGCCGCAGGCCTGTAGGTCTTTGTTCCTGTGTCAATATCTCTGTAAACTATCGACATGCATCATAATCGTGGCCTTCTATCAAGTGCAGTCTAAAGAACAATCTCCATTAGGTGACAGGGCCCCGGCAGCTTGATAAATGCCCCCTGACGAAAGGGAAGGAATTGCGTAAAATAAAGAGGCATGTTCCAACAAGTCTTGTCAAAATGGTATTGATTTAATCATCTACAGAAATACACATTCTTGGTTAGTGTAGCGTGCCGCGGCGGCAGCGCCAGTCAGGATACGCTTTCCAGTTGTTGACGCTGAGACGCTCTCCCTCATTGGGTTTGCAGGTGAGACGCACACGCTCTCTCGCTCTCTCGCTCTCTCTCTCTCTCTCTCTCTCTCTCTCTCTGTCTGTCTCTCTCTCTCTGTCTGTCTCTCTCTCTCTCTCTCTCTCTCTCTCTCGTCTTTGGTCCGATGTTATTTCAACAACGCGTCTGCAAATCCCCTAACAAATGTCAGGTAATGCATGTGGGCGAGTCTATATATAACAGTTGGTCTGGGTGCACCTTTCTCTCAGCCCCCTAAGCAGAGTGCAGGGGCGATAAATAACAATAGCCCTCCATCATCCAGACACACCAATGGAATTCCCGTGGCCAAAGTCTGCTCTGCCAGAAGACTGGGAGTGTTTATTTAACGTTGGGGCGTTAGGATTGAGGCTCAGCCCCAAGGGGACAAATGGATCCTTTCAATCCTCCAGCGCTCATAGTAAAACAATACATAGGAACTCTGGGGGTCTCGTTTGTTCCTCGTTCCAAGTTCCAACACCTCCTATCAAACACCTCTGTGCTCCTTATGGTGTGGTATCTCCACTGTACGGTACCAGACTGTACTTCACAGTCCTGTACACCCTGTCTGGTTCACTCGCCAGTGTGGAGGGCCACTATGACAGTACCTGGATAGCAATGAGAAGGCCTACTAAAGGTCCCAAATAAAAATTAATATCTACAATGCTATCTTGGCCAAAATAACATCGGTAGCAAAGACAGCAGCAACAGTAGCATTGTTATATCTTTGCAATAGTAAAGGCAATCATTGGGAAGGTTAAAGGGGGTTGTATTATCCCTGCACACATCATCTAGCAGTGATGGAGCGAACACAAATAATATTTGTCCTCAACTAAGGGAGCGGGTGGTTGGGGTTGGGTTTGGGGTGGAGGGGGAATGCTGACCAGTGGGGGTTGGGGACAATCCCACGGTGACCCGACCTTGACACGTCTGAGTGAAATGTTGGTGGAGGCTAATACCTCATCATATCGAGTTTGACTTTCAGCTCACTGTTGTGAGCGCCGTAAAACACAGGATAACAGGCCAGGCAAACTGTCGTAAATCACAGTCTGCTAAAAACGCTTTCAAACGAGGCTGGGTGTATAAAGCGCCTAACTAGGAACTGCTGAAAACCCTGTCTTTACAACCTAGGTTGAATACTATGAGAATGATCCGTGAGAGCACAGAAACCTTCATCACACCACGGATGCCATGTCTGATCATTGACCATTAAAGTCACACACTGTATGTACGCACTACAGAAAGCCCTCATAACATGGCATTACTTCACAAGGTCAGGTGCATTCATTTTAAACACTGAATCAAATTCAGTCAAATACTCAGTGGGGGAGGCCAGACAGATGTTGTAAGCACTGCCCTTTATATATTACCTTCCACTCCAAAGTAAGGACAAAGAAAATGAAGATGGCTGCCCTGTCACAGACAAAACAGATGAAGCAGCCCAGACCTGAGTGAACTGTTTGGCTCAGTGGAATGTGTCCCCTCGTGTACCACCGCGAGAAGCTGCACATCCCACTGCTATCATTTGTTTTGACAGGAAGTAGAGCGTTGGAAGCCTATGGGCAATTTGCGTTCAATGATTATTGCCTCGGTTCATCAGTAAATCGAGAAGAACCCCTGAAAGTATGAGTCATTGTTAAACTTGCTCTGTGGAAAATATGTGTCATATCTACACAATTTACAGTATGTATGGAGCAGTATTACGAAAAAACAGCGTCATCTAACATATTTGCTGGATGATTAGCCATATAAAGGTTGCAAAGACAGGTTATGGCAGATAGCTCCAGTCCAATGGTATTCACACTGGAAGATGATGGTAATATTTTGTGTAAAATGGGTATTAGATGGAAGTATCAGTTAGGCTTTTCATTCCTCTAACAGTTTAAGCCATCTTAATCTCTGTGTCGATAATGAACATGTCTGTGATATCAACTAGTCAGGGTAATTAATAGGAATGTCAGTGACATTGTATTAATAGCATCATGCATGGCATCAATTTAGTGTAAATTGCCGTTTTGACAAGCCATTTTAATTAAAACTATCACACAAGCATTAAAGGACCATGGTAGTCATTTTAGGAGACTATCAAATAATGCTACCATCTGGCACTTTTAGCATGTCTTCTCCCCAGTAATTATAAGTAATTTTTAAAAAGGTTAAAGGCACTTTGGCAGTCACAATAATCACCATCACAATGTCTCCTGAACAACCTCACAGGTCATTAAACAAGACCACATTGTAGCTTAGAGTAACATGAATGTGGAAATCTGACCCAAACCATGAAACTCAAAGAAAATACATTTTTTTCATACTTGCCAAACCTAGTAGGTCATGTGATACACTAGCTTCGACCAGCATGCATTGCAGTCTTCAGTGAGCTGTGATATAGCCAGCCAATCAATCTTCCTGACCACTCTCACAGAGCCCAGAAGTGAGCTATGTGGGCTCAATCCCTATGGGCTGCACTGTGGTTGAATTGGAACAACCCTGATGTACAGTAGAGGACTTCAGAGCAGACAAAGAAAGGGAAAGTTTTCCAGTTGTTTTCCAGTCATCCAGAAGCATGTTAACTGCTCCTCAGAAGAGCCAGAGTTCTTTCTGCATATTTATGTGATGCACTTTCTACTGAGGGCGCTTACAGCTCTGGTAAAGGTATCTGCAGATTGAGAATACCTCTAAACTCACTGTTTCCGATTTGTTGTGTGTGTGTTCATGTTTGTGCGTACATCCGTGCGTGTGTGCATGCCTGAGTGTGTGGGTGCATGCACGTGTCTGTGTGTATGAGTGTGCATGAGTGCGTGCACGTACGTGAGAGACTGAGTAAGTAGGTAAGAGAGTGAACAAGCTGACCCCTTTGCTGACTTGTGTTGGCAGTCACTCTCCCTGGTTACTATGCGTCATGCTTTGTTTCATGTGACGTGTAATTATTTTTTCCATTAAACACACAACATGTATTTCACTTAGTTTCTCCCAATGAAATTTCAATCAGAGGCTATTACTGCTCTTCAGACAGGGAAAGTTAAGAAAAATAACAAGATGCAGCGGAAAAGAAAATAATACTCTGTCAATGGGGATGGCAAAACACACACAAAAAATCATTTGCAAGTAGCAGGTGATGCATATGTTAAAGTGTCAAGAACCAGAGAGGAAATTAATAGCTTTCTGCCATAAACATTCTCTGACGGATATGATTACATTTGCATACTTCATTTTACTCTTGATCTCTTGTCGCCGTGGTTCCTGAATCAAAGCTGCTGTAAGTAAGCATAAAAAATGAGGTCTGCGATTTATGTACGCCAACTCATAAAAAAGAAAGGCGGTTTTCATTACTGCTCAAACATGGAACAAGTATTTTAGCTTTCATTAGGTATCACCCTGTTGGTTGTCAATTGTCAAAGATCGAAAGACAAAATGCAGAACACATTCTAACACAATACTCACAGATAAAGCACATGCAATGACAATGTAATTGTGTTCCTTTCAATACATTTAATTACCTAAACTTAGGCTATAGCACAAAAACAAGTTCATATTTGCATTTGAGTAATGTGTAAATCAATGATTTTGGTAGGTGGTTTTGTGGTAGGTGGGGGTCACATAGGCAGTGTTTGTGCGTCATTAACTTGTCAATAAGTGCATTTTGATAAGTCTACTCTGATGTAAATGAAGTTTCCAATGCATGTTTGAGTGCCTGAACCCAAGTCACCGCCATAACAAGTTGATTGACAGTCTGGTATCACCTATGTCTCGTTTCCTTTCCCTTGAAGCAAAGATCACATACTTCAGTATCTACCCAGGGTGCAGTTGAGGCACTTGGGCAGCAACGTAAATGCTTTTATCTTGCCCGGAGAGATGCTCTGTTATTGAGTTACGTGTTTCATGGAGTATGGGGGTTTGAATAATGTGTGGCATCGGCGCAGGGAGCGAGCTCCGAGGGCAGAGGAACCCACAGGCGACACAGCACTACTTTGAGAAATGCTGTATGAGAGGCCTCTTTAAAGGACTATCTGTCTTTATGAACTGGAATCTTTATGAGCTCAAACGATAAAGGTGCACCACATGAGATCACGGGCAATGGGTTCTGTTGAGCGCTGAAAGGTATTGCTACTATAACGATGAGGTTATTTTGTGAATACGTGCATCTTGATATCATCTCTGTAAACATCAACAGTAAATTAATTACCTCTTTTTAGTTGATCCTTGTAATGGTTGGATCAAAGTTGTGGGTGTATTGAGTAACAGCACTTTCTCTCATGGATATCACAAAGGAATGATCATTAACCATTCAAGGAAACTATATTTCAACATTGTTAACATTGCATGTCTGAGGCACCGACTGGAATCGATACATAGATACACAGTGAAGGTATGGTGATTCGCTGGGTGACCATATTTGCACTTTTCCCCTGTCGTTTTCCAGTTCAGGATTCCAATTAACCTGTGCAAAGCATGACGCCAATCACAGAGCCGTGTATCGACAACAGGCATGAAAAGAATAATGCTGTTAGGATGATGTAGCTTACGGTGGAGGGGCTCCTCCCTTGCCGGTGACAGAGAAGTTTGCTCCAGTCATTTATCAAGTCCTCTCTGGCCACCGAGGGGGCTGGCGAGTCCCTGGGCCGCCTGCTGCTCAGGGGGGTGGGGTGGGGGGTGGGGGGGAGTGAGGGGAGAGAGTGGGAGGGGGGGGGCGCGGCGTGCAATATGTGCATTTTAGCCCTCTGGTGGGCTGGCGAAAACTGCTGATGTGCTCACCGCCGCTAAGTTTGATGGATTCGTTGTTGTCATTTGCTTTGGTACCCCCCCCCCCCTCTCCCTTCCCTCCTGCCGCCCCACCCTCCCCACCCCTCGCCCCCCCTTCACAACAAAACAAAAGGAATCATTAACTCTTTTGTGCTGCATGGGACTTTTATGGGTTGGGGATAATGCAAAACGAGATGGGGTACAGATGGGGTCATCTAGAGCGTTCTGTCGCCGGTGCCTTCCAGAATGGGGTGTTGAGCATGCATGGCTGAGCCTGCATAGAGAGCTGATTACAGGATGATTTAGTGACCACTGATATCCCCCCCTACCCGGTCCTTCTTCAAGCTCCCATCAGTGGCCTAATTTCAGCCTATAAGAGATGAGACTGGCACAATGTGCACCACTTTATATTTATAGCCAGGCACTGCTCAGCACCTAGTGTACTGTGCAGGACCAGGCTCAGGACCAGGCCCATTACTGTTGAGCCCCATTTGAGGCGTGCGGTGCCTGAGAGCGCTCACCCAGGCCTTCCTGGCAGAAGTTCGGCAGTGTAGTTAGGACCGGTGCCATGAGTGGTTGCAATTGGATGCAGAGTACGTCTGTGTATTCAAACTCAGGTTGTCCTTTCGAAAGAGGCAAAAATTCATTCAGTTGGTACCAATGGACCCACATGAAAGCCATTCAAATTTGTCCGGGGACAGAAAGAATACAGCATTAATGGTTCTTACTATTAGGAAAAAGGCTGGAAAAGATCATTTGAGCTATGTAAAATAATGGTAGGTTGCACAGGTAGAGTGGGTTTTGTGATGGTGTTGAACTTCAAGGTGAAGACCCCCCTTTCTCCGGAGGAGAATGAGAGAACGACGTGCGAGATAAAGATAAATCCTCTTATTTCTCTCTGTCAAGTCATCACCGTCCGAGACCAAATACAAATTGAGATTGTAGGAAAAGGCTACGGCAGTCAGCTGTTGACTGTGAGGGTTACAGGGGTGATTGAGTGTGTGCTGGAGAGCCCAAGGCTGAGAGCTTGCAGTACTGTTACACAGACAAGGTCGTCGCAGTGAGAGAATAGCCTCTGCACATAATCCCAGCTTTCCAGGCTACTTTGAACACCGGCTTCTTTGAAATTGATGACGTCTAAGTAGCAATACTTGGGGAATACTGAAATCAAGACAGATGGAAGTGTATACTTTGGTTCTAGACATGATCCAAAGCAGGAGACTGTGTCAAGTGATGTGTCTTGAAATTTGTCACTGTCGCAAAGGGCCACACGTTATCAAGGCATGATTTCACCATTCACTTGAACCAGACGTTATAGGAAAGACAAAAAAACAAGTTTAATTTATTGACCCTTATTACCTTGTATTGCGTGGTATTTTGAAGTCTCTAGCAAAATACAGAGACAATTGAAAACAATATTAACAAACATCAAAGAAAGAATTGGTTCACAATGCTAGAATACATTCATAATATTGACCAGGGGGCACCTCCAGACCTTGATATGCCCCCCACATTTTCATCAATAATGCAAAAGAGTAAAGTTATTTCCCGTGTAAAACTAATCTTTCCTTTTTATTGCATTTTAATGAAACTGAGTTTGTTCTGAGCCTCTAATTCATTCCATTTGTTATGTTTGGACAACTCATTAACATTGTCATCTATTATCATTAGAGGAAAATTTTAAGCTTTTACTCCCAGGAGATGCGATGCGTTCCTTTCTCTTCAGTTTGCATTAAAACAAATGTGGACCTGCTGATGCATTGGATTAATGTGCTCTCTCAATGTCTGCTACAAACCTGGTCTAGCTTGAAAACTAGACCAACTTTCTGTTTCTCATTCAGTCCTCCCCCATCCCCCCCATCTTTTGTCTCCCACCTTTGTGTGGCGATATTCTTGTGCTCTTTGAAACAAGTAAAATTTGCTTTATTTATATGTCATATTCAATCTCACGATATAAATAATAGGTGAAAGGTATACTGAGCAGAGCATCTTAGTTGCAAGTGCAAGTACTCAACTAGACCAACAGGTCTAAATGATCCTTCAAAGGTGACAACAACAGTAAGATAAGAAAAGGTTATTGAGCCTGAATATTGCTACAGTTGTTAATTGGGTGTGCATGCCTTTGGCAAGGAACAACCTATATCCTCTCTTTTATATCTATTTATTATTCTGTATTATTTTCCTACCCAAACTAGTCTCTCAATGTTTGCACTACATAGACAGTCTGGCCCTCATGTACGCTACGTAGCCTACATTTAAAAAAGGTAGCGTTATCTGCGCCATGGCCAATCCGCAGACAGCGCATGCTGTGATACTTCTGCTTACGTCGTATTTACCAACCCTGCAGTTCATTGGCTAATCAACGCCTTTCTCCGCCCACAAATACCGTACATTGTGAGCATTTAAACGCGCAATTGAATGGGTCTCCTTCTCTCTTTCTATCATGGATCAGCCATCAAAGTCAAAATAGCGAAAACAAAGATTTATTAATAGGACAAAGTTAATGTGCTTGATCATGAGGTAACAGCGAATTTAAATATTATACAAGGCCAGAATTCCACACAGACACAAAAACTGAAATATTGCATGGCTGCTTAATCTGTAACTAATGATTTCCTGTTCACTCAACTGAAAAAGTCTGATCCTTGTGGCAAAAATCCTTTCAGCTCGTGTCCTTGGCTTATGTTTTCGTCTTGCTTGATTACTGCTGACATTTCAGCAGGAGGCATCTGCGAGGAACCCCGCATCCTGGTTTACACCTGCTTTTAAGAGAATTTTACCGCAAAATAGAGGTGCGCTTTCACGGGCGTTTTTTGTACATAGGCTACCGCGGAATACATAATTAGGCGCACTTTACGCATCCCCTCCCATCTCTTTATGGGAAACTCCCACTTTCCCCCTGACCCCCCCATGAATGCATATGCATGACAGGAAAAGCGCAATTTGCCATTTTCAGTTCACGCGGCAGTCTGCGCTTTTACCTCAGTGCGGCATGTTTGAACAATTCGCCATGCTTTTACGCGCACATTGCAAAACAAATACACCTGAAGTGGGCGCAAACGCGTTAGTACATGAGGCCCTCATTTACTAACAATGGCGCAGTTTACGCTGCGTGTGTTCTTGCGGGTTCGGTAATAGCGCCCGCTGTGCTTCCTCATTTTGCGTAGTATTTATCAAACCTGACACTCATCAGGCAATCAGTGCATATACTCAGCAAATTAGCGTAATAAGCTCGCCTCTAAAATGAGCAAACAATGGGCCCACATGTATCTGTCATGGATATTCCTACGAGAAAAAAAGCGCAAGCTTAAATTTAGCAACGTGCATGAAGTAACCGCAAACCTGAACATATTACAGTGCGGATAATTTACATTTACATGTAATCATTTAGCAGATGCTTCTATCCAAAGCCACTTCCAAGAGAGAACTTTACAAAAGTGCATACGTCAATGATCATAAACGAGATAGCCCCAAAAACATTGCAGGTAACCAAAACATGAAGCATACATTGTGAAAAACTTAATAAGTGCCAAAGGGAAGAACCACAAGAGCATGCAGTTACGTTAGCAAGTTACAATTTAACAAGATGAACCTCAAAAGTGCAAGAGTGTACCTGTAGAAAAGCAAGCAGTAATAATACACAACAAGTACAAACATTTAAATCAGTTACAACTAACCAACAAGAGCATCAAGTCCCTCAATAAGAGTATGTGTTCCTGGAGGAAACTAAAATCAGGTCCAGCAAATCCTTCCTAAGTACCGTTGTACTCACGGAACAATTGTGTCTTGAGCCTTTTCTTGAAGGTGGGGAGACAGTCTCTGATGAAGGTGGGGAGTTGATTCCATCATTGGGGGGCCAGACAGGAGAATAGCTTGGGCTGGAAGCAGGCGCTCTTGAGAGGTGAGACCACCAGACTGTTGTCAGAAGAAGACCGTAGGTGGCAAGAGGGGTGTAAGGCTGGAGGAGAGACTTGATGTAATTGGGTGCAGTCCCATTCACTGCTCGGAAGGTCAGTACCAGGGTCTTGAATTTGATACTGGCCGTGATGGGAAGCCAATGGAGAGAGATGAGGAGCGGGGTAACATGGGAGCGTCTGGGTAGATTGAATCCTTTGGAGAGGGCAGGTTGCGCATGCTGGGAGACCGGCGAGCAGCAAATTGCAGTAGTCCAACTTGGAGAGTACAAGCTCTTGGACTAGCAGCTGGGTGGAATGCTCAGACAGGTGTCTCCTGATCTTCCGGATGTTGTAGAAAGTGAATCTACACGACCGGGAGACCGCAGCAATGTGGGCTGTGAGGGAGAGCTTGTCATCCATGGTAACCCCAAGGTTCCTGGCAGAGGATGAACCGTTGCAAATCCCAGGGTGATTGAGAGATCGTGGGAGATGGAGGGTTTGGCCGGGATGATGAGAAGTTCTGTTTTGGCGAGGTTCAGGTTCAGCTGAAGGTGGTGCTTGGTCATCCTGGCGGAGATGTCTGTGAGGCAGGCCTTGATCCTAGCTGAGATCCCCGGATCAGTTGGGGGGAACGACAGGTACAGCTGCGTGTCGTCAGCGTAGCAGTGGTAGGAGAAGCCATGGGAGGTGATGATCGGTACAAGTGAGGTGGTGTAGAGGGAGAAGAGGAGGGGTCCAAGGACAGAGACCTGTAGGACACCAGTGGAGAGCTGGCTGGGGCCTGACACTTTGCCTCATACTTGCCTAATACCTCGTCAGCTTTGTTTTCCCTGTATTTGTGTTGTTCAGCCAGTATTCTGGTGAGACTGATAGATTAAACCATGTGAAGGGTATCAAATGATGATCATAAATCCTGTAGAGCACCTCTAGAGCATCCTGTATTAAACACTGTCACTTTCAGCTACTGGTTGCACTATCGGTGACATTGCACTACTGTACCTCACTGTACTTCGCCATCAGGCTCCTGTATGGTCATTGACTTAGTCACTGATCTGCAATTTTTGCACTATTGTATTGTACTCCACCTAGGTTAGAATAGGATATTGAGTTGTATAGGTTTTATGTGCATTTAGGGTTAGTATAGTATATTATTTATTGTTACCTGTATATTTAGGAAGTTTTAATATTGGGGTTAGTATAGTCGATTATTTATTGCTATCTGTATATTTAGCAAGTCTCACTTATTTAAACTCAGCATAGTTGTAAATTATGTTCTGTGTACTTATATGTTATGTTATGCCAGGTGCTTGCGTTGTCTTGTCTTAAGAATTTCAGTGCCCAGTCTGACCTTGTGTTGTTCTGTGTACCTGAAAAATAAAAGACTTGAACTTGGACTTGAACTTGAACAATGCCATTTAACATCCAAAAGAATGGAATGGATACAATGTTTCCCACAAATAAGAAAGAAATTGGTGGTGGGGGGGGGGGGGGGGGATTGTTTCATGTCAGACGGGGGGGGGAGGTAGTTCAAAATAATTCCTTCGTTAATCATTTGTTACACAGAACTTTATTCTATTAAATATTAATCCAAAATGATTCACACCTTTACAAAATCAACAACAACAAACAAACAATTTCTGCATATGCAGGTAGCAACACTAGTGCTAATTAACTATTTAACCGATCGGCTCTATGACGCCGGGTACGTAGCTAGGGCTCCTGAGACTGCTCACCAAAAGAAAGAAGGGGAACCCACTTGTCTAGCAGATTAAGACATGTCCATAGGTACCTAGCGTAAAGTAACCTCAACTTTCCTAGACCTTTAGCTACGGTAATAATGCTGAAGGCTCGCTGATATAGCTGTCTTTCTTACTAGAACGGCGTATGTAAGCATCGTTGCTAATTTGTGCTGACGTTGGACTGTGTTTTATGTGAGAGAGATGCGTGAGTGACAGTGAGACGGAGGGAGAGCAAGGAAAGGAAATGCAGCTTAACGAATACGCTGCGTTTTAGCCTAAATGTGTGTTATTTTTTTTTTTAATGAAACACAATATGTGGCGGCCGGTGTTGATTCTGTGGCGCACCGCCACAAATAAGTCCATGTGTGGGAAACACTGGGATAACACCAGAAGCGCAAGGCAGTTTTCCCTCCTTACAACGCAGATAGCCGGTCACATGACCCCGAGTCTTCAGACAGGGATATTGTTACGGACACACAATTATCACTTCCAGTAAACTTGTTATATTAGCCAGTTTTCCAAAAATACATGTCAAGTTTATTTAAATTTTTGGGGGCATGCATTCAGTTTGTAGATGGTACAATTCCAGCTGAGATAATACCAGTGACAATGTTGTTAGAATCAGCTTGTTTAAATATATATATATATATATATATATATATATATATATATATATATATATATATATATATTAATGAATAAATGCAATTTGAGTAAATGCGTAAAAATATCACTAGAAGGTAAAAACTTAAGGGGAAGTTTAAGTCATATAGGTTAGGACTATATTCTCACAGGATTTTTGTTGCAGTTGTTTCAACTATAGCCTATCACCATTCCCATGCACTAAGGGAAATGAGAAGAGAACCATTTAATTCTACACTTCACTCTTAGTATTTTGAAGAGTAAATGAGCTGCAAGAAATGTATGATTTTTAATCTATGCAATCTTCATAAATAATAAGTATGCATAAGAAATATCAGTTGTAATATTTAAGTAGGTCATGAAATTTCTCAAAATGTTTGTATTTTTGATATTAGATAAAACAATAGGTTTGGGAGTATACAGAAATACAAATAAAAACTGCCTCAGCTGCAACCAACGCAAGCACACTTCAGAATTTCCCCAGAAATTGTACCCTCTCTAGGTAATATTACATCACTGTTCATTCATTGGTTGTTGATGTGCAAAATAAAGAACTGCACTCACTGACAAACTTTGTTAGGTTAAACTTGAATTCACTAATTACCGGTCTTAGAATGAAATTGATTCAATCAAGCACATTAGGCTTCAATTAAACACATCATACAGCTCTGTTTTTGTCTGAATACATATTTGCAACATGAAAGATTCATTAATACTTTGAGGTCAATCTGAACATGCTTTAGTCTTGCTGAGTCTGCCATAAAAGATAAAGTAATTTGCTAATTACAAAGTTAGCTTTTTTTTCATGAATAAATGATGTTGATTAATTAGCAAGTCAGAATAAGTGAAGATGATCTATGTCGAATGCATCACTGTCATAAGAACCTGCTGAAACGTTTCATTTACTGTGACTGCATCTTAATTATAAACACAGAAACTTTCCATGTATGATGGGAAATTAAGTTGTGTGGGCATAGGTCCCCAGGAAATACTGTCTCCCAAAATGATCATCTAAAGGTGCGGGATAAATGCATAACCTGCACTACTATAATATCGTACAGAGCCTTGCACTCCTGCATCACAGCAAGAGGGGTTTAATCCCCTCATGGGGCACTGTTGGACATGTTCCCCCTTGGCCTGTCGGTGTTCAGGTGGGGTATCTCCCAGGTTGGTCTGTCTGGAGTTTGCATGTTCTACATGTGTTTCCTCTGTAGCAAAGCCCGATATAAAAACATGCAGAACGGATCAATCTCCTGCCATGTTCCTGACCAACATGTACTGTAATATCACAGAGCCGTGTTTCCACTGCTCCTGGATGCCCTGGGAGGAAGGACAGCAGGATGGGATACATGCAAAGACACATTTCTCTGGTTGTTGCTCCAGTGTGTCTTCTGCCATTCATTGCACACCGTGCGTGGTTGTGAGACAGATCAAATATTATTTTGATAAGGGCCTTAAAATAGCCAATTGACAACAAGTGGAGGGTTAACAGTTACTATCTACTGCACATTGACATGCATTAATTTAGTAGTCACAGTAGCCAACGCGACATCCAAAAATGCATATGGTAATTGCAGCAGATAGAGCCTATCCAGTCAATAAATCTAACAGTATTACGGTGGTCAACTCCAAGCAAAAGTCTTTATCGCAACATCACATCTCAAATGCATCAAAAAGGTGAAAAACAATATGTTACTATGTTTAATTCTTACCATGTTACTATAATAACTGGAGGGCCACATAGAATTTAAGACAGTTATTCACCCTTTGAAGATCCAAGTGAACACTTAAACCAGGTTATCCTAGAGGACAAATGTGAATGAAGACCTGCTGAGGGGAAAACACATCAGGTAATCACTATTACACTGTCTTACATCTGTTACATTAAGCTCAGCTCGCAATTACAGCTGAACACATCGCAATGCACATCGCAGATGAGCCCAATATTATAGCACATCCTTCACTTGGTTCATTATGAGCATAACCATGGTATTAGAATACACTAAAAAGCCAATTTAGTCAGTCAACCTTTTAATGTTTTGGGTCTGTTAGCTTTTAGAACAAGAAGAGGTGGAGCTCAGACTTGGAGGAGGCCTCTTTTTGCTAGAGCCTGACGCTGTCTCTGTCTGCAAATGGCCTTTCATCTACATTGTCTCCATTAGTAGAACGTTGCCAAATATTAGTATCTGCAAAATAAATGAGCCAGTGTGGAAGTTCAGTGTCTTGATCCTGGTGTTTATGGAGTTGCGACGGCATTCTGTCTTGACTTCCTTTCAGACTGGTGCAAATGCCTTTGCATGAGATTCAATGAAGGGCCCTATCGCCAAGACATGAATCCAGTTTACTTGTTCCATTTCTCCTCAAAAGCAAGACAGATCCGTCTTTGCTGATGGCATAGGTGATTCTTCCACTGATTAGTGTGGGGTTGCACATCCACACCTATTTAGCTAATTATCAACCCAAAAATGTCAATGTCTACCACAGTCCAATCACGGTGATGCCATCTTCCTATTCAACTTGATTACGATGCAATTGATATTCAGGTAATTGATAATGCCTTTGTGAATAATGTTGTCAATTTGCCCCCTAAATCCTATGTTGGTGGCCATCTGGGCACACTAAATGACTCCCTTGGGAAGAGAGGTAATAGAGGGCAATTACTCAGAAGTCATTTACTTTTAGAAGTGTTTAGTGCTTATCTGTTTTACAATTAAAATGGAAACGAGCTACTTCACAGACCTACTCTAAAATAGTGTCTGGCAATGCATTTGCCACAACAGAACCAAATTACGTCTGTGTCCTTAGACTTTATATGTACATAGGAGGAAGGTATTTGAAAAACCCACACACTCAACTCATACCCAAGGATATATTTTACTTTGTCAGTGAGGAGATATCACTGTGTAATTTACAGTTGGAGACTGTAGAAAAAGTTTTCCCCTTGAGAACTTCTAAAATACACTTTGCTGACACCGTAGCACGTATTTGCACAGTAAGACCAATATGCATGATCACATAATCACCCCTTTGAGCAATATAGAGGTGAAATGTTATCATTTCAAATGATCTTACTGCAGTTGTTTGAGTTCTTGCTATCTATCTGATAAACACTGTAAGAGTTGTCCACGGTACTGATTGTCCCGTCAACACATTTTACTGAAGTATGAAATAATTATTAGATCCCCTCAGTGAAGTTCTCATTTGTGTGAGTGTGTGTTTCAAATGTGTGAATGTGTATGCCACATGGAGGAAGTTAGCTTTTGTATTACATCGCCAAACCTAATGCTTATGAATTGATTGTAGGTCTTTTAATTACATCCCCAAATATACAGCCTTGGGCTAGTGGGCAAAGTTACACAGTGATTTGATGTGCCAAAGCCTCTGGATAAATACTGGCCAGTCACACAAGGACACCTACAACGTTGTTCCCTACTAGAGCAGAAATATCTTTATTACATTATCTAGTGTAGCTGGACACGGCGAGCCCATGGAGAGGAGAGCAGAGGTGAGACAGGTCATGTAGAACCAGACACAGACACTAGCATGACACTGTGACATGTTCAGATGCACTCCAATGAACTGTGCCTTGCACAACAACACGAAACAAGAAAATGAGGCTCAAACACTGTTTTTCTGACCCCTTAGCCACCCAAACAGGCATTCAAGCATGTAGGTACAGCACAGCACAAACAGCCAGAGAGATATAAAACCAAATCATTAACATTAAACATTAAATGGATATTCTAATCAAAAGAGAGTGTATTTATTTTGGCCTGTTAGAAAGCATATATCTTAAACCTTTACCCCTTACACTACATAACCTATTGAAAATGGAATGAATACTGAAATTAGAGGGTTTAACGTGAGGAAGGTAGGAATATGATTCGTTTTAAGTCTGTTTTAAGGTGCTGATGGTTACCCAACTAGATGGCAGCACTATGGCTGTCAGTTCATCTTGTTTAGTGTGCTGGGCTGACAAGGCTCCACTGAAAGGGGAATTATATGCCCTCCACTGGGTCTTCTTTCCAAATGAGAGGCGTTGCCCCTATTAGATAAAGGTTAATAGTCATTTGGTGAAAAAACTGAATGTTGTTATGATTGATCTGGAAAAATACAACCCGCCCTGGCTTGGTTTTGTCGCCCATTGTAGCTCACCTCTCCTGGTACAAAAAAAGGAAACATTTTAATTTTACCATGTTCAAAGATTTAATGTTCATTTGTCTGTAGCCGGCAGGCAAGAATCGATGACATTTGAAATAATTGTTGTTACAGGGGTAGTCTCTAGAGGGAGAGTGAGGCAAAACTGTAGAGAAGATTTGAGTAAATTACTGTGTCAGCTTCTATTTATTTGTGGCAGGATTGCCGGAGGCAACACTTCAAGATAGCCATTAGGAGTGCGGGCCATAAAGACAGAGAGCATGTAGCCATTGTCAAAAACTTAGCGTGTAATGCAGCAAGTTATCAGCAAAGTGCTCCCTGTGGAGAGAGGAGGCCGCACAGTGAGAGGCATACATGTGAAGAGAACCAATTATAGCTTCTCAAATCCTCCCATCTTTTACCAGAGGAGAGAGGTATGAGTAGGTCATCATAGAGACAAGCACTGGCAGGATAACCTACTTATCGGTCCACATCCCATTGGTGGACCATAGCTGGGTTGTTTGTTATGAGCTGCTTAAGATAAAGCAATAAGGGAGGTTCATGGTATCAGCTTGAATCAGCTTTATTCGCCAAGTAAGTTTGCACAAACAAGGAATTTACTATGGCTGAAAGGTGCATACGGTAAACATATAAGAGTTTTAAATATAAAATGCAGAAAATATAAAATGTCAATTTTCCATACTAAGCTTAGTATGCTAACTATTGGGTTGCTTATAGCAGTGTCTCTAATAAGCGATGCTGAAGCATAGACTGTAGACACACAAAATATAACTACATCTCCTGGGAGATGCTGATTAAAATGCAAATTTTACAAACATGCTTGATGTACACAATTAATTTGAGCAAAATTAAATCACATGAAACTGTTAAGAAAGAGTAATGCTGGCATTAGCTTACTAATCCTTTTACAGCATTTAGAAGATTCACAACTTTTTCAGTTGCTGATATTCAGTTGTTAATACAGGAGGATTAATAAGACAATGAATATGTAAGAACGTCAAATTCAAGAGAAAACCACTTTCACTTTGAGCCACTCCAATATGCCATGATAACCAGTGAAAGTCGTGACTTTTTAATCCTGGACTTAGAGAAGGAGGGGCGAAAAGGATCAAACAATGAACAGGAAGTGCGGCTGAAAAGAGAGGCTGCATTAATTAGATGACACTGATAGGCTACAGCCGCGAGGACGAGGAGGAGAGGAGAGAGGGATTGAAACTGTTTGTAGGGTCTGCCAAACAAATGGTGCAGGTCCCTGCGGGAAAGAGATTATTATGGGCTCTGTGTCTGTCAAACGTGTGAACACAATACAAAAAAGGAGAGAGGGGGGCCCGAGGCAGTGTGGCTGCCTCTGAGGGCCACGAGGGCCCACGTTCTCCAGAGCAACCCTGGCCCTGCCAAAGAATGTCTGTAATCTGCAAGCTGACGGGTGATCCCGTGGCTCTCCCCAGCAATGGAGCAGGCTCCCCTATTGTTGGTAAGCCTCAAAGAAGAGAGGGAGGAAGCTGGGAGGACAGGGTTGGGGGGGGTGAAGGGTGTTTTGGGGAGGGGGGTGGGGGGGGGGATCGGTGTCCCTTTTCTCAGCCCATGCCTTATGAGAGCTCCCTGCCATTGTCTGAAAATTACAATTGCACTTTTCTGATCTTTTGTGTAGTCCTGTTGACTGTGATTATTGACTAAGCGGTTGGACATGGAAAGGATATGACCCCACCCCACACCTCCCCAGCCCCCTTTCTTCTTTTTTGGGGGGCCACCATGGACAGAGAGGAAGCAAGCCAAAGGTTTACACGTAGCATTAGACTTAAAAAAGGGTTTGAGAGGGCTTATGCGTAAAGAGCAGCAAGGGGCAGAGACTGTGCCTATGACAAAGACAGTGGGCCAACACAATGGCCAACCAAGGAATGACCATACAGAAAAAGGGAGAGAAAGAAAAAAGAGTAGAGAAAGCATTGACTTTTTCCCTCAGTGTGGGCAGTTTTTTTTCTCCCTGTTACTCCCCATCAAACAGATGCTAGGGCAGATGGTAGCGAATTAGCTGAAAATGGGCAAAGAAGAAATGAATCAGTATATTAGTGGTCTAGGGAGGACGGACATTATGAAATAAAGATTAAAGCGGCATTGCTGAGGGGAGCAGATTTCACTCAAGTGTTTGGAGGGGCTGGAGGTGTCATCAAGGTAACATCCTGTATGCTAACTTAGGGTACAGGTTGAATGATGTGCTGTATTAAAGGTTCCAAGGAATATGCAATACCGAGGGATGCTAAGGTTCATCGCATATGCATGAACGTTGTTGAGTTATACAAAAATTGCAATCAGGTAAGTAGTGCAGTTGAACAAGTTGATGAACAGACTGAAGTGTCTCTTTCCACTAAAATGTAGTTCTGTGTTTCCATCTTTGCATTTTTTGTAGTTCTTTTTCCTTTTATTTAGCATTGTTATAATGAGACATCCTTGGGTATATAAATGGTGTACTGCCGTTTTAGGAACTGACAGAAATGGCAATATAGCAAACATTGACTGGGTTTAGACCATACAACATTAGGACCAGTAATTCTGACTGCCTGTTAGATTTATCTGGCACAGGCTGAGGGGAAAGCATGTACTTTGTCTTCAGACATGAAAACAGCATCTCAAGTGTTACAATTCCAGAGGGGGAAAAGTGGAATTGCTGTTTTTACATTTCTGTATCATTTCTGCCCATAAGGAATATGGATAACAAATGAAATATTCAGCCCCATTGTCTGATTTATTTCTTTTATTATCTGCAAATATCACCCGGGCAGTTTAAAGGATAGCTTCCTTCCTTCCAGGCTCTCTCGCTGGGGGCCTGACAGCCTATCAACTTTATACTGCATAAACAGGTCAGGATTGTCTGAGCTTTCCAATATGTTATACTTTAAGGTTTTCAGCATGCAGAATTTCTAAATAGAAATTGAAAAAAGGAAAGGAAAAATCCTTGAGGGGATGCTACAGAGTCCCTTGCCTCAGATATGATACATTTCTACTATGTCTGTTTTTGAAATGGGGTAACAAAATGTGATTAATTTCAAACCAACTAGAGACCACCACATCACAGTTTTGCCGACTGTAAGTAATGCTTCCATTCTGGAGGAAAGAAATGACTGACAGCTGCTCTGTCTTCGGGTTAGGCTGCAGGTTTAACGTTTTGTTCAGCATCCCTATGTTTCATTCAGTCCTGCCAGAGACAGTCATAGCCTACTTTGAAAATTGAATAGCAGTCCAATTAGCTATTTGTAACTGACCATAAATGACTGGCAAAAAACATCTAACAAGGGCAATTTAAAATTTAGGAAGACAGGTTTAGAGGGTATAAATCTCTATACAAAAACACATTTACAGTTCAATAATTACTGTTTAAATAGATCATATTTAACATTAGAAATGTTGTTCTAAGATTGAATGACACATTTATTGAAATATTGAGCTGGTAAACTTCCTTGGACCAAACAGGGACCATTGATGCTTTTTATGATCAATCAATGAAGAATCAAATAATTCACAGGTTATTATTTTCTAATTATCCTTTCACCATGTGGAGTAAATAATAAGTTGTTTCTGTACAGTATATTAAGGTGCAACCACAAGTCTTGTAATCCCCTTCCCCACTGTAGTCACAGTGGTACGAGTGAATGACACCACATTGCACATTGTCCTGCAACAATACAAAAATATAACACCATGTCCTTGAAGGCCAAATAAAAAGGTTTTGTCGTTGGTGACCAATAACCGAGACAAATTTATGAGTGTCTGGTCAACCTCATAACATCTACAAAGTACTGGGGTAAATTAATAGATCTGCCCTCTGACCTTGGGGGAAAAGATGGCATGGCCGATGCAGGATTTGCCCCTCTCCATTTCTTCCCAGTCTCCTTTCACTCTCTCACTCTGCATTTCCAAACACAGAGGGCTAAAGATAGTTATTCCACCTTGAACCGATCTACAGCGCCTCCCCAGAGAGCACAGGTCCCCTAGTGAAACCTCATACAGTATAGAATTTCTCAGTCACTGAAATGGCAGGAGCAGAATATTCAGCAAGCCTCACTTTAAATCAAGATAAAAGACTGAAATGGAAAATAATAGGGGGAACAAACCCCTGGACGCCTTAGTCCCCTAATGGAAACACATGGCTGAAGGCTGAGCTGTTGTCAGCAGCAGCCGCTATGACATTCCTTTTTGATAATCTGGCCTGCCATAAAATTAGAATAGCAAATACATCCTGACAGAGATGCATGTTCCTCCTCTATTGTGCCATCATAAAAAAAAACTCCACTGGTGACTCAGAACGCTACAAACTTCAATTTAAATTTACAGCGCTGCGAAAGGAGAAGTGATATGCACTCAAAAATTTTAATAACCTATTAAGTTACGACTTCAATTTCATTTTATGAATATTTTCCTTAGGGAGCACAGCCATCACCAGAGAAAGATAGAAATTTAAAAAAGATAAATAGAGCCATTAATCTACAACATTTCTCTTCCATTATCCTTGAAAATGAGGAGTTATTTTTGCTCAGATCCTCACGTAATTAGCTCCTTACACTTGATTCACTAGCCAGAAAATGACCATGTTCAGAAAATTAAAAATGTGTCATTAAGTGGAATTTAACATAATATCATTTATCTTTATTTATTTCCTGTCTGACAAGCGGCAGCCTTGGATGTTGATCAGGCTTTTGTGTCAGAGACTGTGAACAAGGACCTGGGAGTATAAAAGGAACAGGAGTCCTTAAATGAAGAGTTTTACAGTACAGTGTTGTGGTTTAAAGTCTTTTCATTATGGATATTTGTCCTACTAATGACCCTGTCATTTGAAATGGCGACTTGTCATTTGTGTTGATGTGTGAATGGCAACACCATGTTACTCTGTTCCCTCCATAAATTCCATTATAGTAACATATCGTTTAGATTTGATGTTCCTACGAATGTATGGCTGTGTATTGGCATATTTACCCCTACCAAAAATATAGAATATAAACATCCTATTGGATATTTTATGGCTAAATAAAAATGCAAGATACATTTAAAAGAGAAGTGGTTTGAGGCTATGAGGTCGCCTTGTCTGTGACCCCTGAGTCCATGTGCATTACATTTTGGCCTAATGGTGCTGTGGATATTTGGCCTTATTTGAGAAGACGAGGGACACAATCCTGTTAAGTACAATACATTTGCTGGACTCTCTATGGTTAAGGAAATCAAAGGGAATTTAACAAATGTGGTTTGGAACCAAACTTTCATAATAGCTCTGTCTCTAAAACATATTGTCATTGATGAACATACTATTCCATTCAATTAATTTTCCTCTGATCTGAGTATGTTTTGACACAGTAGTTCTGAAATTGCAATTACGGGTATGAATCAACCCTTTTTGCTTAGTTTGGTTGGTTGTAGTTGGTTGGTTGGTTGTGGATTTTGTATAAAACTTTCATTCAAAGGTCATTTGATAACAAATGGATGTGAAGTCTTATCAATGGCCTGGCCATTGTGGCCAACTGATTCATGCAAATCAACTATTATGAACATATAACCTATTTGTACATTTTAATTTTATTAAGAGTTTGTGAATAGAAAAGATTAGGTTATGGAGGTGGATGAATCTACAAAGATTTTGTTTTTTGAAGCCAGTGAATGTTTCCTTCCAGATGACAGTACAAGGTGATCATTTCAATGTAACTCACAACTTTATTCCGAAGTTTTTTTATTCTAGTTTTTCTCGTCCTTAACCGTCACCTCAACCATTTGGTTAACCATAGCTTAACCTAACCTTCCGGCTAAAAACAGACAAAAAAATCTTATGGAAACACATTCATCATTCTGGAATCACTTATCATTAGTTGAAATAGATTATAAGAATCCAGAATGATATGGATGAGACGTACACTTCTGTGCTGTTGTGTATATTTTTGTCATCTGTTAACTCAACACAAAAAACTGTACGAGTATGGTCATCGCCAGAGTGCACACAGCAGGCTATCCATTAAGATTTAATTGATCATCAGAACGAATGGGAGAAAGAAATGGAGTTGATAATGATGAGAGGAACCATTTTGTCTGACTCCCATTACAGTGTAACAACATTCTTGTTTAGTTATTATTCTCCTGTGACTAAGGGAATAGGGAGTAAAACGCCACATGCTGCACTTTACTAATGTGGTCTGTCTCCTCCAACTGTGCTACATACGTTTTAGGTCCACACCAAACACATACTAAAAGGTGGGAGGAATTAAGACTTTGACTATCATTTTCTAGACATTGTGAAACGGTTTTGCGACACAAAAGACATCTCCAAAATGTGCTTCAGAAACTACAGAAACAGAAACTACTAACAGAAACTACGAACAAAATGATAATGCCATAACTTACAAGAGGTACCGAACCCCTTGTGGTGGATTGTGTGGGTATCATGTTACTGGTAAATTAGGCATCCATGTAGTACAATAGAGCCTTCACATCAAATGGTTAATACAGGCTGTCGTCACCCATGCCTGCTTCCCTAAAGCAAAAGCACATTACTGCTAGATTTAAAACTAATAAACTCATTTTATAATAATATGTGCGGCTGGGCTGGTAATAAATCATTATGGGAGTTCTTGTTCCCTTGATATAGTATTGAGGCACTGACCCCAATCAGCACTTGTGACAAATATTTGGAATTACAGTGGGGAGTTGATTAATTTCACCAGATCCTAGGATGCGTTGAGGAGATGATGCGTACACTTTAAGTGCATTAGAGAGGGATGTGTGTGTGAAAGAACTACTGGAATCACATACAGAATACCTCAGTAAAGAGCACTGCTTCAACATGGTCTTTTCTGGTTGTTCATGACAAACTACTATGGCAAACTCTACTGAATTCTTTCAAGACTTGGCCTTTTACAGCACAACTTATCTTCTTTTGGATTGGCTAGATTATGTGTTGGTGGTGGAAAAGACCTGTGGGTATCCTTTAAAAGGCAGGATATTAAACTTGACATCCTAAATATGGAGGCAGGAAGAGTGTTTGACATACATTCATAGAGATTGCCTCAGCGATGGCTGAACTTGGTATTCAATCACTTGTAATAGCAGAGGAAGAAAAGCGCATCCTAAAGATGCACAAACTACACACCACACACATTTTTCACCTCCCCCTCCTCCTAAACAACACCAAACAGCTTACATGCAACTCACATCGATTCAGTTCCCAGGGGCACAAACCAATCTCTTCTGTCTCCAGACCTTCTTTCTGCCTCAACATGAAACAGCCATCAAACCCATTAATCCATCCACCGAAGATGACTATGACTGATTTGGCCGCCAAACAATCTATTTGTATCTCTCTCACTCTCTCTTCTTTTGCGGATGTACAAAATATCACAAAAAAGTGTCACTGGTAATAGTTCCACAAGAGTGAAATAATAGAGTAATAAGGCAATCAGTGTTTGACCTTGGAGGACAGCTAATTCATCTGCCCATCTATCTTAATTATTTCGTCTGAAATGGGTACAAAGGAGAAACTGAACAATTCGTTCATTGTGCTATGACAATTCAATGTTTTATCTATGGGGCCCCTTAAAAAGAGATTTTTACCTGATGCAGCAATTCCTTGCCTAGAATTTTGGAACTCTGTTACCAAATGGTAGTCTTCGACAAAACATACAGGGCATGTTATATTACTGGAGGACCTATCAACAATGCAAAACACAATGTAAAATATTGCTTTATTATATTGCCCAAAAAATGCTTTTTGCAAATAATCCAGTTCTAAAAGACTTTAATCTCCAGTTTGTTCAGAAAGTTAACACATTTCACACCTGAAACATATTTCTTTATAAATGTAAGGTATGCATGACATCATACTGCACAACGTGATGATTACATTTCACCTTTTGTGGCTGTACCTGACTTTGCAAGTGACTTAACTATGGTGACTTTATAACGACACACTGTAAACCAAAAACCAGAGATGTTCAATAGAACATGTCAACCCCCTACCAACCTTGCTAACTTGCTTGAATGCAAAGCAGGCCATCTGATGGTGGAGAGCAGAAGGTAGGAAGGCATGTGTCTGGGATAGAGGCTGCGTAGGAGCATTTGTCATGAGACAGTGACAAAAGGGGGTTGAAGGGGCCTTGCTCAATGCTATTCACAGACAATTTGTAAGCCAGGCTGTTGAAATCAGGCCAAAGACTTGCGAACAGCTGGAGCCTCACCGTGATTGATAAATGTGGGCCCCCAAGAACTTCATTTTGATATGAATGAAGACAAAAGCGTGACAACATTCAGTGAGTGTTTAATATTACCGTCATTAAGTGGCAACAGCGGACTAGCCCTTAGTCCTCAGCTGGGGATACACAGAGCCAAAAGGGAGGTCAGAACCCTCGCTTAATTAACATTTTTATGACAAAATACCCTTTTTGTAACTGTTTCGTAATTAATTCGCATTTCAAGACGAGTGATTAAAAGAATGTTTAATCTAGATTTGAGGGATCTCTTAATGGATGGTATTTAGTTTACACAGAAGACAATGGAGACCCTTAGGAGGGTCTCAACATCAAGTACCTCTATGACGTTTCATTTTGGCCCAACCAGTTCATTGACTTATCTTACACAATTCTTTGTGACATTATAATGTCTCCGTTTCTCCTTTAAACATACTGCATGAAACGGATGGTATAAAGACAAATAGACTCAGTAATGCAAGTGAAAATGTATAAATAAACAGCATATTATCCGTCTTTTTAGACTTAGATACAATAAATACAATGTGTAGATTGAACTTTGAGCTTAAGAGGACATCTTTGCCCATTTCATCACCGATTCTACAGAAAGATACATTTAAGTATATTAGGTTATTAGTGATACTATCATTCTAGAACATTCTAGAACCAAACTTAAACCATTATTGGCAAAAAGAGTCTACGGGCTCACAGGCTTCTAAAGATTTTGTGACCCATTTGAGTATCGGTCAGTCAGACTCCATGGTGATCAATATCGTCAGGTGGGATATTATTTAGTCTACAGTGTTCGCTGGCTTTCAAACCTACAAGAAAAATCTTCATCAACAGCTGATTTTACTCCTCTATGTTCCATTGCCTGTCGTATGTGCACGTATGATGTGTATGACTCATTATTAACTCACAGAACATAGATTTTAAAACAATAAGATATGGACATAACACTTCAAATCTACTGAAATATAGTTGTCCTTTTGTTTACAATTCATCATATTTCGGTGGGGATCCAAAATAAGCTATTTCTGCCCAACTCTAAATTTTTGGTCTCTGAGTTAAGCACATTCATCCCTGACCTATTTAATGGCTGGATAGTGGCAAAGACCTACAGCGCAAAATTGAAAAGTTTTCCATCACTAAGTGAAATATATGGTGGAGACTGGAGTCCATAAATAAGGGAAAATAGTTCTATTTACATTTTCTATCCGATTTTAGACATTCCCTGTGACAAAGGGTGAACAATCATCCAGTAATACAGTTCAGAATCTAATCTGCCAGCAAACACGATAAATGAGTGAATACTGATTAACTTGAAACATCCACTTGGCCTGTTGTTTTCACACCCTCGGTAGAATGGGACAAGAAGGGGTGGTGTGTGGGGTGGGTGAGGGCCTTTATGGAGAGAAGCACCTCTCAATATTCACAATCCCAGTGTACTATATGAAGTCTCAAAGGAGATATCAATCTTACTTTGAAGCACCAGGGTTTCATTTGTTTGTGAGGGATGTGAGGTGCTGCCTAAATGACTATGCCAATTCCTCAAAACCCACTTGCAGTTGACACACCAGTGCCTCTGCATTCATTGTTATGGGCCCAAGTTTGTAGACCCATAATTGAAATCGCCCCACTTTTCAAAGTCTTGCCCACAATAAAGATCTAGACATGTGCAATCGATATCTGTTACCAGAGTCACATTACAATGCAGACATACAGTACACCAATACAGACTAAATACATTTGGTGAGGGGTTAAAGGCTGCCTTAGATAACAACCTATTATGCTCTACATTATGATTACAGTATGTTCATTATATGAGGGTGTTATCTGGAGAAAGTACACTCATGCAAAATACAAAAGTACAATGCTCATATATTCGTCTAATGTTGTAAAATGTTGTATTTTTAATTTATTTTTAATTTTTTGCATAGTGTGTCATGTTACTTATGATGAAGTATTCATTAATGCTATGTGTGTGCTTTGTAATGTATTGGCACTTCACATTCTCCAAGAGAGTGCTCAATTTCAGAGAGGTCAGGGAAGAATTTTTAAAGTTCTCCTACATTGGCCCAAATGGGTGATCTGTTTTGTGTTTGATTTGCCCCTGTCCCCCCACCTCCCCCACTTCTTCCCCTCTGTGAAGCGCGTTGTGTTGCCTCCTGTTATGAAATGCGCTATATATAAATAAAGTTCGATGGATTGATTGAAAAGACTTTGTCTTCCCTTTATACATTAAGGCTACACCCCATCTTTCTTTAAGTAAGAGTAGTTACACTTCTGTAGCTCAACCTTTTAAAATGTTTATATGGCAGCATCTGCAGGCTCATCCCTGGATCCCAACAAAAGTAAGTACTCTTACACTTTTACACCATGCCAGTGGAAGAAGAGTGTCAAGCCATTCCTCTCCAGTTTTAGCTGTGCAATGGCCCATGTGGTTTCCTCAGAGTGTATTTAGAGAAGGGGCCTCCACGTCTGCTCAGTTGTGCCTGGTTTACCAACACTATTGATTGCAGGTGATGTTCTGGACAGAGTCCATCTGACCTCTGGAGGGGCTTAAATACATCATTGTCCGAGAGGGACCTCCTGAGACTTGGGTTATACTGTGTGTGAAGCCCTCTCCGCCTGACGCTCTGGGCACACTGATAAAGTGGCAACAAAAAAAGTCAACAGGACACATGGATAAGCACTCTTTCTGAAATGTAGTGCAGAATCTAAAAATTATGAAGCATTTGTGGAGTGTGTGCATTATCAGTTGAGAGTCTACAGGTGCTCCTCTGTACTTTCAGCATTTTACCTATCTTACAGTGCAGAAAACAGAAATCTGAATATAATAGTAACGTTGTAAAATGTGCCATGTTTTACCCAGTAAGTAAATTATACCAAAGTTCCTGAGGGCCTAACCCAAGGGGTTGCGACATTCACCCACACATATATCAAAAGATTACCGTTCTCTTCTTCCTTTTACCGCACAGTACAATGCTAATTGGAATGATTAATAAGCGGTCATGTTAACATCCTTTAATGCGTGTGGCAAGCCTTATTCTAAACACACCTCAGAGCCGTTGATGGAAACCCAATGAGACATAGGTTTTACCTGCCATGAAAGTACCTCAGCGGTTGTCAACACATTGTGGGGAGTGTGGAGGGGGAAGTACGCTTTAAATTAATTAACATCAGACCTCTTGTAGCAGTTCAGTTGTGTAAACAAACATTATAATATGTTGTAATTAATTAAATCTGCCAAGCTTCTCCGTTCCTCTCATTGATCTTTTACTCACTTCACTTTTGGTTCACGTTAAAGAGTTTATCACTGTGCAGGACACATCCCCATCCAGCACAACCCTGACAGAGGTGGCGGGAGGCCCAGTGCTAAGCCCCTATATTATCTTTTACAGCCCACAGTAAACTGATTGGGATCTGTGTAACGGAAAGACGTGTGATATACAAAGACATCACACCTCCACTCAGAGCATGTCGTGGCTTAATCCGTTTTTCCATAATTCTCATAAATATTTGTGAAATAAGATATCTATGCTAAGCCTGTTATACAATAAGAACCATGGGAGATACTGTGCAGTGGGTCTAAATACAATTATTTAAAATTCAGTCTAAATACTGCAGAAAAATATCAAGAAGCCTTCCAGTTTCCCTTTTCTAATAATTATTCAGCAGTATCAGTTGGTTCATATTAAATAACTTTCCCAGTGTTATTCAAGGCCTCTCCTGTGTCCATGGAAGCCCACTTACAGCTCTCGTGATTCCTGTTTGATGTCTGTAATGCTCACGCTCCCCAGCTCTACATAAGAGCTGCTCACGGGTGATGATTCTGGAATCGATTTGCCATCCTGACAAACGAAGGGCACAAAAGGCTGAGCAATCAGTCCAAGGCTGGCTGCTTTTGGCCCGGAGAGAGGGGAGATGCTGGGCGAGCGCAGGGCAGGCATGGCTGGTCCGAATCATGAAGAATAATGTTTAGCCTGGCAGATGATTAGGGATGTTAATTTTTTTTTTTTGGGGGGGGGGGGGGGGGGGGGAGGGGGATTGGAGCTTTGTGATGTCACTTTGGATATCTGAGCAATCTGGCAGGGTTGATCCTGGCGAAATGCTGCTCAATTTGCTGGGGCTCCTGCTCCATTTGCCTGTTAATGAGCACTGTTGTTGGAGGTACCCATGTGTACCATGTCACGAGGCTAGCAGGCAGCACCTTCACCTGACGCTCTGACCACAGAGCAGCGTGCCAGCCAGCATGACAGATGTTTTCACAGGCTCAGGAAGATATCCAGGAGAGAGCCGGTACAGTCAGAGGGCCTGGGTACGGCACAGGCAACAACTGCTACAACATCTGTCTGCCTCAACACAGACCAAGCAGACTAAGGACTAAGCTCTTTTCTGTGAAAGGATATCCGAGTGACACAAGAATTATGTTCCACTGGGTGGCTGAACATAGGGATCTCAACATGATAGATGACAATGCAGACGTGGAAATAAACTATTTATTCCACAGCATTCATGTCGTTACAAACAGATTTTTTTTTTTACGGAATGAAAAACATAGTCGTCAATTCCTTGATATCCACATGGTATACGTACCGGCATGTAAAAGCGTGGCCTGAATGAGATTTGAAAGCTGTTAGTTGGTTGTTGCACATTGACAGCTAGCTGTGAGTCTGTGATTTACTGGTAGTGGTGCTCTCCTGAGTGATTCCAGTGTCACAGGATGGATGGGCAGGGTAAACTCATTACGTCACAGCATGACAACAGCAGTTAATTACTAATGAAAGGGTGAATTCTCCACAGTCTTCTCTTCTGACGGGATGAGGCTTAAAACGGGACCTCCCTGGCCACTCCTGAGACAAGAGGTTGTACACATATTAGAGGAAAAATAAGACACTTGACGAAGGGTGAATATGTATGACCTGCACGCCTAACAAATGTAAAGGGATGCATTTTGATACAAAAAAACAATAACATTGTAGCTACATATCTATAGAGTAGTTTCCTTCCAGTTTAGCTTATTTAGTTATTACGCAAGTGAAACTTGGTCAAGGGGACTGATAGGCTTTCCAGGGGAAAGTGGATGTTAGCATCTTGTTAGTGTTACATCTTGTTTTAGTAACACAACCTTCAACTGCCACTTTGTGACATATATTTACCCCCAGACTGTGCCTTCTCAGACTTTTGTAATAGCCTATAGCTCAAACACCATTTGCTTATAGGTGTTGCTTTGTAGTTGCATGGTATGTAGTGAAATGATAGTTAAAGAAACCTTGATGTAATTTTTTTTTAAGAAACACAGTAGTTCATCAGAGGATTAAAGGTTGCTGTGGATACTTCAGGGTATCACTGAATGACATGTGCCTATACTGTAGGTTTTGGACTGTACATTGCAGCAATAACAGTGCTTCATTAAACATACCCATTAAAACACAGGCAGAGTATGGAGACCAAGTTTAAATGACAAAAGCACTGATCTGAGATAAGTATAAATATGGTGTAATTCAGCAAGGTTTCATGCCTGGTTAAGCATGTACATCTTTTGGCGGCCCACTAACTGGTATTACTTCAGCGCAATATTTCAGTGCACATCAGCACCCGGGTGAAATTAACTCTGATATGTGAACAGACCCAGGTCCAGCACTCCAAACTGTCTCCTGATTATATCGAGATAGATAGAGCAAGCCGCTCACAAAGCTCCCCCCAATCTACAAGCTGTCCCGGCAAATTTAAATACGCCTTAAAAAATGAGAGGGCCTCCATTAATGTTTGTGCTGCGGGAGAACTAGGTAATAGATGCAATGCCTTGAGAGCGTGTTGAAGACAGTAGATTTTTTTTCTTCCTCTCCTACCCAGCCGTGATGTACAGATGTAAATATGCTGCTTAAAGGGTACCCCTCCCTCTTTGCCTTTCTCTCCCTCTCCCTATCCTCCGTTCTCTCCCTCTCTGTTTCCCTCTCTGTTTCCCTCTCTGTAACCCTCCCTCTCTCTCTCTCCCACTCCCATCTGCCAGACTATAGTTTAAAATTCTTAATCCATGAGCAACCATTGAACATTAGTGAATTGCAAATTACAGATGTTATACTGTCTCCGTCTTTTTTTCCGGTTGTGTTTGTGCGTCCCACTGTCACTCAGTGTCGCATACGCGTCCCTCGCTCCTCTGCATTCATTAGGCGCCCTGTGCCATCATGGCACCATATGACACTGTCATCATTTGGTAATTAAACCTTTGCTCGTTTAAATATGAAAAGCTGGCATGAGTTTGATCATAAACAACGTTGCACAAACCAGACTTTCCAGACTAGATGAGATTTCAAGCAATATTGTGGCATGTTTTTTTGTTTTTATTTTTTGCTCTGAACCAATATAATTTTGTAGATGAAGACGTTACTCGGAGATATTGTTTCTTTGGCACATATTTGTTGAGATTCTTTCCATTACTTTATTCAAAATAGACTTGGAAAGGGTGTCTGCAAGGTTTAGCTCCTTACTTTCTTGAGGGCTTTTATTCAACTCTAAAATACAGTGTAAACAAAAACACAATGAAAGCACATAAAAACAATAACAAACTGCAAATCTGTATGGCATAAAAGCATTACACAGGAAGACAGCCTTCATCTTGGAAATCATTCATTGAATGACAGTTTGATGTCCAGGAGAATAAAAAGGTGGACAGTTAAATGAATACTAAATGTATCTCAGATGAAGAACAACCTCAGAAAGGTGGAGAGGTTTGTGGGGTCCAATCACAAAAGATACATACAGAACATCACACTGTAGCAGAGGTCTATTCTCTAAGCGTTAGCTCTAAGAGCTCAATCATACAAGGGTATGGATAATAAAATACCACCACCACCCGAGGACAATTGTCGACACCTCCCGGAATCTAAATCTACATTCACATACAATGTTCTATCACAGAAGGCTTAGCCAAATGGCTTTCAGAGCAGAGATGCCCAAACCATTATAGCCCCAACTCCCGTTTTATTTTATTACCTCTAAACAATCTTACTTGGAGCACTCTGCTGGCCTACCTCCATGCTCAGAGTCAGTGGAAAGTATGTGGGAGGAGGCCACTCAGTCACATTATGGCTTTCCATAGATCAAGGTCACAATTTTCATGATCATTACACCACTGAAGGTGACAGGCAGCATTTACAGAAGTGATCAGGAGCTTATGTGGAAACTGCTCATCCGTAGATTTCTGGGGAGTGCAGTATATGTGTATACACAGTCCACCCCGCCCCCCAACCGATTCTCACTCCTGCACACACAGACACAGAGGCATATACAAAGTTAAGACTTCAAAAACATTACAGAGTGAAGACAACTTGAACAATCCTAAAATGTTACTTATAAATACAAAAATTATTGATGTTGTGCAGGGAACATGTTGTGGATGTCTCATTGGACTGTACACATGAAAACCAAATATGCTTGACATTAATGATTAATGAGGTAGCCAAACATATTCTGTGATTTTATCTTCATGGCATGCTAATGCTAATGGTGAGCAATTATACATTCACATGCCATTGGCTAACACATGTCACAGGCCCACCGGACAAAAGATCTGGTTCCCATATTGCTGACGTGATGGAAGCTGTTCCCTGTCTGGTTGGGATAGAGGCAGCTGTCTGGGCACCTCTGGGCAGCCTCAGGGTGATCTCTGAAAAACACTGTATACATAACACACAGAGACACGCGACTACACAGACATGGAAACAGCCCAACAAAACATTGACAAACTAGGGTCTTCTAAAACAAGTAGCCTGCAAACAGTGAGTTTTCACTATAATAAAGTCATTTGGTTGTATATTTGAAAATGCTGGATATCACTTTATTATGGAAATAGATTCATATAATACAATAATGGATTAAATGGATTAATATAATAATGAAGGACATCTATTAAGAGGTATGGTAGCCGGTGCATTCCTAACTGATTTTAATGATTAAAAAAAGTTCCAACCATGAGGGGCACATATCTGACTATTCATGTGGAAAGTTTCAAGGGGTCAAGTTTCCTTCACCCCTTTTCCCAATACAATGCAGCATAAAGACCATCTCTGAAGTGATATGAGCACAGTCCTATTTTTAAGTCCAGCACCGCAGGGCAAATTTAATAATTATCCAGAAATCTGCATATTGTATGAATTGCAAGGGTGCATTTTAAGCCTTTAATGATATTTTTTCTTATCCCTTGGTGTTTTCATTCCAGAGCAATAAAAGCGGAATACCTATTATCAAAGGAAAAATGTGTGTGATTGACAGGTCTGCAATAAAAACTCCACCTTTCTGACATTTAAAATGGGATATGGAAGAAAGAGGTAAGGGCTGGGCTAAAGCCATACAATACCAGTTGTAACTTCCAAATGATACACAACATGAAGGTCTGTGGGATGATGCACCATTGCAACTTCAAGCGATGATTTCTGAAAACTTTACAGCTATTCTGATTAAAAGAAGAAGCCCAATTTACCACTTTGCATATATTAACTTCTCTCTCTCTTTTTGATTATTTTGTCTGGCTGTTGGGTATAGATAGGGTAATGTAAATTGTACATGAAAAGGGGTGCCCCTTCTGGTCAAAAAACGATCATCAGTTGTGCGTATTAGTTGCCATAGTATAATGCCAGTTTAGTCATGTTTCAGTGTAATAATCTGATTACTATCGTTTTTTTCAAATCATGCATGCATGTTTACTGTACAAAATGTATTCGTTCATTTAAAAATGCAAATCAGATGCTAATTCTGGTTAATCATTTGCTGTACCTGAGGCATGGATAGCTCTGAAACTACAGTCTGACTGATTTTGTGCTCAGGGTATGAAAAGTAATTTTAACAAAGTGTATACTAATCAAAGTCATTGCATTTGTACATCACTTAAGGCCCATACTGTAAATTCAATCTGAAGACAATGTGTGTGAGCATGTGTATGTGTGCAATGGAAGCAGTGTCATAATATCAGAAATCTATTTTGTTGAATGTTTAAAACTCAGGAAAATGTTTAAGTGCTTCGGGTTTTACAGCTGTACTCAAAGAGAACCTTATCAAAGACAGGTACACCTAGCAACATAAGGTGTGGATTTTATCATCTGAAAAATGGCCCCAAAAGCTGTAAAAAATTCACATAGATTTTTTATTTTCAATCTTAATATTTGATGATTTCTCATGAAAAGACAGTAACATTAATTGGCTGCAATCATCCATGAGCAATGGACTACAATATCTGACATACTTATTTGTATTCATCAGTATGAGATGTAGGATATTATAGTGAAAACCCTTATTAAAAGCATAGTATTCAAACAAGTTTATAACAAATAATATTTCAAAGAAAAATAATCGAATTGATGTAATTCTATAATTTAATATTAAAAACATACAATTTATCAAAGTACTTTTAATTAATGTTAAAATGTGTGGTTTGATTGGTGACCATTGCATGTGAGAACAAACAATGTTGGTAATATTCAAGAAAATAAATTGACACACAGTAGGTCAGGATGTAGGCCAGTGGATCACCACTGAGCTGACAAAGATGTGCTCTAGAGCTTTAAGGAGCCAGATCAATATTGACAGTCATTAACCCTCATACTGTATGACGTTTCCAAGCTCAGCGTAACATCGTTTGCTTCCAACACATTATGTTGTCTTATCATTTTGTTTCAAGAGGGAAGTCATTGAAGTCTGTGTATTTTCTAAACCTTTCCATCAATGTTGTGTGTGTCTGTGTGTTCATAAATATATATACTGTGTGTGTGTGTGTGTGTGTGTGTGTGTGTGCAAGCACTACTAGAAAAACATTAAAAGCAACAATATAAGTTATATATTAGGCCTCTCTTCACTCATTTCAATTACTGTTAGGCTTATCTTTTTTGCCTAGATTTATGTTTTTGCCCAGGTTACTAATTTACAGAGTTGGATTCCTCAAGGCCTGTAGTCCCATGATGGCTGACAATTGGCAACAACTTTCTAGAAATGTATTTTCATTGGTAAGGGGTCCTGTGTAATTTGCTGAGAAATTTAGCCTAAATTGTTATCACATAAGGTTAACAGGAAACATAGATCTCACACTAATTCACCTTTTAATTTTTGATTTAAACGGAGAGATCAATTGAAAACAATTGTAATGATCTAATTAATTATAGCAAGATTAAAAGCAAGTGCAAAATCAATCTATGATGGTGTTGAGGATGGAATCAAATTGATGCCCCATCTGTTCTCGAATATAGCACTCCAGCAAGCTGTGTCAAGTAACAGCTGATAGAACGAATCTGTGGTATACAATTTCTGAAAGTATAAACCAAATACCTCATTGCATTTTGCATGTGTTCAGCAATTGATATGTCAGTCTCAACTCATAAATTGGTTTATAGAAGTTACAACAGTCAAATTCTAGGGCATGCCGAAGACTGTTCCATTAAGTTTTTACTTTTTTGATCTTAAAGAAATGTACAAGGATGTACAATATTCTACGATGGAATTATATTTGAAATACAAGATCTGAAATATAGCCTATTCACTTGTATATGCATAACAATGTTAGAAAATTCCGCCCCCCAAAAAAGAGTGAAATAGTATTCTGCGTTGAGTTGTTTTTAATAAGAAACAATTATCAATAAAACGGTGAATAAGCATAATAATGGTAATAAAATATAAAATAAGTAATGCTATTTAAGACCGACTTGACGTGCGCTTTGAAAACGTGTTTTATTTAAAACAGTAATAAGTTGCGCATTCAAAATAGGTCTGTAGTTATCTTTAATCAACTTACATTACTTAATCACAAAAACTATCTTTCTCTTGATATCCAAATGAATGATCAACTTACAACCAGTGATGTCAGCTTCTCACTCAAGCACGCTGCAGCTACAAAGAAAAAGTCATATCGATTTGTGACGTTAACCCGTTGAACGAAGGCGACACGCGCTTTGGCAAGAGGCTGAAAAATAACATCCCCCTTCTCAAAATAAAGTTAATTGCTGCTCACTTGGTAAAGTTCTCATATCTCATCCCCGCTTCAAGGACTGAAATGATTTAGTCTTTTTGTACATCCTGAATGCGGGGATCCCAATTCTGTGCCGTCCCTCTCCCCAAGTCTGTCACCGCCTTATACGCTCACAGGACATTAGAAAGCATGGCTAAAGATAAATAGCTCTGTCAATATGTTAAACCACTTTAGTGGTTTCACGTGAGCCACAGAAGATTCTCAAAACTCTTGCTATCAATGCTATTATCAAATAGTCGTGCATAATTCATGATGTCAGTTGCAACATGTAGGCTATATAAAATCACAATACATGATAATGCATGTCCAGCAATAAGCTACATTTAGTAGTGCTGTTAAATTAGCAAATATTCATAAAACAGCATATCTGGCAGTACTTAGTAATGAACAATTAACAACTGTTATAAAAAATATAGTCAAGCACCAGAACTAAAAGTTCTATATGAACAAGCAAAGAACAAACAATTCATTCAGACATCGCCGTGTTTAAATTCCACTGAATAGCTTTAAGGGGTATCTGACCCTGTGTAGTTCCTGAATAGAGTGCCCTTTCTCTAAAAAGAAGGGTTATGTGCCACAGTATCGGGTCAATCCAAATACACGCGTGCTATTCAAATTACATGACAATGGAAATAAACAAGTCAAAACCTGGTGTTCGTTTAACATATGTGTTGAAAATAATTTCAAAACTGCGTTCTCTGTTTGAAGAACGTATTTCTGCCCAATTTTGCTGTGGGAGACCAAAATCACGCAGCGCACAAGGGCAGGGGGATAGAACTGTGGGGGGTAGGGGTCTGTGCGTGCGCGCGCGCGTGTGGGTGGTGGGTGGGGGGGTCTTATAGAAAAAAGAATGTAGCTTTAAGGGAAATGTGCAGTCAACTGTGAAATTACAGCCTATAGTGCTACATATTGTACCAGAAGCTCACTCCAAAAACAGTAACAAAAAGAGAAATCATCCCCTAACCTGACCAGAGGCAGAGAGCGCTAGATGTGGCCGCCTGGTCCACCAAGATGTCCCCCAAAACGCGCAAACATCAAGTATACTTTGTACCTACACAGGACGACAGGGTCACTCACTACATGACAGGGATTAGCATCAAATATGAAGAGTGGACAGCTTGATCAGGAGAGAACCAAAAAGATAAAATTATGAATATCATATCAACATAGGATCGGCTATAACAAACCACAAACAGCAATAAATATAAAAGTGCACATTTATTACAGCAATTTAGCAATTTGAGTAATTTGTCTTGCTCTAGATATACAGAATGCACCGAATGTTGACATCATAATATCAACAAAATTAAAATAGGTAGTTCATATGTTGGAATAAATTGCATTCGAGAATATTTAAAAGTTAGATTTAGTGTCTGGCACATGATAACAGCCGCACTCTTGACTGTTAGGCCTACTGCACACCTAGAATACCCCCCCCCCCCCCCCCCCAACATCAATACGCTATAATCAATTGTATCACTAGGCCAAGAAAACCCCTTTAGGTTTCCTTACCGATTCACTTATTTGACACCCCGTCAGATGGCCTTTAACAAACAAAACCGTGCAGCGCCATCTACAGAAGGTGTGGAGCACTGCTAAGTGTTGATACACTTGCCGTCTTCAGTCCAATTTCACCTACAACCTCAACATTCCCTCCCAGCCTGCGCAGGCTGTATATCAAGGGAAGGTGTAATGATCACAGAATCGATATAAAATACGAAAGGTCAATGCATCGACGACCGATTGTCAAGTCTGCACCTATATCTCTTTGCACTGTGCGTTGCCTATTTTACAGAAGCTTACATGAGCACTTGTTTACATTACAGGGACACACATGCGAGATTTAGCCCACATTATGACTACATGTACATTGAGATGTTTTTGTGGCATCAAACATAAGCCATGAGCAGATATAAATTAGTGTAACTCTAATGCCTTTACCAATGTATGCTTTATACCATTGTGTGAATACAATTACAAGCCTTAAGCAACTCCTTGGGCCAAATGGTAGTCTACAGTAGGCCCCTATTAACAATTCATCTGCGATGTCATTTTAAGTTGCAACATCAAATAAAAACGCCATTCTTTCCAAATAATTTAATATAATTTCAATAATTTCAACCTTTTTCTAAACATATAGTTATATCATGTTCCCATCGTACTGTCCAAACTCTGATATTACACTCCAAATCAATTCCGTATTTATTTCCCTCCCCTTTCGGTGTGTCAGACCAAGGGACCTCCTCATTTGGGCTCCAGGGTTGCGTTGGCGAATCACAAAGTGTTGGAATCTATTGCCTTTGTCTGACAAGTCATCCATATAAGCAAGGGGGTCCGTGGAAGGGGAGGGGGGTTGCAGCTTTTACAAACGCACACACACGGAGGGGCTTCATTCTCAACCCAAAGATTCAGGCTAACGCATCCTATTGTAGAAGAAGGGAAGCTACCAGACTCCCACAGTGTGTCCATGTCGCTCCTGTCATTTCAATGCGTATCTAAACGTTCCCGCAACCGGCAAATCAAGGCCGCCTGGATTGAGGAAATATTACAAACTGCACAGGAGCATTTCTAGGCATTGTTTATTCGTCGTCATATTTTGAGAATACATCTTATAATTTGAGATTTCGAAAGTACTGATACAGGCTACACTTCACATTACTGAGACACGCTTGGGTCATGTTCTACACCTGCCAAGCCTTTATTTTCGGTACGGACTGCTAAACGAAGGCAACTTTTGAAAGAAGTTCTCAAACGTTGAGCAAGAAGGGCTAACCAAGTCCTTTCATCGAATAGACTTATTGCATTTCTTCACATTTTTATCTTTTTAACGAAGGCGAGACGGCGACTTCAGTTGATTATCTGTCTTTTCTTTGCTATCCAATGGATATTCACTGCAAAGCAGACCCCTTTCGGCCATGCACCGTAAGTAACCTATTGAGATTTCGAATATATTGTTCGCATCAGACAAATGTAACTATTTGGATTAATTTTTGCGTATAACAGTTGTATGATTGCCTAGCATGATTCACTGTCGTTCATTTAAAATACGCACAGTTGAAGCTTATTCGACCCTACGCAAACATTCTGAATCTCAACGTTTATTTTGTATGTTGAATTAGCAGACACACATGTTCAAAATTCTTCTTCAATATAACACACTTTTTACGATAAAGGCCGACGCACAACTTTGATCTAAATTGCATCATTGACAAGGACAAATCCCTGGTAATTAGGGTCTACAATTAGCTGAATTGTGGTTAGTGTAAACTTATCGAAAGAACAGGAGTTTGAAACAGGCGTTATTTGATCCTTCAACGTGAGTGACAGGTGCATACCAGTATTACGGACGCAGTATTATTGTAGCAATTCAATGATGGGCCAAATAACAGATTTACAATCTTTGCATATTTGAAAAAGTAGGCTAAGAGACAACTGTTTACGCTATAGGCATATTCGTATTATATGTAATTTTTCATTTTAATTATTCATACTTAATTTAATAAATAATATGTAATATGAGTAATCAAAGCTGTTTTAATTATTTACAATTACTGTGCAAGGAAAATAAAAGACTGTAACTTTATAGCCAACCTAAGCAAGGGGCTTGCGTAAAACATAACCAAGCCAACCTCTCGGCTTTAAACGAGCGGGAGTTACAAAAATAAAACATATAAAAGCGTAGACCTATAGATTTCTAAAGTCGAAGCAAAGTTGTAATATGCTGCTATATTTATGCATTTGTATATCATTTATTAAAACGTAAATGCGCGTAAGTAGTAGGCTACTACATATGACAAAAATAAAACAGAATCGGCCCACCAATAAACACACATTTCAGGTCATATTCTGAGACACAAATATTTATTATTTTACCAAATAAAGTTGATTATGTTGTAGGCTAAATGACCTTATCAAGTAGGCCTACAACTTAACACAAAAATAGGTAGGCCACTGACTATTTTGAAGTTTAAAGCTACAGAGTTGTAAATTATAAATCATCTAACCTAAACAGCCTCCGTTTCATAACATGACAATCTAAAAAAAAGGCAAGCTGCATGTGTTGCAGCCCTAAATGATGATATTGAATGTCCTACACCGTTATGTAATGTTATGGTTTTCTGTCTGTGCTGTTGTCTCCCATATAGGGCACGGAGGTGTGAACCAGCTAGGCGGGGTGTTTGTGAATGGCAGACCCCTACCTGACGTAGTGAGGCAAAGAATCGTAGAGCTTGCACATCAAGGAGTGAGGCCCTGTGACATCTCTAGGCAACTACGGGTCAGTCATGGCTGCGTCAGCAAAATTCTGGGCAGGTAAGGGCAAAGCAAATGTTCGAGAAACAACATTTTACCATGTTCGTTCCAATTCGTGTTAATACAATTGACCTAAAGCAAAACGTGACCACTTAAAGACAGGATGTGTTATCAATTGGCATGTTAAGTGCCATTAGCCAGGTCATCGCAAAAAGGAAATTGGGTATATAATTAAAAGTTCCATGAACTGAATACATTCAGGAATTAAAAGGCATAGCCTGTATTAAATTACGCCTGAATTGTTTTGGATTCGTGTCAGCAAAACATTTGAATGTTCTTAAAATATTTTTTCAGCTATCAAAAGGATTTTAAAAGGTAGCTATTTGTTTTATGCACTTGGAATGTTTGTCAAAAGTAGTGCCATACCAACACTTGTAGCATGTCATTTGAAAATAGCCTAGTTGCATGTTTCCCTTTTGGCACATAAGATAAAATTGGAAACCATTTAGTTTGTCCATGCGACGAGATAATATTCGAAAAGGCGACATATGGTCTTCACATGTTGTGTTGCAGAAGTGGGTAAGGCACACGTTTAAAACAGGGTGTCTGGCAGCCTACATGGGCAACAAAATAATGTTTTTTGGGGGAAGAACCCTTTCAAAAGGCGCGCAGATCGTTTTGGGGGCCTGAAATATTCTCCACAAGATTTTACTGGTGTTTTTTGATCAAAACGTTTCTTCTTATTGTTACAGATACTACGAGACCGGCAGTATAAAACCAGGAGTTATTGGGGGATCCAAACCAAAAGTCGCAACTCCAAAGGTTGTGGATAAAATAGCGGACTACAAGAGGCAGAATCCCACCATGTTCGCTTGGGAGATTAGAGACAGACTTTTAGCAGAGGGTGTTTGCGACAATGACAGTGTTCCAAGTGTTTCATCAATTAACAGGTAAGTAGCGTTTTCTTGGATTGGAAAGCATAGTGGGAACACAGTCTGTAAGCGATATGTCCCACATTAATGAACTACAAGTGTAGATTAGTTTCACCGTATAACACCAAGTATATGCGCAAGAGCATTATACTTAAGTAGATGATAGTATGAAAATAGGTAGGCTACATTTCACATGAAATTGACTTATCTAATCAAACCCTTTGGAAATATATCGCTATTCGTGTCTGCCCATTAACGCCGAGATCGAAATACATTTAACTGAAATTAATATTGTAGCTTAGCCATAGTTGAAATGTCACACATTACGGCTCCACGATAGGCTAAAAAGCCGAGTTCTTAATTAGAGGTCTGAGAAAACAAATAGAATTCATATAGCATAACAATATTCTCACATGGCCTATTGTCTATTACCTGCAGTCTTGGAGCAGTATAAAGTGTTTGACCAACTTTTTGTCGGTAAAGGGTGGTCTCAGAGGTGCAATTCAATCTTTTAGTCCAAACTCCCTCAACAATCAGCAGTACATCTAGCACTGAGTGAATCTGTCTAGATGAAAACCGATCAATATTCGGTGACCGGTTCCCTTGGCACTGGGGGGTAGCCTATTTTCAATAGCACATCTGAGTGTTTGAGACAGCATTTAACAAACTGAATTGCACACTGAAAAAGTTTTTTTGTAAAAAAAAGAAGAAAAAAAAAAGGATATAACTATAGCCTACAGTAAAACAATTATGAAGAGATATGCTGTGTCCTTTTACATAACCAAATAATGTATACAAATTATTTTAGCCTGTTTTGTGTTGTTGATCAGCATTACTTAAAATTATACATATTAATAAATTGATTACTCATTTTAATTTTAATTTGTGGTTGCATTGTGCCCTACTTAGCCAATTCAGTTATTATTTAATAGGCTACATGGAATGGGCATAAGAACACAATAATAATTTGTCGATTAAGCCAATCTAGCATGAATTATGGTAGAGTATAATTGTATAAGAATTCTTAAATGCTGTAACCTTTTCTTTGTGGTCCACCTGTCATTTACATCCTATTCTTGTTAAAGAGTTACCATCAGTGTTGGCATGAAAGGATTAATGCCATGGTGACTTGTGACATAGACCTTGACATGAGATTTGCAGTAATAGTGTAAATATCTCTACTAAGAATACTTGAGTATTCTGATTATGAGCATAGCAGTGAGGGAGGGAGAGAAAGAGCCCCATCCACCCCCCAGCCTGTCTCCCTGGCCCCCCTGCCAGAGATCCCCGGTGATGAACTTTGGTTAAGAGGCACTGTTCCATAGAGCCAGCATCAGCATTACATTTTAATGAGCTGACGGGAGAGCATGGACAGCTTCACACAAGACATCTTTTAAATAGAGAAAGGCTGAAGCAAAATTCATTTCATGGTTCGTGATTGCTTAAAAAGGCCCATTTAAGCAGGCTTAGACACATGTATGTGATAAATTCGGAATGTACATTAATATAATTAAAATACCCCTTTAAAGTTTTTCAATTCTAATTAAATTCAAGCGAGGTATTTTGGACTGGATACCCTATGTGTCTTTGTTTATGTAGGAAATTAAATAGTGAACACAAAGAAATGTAATTCTATTACCCAAAGATGAGAACTACTTCAACAGTCTTTAATTGAATAAAATAGAATATTTCCCTTTATAAAGTAACCTTTTAGCGGATGAATTGTAGGATTTAAAATCTTAACCACCTTATTATTGCCTCACTGGAACAGAATTGCAAACACACACACTCGCACGCATGCGCAAACGTACTGTTAGGCTGACTTTGACTCATTGCTAGTTACTCAAATAGTATACTTTCACTGATCTGTTGACATTGCCATTGCATTTAAATTGGGTATAAGACTTGAAGGAAATCCAAATAAAATCTTAGTTTTAGCTATGCACACACAAGGATTAGTATTCAATATATCTTTTTTTTCACCTCAAATGCACATGCCAGTGGTAGTTTTGTTATACAATGCTCATTAAAGTGTGCATTTGGACAGTTCAAAATATAGAAATTAAGCCCAAAAACGGGCAAGCATTGGCTTACAAGTTGCAACTGTAGAATGGGGCTCTTGTCTATGAACAGGAGAACACATGGGTCTCTGCTCCAACACACAGCTCAGACAAAGGGTAGGACCGCTGCTGCTACAGCAGACAGTGAGACTCTGACCCAGGGCCTGTTGACAAAAGAGGATGTTCCAGCTTTAAACACTTCTCCCCCTGCATGCATTATTAAATGTTACAGAGATGCCGTACACTATGCTTGGGCCACCGCAAGGAATTACCAACAAGAAATGGTAGCCACAAGTAGACATAAAAAAGGTCCTCAATGGCGCTCAATAATATTGATTCAGAAGTAAAGCAATTTTAATATTTCTTCAGGGAGATTTTCAGCAACATCCAAGTCATTAATTCATTCTACCAAATTGCTTTTCCAATATTGAGAACATGGATCCAAAATAAAGTATTGGAATTTATGTTGAACATACAAGCAATGGGGACAACTGTTATGAAGAAAGGGATAAAAAAGGAATCAAACATAAATATGTTGTCTATGAAAGGTATTGTATTCAGGCTACTTGGTTCTAAAAAGAGCTTGAGAGCCGTGGACATTTTCATATTCACCTTGTTACCATTTACCATATTTTTGTCAATCCACCCAGGTTGTCGTTGTACTGTACTGCATCCTTTGATATCTTAGCTCTTTTTCTATAGTACAAACCCTTTTATGTCTGAAAAATGTCATGAAAAAAATCATTCCACATCATCCTTCCACGTCAGTGCTGTGTTGTGAAATAAAGCAGAGTCCCAAGGGAGGTGTGCACTACAGCATAGTCCTTAGTCAACCTTAAATGCTATGTTCTAAAATAGGTCCCGTGCCAAACATGATGAATAGTTTTAAAGTTTACAAATTATTGTGACAGCTCCCTTTTTCCCCAAATGCCACTCAGATTAAAGGAATCTAATGCTGGCGTAAGCTTGTGCAAGGCAATAAGGAACTATTGCTTTCCTGTCACATATAATTTATAGCTTTCTATTTGCATCTGTTTGCCTGTGTGACTAATCCCCAACTTTTTCTCCCCAAGCCCCAATCAATACAACCTCATCCACATTGGCACTTGGGGCTGCTGGCTCTACAGAGATGTTTGATCTGAGAAGCAAAGGGCCAGTACTCTCAGATACCCCTATAAACCCCATTCAGAGACGGAGGGAGGGAGGGAGGGAGGGAGGGAGGGAGGGAGGGAGGGAGGGAGGGAGGGAGGGAGGGAGGGAAGGAGGGAGGGAGGGAGGGAGGGAGGGAGGGAGGGAGGGAGGGAGGGAGGGAGGGAGGGAGGGAGGGAGGGAGGGAGGGAGGGAGGGAGGGAGGGAGGGAGGGAGGGAGGGAGGGAGGGAGGGAAAGAGAGAGAGCTGATTAGTGTGGGCCAGGTAGAGTCAGTGAAGCTGATCATTGAGGTGAATTGATGTGATTTCATGCTTTGTTTGCAAGATCACTTGGACCAAAAGTGCAATGAAGACTTTTCTCTGTATCTTACCTTAAAGGTAGCGTAGGTTTATTATTAAACCTTTGCCAGTATTTTCATCAGCAACCGTACTTGGCTCGATCCTCACAAGATCTCTTACTCACACGTAAAAGCCCAAAATGGATTTTACATTCTCTTCATCATGTATCTTAATTATTATCAGTGCCAGTACGGGGCAAGTTCACAGTAATAACACAAACAATGACCCAGCCCCCTGTTGTGGCCCCCTTATATGTACAGTCTGAATAATTATAAACATGGTATTTTGCCTATTAATGCCTGCAAAATGAAACCAAAGCTTTCATGGAAGAAGGTCAGTCAAATCCAGAGCACCTCTCACATCTGCCTTTCTTCATTGTGCAGGATCATCAGAACTAAAGTCCAGCAGCCCTTCCATCCATCTCCAGATGGAACATCTCTATCGACACCAGGCCACACCATAGGTAAGGTGTCTGCTCCTTGCATTGCCTCAGTCTTAGCTATTATTCCCACTGCGCCACATCTGAAATCATTCGTATTACTCTAAATTGTTACCTGGAATAATGTGCATCGTCTCAAAGGTAAATGTGAGTCCACTGTTTCTCTCTTTCAGTACCAAGTACAGCATCCCCGCCTGTAACCAGCGCTTCCAACGACCCTGTTGGGTCATACTCCATCAACGGCATTCTGGGTATTCCCAGATCGAATGGTGAAAAGAGGAAACGAGATGAAGGTAAGAAAAATACATTGAAAAAGTGTCAAATGTTGTGTTGTATTTACACACCAACAAAAGCAGAATAAAGTTATCTGATTCCATAAAACCTTCCATAAAGCCGAGGTAGGTTGATCATTTTAGCCACAAATGCTAAATTTGACATTGTTACACTAGTGTGTCAATGAGGAGAGGAGCTTTTTTGATTTGAAGACATGACCTCCGCAGTTGTCTCCTGCAATTAATCTTTGTTGAAGTGATTAAGGGGCCTTAGATAATTACATGTCAAGATGATGTAGCCAACCACCCAGGTCAGTCAAGGAAGCACTACCACCATCCAAGATGTTTCGACAGAAATCCTAATGCGCTGCCTCTGAAAGGCTAGGTTAGTAGATAGTGGAGGCCCGGGGCTATAAAGATTATTGGTTCTGTAAGCAATAGGCTTTCTAATGTCACTGCATAAGCATCTGGTGAAAATGGCCACGCAGAAGCATTCTCCAGCCCAGCTGTGTAAAGAGGAATGTACTATACGAGCCGGTCGGGCCTCGGAAAAGGGCAGTTATGTCAAACTGGGCTGGGAATGAGAGCCTTATATTTGCAGTACTTAGGGAAGAAGCTAATCAGCACACGATAGAGGTTTGCATAGAGTAGCATTTTCTTTGTTCTGGCATTTGTGGGAAGCACAGGGCTTCTGCGATGTTGAGTGGAGTCGATGTTTTATGTGTGCGCAGGGAGGGAGGATGACTAATGATGTGTCAAAGGTAGATTTCCTGGCGAAGATATAAAAACCAGCATGACGTGGACATGGCAAATGACATAATCAAGTCCTTGCCTGTAAGAGATGCAATCGCTAAGGCATAATGCAAACGTCTGACATTTTCAAGAGTTCATTTTCAGACATTCTAGAGCCCCTCTCATATTAGCCAAGGTGTAATGTCTAGTCACTGAATGATAGAACGTGGACATTTCTATGCAGATTGCTACTGAAGGGCAAAAAGGTATTAGAGGGCATGGAGAAGAATACGGTCCAAGCGAGCTAGTCAGTTTTTTGAGGTCCGCTAGGTGACAGCCCATGTTTCTAGTGCTATCCAGTCTCAAATGATCCTCCTGATGTGCTGCCATTTCTGTGATTTAAGTGCCCAGCCAGCATTACGATGAAGGAGCGGGGAGCAGGTTGTGTGTGTGGGTGTGTGCGTGTGTGTGTGTGGTAGTGTGGTGGGGAGGGGGGTGGCTGTGGTTCTTATATACTCCCTCCCCAGACCCAGTCAGATAGTACCCACCTGGAACCACAGACTATGGAATACTCAATCTCTCTAAAAGATAGAGCCCAGGGCCTCAGTCCCATACACCTCATCAAAACAGGGCTTCAAAAACAATGCTTTGCCACAAGCCACTGTTTGTGAACCAAGAGTAATGCAGGTGTGACGTTATACTGTGGAGGACATTGTGAGATGTTCTCATTTCCTAAATGTATGAACTAAATCCAAATGTATGCAACCTTACAATTAATTACCGCATTCACCATAACTGTAGTACTGTTTTTTTCCTTTACCTTTCATTATTGAGTTGTTTGACCCTAAGTTAAAGCTTTGAGGTATTTAAACGTATTTTTGTGGAGGTATAGGGCGAAAAATAAATTAAATGAATAATATCCTCATAGCCCTGCAGCTTTAGAATGCCTGAACCCTATTTAACTTGGTAAGTCTCATTATGATTACAGCACAGGGAATCATTATCGTGGGTTAAACACATGAGCAAAAAAATAACACAACAAATCCAAGCACAGGTTCAACTGAACTGTGTACAACACAGCAGTAAAATGGATTGATTGGTGTAGTCTACTGTTGTGTATTTGTTTTAGGCCTCTCTGTGGCCCACAGCCAAGAGGGAAAATAGCAGCTAAGTTCCAAGTCTGCAGTGCCCTTAAAGAAGAAAAAGATCCCCATTACAAGAAGGATGTTCAGATAATGTACTGTGACACACGTTATGTACACCGGGTCTTGGGAAAGAGGAGCTTCAGGGACGCAGGTGTCATAAGAACCATTAATCTCCCATTGTCATGTGTTATTGCAAATTAAAAGTAGCATGTTACACTTGGCAGCCATTGTTGCCAGTGGAGTGGGGAGAGAGACCTCTCGAGATTGTGTCTTCGGTGACCATGGCTGTCCGCACTCTTAACAAAGTGACATATATGAGAATTTGCCATTCCGCAGAGAAAAGCTATTACCCCACAAATTAACAGCCAAGTTCCCCCGGTCTCGCTTGTACCCTCCACCCCCACCCCTTTCTACTCTCTCAGTCAAGACAGAAAAGACAAAGAAAATAGCGCCTAATATTCCTGTCTATTAGTAGAGAAAAAAAGCTAAAGGAAATGTTTTACAGATATGTGAAATACCTTTTAACCTATCAGAATGCTCAGTAACTATGTACTGGTGTACCATATTACCAGATAAAAAAGGAAGGAATTATTAGGACTGGGGACATACCGTATATTTGTGCATTGGGTCTAGAAAAGGTTATATGGGATGTTGCAATGACACACTAAAACATCCTGTACTTTAAAATGGTTTATAGATGATAATACAATCTACAGTGTAATACTGGGCTTTATGGAGAAATAATGACTTGCGAAGATATGTTGTAGATTATTGAGATATGTTATGGCCAGCGGAGAGAATGATAAGTCATGAAGGGTGCACTCTTTTATTTCAAGTCATTTCAACCAGCCATTCAACATCACCCACAATTTGCACAATGAGAATTGTAGAGGATTCTTAATTTCAACCATGCTAAATACTTCCTGCTTTGTCTGAGGTTTCTGCTAGAGTAATGTGAGAAACACCAAAGGAGAAATTTGATGATAAGGGATCGTCATAGATTTCAAAGGGAAACAATAACAGTCAGTGGCACCGGGGATGAATGTGATTCTGTGCTTCAGTAACTGGTGAATTAATTATTTCTCAATGCTGAAGCGTCATGAGCAGTGTGCTGAAAGCACAGATGAGAGATGGATTGGAGCAGGATGGGGGTACACTGCATTTCTGTGTTTTGGCATCTGTTTTGGGAAGAGGGGGAGCTCACTGAGGAACTCATGTCACAACATCCTGTAGTCAGGAAGGCTTGTAGCACTGAACTGCAGTGCCAAATGAAATGAATAAAGCGCTTAAATAATCCCAGGAAAATCACAGCAAATGTTGCCTTGACAATGTTGCTGTCTTTCCCCATACAATTTCTCTGCGAGCTGACTTAATTCAAATTATTTATTGTCATTATTCTTTGTTGCACTGTTTCAGTAGATGTGGGAATTAATTTAGACCAAACAAAGCACATTTACAGTCTAAACACAACATTTGATCAGGTTTGCATTATCAAAACATTCAACTGAGCTCTACCAATTTAATTCAAATGAGTGGTAATTTGATTTAATCACGGCTAAAATGCAATCAAGCCTTAAATGATGGAGGCAGATTACCGCAACATATAGAATCATTGTGTCCAGGGAGTCATGAACATACAGTAACAGACAAGCTGTTCCAACAAGGAGCAGATTCTTCAAAAGTAAGCTATTCAGCGAACGGCTAACTTTGACCTCAAGGTGCCAGTTCACCTCCTTGTGCCTCATGCCAGTGCTCCACATGTTACATTCCGAGACATCTAACAAAGATATTACACTAGCCACCGCTTCTCAATGACAAACTTAAATGTTCCAGTTATTTATTTGTAACTGTATTCATGTTGTTGCCTGCTGCTGTGTGTTCCCAGCCATAGCCAGCACACTCCTCATTTGAACTTTTGTATTGTTTTCACTCAGAAGTGTTTGGCTGGTAGTCAGAGGCTCTGCGTTGGCTTGACCCCCTGCTAGGGGTCGTGACCTCGGGGTGCCAAACCCGCAGAGAGGAGCTCATTTTTTTGAGCTGGTTATCTGATCTAATGAAGTCGCCTCCCTCGTTATGGGAGTGTTAATACAGAACGATGTCAAGATGAATACACTCAAGTCTGTCACTGATCAATAAGACAGCTTCACAGGGGGGTGTAAAGAGAAAAATACAAACAAAGCAAATGGAGGCAGGGAGGCAAGACGTGAAACGGTGGAGTTGAGATGTGTGCAAAAACGTGCAGGTCTAGGTCTTACGGTAAGACAGTAGGCTGTCTTTGTGTATTTGAAGACATGTGACGACAAGTTTTGCTCAGACACCTTAATGATGTTTCGAGCAGATTCATGTACCTTGAAGAGATGAACAGTAATGTTGTGGATACGTTAACCTTCTACATGTCATGAAACCAGTCTTCTCCACCCCCTCCACCTCCCCCACCCCCCCACCCCCCACCCCCCATCACCACCACCCAAAGCTGCATGTTCAGCTGATTGGTTAGGCCGTCATTACAACAGTGTCGTATGTACGCAAAGTGGAAATAATCATGAGGCATCTAAATGGGTCTGTCACCTTCATGTTGAGTGGGAGAGATCGTGTGTAGGTTGACCTGGGATGGTTTGTCTTGTGTGTGGGAAGTGTGTTCCATCATGTTGAATGACAAATGTGGAGGTATTGATCATGTTTGCTACCCCGGCAGGCTGACGGAAAGTAATTAATGACTCTATTTGCTTGGGTACAAAGGGAACAATTGAGTTTGATAAAGTGACAAGCAGCAGAGAGGACCCCTGTTAGACTGTCCAGACAACTTACCTGCTCAAAATATGTGGTCAGGGCTCTATACTTTCACTTTATGGAGCAATTGTAAACTGTGTTTATTTTCTCAGGTTATTTTGTCCTGCTACTGACCATTTAAAAAACTGTTGAAATGTTGCAGAAGTTTAAGAAGATCTTAAGGTTTATGATGATCTTAAAAACAGGTTGTACATCTGTTTGTAGTCCTTTAGGATATTGTTACTGAGGACTACTATGAATGCATCCACTTCCACACTATTGCCCACGTGAATATCCTGTCGCCATGCACACACACATACACGCATGCACACACACACACACTCACCAAGTGTCTTATAAAGCCCTTGATATGTTTTGTTCTTCTGGGAATGAGGTTCATCCTCTGGCCTCAGTCGTTGGAAAAAAGGTCAAGCAGTAAGAATGGAATGGCAATAACCCTCTGAAATGGTAGTATCACTGAGACATGATTGATCAATTGAATTCCGTGGCAGAGAAAAATGTGGGATTAAGTAGAGTATTATACGCACAATGAGTTGAGGCATGATGTTCATTTCAAGTTCATTTCAGCCCTTGCCACCAGACCAGGCAATCAATAGGGGCCTTGCATATCATATATCACCGCCATCCCGTGGAGGAGAGAACATAATCTGCAGCCAATTTAGAATGACAGATTCGTGAGAGAGCAAGAGGCTTTTCTGAGATCTGTCCAAGGCTCAGGGAGTGGGGTACGAGGGGGGCTCCTGCCAACATGGCCGCCTGGAGGAAGGGTGGGTGTAGGGATGTAGTGGCTGGTAGTGCGGGCGGGTGGGGTGGGGGGTTAGGGGAGGGAGATAAGGGGGGGTGGCAGGGCCAGACGGGCCTGAGGGTCTGTGGAGGGTTTAGAGCGTTGTGCACAGTGACAAAGGAAGAAGGCAACGTATCCCTCTCCCAACAGCAAGGGCGATCAGGTCAGGAGTCACGAGAGAACGCCTCTGTTTGGAGAACCCTTCCCCAGTGAGAGATGATTGGACTAGACTGTACAATTTTTTTACTCGGCCCTTGTATCCACCTCCATTACCAAGTGAAGCACCGCTCCGAGAACTAAAGCAGTATTAAATTGTGAAGGGAAAATGGTGTATTAAAATATCGCAGCTCTTGATTTCCATGAATGCAGTCAGAGGAGAGGGGGGGGGGGGGTGAAGGGGTGGAGGAGGAGTGGAAGTGGTAAAAAAAAAGGAAATCCACTGCCTGGAATGAAAAGCCCCTTTAATAGCGTCCACTTTCATTACAATACAAGGTCTGCCCCACAACAAGAATATACAGTATTTTCACTGAAGGTAATCCATCAATTACAGCAGGGCTTTCACATCATGATGGCGGTAATACTGCGGGGGGGTCATACTTCCTGGACTGGGGCAGGCCCTACCTGTAATGCTCTGTAGTCAGTGCCATTTAATCGCCACAGCCATTAAAACCCTTTTGGAAATCAGTCCATACAGAACCAGTACTGGGTTTCCATCCAGCAGTCCTTCTCGCCCTCTTCTTCTTTGTCCTCCTCCTCCTCCTCCAGCCCCCGCAGTCATAATCTTATGACCACAAGCCATGGAGTGAATACATTTAGCTTCAAGTGAAAGCCAGCTTCCAGGGGCAGACTCTCGATTGTTGCTCTTTCTTCTTGTAGATGGTTCAGATGGTTCAGGCCCAAACAGTGATTCTCAGGGTAGTGTGGACAGTTTACGGAAACACCTGAGGGCCGATGCCTTCACTCAGCAGCAGCTGGAAGCTCTGGACCGGGTATTTGAGCGTCCTTCATACCCCGACGTCTTCCCCACATCGGAGCACATCAAACCAGAACAGGTTAGTAAAGCTGGTTTCCTCTGATATTTTGTTATCATGTATTCTTATTTTTTAATCATTCGTACATTATTTAAAACAATGTATTCATTTGCATAAACAACTGATTTAGTATTTACTTTAAATACGATGGTCCAAATGTAGGCACGTTTCTAAAAACAAGCCTTGAAAATGTACAAAACAGGTGCTAAATTGTAGGATAGTGAACAAAAATTCCACTGTAATACAGAGAAGCATGTAAAATGGTGTAGGGATCACAAAGCAAACTCCCACACAGTATTGATTTTGTGATGAAAAACACATTCTTTGGTTCCCCTATAATTGAGAGTAACAGAAAGGCAACATGAAATAAATCAATAACCAGATTTTTTTATAGTTACCAGTACTTCTTTAATTCTATCAGGCCTTGATGTGTTATGACTGAAACTGTAAATAAAAAAGCAGCATTTATCATCATATTTACCATTTGAATGGTTTGCTGACTTGAATTAGCTAATTAAGAGAAAGAAGCATTTGTTCCATTTAACAATCCAGGCCTTTCGCTGCTCCTTCTTTTCGATGTTAAAACCACAAGCTCCTCCATCTATCCATCATAATTTGCTAAATTGAGAGGCATTCTGAAGCAACAGCACCCCCACCAAAGCGACAACAAGAAACTGCATACATATATTTATATATACTACTTCTTATTAAAAGCTCTTGGCTTATTACACTGTATAACCTTTATTTACTTTCATTAGACCATAAAAAACAAGAGACTATTAATTTCACATGAAACTTGAAAGTTGGACCCATAAAGCAAAAGCAATTGCCTAATTGAGTTCATTTTAATTTCTCTCCAATCCGAGTGAATTACACAGGTGATAAATCAGTGGGACAGCCCTCACCTCCTGAAGAAGGCCTAATTTGCAGCTAATTACAAAACTGATTTCTACTGGAAGATCAATACCAAAACGAATTGGAAATGACTTGCAATCACAAAGAGCGTCAAAGAGAGTATTAAAAAGAAGAGGGAAAAGGGTTAGGCAGAAAAAAGAGAGACCGGTTAAAGAAGGAAAAAAAAGGCAGGCCAGCAACAGTCTAGAAAAATCAGTTTTAATTTAATGCAATATTAATCAGCGCATTTTCTCTTTCATGGATCTCCCTCTCTTTGCCCCTTCTTCACTCTGGAAAATGTGTCCCTATTAGCCAATGTCTGGGTTCTGTAGAGGGGCATTAAAAACCCATTCTGGAGATGCAAAACTCAATGGATTCACCCCGCCCACACTTCTGCTAGCCATTTGGTCATCCTTTTCAAATCTATCTTTTTAGGGGGGTCTTCTCTCCCCCTCTATCCTTTATCTGCATGATAAAACGTCTGTTGGGCGTCTGAAGCCTTCAAGAATAGAGGACAACATCCGCAATTGTGCCAGTGAACAGTTGTAGCAGACAATTAGAGTTTATCTGCGATAGAGGCAGACAAGAGCGGGGTCACAGGCATTCCCTGTGGGACCTGAGCCCACTGAGCCACTCAGACACACACTGGGATCTGGACAAACATTGTCAACACAGACACTCCGGAAGTCTGATCTCATAAAAAATTGAAAAAAAACTGCTAACATCTGTCACGATGGTCTGAAACACTTTACAAATTAAAAACCTATTTAAAAATGTGTTGTTTCAGGAGCCAAACTCAAATATAAAGTGAGATGCTATCCCATGTTAGACGCCAAAGCTTTGATTTTGCACAGCATGAAAATGAAAAAAATCTATGATGCAATACTGCCTGGTGTACAGTACCAGTTAAGCATGTATTTGTATTTGCCAATAAGAAGTAGCAATGACATTTTAGGGTGTTTTTTATTCAAAATGTTAGCAAAAAAAAAAAAAAGGTAAATGGTATCCCACTCGCAAGGCCACCTGGTGTGTCTGTAACAAAGCAGATCTGCTTTCTCCCTTGGCTGGTCAGGGCCAGGACTGCAGTCAAGCACAAAGGACCAGCTGACGCCTTGGCTTTCAACTCATCTCAAAATCCCACTTCCTCTCAGACAATACCAAAATACATTCATGATATGCTTGAACTGCCACCTGAAATAGCGGACACACACACACATCGACACACACACATGCAGATCTCAGATGCAGGCATATATAGGAAGATTCATGGAGGGAGGATATTTCATTTACGTGTTATCTGCCTGTGTAATAATTAAACTGATTTCCCCTCTCCCCAGGCTAATGAGTATTCCCTCCCTACCCTGAACCCTGGCCTGGATGAAGTAAAGCCCTCCAGTACCAACCCAGACCTGGGCCCCAGCGTTTCACAAAGCTACCCTGTAGGTAAGATCAAGTGCCATACAGCCCGCCCATCATGCTACCCAGCCACAACTTCAGCTGAGGGGATTACTGTTTGGGAAAACTGTAATAGACGGCGTGGAGGGAAAGAAAACATCCAAATATGTTGTGTAATCACATGGCATATTCTAATACTGAGCCCAAAAATAAAACAATTACTCAACCCCAAAAAAAAAGTAAGTGTGCAGATTATTTTTTCTTTGAAATTCCATTTGACTCTGAGCTGAAAAGGTGGTCCAACGTGATAGAAGCTGTAGCAGCCGTCATTCATCTCATTTTGCTGAGTAAGCGGGAAGTGTTGGGGGGGGGGGGGCAGTTCTGTCACTGTTTGACAAGGACCTCTGATGTCAGCACATCAGAAATATGATTGTGTACTACCGAGCTAAACTGGCAAGGTCCTACAAGTCACCAGGAGGGAGGAGGGGGGTCCTGGTGATTGAGAGTTTTGTAAGATGTGCCTTCTGTTTGGTACTTTCAAGATCCATGAGTAATTTGCCTTTGTGAATATTCCATAGCATGTACACTGCTGTGATCATTTTCTCTCCTCTCTCTCTCTCTCTCTCTCTCTCTCTCTCTCTCTCTCTCTCTCTCTCTCTCTCTCTCTCTCTCTCTCTCTCTCTCTCTCTCTCTCTCTCTCTCTCTCTCTTAGTTTCTCCTTTTCTCTCTCTCATCTCTTCTCTTTTGCTCTCCTCCTTTCCCTGTCATAGTTAATGACTGCCTCGCTAATTGAAATATTGTTTAATTGTTGCCACTGTTATTACCAAGAAGAAGGTTAAGTTTACTGAAAGTTTACGATTACTGTCAGGCCCCAAGATTAATACACAGAGCTTTTATTAAAATTCATACAATTATGCAGCAGTCATCAAAGGCAATGAGTTCTGTGTAGAGGGGAGGACAAAGTGATTGAAAACTGCAGTGGCCCCCCTTGCAAATGATAGCCGGACAGCCTTATGAGAAAAGAAAGGGCCATTTTCCCATTAATACGAGGAGGTAGATTTTCCCTGTAAGTCAGGCCTCGTGAGAAGAAAGGTGTGTGCTTGTCCTTTGTGCCCCCGTGGAGGTATGAAAGCAGGCCCGGTTAGGCTGGGTCACTGTAGGCAGGTGGCTTTGTTTTCACCTGGAGGCTTTAGAGGCTGGAAGTCTCCACTGAGGGGCCCAGAGAAGGTGTGCCTCCTTGCTCTTTGGGGGTGGAAGGACAAACAGGAGAAAGAACATTGGGTTAAACACACAATGATGTGTTAAATAATATATATATTTACAGTGTTGAGTTTCAGTTATGTGCAAATTATAAATTTACCATACCCTCTTGCATCGTATAAATTATATACCTATAATTTTTGATCAGAGGGATAGCATCGAGACTAAACTACCAGGATTTGGCTTGCACTTATTACTTGGTTGATGGTTGGCTTGGTTTTCCATTAGTGTCTATGAGTTGTGTTCAGGTGTGTGGTTTCACAAATGGCTGAGCATTATATCCTACTTGACGGCGCTGAACTCAGCCCCCAAAAATTCAAGCCATGCAAAAAGTACCAGATCATCTTTAGCATTTAGGCCCACATCCAATTTCAAATTAATTGTGTCTTTACTGGGGAAAGAACTGGAGATTACGTTTATCGTTCAAATGTTTTCCAACACCAATTAAAATGCCCGCAGTTATTGATCTTGTTGATGTTGTGTCTTGAAATTTGCATAATCTATTAAAAATGAATGATTCATGAGCTGTCGGTTTCCAGCAGAGATCAGGATTCTCAGTGAACTGAAAGGCTTGAGAGATATACATCTTTTGTGTCCTCTGCTTATCCTATTAGGGTTCAAAAGTACCTGCAAAGCAGGCTCAAATGAGAAAGGGATTTAAAGGCATTGTGCACATCATCGGAATTCAGAGGCAAGAAACCACTTCCATTAAAAACATTCTTTTTCTCCCTCTCCCTCCTATTAATGGTGCATTAGCTGCTAAATAGTCCCTATTACCCCCATATAAGAAACACCATAGGGTTTCATGAATATGTGGATGGGACAATTGTATATTGTGTGGTAATTTCTATTGTTGATATGGGAAGTTATTTCTTTGATGAATTTCCTTATAGAAATACATTTCAAGTGGCCCTTAATCTTCTTCATAAAGACTGCTTAAAATTCATAAAAAGTGAGTGTTGGGTGAAATTATGAATCGTGGAAAATGGAGCAGTCAACATTTGTGTGTTTTTGAAAATAAATGGGAGAGATTGTCATTATGATGAAGCTCTATTGTCAAGCAATTTCTACAGTTCTTTCATATCCTGTACTTCCTAAAAGCAATCAGTATAGCATTGTATTGATGGGGTTCTCTGATTCCTCTGAGTGTGGAGTCAATTCCCTTGAGTTTTCACGAGGAGTTTTGAGCATTGCTTTGGAGTGAGCACACACAGAAGTCTTTTCACGAACATTTCCTGCTAAGCCTGTTAATGTGAGTCTCCAAGGGCTTTAAGCCCCTGAGTCAAATACAACCCTCCTCCCTGAATCCTAACAGGTGCTTGAGAGGCCTCACTTGAGAAAACCTTATAGGTCTCTAACCCCACTTAGAAACAAAAGTAAGATTAACTACAAAAATCATTCAGATTCTTTAGACAAAGACGTAGGACAAGGGTTAACTTTGGGCAAAAGTATAGAGAAAGACTTGTGCTGCCCAATGAGCAGCAAGCAACAGTCATCCAGTCGTCTTCGGTTCCTGATGCATGGCCTGATGATAAACTGCTGGCCTGTCTTCCTCCTGTGGGTCCCAGGGCCTGGGCCCTGGAATTAATGCTTATTTCGTTTTCACAAAAGCAAACTAACCTTTGAGCACACATTTGATAATGAATGACTTTCACCAAGCGTTGGGGGAATTAAAGCAATTTGGCTCTCCAAACATTCTTTACTTAGTTGTAATTAATTAGGGTACAGGGATTTTTGGCTGGTGATAAATTGCTTCATTCTGCATATAGAAAATAGAGGTCAAAGATTTTGGTTGTTGTTGTAGCAAACATGAAGGTGTCCCTGTCATGGTAAATTTAATACTCTTGCTACCAAAAGAGTCATTCGCAAATGACTTTCCTGCTGTGCCAGATAAAAAGAAGGTCAACTGTGTTTCCAGTCAGTGGTTTGAGAAAACTGAGGTAAATACTGATTTGTTCATTATTGTGAAAATAACTTCATGGCCAAGTTCCTCCTCACGTTGTTGCGGGTGGTAAAGATGCTTGTGGGGCTGTACTGTAACTGTATTTCAGTGATGTAATCAGGATTTGACAGGTTCGGTTTATAGGGCTGTGTTTTGGACTATCTGCAATATCACACTGTTAGTCTCTATGTTCAGTGATCTTGAACGCAGCTCATGCAGTACATTGGGAAAGTGCTCTAAGTGGATATGTTTATGTAAAGGACCTCTATACAATTTTTCATTCAGATGATGATTGTGCAAATACAAAGCTCTGAATGTGAAAAGGTAGTCCTCTGGTAGTTGGTTTGAAGTCTATGGTAGTGTTGGATGTTTATTTTAAGATTAGTGTAGCTTAATTATAGCCAAATAATAATACATCATGGCTTACCAAAACGGCTTAAACAAACACTAGGGATTTCAAATTTCTAGTTTCAAATTTTTTATCTATTGAAAAGTTCAAAGGATGCTCCACTCCTCAAAGGCCTCATTTCCCAAATGAAGACAGAATTCAACAGGCCCTTGTCATGAATACAAACCACCCAAATTAATCTTTGAATATGATTTGTGTGCAGAGTGGAGGGAAAAAGAGGGCAGGAGAAAAAATAGTTTTTATTTGCTGGCGTTCAATCTAAGAGGCCTGTCAGTGAATGTAGCTGTTACATAGAAGCCCTTATTTAATGAGGAATCTCTACACACATCTTCTGTTGTAAAACAACAATGGCTAGGAGACAGCTAATGAGGCTATCATGCAGTACTCAGAGGTCCCCCATTCGGGCCCCTCTCTGAAAGAAGGACTTTCAATGAAGCAACAGTCACAGAACACCCACTGGTCTCCAGCTTTAACAATGCAGAAACACAAAATATATAGGCCGATGGATGACTGGAATTGGAGTAAAGGAATTGTAATGATGCAAGTTTGCTGCATCATTATTACACTACGTTGCTGGGATTTCCAAAGTAGGGGAAATGAGAAACACATTTTTAAATATGTCTATTTACATTGTTTTATTTACCTTGTATCAACATGCTATCAAATGAACCATTATCATTCACCATTTTGTGATGGCAAGCGAATTGTGTCCTTGAGTGTGCGGTCTAAAACCTGCTTCATTCCCAGTTATGTTTATTTAAAGAGACTAAACAAGCTTGTGAGGTGTGACCAAAAGCATCAGTCCGTAAGGTGGCAGGAAACTAAGGAGCCTAAGCTATTGTGCCCTTCTTAGTCCCAAACACAATGGATTCTTAGTCTCTCTTTTGTCTATGCTGTTGTCCTTGCATACTGCCCATTTGCCCCCTACCACACACATACATACACACAAATACCCACACACACACACAGCCCTTTCTCCCTGTTGGACCCCCACCCAGTCCCACTGCTCCCTTTGACTTATGTGCACTGGCTTGTCGCTGACTAATTCCTATTACAGATGACTGGTTTAGCATGACCTCACTATTCTTTCCTCGAGGCATTACCACAAGAACAATTTCCTAGCTCTAGGAAAAAAGTTGATCATTGCCCAGGTGTTTGTTTTGTAGGAAAAAGGCATTGAATTGTAAGTTACAAACGTAGCCCAGCTCCTGTGTTCATTCATCATGTTATACTTGTTGACAAATCCAAATTCATCATTACTGCCATGAGTCATATTTTTTCTCTTCTTTCCTGTGTCTTGGAATGTGCGTGTACTGTATGTATGTGTGTGTGTGTGTGTATGTGTGTCTGTGTGTGTGTGTGCGTGTGTCCGCGCACATACAGTACTCTACATGCTCATGTCATTCTCTCATCTTATGCCCTGTATGTATCTCTCCTCCATTCGGCAGAAGCCCTCATCCATCCATCCTCAGCCTGCGTAAAGCCAGAGCCATATGAGGCCTCCAAGGCTCCTTTCACCCCCTCCTCCTCCTCCTCCTCCCTGGCAGGCCTGGGCCTGGTGGACTTCCAGCCCTGCCACCCTGCCCTCTCACTAGAGGCCCCGGCCCATTCATACAGTGGCCACCATGGCCCCCTCTACGGCCAGTATGCAAGCCAGCCTATTCTAGCAGGTACATAACCCAGAGGTGGCATGCTTACTTTTAATTTGATCTTTTTGTTTTTTTTTGTAAACAGTACAGCCGAGTCCCTCTCATGCAGCGGGAAAAATCAACATGAAATTTTACGTTACACGCCAAGCTTTACAGGCAGTTAACATGAACACAAACACCGAAAATGTTGCTTTTTATCATTTATTTCCTCAAACAGTAATAGCCAATCACAGCACCTGTGTTATGTCTATCCCAGTGCTGTAGCTAGCCTATTTCCCATGCGAGCTGCCGTTAACTGGAAATAACTGAAAACGGTGCATTCTGCTCCAGCCTACACGATGCTGGGTTCTGTGGTATCATGGGGTATTATGGCCAATGGCTCGCTCATTAATGCTCAATTGGGAGCTGACTCGTTCTTTGAGTCACAGTGGCTCTTGATGCTGACAATAATGTAGCAGGGGGCCCGCTTCCACCCAGCCTTGGCCAGACCGGGGGCTACGTGCGGCAGCTAAAAAGGCCGGGTGGCAAGGGGAGGACACCCAGCCGTCACTCCCAATTACAGAGCTGAATACGGAGCGCCTCCGCTTGGCCCCGTGTGACGCGCTGTAGAGAGGCCAGCGTGGATGGGCTTTATAGCTTCCCTAGGCCCTAAACCGGAGGAGGGAGGGAGGAAGAAAGGAGAGGGACAGCTTCTGGACTGAAGATCAGCAAAGCGTGCTATGTTTAGACAAGTCTGAATGCCCGTAATGAAGACACTTCTCCTCGTACTTTGATTCCCTTTCTCCCTTGTGGCCATTTGTCTTTTTTTCTTACTTTCCATTTAGGGTCTTGGGGGTGGCAGAGTGACACTCTCTGGTGTTGATGGTATAGAACTTGTGAGTCATTAGACGAGGACTCTGTTCACTGGTTTTGTGATACCATGGACAGATCAAGAAGCCGCTGCACACTTATCAGAATAATAGCTGTGATTGTCTGTCGACCGCTCAGTAGGAGATGTTTGTTCAAATCAAAAGAGAAAGATGAGGTGTGAATTTACCCTACACAGGCTTTGGTGTAAGGCAGACCTGTTTACTGGAAAGAGTTTACATTTTCAAGGGGGTGTACACTGTACCAGAGTCCACTTTACAATACACTACTCTGTACATTGCATTTACAATTTGACTGTATTTTGACTGTATTGTACATATTTATATTCATGCAACATTTCCTTTCTCTCTCCAGGTCGGGATATGGCCAACACAACCCTACCTGGGTATCCCCCTCATGTCCCTCCGACAGGCCAGGGCAGTTACCCCACCTCAACACTTGCTGGAATGGTTCCTGGTGAGTGACAAGGCTGTCTTCCTTCATATCTATATATCTACACTACCACGGGGTATTTATTCAACTCCTTCGTGTTTTGTCAAACCAAATGGGTTGTGAGGTACATCGAGGGAGTTGATCAAATTCACAAGATCTAAGTGTAAAGTCAGGAGATGGTTGCACTCAAAACAGGTTAGGACATCGGTCTGTGTTGACACCACCCAAAAAGCTACATCACCACAGAGTTTGCTTGGACCAGAAGGGTCGGTTCGTCAAGTATCAGAAACAGGTGTACTCTCTATTGACATTACTTGTCAGCTCGATGTCTTCCCTGTTTGGGGCGTTTCCCTCCAGCCGTCAGTGAACAGCGCCAACCCTCGCTGGTCTCTCCGGCCCAGCCGCTCCAGTGCCCCACCCCACCCTCCCACCCCCCTTTCTACTTAACCTGCAGTTCAGGTTCACAGCAAACAGTTAGGGGTCAGAAGACAGGCATGGGAGAACAGTAAATATTTAAATCAGTATCTCTCAGAGGGGGCAAAGATAGTGTTTCACTACCATCCACCAAGATGTTTTAATGCTGTGCTCGTGCTCTAGTCCACATACACAAGCACACACACCAAAACAGCACAGCCACCTGCCACAATTTTTTTCTAGCTGATCGACCCATGTGGAAAGGACTTCCAATCGAGTGCACAGCTGTGTTAGCAAATTGTTGGATGATTACAAGAACCTACAACCCAAAACTTAGAACCTTGGGGCTCACCGGGTAGAAACACTCATGCTGAGACCTTATTGGCCGAGGCGCTGACCCAGCATCCCGGGTTCAATCCCATCTCAGACATGTCTTTTTGGGTATGTCTTCCCCTCTGTTTCCCCCAACATTTCATGTCTAATTGTCCCAGTCCAATAAAGTTGAAAAAAGGCAAAAATATATATATATTTATCAAAATGTATTTATCCATTCATGATTTTTCCCATGATTTTACCAGAAAGCGGTCATTTTTCTCTGCATGTTTCAAATTGAGCTACATCATCTCAAAGAAACAGCATTACAGTTTTTTCATACACGTTTTCTTTTTGTTGGGAAGCTATACACTGGTTGTGGTTTTAGGGATATGGCTCGAATCCTTGACAGACAATTTGGATTTGAACATTGCAGGGTTTTTAAATGTGGTTTGAAACCAGGTTTGGTTCCTTGTTCATTTTTTCAACAATCACAAAGCCTAAGATGGGGGAATGGAGGGGTCTGCTTTATCCTGGTTAAGTGGACTCCTCCATTTAACTGACCCACAGCCACAAAGATTTACTGACAGGCCCCCCAAACACTGTAAAACCCGAAAGCCATTCTTCACCAGCTTCATATAAAATCGAGTCTTTATTGTCTCATAAAAGAAAGAAACGTGTTGGACCAACAGCGTTACTCACTGACATGGTCTAAGTTGCATCCTGAGCAATGAAACTCTGTGGAGCAAAAACCGTTGACCTGCGGGTTAGTATTTTGGTGTTCCGTTCAAGAAGGGCAGGAGAAAGATGAGCCAATTCCATAGAATGGGACATGGAAGCCTGTTATGTGGTTTTACATAGTAGCATGACATTACCTTTGCTAATTATGGTTCTTAATTTCAGGGAGTGAATTTTCGGGAAACCCCTACAGTCATCCACAGTACACAACCTACAACGAAGCCTGGCGCTTCAGCAATCCAGCATTACTAAGTGGGTATAGTACGAGATAGTAATTTGCAGAACATTTCATGCAACATTTTCAACATGGAGAACAATGTAAAAAAAATCCTATTTAAATATATTGTCTAGGTTTAATTGTTTCTTAGAATATTTATATAACTGTAAACATGTAATGGTGTGCGTATGGTTGTTTGAAATGGTGCGTTCTTCTGTTAACTTCCAGGTTCCCCTTACTATTATAGTGCCGCATCCAGAGGCTCCGCCCCCCCCACTGCTGCCACAGCCTATGACCGCCACTAGTTACCATGGAAACCAAATAAACCTACAGGACCATGGCTTCAGCCTCCATGTTGCCCCAGTGTGAAGGGCATGTTCTACGAGAACGAGGGCAGCTCTACAATGTGTCACACACACTCCACACAACAAACAAGTCATCATTGGAAGATTCCTTACTGTGGAGCTGCAGTCAAACTCATATTCTTCAATCTGAAAGACTGTACATTATCAGAGATGCTGAATGACACAATATATACATTATACAGAGGTAAAAAAAAAAAAGACCAGGATTTTTTCTTTTTTTACTCTCCCTTTAGTGGTTGTCCCTCTCTTTTTCTTCTTTATGGACCAATACATTCCTTTTCTTGACTGATCTCGACAAGGATGCTGTCCTAAGATTACAGTGGCAGCTCTTGTTCTACATCTCTCCTATTGTATTCCAGGGGTGGTGCATGAGATCCATGCAGAGGACATGTGGGCTGCAGCCAGGTTATTTGTTCCCATTCATACTGTCATTTGTAACCAACCAAACTTGCAGCATGAATAAATCAATTGCTTTTTTTATGATGCCATGAGAAGATTATTAGGGCAAGTTCTCTGTGATACACAATCAGATGTAAAAAAAGAAAAATAAGTGACAATGCCTAAAAATAACACCTGAATTGCAAATAGAGAAATAAGGAAATGTCATGGTCTTCTATTTACACGGTTTTAAAAACTAGAAAATCTATTCCTAAAGATTTTTATTTTGTTTCTATTATTGATACATTGTGCTGAACTACTGACAGTTTGGATTTAGTTGTAATATTTCTTATTTCTCAGAATACTGGAGGTCATCAGACAAAAAATCTTTTATGTTTAATTATTTTGCACTATGTTGGTGGTTTCTAACACTGGAACTGTATATGCAGACTATGACGATGCCTTTATGTATTGTTTTACAGTATATTGTATGGTATTGGTATGAAGAGCCATTTGGTGAAGAATAACTAAACCATTACTTAATGACTGTATAACATTTTGCTTGTGAAAGGCACTTATTTATGATTTCTAAAATGCTGTCGCTTCATCATTTCCTTAATTTCACTGAGTTCTCTCAAGATGCTTTTGGAACAACTTAGCTTTCTATTTCACCAAACCCTGGGAGTTTTATTTTGTTACTGTTTTAACATGCACTATCCTCACATATTGAACACATTTATTTAACATTTTAAGTTGACATAAGTCTTTGGCATTAAGATATATCACCTTTTGCAATCAACCACTCAATGAACAAAAACATAAGTTATGTAATTTATCAACAATATTGTTCTTCCACAAAATTCTTAAATTGCCATCATATCTTAAGTCTGAAAGGACAGGTCAAAGATTTCAGTGAAAAACAGGGCAAACAAATGAGTAAATGATTGCCTTAAACATGTGTTTTCCTCAGATTTCAACTTTCTTGCATGTTTCTGCTTAGACATCATGTCACTTACCCGGTTAGTCAGTCTGAAATTACATTAACTCTAACCTAAAACAATGGGTACCATCATCAGACATACCATATCTGTCAAGTGAATGTACTTTTTACCGCGTTTGCCAAAGACTTAGTTCTTGTTAATGTTTATTTACAGCCTGCATATGCATTCTGAGAGCAGTATTATAGGAAAACACATTGTCCATTAGGAAAGTATATGTATAAATTCTATGCAGTGCAGATGGTCATCATTATGCATATTTAGCTGTAAACCTAAAGGTAGGTGGAATTTATTTAATGTTATGTTATTTACAAATTGTTTATTTGTAGAAAGATTTTGTGTGGCGTGAAGACACTTCTTCTCTGTAAATATGGTATTATCACGTTCATATGCTGGCCTCACTTGTACATTTCAATAATAAAGTGTCTGAAATCTTCTAAGTAAAGGTGGATTATTGTTCTTTCACCTGGTCAAAGCTTTGTCTGTTTCTGATCTAGATGTGACAGGTTTCCTGTAAAAAAAAAAAAAACATGTATTTATAGATTCTAAGCAAAATGTGTTTTTATTAACTTTACATCTTCCATACCTAATAGAGCCTTTCCTTGACAAAATTGGAGAGGGAGGAATAAATGGGCATTTGCCAAACTATTCTGTTATTTTAAGTATATTATGAACTGAGAAAGACAAAAGCCACATTTGGCTAAATTAACCGATTTGAGGACTATTCGTGTTGATCATACTGCATGTTTTGAAACTAGTCTGAAACGGCTGAAAGACTGAACTGAAATGTTGTATTTAAGAAACCTTTGACTACATTCCCTACATATTTGGAGCTGATGTCAACAACTACAAGGGTTCAACTGCAGGAAACAAAATATCTTGTTGTAAGTAACAAAACCCTCTCAATGGGAGGACGGTTCACAAACACTCTCCAAATGTAAAGTGCTGGCATTATGCAAGTTAAGAAGATGAGAGGTAAACTCTGACCAGAGCGTATCGAAGTAAATACTGTACAGATGGGGTATAACATACTCATGATAGATAAGAAATCATAGCTTCAATTGCTATTCCAATGCCGTAAAAAAAATAATAATAATGCATTTTACATAACCGTTTCAATGCTTGATTATTTCATTATCAATATGCATATTTCTGAAACCAGCAGTTGAGGACAGAACTGTGAATTCAATATGTCCATTTTGCTACAGACAAGTAAGTCAAATGTATCCCCCTATTTGAAGTCATACTGCAGTTTGATACAGCCTCAAATGAATTAGAATTATAGCAAGCACCCTTCAGGATAAAAAGAGTACTTTGTGAGGTTAAGGATTACAGTGAGAATGCATCTGAATGTTTTCTCTGTGTTTTGGATCACTGAGCCCACAGAGTATTTAACCTCCCTATGCTTTGTAAAACAGAATTATTATTTCTTGCAATGAGGCGGAATTCAATTAGTGTGACGTAACAGAGAGAGGTTTATGCAGGAAATCCCTCTTAAGTATAATTCACCCTCTTTCTCTCTTTACGATGGATGTTCTCTTAATCCCTTCACCACCCTATGCTGAGTGACTTATTTGCATCATTATTGATTTATAATAAGAACCAACTGTCCTGATTAGCATTGTGCAAGTTGCAAAGGATTTGGGTTGTGCACAGGAGATTACATAGGAAGTCTAGAAAGTGTTTTTGCATATTGTATACACTTAACTGTTGTCCCAAAATGTACAATAACTTACATACTGTACTGTGTAAATCTCATTGTCGATGCCAGATTCCATTCTCTAGTCCTGCTTCTGTGTTTCCCAAAAGCATTTCAATGCTGCGCTGGTTGCACACGTGTAATAATGATGAGTGGATTTTAATCCATCTGCGAGGAACATACATCAACCTGAACTCTTGCCAGACACAATTAGCAACCTCCGCTGCCTTTTCCTATTTGACAAAACTAATACATTAGATTATGTGAAATTAGCAGTAATAGGCTGGGCTGCATTGGTTTCCATCCATTGGACCTTCTACCACTACAGTCTTGTCATCTACTGACTAGCCAAATAGGGATTAGATTATTTTTATAGAAAGAGATTAATAATGACCTCTGAAAGTACATATGGGGAGAAGGGTCTTGAGCTCTTGACCTCCCTCACTCTCCAAAAAGAGACACTTTTCGATTGTAATTCAATTTCTCTGCCTGTTGTTTATTTCATGGCTCCCCTGTGAAGCATCAAAAGTGGATGTTCTGTCAGCCCCTAACTGTCGTATATGTTTGTCATTCACAGCCCTTGTTAAAAGAAGAAAAAAAAACTCTCAACTCCTTCCCTTTCCCCCAGCCGAGAATTCCCAGTAGTAAAATTATTCCATTTAGATGGAAACTTTTTGTCACTCCCCTGTCTAAATTGGCATATCTGGCTTCTCTCGCGGAAACCAATAAACTGTGAACCCGGATGCATCTGTCAATCAAGCTCATCTTTACTGCAGCATGCCAGATGACAACAACATCCACAGGAAGAAAAAAAACATATCTGAGATCGGATGAGCTGATTGGCTCTATCAGCAAGGCATTACAAAAAGCACCTGCCATTGTATTTACTACTCAAACAATGTGTGGTGGTAGAAAGCCTAGCTTCAAGTCAGAGGTTCAACACCGAAAATGCTGAGTCTCTATCAACATCACACACTGACAGAATTGATATATAGTACAGTATATTGATTGCACATACAAACTTTTTTCTTGGGGGGGGGGGGGGGGGGCAGGGGGGGGGGGGGGCAATTTGCTAAACAAGGGTTCATTCAGGAACAGATAAATGCTGGGTGTTGAAATTTTGATTTACAGGGTCTAGAATGGTCCCTTTGGTAGCAAAGATGTTTCATTAATTTGTGAAAAACAATTGAATTATCTAACACAGCCATCAGTTTCATTGGCAATGTAATTATTTCTCATACTGAGTCAGCAGTAATTCTCTAAATGGTTTCCAGTGTTCCCCCCCTTCGCTGTTGATCCATTTGGGCCAACTCAATAGACTGCTCTCCAAAAATGGAGCACAGAGACTTACCCTGTAGTGTACATTGTGTTTGGGTTTCAAATAAGTCTTAGATCACATTATTTGGTTGGTGGGTAGGATTATTATTTTATTTCCAACAAAACATTTGAAGATTTACACATACACCTATTTGGTTTGCTTCAAGAGGACTGAGGTAGATTATCAATAGTTATGCTATGATTCTAGATCTGGTATTTTGACTTTTGAATAGTGTAGTGTCATACTATAATCCCAACATTGACCTAATTTATTTCTAATCATAATGTGCCAGTCAGCTCCAGTTTGTAATTCTTGCTACTGGAATGTGTTTCACTTACTGAGTAATAACTTGGTCACTGGGGTGTCAAATGTACAATAAATCCATAAGAATATTGTTTGCTATGACATACCAAAAAGGAAAAGAGAAAAAACATGTTTATTTATGTTTCTATGCTGTACAGTATATGTGAACATCCATTCGATGTTATGAAACAGGAAACAGATCTGCTGCTTTATGTGCTGTATCTAATTGGATATGGCAATATATAATCCGATTCTCCAGTATCCATCAATTTCTGTGCTGGACCTGTTTGCATGGTGGTGTCAGTGGGGCAGCCTAGCTTGTTATGATGCCTGAGCAGCAATTATGAGGTAATTTTTGACTCTAGCTGTGTGAGGCTATCCAGGAGACACTTCAGGGGAGGTGCTTAATGAGTGAACATTGATTGATTGAACATAATAAATGCTCTGCTTGAGTGTGAATGTGTGTGTGTGTGTGCGTGTGCGTGAGTGAGAGGAAAAGGAGGAGTCGGAGGAAAAGGGTGTAGGGCATGCAGAGGAGGGGGTGTAGAGGCATGTGTCACAGCAACATCCTTTTCAAACGCAACAATCGTCTGCTTATTAGATGTATCATTGCAGGTGACAACTGCCCTCTGGGTTGGCACCTTAGTCAGATCCCCTGCCACAACTAGGGACCCTGGCCAACCCCGGCCTAAACTTGTTTAGCCTTCACTAGTAAATAATGACCCTTAATGGCTATTGTGTGATACGTGATGCAATTAATGCCTGATGCAATGCGCCTTACTCAATGTTAGGAGCCACATCGCTGTGGCTGGGAGTCCCAGAGTCTGGAGAGGGTTAAGGGTCTAACCTGCATGGCCAATCAAGAGGGGGAGTTTCCAAAGCCAACAGAGGATCTTCTAATCAGCCTGGTCTGTCAGTTGGGCTGGTTGGTTGGCAACCCAGGGAACATGGAGATATTCAGAGGGAGAACAAAAAAGAGAACAAAAAACACAGTTTGATGCATTCTACCTCTTCTTGTTTAAAGCGTTTCAACAACGGTAGGAAAAATGGAAGTATGAAAAAGGCAGAATCATCAAACCCATCCTTTTTCTCCCCTTAACCCCGACTCCTCCCACTCCCCCCTAACCCCCACTCTCCCAACACCCAGTCACTGTCAGGCCAAACACATGATGAATTGCCCTGTCAACAGAATTCATTCAGGGACCAATTAATTCAGCAGAAATGAACTAGAGCCATCAGTCGCTGAAAAACTCAGTGCAAAGAGAGCAAAGTAGCTCTCTTTGGAAGGAAGAGAGGGAGCGAGAGAGCAAGGGGGGAAAAAGAGAGGGAGGGGGGTAAAGGGGAAGAGAGAGGGAGAGAAGGAGAGAGGGTGCCGAGGGAGAGCGGTGGAAGTTAGCCTGACAGGAATTGGTCATTTAATGCTTTAGCGCTCTGGAGACAGCCCCTGTCATACAGGAAGCCATGACAGGGCTCCCCTGGTACTTTATTTATTAATTATCCAGAGCAGCAAGGGGCATTTAACTGTCTCACTCCAGGCCTGTCAACTTGACTTCTTGTCATTTCCTTTCCATAAACAGATCCTTTAACACCGCACAGAGGTTAATAGAATGAAATCCACCCACCTACTGAAAAATATACATTTTCCAAGGCAATACATTACAATTCCCTCCAAAGATTTCATTTACTGCAAACTGACCGCAAGGGTTTAGGGTGTAAATCTTTGATTATTTTCTTCATAAGTGAACCGTTCACAAATCAAATCTTTCAGATATTCTTTCAGCAGTTTTTTGAGAGCCTGCAGCATCAAAGACCAAATCTGAAAAAAAAATACAACAAAAACGTTTTACTTTAAGCTATCAAACGTGTCGCTCTACACACTCACCGCCTCACTATGTAGGTAATCAAATTAACTTTGTCCCTCTTTTATACTGCAACTTTGTCCTATAGCAACTTTTCAGTCAAAAAAACAACAGCAAAAACGCAACATTCAATGTAATACAAACCACAGGGTAGACATCCATATGGCTGACACAACACTGTTGAGGTAGTAGGAAACTCAATGAGACAAGAGTCCATCAGTCTGGCCAAAAGTTTGATTGCTCCTTTTGTGTGATGTTGATCAGGGAGTAAATATTTGATAGGCTCTTTTCTTCTGCCAGGCATGGATCCCAGGGTAAGAGGAGGACAGGGTGGCAGCAGCTGTGAAGCTATAATGCTGACAGGTATTCCTTTACCAAGATCAACACATGCAACCTGAGGCCAATCACTAGTGTAAACGTCCCATAGTTCTCCAGGCTATCGGAGTACAATAAAGAGCCATTAGAAAGGAGGTATTGTAACCTCTGTTCAGTCTACCAAGCGCTTGAGTGTCCGTGTGTGTGTCCCAACGTTCAATACACATGTATCCTGGTGTTCGACACGCACGCAAGTCACACACCAGGTCGCATGGTGTACTGTGCAAAAACTCTGCAGACAAACTGATCTTGACAGATGACGAAAACAGACAGAGAGAGGGATATAGAGGAAGTGGAAGAGATAAGGAGATGTGCTGCCGTATATAATTAATTAAATGGGACTAATTAGGAACATGAGAGCAGGTGCCAGGCTATGGGCTGACAGCACAGACAGCGAGACAACAGGAGAAGAGAAAAAAAATCTATGGGTAAGGGGTGTAACGTGACAAGAAGAAGGACAAAGCAACTTTCTGCGTTTTGTCACATGAAACCTCCAAGGAATATATGTGACAGAAACTGTAGACCCAGACGCCATGGGGGTCTCTTCTTTGTTTCACTCAGATTTTCATTTCACCAATTGGTGGTTTATGCAAGCGAGAGATTTCTCTACCCCTCATTATTCCAGCATATGCCGAGGTATGCTTTAGGTGAGGGTGTTGAATAAGTGTTGAATAATTGTAATGACTCTACACCATTTTCAAAATAACGGACCCATGCCATTTTTTTTCAGAGACACTTTGCATTAGAAAGAACATTTGAAGGGCTGCTCTCAACACTGATGGCGTCTTAGCTCAAGCGGATGTGTGTTCTTCTGCGTGTTGCTTTAGCTTCCTACCTGTTTAGGTGTCTAGGGTCACTGTGCTGTGTGACATGTTGCATGTGCACCAAGCTGGTGGACAACCAAACAACCACAGCCATTTGCTTTTACAGAGACTATCTGTGAACAAGAGGTGGACCATTGGTTAATAAACAGTATTCTAGGAAGAGCCTGGGAAAGTACAAAATAACCCCCTCCATCTCCGCATAGCAGTACAGTTTTCCACTTGAGGAGAAAGTCCAGCATCAGTAGAAGAGGCTCAGAAGGGGCATCAGCCTATTTTATCACAATTTGCTCCCTAACCAGTTACAAATGTGGCATGTGATGACAATAATGAGGCTTGATGTCACTTAGCCTTTGGGCCGTGTGTGTGGAATCGTAAAACAGGACGTCAGTGCTCACCAGGTCCCCACTCAGGGCTCCCCCCCTGCACACAAGGTGACAGACACCTTGGTTAGAGGGAGAGACGCCTCTCTAACAGTGTTATAAATTACTGTAGATCCCATTTGTGTCAGTGGAGGCAAGTGAGGGGAAAATTCAACATCAGCCTATTTATTCATTTACTTATTCCCGGTCACGGGGTGTGCTGGCAGTCTGCAGCCGAGGAACAATTCTGTGGAAGAGGGCTCTGCCTCAGACACAAATGTGTTAAGTTAAAAGCCACCATCCTCCACAGCCACAAGACTAAGTCCAGTTAGAAGAAGACAGGGCAACATGCCAGTACATAGATTTGTAGAATCTTTCTTCACAATTTGACTTAAATGTAAAAGAAAAAAGGAAAAAAAATGATGGCTACATTTTTCCTTACAATTTTGTAAACACTTAATAAAGAGAATGTTTTGGAAGTATTAAAAGTTATTTAAACATATACAACATTTACAGCATGTTAGAATATCTGCAAAGCTCATGATCAAAATATAAAACATGTTGTGAGCTAAGGCATACATTGTAGATACAATTCCAATTCTATAACTGCCATTCTGAGTAAAGATCCTTTAACTATAGAATTAGTTAACTAAAGATTAAAGTAGATGAGAGAAATTCAAAGGAGTCTAGCAAACGTTCCCAGGTTCTGCTTTAGGCAGTCGATAATGAGTGACTGAGGACAGATCTTGAAAATAGGCATTTCCCAGAAAACCACGCCACAAGTAATTTAGAGGGCCAAAGTGATAGATAACTCAATATGTTTTTTTCCTTGTGTCAAGTCTGTCAATTCACCAAAAAGAAGTTCAAGCAGACAGAAAAGGGCATTCTTTTAATTATCTAGGGATGGCTTGGACTGTGCATCATCATTAGTTTGACTAAATAGCGGTGGTCAGTGACTCAAGTAGTAGCAAACAGCACAATTAACAGACTGTGGAAGGAGAGGTATATTCAATTTGAAAGCCTTCTTTCTTAATCCATCTCCCCTGATCATGTAGAACGCTGAGCTATGGGTTTTTACATTCAATTACAATAATCAGGTTAATCCCTAGTAAAATGTCAACATATTAATCAAGAACTAGGAAACTATAGCAAAACTTAAAATGCTTCTGAACTTGCCTGCCCTAAATCGAAATGTCTCTATGAGACTACTCGTGTTTTCGGAGTCTCGTTGTGCCTTCTTTTGAAATGATTTGAAAGTACTTAATTGCATCTTGGATGGAATTTAATATACAAGAGTGTGTTCCTGCTGCACAGTTCCCTCCTAGTTTCACTTTCAGTTTGGTAAACATGCCTAAAAGCTAAAACAGCAGAGATTGGTCTTAAACCTACACGGTAACTACAACAATGAATAGCTTGAGAGAATACACTTGGGAGGTGTTGACATACTTTCTCAACATTAATCTGTTGTTACTTGGTCTCTTTCTCCCAGTGCACCCCTAACCTGGTAGTTAATCCCTGAGTGCACTTGCTCAGTAACCCCAGCAGGTGCACAGGGGAATTTATAAACACAGCTGTTGAGCCTCAACCTTTAAACTTTCAAGTCTTCCCCCACCTCAGCTTGACAGAAACCATGTTTTGGCAGTTTTCTGCACACAATGAGTCTCCTCTCCTACTCATTTGTAAGCTTAAATGAGTAAGGATTTATAAAATAAAAATGTGTTTGTAGAAACATCATCATCCTTGTCTGTGTTTCATAAAACATGACAATAGCAGGTGTCTCTCTGTTTGGATGAATTTTCTATCTTGCTTTGCATTTTCACTTGTTAAAGTGTCTTTGTCTTTGTCTTTAGCTGCCCCTGCATGTTAGTCCTGATTACCTAGGAAATACCCTGCTCCCTGCCTTTAATCAGAGTGGACAGAGGTTAGAACAGCTCAATATAAGAGATAACCAGTCTTTGATCCAAACAGCCATGCAGAACATACAAGCAATACCTTCAGAAAATGTACTGTCAGGCATTTTGGATTTAAATTACACCTTATTAACCTAAGACTTGTGTGGACAGAGAGTCCGGAGACGTTTGATAGACAGTAAAGGAATGTGCCTGTGAATGGGAGTCAGGAAACATGGCAGTGTCCGAGAAAAGAGGGCTGTGGCGAAGCTTTAAGGGGCTGGGGAGAACAGTCAACATGTTGATTCTGTAACATCAATTATAATTTCCTGCCTAAAGATACAAACAACATGGAAGAATTGTCACAATTCCATGCACCTGTCATGTATTTCCTTCTATTAAATGTGCGATATAAGAACAGCCTTGGCTGATCAAGATCAGTGAACAGTCTCGTGTCGGCAGATGTCTACCTGCTTATTTCTGGAGAAAAAAAAGAAAACATTGTTGCTGTGAAGCATTCCTATCATAGAATGTTTCTGTTTTCACTTATTTTCCGTGTACTATTTAATAAACACACCTATGTGAAAAGGATTTACTGACAGGATTCAAATAAATTAGATTAAGCCTAGAGAGTCTAGAGTTTAGAGGAAGGATGGTAGAGGGGATCATTTCCCCATAGACCGGTATGTAAAGCATACATATTGAAGAAGTACGCCCCTAATTAATATTTATCTTCTAATTATGATTGCATTTTTAACAACACTCCTGGCCTTTACACTCCTCTCATTGTAAATTGTGAATTGGTCCTCAAATCAGTGGTCGTTTCAAATCCCCATGGTTTGTAAAAAAAATATTTAAGGGGTCAGCTGAAAGAAAAAGAAAAAAATCTGAGCATCCAAAGATGCTTCGGGCGTTGACATCTGACTGAGCACGATGCCTTTCCAGAAATACCTGAAGGGAAAAATTATTTCTTTATTACCAAGCAAATTAGTCGATTTTTTTTCTGTTAATTTACAGGGCACTGTGTTTTCCAATTTGGAGCGCATCTCCTCTACTCTTCCTCGCCTGTGTGCTTCAGGGCAAGGTGGACGCTAGTTTCTCTTCATCTCCTGGTACTTAAATTAAAATGCAACTGGCTAGATTGCTGGAAACCGCAGGGCTAGGTGATAAAGCAATTAAGGCCTTCTAATTCCTCGCCCAGAGAAGGGATAGCCAATGAAGACCCAGGAGTAAATTAATGTGTATATAATGAAGTCCTCTAGCCTTTTTTCCATTCATGTTTTGGTCTCATTGCTCTTCGGGGCTCTTTTGTGTGGATAGGTGTCCTCTCTGCGTGTCCGAAAGATGAAAACAGATCTGTGGTTAATGGGTTCTCTGTGGACATGTGAGGTCTATTATAGAGTCATTTAGAAATGAATGGGAGGACTGGAGGAGGGAACTCAGTCTAACTAGTGGTCAGATACCTCAACACTGGTCAGGCACAGGGCAACCTTGCAGTCCAAGGTGCATCTACACTAACGGAGTTAATCTATGGATGGACACAACAAAATTATTTTCAAAGTATTTGGGTTGTGTTAGACACTTATAGGGACATATCCATGGGATAGCAGCATGGGAGACGTCTGCTTTCCAGTTTCTATTGTGATTAAGTTCATTGTGTCGATATTGAACAAAACAGAGGAGAAAAAAACTCACAAGAGACACTTCTCCAGTAATGGGTGTTGTGGCATCACTTCTGTGTGGGACTACTGCTGACCTGCTTAGCTTGGGATCAATGGTATTAGCATGTCATTTACCGACCATCATCCCCAAGGACGATACCAGAGCACACGCTAAGGAACTGAGAAAGAAGGTCCAATGTGTAAAGTCCTATTGGCCTGGGAATAGACTGTGACAAGGTCCACACACACACACACGTTGAGTGTTTGTATGAAAACAATTCTCTTCCCAGCTGGAGGTTTCATAGATCATGAAAACATACAACCTAAATCAATGGGAGACATCACAAACACAATGGCAGGCCTGCTGTTCGATGATGGCCCTCGTACTGGGGATAATCTACTCAGGTCATCAATCATGCCAGGTGGCACTTCAACTAGCAAAATGCAGAGCTGTTGCAGGCACATACAAAATAAAGAGTCACTGTCTTGGGAATGTTAATTGAACCAGACAGTAAATGCTGACGTGCCAAATTATCTTTTATTTTAGAAACACAGGCATGTAAAAGACAGGCAAAGTACCTCTAATTCACTGTGCGACACACAGAGAGACAGACAATTCCCCAGCCTGACACTTTCTGGCTGAGCTGGGGATGTACAATTGACCCTGCTTGCTTTCAAAATGGTGCAACATTATAACCTGAGGGAATGAGTTGTCATCCAAATGAGATAAGTTTATTTTCCGAAATCTAGCATTTGTTCCATCAGGCGGGGAGGCTATAAACCCCGGGAAGGATCAGTGGGGAGCCCAGCTCAGCACATGTGGCACGAACACAGAGCCCGCGAAAGGGGCCTTGGCCACGGCCCAAATCTCTGCCTCCACCTTCTGTGCAGACCCAGTCTTGGAAAGCAGGAGGCCGCAATATTGTGGAACAAATTTACTCTAATCTGAGCCTGCTGGTCTGAGGCTCCTGAGGGAAGGCTGCTCTCCTGTACCCTCCACCTCTCCTCTCTTCTCTTGTCCTCTCCTCTCCTGGAGATCAGTCCAGTTTACCCTTCACACTGCCAACATACTGCAAGACGGATGAGAAGTCAGTGGGGGGTTGGGGGTTGCTGCTGTCGGGGGCTTGGTCCGCTCCATGGACCCGCTCATGTGTTTCCTTCAGCGGCACAGTGCCTGGAGACAGGTGTGTGGACCTGAAGGAGACCTGGCACCGGAGTGCTCCTGCTCCCACCTGGATCTCACCACGAAAGGGCCACTGTCCCTACATTTCTTTGGTTTATCAAACGATTGTTACAGAGATTGTATCTCACACGTGAAGCGGTACAGCAGCAACATTGCCCACCCCTGAACCACAGAAATCTTATCATAAAAATGCTTCAACAACACGCGTAGTTAAAGTGATGCTACAAATATTCCACACTGCCAAACAGGGATCCCCCTACTGTCAACGACAACATTTAGATTAAATGTGGTGCCATCGGCACTGATGGGAGGAGAGGTCACGTGACCCACCAGAGACAGTATCCATCAGAGTCGTCATTTTCTACTGCAAGCCTCTGCAGCTGCTGGATTGATAGAGGCAGGAAAAGGGAGCAATGAAATGTATAGTAGATCATTATTTTGTGTGATGTATAGCTTTTAACATGGAGCTCCACCGGCACATTGCACTCAGTTTTACTCTCTCTCAGCATGTTGGACCAGTATGACAGACTGGTGATCCATGGTCTGAATACAAACTCCGGCAACAGCCACCAGTACTGAGTGTTTCTGGAAGTTTCCAAATTCAAAATGACAGCTTCGATTGACTTTTGATTGGCGGCTGATTCTTTTCTTTGATGAATAAAAAGTCAATTTTCTTTTCAAGACAATTGTGCCTCCTCGTACTCTTTGACCTGATTAGTCATTTACAGTCCTTGGGGATAGGCCATTGTCTGACCTGTCCATCCACCATTCACTCTCGTCATTCTGCCATAAATGGGTAAATTTGCCTGAGTTATAGATCTCAAACTGCAGAAGCACCTCTCAGATCCAACGCATCTTTCTCAGTACGCACTAGTGAGCCTAATAAAAACTGGGCATTTACCACGTCTTGTAGGATTGAAAAAGTGCATTAAGGGCCAGGTTATTTCTTTTTATACGGATCCTCTCCTCCTGTGAGCCGTCTGCAGCATGTCGTCCCTGCATAATGTCCTCTGTCTGGCAACTGACTCTGAGGTGACCTGGCGGGAGCTGCTCCCTGTGCAGCGTTGCATCATTTAAATGCAGCCTACGGTTCGCTCAATGTGTGATATTAGGAGCTTCTTTTTGGGGCTGTGTATTGGTTTGCTGTTTTGGCCTACATAAGTAGCAGTAAAGAATTGTAACACACAAAGATCTCCTACATTAAATGCGGTGGTATAGGCACTGATAGGGGGACAGGTCTCATGACATAGCTGAGACAGTATCCATCAGGGTTGAATTGTATTCAAATCATTGACATTTTATGGAAATAGTATTCCAGGAATGGTTCCAGCTGCCAAGGCTGTAGCTGAACACTACTGGGCACCGGAGGGTTCCCCAACCTTTCAACCGATTTTCTATGGCAAGAAGTTCTGTTAGAAATAGGCCTGAAAACAGGAAGAAAATAAGTGTGCTTAACATGGGGGACGAGGTGGGGGATTTAGTATGGTCTCAAATGAGCAGTCTGGGGGTATTTCCATGCTGTTGGCAGGGTGGGTAGAGGAGGGAGGAGTGCAAGGCTGGGTGTGTGGGGGGGGGGATGGATTTCCATAGCAACAGTCAGGTCCCCAGCTGTCATGTTTGGGCAGAGATAGGTGCTGTGAGCACAGGGACCACTTAACCCCAGCCACACTTCAACTCAGGAAGTTAAGATGCTGCTGAGTGTATGTGTGGTACCTCACTTAAAATGCAAACAATATACCCCTGGGAAGATAAAGGAATGCTTTTGAATTCACCCAGGAATATGAGAGCTTTTCAGATATAATTAACCATCAACAGTGGGGACATCATTGAATGAAGTCTAGAGAGAACAGAAAGGGTATCAAGCCAGAACACTGACAACAAAGTTCCTTGTTTATCGTGATGTGTCATTTGAATCATATTCAAGGCATGCCAGCTATAATCCTGGGTCTGTTCAATAATCTAAGAAAGCAAACTCTCAAAGGCACCATTTAATGAGTGATGCTACTGTGCTTCTTAAAGCTGAATGAGATGGTATAATTAGGTGGTTTTATCTTCGAAACTATATTACTACTATGCACTGGAAATGTAATCAGAAATGGTTTTAGTCCAAAAAATCACACACAATGTGGCCTTGACCACTCTGTCTTACATGCAATGAAAAAAACATACAGACCAGAATAGTAGAACATATTTTTCCATAATCACATGTTACTGCACGTTATGTAACAAAAAATATCAGTAGGACCTCAAATACAGTGCATAGTTTCTTACAGTGCAGTGCCCTGATATCTGTTTTGAGCAGCAGTCCTGTCTACCGGTTAGACAGCCTAAACAAGGTGCCTGTCTCACCCATCAGTCGGCAGTTCAAGAGGAGTTTTCCTCATGCTATAGGCTATATATAACGCCTATGACAGGTCAGACAAAATGTCCCTGTTGTTTTGTAAGGGGGGGGGGGGCACTGCATTGTCTCTCCCCAGGAGTCCCCTTCTGGGTGTGAATGGCCACCTAATCAAGCTCCCCCTTTCAGCACAGCTGGTTCAAAACGAGAGTCAGACAGGGGCGACCTCGGAGGGGCCAAGCAACCCCCCACCACCAGCACTCCCCCCACACACACCCTCTCGTCCTTTGGGACCCTTCAACGAGCTTTAGAGGCCAAATGAGGTGTAAGTCTATTAAAAGGGAGTTTGTGCGTAGATCGCGGTCCCTCTGGGGGCGGCAGAAGAGGGGGGTTTGCCTTGTCATTCAGGTGCAGCTAATTTCCTTCTGCTCCACGCACACAGACGCCAACCTGGTTAGGGGGATGGGAGGGTGGAGGGTGTATGGAGAGACGCGTGAGGACCGATCCATGGTGAACCTCGCTCAGACTGGGTCTGCCACCAGAATATTAAATGAACGTGAGAAGAATGGCTGTTGCTCAGTTGTATGGTGCGTGGTTTGATGTTTTATGCCCCACGTCACCCTTACAGCAACAATGCATTTGTGGGGCATGTGTGCATCTTGGTTACGCAAACTTTCAATCAGGGTAAGAGACGCTCAATGAACACCCACTGTTGTTGCTATTGGGTCTGACTGCATACAAACAAGTTTGATGGCCAAATATAGACATGTACTTGTGTTTGCGTTTAGGAAATGCAGTTCCATCTATTGATTTAAAGAGAATTTGTATGGCAGTGGTCGCCTGCTGATAAATATTTAGTCCTGTTGACTGCTGTTTAAACTGATGGAAAGGGAGAGGCAAGATGCTGATCGGGGGAAGAAGGAACCAGAGAAACAAGGCTATAGGCAATGCTTGACTGAATGCGCGTTGGAACTTGGAGAACAAATTGATTGGAAGTGAGGCTTGTCAAAACAACATGATGTTAAGCCAATCAGAGCGCAATAAAGAGATCTGTTTATAACTCTTTGTGAGACAGCCTCAACCTCATATCTCCTTTAATCCTCCTCAAACGGCACGACAACGACCACAGCCTAGTCGAGGGCTGTCTACAGAACACTCCTGCAGTACCACAGTTTGCAAGAGTTTTTTCTTTATCACCTTCTTCCTATTTAACTCACTTTGGGTGCAAAACATTAAGGCATTGATGTGTTCTCTGCTGCAGGAGCAGGGCTTGGCGATATTTGGACGGGAATAAGCTTTCACGCATCAAACGCTGACAGTATTTGTCAAAGGTGAGCAAGGTGGCCCGGTCGGCATTAACCTCTAAGGCCATCTCTGTGCAGGGCATTAGTCACTGCGAGGAGGGGGGAGTCCGGTAATAGATTATTGACCAGCGTGCAGCCACCCCGCCACACCATGTGGTCCCACAATGCTGCGAGACCTCTTCATCAAAGATGGAGTCCACCAGAAGCAGGCAAACCAACACCAACACACACCCCCTTGGCACAATCCCCAAATATCCACAACAAGAGGATATGTGTTCTGTATTTGATTGCGAAATTTTCTGGGAGAACAAAGAACTGAAGGGCAAAATAACATATTCAATCAAAGCTATAAAATGAAGATCTGGACTCACCAAATTGAAAGTGTGGGGTAAAGAGAAATTGCATCAATGAACTAATTAAAGGAAAGCCATTTTTCTCTGAGTTGCACTCAGGACTCTCAATTGAAACTGAAAGAATGCAGTAACAACCCAAACAGAGGGCTGGAATGTGTTCTTAGTAATTGCTGATCGCTAATGGTTTCAAGTCATATGTTCCCTCCCAGTTCAAAAGATGTTTTAATACTTGGCACTTTGATCTGTAAAAAACAGATTTAAATTTCCAGGCCATATGGAAACTAATAATTTCAATTTGCCGCCAATCTGGCATAACATCAACACCGAGCATTAACAAAGAATTCACCAGAAATATTTGATTTTAACAACAACTAAAAAACTTTTATACGAAGAGAATAAAACAAAATAATGGGCTAATTGACTTATCCTCCCCAAATGCAAATGCTATAAACCATTGGCAATATCATCTGTGCCCTGTTTCCTTTTGGCTCAGTCTGGGATTTTTAATTGTTTGATAATTCATCTTGGAGCACTAATTTACCCCCCACCGTCAGCCTTGTATGTTCCACCATTTTGTGAGACAATCCACAGAATATTAAATGAGCTGGTGGCATATAAAGTTTCTCTTCCAGGGAAAGCACCTATTTATGGACATGTTTGTTTGCCTTTTCATCAACATTAACCCTTTGGGCAAGGGATGTCCGTATGCTGTCTTTCTGGAACATTCTATGAAAGTCATTGTGAACAGTATGCTGTCCAGCTTTGCTGCTTTTTCCCCTAATGAGTGTTGCAATTCAAGTTTCATTCAATGTGTTGCATGCACTGTGGCTAATATCTAATGCCTCATCATTTCTATTTTCATTTACTTGTACGCCTTATTGTAGCCATTTGATTTGTCAAGGCAAGTCAGGCAACTGTTAAAAACAGAATTTGGGGATCAGATGTCTTTTCTATTGTCATTGTTATGCTTCAATTAACTCATGAATTACTAAACCACAAAACAACAAATTATTTATCATAGCCGTCTCAATGTATTCATAGTTCAAGTTCCTCCTCAAAAACCAAAACACAATTTTACAGCAGCCTACACCAGACAAGCAGACCTACAGTATCACCCACCCACACACACACACACACACACACACACACACGCACACACACTTATAGAGTGAATGAGGGAATCTGTAGCCATCAGAGCTGTGCACATTACATTGACTGGTGGAGGTCTTCACAGTTTAAGTGAGGCTGCCTGCTGAGGTTTCCCTCCCAGGCAGACCTATAACGGTGGTAAGTGGCGGCGATGAGACTCTGTCCCCTGTGCCTCCTTCAGCTGCCATTCCTTTTAAATTGAAACAGAGTTCGGCAAATAAATGCCACATTCTGAAGCGGGAAATGCAGGAAAGTTGCATTTCACATAAGTACCCGTTTGGGAATTGGCCCAGCCCATTGCTGCTTTATTCTCTTTGTTTTTTTGCCATCTACTGTATGTGATAAAGGCAAAGACTATGGGACTAAGCTTACGTCTGCCCAATTATTCTTTCCACACATTTACAACTGTCCATTATGGTGTTACAATGTTAAACTTGTATCAGTATTTACATGTAGATAAAGAAATTCCCTTTATTATTATTTGACTTCGTCCCAGACACCTATGAAAATACCTTGCTGTTATCTAATTAGGTATTAACACATATGGGTACCACCACCCACAATAGCCCTAAATGGTATCTTCCTTAAAGATTAATTGAAGCTGGGCCAAAAGAAGATGGATCCCGAGGGTGGCCCCACTGTTTGTAATTCACGTTGGTCTGAAAACAGCAACAGTAAATCCTCTAAGTTGTTGTTAAGCTAGGTGTATTACCATATGTGTGCCATTTCCATAAAGTGACAGACTCCCTGGATCAACTGGGGACTATTGATCCAGCAGCACTCCATTTCAAGTTAATTGTGCTTGAAATGAGGTGCACACACTCAAGCATACCTGCATTGGTAAGGCTTTATTTATTTATATGTGCCACGTTACTGATGTCAGATAAAGAGAAAATATTCAATCCGTGTCTTATTTAATTTTACTCAAAGATCTAGGTTTGGCTGAAGTACATGGAAAGAAGTTGAAACTAATTGAAAGAGACTGATCACCTACAAAGTAGCTTTATTGAACCAGAATGCACATTTTAACAATATGATGTAGTCTTGATGAGTAAACATTTTTTTAACAAAACCTGTACAGCAAAGATTTCATATCAATTGCATTTCCGTACAAAAAAACTACCAATAACAAACTTTCCACAGCCATCATCTCCTCTTTTGACTCATTTACCCACAGTCCTCTCTGGTTGGAGAGGTAAGTGAAGCTAGTCATAATATTTCATGATTGGGGTTGAGGTGCAACCTGGCCTCTCAATGACCCCTGTTCTCTTCCACACTAACAAAGCAGGCTCCAAGGTAACCAGGCATGAAGAGCCCCAGCAGAAACGTAGGCTAGAAATGCCAGGAACTCCCCGCCAGACTTTCCCCCTTTCAAGTCACAATGATCATGTGCCAGATTACAACTCCCAATAAGCAGCTAAACCAACAAATTAATCTATCCTCTCTGAGCAATTCAGGATAAATTGATTAATTGAGTAAAGACCGAAGGAAAGACTGAAGGTGAGTTTTCAGATCAGAAATTGCGAGATTTATTTCCACACGTCGAATTATATATGCAGATACTTCAGCATCAAACTGCCAAAAATCATTTGCATGTAAGTACATTTTACATCTAAAGCCAAGAGATTTAATCAAATGGAATGTGTTGTTCCGAGAGCGTTCGTTATGTCACTGACCCAGATGGACAGAGACCTCTCAGATAAAGAGTGTGAGGATGTTGTCACTTCCTAATCCTACACTGTCACAGAGAGATGGCACCAGGGTACAGTATCTGAGATAGTCTCAGTGAGAGTCCATCTGAAGCATATCACTGCTCCCTCCTCTGGGCCTGAGGCCAATGTGCAGGCAGACATGCCAACAATTGCCCTGTGTGAGCCCCATTTACAGAGTAATCAGCTCCCACATGTAGGGGGCAGTTTGTTTATAAGCCTATTCTGCTATAATAATAGATATAAATAAGTGAAAGTGTGTAATGGATCGCATTAAACAGGAAAAGCATATTGAGGCAGGATTTAATTTGCATGCCAGATTAGCTTGCTATTGGTGAGGGCAGTGCCTTAGGGCACCCTTTTCATTAATAGGATCTAGTCTCCTCAAATCCATTAAATCAATTGAACCCATACATAATCTCATTTTAAATCCACCATGAAAATGGTGAACTGGTAGCCCCCGGTCCAGGAAAACCCTTCACACTCTCTGCAGTGACATGGTGGTGTAACAGCTCATGGTATAAAAATAAATAAATAAATGAACATTCCATCTCCAACGCCAAGTAGCCTTTATACAGTATAGTTAAAGTCTAGACTGTGCATACGTTTAGCTCATTCGCTCCTTCTTAATCTATAATTGTAAGTGGGGACAAAATGTTGTCATGTGTGTTATAAATCATGGTAGAATCTCAGTCAGTCAAAACAAACCTAAAAGGAGTTCACAAGGTCCGACTTCCTGAAAAGTACCTCCCTCAAGACATTCACCAGTAGACCGTTGGAATCAGAGAATCCCATTCATGTTAACAAACTAAACTGCTGTGGGGGGAGGCGTCGAGTTGACCTAAATCCTTGTTTGTGAGTCTGGCTGGCCGGAGAGGGCAACACTGCTGGAGGCGCTCTGCTCTGTGCTCTCTGAACACAAGGCCCGACATGGCCGGGGTCATGCCTGAGCGACCCGGCTAGCCCCAGATTTACACACGGTACACACACTCACAGCTGGGCCAACTGGGGGCCCGACTACCAGGGAGAGACTCACACCCTCCCCTCACACACACACATACCACACACATTCACATATGGCACACACACACACACACTGTCCACACAAGCACACCACCCGACTGTAAATTTGAAGAGAGGACAGGGACATGCCATGGGGAAATCCATACAGTTTATAATTGGGTGAGTCTAGAGAGAAAAGAAAAGAACCATAACAAATCTTCACAAGGGTACATACACTAGGCTAAAACTGCCTTGAATTCTACAATCTATAAACTATGTGTTCCCACATAATTTCCGATGTTGATTCAGATGTTGAATCTCAATAGAGACAGGCTAAAATCTTTTGAACTATTTTTATTTTCATTTGTACTGAAATACTGGCACGCACGTCCATCTCCATGATGTGTGCACGCACCTCCACTGCAAAACGCAACTGTAATTTAATTTATATAACAACTCTCTACAAAAAACTTTAGAGAAAGGACGCAATTAGCCCACATCTCTCCTTAAGAACTCTGGAGACTTCCCTTCATCTCTAACCTATCCAGAATGTTTCCTGTGTCATAGGGATTTGTCACCTCTGCTGTGAGGTGTTCCCGGCTTTTAGAAAAACACAATAGCAAAGGAAAAATTAAATCCTCAGTGGAGGATTTAGGCACTTATATAACTCCCAATTATAAAAACCTTTTTTTTCCTCTCAAGAAGCCTCACACAGTCCTTAGCTCTGTTTATCTGACTCACAAATATCTAATACTGAACTGTGTATAATGCCAGGGTGCCCACATGACTGCAGAAAAGGCTCTTTTGCTTTCTGCCCCACTGAGTCAGGCATAATGGGAGGGTTGAAAGGCTCCGAGCTTAAACCAGAGTGGTCTTAACAAAGCCTTGGTGGCTTGCATGGAGGCCGAGCATCCTAGGAAGTTGCCAAAACTAATTTTCAAGAGCACCCAGCATGGTCTTTATATCTATCTAAGCCAATATTTTAACCCTCCTTCTTGAGCACTTTTGCTGATAGTGAGGGTAGACCTGATCAAATAATCAGACCTCAGTAGAATGGTAACATTTGCGCTTTTGAGAGTTTTAACCGTCAGAAACCGTAACTGAAGGAAAGAATAAACATTTTTTGTTAGTGCAGTTCGATCATTTAACAGCTGCTAATCTTACCAGCTACATGACACAATGCTGCCAACGACAGATATGACACATGTTTTATACAGGCCAGATAGATAATGTGTAGCCGATACACCTGAAGTAGCCTGTCAGGAATTTCTGGTATTTGCCTCAACCTAAAGCTTTGTTCTCCTAAAAGATCAGGAGTACACATTGTATTGTACACAACCACAACACTGTGGTCTCAGTCATTGAAAAAGACCTAGCTGTAAACCCCCCTATCTGGCCTTGGCCCTAGTCTTCGCTATCCCCTCCTCAGGTTTCAACCCACCTTGATGTACCTGTTTACTGGACTCTGGGTGGTCTGGGCCAGGGTTAAAACAAAGTCCTCCTCTCCCGGTCACAGATCCAAGTGTAGAATAACTGTTAATCCGCTTTCAAGAAACAGCCAAAAGCTGCCCTCTAGTTTTACAGTTTGTGTCTGCACTTTTGTGGCATGCATATATTTGAAAAAGTGTTTGAGGGGTGGGCACATGGGGGAGGGGGGATGTTTCAGCCAACGGCCAGGCCCTCAGGACCACCTAACCTGTGGCTTCTTTAGTCCACCACAGTAATGAGGGGAGGGGGACATTACCTCTTCACCGACTGTGCTTCCCCATATTCCCTGACCCCTCAGAGTCATTACAGTGGGCAAATATAAAGCAGGGTTTCATGAAGCTTGAGCTTATCTGGCCTCTGAAAGTATGTGAGACATGCCTGGGAACAAAAGGCCGTCTCTCAGCCCGGGAGCAGGTCGAGGGGATCTCTTTCAGCAGCCACAGATTGCCCTGTGTTTTCTTAATTGACAGGCCCTGGCCAGGTTTGATAGAAATGACATGCAGCTGGCGTGGGGCCTCGGCCTTCCAGGTAGACCACCTTTCAGCAGGAAAATTGTGCTCAATTCACTTCATAAGGAGGCTTGATGGAAGTCTCTCCCTGCCCCTCCTTCCCCCACCCCTTAAGACTTAGTTTGTGGGAGGTCAGTATCAGGGTGGCTTCCACCTGCGTGAGAAAAGTTCAATATTCTACCTATGAGGTTAAACAGGTAGGCAATTTCTACCCAAGCCCCTTTGTATAGGTTGGAATTGTAACATTAAGTTGATGATAAAAGATTTATGGCAAATAATTTAATTCTTTCTTTTTTAAATTATTATTAGATTGTGTTTGTTCCTGTAGAAAAATAACAAAACCTACACATTAACAATACCAACACTATGGAAGTAATGGTATTGATCATGAGCCTTAAAGGGAACATTGCCTTGCTCAGTCTGAGGAAAGCATGTCCTCAGCTGGCCACACACAGTAGTACACCCTTTGGTTTATTAACCGTCTCTGCCAAGAAGACTCCAATAGCATAATGTACGGTAACACTGAATATATGCTTGCTAAAGCTTATACGACGCAAACATTTTATCTAGCAAATGTTGCATTCTGTAAATTCTTTAGGGATTTAAAGTATTTCAAAAATAAATATGAAGTGAAAAAACCTGACTAAGTACAAATTTGAGTTTAGATATGAAAACTCCCAGAGAATTCTTTTTTTTTCTTTCTTGCTGAAGTAACTCAAATTTGAATTTTTCAAGAATGTATTCATATTTTACTATTACTTTCTCTCCTTCCCATTGTTTGCATGTCTTTTCTTTGTTGCTACTGTATAATTGTACAGTACACTGCGCTCATCTGGAAAAGAGGCCTAGATCTATTTGTCTTTCACACAAGCTATCTATTGATACCGTATTGTATCAAATGAAAATGGCTCAGACTCCTCTGTCAATGTATCTGTTGTCACACTCTACGGTGAACATGTAGATCCTGGTCATCCCAGAGGCTTCAGCTCCATAGGGAATTGACAGGGACATCTGGCATCCATCTTCAGGGCTCCTCTTCCACATCCGGCCTACGAAGAGGGATGTGTAAAGGAGTCAAAGCACAGCGGCTTGGGTACCCAAACTCCCCAGTGGACATTGGTGGGCTAGATCAGATAAAACACTGTCCATCTTAGTCAATGCCAGATTATGTCAATAAAGCCTTCAGCTCTGACTGTGAGAAGCACTCTCACTGCCCCATGTGATCAGTGCCATGTTCTTATTGGTCAGGTCTCTACTGTGAACACAGACACCAGCAGGGATGGTAACCCTGATGCTCTGACAACATTTCAAAAATCAAGACAGGATTACAACCCAATTTAATATGTTGTCTAGACTGGAGGAGACTGCAAGAGCACACCATTTTGTAAGCTTCATTATGTCAAAATAGCCACTTCAATAAGAACCAATTTTTTTCTCAACCATAAATAAAACTAGAAACGTGTCTATGTGTACAGAGACATTCTGCCCAAGAAACTGCAATAACAATAATTTAAGTGTGTTTTTGCTTATCAAGTCCTCGTTGCAAAGTAGGCACCCAAACAACTATCAATAAATATGCTACTTCTAAGATAACAAAACAAGTCTTAGTTGAAAAATTGGGATGCAAAAGCTTGAAGTAAAGAATATGAGTCAATGTTTGTTTGTCAAATTGTTTAATGAGTGCACCTTCAAAACCTTTAAACTTTCCCATCTTGCAGATTTGATTATTTGTCACAAAGTCAATCAACCAATCAAAACAGGCCCCCTGTTGACTATTGAGCTGGTTTAACGTCTCAGAGGACTTAACCCTGCGTGTGTGGGGTAAAAGCACACCAGCTCAGGTTGTGCGGTCTGAAACTTTACACTTTAATAAAGCTACTGACAGAACCTAATGTGGTGCCTGGTGAGTGGGGCTATCTAAAACAAGGGCTGTATTATGTCTGTCCTTGTCCAAAAAACAGGGAAACTGATATGGTGCATTAAGGACAAGGAAATGGAACCTTAAGGTCATTTGATAACCCCTGGGTGAGATATTAAATAAGGTATGACTATGATAAGCAAATATATGTTTTGAACCTCTCATATTTAAAATAAATCAGTTGACTACTTAAGTATTAACCAAAATATTTTTTTCCAATATTCCACTACATTCACCCTAATAATCTGCTGTTACTCCCCTCGAAAAAAATAAAAAAACAAAAGAAAAATGTCTTTGTGTGCAAAACTATCAGGGTGGTCAGTATTCTTATGAGAACCAAAAACGGGAACTGCATGACTAAAATCCTCCAATGCTACCAGACAGACATACTTCAGATTCTTGGACAGCGGGGGCTCACAACCAGATGACCATCACTAAGCTTCTGCAGGAGAACAAAACAAATGAGTTGTCTGACGGAGTCCTTGTCACCCCCGGTTTGGTGCCAGGTCCATCCTTTCCCCAGCCACCTGTCTGATTGCAGACAAAAAAAAGATTTTTTTCAAGGGACATTTCAAGGGGGCCTCCTATTTAGGCAAAAAGGACAGGTCACAACCTTTCTCCCTTGCTCTGGTGAAGCTGGTAGGCTAATGAAGTAACAACAAATTGGGCCTCCGTCTGATTTGGAGTGGCGTTTCCGGCCCCCTCTTGGCCCATGGAGATGTGTTTCATTTTCTCTTATCAGTGGCTTCAGTCATGTGGCTTTACGCATGAACGCCTCTGTCTTCCTCCATTGCAGTGCTAATGAAAACTTTGTTAATGTCATTAATCTTCACAAGACCAAAACATGTAGGAAACACATGGATTGTTTGGGCTTCATTTGGAGAAAGAGACTGTTCCAGTTTGGAAACAAAGCCCTGGAAAAATCGTGTTTATTTGAAGAAAAACTGTAATTGTAAGAGTAGCAAGTGCAATTCAAACTCATAACCTGCTAAATTAAAATTCGAAATAGTTGAGCATGCCGTATTTTAACTGCAAATACTCATTGCAAGAGACAAATATTTTGATCAGCGATTTCTTTTCAAACAATGCTGACAACTATGTTTCAGGCTCTAAATCAAATGTAATTATACAGAGCCTTGGTTCAAAATTCTGAACACCAGGGAAAAGTGTCAGATTCTGGCCAAGAAATGTTCCTTTTTACAACAAGCAATGCAAGGGTTTGTGTACATAATAAAAATGTGATCTGTGATTGAGGCTGAATGCTGAACACTGATTTCTGGTAAAGCATTTCCAATCAATCTGCTCTGGTTTTCCAAATGCAGTTTACGTTGTAACATGTCACAGAGCGTTGTTAAACAACTGTGATATAAAGTAAGTCTTTGTTTCTGATGCACTTTTTCTATACACTTTGGATGAATGCATCAGAAATATAAATTCATATAAACATAAATACGAATTGATTGAATCTTAATAACATTTGTTTGAACAAATATGTAATTATGTTATTTTATGTTATGTATAACACTATTTATTTTGCTGTCATCCTAGTTGGATATTAATCAAATCAACCAGACATTTTGTCTTCAGAAGACTTTAAGAGGGAAGAAAACCAAGTGTATTGTCAATACTGTGAAGAGTACTTTACAGCATGTATCATAGTGGAGTGAGCACTCTCCGGCAGTACTTCACCACATCACTCAAGTGTCACTTATCACTCCGGTATTGACAGCAGGACTGAAAACATTAGCTAACCCAATAGCTTACTGAGACTGCGCCTACTATAGCCCACAGTATAGCCTAAGAGGCTGCTGACTGAACTCAGTTGTAGCAGGCTGATTCTTTTTCAGCAAAGGTTACCATTACCAATGTTTATTATATTAAGACGCCGCTCTCTGATTAAGAAGTTTTTTAAATATTTCTGCTCTAACAACTATTGTCAGTCTCACTTCAATCAATAGGTGCCAATCACATAAAAAAGAAATGCTGCAGTAGAAAAAAAGTACCTTATGAAGACATTGGGAAAACTAAGATTACATCCACTTATGTGTGTTTCTGAGTAGGACGTAATGCCAGTGGTCTAACCCCAGAGCTAGCTGCCCATGTTTTCAATGTCCTGCCAGGATTCCTCTTCACTTTGGAAAAGAGTAATTAGAGAGATCCTAATGGGTCTGGGGGTTACAAAGTCCAACGAAGGCTTCAAATGTCCTTTTAATTAGATGGTATTCTCTTGACATCTTGTGTGGTGGTGCCATCCATTCTCTTAAACCTTTTTTGGGATAGGGTGTTTCAGAGGGGGTGGGTTGAGGGGAGGATTTCGTGGGCTGAATTGCCACAAAAAGGTAGTTTCTGAAAGGACGGGCTAGAGGTTCAAGGTACAGTACACAATAAGAATAACCCTAAGAATTTTAAGTTTGAATATTATACAGAAATTCCACCTCATCTTCAAAGGAGCCACTGACATTAAGATAGTTGGTTAAGCTGATTCAAATCATGACAAATGTTTACTCATGCAGATTACAATATCCCACATTATTTCTTGCTTGGTTAATCGAAATTCGGGGGGCCATGCTCGCTTTAATGTTGTCATTAGTTATGCATCTCTGGTGGCCAAAAGATGGATCCTTAAGTCTCAGAATCCACTCAGGTTGTATATGAATGGTTAGAGGAGATAAAGACTACTCCATTGATGGAACACGGTAAAAAAGTCTGTTAATTAAAATCATGAAAATGAACAAAAATCTTGTCCTACATTTTGGCCCCTCCTTTAAATCTCATTCAACCCACTTCAATTCATCCTTTCTCCATGTTAAGATGCAAATGAACTTTTTCAAAGAAGAAAGGTTGAGATGGTATCAAAGTCATTTTAGACATTTTGCACAATTATTATTATTATTATTTGCGCAAGTATAGTAAACAAAATGTACTTAACTAAAAGTTATTTCAAATTGACTTTACTCTCAGATTTCAAGCAAGACTATTTCCAGTATAACTTTTGTCAACTTGATTTACTGCTCAAAATGTAACACTTTACAACACATTAACAACACAAGAAGTGACATGAATAAGTAAAGTAAATACATAAAAGAAATACAAGATATACTTATTATATATTATAAGGTATTTGAAGAATGCATAAGTATTACCTGCTACGGTACAGTGCGTGGCCATATTTACAGATGCCTGAAATAGCTCCCATTCATGCTAATGTCATGTGAAGGTAAAGAATGAGTAAGATATGTACTTGATAGAAGACAAATAGTAGTTGACCTGGCGCCTAACAAAGATGATTGCCTTAATGTGCAGTTCTGCTTTCCTAGGTATATCTTATACAACAAGTGATTAAGAACAACAAAGAATAATATTAAAATGTACATTCCTGTTTTCCCTACATGCTATAATGAATATATATCTATATTTTTACAATGAATCATTGTTATTAGTCACACAGGGGAAGACATATATTATCTGGAGATTTTGGGATATTTGGAAAATAAATTACTGAACTGTAAAATATCTACTTCGGCATTTCTGTTTATTTTTATTTGCAAATAATGATTCAAGCTCAGAGAAGCTCAAGACAGAATATTTTCCTTCTTAAAGGATGTGTTAATTTTTTTTGTCCTTGTTAGTTCCCACCCCTAAATATTCCTTAGTAAATCAAAACACACCACTGTCATTGAGTTAAGCAATAGAAACCGAGATGACATTCTGACAGACCTGAAAAAACAATAGATTTTTTTTGCAAGGGTTGTGTTTCTGCTTGACGCTGAGCAGCTACACAACACATTAAAACTCAAGAGCAACTGTAAAACATAATTAAGTCATACTATTAGATAAGACTCAGAACACAATTCAAAAAATGTATACCTTGTAAATTTGACCTGGGAACAATGGAAAATGTTGCTGGAGGGAACAGGTAGTGAATAAAAAGGGCCAACTATGTGCATGAACATATAAAGATAAGCGACTATTGATCCATAATTTGGACAAGTGCCACGTTATTGACAGGAAGACAAAATATGTTAGGCTGACCATATTTCAAAAATTCCCCCTGTGCACTCAATCATGGGAACAGATATTTCTCCATAGTAGCCTATATAATAACACAACCATGTTGCTCAACCGTCCTCCCCACACCCCCCTCCAAGATCAATGCTAATTGAGGCCTAAAATGATGGATGTGGTCAAAAACACTGTTAACCCCATACCTGCTGAGCAAAACAGCAGAGGCACAGTTACTGTACCATTACATTCAGTACTCCTCGTGTTAATACATTTACTGTTACCAGAGAAAATCTGTATATCTATCTTAACTGGTAGAGCAACTACATATGGTGCAGATGCTGAGAACAGTCCATTTAAAGCTGTTCGCAAATGGTCCTGAAGGTCGTTAGAATGTTATGCTCACTAATTGTGCCATTCACTTAGGCTATTACAGTTCCTGGGGTGCCACACATTAAATTGGAAAATAGAAATGACATATGAAGGCAGTGCTCTGACAAATCATATATTAAATTGCTCAATAGACTCATAATGTTACTGTCAAAACTTGGTTAAAGAGATACTTAAGGCAAGACAAAATGATTCACTGTCAAATATCAAGTAGGCAAGTTTTTTCCCTATTTTAGGGGAATAAATGTAAATTTGATTCAATCACAGCATTTAAAAGATGGAACCACAATACTTTATCAGGCAGAGAACTACAGTCTTGATTTGTATATCACCATCCAATTGTATTTTATTTTAATGAAAGTGAACCACTTAAGAACAAGAAGAAGAACAAAATGTTGGCTCGCAGTGCGATGCTATTCATCAATGCTATTCATCAAATACATGTCTTTTATTCTGTGTAACAACTACATTTTCTAAGTGGTAACTTAAGAAAATAGGCAGTACCTAATGAAAGTACAATTATTATGAATAAAACATCATGGGATGACGCCCATAGCACCATGATCAGTACAGCAAACATAAGGATGCCAGTCCCTACAGCTCTCCAAACACGACTCTCTGTGCACCTTAAGTTCCTGACCGTAACAATGGCAGATGGAGTAAACCATGCCATCAAGTGGAAAATAGACCTCTTGTGTTTTTAATGGCAAAGAAGACTTCAAGCAAGACTGTGCTGTCTGCCAAGCTCACCAGAAAAGGCTGTGGCAGTGGTAGAAAACACAATGTGGAACTGAAAGGAGTTCAGTTTTGCAGACAGTTGTTTTATTTGGGGTTTAAATATTTTACTTACACTTTGGTTAAAAGCAATGGAAGTAATTGGAATATTGTACCCATCAAAACATCATATAACATACTTCCTAACTGTTATCAATAGGTCTCATCATGTATCACTCATCTGTTAACTTACAGCTCTGGAAAAAATTGAGACTACTGCACATTTTTTCTTTCCTTTTACAAATAGTTGAGACGGACAATTATGAGTGAGGAACAGAAGGGTAACATTTAAGAGGCCACTGCAAATTTGACCCTTTTGTTCCTCACTCAAAATTGTTCTCCACTACTTTTTTTAAAGGAAAGAAAAAGGTGCAGTGGTCTCAAACATTTTCCAGAGCTGTATATTGTGTTTCTGAACTTTAAATGTTGCAGATGTAGACAAGCCAATGTGAAACCAAAAGATAACTCAGGGCTGCCATCTTGTGTTCAGTTGATCAATTAACAATAAGATAGCAGAGCAGAAGACCCCTCAAATTATTGATAAAAATGGCAGTAAGCTCTATAATCAATCAAAACCAAGCTTGATAATACAATCTGTTTCACATCAGGAAAATTGCCTACCGGATGTAGTAGGCCTATTGCTATAATTTGGACAAGATGAAAACTCAAAGCATTTGGAAGGCCCTGACGAATAATTCAGCGCCCCCTTATGTTGACCACATGCAATAACCGTCAACATTGGATTCCATTTCGCTGTCTTGCACCAGGTTTCTATAATGCAGGTGAGAATGGGATCCCATCCCCCCCTATCCCCTATTCCCCCCTATCCCCCCCCCCCCCCCCCTCCATTCCTCAATTTGACGGCTCCGATGGATCTTGGTGGTGTTGGATATCTGTTTTGGCACCCGGCTCTTTCTGGTAATTTTATTATATTAGCGGCAGGGTAGGTACGTTTTGCAAAACTAGCCATCCAACCCAAAATATCCCACCCCCAGTGTTGCTCAAAATGTTTTCACTAAGTTGCTATTGGCTCTCTGAGAAGTCGCTGAACATCTGTAAGTGATGACATTAACCCAAATCAAATTGGGCCCCTCATCCTCACTCAGCTCCATAGACGGTAACAAAAATGGATGGGTGGATGGAAGTGCACGTAAATCATTTTTTTCCCAAAGATGGTTTCTGTCATTTTAGGTATTTTTTATCATGCTGATATCTTATGTGCTCATTGTTCTGATCAGTATGTTTTTAATTGGATATTTGGCAATCTAAAAAGGGTAGGGCTGGGCTATATATTTTTTTTTAATGATTTATCAAAGTAATGACTTCCCTCAATTAAGATATCGTAACATTAATTAATTTTCAATTATATCTATAATGTTGATAGAGAATAATTAGGAACAGCAGTCCATTTAATTTCTGTGATGCAGCAGGAAGTTGCGGAGAAATGGTAGCCTACGCTCAGTGAGTAGCTAATGTTAACCGCGGAAAATCAGTCTTATTGCCAAAAACAGTGGCAGCGATAGCCATGGCGAGGGAGCAACTTCCAATGAAGAAATAATTGATAAAAGGGTTTGTCTTCTTCAGTTATTTGGAAGTGGTTTGGCTTTTTGAAATCCGACAAGGAGCAGAGCAATGTTCGGTGCTTACCAAGTCTGGTAATAGGCCTACGACAAACCTTTTTTACCATCTGAAGCAAAATCACTCGTTGGAACATGCAGAAAGTGTGAGTTTGCGCCAACGTATTTATAAAAAGTAAGTTTTTAAAAAGCTTAAGTTAATTGACCCCAGGTATCCTACATGTAGCCTGGTCCTAACCAGACTCGTACATTTTATTTGTACAAAGAGTCTGGGTTGCTCCATTGACAAGCGTTGACTTCCTTGTAGGCGGGTAGTCGGTTGAAGTTTAAAACGATTGGATCTGCCTACAGCCACTATGATCGGCCATAATCAATCGCTAGCGTTTGCCTTAGCCAATTCCTTCACCACTAATGTAATAGAGCTAGCTGCCGTAGCTGGAAAATCAAACCGTTCCCGAACCCTGTGGGGAGGAGGGCCACAACATCATGGCCGCAAACAAAACTCAGCAAAACTTGTTCTTGCTCCGGCTTTAGCTTATGGATACTCGGCAGCTTTGCCACAATGGACCGAATGTGGCTTCGCTCGCATCTTTCTCCGCCGCCATTACGGAACTACAACACAAACTAGCTCACAACATCAACATCATCGTTCTCAGCCACTCCCTCTGTTCGCTGATTGGACAGGTAGAAAGTTAACCTGAGACATTTGACTTACGTACCTCATGCCCAGATGCAGTACAGAAGCAAAATCAAAATTGAGCGAAAGTACGTAGGAGGGCAGAGCCAGGCTAACTTACATGCTCCCTGGCCGCAAAAATTTCTCTCACACCGCGCTGCCCAAACTTTATGCTGAGTGTAGGGAAAAAGTTGAGGAAGAGACTTATTTTGCTACTAGTACGGATCTGTGGTCTATCGTCTTAATTATTGTTATCAAATGAAAATATAAATATCTATTGTCTATTGGTGAGTGTGTCAAGTGTACTGTAATGTTTTAGTGTAAATGCCATGTGTATTATGTGCTGGACTGTTATGAGTTGAATGTGTCTGTATTGGGGGCGTTGCTATGGCTTGCAAATGCTGCTGCGAAGCTAATTGACAATTACTGGGCAATTGGCTAATTGCCAATTACCAGGCAATTAGCTTGATGGGAAGGGAGTGGTGTAGTGCGTGGGGATAGGTCCGTTCCCTGTATAAGAGGGGACTGTGGATGAACGTGGAGTGAGGAATGACATGACGGACGGGAGCGCTAGCAATTCGACAGCTCTGGTGACAACGGAGTGAGAAGGGACCCTGGGGAGGATCCGGACACGGTGCCTGGTCTGGTGTCGAGGCTGACGGTCAACCTGCTCTATGTTCGCCTTGCGAATGGAAGTTCATTACTCCACCTCACTGTGCTTCTGTTCCACTAATTGGTCTGTTGAAGGGTGTGAGTTTGCCTAAGCATTCCTGTCCCGCATTTTCGTTCTCTGCAGCGTGGGGGAATCCTCGAGGTGGCGGAGCGGCGCGTCACCAGTGTTATTACGGAGGCATTCGTAACGGACGGCGGTGCGCAGATCAGGATCTGCACTGGAACAGGCGAAGGCATGTGTCTGCCGTACTGGACAGACTGCACGCTTCACCGACAGTATTTAGCGTGGGGCTACTTCACGTTGTTTTTAATACTGGTCAGTAAGGACTGACTGACCAGTACCAATTTATATTTGTCAGTACTGCAGGCTGTTGGGGAGGACAAGGGACTGTTGGGTGTGGGAGCAGGGGTCCCCATGGTCGGCTATTGCCCAAGACTACTCCCCTCTTGGTAGTGACTTTGTGATGACTTTGCTGTGCTCTGCTGTGGCTTGTTGTGGGTCCTTAAAGTACCTTGCTGTGGGGTGATATTGTTCTGTGGGGGGGGGGGGGGGCTCGCCGGTCAAGGCATAGCTGGCCAGTAAGGGGGTCTGTTTAGCACCTAGTGGGGTCCCAGATACAACTGTTCTGTGCCACAGTCCTGCCTTTTTGTAAAAATAAACGTACTTTGTGTCTGGGTATTGTCTGTGACCTGGGAGGATCTGGTACTTGAGCGTGCTGCTAGGCGCGACAAGTGTATGGATGGGACCTCAATACTGCGGCTCCACCACCCAATCACTACTGCGCAGATTCTGGCTCCAAATGACATCATCAGCGCAAGAGGGCAGCACCCTTATCCGGGATATTTTGGGTTCATTCAGAGAATGTCTAATACAGGGAAAACTGTCACTCTCGGGAAACTTCCGGGTTCTGAACTGGTTGCAGTTCCACATGTGGGCCACCCCCACAATCCTATATTATCAGACCACTGCCTGGTTACCTTTAAAATGGATCTCTACCAGAGCCTTGGAGGCACCCAGAATATTTCTACTAGCCGCTGCATAACCCCAAACACAGCTATGGAACTGGCTAATATTCTACCTGCTGCACTAGAAGCACTGGACGTCCCAAATAAATCATTAAATGCTAAAACAAGGGATCTGAATTTGGTTCTTCAGTTATCCCTAGATTCTGTTGCCCCACTCAAACCAAGGAAAAGAAAAGACAAGAAAATGGCTCCATGGTATTCAGAGGAAAGCCGCACTCTCAAGAGGTCCACTCGAAAATTAGAGCATAAGTGGCGTACCACTAAATTGGAGGTTTTCCGCCTGGCCTGGAAGGACAGCCAAATGGAGTACAAGCAAGTCCTCATCAGGTCCAGATCAGAATATTTCTCTAAATTGATTAGTAAGAACAAACACAACACAAAGTTCCTATTTGATACTGTTGCAAAACTCACTAAGAAAAGTACACTCTGTGTTAGTTCAGATCTCTCTCTCCCAATGATTTCTTAGATTTCTTTGACCAAAAAATCTATGCAATAAGGGACAAACTACTGACTAGTCCTGGAGGAGTGGCCATCAACACGGAATTTGACTCTATACCCAGCATGCTGCATGTTGAGGCTCTTACTCACTTTAACCCTATTTCTATGGAAGCGTTCATCGAGCTGGTAGATTCCTCGAAACCCATCAGCTGCCTTCTTGATCCCCTCCCTGCCAAACTTTGTAGGGAACTTCTCCCTATTATTGGACCTCCCATGCTTAGTATTATTAATGAATCTATTGTAACTGGACAAGTCCCTGACAATTTCAAACAAGCTATTATTAAGCCCCTTCTTAAAAAACCAAACCTGGATCCAGGTTGTATTAGCAACTATAGGCCAATTTCAAATTTGCCATTTCTCTCCAAAATTTAAAAAAAAGATGTGGCACAACAGCTAACTGAGCACCTCTCCTCAAATCAGCTTTATGAACCTCTCCAGTCTGGATTTCGTCTTCACCACAGCACTGAAACTGCATTAGCTAAGGTAGTCAATGATCTATTATTAGCCTCTGACGCGGGCTCTATCTCTGTTCTGGTTCTTCTAGACCTTAGTGCAGCATTTGACACTGTGGATCATGAGATTCTCCTGGAGCGTATGGAGAACTATGTTGGGATCTCTGGTACTTCACTTCAGTGGTTTAGATCGTATCTATCTGATAGATCACAATATGTCCACTATGATGGTTGCTCATCCAGGAGCACTACTGTAAAATACGGAGTACCACAGGGTTCAGTTCTAGGCCCTCTGTTATTTTCACTCTATATGTTGCCTTTAGGAAACATAATTAGAAGCTCTGGGGTAAATTTTCACTGTTATGCAGATGATACTCAGCTATACATGTCCATAAAGCCTGGAGAATTTCCACATGCTATGGAAAAATGTGTTTCCGGGTTGAGAACTTGGATGACAGCAAATTTCCTTCTTCTTAATTCGGATAAAACCGAGGTTCAAATTTTCGGCCCTAAAAAATACAGAAATAATTTATCCAATCTGACCTTAAACTTAGATGGTGTCAAAGTATCTCAAAGCCAGTTGGTAAAAAAATTTGGAGTCACATTGGACCCAGACCTTTCGTTTGAGTACCATATTAAACAAATCACCAGAACTGCATTTTTCCATCTACGTAATATTTCCAAAATACGAAAATTCCTCTCAAAGGATGATGCTGAAAAACTAATACATGCTTTTGTTACGTCCCGATTGGACTACTGCAATGTGTTGTTCTCTGGCCTCCCAATTACCTACTTGAAAAATGTACAGTGGGTACAAAATGCTGCTGCTAGACTATTGACAAAAACAAGAAAGTTTGATCATATAACCTCTACTCTTATCTCTTTACACTGGCTCCCTATCCAAGCCAGAGCTGATTTCAAAGTTTTACTACTAACTTACAAATCTCTACATGGATTGGCACCACTGTACCTCTCCGGTCTCCTCGCACCCTATTGCCCCGCAAGGACTCTAAGATCTCAAGATGCCGGCTATCTGGTAATACCCAAAATTAAGAAAAAAACTGCTGGAGGTAGGACGTTCTCATATAGAGCACCTCTTCCGTGGAACAAATTACCTGTCTCAATTAGGGAGGCTGATACTGTTTCGACATTTAAAACTAGATTAAAAACGTTCTTGTTTAGTCAATCTTATGATTGTTAAATGTGTGTACTTTCTATGTAAACCTGGGGTCCTGCTCCTGGCATTCTCTAATCCCTGTTCTCCTCTCTGTCCCCCCCACACATCCCCTGTGCAGCTGTCAGGACCTGCCTGGTCGTTGGTCTACCAACGCTGGACCAGGTCGTCAACCGGAAACCAGCCTCCATGACGGCCAACAGCGAGTTTCCAGGTCCCATCCAATGTCTATAAAGCCGAACAATGGATTTTTGGTGTTTCAAAACCCATTGACCCTGTATGACTATGTTTAGCTTGTGTTCTGCTCCTCTCTCTTGCCAACCGTCTCTGGAGGAGGGGATCCCTCTCTGAATTGCTCCTCCCAAGGTTTCTTCCATTTTTTCTCCCGTTGGGAGTTTTTCTGGGAGTTTTTCATTGTCTTCCTTGAGGGTTTAGGTTGGTTGAGGGGCAGTTCTATGGGCGTATGTGAAGCCCTCTGTGACATGCTTGCGTGTAAAAAGGGCTATACAAATAAATTTGATTTGATTTGGGCACTAACGAGCGAGTGCAGAATAAATATAGGTCTATGGAGCTATACCCCTGAAAATCCACTTCTCAGGATATAATGTTTTGTCTAGAAAATTGAATTCGAAAGGGGAGGCGAAAAAATTGCTGGGTGTAAAAAAAATTAAGTTGCGTTTCTGTTCTTAAAAGCCTTTTAAAATGTCAATGACGTCATACACATCGTCCGACCAGAGATACTGCTTTAAGGCATGCTCTGGTCACTTCTTTTTTTCTGTCGAGGCATCGACAACACAGCTGAGAGGTTAGGCTCTCCCTGTCAAAACACATGCTAGAAAAGGTTTTGGCTTGATAATGTTGTTGCTAATGTTGCTAATGCTCTGACATTCTGATTCCGCTTGGGATGCCATCAAGCGGGATCTCTGGTCGTAGTCAGTCCTTCACTAACCAATCAGCATTCATTATCAGAATGTAAGCGTGTTATGGGCAACAACAACTCACCCTGTAAGAAATCAAAAGGACATAAGTACTCGGTTCATTCAACTTTAGATTTATAATCCATGTTGAACATGCAAAGACTACAATCAAATATGAGATTTCTCAACGACAATCAGGCAAAAGAGACATTTAGCCGTTTAGCTCCATAGACTCCCATTCAGCATGCACTCGCTCACGATCACCCCCAGTGGAACTTTGGTGGAACTGCAACCAAATTCGGTACAATGGAGATGGGTATGGCTGCAGCCTGCAGCCTCCCGTCTCATGCCCTCCTGTCTCATGCCCAAGCTGTCCAACAGTAAATTCAGAAGGTCAAAAATACCAAATTGCAAATTATTTGACGGATGGAATTAAATGTAAGTTTGTGAGCACGTTTGTTGCAATTAATTTAAAAACTTGAAATTGATTTTTTTTATCAATATATAAAATTATTTGCTGATTTCTGGATGTTATTATTATGTCCCTGATGTTTATGTATATTTGATGAAACCTGCGATGACCTTCATTTAAAACTGCATCAGCGTTTTATGTTGACATTTGTTAGCGAATATTAGCTAAGGTTACCTGTGATTTTCCTTAAGGTAAACATCAGTGTCTTTTAAAAAAAGAACACAAAATGCACGGTGTGCTGTACCGACCATCATTGTCCCCCAACCGTTGTGGTTGTGCCTAACCTTAACCTCGACATCTGCTACGACTCCTGGCCTTAAACTAATCCTAACCTCAACCGTCGTTGTGACGCCTAAACTCAACCGGGCCTCCCAGGCTGCAGCTGTAGAATCGATTTTAGTTTGTAGTCTAGCTAAAAAAAAGGAAGGAGAAATAGCGGACCAGACAAGCTTTTATTTTGAAAACTAGAGGCATGAGACGGGAGGGCATGAGGCGGGAGGCTGCAAGTTGCAGCCATACACTCTTGGTACAATGGGACTTAATAGATCAATTATTACCCTACGTCACACAACTGTCAAGCAGGCTCAACTGCGCATTTCGGTTGCAAAAGACGAACTTCTCCCCAGTCTATTACACTTGGAGTGTCGATCAGGTCATCATATATCTCTGGCCACTGGATTGCAGGGCTTGATATTAACTTTTTGAGGCTCTTGGCCTTTGGACAAATACATTTACGTTTCACTTGTCAATGCACAAAAGTCACTTGACCCCGATACCCTTAACCCTTGTGCTGCCTTCGGGTCACATGACCAAAAGGTTCATAACGAACCATCGTTGTGTTACCCAATTTTACCCAATACAAAGGCAAATAAAAATAATTTTCTTTTAACCTTCGCAATGTGGGGGGTCTGAGACAGCCCAAGAGTTAAAAGAAAATGCTTCACTTTGTTTTTGTATGTGGTAAAATTGTCGCAAACGAAGGTGGGTCACAATGACTGATGGGTCAGAATGACCCGAGGAGAACACAAGGGTTAAAAAGCCTGACCAAGTGATCTGGCAAAACTAGCCTGGCTAATGGAGGTCGCTTTCTCAGGCAAATGACGAATGAAACAGGCTCGGTTAAAGAAATCCAACATGCTGGCTATTTTCATTAGGCTCATATCTACATTAGGCAGTCCTCCCTGACGTTTCTGTTGTAGAATGGAGTGAAATACAACATTGTGCACACTGCCAGTGAGCGAGTCTGACTAAGGCTAACGTCAAAACAATGTAACAGGGACGCAGTCTCACTCAGATTGCCAGTCTAAACAAATCAGAAAAAGAATCGGACCAGCTGGCTAAAAGCAGAATTCCCATATATCTAGAAAGCTGCCCTGCTCGACTTTTTAGATGTAGAATTGACTGTAAAACTGTTAAATTATTAACTTTATGACATGACGTAAAGACAGGGTTGCTGCTCGACTATGCAGTCTGTACCGGGCGACATTCTCACTCAAATGTCAAGACTTTCAAGAATTCTGATGCGACAGATCAATGGGTAATCACTTTCTCTCAAAGGCTGTCCTCCTCAACCTTTTTGGTCTTTTTAAATCTAACTATTTGTATAATCCGTGTGGTCCTTTTGCCATTTAAAATGCTATCCTTTCCCGGGTTTCTGCAATCACATTGCGCACGCATCCCGAATGTTTACAGACAAATAATTGGTCTACAGGGAGTGGGCTCCTTAAACAGGCTATGGTTCATTTTTGTACAGTGGGTGAAAGCGGAGACGCGTCGTCCATTCTTTCTACAGTCAATGCTCAGCTCCGGAGCGGAGGGGGTGACTTTCAATGACAACACAGAAGTACAACGATAGATATTTTGCTGTTGCTCAACAACGAAAACACAGAAAATAGGTCAGATTTGACTCTAGTTGCTAAATTGAACATTTTGGTCACAAGGCGAAGTCACAAATTCTAGGACAAAGTTGCTAAATTGGTAACACTGCCCACCCCCTCATGGGCGTAGCCACGACCCTCCTTTTAACCCTCCTGAACAGAAACTGTATAAAGCTAAAATAAATGCATTCGTATTTTTTTATAAAGTCATCTTGTATTGTCATTTATCCCTTACGCTACAAGCCCCATATTCGCAACATGTTGGGCCACGCCCCCATCAACAGCGCAAGACACAAACCAAAGTACCTGCATTCTGACAGCGCTTCAATGGAAACCTAGCAGCTAACCACTGGATACCATTAGAAAACTGCTGCTCCGAGTGGTGCCAGTGTGTCAGTTTTAAAATATTAGTTTTTGACAATTAAGTGCCACCCCAAATAAGACTGGCCAGAGCTGCCCCCCCCCCCCCCCCCCCCCCCAGGAATAATGTCTTGGCTACGCCCCTGCACCCCCTCCCGTCAAAGACAGGCAAGTATGACCGTCCAATCATTGCATTCGGTCCGAACGCAATTGGTCATGTATAGCCTATTAGGCTACAATTAGTCCAGTCATTTAATGGAAAAAGGTAGGACAAATTGCAACAGAAGCAAACTCAACTGATTTAGTGTCCTCAATGTGTCTTGAGTGATGGAAAAAAAAGCCCAGAAGAATCCCATTAGGGGAAAGTTTCAAAAAAGACCCAAATATAGCCTATTCATATGCCTATTCATTCTTTTTCTCACATGAATACGGTAAAAAATGTAACCTTTTGATAACACCATCAAAATTACTGAGTTGGTTACTTACACCAAGACAAACAAAAAATGAAATAAAAATTGTTAACATGGGCAAACGGTGCATAATCTAATTAGGTATGTGCTAATTTGCATACCACAACAGATCTAAATGTTGGGTATAGCCAGGTGAAAATATCTTGTTGACATACAACAGTAAAATACTAAATGTTAAGGTCTGAATGGAACCCATTTAGGCTACCCATGAGCATTAATACATATAGGCAGGAAGAAGTACTTAATTAATAATTATTATTGCAAAGATGGGGTTTGGGGCTGGGTCGTTTCACCAATAATAGTTGTACCACAGCTCAACACGAATCCAGATGTTCCCAATAAATTTTAGTTGATCACCAGGTATGTTTTAGTAATGTAGGTTGAATAATTCATGTAGGAGAAACAAAAGGAAATCTTTCTTACCTGAGTGACAGCTTAGTGACAGTTGATTGACAGTTGAGTGGACATTGAATGAATGACTGGATCTCTGCCCCTTATGGTGACATTTGTTTTCCTCTATAGTCTTTTACTGTAAGATTCTACAAGACATTTTCACTTGGCTATATCCAATGTTTAGATATGTTGTGGTATTTATGCAAAATACATTATGCACCGTCATGTTAACAAACCATTAAAAAAACGTTAAATATATATATTTTTTGTCTTAATGTAAGTAATCAACTCAGTAATTTTCCTGGTGATATCTAAAGGTTACAAATGTTACCCTATTCACGTGAGAAAAAGAATGAATAGGCGTATGAATAGGCTGTATTTGGGTCTTTTCGAAACTTTCCCCTAATGGGATTCTTTAAAAAAAAAAAATCCTTACTCAGAACATATTGAGGATACAAAATGAGTTGAGTTTGCTTCTGTTGCAATTTGTCCTAGGTTGACCCCCATTTTGGCTTAAAATGACTGGACTAAATCTTGCAACAGCCACATAATCAGATGTTATTGTTTTATTTATTTGTATGTTTATTTTACTGTCAGAGCATTTGATTTATTGATTGCTATCAGGATGTGAAGTTTATTTCAGCAAATATGACAAAGTGTTTTTCATTAGCGGCCTACCTTAAGCGTACGGTTCTTTAATGGGCCAACTGGGTTTTCACATGGCCTACCACCATTGATCAATTCGATCAGCAGAGGTTGCTTGTGGTGCTGCTTACGGATGTGAGATCAGTATTTTACATAAAACAGTATTGCAGAACGCAATGCCTTGCCTTGAAGATAAGACTACTTCTTCCAGTTTTTCTTCTGTTTCCTTTGTATAGCCTAGACTGCACAGCCTGAAACCAACCTATGCAGTTAATATGCAGGCTAAGTAGCTACTGTACTACTCCGTCAGGAAACAAGGAGTGGAGCGGTTTATATTTAACTGGCCAATTGGTAGGGCCTACAGTGGTGGACTCAGGGGGCTAGCAAAAGTGCCCTCTTGGATGCCTCTATGGTAGATTAAACATGATAAAGCCAAGGGTCCAGTGCAGTGGCCCAGTGTGCAATTAAACATGACAGAAATCCCTTCTAGGTGCCCCACCTGTGGAAAAAACAGGATGCAGTGCACTCTAGGGTGCCCCTGTTAATGTATCAAGTCCCTCCTAGGGTTCCCTTTCAGTGGATAAAATATGATGCAGTGCCCTCTGGGTGCCCTTTCAGAGGAAAAAACATGCATCTTATTTTGACAAACATAACAACATGAGTCCAGCGCTCCCACAATGTATTATCAATGCTCGCATTTAGGCTACTATTCATTTCCCTGCCTAAGCTGATATCAAACTTAAAGCCCTGAACTGTACATATAGTCAGGGGTGCACATAACTTCAGGTTACGTTACTCCGGTGAGTACCAGGAGATGGTGTTTGGTACTAACCCCATATTTCTTCTCGGCTAGCTTGTTTATTAGCAATAGCTTGCGCCACATTCGTGTGCTCCTTGCTCTTTTCATGTTTGTCAAATAATGAATGGTTGAAATTCTTTGAGCCTTTATAAAACGCACCTGTTTTGTCTTCTAGATGTGGGTTTGAGCGGCAAATCTTGCACTCATTGTTGGCTTCAAACCACTGCACATCTTGGGAGCCAAAAAAGGTATTTTCTTTGGCTCCAGCTTCTTTGTAGGTGGCGAAACACCGAAGAAGCTTCTTAATGTCTGTTGCTTTTTGGAAATCTCTGACAGTTGACAAGCAACATGTCATGTGTAAGGTTAGAGGTTATCAGTCAAGTATGCAAAGGTGCATAGTAGTACAAGTGGCAGTACGCATTCCTGATTTTTGTAGCGCATGTGACCCGCGTACCAGTTATGTGCACCCCTGCATATAGTGGGTTAGGCAATGCAAGTTATTGCATTGGATTGCAAGCTTAGAAGAAAATAAAAAACATAAGTGATGAGTAGCTCTAATGATGGGCCTGTGCCCCAGTAGAGCTGTATGTCTAGCAACGCCCCTGTGCCCCACCATATGCAGCTGGTGCCCCTGCCCCTCAGATAGCCTAAACACATAGATAAACAGAACACAAAAATATTTGTTATTGGTAGAGTAGGATTTACACCTTATAATAAAACGTACTGTGCTTACATCCAATTTTTTGCAACATTCCCAAATTCAATTCAAGATTACTTAAAGACATGGGGAGTATTTTCAGACGGCAGTTGGTCCTCAACAATGCACAAAAAAGGACATAGAAAGTGTCAGTAGCATATTCAAGTATGTCTAATAGTGTTTTACCGTTTAATGTTTCTAAATGCAACATGTTACCTTCATTCAGTACTCACACAGATAACCATGTTCTTTGTTCTTGTACTTTGGTTGGGCTTTCCCTTTTTTTAAAGGTACAGGTTACAACGGGTGATAAGAAGCTGTAGAGCAGTAATAATGTTGACTTTGTCAGTGGCACTATAAAGTGCAAGGTACATAATTTTCTCCACTGTGAATTAAAAAAGACAAAGTAAACCACTGAAATAAATACCAGTCCGGTTCAACAACTTGCTTCCCGGATATTTCCTATATACATCAATTTCTTCATATTTCCATTGCTTGATTAATGTTCCTGTTCATTTACCTTGTGATCAAGACCTGTAACAGAAAAAGATAGTTAGAACAATTTTACATCAAGATATTTTGTACAAAGTCTGAAATTACTTTTGTTTATTTATTTCTGTGAAAAACTAGTAGTACCAACCTGTTTTACTGTACTTGTGATAGATGGAGATAAATAGCTCTTTGCCTAAATCTGAAGATTGATGAAGGGGGCAAATCCCACCACATCCTGTAGAAGTACTAGTGCCCTCTGTAATGGTTGTTCAACATCAATTTCAACATTCCGCTTGCGTAAAGGATCCAGGCTGGACTCAGTAACATTGTGACAGTGATTCACCTTTAGGGACTGAAGCTTGGGGCAATATTCCGCAACAGTCCTGGAAACACAGCGGGTAGAGATGTTGCACAGGTGTACCACAAAACTGCCAAATAGAAAGTGCCAATGTATCCCAAGGTAGAGTAGCACTAAAGACAAGCTAACTCACTTTGTGAACTATGGGAAGAACTTATACATCAGAAAATACACTGGGGTCCAAGTTCACAGACAGTGTTACCTGATGGACTGGTTCCTAACCCGCAGACAGCCTGTCAGGTCCAGCTGCTCTAGCTCCCTGCAGTTCTTGGCCACCTCCTCCACAGACTCGTCCGTGATGTTGGCATTGACTGCCACAGACACAGACCTCAACTTCAGACAGTTTTTGGCGAGATAACAGATGGCCTCGTCCTTGAGCTGGCAACAGGCGGTGAGGTCTATGGATTGCAGCCCCCTGCAGTGGTCAGCCAGGCTGCGTAAGGACAGGCTGTCCACCCACTCGCAGTGAGCCAAGCCCAAGTGCTGAAGGTGCATGCAGCTCAAAGACAAGGCCACCAGGGAGTGGCGGGTCAGATGAACACATCCCTTCATGTCCACTCTCAGCAGGTGCTGGTTTTGACCAATCACAGGCAGCAGCTCACTGTCCGTCACCCAATCTGAGCAGTTCTGCAATGCTAAATTCTGGAGAACTTTGTTGTCCCTTAACATAGAGCAAAAGGCCTCCTTGGGAATTGAAGCCCCTATCTGGAAACATTAAATGATGGTTAGACAGCATATAAGACACACATTATTAGGATAACACTTCTCGAAATAACAAGGATGAAGTTCCAGGTCCAGCAGCCATTTTTGCTACACCACTTTAAACATCTGTAGTTTATTATTCTCTTACTTGTGTGAGATCAAAGGTCCGGCAGTTAGCAAGGTAAACCTGGATGAGAGCATGAAACTGCTTGCTAACTCTCTGTAGACTGACAAGATGACTTAATGGCAAGTAGCAGAAAACATTTGTAACCAGCACATCCTCCCAGGGTAAGTCCAGTAGATGACATCTGCATCACACATTGCAAAAAGAGACAACAGTGCCTGTCAAATAACAAATAACATTTGTTTCTATTGGGGTATAATATTTGCATCGTATGCAGGGTGTTATCTGAACAGTCTCTCTTACACAAAAGCTACAATCCAAACACTCAAGAAGTGTAGCTAAGTTAGCTTGACAGCTCTTGCTATGCATGTACGATAACGGGTATCTAGCTAGCTGGCTTTTTAGCTAGTGGCAAAATGCACGTTCCTACTACAACATACCTGCATCCATCTGTTCCGTTGTCCATTCTGTGAAGAAAGTATATGCAACGAAGCTGGCAGAATGTTCATATAGTTAGTAAATTGCTACATGCGATCCTTGGGTAACCACAGACAGATGCGTCTTCTGTTGACAAATTTCCGGGTTCGTAACATATGGGTGTGTTCAAGAATTCAACTTCTGACAGTGCAGGTGACAGTGAAACACCATGGTAATTGATTATCAAACCTTTTAAATTAAATATTGTATAATTTATTTTAAGATAATATTCTAACCATGCTTTGTATCACCATTAATTTACAACAGTACCCCATACAGTTATTAGATCGAACTCAGAGAAACCAGTGACCAGAGGATCTGCATACCCATGCAAACGTTAAACAAATAACCTTCCCGACAATTCAATTTCTAACAGAGACACAATGGAGTCAATCATGCTGAACAACTGCTGACCTAAGAGTTATGTTTCCCTGAATGAGGTGGGCCTACGGAACGGTTGTGTGAAAACTCACTTCTGACCAACTACTGTGGAAATACAAGCTAGAGTAGTATCCATAATGGAAGATAAATCTGTGTATGATTTTAATGCAGAGACCCTGGATGGACTCATAGTTCCACTCAGCAACTACAGAGGAATGGTGCTTCTCATTGTGAACCTTGCCACCTTCTGAGGGTCAACAATAGAGGAGGTTGGTCATCTGTTGGTATACCTGTATTATTTTTATTGCGTAACATAGATTTCAATTTCTGTCTTCTAATTCTGACTACCTCTCAGTACCACAGGTTGAATGCACTAATGGAAATGTTTGGTGACCGCAACTTCACTGTCCTGGGATTCTCCTGCAATCAATTTGGTCTTCAGGCACCTGGTAAGAGCCATTTGCTTTAAGAATCAGAATATGAATGCAACCTAAGTTTACCCGTTTGATGTGTTCCTCAGTTCCTCAAACATCCACAATTCCATAACACTATTACGTTTATACTGAACCATTGTTTTATTTGTTATGTTTTGGACCTCAGAGGGAAATCATGAAACTCTCAATGTTCTAAAGTATGTGAGACCTGGTGGAGGGTTTGTCCCCAAGTTCCCTGTATTTGGCAAGATTGAGGTTAATGGATTAAATGAAGAACCTCTTTTCACCTATCTCAAGGTAATCCTTGGTTTCACTGTTATTGTATCAAACACAGAATTTCCAGCATTGTATAGAGAGAAACCAAACTTTCTGGAAATGAGTTTGGTGTGTATCTCACATACCAGAGCAGCTCCCCATAACCTTTGCTTATGTGAATGTTTTTAAGATTGCTTAACTTTGAAGATCAGATGACTGTGCGATTATCTTTTATTACATCAGCCATATTCTTTGTTGGTTCTTTTCACAGGACTCTTTGCCTTTTGTAAATTCTGTTATTGGAGATATAAGGAAATTGTACTGGTCACCAATTAAAGTCAATGACATACGTTGGAACTTTGAGAAGTTCCTAATTAATTCAGATGGTGAGCCTTTCAGACGGTAAGTCACTGTTCAACACCAAAATGATGGACTACTACTCTATATTTAGGCCTATGATTTGCAACACTTACTGGTCCTAATGTGTCTCCTTTTGTCCCAGGTATGAACTTCATGGCCCCATTGAAGAGGTGGAGAGGGTTATTGCTGAACTTCTTTAAAGGAAATTGTCTTAGAGGCAGTTTTGCCAGCAGCAGATTGACGATCCCTCAGTAAATGCAGACCTGCACCTGAGGAGATCTGATGGGTGAAAGAAAACGACTCAGAGTTTAAGTGCATTCACTCCGAGGACCACCAGCTGCTGGTGATGGCATTTGTCACTAACAGGTGTAAATGCTACATTATCTCAAATTTTAGAGAACTCGGCATGAATAAACTTTTTTTTTCAACCGCTGTGCTGTCCTTTTTAAGCCTGTTGAACGTTTCGAATGTTATTGAAAATGTGATTCAATGTTATTATTTTGAAACATGGATAGAATTGTGTATGTAGTTTAAATACTATTAGAATAGTTATATATAATTCCATTTATTATAACATCATTTCTTATGGTTTGACTATGTTCAAGATCTGCCAGTAAGTTCATGAACCATGAGTGAATATCTCACGCATGCGTGCTTGATCCTAGCCGTCACGGCCACTAACAGACATGGCTGCCTTAGGTTTGCGATGGTGGGCTCGAGCCCTTTTCAAGGATAAAGGGACAGGCATTCCAACTATACTCTCTGGAGCGAGAGCAGGTTGGTATTTTACAAATTGTACATGTTTTGTATTTGTCTGTATACATTAAAATGCCTAATCCAATTTATGTTTATCTTGCAAGAAGGGACTAACCTTGACGAGCGAACGTATGCCGTCTGAGCTAACTTTAGCTAGCCTTTCTACACGTAGCTGTCGGTGGCCGAGCGCTATCTCCGACCATACCCTGAAAAGTCCTTTCCTCTACTTTTGTTTACATACTGTATAGCCTTCGTATTAGCTGCTTTTTTGGACATGTTCCAGGGGCGATTCTAGGATCAGACCTTAAGGGGTGCTCTGCCCCCAATGAGAATGTGACATGAATACAGTGCTTTGCTAAAGTGCTAAACCCCTTTGCTAATAACAGGCACGCAAACAGGTCAGGGGTAAAAAAGATTAGAAGGATACAGCGAACCCCCAACCCTCTAGGGGGTCCGGGGGCATGGTCCCCCGAAGAACATTTTAAAGTTATACGCATGAAACTGGTGCACTTTGAGAGCAAAATGAAGAGGCTAGATGTATGTAGAATCTGTGCTCTTTTAAACATTGTCATGTTCTTTTAAACAGAAATACATTTTTTGTTTTGTCGTCACTGACATGTTCTAATGGGACTTGCTTATCATGTCGTAAACAAATCTAGTCAAGTGGATTGTTTTGGTTATGCAATGGTAGAAAAGTTTAAAAAATGTTGTTCCCATAGTACATCAAACCTACTAGATGTCTACCCACCACCACCGCACCTATGCACGCCGTCAGTAATGGCAGATTCTGTACTTTTTGCATTTTAGCGTCTGGAGTTTCGAAAGGCATGCTGCCCGGTCCCTTCCCCACAACCCCCGAGGAGAAGGCAGCAGCGGCAAAGAAGTACAATATGAGGGTTGAGGACTATGAGCCATTTCCAGATGACGGGGAGGGGTAAGAAAATTATAGCCCTACTGAATTTGTAACCCTATTGAACTAATAACCCTATTAGACCTAGTTTTTTAGTGCTATAATGAATATTTTAAACTTCTATACTATTTATATGTCATCATACAAGAAAGATTAATGTTGCAGCGTTTACAGCATTATTCAAATTACTACAATGTATTTTTGCAGATACGGTGATTACCCCAAACTGGCAGATCGATCCCAGCATGAGAGAGATCCTTGGTACAAATGGGACCATCCTGACCTAAGGAGGAACTGGGGAGAGCCAGTAAGACGTTTATTTGTCCATACAGACATGGTCAGACAACACAACAAAGATACCAACAAAAACAACAGTTGGTGATGGCATTGTGATTGGTATTTTATTTGTCTGTTTGTTTGTCTGACCATGGCTGTATGGCACACAATTAATTTCCAAAAGTAAAATTTGATCTATCTAACTATACTTGTATTTACCAAAACATTGAAACTAAAATCAAAGATGCCCCCAACTCTAGCAGATTTTTCTATTAAGTCAATGATGCAGATACAAGGCAAGGCAAGATTTCAGGCAACTGTCTTGCTTACATTATCAATATTCTCGCAGTTTGAGTTAGTGCACAATACAAAACTCATTGTTATTTGTGCTAATGAGTACGCTCACATGTTTTTGTATGTGCCTCCACCCCCACCCCACAGATGCACTGGAACTTTGACATGTACACCAGGAACCGTGTGGACACATCCCCCAGCCCGGTCGACTGGGGCACAATGGTCAAACACTTGGGTGGCTTTGTTGGGTTCATGCTGTTGATGTTCTACCTTGGGGAGAAATTTCCTTCTTACCAGCCTGTGGTAAGAATTCAAGTGGCAGCATCCTTATAATTTCTCTCAACTGAACGCATTAAGCAGTTTTTATGGATATACTATAACATTTTCCTTGATCACAACCATTAACTCGATGTAAAGTTCTCTGTGATTATATTGGGATTTAACTGTAAATTAATTTATTATAGTTCCAGGCAGTTATTTAAATTACACTTTTCATTGCCACGTGTGTAAAGGAAATGTTTAAGGGAACATTTTGAGGTTTCACTGGTGTTTTGATAAAATAATTTATGTTCAGAAGTTTGAGTTCAATCTTTGCTTGGAAGCCTGTGGGGTATATGAATATACCTTCTGTTTTACCTTGCTATTACTAACAGTAGGGCGAGGCAATGGCATCACAATTAGTCTTACAGTACTGTATGCATTAAGGCTCCAAAAATAATTAATAAATAATGTTAAATATTTTGTCTGTTCCAGGCACCCAAACAGTACCCTTACAACAACTTGTACCTGGAAAGGGGAGGGAATCCTGAAAAACAGCTTGAAGAAGTCAAACATTATGAAATATAATTTATGACATGTCTACTCCACTACTTGTGTATATTTCTGTCACTAATAAATAATTAATGCTAAATGTTTTTGGAACTATTTCTTGTTGTATATTTAAAGAACAAATAGTAATGGTGATAATATTATTTTGATGTCATTTAGATTACAGTGAAGCATACATAAAAGTAAATCACTGCTTAGCAACAGGACAATCTATCCAGTCGCTGATTTGTCAGTATGGGTTGGAACCATAGACGTCACAACCGGAAGGAAGTAAACCAAGCAAGCAAACGGGTCAAATGAGGATATCGATAATATCGGCCACCGTATTTTTGGACAGCAAAAAAAGGCTACGTTGGGAGTGCCAGTTAGCATACTAGCTAGGTTGAATCATTCCTTACTTCATGATTGCCTTGCGTGACTGTAATCAAAGTAAGTACATCTAATGTTGGATACATTTACTTTACTGTTAACCTGTGACCAAAGAGACAACAAGCGTAACTGTTGACGATCATTTCTTATGAACCCAGTTTGAGCCCAGCCCTACACAGGCACTAGCTAGCTAGCAAGCTACAGAAGCTACATGCTTGGCCTAGACTTAGCTAGTTAGCAAGACAACTTGTTTGCCAACGTCACAGCAGTGTCTACAGCCACACCGCCCGGTAGTAGTAGCTAGCTAACTAGTTACACACTTCAGTAAAGTTGTATTGCAATTTACTTGCTTATAGCAAGCAGCTGAACTATCCAGAGTTGCTAGCCAAGCTACTATTAGCCATATAGTTTTGCATAAAACATAATACACTGACCTGTATGGCCTATGCGATTTTATCGGTCTAATAAAGCGAATAGCTACCAGTAGGTAGCGACCAACTAGCTAGTTACACAGCTAGCTAGTTTTTTATCCAACTAACAGGTCTTAAACTACGTGTAGCCTATTCTACCGCAATCACTGCCATCTTGCACTGCTCTGTGAGGAAAAAATGCTCTGATGTCTGGGAACAAGTCTCCTCACTGCCATTACTTGAAATCGAATTTTCTTCCAAGGAATGTCTTTTAGCTGAAAATGATCTGCCTCTTCGTGATATTAAAAAGTCAGTTTGTCAATCAGGGAAGAATGATTGATTTGTATTGCAGCCACGATTATTTTTTTGATAAGACTCATGTCTTATAAACCGTTATGTCTTGTGTTGAGCATATGACGACGTGCTTCTTTCAGGATTTAGTTAGCCAGAAACAAACCCAGCTGAGGAAAATGAAGCTGAAAGAAATTCAGAGGACTGCCCACCAGTCATGGAGTCCTGCCTCTCACCATCCCATTTCTCTGGCCTTGGGTGCGTTGCCTTATCCTGGATAGAAATGGAGGGATATTATAATATCTTGCCAATAATACATTATTAAACACACAAATCTAATATGCTTAATTGTTTGTGTTCTTGTGTGTTAACATTTATCTCTGTGTCAATTTAGGCACGTCAGCACAACAGTTGGATGCCTCATTCAACACTACTGCTGCCCTAGAAATATTTGAGTTGGATTTTGCAGATCCCTCTCTGGCAATGAAACTCAAAGGATCCCTTCCTTCATCTAATAGGTGAGCAGCTCTAGAAGTGAACTGTTTGCTTTCTGAACCTATATTATTGTTATAAATTGCTTGTAATAATTTGGTCTAAGCCTTTGTCTTGCTTCACCAATTTCACTTTCTGTCTTTCACTTTTCTGTCTTTCATTTTTTTTGAAAAATGTATATATTCTATCATTTCTGTCTGTCTGTTTGTCCCCTAGATTACACAGTCTCATCTGGGTGGATTTTGAAACGGGAGAAGATGGGACAGGAGGAAGGCTCATTGGAGGCAGTGAGAATGGCACAGTAACAGTTTACAGCCCTGGGGCCATAGTAACCCCCGGAGCAGAAGCAGTGATAGGACAGTCTGACAAGCACACTGGCCCTGTCAGAGCACTAGACTTCAACCCTTTTCAGGTAAAGCTTGAAAGTCATTTTCTATGTTATTTTTTTTAATCAAAATGATATTTTATGTTAACTTTAATTGCGTTTTTCCCAGAGTAACCTTCTTGCATCGGGGGCAAATGATTCAGAGATTTATATCTGGGACCTAAATAACTTCAACAATCCAATGACACCGGGAACAAAGTCTCAGGTAATGTTGGTTAAATCATATAAAAACAAACATTGTATACACTGTTGGATTTAGATTTTGCCGTTTATACTTTAAATTTTTAACGTAACTTTGTTGTTCAAAAGCATAGTGCCTCACAAAAGTTATCTTGAACAGTTTTCTCTGTATATCCTTATATCCCTATGTAGCTATGTGAGGTAAGAATGAAAACTGCTGCTCCTATGTTATGTTTGGTGTGTGGTGTGTGTGTATAACCTGTGTGGGCTGAATAATATCCTTGGACATTTCTCTACCAAAATTAAACGGCTTTGTCAAAAAGTTATACTCAATGTTATGCTGATTGCACTTTCTAAATCCTTTAATAATGTTTAATCTAGTTTGAATATTTGGGGTGTGGCTTCTTTGGTATTTGTTCTTTTTTTTAATCAATACTAGTCATTTATAACAAGTTTGCATTTGCTGAATATTTCCTAACTAATATTAGTTTCCAATCAAATAAGAATCTGTTTTTGTGTATCAATGATGCTATGTTCATGAAAAAAAAATATATATATATATATATATATATAACATGTAATGCTACTGTACGCTTCCAGAATGTGTGTGTGTATATATATATATATATATATATATATATATATATATATATATATATATATATATATATATATATATATATATAAATTAATTCATTAATTTCTGGAAGCGTACAGTAGGGTTACATGTTATAACATTTACATTTATGCATTTAGCAGACACTTTTGTGCAAAGCGACTTCCAAGAGAGAGCTTTCCAAAAGTGCATACTTCACTGATCATAACAACAAGATAGCCCCAGACATTGCGGCCAGCCAAAACATGAAGCATACATTGTGAAAACCAAATAAGTCCCAAAGGGAAGAACCATAAGAGCATGTAGTTAAACAAGTTACGACTAAACAACACGAACCTCAAAAGTGCAAGAGTGTACCTGTGGAAAAAGCAAGCAACAATAATACATTTCACAGTGAGTACAATAATTTTAAGTCAGTTTCAACTAACCAACAAGAGCAACAAGTCTCTCCGGTGAGAGTCATTGTGATCCTGGAGGAAACTAACATTGGGTCCAGCCAATCATTCCTAAGTACCAATGTACTCCCGGAACAAGTGCGTCTTCAGCTTTTTCTTGAAGGTGGGGAGACAGTCAGTGTCTCTGATGGAGGTGGGGAGTTGATTCCACCATTGTGGAGAACAGACAGGAGAAGAGCTTGTGTTGGGACCGGGCACTCTTTAGTGGTGGGACCACCAAACGGTTGTCAGAAGAAGACCGTAGGTGGGGGTGTAAGGCTGGAGCATAGACTTGATGTAGTTGGGTGCGGTCCCGTTCACCGCTCGGAAGGTCAGTATCGGGGTCTTGAATCTGATACAGGCCGTGATGGGAAGCCAGTGGAGGGAGATGAGGAGCAGGTTAACATGGGAGCGTCTGGGTCGATTGAAGACCAATACGGGCTGCCGCGTTCTGAATCCTCTGGAGAGGGCGGGTTGCGCATGCTGGGAGACCGGCGAGCAATGAGTTGCAGTAGTCCAACTTTGAGAGGACAAGTGCTTGGACTAGCAGCTGGGTGGAATGCTCAGACAGGTATCTCCTGATCTTCCGGATGTTGTGGAGGGTGAATCTACACGACCGGGAGACCGCAGCAATGTGGTCATCCAGGCGGAGATGTCTGTGAGGCAGGCCTCGATCCTAGCTGAGATCCCCGGATCAGTCGGGAACAACGGTTGATGATGATTGGTCCAAGTGATGTGGTGTACAGGGAGAAGAAGAGGGATCCAAGGACGGACACCATTGGCGAGCTGGCGGGGGCCTGACACTTTGTCTCCCCAAGAGACCTGGTAGGATCTTCCCGACTGGTAGGATGAGATCCACTGAAGTGCAGTGCCAGGGATGCCCATCTCAGAAAGTCTGGCGAGCAGGATTTGATGGTTAACTGTATCAAATGCTGCAGAAAGGTCCAGCAGAATGATGACGGATGACCTCAAAGCAGCTCTGGCTGACTGGAGGGCAGTGGAGACTGACAGGAGGGCAGTTTCTGTGGTGACCAGTCTTGAAGTCCTTTGGTTGGGGTCAAGCAGGTTGTTCTGAGAAAGTTTGACAGTTGGTTAGATACAGCGCGTTCAATTGTTTTTGAAAAGAAGGGTAGCAGTGATACTGGTCTGTAGTTCTGGAGGACGGCTGGGTTAAGGGAGGGCTTTTTGAGTAGAGGGATAACTCTGGCCTGTTTGAAGGCAGAGGGGAAAGTGCCGGAAGTAAGAGAAGAGTTAAGGACATGGAGAAGAAAAGTTATGCTGGAGGGAGAGATGGTTTGAAAGAGAGGGGAGGGGACTGGATCAAGGGGACAGGAGGTGGGGGGTATAAGAATGTTTGTACAATTTCCTTTTTTATTTATTACACATTAGTTTAACTATTACTGTTTCCTTTCTCTCCCTTCTCAGCCTCCTGAAGATGTCAGTGTTGTGTCCTGGAATAGACAGGTTCAACACATCCTGGCCTCAGCCAACCCCAGTGGAAAAGCAGTTGTCTGGGACCTGAGGAAAAATGAGCCCATTATCAAGATCAGTGACCACAGTAACAGGGTGAGCAGGTGATGTTTGTTGCAACCGTTATATTGTTAGTTTTTCTCTTTTTTTGCATCTGGGCTTTGTGGCCTCCTCCCCGTTGTGTGCCTTGTTTCCACCATCTGCTTGGTCACTTTTCAACTATTCATCTCTGTCTGTGTTGTAGATGCACTGCTCAGGCATGCTCTGGCACCCAGAGGTGGCCACACAGTTGGTTCTGGCCTCTGAGGACGATCGGCTGCCAGTCATTCAGATGTGGGACCTTCGCTTCGCCACATCACCTCTCAAAGTCCTGGAGAACCACACAAGGTGAGAGCTTTTCACCCAACGGTCAAACTTCCATCTGTAGCTGTTTGTTGCGCAGTCCCGGGTGAACCTTTCTGTCAATTTCTATAGTTTAAGAAAGTTTCTCTCTATTCAGGGGAATTCTCTCCATATCCTGGAGCCAAGCTGACCCAGAGCTGCTGCTCAGTAGCGCTAAAGACAACCGGATCTTGTGCTGGAACCCTAACACTGGCGAAGTAGGTTACCATCACCAAAATCAAGCTTCCTCAATCTCGATCTGTTAACCCTGAGGCACCAATGCCATCTCTCCCCTAGGTCATTTATGAGTTGCCCACAACCAACCAGTGGTGCTTTGACGTGCAGTGGTGCCCCAGGAACCCAGCCCTGCTGTCTGCAGCCTCCTTCGACGGCAGGATCAGTGTCTACTCCGTGATGGGAGGAAGCCTGGAGGCTCAGCAGCAGAGCACCGCCCATATGGTGCCCTAGACACACACCGCACAATTCTGTTTGATGATAATCCTTCCGTATCCCTGTAATCGTAAATCCTAACCAAAGTCCAAACGACTAAATCCTGTATTGATGTAAATCCAGTGGTGTGTTTTATCGTTTGATGGGTGAACCAATTTGTCTGGATTTTTTGCGGATACAGAAACAATGGCCCACTCCAGTCTAAATCCTCCTCAGTTTGCACGGTGCTGATAGGCATTTTGTCCCTAGATCTCCTCCTCATTCGACACCATGGATCCCTTTGGGACCGGACAGGCTCTGCCCCCTCTGCAGGTCCCACAGCCTGCAACCCAGACCACCATCGTTCCCCCGCTGAAGAAGCCCCCAAAGTGGGTGCGCAGGCCTGTGGGGGCTTCATTTGCTGTGAGTCCTATTCATTTATGTATGTTTTATATAGAAGGGGGAAAAACAATGTAGTGTTTCGTTGAACGACAGAACATGTTTAAAAACATTGGTATCTCTGTGTGCAGTTTGGTGGGAAGCTCATTACCTTCGACAGCGCCAAGCCTCCTCAGGTCCAGAGTCCTCAGGTCCTCCCCAGGCAGGTGTTCGTCAGCCAGGTCACCACAGAGACAGAGTTCCTGCAGCGCTCCCGGGAGCTCCAGGTGGCGCTGCAGTCTGGATCCTTCTCCAGCTATTGCCAGGCTAAGATCCACAGCACCGCCTCCGACTCTGATAAAGACTTGTGGAAATTCCTCCTGGTATGACTCATATAAAAATATATATGTGAACCTGTCTGTGCTGTTATTGCTCCAGAGTAAGTGTATATACTTGTTAAATGTCCCCAGGTGAACTTTGAAGACGAGGCACGGGTTAAGTTTCTGAGACTTTTGGGTTTCAGCAAGGATGAGTTGGACAGAAAGGTAATTGTCTGATTTTACTTGAGAAGGCGAGATACTTCTCCACCATAAACATAATTTTAATTTGATTTACCTTCACGCTTGTTTCTCCAGATTTCAACCTGCTTGGGAAAGAGCCTGCAGCCGAATGGCCACGGTGTGGATGCCAGTGACCTGGCTGAGAAGATGCAGCAACTCTCTGCGCAGGTTTGAAACGGACCAATCTTTTCTCATGTCCTAACGGTGTCCCAAGAACTAAAGCAGTAGAAAATGAACATTTCTTTTTCTACAGAGGTCAGATGAGACCAGTGGTGCCGGCAGTGGCAGCATGACCTCCGGTTCAGCTTCCCCTTCTGACTTCTTTAGTCAGATACCACAGAAGAAAACAGTCTTCCAAATCCCTGTTTCAGCCGGTGAATTTAAACCACCCATTCAGTACACGCACACATCAACATTTTATTGTTAGCTGTCACATTTAATCTCTTCTACAATATTTGAAATGTTAAGGCTAACAACTTCACCTGTGTGTTTTGTGTTGCCATAACTCAGACACGGACGGGCTGATCAGCCAGGCTCTTCTGGTGGGGAACTTTGCAGGAGCTGTTGATCTGTGTCTTAACGACGGTCGCTATGCAGAAGCCATCCTGCTCGCCATTAGTGGAGGAGAAGATCTGCTCAAGAAAACCCAGCAGAGATATTTGGACAAGCAGAGGAGCAGTATCTCAATGGCACGTCAGATCTCTAGATCATTCAGTGTTATTCTGTGACAGGGACTTCCCTTCAGGCCAAAGTAGTGGATGGTCAAGTGTAATATGGTGTTCCTGTGACAGAACTTCATTCCAGGCCATATTAGTCGATTGTCATACGTTTACAGGTCTGATCATTTGGACGTGCTCAAGTTTTTGGAACAGTCTTGAAACAACACGTCATTGAATGTGACTTTTTTTCTCCTCAGCTGATCTCGTCGGTGGTGACCCAGAACTGGGCTGACATTGTCCATAGCTGTGATCTGGACAACTGGAAAGAGGCCCTTGCCGCTCTCCTAACTTACGCTCACCCCGAAGAGTTTGCCCGTCTTTGTGGTAAGAGACACCAATGACTGTAACAAAGAGTGCCCATCCATGACGAGAATTTATTTACGTGTGGTGGGAAAAAAAAGAATGGTCTCTCCTGTGTGCTGGTAGACACGCTTGGAGTACGTCTGGAAGCTCAGGGGACGGAGAAACACCGGCTGCAAGCCTGTCTGTGCTACATCTGCTCTGGAAACATTGAGAAGTTAGTGGAGTGCTGGGTCATGCAGAGAGACTGCTCCTCTCCCCTCGTCTTGGAGGTATGGGAACTTGTCCCAAAGTGTAATTGGCTCGTCTGCGTATACGCAGAGGAAAGTGGACGTATTGCAAACTGCAAAAGAAATCTGAATTCCGTGTGTCCAAATGTCTGATCATTCTATAATTATCAGAAGTGGAAGCGGAAGTGGGGCATCTCCCTTTGCGGACATTTAGGATGTTAACTCCTGGTTTTGTTGGGTCCTTTGATTGACAGGATCTCGTGGAGAAGGTGATGATCTTGCGCAAGTCCATCGAGCTCCTGCGGAACAGCGAGGTAGCGGTGAAGAGCCCGGTCCTGGCCGACAAGCTCACTCAGTACGCCGGCCTCCTGGCCTCGCAAGGCAGCCTGGCCACCGCCATGTCCTACCTGCCAGAGAGCCCCGACCAGGTAGGCAGCCGACACGCAGCGTCCTGTAGGAGGAAGGAACACACTTTTGTCTGAAGTCTTATTCAGACAAGAAGTTATTTCCCATGCATTTCAAGAAGGGTGGCAAGGACTTTTGACTTTTGCTCCTTTTTCACTTTCCTACAGTTTTATTTTTTTCTTCTTCTCCTGTATGTTCGAAGATGTTTTTATGCTGGTTTGTGCCGCCCCCTACAGGCAGGAATCATGATGATGAGAGATCGGCTGTTCCATGCCCAGGGCGAGGCGGCCGTTGGTCCCCGGCCGCCTGTCCCCTACAACAGAGTCAACATGGGAGCGACCAAGCCTTCTGCTGCTTCCCCCCGCAACCACAAGCACAGGAAGCCCCGAGCACGGTAACTTCAGTTACCACCCAAGTTCAGTTTCGTCATTCAAAATCATTGAATGGAAACCTACTCTGGTCACTTCCTTACAAACACGTAGAACACATCTGTTGCCCCCCCCCCCCCCCCCCCCCCCCCCCCCCCGTACTTAAATCTTTTAAGGATGATGGGAATGTTTTGTCATGTCCTCCACTGCAGGGAGGCAGCCAGCCCCACAGTTCAAATGTTTTTTCCCCGCAAGTTGCCGTGGCAAACACCGGGCTACCTCCCTCCCAGATGGGGTTGCCCCCCTCCTCTCACGTCCTGCCCCCCGGTGGGCCCCGGTCGGGCCTGCGACCCGCCTACCCCCAGCATCCTTCCACCGCTCCAGGTGGGACATTACACATGTCTGAAAATGACTGACAGTTAACCATTCTACAAATATATCTTCTAATGCTGTTTGTGTTTGCTCTGACCCCACTCAGGCTTCCCTCCTCAACAGTCATTCCAGCCACAGCCCCTGTCAAGCAGTGGACCCTCCATCTTCTCCCCTTCAGGCCCTCAGATGCCGGGGGCCAGCCTGTCCGGACCCCCTCTACCCCAACTATCCTCCCCAGCCCCCGGGGGGCTCTCCACCATGCCCCCCTCCTCGCTCCCTTCCAGACCCATGCCACCTGGCCCACAGCCTAGAGGCCATGTGCCCATGTTTCCGGGGGCCCCTCACAACCAGCCCCATCCACCTCCAACTGGCAGCTTGTATCAGCCCATGGGGCTAGGGTACCCCCCAGGTGGCCCCGGAACTCCAGCCACCAAGTCATTCTCTGCCCCGTCGGTACCCCCTCCTCCCACAGGTATAGAGATTCAGATCAGCAGAGTTATCAGTGTTCCTCACAATCATGCTCATACCATCAATCACATCTCTTTGTGTGCTGGTCAGAAAGATGGAGATGATGTTCACGCTCCTATTCAGCTGTCCCCTTGTTTGACTTTTCAGGCTTCTTTCCTTGGCTGAATTCCCATTTTGACGATGAAGGTGACAGTGACAGGGCTAGGTTTGAACATGGCTTAAAGTGTGTACCGCAAACATAGGTAGAAGTGTTTGCTTGGTTCGCTCCACATGCTTGAGGGACATGTAGTGCATTAAAAACTGATGTAGGATAGTAAACCCTGGGTCTGAGCATTTTGAGTTTAATTAATTCATGCTGAGATTAGTCAATTACCTGTTGATTAAAGGCAGGGTTGTTTGCACTTTGTCATATTTGCTGACCTAAACTTCACTGCCTGATAGCAATCAATAAATCTAAAGGTTTAAGAGTAAAATGAAATTAATCCGATATCTGCAGGCATGGCAGGACTGTAATAGACACGACCAATCATTAAGTTCAGAGCGGCCTTATGATTGGACGGCATTCGAAACGAATGCAATGATTAGACGAGCTACTCGTTTGTGTACCTACTTCCGGGCAGTAGTCAGGCAGTGCGTTCATGTGTTTTGGAGGAGTGGCTTTGAAGGGGGGATAGCTTTCGCTCAAACTCGAGCGAACAATGTTCCTCGATCCTGCTTTTAATCAATCTTTAAATTGGCAGAGGCAGAAACGACAATCGACACAAAGCATGGTGTGACCGCTATGTTTGAAGGACAAAGACTATAGATTTCAAATGCTTTCATTAAATAAGAGCTTTTCGGGACCATCTAGCTTGGGTTATCCCTGTTATTTGTTGCAACAGTCTACATCAGCTTCTTATATGTTTTGTTGTATATGTAGTGTTCCTTAAAACTAACCTTACCTCAAAGAGATTGTGTTTCTGTGACTGAAGTTTTGACTGCTTTAAAGCCCACCAGAAGAGATCTCTCACAGCCAGGGTGCTCAACCTCTTATCACGTTCTCCCTCAGGATCTCAGGATGGCTGGAATGATCCGCCTGCAGTCCGTGGTGCTCCAAGGAAGAAGAAGGTACCCTTTTAGAACCCTTGTTTCTGTTCTCTACTTGGAGATTGTTCCTTCCAAGTGTACTTCAGAATATGTCTGTGGTGACATTGAGGTGTTGACCTTAGAAGGCCCCTGCAGTCCAGATGCAAGATGGCCTGCACACCATGTTAACCCTTCATGGCTACACTAAGCACTGTTCGGCCTCATGTATTAGCTGGATATGGTTTAGAATTTCAGTTCTGAATGCCTGTAGTCAAACATGCTTGGACAAGCTGTGAAGATCTCTGGTGACGCCCAACTGGGGAAACGTGTTATCACATACAGGTTCCTGATAACTACACTCCTCCCGCCCCCATCACAGCCCCTGTGATGGGCTTCCCAATGGAGGCCACCCAACCCCACGAGGGCCCCCAGGTCACACCAGGAGCCCCCCAGGAGCCCAACGTGCAGGTCAATACCACATTCTACCATTGTGGTTGCTTGCTCCATTAGGACGTTGTGTTCCACACGTAGACATTTAGATTGATGTTTCAGACTCTTTTTTTTTTCCCCTCAGCTTCTCCAACAGCTGCCAGCAGAGAGGGTTGAGCAAAGGGAGATCCCGGCTGAGCACATGGTCCTCAAAAGCACCTTTGACAGCCTTGTACAACGCTGCCAACTAGCTGCTGGAGACCCAGTACGTCTGACAACCACACACATACACACCCACACTCCTTTTTGTAGCCTTTCTCAATGGGCACCACACAGTTATCACACCAGCACTCGTTTAATTTTTACTTGAATTAAAACGTTTACTTTTGAACATTTTCAGCAAACGAAAAGAAAACTTGAAGACGCGTCCAAACGCCTTGGTTATCTCTACGACAAACTAAGAGAACAAACGGTAGGGGCACTTTACCGATGTGTATCTTGTTCTATTCATTGGTGCCACTGATCCTGAACTGTCCGACGTTTGATCTAAAGGATGTCAAATGAGATTTCAAGTGTTTTGAGTCATGTTTAATTAAAACCTGCATGTTGTCTCCACCCCCATGTAGCTCTCTCACAATATCCTTGGTGGGTTACACGAGATTAGCCGCTGTGTGGCCAGCCAAAACTACCAGCGCGGCCTGGAGGTTCACACCCAAGTGGTCAGCAGCAGCAACTTCAGCGATATCTCCGCCTTCATGCCCATCCTCAAAGTGGTCATGACCATAGCCATCAAGCTGGGGGTCTGACCCGATGACAAACACAGCCCGACTTCAGTGTTATGGATCCTGTTATATAAATAGATATTTATTTCTTATTAAGCCTAACTCCATGCGCTTTGACATTGACTTTATAAGCGATTTAGTGGTTGTTCACTGTTTAACCTATGTCTGGGAAGGCTTCGGATTGTCTTATTAGGATGTCTTATTAAAGTTCTGATTCAGTGATTGGGAGGGAGCGTATTGTTTTTTTGAATATGTAGTGGAAGACTTTGCGGAACGAGTTGTTACATTCTCTCCTTTATGGTTGGATGAAGAAGGAATTTGAAAGAGACATATTTTTCCATCTCTGCGGTACAATAGAAATTGCCTAATATGTCCAACTGAAGGTGCCATTACCTGGGTTGTTGGGCCAAAGCACGGCTACTGAATGTATTTAATTGAATTGTGTGAAATTGCTGGATTTTTTTAAATGATCAATCATAAATAGTGCTGCCGTTGACGATTGAGGTATTGTTTGAGTTCTATTTGTTTTCTGTTAGTTTGCACCCTCTTTGATGTGCGTGTTAGCGGATGGATTTTACACCTGTCATTCAATACTGATAAAGATGGGAAATCCCCACATGACTAAGGATAAATAACTAAGGATAAATAAAAACTTTTTGTAATAATCTCAACTATTTGGGAGATTTGCAAATTGTGTCGAATTTTTGCTAGTTATGTTGTTATTCTGCACTCCCAGTTATATTGTTTAATTTACAGCTAAAATCCCAGATTTTTCTAAATTTACCACTCTTTATCTCATTTACTGTAGAAATGTGATTTCCGTTTCCACAATTTGGCGTGTGAATGTGTTCTTATCAAAGCTGGTTCCTCCTTTTTTGTTAACTTGTAAAAGTGTCCAGTAATGAATGTTGTACTTCATTTCATAGTCTAGATGATTCTGTGCTACACATTTTCCATGATGAGTCCAAAAGTAATACTTTTTGGTGGAGTATGGAATTGAGTTGTGAGAAAGTATGTGGTCTTAAGCTTGTATGAATTCATTTTTCTCTAGTGGGAGACCAGTCAGATGTAGGCCAGTGGCTTACTGTGCTACTGCCCAGTGCAAGGATGCATCATATGGCAGCAGAAGGCATTAAAGTGCCTCAGTAATCACTTGTTGACAAATATTTATACAATCCTTGTTGCTTACATTATGATTTACTGCTGTATCTAATTTTTCAAATAAAACCTGTATCAAGGCTTATGTTGACATTTATTTTATTAAATGAATTAAGCAAACACTGGCCTATTGGCCTATTCATTTGGTGATAGAAAACTTTTCCATGCATACTCAACCATAAAGGGGTTAATCTAGTGTACAACTAAAGGCACTCAAAATTCTCAATGGAGTATTCAGTCTAGACTTGACATGCTTGCGTAAATGAACATGGTGTCATGTTTTCACGTTTGAGTTACTCTAAATGATTGGACGAGGGGAATCAGCTGCTGAGTAAATGCACGTCATTGGTTCTATAGAGTCAGACGATGTAGGCAGTTGTGGTGGAGGAAACATTTTTGATCTTTAGTAACCTTGCAGGGTGACGCCACTTCACCAAACAAAATGACAATAATGAATACATCTGTTCAGTCAGTTTAGTAAATCTGTAGTCAGTTTCCTCCTAAATGCTAAAGCACACATTTGACATGTAGTGCATTTTTACTTGCCTTTCCTTAGATTAATAAGAGTATACAAACTTGGGTACCCAGTTGGGAAAGGATATTCTATGACTTATCTGAATATTAGTGTTCTGCCAAAGTTCTCATTATTCATTTAGCAATAGTCAAGAACTGAAACACAAACATTGGCTATTTTAGTGCATCTGACTTTTTGTTTAGAGTTTTAACTATTCAAATCAGAACAGAAACTAGTCTAGACAAGTTTCAGCAACAAATATATTTATTACAAGTTCATTGAAAATATCTCTGAATTTCACTTCAGAAAATATTTAATATTTGACATATATCAGAACAGAAGAATGGCCTTTTACCCCCCACAACTTGACAAAACAAATACTGTTTTGGACAGTTGAAAACAATAAGGGAAATATATGCATGGCTTGTGGTATTGTGGCCAAATTTGGGGTATTTTTGTTCAATAAAGCACTTTAAGATGCTGTAGACATGTAAAGTGTCCACATGCTTTCTCATAACCTTGACTGCATCTCTCATTAACATTTAGTTGAAAATGGGGCAGGTACATATCTAAATAAAGGATAATCTGGCATTCAATGAATTTTCATTGGTCTTTCCTAATTCTTTTCATATATTGATGGTACTCTGTTACAGAATCAGGAATGGATGCAAGTCATAAGGCATTGGGTAGTTGTATCCTGACTTAATCGGGTGTTTGTTCATCCTTAGACAAGTAGAAGACTTCTTAGTCTACTTTAATGGCCCGTCCACAGAATGTGCAAGATCAGTAATAAGTTCCAAAATGCAAGGATTTGTTTTTTAAATAAACCACAAATACTAAATGAACACAAACACAGAGAATACATTTCAATTAACATACAACCAGAATTTACCTTGAACAATTTTGATAAATGTACTGTGAAACAACTCAATGCTTTATGGCATAATGTGGTCTTCTCCATGCTGTAACTATATTTTTAAGAAAATAACAAATTAGCAGTGAGAGAGAAAAGCCAAAATTGTCATGAAAAATGACAAAGGCCACACCGAATAACCTGTACAATTTTGCAAATGAGAAAAGCAAAATTTAAATGGTTGATGACAAGGCTGTACACAAAAGGTACAACCATTGGCACATTCTGGAAACATCACCAAAAAACAAGAAATCAATCACATTTCCATGCTATGTGTAAAGGTATGGAAGAAATACACCAAATGGCAGTTTACATACTTTGAGACAATAGTTTACTCTTGATACATAGTAACTTTGGCTGATTAAATTCCTTAACAGAAAGATTACTTATTTTTTTAAACGTTGTTTTTTGTTCTCCAGTGCCTGTACGCTGTGGGGGGAAAAGCACGGCAATTATCTCATTGAATGCCCCCTTGTTACATAGAATTGAAGTATTTCCCATTTAAATAGGTCTAAGTAAATTACTGATGCAAGAGCACATACCATACCTTAGATTTACTAACATTTTGCCATTTACCCAAATCTAACTGGACCAGTTACAGATTATCCTAGGTTTAAAGACTTGTTAAGTATTTAGGAATATACTTTTTAAGTCTCTGTTCTTTCCCGTTTGTATCTCACCACACCCTTTTTTTGTCACTTTCATATAGTAATTCAGTCATTTTGGCAGTTTACGTACTAAAACGCCCTCTATAGTTACAACCACAAAGAGAACATGTTTACTGTTAACACTTTGCTGTAAACTGTAACAATGTTGAAGAAAAACAAAGGCATTCGCATTGAAATAGATACCATACAATATATCCAATTAAATGGAAGATGGTTTAGATGTTTCAGTGCTGTTCTTTATTAATAATAAACAACCAATGACCACTGATAACAGTAAATAAGTAACTATTTCTTTCACTGCAGTCCTAAAGACATGAACATTTGTCCAATTGTTGCCTTTACCGCATTGGGGCACTATTGACATTTGAGCTATTTCATTTCATGAGACCATGATCCAACCAGTAGAGAAAAGCTGGAGCGATTACTACACTAGGCGCTTCGGAAAAAAAGATGTGACTACCTTCCGGGCCCATTCATATGACTGCAGCTAAAAAGAACCAAAAAGTTAAAACGGTCCAAGTCCCCTCAGAGGCTAACATTCAACTTTAGAACTATGAAAATGTATAGCTCAAAAAGGAGTGCGCCGCCGTGACTAGCTACATGATAGAAAAAGCTCCTCTTAAATTACACTGTATATGTGTCATTGGTTTGATCCTGTTTTTCAATTTCACAGCAGTTCTCTTAGCCATTCCTATTGCTTCCGTCACCCGTGCGCTGGACTCGGGCCGACACCACTTCCTTGGACACCTTCTTGCATTCCTTGGCCAGGCCCAGGAAACACATGAAGTCGATGAAACAAGTGGTAAGGTTTAACTTGCAACCAAACTCACTTGTTGCATAGTCATACGGGAACGTGTGATGATAGTTATGAAATCCTTCACCTGGAGAGTAGGAGAAAGTTGTTTTATCTGTCCAAAGTGACAGAAAAAGACAAGGAACAAGTGAATTACATGTCTTTTTTTTTTTTTACATACCTATGGCACTGAAAGTGACAAACTTGTTCTCTCTGGGGTTGATGTTGTGGTCGTAGGGCCTGTTCCCCCACAGGTGAGCAGCACTGTTGACTAGCCAGGTGGCGTTGAGCACCAAGGTGTACCTCAACAAAGCAGGGATGAAGTACCCCACCCAGAGGGTCTCCCCCCACAGGTACCAAGGCACAAACATGGGGATGAAGAAGCACATGAGTAGCACAGACAGCTTGTAGTACCTACAGGGGGCAATAAAGACAAGTCTCATCAGTATCATTCCACTATGGGAAAGTCCAGTCATTTGCATTGTAAAACAGCAACATTGTTTTGTCACTTTTTTTCTTTCTTTTTTTCAAACAGGATTGAAACAGGTAAACTGAAGTCTGAAACAGGCATCCTCAGTTTGAGGCCAACGTTAGAAATGGGGTGAAGAAAGCTTTAGACCAGGAGTACATACTTCCTTTGAAACATTACAACTTTGTCAGCCTTCAGGTCGCTGAGCTCCAACTTGCGCCCTTTTTCAATGACGTCCGGGTGTTTCCGCACCAGGAGCCAACCAATGTGAGAAAAGAAGAAGCCTCGGATGGCATTGTGGGGATCCGCATCTGTCTCCGAATATTTGTGGTGAACTCTGTGGTCTCGAGCCCACTCATAAATATCATTCTGTTGAAACAGGACAAAATATCTCAGAACCTCAACATGTTTCACCACTGTTATTCTTCTTTCATCTTGTGTTTGACTAAAGTAATCTGAATGTTTGCTTACCTGAAAGGACATTGAGTTAGCAGTGGCGAGGAAGATTCTTAAAGGTAGTGAAGCCTTGTAGGACCTGTGACTCCATAGTCGATGAGCACCTGCAGTTACTCCTAAAGCACTTACTATAAAGCAAAAGAAAGCTGTGGAAGGGAGAAACCAAACAATCGTTACATTTGTTTCCATTACAAGTCCATTTCATGCATGTTACAAATAATTACATAACAAAGAAATAGCTTTAGATAACAAAGGCATACTGCATCTTTAAAGTGCATCATATACAACAGGTTTTGTATTTAATTATTACCACATAGCAACTACTGCCAATTTTACGACATCTAACCTAGTTACAACAGCAGGTTCTAGAAAACCAGGGTGGAGACTAGAAAAAGTCAGAGATGGCAACCATATCATTCACCAGCAGGGGAGGAAAGTAAGTAGGCACAAGGCAGCAGCCTCCAGCATGGCAACAAATGACATACAGCTGTGCCCCTCCATGGTGAAATTAAACTACGCCATAAAAAATAAATGCCATTTTAAACTCCTTTCCTTATCGTACTTTCATGTCATTTTAAATCGTTTAATAAGTTATTCTATACTTACACCAAACCAAGGTCAACGGCGATGCTGATGGAATAAGGAAACCACCATAGAGAGCACCTATGTGCAACAAAGTCATTAATATGACATTTTTCCAAACGATTCTCGTCGGGGGTTTAGGGCCTTCTTTTTCTTTGTAAGTGTCGTCAAAAGTATCGTCCCTCGTTTTCAGATTTTCTGAGGGAGCATCTCCTTTCCTCTGTCTGGCTCCTGGGTTCTCTAACTCAGTCTCAGTCATTCTCGTTGTGAATGTGCAAAGATTATCTGAAAAATGCATTAAGTCATTCATTCTCCATAGCAACTCAGAATGAAGAAAACATTAACAAATATGCACGCACGTGATTATTTATGTTGACTGCATTTCACTGTACTTCATTGCATTCGCTGGCCATCTTATTTCCTAGGCATGGTATGGCTACGCCATGAAAACGTCGGTATTGCTATTAGCTAACTCGCTTAACCCCATTCAACGCAACCTCGCTAGCAAACCCCAGCTGGAGGATGCTGAAAGCTGGCGCAGTACACTATCTATGGCCTACTTTTCTTAATTTAGAATAAATAGCTAATATACTTACCAAGATGCGGACTGAATACCCGCGGAGACGAATGAGACCAAATATAAATAAACTGTCAACAAAACTAGGCTTTGTCGGTCACTATCCTACTTGCAGCGTTCTTGCAGATGCAGTTCACCATTGACAGGGACACCATTCGCATTTAATGTCTCCAGAAGTAAATGGTTCGAAACGAGAGCATTTGAAGGCCTTTTATTGGACGAGATGTTTGATACCACCTTACTCATGACATCTCATTGGCCATCCTACTATCTGCTGTTTTGTTCGTGACATAATTCATTTAGCAATTTTTGTTCGTGCCATACGCACATTTTCCATGCGTAGGCTAATTGCATAATAAATATTAAAGATCTAAAAAAATGTAAAGTGTGTGACCGGGAATGAAAATGACAAATGAAAATGTTAAGTTTCCATTCGTTTAAAAATAGTTCAGCTACAACAAAAATCTTTATTGATGAGCAGACCAGAAGCAGACAATCTCACACCTGTATGATTAATTCCACGAGATGCTAGTGAATGTCACACTCCAAGCTCCACTAGGCTACTCGGCCGTAATTGGGATTGCAATGGGAAAAAAAAGAAACATTAAATAAAGTGTGTATGCTATTATATTTCCCCGAAACACAGTAAAGATACCCTAAGATAATAGGGTTTAGACCAATTGTACCAACAAAGAGTAGCTACAGCTCATAGTAGAGAATAAATGATAACAACAGCTGCCACTCTTCTGGAAAGGCTGTACACAACATTTTTGAGTGAGGCTGTATGAATTTGTGCCCATTCAGCCAAAAGAGCAGAAAGGTATGCCAAACGTGCTTGATGGTTCAGGTCATGTGGTCTGTGCAGGCCAATTACTTTTTTCCACACAAAACTCTGTAAAACATTTGTGAACGGACCTTGCATTGCATGGAGGCATTATTAAGCCAATTAACAATGGGGTCTTTTATAAGGGTTATTGGGGCTAGTGCCGTTGGTTTCAACAGGTAGAAATAGTATTCTACTATTCTACTATTCTGATTAAAACTTTGTGGCAACAATTTTGTAAAAGGCCCTTTATAATGACCCCTGCACTGTTTCGAGGTTCATACAGAAATGTACAGAAATGTGCTCTCGAGGCGTGGAAAAACGACTGGCCTGTAAAGGTCATTATACATCATCAAACGCAATTGTCATCAAATCAATTCAACACAATCTGCAAGCCAAGTTAACCAAAATCAGTGCCCAACCTCACTACTGCTCTTGTGGTTGAATGGAACCAAATCTCAAATTCAATATTTGAAATGTGAAATAAATGTCCACAAACTGTTATTGTCCATATAGTGAAAACTGTTTATATATCATATTTTTCACTGAACTCGTAGAGCTATACTGAAACGTTCCACACAGACTTATATCCCTGTAAGATCCAAACATAGTCTTCTGATAAATATAAAGAAGGACTAATTCCCAAAAATATGTTTTTGTAAGTTTTTAGGGAAACGTAATAATGCAACGTTGGGCCTAGTTGGGAGCAGAATTTCAGCATTTGCTCTCAAACCGTCAGAACACATACACAAAACAACTAATGGTTAATTTGGAGTGTGGATTGCTTACATAGCACTATAACAGTACATTTCATTCATAATAATCAACCAACAGTATATTTTGATTAATCAGAATTTATTTTTAAAAAACTGGATAAATATTATAAAAACAGAAGACGGAGATTGCACTTTCTGCAGAGCATATTAGAATATCCTTTTATGCAGTGTCTGCAGCGTCCTCTCGTTGTCTTCACCGGAAATGTGCGACCATGTCCCTGCGCACACCCATTGGTGGTTCACATGCCCTCTTGGCTGGGACCCCATTTGGTGGACCCCCGTTACCTGAAGATGGTCTCTTCCGAGCAGTCACAGGTTATCGATGTCAAAGGGCTCCCACTGGCTGAAGATGGCCTCCCTCTCCTTGCTGTGTTGACAGCTGTGTTTGTCAGGATGAGAGAGGAAGCTAGTTGCGCCTGAAACAGTCTCCTGTTCAACATATTTTTTTCTTGGGAATATTGAGAGCCTTGCAGTCCCGTTTGTAGAGGAGACAGGCGTTGATCACAGCAATGATAATAGTGTGCCAGAAGATGTAACTATCGGCGGCGCAATTTAATGAGGAACTTGTATTTGGCTCCAAATTAGTCCAGCAAATACACACTGCCCATGTATTTGTTGTATGCACTCACAATATGAGGTCTCTCAAATTCAATGTAAGATTTGGTGGCTTTGTTCCAGCGTTGAATCTTTTGCAAAGGATTAATGTCAGCAAAGGATGACACAAGTGTGACTGCCCTGTTGTCATTCCACTTGAAAGCGCATATGTTGTGGTTTGGTTGGCTTGTGTTGGTTTGCTCGATGTCCTTACCATCATCATCCGTTCAGAGGCCCAGTGGGCCTCTGATTCTCTTTTTCCACTTCCTCAATATTTTCAACCATCTGCTCATCACTCGAATCACTGGTGTCTGATTCCATGTCAACATCCCTTTCTCCATTTTGGATAGTATCAATGACATCATGCATACTGAAGTAAACTCTCCTGGATGGTGTCATTCTGAAATGGAAATAATAGTTAGAGTATGTTCAAGTATACCTAATTCCAATGCAAATGAATCTTATTCATGCAATACATTCCACTGAAGGCACACAATACTGTCTGGCTAGCCTAATGTGCTTTCTACTTAACGTTCTAAAGGGAAGATACAACCCCCCAGATCTCTTACACCCCATATTGCAGACCATTCACACCTGTCCCTGAACAATGCACCATACATGCAACCCCCACATTCCAAAACATTTACACTTGTCCCTTAACAACCATCCTCCAAAGCATTGCACAAACAGTATCTCCCTTGTGCAACAAGCAGATATTTGGGACATATTAGAGATATATTATATCTATATACACATTTAGTATCCAATGGCATAGCAAAGCAATACAATAAGACCCAGTGGCTATGAAAATGTGGTCTTTGAAAAAAAAATGGGGGAAAATTTGTTTTTTTGGACAAGTAAAGGTGACGTTGTAACATTACAACAATGGGTCTTACAGGGAAATACAGGGTTCCACATAACCAGAGAATGTCTAATATATCCTTAAACAGGCTCTGACATAACTTTGAATCCAAAGATCTCAAATCGCATCCTCTCCTCGCGTCATCAAAAAGCGCTCAAAACGTACATTGATTAAAATACCAGGCCATTCCGTTGGCGGAGCACCCTGCCTCTATTTGTGAAATGATTCTGAAAGGTAAATTCCTCAGACATTTCTCGCAGAAAACAACTGGAATTACATGGCGGATTTTTACATGGGCCTTGTGTTTTTGTCAGGTTTATTTTTCTAGCCACCGAAAATTTAAGGCAACGGGTGGGTACCGTGGACCAGCCCGGGCGTCTTAAACGAAAATCACCATAAATCATGCTTGGTCCTGCTGCAATGGAAGTAAACAGGGATGAGGCAGAACGCTGCATTGACATTGCAATCACTGCGTTAACTAATAACCAACCTGAAAAAGCCCAGCGATTTCTAGAGAAGGGACAGAGACTTTTTCCGACTGAAAAGGCTAACGGTGAGCAGTTAGACATGCATGTGATATTACGATTATGCTGTGAGGATAACCTACTGGGGCACGCGTCGTATGTCCCAGACCAGCATCCCAGATAGCTGGGTTAGGCCCGTTGTAACGTTATAGGTTATACGTTACTCACGATATTTACGTAGTTGTCAACAAGGTAGTTCACAGCCAGTTATGTTACAAATTGCACACACTCAATTATTATCAGCCACCAAAACCGGGCCCATACGTGACAGCCATTATGATTGCCTACTGCCTGGATATTTCTGACTCAGTCATACAGTTGGGCTAATGTAGGTTTGGACTAAAACTGCCTCGTTTTCTTTCATTTGTTCTACCGTGTTTCAGCATTGCTGGAGTTGATTGCAAAGAATGGATTTGCCCCAAGCGAAAGTAACCTCTCAGGAGCCAGTGAAAGCACAGGTACTCGTCACTCAAAGCTTGGGGAAGGTGGGAGGACACCTCAAGAAGAAAAGGCTTCACATACCCCTTCATATACCTCAGACCAAATGGATGCTGTCAAGAGGTGTGTATAATTCAGTACCAGCTTAATGGGCTGGTACTGAATTGCCCTGGGTTATCCTGAACTCATGCTCTTTCATGCCTCAGCCCCACCTTAACTTCACATATTCACTTAACCCTATCCCATTGTTTCTGCAGAATAAAACAATGTAATGACTTTTATGAAATTCTTGGAGTTAAAAAAGATGCCTCTGAAGATGATCTAAAGAAGTCATACAGAAAACTTGCATTAAAATTCCATCCAGACAAAAACCAAGCACCTGGTGCAACAGAGGCATTTAAAGGTAATAGCTACTCATGTTGTCCACTATTATACCCATTAACATCCCGCCTCCCAAACTAAATTGTTATTTTTCTCTACAGCCATTGGAAATGCATATGCTGTTCTGAGTCACTCTGACAAAAGGAGACAGTATGATCAGTGTGGAGAGGAAAGAAAAAATCTATCGAAACAAGGGCAAACCAATGGGAACTTTGAGGCAGATATTTCACCCGAGGATCTCTTTAATATGTTCTTTGGGGGTGGCTTCCCATCAAGTAAGTCTTACCTGTGAAGTCAAAATTTCACTTTTATTGAACATTTCCCGGATTTTTAATGGTACTACTTTGAAATTCTCAAGGTAATGCCAATGTATACAGCAACGGAAGAATGCGCTTTCAGAGACCAGAGAGAAGAGAGCGACAGAGAGATGTGAGTTTGCAGTTTTACGTATTCATTCATTCAAAGTATTCCTTGTTGGGCTCGCAAGTTTGGCAACAGGAACTTTGTATAAATGTTACATTGTGGGGGGAGACACTGAGTAACACTGAGATTTACTATTACATTATGTTGTTAAAGCAGACAAAAGGTTAAGTAAACATATGGAAGACGTATGTACCATTCTCATTGGCATTTATTGTGTAAAGTAACCAAGATTTTCCGCGAGTTACTTTACAGGTAGTTGCAATCCATGTCTTGCAGTTGTCTTGATAGTTTTTGTTGGGGTGTGGGTTAATGGGGTTTTGCAGGGAGGCTTTGCACTCTTCATCCAGGTTATGCCTATCCTCATCCTGGTCATTGTGTCAGCCCTCAGTCAGATAATGGTCTCCAGTCCCATCTACAGTCTCAGCTTTCGACCGTGAGTGAAATCCTTACCTTCAGACACATATCTAGGAGATGTGGAGCACTTGATTTAATGCAATTCAGCTGTTTCTTCTTTCACAAGATGTTTCACATTTCATGCATAATTGTTATAAAGATGGAGCATAACAGGTCAAATCAGCCAAGGAACATTGCTCACTGTTTTAACGTTGGTAGCGTATTTCTCTGGCACCAATGCTATACTGTAGTTTTATGCTATGTTTGTGCTATTGTGCTGTAATCAGTATTAAGCTTTACATTATTACATAATGTGATTATATGTTAGTGTATTATTTAGAAGCTTACCAGAGAATTGAACAGTTTGTACAAGTCAGTCTCTGTTACTGTCTTGTTACTGCCAAACTACTATTATCTCTAAGAGACACAATGTTGTATTCATGTGAACTCCAGTATAAAGTTTATCTTTCCTTGTCTACAGGTCAGTAGGTCACACACACAAGAGGTTGACTGAGACCCTCAGGGTGCCCTATTACGTGGGCGATCACTTTACCAGGGACAACAAGGGAATTCATTTGAAGAATGTGGAGAGGAATGTGGAAGATGAGTATATCTCCAACCTCCGAAACAACTGCTGGAAGGAGAAACAACAGAGTATGTTTACTTTGAGACCCCTCTCAATCTTCTACTGGTCTTATTTGATATTGCAAATATGTCATTATCATCATTTTGTATTATATTTATATGACATAATTTCAAAGAAACTCATAAGTCAAACAATGTGATAGACTCAAATGGAAATTCTTTAGATTCACACCATCAGTAAGTTTTGAATAGTTTAGTAATGCTGTTTTGACATGAGTAACACTTGATATGACACAAAAAATCTAAAATAGCAGTTTCCCTCTACAGCCATCTACGGTAAATGATGGATCTCTTTCAGAATTGTTCTGATGCCTACTAATACCACAATTTAATGCACATAAAAAATAACAGTGTTTCTTTCTTGTTGGTTTGTTTTTTTCAGAAGAGGGCTTGCTCTACAGAGCACGATATTTTGGAGACAACGAGGTGTACCTGAGAGCACAGAAGATGGGCACACCAAGTTGCTCAAGATTATCTGAGATCACGACTTCCTTACATGCTTAAAATATGTCATATTGTAGCATAGGTAAGCTCCCTAAACAGTTTTGCCACTGGTCTTGTCCTCATGTCTTGCATCCCAAAATGTAATGTGAACAGCAATGTTTCCACAAAAATGTTTTCCTTTTCATACAATAAACAATAGCTTCACTAGCTGTAAATAGAAATGCTTTACCACATTCACAACAATGCAGATGACATCAAAAATACTATAAACAGATCTCAATTCTTGAGATTGTAGAGAAGAGGATAAGACGCAGAGGAGAGAAAGGAAATTACACCCTGATACAGACCAAAGACTTTAAATAAGTCTTTATTTTAAGGAATTGGGCTTTATTTAGAAATTCACTGTTGTTAACTTTTGATTTTAACTGGAGTCGATGAAAAAAAGTTACAAATAATCTGGAAACACTATAAAACTGGTAATATGGAGTGTGAACATTATCATAAATTAGCAATTGATAAACTGAGAATGCTTTATATTTATTTATTGGATCATATCAGTGAAGATGCAGACTCATTAAAGCTGAGAACTGTTTGCTGATACGACTTATTGTGTACATTATATTTGTAACTATGCAGGGATTTACTGTACATAAACTCATGAGGCATATACCTCTTTTGGCTTGCACAGAGAATTTTTGATTTGTCTATTGAAAGTATGTGAACATGCAAGAGAAGAGTGTTTATTGTAGGGTTCTATTTAATGTTTGTTTTTATTATTCAAAATGAATACAGTTTCATTACAACACTAGTAAGTAAGTAGTTTTTGTCCAAAATGTATACCATGTTTTTACTCCTAAGTGGTCAAATAAACATCGTAAATGCTGTATTGTAGTCATCATTCTGTATACGTGATGAGCAAAGCGAACACAGTTGGCAGTTGCACATAGCTGGATATTGCAGTAGTCAATAATGTACATGGCTCTGTGCACGTTCGCAAATGATATTGGCTTGTAGGTCCCTCCCTGTACCACAAGAGGGTGCTATGCAAGTGTATATTACAAGTTCTGGAATAATGCCTTTGTTCTCATTTGCCATCCTTTTCCCTGAAGGGACCATGTCTGCTTGGATAAAACAAAATACAGAGGCATTTGAGCACAACTGGGTGCTTGTTTAGGGAAATGGGTGGAAAACTTCCCCATACACTAAAGTGCTCACTCATCACTGTGTTCTGTACAGTAGAGTGGGGGCTGGCCTCGTTGACTTGTCTGGTGTCTCTGTCATTGATGTTTGTGTAATTAAGTTATTTTTAATTAAGTTATTTTTTGACACTATCCTACCTTTTTCTGAATTTATTCACACAAAAATGTCAAAAAGACCTTAAATCTGACCTGAAGATGCCAGAGCATGTAGCACTGGGTGTCTTTAAAGATGTCAAACATTTTGGAGGAGGGCCTACTTGTCAGTGCTTTTAAAATGGTGAATCCTTTAATTGTGGCTATATTTACATTTAGCAGACTTATCCAGAGCGACCCACAGTAAGTACAGGCACATTCTCCCCAAGGCAAGTAGGGTGAAGTGTCTCGCCCAAGGACACAACTTCATTTTGCACTGCAAGGAATCAAACCAACAACCTTCTGATTAATAGCCCAACTCCCTAACTGCTCAGCCATCCACCTACCCACATTTATTGGCACTGCATCATATGGTTGCTGTGTTTTGCCCTGTTGTGCTATGCATTTTAAATGTGTTTAGGCTTGTTGATAGTCTTGGCCAGACACCCCTTTTCCGTGTTAAATAAATAAAAACTAGGTTGTCCATAAGCCAGTAAATCTTTCACAATCCACCCATAGTAATACCAAAGTGTAAACATACACAGAAAGGATGAAACATCGAATGTTAATAAAAAATCTTTTATTGTATGCAATCAACATGAACATACAAAAACAAGTGCATGGTGGATATTTGAATATCAAATAAATAATGATGCACAGATGAATATGCCAGTTTGAAATGGGAGAAAAGGAACATTTCACTTCTGAAGAGCACATAGAAGTACTTCGTAACCTAGGCCTAATTTTGTAAGAATTGTCCCCGTTCTATTGTGTGCAATGCCACTTGACAAAAATGGCAAAATGACGAACAAAAAACATCACAATGGTCTTACAAATTTACCATAAAGCTAGCTGCCACATCTAATTACAAAAGAAACTGAGGTAAACATATTGAACCCAGTGGTTCACAATTTGCCAAGCTGCAATAACACTCAAGAGTCTGGATTGAACCATTACTTGTGGTTGGACACCATTTCCCCAAAGTACCTTGAACTCCCATTCCATTTTAGTACAATTAGAGAACAAAACAAATACATGTTAACAACTTTGTCTTTACAGTCAAGAAGAAAACATTCAGTTCTGTTTGTAGATTTCAATACCAATGCTAATTTGGGAGCTTGCAATGGCATAATGAAAGTTTACTTGAGTAAGAATTATGTCCAGTGCTTGGAAACAAGTCTCTTTGGGTTCCTTAGCACTCTTCTATAAGCAAGTCTTCGGAACTATACAGTTTCTTTTTGATCACTCTAAAGCCAGTGCTTAATGTAATGGCTTGCCTCATTACTGGAATGGAGGCAGACTTGGTACCAAAAAGCCCTTGGATTTTAGGCCACAGTCCCCTAGAGTCAAGCCTCAGAACAAGTGTGAGCTGAAAAGTGGGGACAAGGTAGGGGTCCACTGAAATCTGCTCCACACTCTCGCACTCACTCCCCTGCTCCACACACAAGTCAATGAGCGCCCCCCTTAGGCCACAAGGCTCACTAGCTGCCAAGTGGAGGAGCTCTCGGCCGATGTGCTCTAGAAGCTTCTCTGGGATGAGCAGCTTGGAACACCTCAGGGTATGGTCCTTAGCTTCCCGCAGACTTCGGGCAATGAGATCAACAATGTCTTTCAGAAGGGTCTCCTCCATTGGGTCATAAAACAGGTCCCCGTCAGTTGCAGAGATGTCATAAGAAACGTCAGATCCTAGAAAGAAAGAACAGAATTAATGAGTACCCCATCTCCAATGGAATTATGACTGGGAAGCTATTCCAAAACAAAAAGCTATCAGAAGAACTACAAAGAATTATGCAGGATTGCAGAAGTTAAAGCTGGTATTCACCTGAGTCTGAGAGGTCGCTCCTGCTTCCACTGACTGAGCCGGAGTCAATGCTGCTGTTGGCTCCTGTATTGAATTCGGTCAATCTCTGTACTAGTTTCCCCCAGGAAAGACGTCTAGGAGAGCTGTCCAGAGGAGACGGGGGTGCGCTGGCACTGTCAGGGACGTTGGTGGTGGCGAAGTGAGTAGACATCATTTCCACCTCCAGTGTTTAATTCTTAGCTGTTAAGGACCATCAAGTTAGAGTCTGTGGAAATAAAGAAGTACATTCGTTAGAGTTTAACTAAACATGCTGCGTTTTGAATGTACGGAGACAGTTAAAACCGTTAAAACATTAAGCAATCAATATTAAAATGAATGGGGTTTTGGCTGCAGTCAGACTTTGCTGCCCAACCAGCTCCTTTGTTAAAGAGGGCATACAGTAAAACTGCATCAAGATGTCATCAGCTTGTTTGCCAGCTGGCAAGCGACACAGCCTACATATTATAATCTAAAATAAATCATAAGTAGGTTACTTACAGAAGTAAATTGAGAACTGTTTCCAGCTTGATGAGCTTTAAGAACAATAGTTGTGTTTCCCTGACTAACGTTTAATTCGGATCACTCCACTGTTCCTTCTCAGTGCTTCGCTTTCCAGCTCTTTGTGCTTCTCTGCTGCAACAACAAGTCTTTATGCAGACTGTGGAAGTACACGCCCACGTTTCTACTTTCTAACCAATCACAATCTAAGGTACGTCATCGATTCTGTGTTTGCCTGGTAACATGCCTGGAGAAAGAAGAGTGACAGAGCGAAAGAAAGAAAAATAAGGGGGTTTTGGGAACCCCACTGTGATTTTTGTCGAAAATCTACAAGCCCAGACATGTAAACATTCAATAATTCGTAATGTAAATATTTAGTTTTTTTTTCCGTGTGTAGACATGGAATATACAATTGTAAAACCTAACCTACTTCAGAGGTGCAGATACACATGACATCATACCTTTCACATTTGAAAAATATTTTCTAGTGTATCCTGCCCACACCGCAACAGAACAACCTAGACTAAGGAAGAATGGTTAAAGCACTATTCTAAAAATGTTGACTATATTACTGTTTGGTGTTCCCAAAATGTTGAGGAGAATTGCTGATAACAGCAATTCGTCAATAGTAGCCTATTGACGAAAGCATGCCACTATCTTTTAGATTAAGATTATTTCTTGAATGTAAAGCTAGCTTGGAGTAGGGATTTACTGTCATAGTGATATCATTTGTAAGTGCAAGACAGTTATTCACTGACAGCCAGAAAGATGGTCAACATTTATCAGATGTGCAACATTGATGTGCAAAATATGATTTTGCATGATACGCAGCCAAACGGGCTTGTTAGACATCCACAAGCCAATGTAATGCTGACAATGAATCATGTAGGTTAGAAATAAAGAGCAAATATCAAAACTAATGCACACTTAGTTTATGTTGAGTATCCTGACCTAATTAAAACAACAACAAAATGTCTCTTTTTGCATATTCATGTGGCCTATCATTTTAATTAAGCTGGCACAGAATGTGGGCAAGAAATTAATGTCTAAGTTAAAACAGCTACATCTTTCTCAGGTAAACATTGTCTTGGAGAAGAAACTCTTGACGTCCTTAGTAAAAGAAAAAAAGTTTTGGATGGCAGCCAGAAAAATGCGTAACGAGAACATGTGAGATCTGGAGAGGGACGGACTGTACTGCAAAGGAGGAACTCAAAGAAAACAACAGAAAACAAGTCTGGGTAAAGAGCCTGTTGTAATGTTCCTAGAAGATATTTGCATCCTATTTGCATTGTCTGCTTCATTGTAGGGCATTAGGCTATATTAAATAAATGAAATTAAGTGAATTGTCTTTGAAAGGTGATGTGAACTATTTGTTATATCTTGGAATACTGTATGGAAATACAAATTGTTAATAATTATAAGAACTCATAAAAGGACAAATTAAGGAACTGACTGCTGAATCATGTCCAACTATGCTAAATAACATCAGCTCAAAAACAACCTCGAAAGTATAAACATAACACCTTTAGGACCCAGAGGTTTGCATTGGCAGTAGAATACGCCCCTTTATGGAACACAAAAAACCACAAGACAATCAGTTGTGGCCCAGAACAGTACATTCTGTACATGTATCCAAATACAGTACACCCATAAACTCCACCTCTTATTCACACAAAAACCCTCATTCACTGCTGTGGTCCTGAGTAGAGTTCATGAAAGACGATGTACATACCTCACCAAAACTATTAGCAAACCCACATTTTACATGAACACAAGCTAAACTGTAACATGAAGTTTGAGGACAAACACAGTAACAGTTTAAGGTTTTAGACAGAGATGGTAAAGCCCCAATGTTCCAATACTAGTAAACAGAGGCAGCAAGAGCAGTTCCATACGTGTCATGCAGGCCACATGGACACCAACTGACCCAGAAATGTGTGTTTGATTTTGTTTACAGACACTCTTTGTTCTTGCCTGTCCTCTAGTGACTGCCTGACGCAGTTAAGAAAACAGCTGTGAGGACATTCTGGAGGGATAGACCAAGCGACGAGCTGCAATTCTATGAAGAGGCTTCCTCAGAATTATGAGTATCAAGGATGCCATGTGGATCAACAATACGCCCTTGCTGTGGATGTCTGTAGTCACCCTAGGTACTAACAACAGGCTGCACAGCATTGTCAAAAAGAATAGTATTGCCAAGGCTTAGTGGTATTGTTTGGAAATGTGTGACAATAATCGATCTTTTCACAAAAAAAAGCAGTCCATTCAAGTAATATAATCAATATTTTATTTCAAGGTTTAATCAATGATAATCCAATATTCAATCAACATATCAATAATTAGTATGAAGTGTCATCATGATTTAATAAAAACATTTTTTGACTCAAGTAAGATATATTATAGTTATTATATACTGTAGTTATATATGATGTTCTATAATTCTATAGTCAGATTTATTATGGTAGTAAAGAGTTTGCAATTATGTTTCACCTTTACATAATCACTGATAATATAGAAATGTATAGCCTGGTCCTGATGAAAAATACAGTGAAATAATTGACAAAATAAAATGTTTAGGTTGTGCAAGTTAAAATCAAGACTACAAGACTAGTTTTCTGAACAGTTCTCAGAAGTGAACACGTTTATATTTCATGATGGGGTGAATCCCAAAAGTTGTTCAATTGGTTTGTATCGCCATTCGTCAGCTTCCAGCTCCTCAACCAAACTTGCCAGCTTCTCCATTCGAGACACCTGTTGATCTAAAGACACAAAAAGTTTACTACAGATACAAATATATAAAGCTAACTCAAAGGTGTCCCTAAAACAAAACTCACTGACTTACCATGTTTCACCTGCTTCAGTGTGGATGCAACCTGATAGCTGAACACAGACTCACACAAAAATCTGTCTGAGCCATCTGAAAAACAAAGATGCAAACTTATCAAACATTTAGGTTATTGTTAATACTATGTGCACAGTGCCCGTGATGCAGTAGGTGATTTAGATGTCAGTGAAACACACAAATACAGATTCCTTGAAATATAGAAGGGCACAGTGCCCGTGATAATGTCGGTGATACACACAGATTTTTGGAATTATAGATAGATACTGCGATGAAGCTGGTGATGACCGTTTTCTCAGTGGTTTTGGTACCTACATTTTTCAGATCACAATTTAAATTCTCTGTCATCGCTGAAGTACTTCAACCTCCACATCTATTCTAGTCAAATTGCCGATGTTGTGGTTGCCTACAATAATGCAAAAGATTATGTAGCCTTCATTTGTCTGATGTTTCCTACGTTATACATTTCTTGTTATGTTGATCAAAATGTACATATTGGTTCTCTGTAAAATTGTCTTACCTCCACAAACATGTAAACATTTAGTTCATAACAGAAGTTATTACATGCACAACGGTTGAGCCAGTTGTCATATTTTTAGGCCTAATTCACCATACAGCGCTTATACTTTTGCAATGTGCAGGCAGTTTTTACATAAGTAAACATGGTACTGCACTCCGTTGGATTATAAAAAGGACACCTGCAAAATATACACTTTGCAGAGTGCCCGGTTCTCAAGATATTCGCTGCAGACAGAGGACCAATCACAGTGAAGGGGCTGGGACTGCAGGCAAATTATTTTACATCAAAATGCTAATCCAAACAACGGCACTCCGTTGGATTATAAAGAGACACATGCACATGCAGAGACACATGCAGAATAAGAATTTTGCCCGGTTTTTGAGCTGATCGTGGAAACTAAACCCATTCTAATTTGTACACACACAGATTCCTGGCATTATTAGGAGAGCTCTACGGCAAAATCATAGACAAAGCAATTAAATTAAGGCTAAAGGATATAAAACATTATCTAACTTTCTACATTATGCAAGCATGACCCTTTCAAAGATTTAGTGGCAGAATTTTAAAACAAAAAAATCTCCAAAACACAGAAAGAGGAATAGAGCCCCTCAAGCGTCTCTGCTGTCCCACTTATCTGAGTTCCCTTTGTCTTTGACCATGAACCACCCACTGCTCTCCTGCATGACCCAAACTAGGCACATTAATTAGAGCAACAGGGATATGATGCAAGGGTGAGTAACCAGATGGGCTCTCACTTCCCACTAAGAAACCCTCTTGTTGTGTGGTAATGACGGAGAGGCGGGTGGCTGGTGACAGTGCACGTCTTCCTTCTGGCACACCAGCAACCTCAAAAGTGGGTGCTAACTGAGCTGAAATTATTTTTAGGCAACAGTTTCCTTAAAAAAAACGACGAAAAAAAACATAACAAAAAAAACATTTATTGATGCAATCAAGATTCACCACAGGTACATCAAGTCCTGCAGTATAGGTAATACATTCTTTATTTTTTTTCTAACCCAAAAGGGCATCCACAAGCCAATACTCATTGTCTTTATCACTGGCGGCAATACATATTCTGGTACTGATAGCATAGCTAGTTTTATTTATTTTTAAGTAATGCAGACTTACCATAGGTTACTGTCAACTTTATATTCAAACGAAATGCCACGAAATTCACACTGCCTTAAATTCAACATCAGTATGGAAATGTGGCCTGTGTTTTATATGGTCAACCTACAAAACCATTTTTAAAATAGATATAACGTTATCAAACAAGACTTGGTAATAATGTAATAAATAAAAGCTTGAGAAGTGTGCCTAAAATACATTTTATTGAATATTTGCCTTTGAAACAAGACGTTTCCATCAGATATAAGTGGGGGTGAAACAGTCACTGAGGACCTATTGTCCCACAATAGCAGTCTGGCTTGATGACACGATAATAAAAGAGTAATGGGTGTGTTTAACAAAAGCTTCTGAAGGCAAGACTAATATTATTTAAATTAAATTAGTGGTGGGCCGTTATTGGCATTAACGTGCGGCGTTAATGTGAGACTTATCAAGCGATAAAAAAATATCGCCGTTAATCTATTCTCAGAGTTGGGTTGGGAGCTGGGTCTATACTACGTAAGCTATGATGACTTTCACCTTGATATTTTAGAGCGGATGTACACTTAAGCCAATTGCACTGTAGGGGGCAAGAACGAGTCTTCGAACCTGTGTGTATGCCTTGTGTACTATGAAATTATCACATCAAACGTGACGTGCTAACATGGATGCAGCTATGAAGCCGACTGGTTTGCTTCAGGGAAAATGTATTTTTAAGAAGCTTCCCAATGGAAACCTCGACAAGAGTATGTTGTTTTCACCGACGTCACATTCTGGGCAGTAACCCGGATCCGGGGCCATTGTGGAGGCACTCGGTATAAATAACTGAACGGAGTACAATGGAGTATTATGCACTATGGATACTTTAGGTGAATGTAGCCATGTCCAAACAACCGAAAAGCTCATCAAAACACGGCCAAGATGCAAAGGCATATAGGGAAGGACTTGGACCACAAGAAAATGCGCGATATTTCGAGAAATGACGATGTATTGGTGGTGTAGATCCCTACAGTTAGCTCCCTCTTGGATCTGTGACGACACGGCGATTCTTCCTTCAGTTGCATATCCCATGTACCATGTCAGCTTTACATGTATAAAAGGAAAGCTCAAAGAAGGTGAAAGGCTTGGTGACCGGCGTGGAGAAATGCCCGTTTCGTGTGAACAGCATCGCGCCATTCGTAATATATTGTGGCGCTCCAGGGCGCTTCGCAACCAGTGTCCCAGGCGTTAGCTAGATTGAATCTATGGCTCTGGATTGATTGCAATGTCTGAACGTCAATTTTGACGTCTACTGGCCTCCTCTCATTTTCACCTTCTCTGAGCTTTCCTTTTATACATGTAAAGCTGACATGGTACATAAACATGGCATAGGCTACAGGCTATTTAGGCAACTTGTTGCTCCAACAACAACCGTCGCAACATCATCCCATTCCCAACATAACGTGGCAGCGTTTGGCTTTTGTTGCCGTAGTGATTGTAAAATACGTGCTGTGGGGCATATAACTTAATGTAGGACTAAGCTACTTTTCATCTTCGATGTTCAACTGTGTGTCGTCAATCTTCACAAATGTATCTTCTGGTTGATTGGGGGCTATGACAGATCGTCTATCTCGCTCTTACAGACAGGACAAATATGTTGGTTTGACAATCAACAATCAGAATTTTTTATTTTAAAATGTTTGAAAATTGATCGGATATCGTTTTTATCTGGGTAACCACATGGTTGGCCGGTCAGCGTAGTTAAGTTGGGTTTTAAGTGATAGCCCACAACTAACGTAGTAAAATCTTTGTAACATGTTTGTTTATCCAAATATCATTAAATCTTTGTTTTCAACGAGGTTGGCTCGCCTGTCCATGTAGGCTATGTTGTCCATGACAGCAAGGATGGATGTAAGGCTACATAATCGAATACAAAGCGTTGAAAACGATTAGCCAACTGTGTGTCAAATACCGCCTACCTATTTTGATTGACACATCTCATTAACATATTGAGAAGAAGAAATACAGGAATGAATCAATGAATGAATGAATAAATCAATGAATAAATAAATGAATAAATGAATAAATCAATCAATATATCAATCAATAAATAAATGAATACACAAATAAATACATAAATACATGTGAATTATAAGCTAATATTGATTGACAATTGTGCATTAATTAGTACTTGTATTCATTCATTTATGTCTAAATGCATGGATATGGACATTTATTTATTCATTCATTCATTTGTAAATATGGCAGGTTTGGTCCTCTATAAGAGCGGGGCGTCGGCTTCCCATTCATTTTCAATGAAACCAGGCGTTGACGCCCACGTAGGGCATTGTGGGAAGGCGAGTGGGGCGGCGACGCTCGCGTAGGGCATTGTGGGAAGGCGAGCGGGGCGGCGAAAGTTGGATTTTCTCAACTTTATGTAAATGAGGAGCGTGAAAACGCCAGCGATGGCCAATCAGGTTGGTTTCTTGTTTCTTGTAACGTAGCAACTGTTGCTCATGGTAAACACAGAGAATGTCTAATATAGAGAGAACTGCCACTCTTGGAAAACTTCCGGGTTCTGAACTGGTTGAAGTTCCATGTGAGGGCGCTAACGAGCCAGTGCAGAATGAATGGAGGTCTATGGAGCTATACCCCTCAAAATCCACTTTTCTCAGGATAACATTTTTTGTCTGGTCATTTGAATTCTGAATTCGAAAGGGGAGGCAAAAAAAATACACACTGCTGGCTGTTTGATTTTTTAAAAGTCGTCTTTCTGTTCTAAAAGGTTTTGAAAATGTAATTGACATCATACACATCGTACGACCAGAGCTACTGCTTTACGGCAAGCTCTGGTCACTTACTTTTTTCTCTCAAGGCATCGACAACACAGCTGACAGGTTAGGCTCTTCCTGTCAATACACATGCTAGAAAGAGTTTTGGCTTGCTAATGTTGTTGCTAATGTTGCTAATGCTCTGACATTCTGTTTCCGCTTCGGATGCCATCAAGCAAGAGCTCTGGTCGTATCAGTCCTTCACTAACCAATCAGCATTCATTAGTAGAATGCTAGCGTGTTATAGGCAACAACGACTCACCCTGTACGAAATCAAAAGGACATAAGTACTCGTTCATTCAACTTTCGACCTACAATCCATGTTGAACATGCAAAAACTACATTCAAATCAGAGATTTCTCAACGACAATCAGGCAAAAGAGACAAATTTAGCCGGCTCTGGTACATTTCTAGGTTTGACAATTTCAAGATGGAAGAGCAACTCATCGTATGTGTGTCTTCATACCCAGGATTGTATGATACGTATATGTTCGATTACAGAGACATAAACAAAAAAAATGATGCCTGGCGCAGGGTTGCTGAGGTTGTCGGCGTCCCTGGTGTGTTGTATTTTGTACTTTAATTCATTTTCTTCACATTACGTATTTTTCTTCCGTGCTAGCTGCGTAGTCTAGCTAGCTCACCCGGCACACGATTGACATTTGACGCTGAAATGCTGGCTTGCAGCCACTCGCTATCCATACAGTGAATGTGTAGAGGCAAGTCATAATCTAGCGATTGATTTGCAGAGATTTCGAGTAATATAATAAAAGGTTACACATGTGAACGTTTATGTCTGATGCATCTTTTTTTCCAGCTGGAACAGACCCGTTACATAGAGTGCGGGTGGCATTTAATCTTTCACTCGGCCAAAAAAAAGTGTGGAAAAAGATAACCTATTGAGTGCTGTAGATAACATCATGTCAGATCTAGAATGTCTATCGGATTTTTGCTTAATGTGTGTTAAAGTTGTATTTTGTCTGCACATTTGCCATGACTAACCCTAACTACAACAGTGATTTAAGAGAACTACAGCTCTGAATGAATCTGTCTGACACGCCCTGTGGGAAGGCCGGCGGTGCTGAGCGGTAAAAAAGTCTGCAGTGTGAACGCACCGTAAGGCTATAGTTCTTGCAAATTTAAAGGTGACATGACATGAAAACTTCATTTTATGAGGTTATTTAACATCAATATGAGTTCCCCTAGCCTGCCTTCGGTCCCCCAGTGGCTAGAATGTTCGATAACTGTAAACCAAGCCCTGTGTTCTTCTCCGCCTTTGACAAAATGAAGGCTCAATTACGCTGTTTGAAAATCTCCCCCTAGTGACGTAGATAGGGGGAAGGTTACCTCCCCTCTCTCTGCTTTGGCCGACCAGATCATCTAGCCCGCCCATGAGAAACTGAGCTACCACAGTGCAAGGGCGAGTGCGATATCGGTTTTTCCTGGAGAGATATCATGGCTAGCAAACAAACGAAGCATAACAGTTGCTCAGTGCTTGGATATACAAATGCAAGCACACATCTTTTTTTTTTTGTTCCTTCATCCGAGCCTTTGCACAACCCATATCTTAATTGTATTTTCGCTGGAAATGCGCCGACACAACTTCCCAAAGTGTTGTATGTCTGCGCCAAACATTTCCTCAACTTGAGCCAACTCAAAGCTGGCCTCGCTGAAATTAAATTCTGGATCATTACTAAATCTCCTTGGTCAAGCTACAAACCTTGGACAAGTAAGTTAACTAACGCTATATAATTTTGTTGCTTTACTGTATATGGTTACCTATCTTGCTACCCTTAGAATGTGGCTGTAACATTAGCTCTGCAGCTAACAGCTGAGTTACTGTTGCTAACGTAAAGATAAATGGCATCAAGTGTGTGTGTGAATACAAACGCTGTAACGCCAGTGTTGTACACTTCTTTGATTTTTGGATAACCGTTCTGCTGTTGGTGTTATGGCTCGCGATATCCGCCTTTCTCTACATTGAAATGACTGAGTGTGCACCTCTGCAAACCAGGGTGATCAGATGAGAATGGCTAAATTCGGGGCATTTTACAGCAACGGGGGCAACGAGCCATTGCAATACATCCTGTAAACATTAGCGCATGTTGCCGCCCCTCTCCTCCTCATTAGCATTTAAAGCTACAGACACAGAAACAGCGCGTTCTCAGGAAAGCTGATTGTGGGACTACTTGTAGTGGCTATAATTCTGCAAAATGGCTGAATTTCGGGAAAGAGACTTCAGATACAGTATAAGGGGACAACTAAGGCCTATATAAAAGCATCCAAAAACAGCATGTCATGTCACCTTTAAATCAAGTTAACTGGTGATTTTCGTTGTTTGTATTCTTCCCCTGCTAGCTAAATTGCACGTCTGTTGATTTGATAGTGATTGCTGCCCTTGCTCAGGTTTGTATTCTAGGTGCATTACAGTGATGTGCGGTCAGGGGAGGTAAGGGAGACAGTGCCTCCCCTGTGTCATCATGAAATTTAAAAAACGAATAATATAAAGTAATAATATTTGTCCACTGATCTGTGATAGAAATGTAATTATTGGAAGATTCCAATGAAAGAAGTGGAAGGAGGCAGTGACTAGCTGTGCCTCCTCTGGGATTGCGCAATCTCACACAAACTGGACTGAGCTGCTAATTTTTTTTTCTCAATTTGAGCATGTGCAATTTCTGATCTCTCTGTATGTCAACAATGTAATGTTTGTACACATTTGTATTATATGTCCACACATTTCATAGTCTTGGTCATGTATTTTACGTATTTGTATAACATTAGTCTTGCTGATCGTACATAAAGCCGCAGTAAAAAAGCAGGAGGGGAGGCAGTAGCTCTGCCTCATTGAAGGGGGGTGGGGGCACACGGGCTTGTTATGCTATTGTTCTTCTTCTTGTATTACAGACAAATGCCATTGTATGGTTGTTGCTAGCTAAAAAAGTCACATTATCGAAAAATACACCTTATCGTTTATTTGTATTTTTTGGCCCTGACTGATTATAAGGTTATGTATGTATGTATGTATGTATGTATGTATGTATGTATGTATGTATGTATGTATGTATGTATGTATGTATGTATGTATGTATGTATGTATGTATGTATGTATGTATGTATGTATGTATGTATGTATGTATGTATGTATGTATGTATGTATGTATGTATGTATGTATGTATGTATGTATGTATGTATATTAGTGCTGTCAGTTTAACGCGTTATTAACGGCGTTAACGCAAACCCAAATTTACGGCGTCAATTATTTTATCGCGCGATTAACGCTCTTTTTGGCCTAGCAAACTTTGTAGTTTTTTTCACATGCTGTTGCAACAACTACCGACGTTAGAAAAACTACAACACCACACCGGATCTAGCTAGACCGGAAACAAAACAACAGGCACGCCAAACACTCGTTTGGCTTGCGAGCTGGCTAAAGAGTAGTAGCAGAGCCCGTTTACGGATATTAGACATTCTCTGGTAGTAGGCTAACGTTACGTTTTGAGTGGATGACGAGAGCGAGATGCAGAAATGGATGCCAATAAGATTCTGAATGGAAAGTTTGCTTTTAAAAAGTTGCCAAATGGTTCTATTGACAAGACCAGTGATCTGTGTGTTTTGTCGTTGTAAACTGAGCTATCATCAAAGCACGTCCAGTCTGAAATACCACTTGATGGCCAAGCACAAAGCTGATGCGAATTCTCTGCCCCCTCGTCAAAGCCAGGCGATTGCAATGTTGTTTTCAATAAAAAAAATATTTGCACAAAGCAATCCGAACCACTTTTCTATGTTGATAAGAGCATTCAAATTTGAAAAAAGATTAGGACAAAAAGAAATCAGGGACATTTAGAATAGATACAAATGTGCGATTAATTGTGATTAATCGCGAGTTAACTATGATATTAATGCGATTAAATATTTTAATCGTTTGACAGCACTAATGTGTATATATATATATATATATATATATATATATATATATATATATATATATATAAAATCAAAACTGGAAGTGATAAATCATGGAAGATCGATGCCCGGAGCTAAAAGATTTGCTTCAAACAACGGGAAAGAAGATAACAAATTATATAAAACCAGATAAGAAAAAAATATGTTATTTTAAAGAAAACAACATTTGTCTTTTTGTTATGGACTGTATATACTTTCATTTCTAATGAATGAGTATGAATTGTGGAATTGTGATGGCAAATTCAGAACATGGAGGATGCGGAGCAAATGCACTCTCTCTGAGCCCCTATAAATGTAATGCCAGAATATGGCCAAATGTGTGTGTAAAGAATGATGATATGGGATATGAAACATAACAATTAGTCAATGTGCAAGCAGCCAGTTTAATGGTGAATTGATGCTGCTCTGTTGAATTTATATATTTTTAAATATGACTTTGAAAGAGTCAGTGCCTCCCCAGCCACAAACCTCACCGCACGTCACTGGTGTATTATTATGCTGAAGTAGTTTTAATAAAAACTTTTTTAAATAAAAAGTGGGTTTATTGTTATTATTTGCTTCAAAATTCTTAGCCAATCAAGATCACATGAAGCAGGCAGTGTACATGCTTCAGAGTGGCCTACCTTAATCGATAGGCTAGGCTACTAGGCTACATTTACAATAAGTTATGTCAATTATTAATTGGCAGCATTTGTGCCATTTAGAACATACTTTATGAGTCATGACTGTAAGGTGTCTTTAAGTAGCCTTACTTTATTGCTTTAGGGGAAATTAGACAAAAATATGAGGGAGTTGCAAAACACCTGGGAATAAATACATTGATTATAAAAAAGAAGAAAAAATGAATATATACATTTTTTTGGGGGGGGGAGCACCGAAGACCCATTTTGACCCAGGAAAAACCCTGCAAACAGACTCTGGTAGAGGTCTCCGAGGGGCTCGGAGAGGGCATTTCACGTCGGAGAGGGCGTTCCCTGTGTCCGTGTCCGTGAAAACAGAGTAGTATAAATCGGCCTTAAGACTATAGTAGGAACTAGACTTATCCTCTGCAAACTTGTCTGCACTGAAGTCCTGCAAAGCAATGGCCTTGCCCTCATGTAATACAGAAGACAACAGTGAACCAACAATGGTACACAAGGAAGTTAATGTTACCCTTTAATAACTGAAACAGGAGTGCCTATTGAGTGAAATTTGGTAGATAACAGGTGCTGTTAGTTTATTAACTGCTACTCTTCGGTATTGTTTATTCATTCCTTTCGTGTCCCAGTTTGTAAACTCATCAACTTCAAACATATTTTAAGCCATGATGTAGGCCTACCCATTGTTGCACTGGCTCTCGTTAGGCTCTGCAAAACAGACACAATGTAATGGATTGATGCGTGGTTGGGATATTGGCAGGCAAAGGTGGCAGAGAGATGAATGCTCTCAAAACTGATGTCCTTCATGGGCAAAGTCCATTATTAGCTGACTTATCATACCACAGTGATCAATTGAACACTTGGCAGTCCTTCCTCTAACTAGCTGCAATATTCACTGTATCCCCTGAATGGCAAGAACCAACAAAAAAGTGGTTAACAACCAAACAAGCAGAGCCAGCTAGGAGGTTGCTAAGGCTAGACAGTTCCACTACAACATACCTGACTCACACCTGTGTTTTACACCCCCTTTGCATCATAGGGGATGTCATAAGTAAATCATTAATAAATATAATATAGTCACCAACTCACTATTCTCTATTAACCTCTGAAGATGTGTGTGAGAATGGTGCACATTATTATATTATATGCTTTATGTAGGTCTAGGATTGTGTGGAGGTGCTCTGTGGTTGTTTGGTGTTGGTGTTGTTTTTTGGTATCTAAGTTGCCTGTTTGTCAGACGATTACTTTATGGAATATGATGAATTTGCAAAAAGACTAATACATACAGTATGTATCTCTGTAAAAGAGATTTACAGTAGTCTAATCCCAGTTGAATTCTCATAGACACCCTAAAGTGCTAAAACAATAAGTAGCCTATTACACGACAACAACGTCTATCTGAAGCCGGTCTAGAGAGCACAGAATCCATGGCATATTAACAGTTAAGTTGAAGTTACCTTCCATCATTTCACCAGCACCTTTGGGATAGGTATAGAGGACTTTTCGTGGGGGGATGAGTTCTGAAGCACTGAACCCAGAGCCAGTCACGGAGCTCCCGCTAACACCACCCGCAGAGGAGGATGAGGAAGACGCTGCCATCCTGATCCAAAATGAGAACAGTTTCACTTTAACTGTCAGTGTAGTGTATGCTCTTTGTGATCTCTTGTATGCAAATTAGTGCTACACGTTGTACTAGCATAATGCTAGTAACATTAGCAATCCCTTAAACGTCCAAACGCTTTATGACAATCTAGCTAAATATAAAATTCCTACCTCCCAAGTAATAATGTTACACAAAGCAAACCGTAATAGTCTATTCACTGAATACACATATGTAAGTTGGTTAGTCCATGTAAAAATTGAAAAATCGTTAGCTAGATAGCTTGTTACCGTCAGTGCTTTATCTGCTTCTGTGTTTATGAACGTCGGAGAGGAAATTTGATTGTTAAATACAAAGGATTCTTCATGTCAGTTTACAGCCCGCCACGTAGCTCTATCCATGCACTATATATCTCTGTGACGACGTTACGACTTCCTTACGCAGACTGCCGTATGTCGCAAAATAATACTCGTAGAAATACCAAAGAATCGACCCACTGTTGCAAAATAGAAGTAACACTTTTAGTTAACAATTTAGCGAAATAGCTTCATAAAATGGACATTTTACGTCCAGCGTTGATAAACATAAATGGCAGGATATACAGGAGAAATGTCATAAAAGAAGACCAGTACGAAGAAGAGGAAGAGGAAGAGTTTTCGTACATGGAACAAGGTATAGCCTCCTGATCATGCAAGCCTCCTGATCATGCAAGTCCAGGATTTCATCCTGTTTTCTATTTACAGGCCTACTGCACACGTTTGTCTTCGTATTTGTTATATTCGTTCAAATGTAATTAACTTGAATTATTGTGTCCTTCAGAGAGTGAACTTGTAGATGAACCGTGTGACAACCACCCCATAGAACAGACAGAAAAAGGTTACCGCTGTGCCATTGATGTTCCAAGTATTCTTTACAAGTGAGTTGGTCATCATTAGAAAGGCCTGTGTCTTCATGTCAGTGTTCTCTTTTCTTTCACCAGTTTGCATTTGAAAAAAGTCACTCTCATCGTCTTATACGTAGTTGCAGATACACCTTTAGATTACTGGTGAAATACTGTTCCTTTATCATAGGTACATCATTGGCAAGAAAGGAGAGACACGCAGGCGCCTTGAAGCCGATACAAAGACATCCATCAACATTCCAAAACAGGGACTGGAAGGACAGATTGGTGAGTCTGACCAGTCATTCAGACTCTGAAACTCTGACTATGTATAGATCAGAAACATTTCTTTTTCATTCAACTTTTAACCAATGCATAGAATGACTGTTGGCCAAGTAACATCTGTGTGCTTGTTTTGTTCCACAGTTATCATAGGCTCCCAGAAGACAGCAGTCTCTTCTGCAGTCACGCGCATTGAGGTCCTGGTGGAGAGCTTCCGGAGGAAACAGCCTTTCACCCACTTCCTGTCCTTTGCTTTAAACCACCCTCAAATCCAGGAAGGATTCCTGAGGTTCAAAGAGGAAGTCTTGAAAAAGTGTTCTAAAGTAAGGCACTCTTATCAAGCATATGGTTAAATATCAGAGTGACTCAAACCAGTATTTAATGCCATTTGGTAAATATAAAGCCATTGTATTTACTTTTTTTTGCATAGGATAATGGAGTAGATGAAAGCATCTTTCAGAATCCTGCTAAGCTTCACCTCACAGTTGGCACTCTAGTTCTACTGAATGACATGGAAGTAACCAAAGCCAGTGAACAGCTCCAGCAGTGTGAGGACATTATCAAGTAGGTGACTAAACAACTGGATGGAACTAATTTATATATTATATATTTTAGCAGCTGTAATAAACTAATTATTCATTATGGTATCAGGAAAATTACAGGGGTGGGCCTTCCTTTGGAGGTCACTGGGATAGAGTACATGAATGATGACCCCGCCATGGTGGATGTCCTGTATGCCAAGGTCAATGATAAAGATGGATCTGACAAGTGAGGATGTCCAGTCTAATTATAAGCTTACATCTCACCCTGGGTTGTAAAATTGTATTTCAATTGAGGACTATTCTTGTTTAAACTCAGAGATCCCATTGTGTTGTAGGCTTCAGCAGGTTGCAGAACAGCTTGTGGAGAACTTTGTCTCAGCAGGGTTGATGGTTAGAGAGTGGGACAGAGTAAAACTCCATGGAACTGTCATGAACACACTGTTTAGAAAACATTCCTCAGGTAAGGAGACCAGCGTTTGTTCAGTATTTAGATATCAGGTGCTAGATACCCCGGAGTTACATTTTGTGTGTGGGAGGGCACATTTTAGTAAAACAGCATGTCTGTTCAGTGGAGTTTACTGGAATGATTCTGTTCTGATTCTTGATTAAAACAGTGATGAAGTAATCCATTATACCTATTGGCCAATTATCTCTAATCAAATAACTGGCAAGCAGTGACGTAAAGCTGCATCCTGAGAAACTACAACAACAACAACAACAACAACAACCCATTGAGCCACGTCTGTGAGCAACCTCTCTCCTTTGGTCAAAGCTTGTTTGTGCGGACTGGCCAATGTTTTCCAGTTTCCCTAACAATAGCCTCATTCTTTTGGCCATGGATAAAGTCCAGTTCCAGTTTTTCCAACCTGACTTTATGCAGGGCTGGTCTGTTACACAGTACAAAGGAGGTGCACTCAGGTTCATTATGGTCTGTGTTTACCCATGGTCGAAATTTTCAGCTTGGTTTTGTTATAATCACATCCGTGTCAACATTGGATTAGCGTTTTCGGGTATCGGTTCTACTAATGTAATTAACCTGACTCTCTGTCCAATGTTCAGTGTTATTGTGAAGTAAACTTGTTGTTTATAAGCCTTTGCCTTATCAAGTGATTATGCATCTCAACTGTCAGGTCATCTCTACTGTCAGGTCATCAACCTTGCTGTGTTAAACCTTGTTAACCTTTGTTTTGTCACTTGTTTTTCAGCTGAAGACAATGGAGGTCCAGGAAAACAGAACAGGGAGTCCTTTGATGCAAGAAACATACTTAAGGTCAGAGGAAATAAAATATTTGTTGCCTCAAACATTTCCTTATCACAAAATGTAGATGCTTTTTCAGCTCCTGTGCAATTAAGTATAGTATAACAAAGTAAATGGAATCTTTGAGAAAATGGCTCAGGTAACATTTGACATACCAGTGAATTTCCACTCTTACTATTGTGTTGGCTGCCCTCTAATGGTTATGGAGAGGGTTGACGATTAATGCCAGGGAAATTCATTTGAGCTAGTGCTGTGCCCATAGTATATTTTCAGACTCACTGGTTTCCAGTTAAACAGACAAAGAAATATACAAGAGAATGCACATTGTCAGTTTAAATAGAAGAACTAGAACCTGGTCACAGTCTGAAATATATTTACATTTATTCATTTAGCAGACGCTTTTATCCAAAGCGACTTCCAAGAGAGAGCTTTACAAGGTGCGTAGGTCACTGATAATAACAACAAGATAGCCCCAAAAACATTGTGGGTAGCCAAAACATGAAGCACACATTGTGAACAACCAAAATAAGTGCCAAAGGGAAGAACCATAAGAGCATGTAGTTGAACACGTTACAGTTAAACAGCATGAATCGCTATAAGTGCAAGTGTACCTGTAGATAAGCAAGCAACAGTAAAAAATATTTCACAGCGAGTACAACAATTTAAATCAGTTACTACTAACCAACAAGAGCAACAAGCAAGAGTCATTGTGATCCTTGAGGAAACTAACATTGGGTCCAGCAAACCCTTCCTAAGTACCGTTGGACTCCCGTTGTATGCCATAGGCTCTGCACTACTTTAGTTCATTGTTAATTGGTTGAAATGGGGAAATGTACAAGAGAAAGCATATTCTATTTCAAATCTAGTGCAGAGCCTTTGACATAAATTTCAATATTTGACTGGTTGCTAGTTCTTCAAGTTAAACAGGCAGAATGTGCTTCCTTTATATTTCCCAAGCCAATCTAACTGGCTATCTAAAAGCTAGATAAATGTATGCTAAAGGTATGTGGGGGTGGATATTAAGCTAACCCATGCTTTGCCCTCTTGATGGCCTCCTCAAACACTAGATGGATATTTGAACAAACCAACATTTCAGTCAGCATAATGTTGGTTGTGTTTACTGCTCAGTATGTTTTGAAAGGTACGTTTAGTCTCCCACATTTGTCCTGAGAATGTAGCTTGAGAGTTCCTGACATGTCCAACCAGTTACCATAGTAACATCATGTTTGTAAGTGAGATGACTCATCTTGTCATTCTGTGTACACTCACTCTCTCATTTACACTGTGCACAACCACTAAAGGTAACACTTTAAATGCCCATGTTCTGTTTCTTAGCTTGTACGTAAAACTAACCATATTCTATATGTTTTTCTCTCACGGCAGACTTTTGGATCATACTACTTTGGGGAGTTTAGTTTGAACACTGTCCAACTTTCCCAGAGGTACTCTACTGACTGCACTGGCTACTACACCTCAGCAGGCTGCATTACCTTCTCATGAAGAGCCTTATGGACGGACCATCATATAGTACGGTAGGTAAGACACCAAAGAATACTCACCCAAAGACTCTTAGAGTAACTTAGAACAGTGAGCAAGTCTGATATTGGGAATGAGCCTTAGCTTGCACTTTGTTGTCCAGCAGATGGCACCACACCCATTGATAAGAGGGGGATTAAGGAAGGGTGACTGTTGGCAGGTGCCACATGGCAACATTATTCAACTGGTCATATGGACAGCCAGGTTGAAGACCTGAGACTTAACGTAAGAGGAACATTTACGGCTAATCTACCACTGAGCTGACCCGCAGACAAGATGTTTTGAAAGGCTGTTTGATAAACCAATGCTGTTGTACTTAGCTACTTTTTACTATTCAATCATTTTATTTACATATAAAGACACTTTTATAAAAAATTATGTACAAACAATGCATATTGAAAAAACAGCAGAAGACCAAGAATCAGAAGTGCATAGTTCTGCCCTGATGGGAGTGAGGAACATTTACGGCTAAGAGGAACATTTACGGCTAATCTACCACTGAGCTGACCCGCAGACAAGATGTTTAGAAAGGCTGTTTGATAAACCAATGCTGTTGTACTTAACTACTTTTTACTATTCAATCATTTTATTTACATATAAAGACACTTTTATAAAAAATTATGTACAAATAATGCATATTGAAAGAACAGCAGAAGACCAAGAATCAGAAGTGCATAGTTCTGCCCTGATGGGAGTGCAAGGACCCTTCTTTCTTTGTGCAGGGGTAACTAGACGACCCAGAGTGCAGAGTGAAGCGCCTGAGCTGGTATGTATGGCTGGATGATGCCCTGGACGTATGTGGGGCCTGTCCTGTTGGCCACAGCCTACTCAAATGTCACGGATTTGTGCCTGCTCCCTGCGGCAGGATGGGAGAGTACTGTGGCCTGGACGTCCATCTGGGTGGAGTACTCTGTCCAAAACAGAATGATCCTCTTTATTTTGCGTAGAGAATACCTGCAGGTTGTCGTTCAGCAATGTGTCTCTTGAAACCTAGGTTGTCATCAAGGACGACAACTAGTGTTCTTGCCGGGCGAGAGGCTGCCACACAGATGTCGTCATTCGTGATGGAGATTAGGGTTGCAAAGGGGAGGAAAATTTCCGGTAAATTTCTGGAAAGTTTCCAGAAAGTTTCCATGGGAATTTTGGCTTGGGAATTTTGGGAGTTTTTTTTTGCTAAACCATAACTTCAATGTATTTGAGAACAAGACTATGCACACCTAGCTCAGCTGGACCCTGAATGCAGCTGGTTGGGAACATTGTCTGCCAGAAAAATAAACCTAAACGCATAGGCTGAAATCCCGGGGGGGACATTACCCCCCACATCATGGGAAAAATATGATTTGTCCCCCTCAATAAATCACTCTAAACATAAGGAAATTTAAATAATATTAATAATATACATTTAACTTATTACAATGTAGTCTGTGTCACAGCAGTAATTTTGGTGTCCCCCTCAGGAATTGCTCTTGAGAAAATGTCTTATAATTGTCCCCCCCAAAATTGATAGCAGATTTTTGACACTGCCTAAAAGTAAAACGTTCTGTTGTTTTTGAACATTTTTGTCATCAGTGTTGCATCTGAAGGTTTCATCCCTATGCTTGGCAAGTGTGGGAGCGCCGAATTGTGTAGGGGTAAGAGTGGTATTGCAGACAGATAGAGATTTCAATTATAGCTGCAACATATTGAAATTTTTGGAGCTGTGAACTTGAATGAATTATGAACTCTGAACTGAACTAGTTCATGTAGAAAGTGAACTTTCCCAACACTGTTTGTCATTACCTAGCACAATGGTTCTCAACCCTGGTCTTGAAGTACCCCCTGTCCTGCACGTTTTAGATGTTTCCCTGCTCCAACACACCTGAATTCAAATCAATGGTTGTTAACAGGCTTCTGCATAACTAGATAACGACCCATTCATTTGAATCCCGTGTGTTGGAGCAGGGAAACATCTCAAACGTGCAGGACAGGGGGTATTTGAGGACCAGGATTGAGAACCACTGACCTAGCATATTGATTACTTGGTAAACTGAAGCCATGTTCATTTTAATACCAAGTTTTTTTGTATACAGTAGACTAACTTTTTAGCAGTGAGAGTAGGATGGGTGTATGTCCACACAAAAGTTGTATTATAAATGTTTGCATGCATTTCTGCTTATGACAAGGTAAACACAGTTAAATTACCCCAACATTTCCAGTTAATTCCCCTTAATTCCCGTTAATTCCCGTGGAAAAGTCCAACTTTGAATATTCCCGGAATTTTGCAACCCTAATGGAGATCTCTCAAGCCAAAGACGATCTGGCAGGAATGAAGCTCCGTCTTGTGGGGATTCAGTTTTAGGTAGTGGGAGGACATCTACGACACAGCTGACTACCAGTGTAGCACTGGTTAGAGAAGCCAAGTGATTGGATGACCAAGCAGAGTGATGGAGGTGTAGATGGAGAAGAGGAGGGGCCCCAGCACAGATCTCTGCAGGTCTCCGATAATGAGGGGGTGGGGTGCTGAAGGGGACCCTATCCAGAGGACCTGGAAGGTCCTACCGGATAGTAGGAGCTGAACTAGAAGAGAGAGCAGTTCCAGCAGCCCATTTTGATCAGAAAGAAGATGAGAAGCTGGTGGTTGACCGTGTCAAAGGCTGCAGACGTTGTGGAGGATCCGCATGGATTAAAGGTTGGAAGATGTAGCTGTGTTGACCAGCTCTCACCACCAGTAGAGCCAGTGTCCAGCTTTGAAGCCAGATTGGTGGTGAGTCTAGCAAGTTGTTCCTGGTTAGGAAGGTGAATCGCTTACTAAGAGCAGCACAGTCCAGTTCTTTAAAGGGGCGAGTGATTGCAAAACAGATTTTACCTTGTCATAGTTGAAAAATGACAGTTTGGTGTGTAAAATAGACATACAGTGAACCTCAAAGTCCATTGAAACCACTTTCCTAATAAAAAAAACTTTTTGAAACTGCAACTTGCAAACGCTAGCTTTTGAAACAGTGCAAGTTGTGACGTCACAACTTGCAGCATCAACTTTGTCAGGCCCCAAAATTCCACCCTCAAGTTTTCTGGTCCAGGAACATAAACGGAGGCCGCGTAGATCTCCGACACTTTTTTAGCTAGCTGCGATTTTTGTAGCAAGATAGCTAGGGCAGCTGAAGCTGAGTTGAACTGATGTAGGCTAGTGCTGTTACCCACCTAAGGCAATCCTGTTTGTATTGACAACAGAAGTGAAAACTAACGTAATCATTTCAAATGATATCTAGTCACTGTTGAAAACTTTGTTGTGTAGTTTGGGTTTATTTGTACGTTTTTATTTCAAGTCTCCACCTTCTTGTTTCAGTGAGTGCTGTGGCCGTGTTGCCTGCTCCGCAGCTTCACTCGTTGTAAACCAACCAAGCAGCGTGCAGCTCAGATCTAGTATTCATTAGCATACCATAAAAAGAGTAAACCTAGTTTTTTTGCAGGGAAAATATCAGAAGATTTTTCAGAGGGCATAGAACAGCACCCGGGCCATTTTCAGCCAAACCAATTTTATAAACCCTATTCGGAGACCTTAAGGAACAGTGTGAAATACCCCCAAAACCCAGTCAATTGCCCCTCAAAAAAAAAAAGAACAATCGGAGGGAAACCGAAGGAACGTTGATGTAGGACAGGCCGGGTCGGCTTTTTTGGCAGGGGGATGACTTGAGCCATCTTGTCAGACTTGTCATCAAGTCTGAGGGAACAACACCAGTGGTTAGGGAGGTGTTGATGATTGAGGAAAGATAAGGGAGGACTTCACCAGATAGGGACTGGTGATGGGATCCAGAGAGCATGAAGTCAGTGGGCCATGATGAGTTGTTCCGCAACTTGTTATACCATTGAAATGTACCATTACCATGTTGTTTACATAAAAACCCAGTTCCTTCCTCTGCAGCAGGCAGAGTTTTCCCATTCAGAAGACAGACATGGTTGTATGTTCTGTATCTCAGTGATGTAAGACCTGACTCAACCCAGTGCAGCCTCCTGTCTTGTCCTCCAACCCTCCCTATGCCACCTTCTGCTTGGTATGCAGGAGGAGGATTGCAGAGGCCGCTTCTGTTTGTCAGCTCTGCCCTCCCCACCCCGCCCTCCATTTCAGCAGAGTGAGTTCCCTGTGTTTCTGGAGTCTTGTCAACACAAGCCGATTAGACAGGGATATGTAAATGTCTCTGTCGGAAAACACAGCCAGCCACCCAAGCATTGATTAGTGTGGCAAAGGCTCCGTCTGGAATTTATGCTCCAGACCTGGCATGGAGGAGCTTCGGAGAGGGCCTTTATCAGCCTCTCCCTGTCTCTTGAGACAACGCTTGTTAAAGTCTGGGCCTGGGATGAAAATCACACTCAGGTGCATGCCTGACGGATTCTGAGAAACGCCAATGTTTCTCCAAGCAAACGCATAGGGAGATTTACAAGTTGATTAGACTCAGTAAGACCAGACCTCATCTATTTCAACAGAGACAGGATTCAGTCTAAATGTTCACAAAGAGTAGTGCTATACATGTTGGATAACTGTTGCTAAAGAAAACTGGTGAGGTTTCTTCTCTCTTCCCAGTCAATATCTGTGTAAAATATTTGCAAAAAAACTGAAATGACTGCAGCCACAATGCTCCTCTGCCTAATTTGCGTTGCAGTGACTTTGACTCCTGACAAGTTAGTGTTGTGTTTCTACTTGTGTGAATGTTTTCTATGTAGTGGCAGTTTGTATCTTTTTGGGCAGGGTAGCTACTGTATATCTGCCTATGTAGTCCGATTATTGCTGCCTGCAGTGGGAGGCTTTGACCGCTGAGCTTTCTATTGGTCTCCTCCACACAGCCTGATAAATGAGATCTCAATGGTGACTTTGGGGTTCTGGTTTTCTGCAAGGATTTATCCTTTCTGTTCTTTGTTAAAGATTAAGATGAATTACGGTAATTGTGTAAGTTATGTGGTATTCATGGTTCTATGGAATTCATGATTAAATAATTTTTCTTTCTGTATGGCATTTCATCAACCAATGTTGTATTTTTTATTTGGTATCTCAAACAAGCCATATTTTCATTGCAGGAACCAATAAGTCCCTGATCCGTGGGGGGGGGGGGGGTTGATGGTGGGGCTTGCAGCGCAGAACATTTCTGATTAGTTGAGTACTCCCAGCAGCATACGAGTATTTCATCCATCCAACCAATCATCCATCCATACAACCAGTCATCCAATCATCCATGCCATTTAATCGGCATGGGGGGGGGGGGGATCTCCACATTACTTTGTCAAATTTTTCTCACTATGGCATTTTGGTCATTTTGATTCCGCTTTGCTGCTATTGCTCATTTATTTTCCAGTAATAACCTAATGACCCCATTTGCAAAAAAGTACATCACGTTTAACAAGATCACAACTTGAATCTCCTCCATGTTTAGTGTCGGTTGCTTTGCACGGTGTACAGTGCACATGTCAGCCAACTAATTTGCCTGTTCTTCTGGGGAGAGTTACTGCAAAGAAAATCCAGCTAACAATGATCTAAAGCAGGGGTTCCCAACCCTGGTCCTTGGGACCCCCTGTCCTGCATGTTTTAGATGTTTCAGGACAGGGGGTCCCGAGGACCATGGTTGGGAACCACTGATCTAAAGGAACTTTCTAGTTCCTTGAAATTTAATTCTGGTCGGTACAAGTTCTTGGACTTTAGTGAGGAAGGTCCACTGCAAGTTTCTGTGGGTCAAAAGTTGCAGGTAGTATTTTTATGTAAACTATCTACTCCCATGAGATGAGCGATCTCCTCCAGGCCATTGGCTTTAACAGTCTCTGTGTAAAATAACAGAAAGAAACCAGTGTGAAATAAATCACGAAAATGTTACTGCAACAGCCCTAACATAGCCCTAATAATATACACTGCCGTAAAAGTGGATTTGGAAATAGGGCTGTTATTTATAAGTACGGTGTGTACCAATCTTTCAGCAATTTCTATTAATGTACATAAACTGGTCTCAGTTCTGTTGACATGATAAAACATGATTGTGTGAAAAAGAAGACAGTTTGTTTTGCTTCCCCTCCCCAGTACCCTAGTTTCCCTCCGACCAATCCACTCCACCTCCACCCTCTACCCTTTGACATGATAGACCAAGGCACAAAAACAGCCTCAAATAACTGCAAACAAACTTACTAAATTAAACTACCAGCACAACTTATCCACCAACCATATTTCCCTTCTACCCAGGAGTCCCACGGCCACTAGACATATCAACAGCATTCAGACACAAAGGCCACAAGAGCCAATTTCCTCTGCCATCCATGGTGATATCCACCAAAATAGCCTAGAGTATACATAAAGTATATGTACCTTATATCAGGTAAACAAAGAATGTACATAGAGTATATGGATACTATTCTTAATAACAAGTAAGCCTGCAAGCAACATAAAACATAGCTGAAAAAGACACTTAGCCATAATATTTACCATAAAACCAATTTTCTCTAGCAACTCATATGACAATAAAACAAATAATTTCAGTTTAATCATTTCAGTTTGGCTCAGTGTAATTGTGCTGTAGAAAGCTGGATATTGTCATTCTGAACCATGGAATACCATTTTTCTTACTTTTATTAGAAATTATGCTCTCATTGAGAATTATTTTATATACCTCGAAACATCTAAGGAGAGAAAAATAGATGTTTGAAAGATGTGACCTTTAAAAGCCATAGATATGTTAAATTTACATACCTGAAGTGATTGGAGCACACAGGAAATCAATTAAGCTGTTAATTACGTTTTAAGGTCAAGGTAACTTTTTCCCCATTAAGTGTCTTGCAGTAAAACTACTAATGGCTTAAGGTTCATTAAACGTACAAATGCTTAGGCTACGTTTTTACGAAACACAATTAAATTAGAGAGTTTTGACAGTGTTTTGAGTGTGCATCAGCTCACTGATCAGGTTGTAACATTAACTAGTTTCAGAGATTTCTCTCTGCTACAATTACTGCCTTAATATAAATAACTCATTCATCTAAAGGTAGGAGGTCCTCAATAGCAGCATATGGTTTAGTGCAGGAACCAGAAAGCAGGTGCTTGAAACCATCGTTAGCACTGTAATATGAAACATTATTTTCTTTAGCATTGTGTGTTCATTGTTTGAAATGCTATTCCAGCTGAGACTCTCTGGCATCTACCTGTCAACACTCATCACATTGTCACTGATGGAAATTGATGGACAGTCAAGGTTAGAGTATTTGAAATGTGCCTCTTGCGCACACGCACACGCTGAGAGAGGCAGGTGATCCCTGCTGCAGCTCTTTATCATGCAGTGTGTGGAAGGCAAACCTGCTGCTGTCAGTGTGTGTTTAACCAGAGATCCATCCACACAGGGCAGGGAGGCACAACCACAGGGGTCTGAACAGCAGCTAGCTAGGAAGGCCTCCAGTTGTTTTTGTTGAGCAGCTGAATATAGAATGAGTGAACTGCAACGTCATACCACCTTGGAAACTGGAAACTGATCATTTAGCATTTAAAATGCTAATTTTGGATTCAAACTGTCAATCATTCAATCCACATTAGCGATTGCGACCTGAATCATTCTTCACCTTTTTCTGCTCCTGAAAACCCAAGCCATTTTATTGTGTGCACTATTAAAACTGTTGACTATTAGATGATTTCTCCTCTGGCGTAGCTGCTCCCCAATAGTTCCCCTTTAATTAAGCAAACCAAGCCAGAACATGTAGGCATTGGAAGCATTATCATTATTACTATTATTATAATTGTTATTATAAAGCAACAATGTCTACTGTTCATTCAAATTCTAAAAGTGTAGAGCACACATACAGGTGAAATGCTTCCCATGCTGTCTGCCTAGCCCAGAGTACAGTGACGCAATGGGGGTGAGTGCAAAATGGATTCAGAATGTGCTCCACCAACTTTGCACTTATAATAGCTGTGTGACCTACTTTGAATTAAATCTACACATTTATAGCAACTCCCCTTACAGTTGCAAGTCACTTGAGATTACTTCTTATACACAGCCAATGAGACTTGCTCACGGCTTTGATAGGGCTTTCCAATAATCTTTAGTAAAAAAATAAAAATAAAATCTGGTTAAAAGTGAAGCAACTCAGAACCAGTGTTTTATACAGTGTCAAGAATAGATCTCAAAACGTGGGGGAACCAATTCCTCATAGCCACTGTACTAAATCAAACATTGTTTATGTCCTGCAGGGCAGAGAAGAATACCAAGTTGGAGGTGGACGACCAACAGTGTGGATAGACAGTATACTCCCCCCCCCCCCCCCAGCACCTATGAGCAGAAGACAGCAACTCTATCTCTGCTTCTAACACAATGGACCTCATCTTTATCTCCAGAGCCTCTAAGCAGGTACCATGAATCAGACTGCTTTGTGTGCCATGCTGAGTGTCTACCCTATCAAGGTCAGGCTTCAGGTGAACAGTGTACTGTCAAAATTTGTTTCAAGTGTTTTCCATTGGGGAATGCCTGGATTTCAATGGTGTGCAATAAAGTCTAAGCATTAAATCTTGGTTTGTGACATTTACAGATTCCCTTTTTTAAGGATGGCAAAATTAACCAAGGATTATGCTAAAACATCATAGTTTCCACTGTTTGTCATTGAGCAGTTAAATGGACATCTTCATTCTATATGTTATCGTCTGATGTAAAGACCTGACATTTTTTGTTTTAATCTGACTATTGGTCATATGTGAGTAGCCAATAGGGTGAGGAGGTACTACAAAACACGTCTGCCAATTCATCTCTGGCAGATAGTTTGGGCTCTGGCCTATTTACATTTTGTAGATAACCAATATTTGCAGATTACAGCATTTGCCGATAACTGGCGTGTATTCAATTTGACTGCCTTGTTGTGATTCAAATAAAGTGCTTCTCTCTTCGACGTCTTTGTGTTAACTGATTAAAGCTCACCCGATAGAAAGATGAGCTCCATCATGGGAAGAGGAGGAGAAGGCAGGAAGATGACATCAGTTAATCCAGCGTTTTAATTAAAGGCTCTCGTCCACAGCTCACCTAGGGACCAACGTGTAAGGAATAGATAGGCTGCAAAAAAACATACATATCCCCAGTTGAGTGTCATTTTCTTGTGCTGCTTCTCTGTAGATGAAGTTTGATTGACACCAACAGCACACATCCTGTTTATGTTTTATTGTTTAGTCTTTGTATTAACATACTGTATGCTAACTAATGAAAAGGAATTGGTTTTCAAGGAGGTCTGGACCTCTGATAGGCAATCAAAGCACTCTGGCTGAGGAAGCATAAGACCTACATTGGCAGGAAGGTTGTAAATAACATTATTAATCCCATGACTGGTTATTCATATGAAAATGTATCCATGACTCATATAACCTGTACATCCCTCTAATCTTCTGGATTTGCCCTAGCATATACTCTACCAAGGATTAATGTTACCATGATTTCTGTCTGTTCTAATGGATGGCTAAAGCTATTTGGTCTGCCTTGTGACCACTAGTGATGATAAGAAGAGGCAAGCAAGCTTGTATTTGAGTTGCTCTGTGACAAACGTACCGACTTTAATCCAACCCATCCCACAAGCCAATTTCAGACCCTTTGCCACACATGATAGACTAGTTAAAGACTTGATTGTTGTGTTTCACTGTACTGCAGTAGCTATAGTTTACTGTTTGAATCAGGTTGATGCTGCAGCTGTCCTTCTGTGCTACCATAAGACCAGGAGGATCCAGAAATGTAGTCTGATCATGAACATGATGGATGGGGACCACTCGTCACACATCTTGTCGAGGGTCACCTAATGTTGACAGGCACAGCAGGCTGTCTTGGCTTCTGTCCTTCACAGGGACCCTGGGACTCTGCCGACTCAGTAAAGTCTACATTGGCCACATCAACTGTTTTGTTGACTGAATGTCTTTCCTCCTGCTAAGTAGTGTAAAGATATGGTAAATTGAGCCAGCTGGCTGTCCAGCTTTGGCTGAGGTAAGAAACCTTAACCCCAAATGAACCTGTTTGTGAGAATGAGGTCCTAGATGTGAAGGAAGCCCAGACAGTATGTATTGGAAAATGTTTTTTTTAATTGGCAAGAATCCTCACATTGTTGGAGTATTATAATTGTATTTAATTTTAATGTTAAGATTGGGATACGAAGGGAACTACACATTACCGGGCAAAGGCAAGAAAGAAACATTAAAAAAAGAAACTAATCTGACTTCTTGTGTTTGTTACTACAGCAATATACTGGTTTGATTTTTTAAAAGCCAATTAACAGCTTTTAGGAAGCCCCCCCCCCCGCTCTCTCTCTCTCTCGCTCTCATTCATGCTTGCGTTTCGACAACCGCGGTGTGGAGCATATTCGAGTCGGTCAACATTGCATCGCGAAACCTTGGATAGAGGACATACGATATACTGAACTGCAACACAAATATGGTCGGCATGAAAGATCTTGGTTGCTTGCTGGTGCCTTTTCTTGTGTTAATCGGGTTTTCGATGCAGGCAGATGTGATAAGTGGGAAAGAGGGAGAAAAAGCAGGAAATTTCATGGAAGATGAGCAATGGCTGTCTACCATCTCTCAATATAGTCGTAAGATCAAACACTGGAATCGCTTCAGAGACGTGAGTCTGCTCTTTCAATCGTTACATCATGTCATATCGTTTGTTTATTCAATTTAGAAGAAGAGAAACCTGCACGCATGAATTACATATGGGTTATATCATAGGTGAATATCGGACGTTGAGGCAAAACTGTTTATTATGGGTAATTATATTGCTAATTGTATGATTCCACTTAATTCCACTCAGTATACACAGTGATCAATGCAACATGAGTAAACACTGTGAAAAACAGTTGATAAAACTGGTTAAAGTTACAACACACATAAATAATAACTGTGTGTATGCCAATTGAGACTAATAAAACAAATGCAGGTACCCTTGAATATGTACGATGACTTAATGTTGGTTTTAGATAAAGGCCTTTAATTAAAGAATTACATTACATTACAAGAATTACATGCTGATCAAACTGATCATGCTTTTTTGCACTGTGCTGTTGCTTTCGTTTATCACATGAGTAATGAACTTAAAACTATTAAATTACATTTTAGTTTTAAAATTCACAATTTTAGTCAGTTAATCTCAGGTATCCTACTTTACAACATTTCAACAAACAGTGCTTGATAGATGCCATGTCAAAATGAATCAACAAAAGTAATGTACATGTGCAAATCCATGATATTTATGATCCTAACAGTTGTTTATTGTATTGTTTCATTGTATTTATAAACTGTTTCTGGAGTAAAGACATTACTTTTACAATGTAGAATAGTCAAAACTACGTAATTGAATAGACTAATTGTGTAATAGAATTGAAACAAGGATTATCTGAAATTAGGGGAACGTTGCAAGCAAAATGCTGCTCAGCTCCTAAGGGTAACTTGGAGATTCAGTCTGGTGTTGTGTTTGTATTTACCAATCAATAATTATTGATTTTGTCACTCCTTTCCATGCATTTAAAATGTTCTCCTGTAAAGTGGGTGACCATCGAGGTAGCACTAGGCTATTTGCTGTTGCTATTTGTGGACTCTCATCTACAGTAGGAGTATTTGTGGTTTGAATCCAAATATTCTAAAGGCAAACATTGTCAAGAACACTCACAATCACAGGACAGGTGAAGACAATGCTACCCTTGTGTGTCAACCATCAGGCAAGCTGGCAGGAAGTTGGGTGTGGCAGTGCCATGATAGCGGTACACTTGGAGATGGCTCCCTGCGTGCCAAGGACAGAACACATGGCATGAAATAGAACACAGTGCCCTCAGAGGGGGTAGTTGGTTAGCAACGGCTTTAATCCCAGCCTCCTCCATAACGACGAGATGGTCACTAGATCTCGATGCCAGGGGAACATACTCTCAGAACAAACAAACAGGAATCTCTGTCGATTATGAACACAAAAAGATGGCACAGTGATTGGCCATGCATTGTCGACAGCCCAAAAGACTGATGGATTGCCATTAAAATGAGTCTGCAGCTACTGTGGAATATTAAGTGATGCTGTCTTTAGAAGGCGGTTTGAAGACTTGTAAGAAGTTTTGTATACGTCAATTGATATACAGCCCTGGAAAGAGCTTTGTGATGGAATTTATATTTCAGTAAAAGTGAATGTCACTGTATAAAGGATTTGAATGTAATCGAATTGGTTGGTTTGGCCTAAGCAGATGTCTGAATTGAATTGATTAGCGTTATGTTATTGAACAAGGATATATAATGAGAAGAAACAATGCATGAAAGCTGCCGAGACAGGAGGTGTCAGAATAGTGCACAGCAGGCGTCAAGGTTTTATACACATCTTATTATGGACCACGTTAGCGTCAAAGTTGTCACCACAGCACATGTAAACAAGTCAACTAGCACTGCAAATATCACGTTGAATAATTATTTTGCACTCTGTCGCAGAAAGATAATAGCTAAGAATGCACACACAGTTAGTTCACATGAGTAGTCTCAAGAGACAAGAAAGGTCACCCAGTGAAGATGGGCACTGGAAGACCAAGCTTCGTTCAAAAGCCCATTACCAAATGACAATATAGGCCACTCAAGCTCAACACTCAATACTATTTGTCAAAACTCGATTATGATCATTTGAAAAAAGAACCAGCTGCCTGTTTAGGGTCCCATTTTTGGATTTGCGTTCTGGTGCTTGAACTTCATCCTCCTCTGCTTTGGGGCAGAACCTAACCCGGCGCCAAGGCGGACAATGCTCTGCTGTTCATGGCCGACTTTCCCACTCCCATATCTCTCTCCACAACGCAAGCTAGGAGCTCATTAAAGTGCAGAGCAGATCTGCAGCCACAGAGGGCTGCCTAGGATTGCACCTGTTATACTGCCAGCTACATTTTTAATGAGAGGAAATTGCTACACCCTTTCTCTGCAAATGGCTTGTGAGTTCCTTTGGTTTTTATGATTAGTATGTGGAATTATCCAGAATAGTAGAAGTGAAGGGGACTGGCACCGCAGGGGAATATTTTAAGTAGCATACCTCATAAATTGAGGACAGTGGCTAATGGATAAACATTGATAAGCCATTGATTGAGGTAGGCGCCGTGTTCTTGGATTTGAGCCTACATTTTTTATCTTTTTACAGTGCAGACCAGTAATAATGTGATCCATATATTTTACAGTGGAGAAGAGCATGGAAATTGTATGCATATAAATGCAATAAATCAATGTGTGGTTAAAGGCGCTGTTAAATTGCCTTGGAGTCTGCTTTAGCGTCTGCTAAATGAAAAACATAAGCCAAATGTAGTTAGGGCCTAATCAAAATCGCAGGGCAGTGTGTTTTCCCCAGGATGGTAGCCTACACTGCCATCGGTGTTGTGCTATAGGCCAACATGTCATTAGGCTGATACTAGGCTACCACTGACCCGTGCTCCTTTACGAAGCCTCTGCTTAAACAACAGGGCTCAAAAGTTTATTAGCCTCCCACAGGACTCATGCTAACAGCCAATCCAATTATGGATTGGAAAGAGTGAATGCAAAGTCCATAAGGTGTTATATGTAATCAAACTCCTAATTAAAAAGTGTGCGGGCACAGAGAGAAAATAGGAAAAGACAACAACAAATAAATGAGCAATCCACAAGCAAAATCCCAGGGTCAGGCTATCAAATTGTGCATCCATAGCTCCCTGCACAAAGAGCGTTAATTAGATCCAAATGGCAAAACTGGTGGATGTTGCTTTTTTTTCTCCTGTTGCTTTGAACAAAAGATAACTGCACTGGCCTGTTGACATGCATGCTGGAGGTAAATGTCAAAGGGGCTGCTGATATGATGCGGTGGTGGAAGCCTTTGAAACAGCAGAAGAAACCAAATTAAGAGATGCATGCCGGGTTATCTGGCTTCCCGGCGCAAGCGTGGGTGACTCTTAATTGAGTAGAGAGGCTGTTGCTTTGGTAAGCTATGCTTGGTGCCTGAAGAAGAATTTACACCCGCCTAGCTCAGAAGAACCCATTGTGAAGGCTCTTAAACCCAGGTTCTACAACAGGGAAGCTTTTTATAGCTACATACATTCCACAGCCGTTAGATTTGTTATTTTCACAAATATTGCCAACATTTTCTTCTACATTTTAAAGTATGATTCTGAACAGTTGCAATATGCTATGATTATAATAGGTTATGCATTTTTTTGTTAGCAACCACAGTATCGCAGTTCCCTATATAGGAACATGACTGCACAGATGGTTGGAATTCCGTTGCTTTACGAACCCCTATTTTCTTGCTATTTGCTGAAATGTCGAGCAGAATAATTAGACTTTCCAAGGTTCTTCCTTTGGCTTTTGTCGTTCATGCATTATTTATTGTGACATCTGCTTGAAAGTTGCCTCTGCAGCGTCTAAGCACTTTTCGCTTTGCCGACAGACGGATAAACGACGCCACTCTTTCTCTTCTGCTGGTTTTGTCTTCATCCTGTGACTATATATGTGCAAAGCCCAGGAGCCAATAGAAACTTCACCCATCTAATGAACAGAGTAACCTAGAAATACTCTTATTATTTGGTGATGAAAATTGATGGACTCTGGTGCTACACGTTCCCTGAATATGCTCTCCCTAAGAAAAAGGACATTATAAATGCATTGCAGACACTGACTGAACAGAATCGAAACTGATTGAAAATACACCAGTGCAGGTGCTGCTTCCTAAATGTGTACCCTTCACAGTATGTCCTCAGCAAAACACTCCCAGTCACAGAGCTGTCCTAATTGCTAATCTGGACTTGTCTGATTTTTTTTCGAAGACAAACACAGGTCTGGAATTCCATTTAACCAGGGCTAAATATACTATCGCCTAAACAATAATACCTGCACATCCTGAACTAAAGGGAAAGTGTGCTGTTTTTCACATCCTTTGTTTGATGAACAAACTAAAACCAACTTCAGAACCTTCACAGAAACAGCCTTGCAAAATCCAGATGAGGATTACGTATGGATGGAGTTAATTACAGCGCTGAGTCCATCTTGTTATCATAGCTGTATACAGGCATAGCCACAGGAGTCTTTGTTCTTGTGATACGTGGATGTCCTCAGGGTGCCATCATTGTGGTTAATCCTTTATGACTCACGCGCTCCAAACGGCAGATGTTTTTGTGTGTGATGTATTCACTTGCACAACTAATGAGGATGTAAATAGAGAATGATTTGCTGTCCGCTATATCCATCATAGACTATGAGAGAAACCTAAGGAGTAACAAAGGCCGACATAATGGTGTTTGGGTCAAATTGTCATTGATAGATGACGTTGGTATAGTCTGCTGTAGGCCAAAACAGTGCTCAACCTAAAAACAGCAGGGAAACTTTGTACAATGAGATGAGGAAGCTATGGGAACTTGTAGGACATGCTCTTGCCTGGAGAAATATCAGCACCATCCTTGTTCACCCCCACTAATGTCAAGCCAAGGTTGACACTCTTGTATATGTAAAATGAAATGTTACCTTATTCTTTCTTAACATCCCCTCAGTACACCAAGCTAGAACCACGCTGTGTGTTATGGTGAAAGGTCAGTTGGCTTTGTATCCCTGTATTGGCCCTGTCAGTATTTTTTGTTTGTTTGGAAGATGTCCATGACTGGGGTAGAGGGTGTGTGTGTGTGGATAAAGTGTAGAGACCCACCTGCCCAAAAGGAAGTATCTAACATGTTATCCGGATATACTTGAATGTTTGTGTTGTGTGAGGCAGAATTTTGCAGTTGTGTTATGGACATGCTGTATTGAAGTATTGAAATGACCTTAATAAAGCAAATCATATCATGAATTGATTTGCTATATTGGAATCCAAGTCTCCATTTCCAAACAACCTCCAATTTACATTGGAATGCTTGGTGTTATTGGAGATGTAATCCTTCCTTAAGCTTTAGCACAGCACCGTAGGGCAATCCGTTGTTTTAATAAACACCAAGATACTGGGGGGATATTGATATTATCACCGGCCACAACAATGCAATTTAGTTCTAATTTCTCTGTACAGACAGAAGTAATTAAATTAAAGAAGCCAGCTTGCATATTTAAAGTAGCTATCCCTGTGATTTGCTCTCCCTGAAGGCTTCCTTCGGCCACCAACTGTGGTGGTTATTCCACTATTAGTAATAGTCCCTAATCTGAAATGACTTTGTGGCTCCCTGTTACCCACCAAGTCAGTTTAATTAATTCACCCAGCAAGTCTTTATGAAAATTGGAAGGGGGAAAACATCTATGCAATCAGAATCAAACAGACTTGAAACAATTCTTGAAATTTGTCAAATTGCTCTTTGGTGGATATTGGCAACCACAAGAATGAATTCACACAGGCATGAATTAATAATAAGTGCCTGAAGTTGTCAATCCCAATGACTTATCTTTCAGGTTAGTTATCTGTGTGTAACAGGTATGGTGCTGAAGTTCATCATTATTGTTTAACTGTCTTTTCAAATTGCATCCACCACAAGGCATAAAATAGCTCTAACTTTCTAATCAGTGAGATGTGTAAAGGCTGCTTTAAACAAGCCCATCTGTTTCCCATTCTGCCCATTCTACTTCATTGTACAGTTGAATACAGGTATGTTGGTTAGTTTTCAAATGTGGGCGGGACAATGTCATATAAAACTAAACCTACACCCCTGGTTGAATAACTGCTTCAAGGTTGTATTAACTTAGCATGGGAAATGTATTTATCTTGAATTGTAGCATTGTGTTCTACAACATTCCCATAACCCTGTTTTTTTCCAGAACAGGAAAGTTAAGTCAGAATACAGCATTGTATGCAGTATAATAGCCCATTGAATGCAGCACTGTATACAGATGTCATTGATTTTCAAAATCTATTGTTGTTTATTGAAATAATTGATATTGTGTATACTGTGTTCTCAACCGTTCACATGGAACACCTGTTGTTTTTCAATTGAATACAAAGATAAATGACGTATTTGAAATGCATGGATCTATGATATCTCTCCACTCGCACTACTGGAGAAAAGTTACAACGATTCAGTTATACATATGCATGGGGCCCCCGGTTCAGCTTGGCTTATCGTGCTCAGCCTGGCCCATGGATCAACTCATAATGTATGCAGAGGCAGCAAAGATGCTCCTCCTGCTGAGCTCTGTACGGGCTCCCTCGGGCTTCATCGTGGAGCAGCTCGACCTGAATACTCCCATCTCCTCTCGGTTTCCTCCTCTTTGTTTTTGCAAATGGAAGGCGAGAGAGATAAGGTACCGTTGAGACATGAGACCCATGGCTCAGGCTGAGTCTCGGTCTTATCCCAGGGGCCACTGTGATCCATCTCCCAGGATTACTGATCATTCCACTACTTTACTGATTTACTTAAAGCACATTACTGATTGCTGATTCTCCAGTTACTGGATATCTGGAGCGTGTAGATTTTCTCTTCTTTGCTATGGCTGTAGCTTGTTGTTGCCGCACATCGGGAAACAAAAAATTTCTTTGATCTGCCCCTCTACCTATGATTAGAAGACTTGGTTGGGAAGACTGAAGGAGGCTTTCTTGTGTGATGCAACTATCTGTGATTTGGCCATGTTTTTGCTAAATGGCATTTGACAGCTGGTCATGATGTTACATCTCTTTGTCGTTGGATGAAAATGGCAAATCATGTCATTTGTTCTGCCTATCGCTTCTTTGTTGAAGAGTAGCGGGTTAAGCCAACGATCATGCCAATATTTATACTGCTTTGGATAAACGTCAAATGTTAAGCATCATGCATACTTTTTCAGTCTGGCTTTGTCTGGTTTGGGGACCTGCAGAGATGAATGTGTCATTCTCCTGCATCAAGATGGTTGCCGATTAAAAATACACTGTGTACTGCATTGCAGACAAGCACCTTACCTTGCGGAATAACATGCCTCTGTAAGCCTGCAGGCCCAGAACACTCAGGCTCTCAGATGATCAATTTGATTCAGCCCTGTGTTGCCAGCATGCGTCTTAATCCTTCAGACTGAGACGTCTCAATTCCCTCTTGTCTCCTATCACGGGAATACCAGTGCAATCCCTTGTTTTTCATGCTCACAGCCTATGTTTATACCAGAATCATTGTATCGTTATTAGAATCTTAGCAAAGATGCACTGGTCACAGCTGAATGAGATAGATACAGGAAATGGCACCTTCTGTTCCCTGTCAAATATGGCCATGGATATGAACTTTGAAAGTGGGCAGGAAAAAAATAAGGTGTCCTTTGTTGCTTTCCTGAGTGAAAATGCTTTCTAGTGTTATAAACTGGCAGGCCCTGGATTGGCTGCTGTTGTGTTGAGTTCCCGTTCTGAAACGGTTGATGCGTTTCTAAGTGGACAGATCTACAGTGGGTCACTATCGTTTGTGTCTTTGCCTCCCACCACACCCCCACACAAACATCCCCCCTCCTCATCTCATCATCTACTCCATTTCAGAAAATGGCAGGACACCTGCACAGGCAAACAGAATGGGACATTACCTCAAATGTTTAGAACTCTGTGTGGAACCAGGGTGCTGTAATAACATGGCAAAGTCGAAATGCACTCCTGCTACAGAGAAACTGAGAAACTGCCTAAAACAGCTACTGCTCTTTACTAACCTCTGACTTTTGAGTAAACAGGGATAGTAAAGTGCCTTCTCTGCTTCATGAAAGCAAAACCCATCTCTGTCTGAATGACAAAAGACACTTTCCGCTAGAAAGTCACTCCACTAGGGAAGGGTGATAGGGAGGGATGTTTTTGTGGCCCCCAGTACCCAAAATTGGGCGTGAGTAGAGTCACATAAGCCTTTTTCCCATACCCAGTGTATTGAGAATCAGAGGTCCATCCATCCATCTGTTTGAATCATGAGAGAGAAGTTGAATGAAGGATTCTGCCTGATATAAAACAGCAACAAATGTTAAACTCTTTAAAGCAATGAAAACGATTCCTTTGAACATGACACCAAGGAAATTACTCCTCTGCCATCTTCTAGCAGACTGTAAGAACAGATATTTGACAAGCAGACATTGCGCACTCGTCTGACTAGTTGGCACTGCATGGTCGGATTTCAAACATTATTCACCAACACATCTATTAGTTAATGAAACAGTTGGTTGTGTGTGTGTGTGTGTGTGTGTGTGTGTGCATGTGTTTCTGTCTCCATTAAGCCCTTCACAACCCTGATAAATTACAGGAATAGATGAGCCATAGTGACAGTACATTTGGACTATATTTGCACAAGTTCACTGCAGAATAAAGAAGCAGATTTGTGCTGCACCATTCTCTCTGTGGGAAGATTTTTCAGCCAGCCTGTAGAGAGGTTATGTTGTAGCACCACTTACCATAAACACCCAAAGCCTGAAAACATATTTTTTACATTCAGACACATTTTTATATTGCACTTCTGTCTTTTGTAAGTAATTATATGGCTAGTTAATTGATTTAATAACATATTTCATTCAGTTGCATATTGCTGTTTGCAGGCCACTAGAATATGAAATGGACTTGATCAACACGGCTTTACGTCATAGGGTATTTAGAAGTGTCATTGCTTAATTTCATAATGTATTGTACATAGCTAATCAGAAAAGTCCTTATTTTCATTGTTGTTTGACTCTGTGGTTTGCTATTTAAGAGGATTTTATCATCCATTGACAATTTTTTTTACACACCAGGACTGTACACTGGACTGTAGACTGTACAGAAGCAAATTAGGGGTAGTGTGTGCGCGTGTGTGTATGTATTTAAAGGGAAGGGCAGGTAGCAGGGGTATTTCTGTCACTAACAGATGCGGCCCAGCCAGGGTGAGATAGACGTTAACTCAGAGGAGCTCAGTCAGGCTTGCGGCCAAACACTGTCAGGCTAATACCACCAAACGGTCCTGCAGGAGTACACACAGCATCTGGATAGTCAAGCTCCATTAGCCGACGAGCTCTGTTTTACACTGGCTATGTTACAGCCCTGCTGACAAATGGCAGGAGAGGTGCTGTCCGTGATATGAATCCCATAACTCAGGGGACCTCCATCGTGAAAATCATACCCCCACTGCTCCTCTCCCCAGACGGTTTCCCCCCCTCCTCGCTTCACAGCCTCCTGTCAGGACTTGCTGTAAGCTGTGGAAAAGCTTTGGAATACTGGGTGGGTAGCATTTGCTTTCAACCTTGCTGAAGGGTGAAGGGCTAGGCTAAATGCAGCACAGTCTGGTGTCCTTGATGTCAAACTGCTGTTATGGGAGATAAGGTTCTGACCGAAGCTTGTAGAATAGTCTCATGCTTTTGCTTGAACTTGAAGGCAGAAAGCAAGGTCACATATGGAACCTGATGCCTGGATAATGGTGTGAAAGAGAAACGTGAAAGTTATACTCTATGACACAAGAACACTGAATTCCAATGAGGCGGTTGGGGTAGCCTGTAATGTAATGTTGTCGATGGTTGATGGTTTGTGGCCATGTTGAGCTCTCATTTTAAACATGGATTTTTATCACAGAACTCCATTTAAATGTCATGGTTATTTCTGGTGTGCTAAATTCCAGTACACCATCTTAAATGGCATTTATTGTACCTTAGCGCCGCTGCAGTCTTTGAAATGCCATCCACAGATGTTATTAAAGTCCTCATATTGTGTCACTCTCTCTTCACTTGTTTAGGCCCATGAGTGCTGTCTTGTCTTTTATACGTTACATTTCCCAATCTACAGAAGAAGAAAAACCACCACAACATTGAGTTTTTGAAACCAACACTGAAATTTTTCCTCACAGATTTCGGACCAGGTCAATTTATTGATACAGCAAAACATATATTTACCTCAGAGGAACACGTTATGAGATGAAACCTCAGGTCCTACTGCACCCCTTTGATAAATACTTATGTCAGACTTTATAGCATCCCATTGCCTTTTCAGCTCTCCTTGTGTGGGCTGTAAATTGTTTCTAGTGATATATATTATACCCAGTTGCTGCACTGCTAACTAGACAGGTATGTGTTTCTGAGAATTATGTTTATTTACTACTCTGAGTAACTGGACTAGACTATGGGGGCTGTATTTCTTCCTAACATATCAGGCTTCTAAGCAAACAAATATTGTGAGCCAATGCCGGGCAGGGATATGTACTGTAAATGACCTTGGACTGAATCCAAAGCAGTGAGATGAAATGAAAGCACAGCTCAGTGTTGACTTAAGGATGTATTTAATTAGACCAATATCTGTCTGTGCTGTGAGCCCCTGCAGTACTCTTGAATAAATGTGCCTTTTAGCGTCTGTCAAACCTTAAGGACACCCGGTTGGTTGGTGCATGGACTTTGATGAGTCAAGGCAGTTTATTTTGTTTTCAAGGCCATTGTCTTGGTTTATGACATTTCCCCAGCTATTCAGATAGCAGGTGGATGGTGTGAGGATGGACGCTTGTAAACACAGCAAGAGAATGAGGCTCGCTGATTGGGACCCCTGCCAACTCACAGAAGTGGCAGCTCATCATCCTTCGTTAATAGGCCCCCATAATCCACTGTGAATGTCTTGTACAACCTTTGGAGGGGAGGTAGAATAAGGACTATTTGCAATCATTTCACATTAGGAGCTGACAGTTAAATTGGTGCAGTAACTGTTATAAACCAGACAACTGTTTGCGCCCCTGAATGGAATTGGAATGAATGTTTTATTGGCGTGTTTTTTTTTCTCTAACAATTACCCTTTCTCTTCTCTCTTTGTCTCTCTTTCTGTCCCTCTCTCTACTTCGATGTCTTTCCTGTCTTCCTCCTCACTGCTTTCCACTGTCACAGGAAGTGGAGGTTAGTAACTGTTTCTAAATCAGTCCAGTACCTATTTTGCTTTTCATATGATGTCTCTCTTAAAAAGCACAACTGTCCAAGTCCCTTCACGCTGTAGATGTTACTGTCCTTTCAAATTAAGACTTAAACAGTTAGAGGTTAAACATGCAGAAAACTGCTCTAATCTAACCAAATCTTACAATGATCGCTTATGAATTGTATGTTTAGAATTATCCTTTTTTGGCTGTATTTGACTTGAAAGCTCAAAAGCTCAGCTCTTTAGTCCTCAGAAGGCCTCACGCAGAGTTTATAAGTCGCCCACTCTGTCCTGACACTGACAAAAAAAGAGGCCAAATTGATACTGCTGGAAATTTGGCTTTTTATCATAATTAGGGTAAACAATCAACACCACCAGCAATATAACTCTACAACTGAAGTTGGTCTGTAAATATTACTTCTGCACCAACGAGAAATCTGAGACATTTGGGCAAATCTTTTGGGCCCTATTTGGGCATTTGGGCTTGGCTTTTCTTCTCTGCCTTTTAAAGATGATGACTGCTGCTGTCTCAGTTGGATGGCTCTGAAAGAACATCTGATTGAAGCTCTCTGGTGAAACAGGCAAATTACAGGGCAGATGTTAAATGTTTGCCTTCTTTACACTTGTTCTGTTCTTCTCTTTATCTTTTCTGTTCAACATGCCAACATGGCATTTGACCTTCATGCATAGCTAATCCAACTGTTAGCTCACTGACACCCTTCTGATTTATCTTCAGGATGATTACATCAGGAATTTGGAGGAGAACCCGGGCTCAGATGAAAGTAAGTTAAAATAATTTTCCTTTTTAGTATGTATTTTTATTCTGGCTGTCAACATCAGCACAGGGTCTCTAATACAGTTGGACTGGCTTTAGTGGTCCATTCCTCTTACTGGTGTTAAAAGTGCTCCCCATGGATATTTCAATATTCATGTTACCACATTTAAATGTTCTAAATAGAACAACCATTCCTCAATTGTTCCTGACCCAAATATCTCCTTTGGTTCAGGTACAACAATGTAATGTAATCCTAATGAAGTGGCACTGAAGCAAGTCTTATGTCAAAAGACACATTTTGCAAAGTGCTTGCTCACCCTTTGTTTCACACAGAGGAGTGACATCACGCAGTGTCTTTGACCGTTGCCCATGGATGCCAGACTGCAGCTTGATAGACCTGTGTTGTGATTCTAGCTGGAGTGGGAGCTTTCAGACTGAAATCCATTAGTGGCTGTCTTAGGATGGAGAGCTTATATAATTGCCTGAGCTCCTGCGGAGACTCAGCAAAGTCCCATAAGGCTCCATTTAACACCACAGGCTCTGCCCCTGAGAAGAAAACACCAATCATCTCACATCTCAACTGCACAAGGAGGAAAGAGGATTTGGGAGAATGTTTGGAACCCTCCTTGCACAGGGCCTGGCACTAAAGCCCATTCAATATTGTGTTAATTGTGCTTGTGTGTGCTTTTTTTGGACAACAAATTGAATGAGTTGAGAGGACGAATGTGCGGAGCATTAACCCATATCCTCTGATCCCGAAAATATTGGTCTGACATGATGAAACAAACCAATTTACAGCATCGGTATTTCTGTTGTGAGGTGTGTGTGGGAGGTGTAGTGTGCATCCTCACAACACTCCTGCAACCTCACATCAGAGACAGACGAAAGCCTTGGCCTCAAAGGAGTGAGATGAGAAAAATCTGTTCCCCTCAATACCATTCTAGTCATCTGTTTTTACAACATGGGGAATAGGTAATGTCAGCACCCCAAAATGAATCCACTTTGTGTAACTGTAGGCAATGTTCATTTGAATAACATTGATCCATCCCCTAGCCCACATCCCCCATTGGGAGCAATCCTGCAGTCCTAATTGATCAGGACCCTCTTCATCACTAAATCTAAGAAGACAGCAAAAGTCTGGTATGGCTGAAAACCACTACCCTAGGAGTTTTGCAAAAGACCTTTCAACATCAAAGAACGCCACACAAGTGGGTTGATTTAGATGTCAGCACTGCCACATAGCCTGAAGTGTGTTTGAGGGTCATTGTGTCTTGGAAATGACAAACTGCAAGTAGAACTCATGCATAAGGCAAGCTTGTCATATTTGACCCTAAAGCCATGTTTTTGAGCAAGAAATATTCCAGCTCCCCTTAATTTTGAGACAAGTAGGCCTTATTGCCTTTGTGAAGTCACATTCAATTGCAAATAAACGCTGTCCATGATTTTAATCAAGTTGGATGCAGCCAGACCCTTTACAGTTATCTATTAAGTTCAGTTGTCTATTAAGAAATACGCCATTGTCAAGCGTGTCAAGGATTTATCTTTCTAAATCCAAATTTAGCTCTAATGGAGTGCTTTAACTTAATGAAAGGTACTTACATGTATTGATTGAACATTGGGCCCCTAATTATGTTATATAACAAGGAATAACCCTCTGATATGACACTAATTGTGTGACCAGTTCACTTTATGCTTGTCAAATGATGCATTCATCGTCCAAGGCTTTTAGAATTTCTGTCAGAGAAAATAATTGTAAAAGAACTGGATTAGTTTTTTCTTTTGCCTGTTCCCTTAAGAGCAATTAAGCTGTAGCCTGGCCAATTCCGCAAAATCACTTAATGTGCCCTGTGATACATGGAAATGTTCAAAAAGTTTGCTTTGTGCGGGGTCGTTTTTGTCTTTTTCTTTGGGTTTGTCTTAGTACAAAATAGATATCTAAAAAATGTACATTGACAATATGACATTTATGAATAATAGTTTTTACAATCTTGTGATTAATGCATAGTAATGACTAATCCTCAAGAGGTTGTGTGTAGGCACAGTGTTGTCCCACCAACATCAGTGACATAATGACCAACATGATCTTAAACCATATCCCGGTCTCTGAATTATTAAAAGACTTGTGCCGGAATCAGACAGATCAGAGGCGTGAATGTTCAGCTGCCCTTTCAACACAGGTTAAATCTGTTTGGCTTTAATTCTTTCCCTGTCTCTAAGCAGGATTTGGGCGTATTTTGAATATGAAGGACTAATTTCAGGTTGTAAGCCCCTGCACTGTTCTAAATTGCGGTTAGCAAGAGATTGTAGGAGGTAGACTGTGGGGCTCATACATACAAGAGAGCGTGAGTGAGCTGCAAATCACTGTCCAGAAAACTACTATCAACACTCGAGGCTGTGTTTCTATGGAAACATAGACTTGCCTAGATAAGCTCTAAGCTGTAGGAAAATCTTCGAGAGGAACAAGGGGAAAATTGAAAACCCTGTTTGTTGAATCCGCAGTGCCACAGACTATTTTGACTACAAGAAAAAAGCTATTTGAGTGGAGGATGTAGCTCAGTGGTTAGATTGTTTTACTGCAGATTATGAAGTCGTAGGTTCAAATCCCCTGTGCTGTATTGGATAAAAGCATCTGCAAAATCAATACATAATAAATACAATAATAAGTTCAATCATTGATCTGCCACAGAAATATAATGCAATTCCTGAAATTATCTGGGTCTGTGTTGCACAATGGACATTTGTTTGTGAAGAGGGGGCAATTGGAAACATCTACAAGCCTAAACAGAGACATAGAGTCACTTACATAACCCTTTGGCTACACCTTTAAATACATCTCTTCCTGCAAGAGTTTTGGATTCGCTTGTGCATCCACTGTCCTTTTGCCTGGTCCCTTCTCTGCTGGCTCAGGACCATTTAGACACCTCCCTCCTCCAATGCCACAAACTCACCAAGTCAGCTATGCACCAAGTTTGAGAGGATATGTCTGGCCACCACCCAGGGTCTAAATGGGCCATGTGTTTGCTACAAAACAGCTGGCTACAACCGACTCGGGATCTGACAGCTCAGATATCCCTCACTAACCAGCACACCACCGTCACTCACTCCCTAAGTACAGGGTTTCCCGCAGCACTTTTCATTTAAGGCGGCCGCCTAAGCAACACATCCCTGCTGCCCTAACCCTACGTTGTTTTTTAGTTTTTGTTTCTTTTTTTCTAGCGATATATCCTGTTTTGGCCTGTTTTCTCCCATCCATTCCAAAACGCCAGTCTCCCGTCTCTGCAGAACGCATTAGTCTATTGCACAAACTATTCGCCGCCCCCCCCCCCCCAGTTTGACGGTAAACCCCACCCTACCACCTTAACTAACAAAATGTCTGCGGGAAACCCTGAAGTGTATTAGGAGCTATGTTTTCACATCTCTCCTTGTCAGCTGTCCTTGTGTGGGGAGACAATGGGACCAACCGATGTTCCAATACTCTCTCCCCACAGAAGTTGGAGGTTGTGGACACCTATTTGCCTACCTTCAGTCCTCACATTCAACCTGCCGCGATAGAAAGAAGGAGAGAGCAGTGATGGGAGAGACAGAGAGATTGAGATAGAGAGAGAATACTAAGTCAATCCTGTCAGGAGTGCCGGCAATCAGCAAGACTGACACAAGAGAATGCAAGTAGCTAACGAGAGGCTGCTCTATCGATAAAGTCTACAGTCTCATGTGTTTTGTGCCTTGTAAGTTGTCTGGTATTTGAAAACTAGATATGAAGCCACATATTAATCAGTAGTACTGGCATGTTTAAAAAGTATTTGTCAAATACTCAAAGATAGGGGAGCAGATTGGTTGAGATTGTAAAGATTGGTGGGGAAATCCAGGGTGAAAGCTGCTGATGTGTTGTTTACACACTGTAGAATCACATCAAACAATCTGCCTGTGCTCAGGAGACAAAAGACAACAGCTGCAAACTGTGTTCTTTTCATTCAGCTCTAAATAAAAGCAACAACAAAAAAGACAACATTCAGATTCCACCACTCAGGAAATGCACATTATTCTGTTGACTAATACCCTTTGTGCATTTGCGTCTCACTGCTGTGCCTCTCTGTCTTGCCAGCTGTGGACACCACCAAGGACCCCTGTCAGAAGGTGAAATGCAGCCGCCACAAGGTCTGCATCGCCCAGGGTTACCAGAGGGCCATGTGTGTCAATCGCAAGAAACTGGAGCAGAGGTGGGTGTAATCTGTCAGGCATGGTGACAAAGCTATTCCAGGTAGTTCCCCCAGATTTAACAGAATGTATCCCTAGGGGACTGATGTATCCATCCCCCTGTTGTTGGACTGTGGATAGGCTGTCCCATGGTGTGTTGTTGACAGCCAGCGTCTGTCAGCCAGTCCTGTGAGCAGCTTTTCAGAGCGCTATTGATTACACCCCTGTCACCATGCCAGAGAAAATACAGAGTGAGGGGTGATGTCATTCCAACTAGAGCCCTCACAACTGCTTCTCCATGATTAATGCAAAGCCAAAACCATCAATACCTTTGAATATGAATAAGGACCTCAAAAACATATATAGGCTCAACCTGTTGACACTGTTGTAGTAGATTTGCCTCCCTCTCCCTCACTTTATTGGTCAAATTAATATTATAAAAAATTATATTTTGCTTGGAATATTTTTATGTATTCCAATCCCACTCATCCATATCCATCCCTCAGTTTTTTGTCTTCACTGGACAAACTGATCAGAATATTTATTTGGTGAGGTAAATCCCCAAGGATCCCTCTAGATAAACTTAGAGAACCCTGAGTTACGCAGAAGGTGGGCTAAAATAGATTTAGATCTAGCTTTTTGCAAAACTTTTTTAGGGACACCCGCAGCGTCATGGTTGACCCATGAGAAGCTACAACGAGATTATTCAATGTAATATTTTATACAAATGGGATGCAAAGTCGATCAGACATTTTACCCCAAAACATTCTTTCATCGCCCACTTGGTTCAAATTGGTTCAAAACCAAAACTTCCTTGTGGGGAAATAGGCTTATTCCTATCTAATACCAGTATAGAAACTTTGAGTCTTGGCCTGGAAAAGGTATCGCTTGGAGCATTGTTATATGGATGGAACTTTTACGTCCTTCAAGAAATTAAAACAGAAATATCTACTACCCGACAATAGCTACAATTAAGAGATTTCAGGGACAGTGGACAATTCCTGAACTGTCACCCGTTTAAGTTATTTTTCATGACAACCAACCAATGGTTAAAACTGCCTCTAAGGTTTATGATGCCCTGTTACCTTTTGTCAGTCCGTGAACAGGAAAGACCTAGGCTTAGATGGGAGGTATACTGTAGGTATAGAGGTAAACATTTGGCAACCTTATATCAATTACATGACAAATATCCCATCTGAAATGATTGAATGATCATCTGGTTTCTCTATTCTCTCCACACCACCTTAGTCTGACAAATAACATCCTAATGTCATGAAAGCTATCTTTTCTCTCAACCTTCTGTAATTATAATCAATACTTTTTTTATTTACTATGTATTATTATTTCACTAATTTTATAAAATCATTTTTAGGTTCAATAGTTGATTTCTGTAAAATATATATCTGTGCCTGTATAATGTAATATTTGAACATTCAAAATATATACATATATGTATATATATATATTTTTTTTAAAGCCTAAACCAAAGAACTTCATGAGCAAGATTGGGCAGCTAGCAGACTGTAGAAAATCTCTATATACAATTCAACATCATATTTTACCCTTTGTCAGTTCTAGTTCGTAATTCTATGCATTGCCCTGTTACCTGTTCTTTACTTATATTATCATCCATCCAAGTAAATAAAGGGTGATTTTAATACAGAAGGGACAGTACCATCTCATAGTCAGGAATCTCAACTTCTCATTGGAATTCCACATCATTAGCAATTTTTCTGGCTTTTGAAAAAAGGGTAAAAATGTAATGGAGTGAAACATCTCTACCGCAGGCACCAATGTTCAGCGGCAGGCAATAAAGCTATTTCAATAAAGAGCTTAATCTCCGCAGACAAGGGAGACACCAGTGTGAAATAATGTACCGTGAGGAAGAAGGAAGTGGCTCTAACCCAACCTAGATTGATTAGGTAGCGAACACAGCAAGCCATGCTTACATGTGAGCAAAATCCACTATTAGAGAAAGAGGATGTGCTCACATACACAAATCATTCACGGATAGAACCAACAATCAGTAGAAGAATTTAGAATCATTGTGTGAGAGAATAGTCCAGTATTGGAATTTTGCCAGTGTTCTCTGGGGTTGTGGAGCAGGGGGCAAAGTGGATGGTGAATAGGGTGGTAGGTAACCCCCCTATCCCCACCCCACTATCTCTTAGCTCTCTTAATTTATAGCAGATACTTGTCAACACTTGACTAACCCCAACCCTAACCCTATTCTTGGTGGGGTGAGGGGGGGCAGGGGGGGCCGGTGCCCCTGTGACAACAAGCTTGGATCCCCTTGCGGCCCCCCTAAATGTAGATTTTGAGTAATTATGAACATGGTATTTTGCCCGTTAATGCCTGCAATGCAGTGAAGAAAACATGTTTCCACGGTTTATATATGACAACAATAATGTTTGATGTAACCGGCCCCTCTATCATTACAACTGGCCCCAACTTGGCCCCCCTGGTTGAAATGGCCAAGAACGTCCCCTGCATCCACGACCAGGTAAGATGATGAAAAGGGGCAATTGTTTCATTTTGGTTTGTTTTTGCCGGCAGGATCAGACAACCAGGATTGAAAACCAGTGAGACAAGCTGCAAGCCGTGCTCCGGGGCCGCCTCGTCACCTGTCTGTGGCTCTGACGGGCACAACTACGCCTCGGAGGTAAAGAGAACTGTTCCGTGTGATCCATCACCCACAGAACCTACGTTGTGTATGAGTGTATTCAGTGTTTTAGAGCGCCATCACATCATAGCACAAGTGTTGCCACCGTCGTCAGGATCGAATTCAGCCATGTGTTAGATTCTGCCAGGTGAGTGGGTGTGTGGGATCGGCAGGGCAGTCAGGTTCACGGGGCTTGCAGGAGAACCCTCACACTGTAAATGCAGTTTGCAGTTCTGTGATTAATGGCTATGGCTGCTTTGAACAGCGCAGCAGGCCAGGCCAATGCTTCTTTATTGATTTATGTATGGTTTTTAATCTTGACCTTGCATGAGGAGATGGTGGTGGGGTGGGGGGGTGGGGGGGGACTGCTCACACCCGCCTCCCTCTAAGCACTTTGTCTCATCTGAATGAGCAATCTCTTTTTCCGCGGTCACCTCCATACATATTTGATCTGCATCCATCCCTGGTCAGTTTCTCTCTCTTTCTTTCTCTGTTACTGCTGGTGGAATTACATGACTGCTGTCGTAAAAGGCTGGATGTGTTTGCGCCAGTGCAAGTGTGTGTGTCTGAGAGAGTAATTTTTACAGCGTGATTAGCTCGGTCCACTTGTTTCTAATTAATCCATGTGGCAGTGTAGAATGTTCTTGCCAAACTGCAGTGTAATCATTCTCCCCCCTTCTTCCTTTCTCTCTTCCTCCTCTCTCTCTATGTCTTTCCCCCTCTGTTTTCCTCTCGTTTGGCCCCCCCCCTCTTTTTTCTTTCTCGCCCTCTCTCAACGACAGTGCAAGCTGGAGCAGCAAGCCTGTCTCACAGGCAAGGAGCTGAGTGTGAAGTGCGCTGGCCTTTGCCCCTGTGCGATTCCCATCACGGAGACAAACGACAAACACGGCAAGTGCCCCTTCTCCACTTCACATACAAACATTCTCACAGCATGGCCGTCTGCTATCAGTTACCTGTCACCATATCTGTTGTTCTCTGTGTCTCAAGGTCCAGAGAAAAATATATTTGTCAGCTAACGCAGTGTTCTGGCAGCAGTGGCCTTGTTTGTGTAGATTGCGAGGATAGTAAAGAGTATTCTTTGCTTTGCAAAACTCCTGTCCTCATGACATCCACCATTTGGAATCAATACAAGCCTTTTTCAGTGATTGCGGTTAGCTTTGGTATGATTAAAAAGTCTCCCTAGGTGATTGAAACATTCTTTCAATCAGGAAGTAATTAATTATTTTGAGTGTAGGCCAGCATATATCTCTGTATACTAATGTCATTGATTTCCAAAATACCTTGGGATCCAACTGTTCCAATGCTGCTCCCACATTTTTCTACTTATTTCACAAATTATTATCCTCTGTTTGTTTGATGTCTATTGGAAAACAGCAAGTTGTTGATTATAGTGGCATACTGTATGGTCACTTTGGTTACCGGTTTACAAACAGATCATGTCATGCTATTCATATTCCATTACATTTTATGAAACATTAGGAAGAACATGAGCAATGGACAAGGATTATACTACATATTGTACGTGTCAGAGGAGGCTTTTAGAAATGTCCTGAGTTCTTGCTGAGGGGAAGGTTAGTCAATGTGGGCATGGAGTGTGTGCCAGTGATGCCAACACAGGGCTTCCCTTCCCTCCTCCCCTCAGAGAGCTGCACTGGGCAGGACCTGGCGGACTTGGGTGACCGCCTGCGAGACTGGTTCCAGCTTCTCCATGGGAACGCCAAGCAGAACAACTCAGGCAAACCCGGAGCTGGCACACCATCAGGTGAGGAACAGACTACCCCCCCACTCCCCACTTCAAGCTTGGGTAGTTCAATTGTGTGCTTCATGAATTCCCTGGCAGAATAGGCAAACACACATTTCACAGTCTTGTCTTCATGGTTTGACTGTTCACTTGAACTCTACAATCTAAACTACATGTAAATGTTCTGATCAAATCCCATTTTCTTGCCTTAGTGCTGGACAAAAGTCTGGTGGCCAGCTGTAAGGACTCTATAGGTTGGATGTTCTCCAAGCTGGACACCAACAATGACCTGTACCTGGACCAGGCTGAGCTTGCTGCCATCAACCTGGACAAGTATGAGGTGTGCATCCGGCCCTTCTTCAACTCCTGCGACTCCTACAAGGACGGAAAGGTGTCCACCGCTGAGTGGTGTCTCTGTTTCTGGAGGGAAAGTGAGTGGCTGCATCCCTTGTTGAACCTGTTGTGATAGACATTAGTAGCGCACTACATAGATGAAGGTTAGCATTGCCACACTCTCGTCAATCCGGCAGGACAAGACTCTGTAAAGCACTTATCTACAGCTGATGCGGGAATTCAAGGATTTATCTTCTGTCAATGCCTCCTCAGGTCTCGCTTAGCTAGTAGAGAGTAAACAAGATTGCATCTACTTCTTCTCTGCTAGATTAGCTTCTAATGGCGATTCTAAATATGAGCTAGGGTGATTGATCACTTTGTAGTCCATTGAAGCCATCCCTAGAGAACATTGGCTCCCTCATTAATTATTCAGTAATGAGAAATAATCTTTCTGCTCTACTTGGTATGCTTCTAACTGAACTAAAGAGGGATTTTGAGAATCACATCAATCAAGCATATTATCAGAGTAGAAAATCCACTTTCTTTGGGTGTTCTATCTAATGAGCAGTTGTAGCTGATCAATAAGCACATCACTGGGTGTTGTTGTCGTTTTCTGCCATTTTGTGAATTGACTTCGACAACAACATTGGAAACTACCCTGACTGACAGAACACCACCTGGACCTGTGCGCCTTTCTGAAAGCAGTACACTCAAGTGGTCATGTAGGCAGAAGACTAGGGAGGGCCGGGCCTGGTTACTTCCTGATCACCCAGGCAACTCATTTTCAGCTCAAGGCATCAGCACGGCATCCATAATGCTCTTTCGCTGAGTGCTTGATTGATCAGGCAGAATGAAATACAAGATTTGTAAAACAAATCGATGCTCGCAAAATGAGTAATTACAGAGGACATTGATTGAAAAATGAAGTTTGGCAAGGGACAGTCCGAAGTATTGTCTGTCATCACTTCTCTGTGTTTTCCCCTCCAGAGCCACCTTGCTTGGCAGAACTGGAGAGGATCCAAGTACAAGAGGTGGCCAAAAAGAAGCCTGGTAAATAAAACACATCCCAAACATTTAGTTGCATGAATGAGGAACCTATTATAGTGGATACAGCATTGTTAAGCATTTAATATGGTCCCTTTTTTGTTTCTGGTCTGAGAACATTATTTGCATGTTATGTTTGTCTATATGTATGTGTGTGTGTGCGTGTGTGAGCAAGCCTGTATTTGCATGTACAGCAATATCTGCAGCTATTTTTCTCGGCTCAGCCTTGCGTGGGCACCGTGGCGTGTGTCCTGGCTGTACTTGTGTAACCAGGTGCCTGATGCATCAGTGAAGCTGGAGGAGGCTCATTAAGCAGATCACAAGCACGCGGATGGCATTAGGGCCTGCTCGGGCTGGGGGATTAGAGGTGCCACGGTGACTATGGGGGGTGGAGGCGTCAACAACAGAAAGTGAACATTCGCTTCCTGCGTGCTCCCGGCTCCTGCAAGAAACAATCTACGAGGGCAGGAGAGAGACCCCAAGGAGGATGAGATGAACCAAAAAACTGGTTGATAAATGTGTGCCACTCTAGTGCACGAAGCAGTGCCATCCTGCTGGGCCTCACTTGCCCACTCTCAGTCTCTCCGCTCTGTTTTCCAGAGTGTTCATAACATCCCATCGTGCGGAGCTCAGTGTTTAAGTGGCAGTCGAGTTTGACAAGGGGTCCGAAGGGGACGACTGAAAAGCAGAGTTCTGTCACTGGGCTGTCAAACGTTTTCTATGTGACAGTCTCAAAGCATGGAAAAAAATAAACGAGAGAATACATGAATAAATCCTCTCCTTGTATGGTTTTATAAACTGGAACATCTCCACTGTAGTATTCTACAACATCCCCGGCTCATAGTCTGCAAGGGTTCTCTGGCATTCTCATTTATGCTGCACTTATCTGCAGAATCTGAGTGAGGCTGCTAGGCCTGCAGAGGGAACACATTTTTAACAACACTGTGGTGGTGTGTGGCGTGGGTGTGTCTGTGTTTTCAGGGATGTACATCCCAAGCTGTGATGAAGATGGCTACTACAGGAAGGTGCAATGTGAGCAAAGCCGAGGAGAGTGCTGGTGTGTCGACCAGCATGGTGTAGAAATGATGGGCTCGCGAATCCATGGCAACCCTGATTGTGGTAAGCAATTGTGAACAATGCACCAGAAATGCTCTGTACATACACAAGCGATATTATATACTGTATAAATATACATATATATACCATAGGAAACTAAGTTCTGGGGCAAATATCCATAATCTCTTCTAGATGAGGTGGTGGGATACTCTGGAGATTTTGGTAGTGGAGTGGGATGGGAGGATGAAGAGGAAAAAGAGGCAGAGGAGAACGGAGAAGAGGCAGAAGAGGAGGAAGAAGGAGAGGCAGACGATGGAGGCTACATTTGGTAGAACTCAAACCCGATGGAGAGTCCAGCTAAGTCCACCTGGCTTCAACTTACAGTGAGGACTCTCTCCTTGACAACAAAAGATTCTGGGAGTCGTCTGGGGCATGGCATTCTGTATTGAATCTCTTGGGTTATGGGTGCAGTGGTGAGATGACCAGTTTTTTGTCTTAGATGTGTATTACTTCCTTCTATTTTGGTTTGGTGAGCAAGCAGGTTTTATGTTTTGCTGTCCTGAAACCCAGGACTGCCACTGGCAACTGTGCCCTAGGTATACACTATCAGAGATTCTAAAAGTCCTACTACTGTCATCTAAGCATCTGTATAGATTATTCATTGTGAACAACTGCTTGAATGTTAGATTGCCACCATTCTGCTCAAATGACAAGCTAAATGAATTTTAAACAGTTCATTGTATGGAAAGGAGTGAACATCTAGTTTTACTGTAAATGTCCTGTGGAAATTATATTATGGCCTATGAGACAAGATGTTAGAAAAAATAACTTTTTTCTAATGTGTACACAATATTGTGCAAAATCGTAATCGCTCTACATGTTTATTTCTTACAGCCACAGATATTTTGAAGGATTTCAACACAATTATGATCATAATTTGTCCAAACCTGTGAGTCAGATAACTAACGTAGCTACAAATGGTGAAATAACAGAGGATGCTTCATAAAGATTTGAAAAACATTTATTCTAAAAGTTTATGTATTTATTCAGGTTATGAGTCAACAACTTTTTCCATGCTTTATGATTATTTAAATCAACAATGTCTAAAGTCTCTTACATTGTTATGAAACTTTGGTTAACTATTACATTCATTTACCTAAACCTTGTAGAATGTACTTCATCATTCAACATTACAAAGAACACCACCGGTCCCTCTGCCATACCTACTGACTTTGAAATTACTCAAAGAATGTGCCACTCAATGTTTAAATTGTCAGTATGCTACTTGAAAATGTATTTTTTGTGTTCATAACAAAAAAAGTGTATGTTACTTGAAGTTCTGTGTGTATACTTGAAATACCACTGTTATGCTTTTTTCTAAGAGTGTGTTACTATTTGTTCTTTCATGTTCATGATAGGGCAGATATTTGGTTGTTTTTAGTATTGCATGTTAGTGACAGGAATGTACTTCTTCTAGGCTGAGCACTTTACTATTAAAGGCAGTGGGGCCAAAAAGGTCTTGTGTTTCTATGTCACTTTACAAGGTTCAGGTTGTTGTTTAAAATGTTATCAAATGCAACAAGCCACCCCAGCATAGTAGGCTACCAAGCAGTTGTAAGTTCATCACTTACAGTAGTTTCCCCTTTGAGTTAACGATAACTCAAATTAGTTTTTTGTCAAAATGCTGTTATATGACATCACCTGCAGGGCTGGGCACATTGTACTCTTCGTGGTTCTGAACAGTTTAACTGCCCACCTGCTTTATCAAGGTTGTTATTCAGCCATTACAGTGTGGGATAGCATATAATTGCAATAGAGCTACACCAACACAAACATCCTATGTTGCTGTTTCAGTCTTTCTATTTGTTAGAATCTCTAAATTATATTTGTTTTTCTGAATTTAAAACTCGATGTTAGACATTTAAGTGGTACTCGGATGCCCCCTAATGTTCAAATATGGAATTAAATCCATGGCAAAGGCAACACACAGCACTTAAAAGTCGTTTTTTTCTGCAATTGGTCTCATCTTTCAGAGCATGGGAAAGACTTCAGTAAGATCCGTCTTCCAAGAGGACAAATTTGGATGCAACACTACTTGCCTCAACTCCTTCATATTGGATTTCCTCTTTTTTAAACATGCGTCAGGCCGCTGAGCCAATGTCTCTCGTGACAAGTACAAGAAGACGCCACTCTCGGATCTAAATAATGTAAGGCCTCAAAGTGCCATTTGTCGTCTCCGACAGAAACATGGTATTCTGCTTGGAAAAACTTCAAGGGGAGAGTTAAATGTTTTTTGTTGTTGTTCCAGCTCAAGCTCTATGTAGAACAGACGGAAGATTGTTCAAAATATGTAGTTTATTGAATCACATGATCAATAATCATAAGTACCTCCAGGAATGTACGCAGCTTGTTCAATGACATGAACTGTACAAAGGATACATCTCTATTTTACATCATTTACAATTGACTCAAACATAGGTGGAGCACAAAAGTTGAACACTGATATAAAAGCTATATTCCTGGAGGTTTATTGATGCAGTTGTACTCTCATATCAATGCAGATATTCAAAAAGTACTTGCAGGATTTCAAGCTTTGATTTGTTTGAATCATCAGAAACATAATTTAACATTATTTCTACAATAACTTACACAGCATACAGGAATTTTGTCTGTAGGTGACTGCGACCATCCTCACAGTAACTTCAAATATATTTTGATATTAAAGAAAAAAAACATTACTTAACCCATAAGATTACATGAGTTTACCATAATACCAGAATGACATTCACATATAACATAGTAGGGAAATATGTATTTAGTCACTGGCACAGTGGTATTGTATGTGACCAAGGTCGCTGACAGTTACTAGGTGTAAACACAATGTCAAAACCATAAGTGCAATACAGTAGTGAAAATAATTGTGCAAATTAGTTTCTAGATTTGACTGTTTTCAGGAATGAATCAATCCAAACATCCAAGATAGATCATATTGATTTGATATAATTGGGCCTAATATATGCAACCAACATTGCAAAAGACATACCTTTTATTTATGGCCCTTGATGTTCAGATTGCTGTATTGCTTCATACCATGGCCATGTATTCCTCCCAGAAACAATGTACCTTTACAACATCTTACCACTGTAGTCATTCATAAAATAACTAAAATCCTACAGAAATATTAAACAGCTTTCTCCCAGATCTATACTGTGGTAAACTTCCCAAAGTCACTAGCAAGATAGCATACATCTTTGGCTAAGTGCATTGAAGGCAATAGATGCAGGGACGAATACATATGATTTTTTTTACCCTAAATTCTGGATTTGATAACCAACATTCTGTAGTTTATATCACTTCCTCATGGGTAACTGGAATTTGGCCGGTAAAAACCGTTTGTTTGCTCTTCTTCAAGTAATCTTAATTCTATGTACAAGCAACATATCATCGCTTACATTGTTGAGGGCTCGCCACTCATTATTCCCACAACTTGGTCTACCATATACATCAAATAATTCAAATGACATAGTTAATCACTTTAAAGTTCCTACAATCTTACATAAGATCCAGAATTGTACAAACATGATTGATTTGGTCATTATACTGTAGTTTCACATGCCAGATAGAGGATACATATCATATTGAAAATGCTGTGCTGAAACAATTAAACTAAAATCAATAGTTTAGGACAGTTCACCATGAACCACTTCTAAAAGTTTGCATAGAAACCTTTAAAACGGACAAATGCTGACAATGACGGACATCCTTTGAAGTTTCCCCACAAGAACCTGGGGCTGACGCTAAGGGTCTCAGCTCTCCATAAACTCACTAATAGGTTAACCTTTCCCCCTCCCCCATCACTCTCCCCAAAAAACAAAAACAATGCAGAGATTTACTTCTGAAGTCCCAAGGGTAAAGCGTTTCCAAATGTCAGTCGATATACTGTGAGAGCCACCGAAAGCCCTCCCCGTAGCCTTGCTTTTTCAACACGCTGCACATAAATATCTCCAGAGGTCTTACATTCAGCTCCTTCAAGGAAACGCTACCCTAGAGAAGACAAGGCACATACACATCCAGTTTTACATAAATGCACAAGTTTGGAAAGAACACGTCCAGAAAGCACACACAAGCACCAACACACTGGTACCTTTCCGGTGGTTTGTCCATCAAGAGCGAATGCTCCTCTTAGCCCTCCCTCGCTGACGGCTTCTGGACGATCTATCTTGTTACCCAACACCAGCACTGGGACATTAGCGATGGTCTCATCCGTTAACAGAGCCTAGAGCGGAAGGTTAAACGTGGCAAGAAAATGATGGATCATTTATAAAAGGATAATATTTCTAGTCATTTCCTCTGACTTCCTATATGGCTGCACATGCTTACGTCAAGTTCAGTCTTAGATTCAGAGAGTCTCTCATGATCAGCACAGTCCACAAGAAATACTACTCCATTCACTGCTGGCAGGTAGTTCTTCCAAACTCTTCTTGCTGTAGATTTGGGACAAACGTTACATTGCGATTCACATGTAAACATTTGTAATTGCAAGCATACTCAGGAACCGACATACCTTGGACATGACCACCCAGGTCAAATGTGGTGAATGTCATTCCAGCAATTGTCAACTCTTCAGATGCTTTTACAGAAAGAAAATATCGCTTTTACACCGGGATATGAGAGAACAATAGATGGCGCATGATGGGGTTTGACAGTATTTGAGTATTTCTTTCTTACTTGGATGTAATGTGGGCACATGTTGTCCAAGCCTGTCATCTTTCAACATGTGCAAAAGGGTTGTTTTGCCAGCATTGTCAAGGCCCAGGAACACAAGCTTCCCAGACTTTTTATACAAACCTAAAAACGTATTTATAGTTTGGTTAATGTCAAGTTACATTACTGAGTACAATTCAACAACAAATAAAGATGAACTAATAAGAGCATTTAGTCATGTAATCAATGATTACCTAAGAACTGGAGTACCCCACTAAATCCTCTGTAGATCCAGTCAAATAGAAATGACATGATGATGGTCTGTGCCTAGGAAGAAAAGGGATGTCAGAGATAGATAGCCTAGTTATATGCTAGCATACTGAAGTAGTGTTACCCCTAGCCTACTGTATAAGCTTAGCTAGCTAGTTAGCAAGCCAACCACAAACCAGTTGCTTTCCTTGCGGACAGTTGTACTGGCCACCGGCTCACTTGTTAATTTGCCATAATCTAATTGATAGTATATCAATAGCCTGATATGTAACATAACTAGCTAGCTAACTGTCAAATACTGGCTGACAAGATAGTCATTACTGGCTAGTTAGCTAGTTAGCTAACTACGGTAGCCTGCTAGCTGACTGGCTAGCCTACAGTAGTTCCCACACAGCAGCTTATCCCTGGCCTCAAGTCATTTTTATGTCTAGCAGGTAATGGTATTTCTTTCGTGTATCATATGCACCGCAGAACACAAGAATATGGCCAAAACATCAAAACAAGACATGATTTCAGTTTTAAACTCAAGTCAATAAAGCTGTCAAGTGTTACCTTTACGGAGGGCAACGACCGTGATGCTAACGCTAACGGTAGCAGTTGAGATAAATATTCCAATGGAAGCTTCAGCAATCATCTGATCTGAGGCAATGACTGGGTTCAGAGCGCCACCCTGCGTGTGTAGGAGGAACAGTTCATCGTTGGCCCGACTAGGAACTTCTGAACATTACTATTTTCACAAATGTATTTTTATCCATAAATGCGTGGCTGCAATGAACTAAGTATTTACTACACTTAACACAACGTTTGTTATTTTAATTCACGACTGTGGGAAGCGATAAACCAAGAAGCGTTACCCACATGTATTCTGGCTTACAAAAGGCTTTATCGTAAAGTAATTGAGCAAAACCCTGCATCGCAATCGGTGGTCGATCATGCACACCAATCAAAACGTTGAGGCGCGTCCACGTTGAGCCTCACCCCACATAGGTGCAATGAGGGTCTTCTCATGCACATTGCAATCAAATGTATTTCCCACCTGCAGGGGAAGTATTACACCAGTATAATGCCATTCCATACAAAACAAATGTTTTATCTCAATCTGATGGGTATTTCAAATCAAACGAGGCAAGCATGACTCAATTTCAGTGAAACTTTATTACATTTGATTTAGGCCCTTGGATATAGACAGCTTACCCATGGCTCTTGCAAAACTTGAATCATAATCACTACTGAAGTAGAAAGAAAAACACTACAACTTAAGGTTATTTAGGATACTTACAATTTAAGTATCTATTTCCAAATGTATACAAGAGCCACAATAAATTGCAATAGTTATAGAGTGACTACACTAGTTGCTATCGAAAAGGCTATTCTGCCTGAATTTAAGTTTTTCATAATGATCATGCTACATGTACTAGATTGAATATGCAATCAGTCTCAACTCACTAAATTGAAAGTGTGCCTAATCATTTTGAAGTATATTGAATTATTATGAGAAATATCCAATCCAGAACTGTTTCATCTTCATCTCGACATTCTGTGTGTCCTTACTTCTCGTAGTAGAACCACTTGTCAGCTAAAAAACACAAATTCACATTTGTAACAAACCAAATTCTAACATTTCCACTGTAAAAACGTTCCATGTTGTGGCACAGAGTGACATGATGGACAAATATTGAACAATACACACCTGAACTTGGAATAGGCTCTGCATCTCCATAAGCACATGCCTGTAAAATAGGATGCAGGGGTTCCTTTCAACAACTAGGCTATGGAACATTAAAATATATATATTTAATGCACTCATGACATGAAAGTTTGGACACATGGAATGGGTACATTTGCGCAAACTTTTGACTGGTACTGTATGTGATGTGGACAACGTAATACTTTGCCAACCTGTGTTTTGCTTGTATGTGTGTGTGTGTGTGTGTGTGTGTGTGTGTATTTGTATGTGTGCTTGTTTGTGTCTGTTTATCTGTATGTGTTTGTGTGTGTATGTACAGTACCAGTCAAAAGTTTGGACACATGGGAAAATGTGTCCAAACTTTTGACTGGTACTGTAGAATGACACCGTTCATAGGTTGCAAAGGAAAAATACAAAGAAACTTACAGCATCAATTACAGCCTTGGCATCACCACTGGAGACACAGAATGGACTGTCTGAGACACAGGTGTTCAGGCTGGTTCAAATTAGTATGTTGAGAAAAGGCAGACAGAAACAACATTAGGTATAGTGATAACATCCTTCTCCCCCCACCCATTGTCTCTCTTGCTCTTTTCATTCAGTCTTTCTATCTTTTCTGTGGTACAGATTATGAAGTTGTGGTTAGTTGGATTATAAATGTAATACCAGTTTAACTCTCCAGCATTGGTCTTTTGCGAGATCAGTGCCTTCCAAAATTGATGAGTACTTTTGATTGTGTCAATAGCAAAGTCCTAGAGGAGAGAGACAGTTTCAGTCACCTGCAGTATCAGTTTTAATCATGCTATTAACAATTATAGGAATCGGATGCAATTGAATTAGTGCAAAAGTGCAAAAGAAATCATGTTGTAGTGGAACAGTAGAAATAACAGTTAGAAATTCAAGAATTTCAGGCAACCAACATGTGCAAAAATGTCCAACGTAGAAAAAAATAATTTACCCTGTCTTTAAACTCCCCATTGAAAGCAAATTGGTTCTCAGGTTTTCCATCTGGCACTTTGTATCTTTTAAACCAATCAAATGTTGCCTCCAGGTAGCCAGGCTTGTGTCTTCTTATATCATCGATACCTACGGAAGGGATGGAAAGCGATACCCGTCATTAGCTATGGTGTACTGTTAGCACTACCAACACCAACAACAGGTAAACAGACAGTGGAACAAAAGTCATACTGTACTGTACATAATCTTACAGTTAAAGTCATTGGCCTCAGGATCCTCAACATTGATCACGATAACTTTCCAGTCTGTTTCACCCTCATCTATTAAAGCCAGGGTCCCCAACACCTTCACTTTAATAATCTCTCCTCGACAGCACACCTAAGGCACACACAAAAAAACCTGAAGGTTGAAGAAATTAAACAAGTATACTGTCCTTAGTATTTGTTTTACTTATCATCCAAAAATGCTTTATTGCTATTATGTTGTTTAAAAGGCTATCAAGCACAGGAAGGACACCAGCTGCTTTCAAGAAAGCCAAGTACAGTCGTGGCCAAAAGTACATTGTGTTTGCAAAGTTTGCTGCTTCAGCTGTTGTGGTGTTGATTCACATTGCTACTCAATTATTGTGCAGAGTGATCAGATGGATTTTAAATAAAAGCTGAACCCAACATTTTGTATTCACAAAAAAGTAATATCATCAGCACATGGGAGACTGTAAACTTGTTCTTGGCAGGTGAAATCACTTTATCATTCTGATTGGATTTTATGAGCAGATTGAACAAATACTGAACCTGCAAACTTTGCAAAACAAAAATGTTGTCACTGCCAAAATATATGGCCACAACTGTATAGTTTACCTTATTTCCTATATCACAAATGTCAATGGGGTCATTGTCACCACAGCATCCTGTATCTCCATCTTTATGGCCTGGGTCTTCCCATGTCTATTTGATGGAAAGACCCAATAAACAATAATTAGTCAAATGTTAATTAATAGCATGATCAGTGCTATTGGCCATGGCTCACAAGGGAATATCACTTACTTGTGGGATTGCTCCATAGTTCCAAATGTAACCTTTGTGTGGAAACACATTAGATACAAAGCGAAGGTTTCCCTTTTTAATATCTTGTTTCAAAGGATTTAAAGGGTCCTTGGTAGCAATCTGAGAGAAATAGAAGAAAGAAAAATGTATAAGCAGGGGGTTGTAATACAAGTTATTTGGCAATACATGATTGAGCAGGACATAACTCAATAATTCACATTTCACAGATATGCAATGGAATCACCTGTCCATTCATATTTTATGAATATAGAAACACCATAAAGAAATAAGCTATACCTCCATCTTTGCATTTGTCCATCTTGGAACCTCAACAACAGCATGGAAGATATTCTGTCAGAAGAAAGTCAATGTTTATCTCTCAACCAAACTATGAATAGAGTAAAAAAAAAAGATGACTAATTTGTACCTATCATCAATGTACAGTAAACCTTTCACAGTGATAACTGTTATTTATAGACTACCATGTCCATCATAAGAAATTAGGGATTTGCTTTGTGCTTTTACAGGAGCAGTTAGTGATGCTTTATTTTCTTCTGTGTTGGTGTCAGGTGTAAAAGCTCTTTACTCCAATATTTTTCAGGTTAGAATTTGTTCAGACAATACCATCTCACCAACAAGTCAAACACTCAAAGGATACAGCTTACATGTACTGTATGAACAAAAGAGGGCATTTGGTGGGAAATGTTTCATGAACTATGGTTGTTAGGTGAGTACTCTCATCAGTACCATTAAAGTCAATATTTTAGAGTGACAAAAGTTCATATTTTGTCCAGTGAAGAATTATTACTGTTTTTAAAAAGCCTCACTGGACAAAATAACCAAAAATTCATCTAAGTAGAATGGCATGCCATGGAATATGCCAAGAAATTCATTTAATAATTTTCCACAGCCTGTCCCACGCATTAACAATAATTCTCACCTCTGCTTCATTTGCATAAATCGGTATGTCATGAAATGGTGAGATATATTTCCCCTCAGAATTTTCTGCGAACAGATACACAAATGCATTCTTATTGCGGTCGCCTTGAATAACTTACAGTACAATGTGATGTTACACTTCAAGATGAGTAATACAACTGTCCACATACAGTTTAGCCACAATACCGTAAACTCGAAGATTACAAAACAAGCAAAATAAGGCAACATGTACATACAAAAGTCAATTCACAGAACCACACTTACTGAAAAACATTTTATAGTCCAGTGTATTGGGCTTGCCCCTCTCCTCCACAGTAAAACTCATGTTTGCTGTAATTCAGTCCAGTCCTTTTCCAGTCCTTCTTAGCACAGCAAGTTAATAGACTGAGAGGAAAAAGCCCTGCTCTTAATAACCATCGCCGAGTACATGGAGTAGGCATGCGCACCTGTTAAGCCAACGGATACACAACCCCAGGAGACAAGCTTGATCTTTCTTTGAGAAATTATGAGAATCAGTAGACTATAAGCTGTTCACACAATGGAGAGGGAATGTAATACATGTTTTCAACTTTACAGTCGTGTTTCTGTACATTAGGTAGACAGCTACACTTGACGTGATGCAATACAACATAGTAAGTATACACATTTGCCCTCATTGAGACTTAACAAATCAAACTGATTCTGGGTGAATTATATGTTTGGGAAAACCAAAGGAGAACTAATTGATGACCTAATTTGACTGTATGTTAGTACTATTTATGTTACTTCTGTATTGTGTTGTAAATAACAGTTTAATGTATAGGTGGTTGACTTATAATTACTGGTCTCACATGTTGATTGTTTTGCTATAAAGTTTCTGCATGAACAGGTAATAGCAGTAGGGTGGTAACTACACAGTTTCTGAAGGGCCTTCTCAGTCAAACCCCACAAAGGGAAACAGATGGTGTTGACTGGCGTTTGCACTAAACCAATTAAAAACCAGATTAAGTGTTATGCCCATGAATGACCTTTCCATACACTTAGATTTCACGTAATTTATTTGATTAGGTACATCTTATTTCATTTAAGTGAGCAGGAATACCTCAAATGGTACATTTAAGTTCTACAATGATGGTCAATTCCTTCATTTAAGTACCAATATTTAAATGACATGCTGTTTTTGTATGCTTTTATACAGGCCTTAGTGGTCGCTTAAAACTGTGTCTCTTTCCCGAAATTCTGCCTTGGTGTTCCGCCATGGCTGAGCGGTTAGGGAGTCGGACTATTAATCAGAAGGTTGTTGGTTCGATTCCTGGCTGTGCAAAATGACGTTGTGTCCTTGGGCAAGGCACTTCACCCTACTTGCCTCGGGGGGAATGTCCCTGTACTTACTGTAAGTCGCTCTGGATAAGAGTATCTGCTAAATTACTAAATGTAAACTGCCATGCTTTGGTCATTTGCACGCCATGTTGTCTAATGCGTTCCAAGTTCATGTCTCATTGGCGGGCCAAATTCTCTGGGTGGGCAAGCAGAGAAAGGGAAGGTAACCCTATCCTCTTATGATGACATAAGAGCAATATTTTCAAATCGGAGCGTTTGAGCTTTAATTTTCTCAAAAGCGTAGAAGAATACCCAGGGCTTGGTTTAGACCTTTCACTTTTTTTCACATTATTTTCCAGCCGCTGGGGGTTCAAAGGCAGGCTAGGGGAACTCATATTAATGTTAAATAACCTTCTAAAGTGAAATGTTCGTGTCATGGGACCTTTAATACAATATGTGCATTTTATCATAACACAAAAATACACCAATGGTCATGTACAGTTATTTAGCTTTATTCAGTAGCAATATATCTTGAAAATAAAGATGAACCATGTATAATGTTTAAAATACTAAATAGTTATAGTAATTTTCAAGTGGCTGCCCTACATAGGGTACACACAGCCTTATCTGCAATGGCCCCATCTAAAAAAACAGAATGTATTCTGTGTATAAACATACAGAACAGAATGGCACTGCTACAATTTCTGTGTGGTTTCATATTTCAGTCAAGACAATCACGTATTCGATCTGAGCATTTATTGTTACATGACATGGACATGTTGATTCAACTTTGGCGGAGTGGATGATCTAAGGGAAGCACTCCCTGCCTCCTCAATGTAACACATACATACATGACATATGAGGCAGGGAGCAAAAGCAGGAGCAAATATAGGTTCCCACTTTTGGGGGGGCTAAGCCCCTAGATAAAACCTATTATTTTTCCTGTGACCCAGCAAAACTAGGGGGGTCTGGGGGCATGTCCCCCAAAATAGGGCTAGATACGCCCATGAGCAATAGCGATATAATCCCCCGGAGGGAACGAACAGACAGACAGCACGGGGGAGAAACGGGATGTGTAGGGCGTCAGCAGCACTGATTATATAACAACCGGGGTGAGTGTGTACGTGCGTATCCGCGCGTCTTTTGAAGATGCCTTATCGGACGTGGCCCAATGAATATGCGCTGCTAACATGGGTGTGGTAGTGGGCGGTGGAAAGGAAGGTGGAGTAAGACGCCTTACGGCGTCTAATTATACCCGACAGGTATAATTTGTTACATATGTAACAGACATGGTCTTGCAAGTTCCATCAGAGGTATACAGGCAACCGTCCGCTCCCATCGGGAGTCGAACTCACCACCTCTGACTTCCCAAGCGCCACCACTTCTAACAACGCCAACGAAAAGCTAGCAATTGGTCGACGCGGGTGGCCAGATCCATACTTGAGGAGTGAGTTTCACCACACACCGGCTACACATACATCTACTGATCACTCCCATAAAAGCAAATGTTTTCACACATTACAATTGCATGCAGAAATGGAGAAAGAAAGAAGTAAGAACGTCCATTCAATCGCAATGAATCACAATGTATTTTCTCCACAGAGAATATTACTGGCACTTTCAGAAAGAGCAAATAACATGAAATAGTGACAGGCCTACTTTAGGCCCTCCAGCAAAAGTTTGTTTAGTTTTTGCTCCTACCAGCACTTTGTTCTTCCCTTTGTTGTGAGTCCAAGCACCGGTGACTCTGACTGCTGGGTCACCAGAGACCCCACCTGAACAGGCAAAGCTGAAACTTAAAGGCTGCCAGAAAACCACCTCTGACGTTCTCATTAAAATATCCATAGATAATAGGGTTGAAGTTGTGTCCTCATTATGTCACCACACCACTACGTGTCGCTTTATTGTACTATTATGTGTGGGATTACCATGTACTGGGAGAGAAGTACTTAATGTTCGAGAATAAGCTAAAAAGTGATGTACCATGCTGTAGAGCTGCTCCTACTTTAGATAAAGAGTGAAGTTAATGCCTGCCTCGTGTTCCTTTCTTCTTGCAATATAACAGTTTACACTGCCGTTAAAGAATGCCAACCAGTGTGCGAACGGAAAAATGTACATGGCAACCACATTGAGCTGGCTGGTGGTTAGGTTGCCATAGTCTGTCAGCATCATCAGGATCCACAGAGGCAGCCAGGATAAAGTAAATAGCAAGGCCAAAACCAGAAGCATGTAGATGGCCTTAGTCTTTCTTCTGTAGCCCTGTTGTCGGTTGTGCTCACTGGGAGCCACACCCACAGAGGGGGACTTGAGTTTCAAGGCAATCCGAACGTACATGATGACAATCAGGCTAACAGGCCCAAGGTAGATGTGAAAAAAGAGGACTGTGGTGTACATTTTTCTCATCCCCTGGTCAGACCAAGCTTCCCAGCAAGTATACATGGGGAAGTGCTGTTGTCGGTGTCCACCATCAGGTGATAATCATCCAGGGAGACTGAGTGTGATGGCAGACGGACACATGATGATCACAGCTAAGGCCCAGATGAACACAATGATGACAATTGCTTGTCTCAGGGTGAGCTTCTTCTGAAAGGGGTACATGATACAACAAAACCTGCGAGACACAATGCACGGTTAATAATGAGGTCACATTTTTAGATGTTTCCTAAAACAAAACATTGGGCAAACTAATTCTATTCTGAAATCCCTTGACATTAGTTTAGCACAATATTTCTGCTGAGACTCCTATACCTAGTTGCTGTAATGTTACTGACAGTGAAATTCCATGACTTGGGTGATTACTTTATTCAGTGTATTGTGTGAGCCTTTTATCTTGTGTTTTTCCATCATCAGGAGCTCAAACTAATTTCACAAGGTGGATTAAATCCTTCATTCACAGTCATGCAAAAGATGAAGATAGTACCTCCAAAACAAAACATGAAGACACAGCAACAAGGTAATTGATTCTGATTAGTGGAAAAGAGCAAGACAATTAACCTTTCCATTGCAATGGTCACTAGAGTAAACACAGATGCTGACACAGAAACTCCTTGTATCAGTCCGCTCATTTGACAAATTACCTCATCAAATGGCCACCCTGAAATATCAATGGAAAGACAATCAATTACTTTAATACAGCATCACATACTGTTGTGGATTTGTTGACCTACTTAATATGTTGTTAATAGCCCTAGAAATGCTAAATAAATAATGTATACACAGTGCATTCTGAAAAAGCTGAATATGTTTCAGATTCATCTCAAGCTGAATTCAATTTTTAAAAGTTATCGATAATCTACACACAATACTCGGCAATCACATGTTTGGAGTGTTAAGCAAATTTATTAAAAATAAACGTATATTTTATTTACATAAATATTCAGACCGTTCACTTCGTATTAAGTTGAAGTACCTTTGGCAGCAATGACTACCTCAAGTATTCTTGAAAATGATCCTACATACAGTTTGGCACACTTTTCTTTTGGATGTTTCTCCCATTCTTTGGGCCAGTATCGTTCAAGCTCAACGAGGTTGGATCGGGAGCATTGGTGCACAGACATTTTCAGATCTCTCGCGAGATGCTCTGTTGGGTTCAATTTTCACCCCAGTCAAAGATCATGAGCACTCTAGAAAAGTTTTTTTCTCAGGATTGCTCTATGTTTTTTATACATCCATCTTTCGATCTATCCTGAATAGTCTCCCAGACCCTATTGCGGAAAAACATCCCCACTGCCTGATGCTGCCACCACCGTGTTTGACTGTAAGGATGGTATTAATGAGGTGATGCTCAGTGCCCGGGACCTCCTCACATGAAGTTTGGAATTGTGGCAAAATGGTTCAATCTTTGTTTCATCAAACCAAAGGATTTTTCTTCTCATGATATGAGAGTCATTCAGGTGCCTTCTGGCAAACTCCCAGCAAGCCATGTTCCTTTTAGGGGAGGAGGAATGGTTTCCATCTGGCTACCATAAAAGCCTAGTTTGTGGAGTGCTGCACTGATGGTTATCCTTCTGTAAAGTTCACCCATCTCCACAAAGGAAGTCTGGGTCTCATTCATAGTGACCATTGGGTTCTTGGTTTCCAAGGCAATTCATCCCCGAATTGCTCAGTTGGCTGGGCGGCCCTATCTAGGAAGACTGTTGGTGGTTCAAAACTTCTTTCATTTCAGAATAATGGAGGCTATTTCTCTTGGGCACGTTTAATGCTGCAAAATGTTTCTGTATCCTTACTCAGATCTGTGCATTGGCACAATCTTGTTTCACAGATCGGTGTACAATAGTCTTGACATGCATGGTTTGCTTTTTACTCTGATATGCATGATCCACTGTCAGATCTTATAAACAGGTGTGTTCCTTTTCTAATTATGTTCAATGAATTCAACAATCATGTTGTAAAAGCATCTCAAGGACCAGTGATTGAAGTTGGAAGCCCCAGAGCTCAATTACCCAGCCTGGCTGCCAGCCCAACTTCTCCCCGCCGACAAAAAAATTTGGTCGGGAAATTGGGTCTGGAGGGTCTTGTATTGGGAACAACTACATAAAACCAGGATCTGGACGGACCAATAAAATTGCCAGGGCGGGCTTTATATGATGATGGACAGATGATCAACAGTAATCAACAACGTCACGAAAGAGCCCTTGGGTTGATTTTGTTTTCAACAAACAACATATTACGTTGCTCTGATTGGTTGTAGGTCTATCCAATTGAGCGAAGAGGCATTTGTTTTACGAGTTCGGTTGAAACACGCCCCATAGTCACAGCCCAACGGAGAGTTTTCAGACTCATATTCTGACTAGAATTATGAGTATGACGTCAGGCTATCAATTACCCATATATTTCAGTCTTTAATTTGTACGATTTTTTTGTTGTTGAATAAATTTCAAGATGAGTCTGATACAGTAAAATGTTGACTAATAGAAAGGGTCTGAAAACTTTCCAAATGCACTGAGTGTGGTCTAAAATAAGTGTATTGTTATAGTCTTACCTGTTATCAAGTTGTCCACAAGGCTGATAGGCAAGCAAAATATGCCAACCTAGGGTCACTTATAGCCAGATTAAGAATTAAAATGTTTGCAACGGTCCTCATCTGTTTGTTTTCCAAAACAATCATACAAACAAGAGTATTGCCGACAATGCAAGGAAAGAAAATCAAAGTAGGCCTATATGCAAAGGTAAACACTGCAGCCACAGATGAACAATGCTGGTAGTAGGAAGGGAAAGAATATTCTCGTGTGCCATCCAGGTGCAGTGTTGTAGGCTACGCCTTTTCAAAATCCATGTCAATCAGATAGGAATTATCATTTCCGAAAGAAAACCAAAATAGCCAAACTGATTTGAGTAAGATTGTGTAATTATTTTCTTCGAATCTTGATAGCATAGTAGGCCTAGTTAGACTTCATTATTATTTTCTGCCAAATAATCTAGGAAACAATAAGTATTTCTGTCGCATGGTTTATAAAAATATGTTTGGGATGTTGTTGGGATAACATTTTACTGATTACTGAGTTAAGGGTCACATTTTCATGCAGTCTCATCTTAATGCTGTTAAATACCAAGATGGTGTGAAGCCCAATGTGCACACCCAAATGTAGGCTACATTAATACTATCAGAGCTTATTTTCCCGATAATGACCGGCGTTCTATGCATTATCCCGCTTGTTACACGGATACTTGCCAACAAAATTGGCATCACTGGCACTGCACTCCAGTGGATCTCATCCTACCTCTCGGGAAGATCCTACCAGGTCTCCGGGGGAGGCAAACTGTCTGACCCTCACCAGCTCTCCACCGGTGACCCACAGGGCTCCGTCCTTGGACCCCTCCTCTTCTCTCTGTACACCACCTCACTTGGACCAATCATCACCTCCCATGGCTTCTCCTACCACTGCTACGCCGACGACACCCAGCTGTACCTGTCGTTCCCCCCGACCGATCCGGGGATCTCAGCTAGGATTGAAGCCTGCCCCGCAGACATCTCCGCCTGGATGACCGAGCACCACCTCCAGCTGAACCTCGCCAAAACTGAACTTCTCATCATCCCGGCTAAACCCTCCATCTCCCACGATCTGTCAATCACCCTGGGATCTGCAACGGTGACCCCCTCATCCTCTGCCAGGAACCTTGGGGTTACCATGGATGACGAGCTCTCCCTCACGGCCCACATCGCCGCAGTCTCCCGGTCTTGTAGATTTACCCTCTACAACATCCGGAAGATCAGGAGATACCTGTCTGAGCACTCCACCCAGCTGCTAGTCCAAGCACTGGTCCTCTCCAAGTTGGACTACTGCAACTCGCTGCTCGCTGGTCTCCCAGCATGTGCAATCCGCCCTCTTCAGAAGATTCAGAACACAACGGCCCGCCTGGTCTACAATCTACCCAGACGCTCCCATGTTACCCCGCTCCTCATCTCTCTCCACTGGCTACCCATCAACGCCCGTATCAGATTCAAGACCCTGGTACTGACCTTCCGAGCAGTGAACGGGACTGCACCCGTCTACATCAAGTCTCTCCTGCAACCTTACACCCCCACCCGTCACCTACGGTCTTCTTCAGACAACCGCCTGGTGGTCCCACCGCTCAAGACTGCCCGGTCCCAACACAAGCTCTTCTCCTGCCTGGCCCCCCAATGGTGGAACCAGCTCCCCACCTCCATCAGGGACACTGACTGTCTCCCCACCTTCAAGAAAAGGCTCAAGACGCACTTGTTCCCAGAGTACAACGGCACTTAAGAATGCTTGGCTGGACTTGTTAGTTAGTTTCCTCCAGGATCACAATGACTCATTAAGTGACTCATTGCTCTTTTAGGTTAGATATAACGAAGCTAAGTCTTGTACTCGCTGTGTAATATTTTACTGTTGATTGTTCTTCTACAGGTACAGTCCTGCACTTTTGTGGTTCATGTTGTTTTAATTTGTAACTTGTATAACTGCATGCTCTTATGGGTCTTCCCTTTTGGCACTTGTTTAGCTTTTTCACAATGTATGCTTCATGTTTTGGCTACTTGCAATGTTTGGGACAATCTCGTTGTTATGATCAGTGACCTACGCTCTTTTGTAAAGCTCTCTCTTGGAAGTCGCTTTGGATAAAAGCGTCTGCTAAATGAATAAATGTAAATGTAAAATTAACTCAACACAGTGTGTCTTTTTACTGTTTATTTGTTACCCTTGATAGTGTTGATCAGCAGAGAAATAGTTTGCCAAAGACGTTGAACTTCATAGACATTGAACATTCTTTAGGCTTCAAATCATCTGACATCGCTAAGCAACAGAGTACACTTGCGGAGTGCTACGAAAGACGTGAATCAGAAGCAAAAAGGCCACTTTCCTTGCCAGCGGTCTGTTATACATAGCAACAGTCTGTTATGTGAGGGATAATGCCCGACGAGGTGTCCAATATCACCTGATAATGGACTCCGCGGAAGCCTCCGCTTCGTCCATTATCAGGTGATATTGGACACCTCGAAGGGCTTATCCCGCTATGTCATGGTCACTTGCCAACAATTATTTTTTTTGTCTACAAACATTAATTCATGTTTTCAGGCATTTTGCAAAATAAATCTAACGTTTTTTAACGTAAGCCAACTCTGATATGTTATAGTCCGCTCAGCTCATTGAACCAACAGCGGCTTTCCCTTGGCTGAGCTATTAGCCCGAAAGCTAACCTTATGCTAGCAAGATTCAAAGGCAATAACATTGTGTACGTTTGACAAACTGTAGGCCTAAATATAATTTTAAAGTATGTTTGACAAGAAGACTAGCGAGCTAACCAGCCATGTCACTGTCCAAAGATCAATAACAAGATTTTCACTAACAATATCGGCCATACATACTAGTACTAGGCTACATGGCCGCAGCCTGTGGAGCGAGTTGAATAGCAAATGTATGTGAGATGACCGCATCAAAGTTTACATATTCTCCAAACAGTGATTATAATTCGACAGTATGTTTAACAACAAGACTAGCCAGCTCTCAAGCCATGTCATTGTCCCCAAATAAAATCAAGATTTTTAAGAAGAAAATAATCGGCCATGTGTAGAGTGTCTGAAGTAGATTGACTTGAGAGGTGAATAGCGAATGGGATGTGAGATGAGCGGTGACACTGAAACAGTATCAGAAAGGTAACATTTTCAAATAGGTTAAAATAAATATTGAAGACACTCATTGTTGTGAATTACAAGTTAGCTTCTTGTTATAGTCTTTCAAAGTTGTAAATGGAGGCTTTGACTCCGTCACTATTGTTATGGTTACTTATTTCAGACACTTTGTACAGGCTCATATACTATGTTGCCAGCAGAATAATTTAGAACGGTGAAAAGACAGTTTTGCTGCAATGACGCAGTAGGTGTCTGTTATCACCCGATAATGGACACCCCTGCAGCCAATCAGAATCGAGTATTCACCCAGACCATGGTATAACAGAAAATAATTGACCGCAGAACGTTGGGTAGCCCTATTCAAGTGAATGGAGCTTTCTACAGCGTTAAGAACAGCCGTGTAATAACGGTGTAGAACTATTGGTTTTCCTGTACCCTCTGGAGGAAGAGGGAAAATTGAGGAAGAAAACTTCAATGCTGTCAGATTTTGGAAGGTGATTCATTCAAATGACCCCAACTATAAACCATGGAAAAAAATCTAAGGCACAGCATACAGTCGGACTCCAACTGGGGAAAAAGTCAAAAACTCAGGTTAAAGTTCCTAGATGTCAGCTGTTGATAGAATTTCATAACGTTGAGGAGATTGAATAGCAATAACAGTGTCTTTATCCAAAGGGTTTGCCTTCATGTTTATCTGCTTTAGGGCTGGCATTGCAGACAGCTTCTCCAATGGAATTTCTGTTACAGAAAAATGCATACATGTTACATGTAGGCTAGCCTATATGTTAACAATACTTATTTTTCATATATTTAATGTGTGTATGTGTGTTTTAGCATTAGTTTCCTCTTACCATTAATATCATTGCCTTCCAGATTGATTCTCTCAAGGGAGTGTATTTCAGTGAGTTTTTCAGGAAAGACTGAGAACTTGTTACTGGCCAAGTTGATGCTGGTTAGATGTTTTAATTCTCCCACAGTGTCTGGTAGTTTGGTAAGGACATTGCCTTGCAAGTCCAACTCTGAAAGGAGAAAACTTTGTTAGTGCAATTCCTAATAAAATATAATATGTAACTGATTTCAAGTTTTACAAATCAATGAATAATTACTTTGTTCTAGTTCATACCTCTCAATTCAGTGAACATTGCAAAGAATTTTGTATTTATTGCCTTCAGCTCATTGTCAGCCAGTGTGATAATGTGTATGTTTTCTGTGACACTCTTCAGGACCTTAAAGACTCCGTCTGGAAAACTTATCAACTTGCAGTTTGACAAATCTATAAAACATGTCAGAACATTTGTCAGATGGCACTCCATTTTGAAATGGAAAACGCATCACATCTGTCAGATATCATCAGGTCGGACAACTCTCAATACTGTGAGCCGGATGTGAATGTATGTTATTTTTCCTTCATAATACAATTCTAATTCTATACAGGGTTCTAGGTCTAGGAGAATGAGCGTAATAATGCTTAAGATAAAGACCTTTGACACCATCTGTTGGTCAAATCAAGAACAATTTACTTACCCAGGTTATCTTTTCCCTCTTCTACAGTTGCATTGATCCTCCGAGCAACATTAGCTACAGCCTCAGCCATTTTGCCTAAATAGGTCAAACCAGGTAAATAAAAACATTTGAGTAACATTGATTCTTTTGAATTTTAGGTTTCAGTGACGCTTGTGTAATCTTGTCATCCTAGTGTCTGGTTGGGGAAGTTGAAGACAGGCGGGGCAGGGAACACTGGAGCTGCATGTAGGGTAGCCCGTGTTAAAAAAGGCTTGCTTACAATATTAACTTTATACGCCTGTGTTGCCCAACATATCCTATATCATAGGCCTACCAATTAAATAGTATTTTTGTTGCGTCCATTCCAAAACTTACCCAAGCTTGGACAGTTTGACAGCTGTCTGCTTGTTGGTTTCTCTATGCGTAGCTAGGCTAGAAGCTTTCTAGTAGCCTAGTGTGGACCAATGAAATCCATTCATTTACACAACCAGTCAAATTTGGTGATAATGTATTTTTAGCCTTAGCTCGATACTTAACGCACATGTAAAATATTGCTTACAACCAAATAGTTCTTTCAATCGTACTCATAAGAAGGAATTAATATAATGCTAAATAACACAGTTCATATGGTTTAGCGAGCCATGTACACTGTACCCGAGATCATTTCAGCTTCTAGCTAACTGCACTAAGGACATCAAACATGCGTAACATAGTTGCAGAACAGCAATGACATGTGGTCCCATATGCCGATGCCAATTTGATTCTGAATCCAGGTTAATCGTAAAATCCGTTCATAGGCATTAACAACTGCATAGCCTATGTATATGTAATGACACATTTTAAGTATTAATGTTTTGAAATTGTACGGAAATGTTATGCAAAGCTAATGTTAAAGAAGTTCTCGATGTTATTGCCATTATTTAGCTCTAACGTTCCTATGAAAACAAATGTTTATCTTCAGTACGGTGCACATTCAGCTATGGGCTAATGACTAACTGAAAATACATTCAACAATTTTGGATAGCTCTATGTCCAATTTCATTTAAAAGGAATAGCCTACCTCACAGCATCTAATAATTTTAAATGGAACCTACCTGGAGCCCTGGTTTAGTTCTTTCTCTGACATATTCTACATACATACTAGCTTGGTCACTGTTATGGTTCTGGAAAATCCTTGAACAATGATTTAAAAACACCCGGGACAATGTGCATTCAGGATGTTTAACCTCATACAATGTGTCTAACTTCCACCACCACAGCATGTTTGCTATTATTTGTTTCTTTAATGCAGGGATTTCTTCTCACTCAGTCTACTCTGTTAGCGAATGCTTTTTTTGCGCAAGGAAAATTAGCTTTTCCATTTTGTGTAGTAGGCCTATTGTGTTCTGTCATGGTTTCTGGCAACCCCCCCCCATAAAGTTCCAGAAACGTAATCAATATCATGCCTTAGTTTTCTTGTACCAAAATACATTAGATAAGCACCATGCACTGTATTCACATAAATATACAAGGTTTATTTAAGTATTATTTACAATAAATATTTAACAATTTACAAAAGAATGTAAACACAATATATACAGTGCTTGAATAAGAAATAGTGTTACCATTTTATAAAACATGGACAACATTAGTTGGAGGTATTAATGGTACATTGAGGTATAATCTTGTGACAGATAACCGCTGGATATTTTAACAAGATAACAGGCAAGGCAAGTTATTTTATTCAAACATTATTTCAACCCCAAATAGTTTACATAGCATTGTTTACATCATTATAAATCTTCTCTGTGTACATACAACCACCAAAATGCAAAGTCACCATAAGCAAAGAGCTTTGTTCTTGTGGCTAAGTGTTGTTGACAATGTTGATTTCAACAACATCTTGGGGTTTGGATTACAGTTCCAACACTGTATTTAACCAGCGCCACTTAACACATATTTGTCCATTGGAAATGAGTCATGCTCTCACTGACAGCCGCACTCACTGACAATCATATCCTCATGATGCCGAAGAAGCATCTCCCCATTCTCGTAATACAGCATGCTGAGAGGACTCATTTTAGTGGGAGCACAGCAAGCAGATGGAACTCTGTCAGGGTGGTAGTGTTTCAGTAGACTCTAGAAGAAATAAAGATATGAGCATAATGTAAAAACATATCACAATATTTACAGTACGATCACACACAGCGTCGAGCAAATAGAAATCACAAGAACATGTTTTTGAACTACATAATGAGATCATCATATATGTTGAAGAACCTTACCTGCATATAAGCATGATTTGTAGGATTTAAGTCTTCTCCAAGAGGACTGGGGCAAGACCCTTCACAGCGATAAGCGTTATACTTCTTAGGAAAGACAATCCATGAACCCCAGCCTATTTGATTAAAGTCGACATGCAAGTCAACTCTGCCACACAGGGGTTTTTCATTGACTCTTCTGGGCACTTGTGGACTTCTAACTTTATCTTCTTTGTGGTCCCTTTTGCTCCTGTGCCTCTTTGGCTGATCTACTTTCTTGATTTCAGCAGAGGACAAAAACTTGGATTGTTCAGCTGTGAGGAGGAGGCTTGCTTTGGCCTGTGAGCCCTCTTTAGACCCTGTGTGCGAGAAGACCACCAGCAAGGCTCTGTTACTCACACTTGGTTTACTTTTAAAGCTGGCTGACTTCATTGAAGCTGGAAACAACAGGCCCCTCTTTGCCTTTGGTGGTTTCCTCTTTCTTGAAACACGTTTTTCCTCAAGCCAGTTCAATAGTGGACTTGTCACATTGTACACTTTCCAGTGTGCTGATGAAGTGACCACGGAAGATCCCGTCAGTAATCCCACTAGCTGAGGTTCCTTACAGCTGTTGTGTGAGTGGCATGGAAAGCTGTGCTGGTGGTGAATTTCCAATGTAACATTTGAGGCGCTCACCGCTCTGGGAAACCGGATCCTGAGTTCTGCAGTCTGAATTTGTTCATCAGCCAACAAGGTGAAGAGGTCAAAGGTAACAATCCAGTGCCTGTTTTTAAGAACCAAGCCTGTAAGGGAGATAGAGAGAGATTAACACAAGGTATCATAGAACACAGGTTTTATTATAAAAATGCATATCAAAATGACTGTGCACGAAGCAATCAATCTATATAAAGTTCTATTATAAGAGAAAAGTTACAGTAAAATAATTAAACATGGAAGCAATATAATTATCCAAGTTTGTATGATATAACAATAGCAACATTGAAAAATAAGTGTTGTGGGGCTGCATATAACCTTTATAAGAGCTTGTTAAACTAAAATGACAATTTGGATGTTTGAGTATATAATTTGCTTGTGTCAAAAATAAACCTTTTCAAAGAAAACATTTATTATGGACTTAATCTCAGGGGTGTGAATCAGCTGAGTTGTGATGAACAGCAGGCACAATTAATCAATAAGATTAAAGCGTTTTATAGTTTAGTAGCCCTATTGTCCAATGTATTATTCTATTGATGCAGCTGATTGTCGGTTGAAGGTGCAAAGGATCTACATTTGTTTACGTGATATACGATTGGTTTGCACAAACTCTGTCGAAGAAGTAAAAATGATAGAATTGCACGAGGAGGCCCTCTCCTTAATCCACTCAAAGCAAACACCGGATCGAAACCAATCATTTAACACATCATTGGCTTGGCTTCTGCATATCCTCATTCAAACAAATAGGCAAGAAGTCTAACACCTGGAAGCGATGTTAAATTAGATTCAGAGCGGGCAGCGCCGACCAGGTCGGTCAGTTAAACATGCTAAAATCCAGCCTTCCTCAAGACCTGGTCGACGTCTAATCTAATCAAGAGACGTGTGAAAAGAACTCAAGGGAGTTGTTGATTTGCGTTAACAACAGATTTGTCTAGGGATGTCTGGCAAGACATCTAATCAACATCACGTATAAGAAAACAAGGTTTGCTTTGAGAATTAGACTGAAAACAGTCTTTTCACACGCTGATCCCTGTACGGTTATTCCCCCCTTTAAATGGATGTGGATTGAAAGAGGCTGAAGTCGTCTGGTCTGGGTCACAGATTTGACAGACATGCGGTGCGCAACAATCAAAGGAATAATATAGACTTGACTGTCGCCTATGGAAAAGTAACGTCAGTATCATAATATAATCTAAGAACATGTTATAGATTATATATAGGCTACAACAAGTTTGTCAGAATGTGACAATGTGAGGAATCGTTACATGAATAGAGCAACTAGTGGTTACAAATGTTGTGCTACCCAATATCTTTAATGTGACAAGGTATTTTCAATATTATTTGTCATTATGATTAAGGGACAGCCAAAGTCTTACCTTTTGCCAAGACACTCTTAACGGTGTCTGCTTGCCTTGCGGTGGCCTGCTCAATTAGGTCCATAGGCCGAGTAAGGTTAGACTTGAAATTTCTGTAGAGGTGCATCATATAATTCGGCAGGTGGTATCCAGATGAACGGTCGGTGCCAAAACGGTGCAAGGGTCCGATGTAAACTCCATCTTTAGCTTTAGGAATCCCATGAGCAAGCAGTAGGCCTACGAGCACAGATACGTGCAGCACCACACTAAAAGCTGCCAGTGAATGCATGTTGAGCCAACTTGGATGACCAATTCCCCTCTGAGAGATTATGGTGCTTTTATACCCTCACCCACCCCTTGCATATTTAACAAGTAGTCGAGAACATTAAAGGAAATTGACATGCGTCTTCAAGGCTTGCCATGACAGGCCATCATCCATTGAGTTGCTAATTTGCTGCCTGAGTGCATGTTTACGATGAGAAGAACCTCTATTTGCACCCTTCATCCATTACATCAAACATCAGGGCCATTCCGAATTTAGAGCTGTTACACAGCAAATGCACTGTAAGGAATAAAAACACCTTAAATCTCATTTTATGCCAAGAGAAAACGTCGGCTATATAGAAGACAAAGGCTAGTCATTCCTTATAAAAGTTGTGCCCGTAAATTGAAAGTTGTCTAAAATGAACAGCCAAAAGAAGCAGCATCTAATCAGGCCTGGCCAGTAGACATTTTCTACATTTTGTATTTAAAGACTGCTGCCACTTTTAATGCTCGTATAGCCTATGTTTATTATGTGTTTATTGTATGCACCTGCCCACCAAAGCAAATTCCTTGTCTGTGTAGGCTACACTTGGCGAATAAACCAGATTCTGATTGTAGGTGAGGCCAGATCAATGGATAAACAGGTATATGTCATGACAGTGTCCTAGCCAACAACAATCATATTTTAGGAAGATATGACACAAAAACAAGGCAATTTATTCCACTTTAAGGATCTGTCTTAGGATTCATAACCATCTGTACCTGAGGTGCTGATATGTGCTGGTGGACAGATGTAGGGAAAGCAATGCCCCGTTTGTGCGCATGCTCCGCCCAGTCTTTTATCCAGATAGTGGAATCCTTTCCTCCTAATTTTCCCGAGAAAAAAAAAACTTGTGGGGGAAGACAAATCAATGGAAGCAACATTTGTGGGATACATATTTAAGATACAAAGTTTTATGCTTGTATTTGGTGTATTTAAGCTGACAACAAATCAGTAATTTCGAAGAAAACACTTTTCTCCCGATTGGTGAAATGGTAAGTAGCCTAAAGTTTACCGATCTTTACCGCGACCACGCACGCATGTCGGTATAGTCGGCACAATGACTTTGTATGTTACTTTACAGTGTTTGTGAATAGCAAGCTTATCTCACCAACTTTAGTATGTTCATGTAAATAAGGTGTTCCCATGAAACAAATGTGTTGTGTTGGTGGCATGGATGGTTTCTAAAGTTTGTTTCACCGCTGCTGGCAAAACCAAGACGTTTCAAGACGTTTCAGTAGCCTGTGTATTATTCTACCAGTTGGCTGGCCTGGTTCCTTCGTAAATTCTGAAGACATCCATTCTATTCCCCAAATGATGGGTTTACTTGTTGATATCCTAGTAATTAACTGTATTTCAGTGTAGTCAGTATTATGAAATGTGGGTCCGTTTTGTTGTGCACATAATAATAGTCATGATTACACTTCAAGTCACCTGCCCAAATCTTAAAATCTAATCGGTTTAGGCTACAGATGGAGGCTACATCAAGTAGCCTAGCATACTCAAATAAGGTGAATATGTTAACTTAGTTGGCAGAAACCATTTTCCAAACCACGTTCAATCTAGTCAATCCAAGCGAAAGGTGGGAAGATGAAGATTAATCAATACTGGGGACATCGATACTGTTCAATCAATGCACCCCAATGGTATCTCTGGATTACAACACAATAACCAAGCAGGCGAGAAAGACTCGAGAACATTAAGAATTGTTCAAATTCCCCTCCCCCAGTTTTGATCGATTGTGTATTTTCTTAATCTAAACATAATTCTCGAGTCTTTGTTGTTGTTGTTGTACAATCCCACAGTAACAAAGTTTACACGCTTGTTGCTCTATTATGAAACTCAATCAAGCAAGTAACATGTAATCACAGCCAAAACTGTGAATGGGAATATATTTTGTTGACCTTTTACACAAACATTGCACACTTTCTGTTTTTTAATCAAGATTATTAAATTTGTGAACTCATCAGTAACAGCCACAGGCAGAAACATACCTTCCACCTGCAGGATCAACAGCCCAGTCTTGAGTCTTTTTTTTCTTCTTTTTTTTACTCAGGAAGGGAATTGCATAAGACAATAGAAAAGAACAACTTGAATCCAGACCACTCAGTTTTGTTTAGCATACTACACAATATTGTCTGTTTCCTTGATGCATCTATAGGAAGCATGTTTTAATAGTTTTATACATCACACTCATTACGGTATTCAAATGCAATGGATGTATTTGCCACTAGATGTCATTGCATTTACCATAATCATTGAGAGATTAAGCATCTAAACTATAGTTTTTTGTTATGCTGAACAATGTTTCAGAGAATGCATCTGTTGTACATGATACACAAATTTATGAACATATAATCTCTATAGGCAACACACCTCCATTCTATCTCCCTTTCTAATTTAATAGGAAGTCAAGGTTATGTCTAGATAGCAGTGAAAAGAGACTGATTGTTCTCTCATTTCAGATGAATGTCAGACAAAAGCCAGGACAGGATGTAGGAACTCCCAACAGGTGACATTGTCCTGACGCTTGTATCGTCCCCAGTGGATCAGCCAGCTGAAAGCATGCTACCATAGCCTAGAATCCATGACTGTCAGGACATCTGTTGGTTACCCCTGATTGGTTACCATTAAAAAGTTTTTGTCCAGATAAATACTTAGGGCAGCACTCAGCCCAGGCACATAGTTTATGAAGCAGTAGACAAGTAATGAGTAAGCCACTTCCTTTGTGATATATGAGCTACATTTGTAACCCATCTTAATAACATGCCTAAACAAAGTGTGCCTTTGGGAATGCACCAGAAAGCGCCCCTCTTTAAGACACAAGGAAGAATCGCAAATATCAAATGCAGTGCTTGGCTGAGGTGTTTGAATGTTTCATTCATCTGCTGTTGGAGTTGAGAGCCGGCAGGTCTTAATTTCACACAGTTTCACATTCACATTCATCAAAGACTTCTGTAGCGCAGCAGGAAGGAAGGAACAGGTGTGGCAGTGAGCAGTAAATGTACAGCAGATAACGGCAGAAAGTGGCTTCAACTACTTCACTTGGCATAATGCTTCATGAGTGTTACAGAAGGATACATTTGCTAATACGCCTGAACAAAATGTATGACCACTTCCCTTATGGAATGTTTTTGAGATTGCATCTGTAATGTTGCACCACTTATGAACGGATCACATAGACCCAATTTATTGTGTAAATAAGAAATGCACTTAGTTCAGCAAGCTGTGTGTAGCCACTACAGCTCTTTTAGAGATGATTGATTGGAGATAGCCCATGTTTTGTTGTTCCTGAGCTTCCATATTTGTACTTCTGTAGCTAGGGGACTTAGATTCCCAGGGATGTGCCCCCTGCATACTCCAGAAGAACACAACAGACCTCTGAAGCTAAACCTGAGATTAAGCCTGGTCTGTTTACCCAGCTGTATGTCTATTTACTCTCTAAGAAGCCACGCTTTAATTGCTAATGAATGAACTAATTAGTGCCATCATTCTGTGTTACGTTATGTCAACTTACATGCTGTGTACCTCCTTGCTGGGTTCACTGTTAATCACCCAATGGGCACAGTGGTAGTTTTCTCTATATCAGAGCCCTGGTTTGGTGCTAGTTGGTGTAATTGGTGTGCAGGGGGTTAAGCCCATATGTTTGTAAGGTCTGCTTTTGCTTGCATGTGGGAGGTAGGCTGTTGCCAGGAGTCTGAGCTGGTGATTGGATGGTAAACTGGCTGATGAGTAAGGCTCCCAGAGTCCGCCTCCACATCCTCTTTATGCATGCACGCGCACATACACACACACGCCGTCACCCACACACACACACAGCACTGAAAACAACACACCTCTTATGCACCAAGGGACACTCGTGCAAACACTGCCTCTCGCTCATACACACACACTTGCAACACTGTCACTTTCCGTCCCTGAGATGTGGAGCTGTGCTTCACTCATCGCGACTCCCCCTCTCCCATAGTGAGTTCACTGGCTGCCTGTGCTTCGTTCCCACTGAAGGACACTGTCATTGACTCATCCCACTCTTTATAAGGAGACGGTAATGATGCGAGACCGCCTGGCGTAGTGGAATCACCAGGCTGAGTTGCCTCAAAGACCAGAGGAGAGTCCAACCATGTCTGACTGAGAGTGGAGCTGCTGGAGAACTAGCTGTCATTTTCTGTCAAATTCATTTTTGGGGGGTTTACATTCTCAATCCACCATTTGTATTTTTTTTCTCATCTTGAAAACCCCTTGGATGGTGTGCGAAAAGGAGCGTCAGGTACTGTCACTGCATGGTTTCCCTGTCTGTGCTTTGCCCGATGGTGTCAAACGCAGACATACCAATGGTTCTTGGATTGTCTCGTGTATATTCATTTACTTTATATAGTGATTTCCAGTGACTGAATGGGTTTTGAATATTTATAAAAACTGTCATAAGACGAGGAAAAATTGTTGTTTATCACTTGAACAAGGTTGCTTTTCAGGGGCTGTTTGGAACCAGCAAAAAAAATCTGACCAGAAATGGGTACTATACCTATTATATACGTGTAACCCTATATATATATACTGTATATAAAGTCATATATGGTTCAATGACCCTTATTAACAAAAGTCGATGCTGGCCTGGACAGTGTTTAGCTCAATGCCTTGTGGCAGTATTTCTATGTTCCACTTATGGCTCAAAGTTATCATAGTGTGGTTATATTTGGTATCACATTGCATCTGGTTCCTTATTCTTCCTTTCTTGGATTTGTTTGTATTCCCAAAATGGCAGAATATGGCTTTAGTCTACACTCAAACAAAGTTGCAAGATGTACTTAAATTCTGTACTGCCTTCATGACAGTGTTGTTTCTGTGGTTTTATTATCAAAGGGTTTAGTGAAAGTGCAACATGGCTTAAAGAAGTGAATTTGACATCTTGCCTTTGTTTGGTCATTTCTGTGCCAGGATATTGTCAATTGGCCTTGTGGTGATGACAGTACATTGTGGTCAGTACTTGGTTTGTAAGAAATACGAAAGCCACATTACTTCAGCCTTGAAATCATAGGGGATAAAATTGCCATCTTGAAATGAAAAGAATTATAGACACAGTTCCAGAAATAGATTTGCAGTCCTGTTTTAAAAGATCGTTCACAGGTTTTGGTGGAAAAAATGAATTTGAATTTGAATGAGTTATTTTCAGTGTCATATGCAGAATAACTGGGGAGTTTTCGATCAGATTTAAATCCATCGGTGTCCTTCTGCTAGGGGAGTATAGTCACAACATAAGTATTTTGCTTTTTTCCATCTGATTAAAGCCACTAAGTAGATGTTATATTTTGGTTGGTCTGTTATTTTAGAAAACAACTGTCAGTGGGAAAGAAATGTATGCAACAGACTGCATGACTCTTAAGTGTTATTCTGAACCCACTGCATTCTTCCTGCACATGAGAAGACTTTCTATAGCCTAACTCTTGCAGTGCAATCAAATTATTACTGTCAATGGCGTATTATTTGTGGCCTTGATGTAGTCTGGCACCGAGAAGCCTATTTTGAATGGTAGTGCAGGGGAATATAGCTTGTGTTACATGGAGGTATGTTCTATGTGGCTTAGAAACACGGGCCATAATCTTTATTTTCTCCTACATGTAAAGATATCAGTCAGTAGAACAAAACATTTTTGACTTTTTGATTTAGAAGTGGATTGAGTCAGTGCACACTGTATCTGTGTATCAGATCTTGCCACTCTGAAAGCATCTGGGTTCATTATACCTTTTAAAGAATGTCTCAATGGCTGTCTTCATGTGTAACGCTGAGGTTGAAACAATATGATAATTATTTTTTTCCCGGGGAGGAAGCCCTGAGCTCATTTCCGTGCGGTGCTGCGATATTGGCCCAATGTCCTGTGGAGTCACACTTGTCCGTGACCTCTGAACTCCTTGATGAAAGACGTGCACAGCTGCGGGGAGGATGCTCACTCCCTGTCACACACAGCGTTTCCTGCCAAGGTGTGCAAGCGCTTCCTGGGTGTGGGTTGGGTGCTTTACAAGTGGCCTCACCATCTCGAAACGGTTTCTTTCGTTGGATGACTATGTGAGGGACTACACAGGTTGGGGTTTGTCTTTTATATGCTGAATTGAGCTTTTCTTTCAAAAGAAACCTGAGAAGGATCTGTTGATGTCACCTTTGGTACGTGTTCCAAGGACATCAACCATTCGTATCTAACTTCTGACAAAAAGCCTGAGGAGTCAGTCACACCTTGGACACCCTGGTCGAGCAAGTCCCAATGCAGACTAGCATTGTCTTTATTGAGTTGAGATCACCTCCGGACTACCCCCCCCCCCCCCCCCCCCCCGATCATAACAGAGGCAATGTTCCGCCGTGACACGCTTCAAAGTAAGGAGCAGCAAGGATGACTGACAAATGCAAGCAGTGCTGCTCTAGAAAATGTCCACATGAAGGCACAAAAGGACGAGAGTTTTTCTGTTCCTTCAGATGAATGGAAGAGGCTTGTGTGACCGTGAGGATGAATTAGAGATGTGTGCTTGCTTGCTCGGGATATGTTGCCAGCTAGGGTGGCATCATGCTTTAATAAAAAACACAATATCCGAGCTTTTTTTATCCTACCGTGTCTAGTTTTTCCACCTACATGGGGAAAAGATTATCTCCCAGAGGTTTCCCTCGTCGTGGAGTGTGTTCAGGGGGAGGGAGGTGGTGGTAGGGGGGGGTGATGCCCGTCCCCACAAACCCCCTACATCTCCTGTGAATGAGCAGCGCTTTGCATCCTTCCTCTTATTAGGCAGACCAGCGACAGATGCATCCTGCAGCTGCGCACTCCTTCCTGCCTGCTTTTAGACCCTTTTGTCTGGAAGGAGTTTCGACAGCAAAGTTAGGACACCAGCGGAATTTCAATGGGCAGAACCCTGAAAGGAGCAGTGCGGGGAATGGGGGAGACTGTGGGGGTGGGTGGGCTCTTCCTCAGTTTTCCATGGTCTCAAGCTCACTGTGCCTAATTGGAGAGTTTTGGCATGCGGTGCACTGCACCAATTTTGAAATAGCGATGCTTCTGAATGGACTTCTCCACCAACTGGAGTTGATGCACTGCTTTATGTACTCTCTTTTGGGGGGGGATGTGGGGGGGGCAGCTACACTTGACCAGTGTAGCTGGCTTTCATGTTGAATCTCAAAATGTCGGCCAATCGCCCTATTTCGTTTTTGGCTTGTTTTCAAGGTAGCTCACATGCTTTCAGACACAAGTCATTCATATTTAGCTTCATGTTGACACTCCTTTTCTGCTGTCGACATTCAGATGGTTCGCTCAATAAGTTTTGCTGCTGAGGAAATTGCAGATTGTCATTGCCTTTTTATTCGTTTTGTGAGCGGGTAACAGCTTCCTGGATGTGATTTCGAAATAAACAGGCAAAACGTCTTGATTGGCTGTCCAGGAGGATGTTTATGACCGCGGTCTATTTCTGCTGAGGCCTCCGCCCCAACTGCCTGCCTAGTTTGAAATGAAGGCTGGGAGTTCCCGGGGTTCATTCTATTTACACTACGCTATTTACGCTATTTACACCTCTCCAGAAGGCACTTTGCTGCTAAACTAAGAGTCTGAGTAACCGACTTGGAAGTGAAATGAATTCTATTTAGTTTAGCCTATTCCAAAATGGTTTCACTTCTTGGTGAAAGTAGAAAATGATCACACATCATGAATTCTTTGGGGTGGGGGAAACAGCCCTTGAAGGCCCCCGTCAGGAAATGTAAATTAAAACACACTTGCAGGAATTTAGACCATTTTGGTTTGATAAACGTCCATTTCTATGCAGCCTTTCCTGCTTTGTCCTGGGCTGGCAATGGCTGTTGGTGTTCTATGCAATGGATAGGCTAAGCCCTGGTCTATAGGGTCACCCTAAACACTATGGCAGCATGGTTGTGTCCGCAAGGAGAGGAAATATTAGACTTAAATTATTAGACTTAAGTGACAGATGCTTACTTTATTTGTATGAACGTAATCCTTAGCAAAAATAAGGGAAAACCCCTCAAAATGTCTCAGAGAGAGAAAGAAGGGAAGAAACCATATAAGGAGCAATTCAGTTAAGGATCCTCTCATCCATAGACAGTGGGTAGTCCTTCATCCTGTTTAAAGGAGTTTTAGTTTGTATAGAACTTCATTAGAGCTGTAAGTGGTTAGTCTGCGACTCAGTCAGAACAGCATCTCAAATAGTGAAGCTGTGGCCAGTGTTGAAATTCCTCAAATCATTCAAACAAAACATGAACACAGCAATCATCTTTGACAAGTTTTTACATTTACAAGAGCAATATTTTTATATTGACGTGAGTGCACCTGATGATTGGTTGATGTCCTGTAACTAGATGAGAAGCCCATTGTCCATTGTGTTTTTCTGTATCACAATAGTTCTAATAATAACCCTAACACTATACAACCAATTGGGTCAGTTGGGATACACGCAGATAACGTGACACTTGTGGTCTGCCATTTTGCTCCTGGTCTTTATTTGTGCTTTCCTACAGTACAAGAGCCAATTGTGTCTACTCCGTGCACTGTCCGTCCCTGTGAAAGCAAGCTCGGCTGAAGCCATCTGGCCACCAGATGTACCACCGTTTCTCTTGGCACCCTCCGTAGAGACACGAGGTTCCAGTGTCAATCTCACAGCACAACGGCCGTGCGATCGGACTGAACAAAAGAGGAGTGAGATATAGGGGTCGCTCAGTGTTACCTTTACAGCCTGTTAGCAGTGCCAGCTAAAGGGGCATTCTGGTTGCGAGGGGTGTTTTTCTTTGTTCCTGCACGGAGGGGTTGGTCGGGGTGATCTTGAAACAGGAGAGTTTTTTTTTTTTTGGTTCGGTGGGATGTGACGGCAAGTTATTTTTCGGAACATGGCGGAAAGCAAGCGGGAGATGCAAAGGGATGGGACAGCAGAGCACTCACCCATTAGAACGTAAGACTCTTGGTCCGATTTGCAGTTTGTGGTGTCCTAGTCGGTGCATGCACAGAAATCCTTCTGTCATGTCACAGGAAGATAGAAGGCAGTATCAACAACTGAATTCTTAGAGACAGTGATTGTAATGTATTTGGTCATGTAGTGTAGTTCAGTTGAGTTGTATTTCCCCTTTCTAAAGTTATTTTCCTCAAGATTTTATGTAACACAGTACTTTCATTTTGACTTTATAGACACACTGTCATCACAATAAACCGATCATTGAGCTATTTCCACCCGTTATCTGCTATTTGTGATCTGACAAAGTTCGTTCCCATACAGTTCTATCGTTTAGTGGCGTACTGCAGTGTGCTCTGCGGTGGACTTGTTACTCCCTTGAGAAGAGAACCCTGCTACTGAAGCATTTAACTCCCTCTGTTCAAGGCTGAACTTCCCACTCACTCTCAGGCACAACAAAGGGGATGGAGAGGGAGGGAGAGACAGAAAAAGAGAGAGATGGAAGGCAGGAGTGGCACGCCAGTCTGCTGAAATGTTTTTGGGACCAACCCCATTAGAGTGTGTGGGTATGTTCAAAGCAGAAGATTGCACAGGGGTCACTGAACTTTTGGGGCGCACAGATAATACCCCCTCAAACATCCCCCTCAGTCATCGTCTCATGTCTTTGTATCCCCCTGGGGTAAGACTTGGAATTTGGCAGAGTGTGTTGTGTTTCTCTGTACATATGTGTGCATACACGTGTGTGTGTGTGTGTGTTGTGATATGTATGCCTGCATCTCCCCGGCTGTGTCTGTGCGTCTGTGTTTCTCGTTATGTGTTTATGTCTGTATTTGTGTGTGTGTGTGTGTGTGTGTGTGTGTGTGTAAGGGTTGGGGATGGCGGGGGCAGTTGGGACGTTGCCAGCTCTGTGTGAGATGTGGAGGAGCACTGTTGGCTGTGTCCTGCTAGTTTGTCGGATCACTCGTTTGTTTATCTGCAGAGCTCAGTGCAAAACCCCTGTTTACTCAGGGGACTACAGGAGACGCCTGCCTGGCTTGTTTGGGAGGCCAGTGCTCCACATCAAGTGGGCTTCAATTAACATACAAATACATCCACGCTGAAGACGACACCCTCCATAGTCTTGGCAGAGAAATATTACCAATCTGCCAACAGTCAAGTTCAGTGTTGATTTGTGTTTAGGCTGGTTCATTCATGTTTAGACAGGTCTCTATCGGACAAGTGGACTGCGGTGGGTGTCAGTCATATAGAGATAAAAAGAAATACCAATAGGAGGTATGCAAAAGGACACAAGTTGTGCACAATGACATCTTTGGGTTCACACTATGAAGTACCAATTATTTTCAAATCAACACAGAAAATGATAGTTTTGGACACAGATTCAACAGGTTCCTATGCCCTGGATTTCTCTCTCTCTGGATTTCACAGCTCTCTTCCGGTGTGAAACGAGCGTTATGTCTCTCTGCGTATGTGCTTGTGTGTAAATATGCAGCGTGTGTTATTGGCCTCTTTATCCACAAGTTCCGCTACAATGTCATTCACAGCTGCTTGTGGAGCATGGGTACAACTGCCAGCGCAGCGCCACAAGCCGTCGCCTCCGCATCGCCACTTGAAAGTGTTCATGGCAACGGGATGGCAGACAGCAGGCAGTCGCTTAGCGTGAGCTCCTTCCAGACGGTCAACATCCACAACAACAAGGCCAAGTCCATAATCACCAACAAGGTGGCACCCGTCGTCATCACGTAAGCCTCCCGCTGCCGCCGGCCCCCGAATGAGTGTTTGGTCAATTGGATGTTAATCCCCCCCAGCGCTTTGATCACCCCCCCACCCCCTACCTCTCTTTGCTGTTTGTTTGTGGTCCTGTTTAATCTCACTTTGTCTACCACTGGAATTAAATAAGGAGATGGAGGTGATATTGTAGGTTGGGATTACCGACACGCAAATCAAAATGCAGTTGCTTCTTGGTGAAGCCGACGTGTTTGTTCTGATCGGTGGTTTTTGTTTGCTGCAGGTACAACTGCAGACAGGAGTTTCAGATCCACGATGACGTCCTCAGAACGAATTATAAAGTGGGTCGGATATCAGATACGATGCCTGAACATTATTTGGTTCTGGTAAGGAAAGAACACCAACATCCCAGGCATTCACCCTCCTCAATATCTCCATGCCCCCTCCCCCCCACACACACCCACCACACACACATATACACACACACACACACACACACACACACAGACACACACACAGACAAACACACATTTATAAATACCCTTTAAAAAAAATCCAATACTTGGAGTTGACTCCAGCCAGCCTTGTGCTTACTCATTTCACGTAAATGTGCTCAATTTGCAGAGCAAGCCCAAAGGACATTGTCATGCGCCGTGTTTTCTGATGATGTGTAGCCGCTGAGTGGGGAGCGTTGTCACCTCCCTCTTAGGACTTTGATCTGCTGTCACCTGCAACCGGGCTAATTAGGCATGCGATCATCCCCATTGTTAGACGAGAGCTTCTGTTTACTCACTTAGACGACCGGTTGGGCCTAATAGCACCACAGTATTCACAATTGCTAATGAATGACGAGGGCCTGAAGACCATGTTCTAACATGACCCCTACTCCCCCCCCCCCCCCCCCCCCCCGGCTGTCCTGATGTTAATTGATTTGGATGTCCTATAGGGGGAGTACTTCATGGTGCAGGACGTGTACAGCAAGGCGGACGTCCTCAACACCACAGGCATCTACGGGGCGCCCAACTTCCGCCAAGTTAAAGGGGCCAGCCCTCTGTTTGGAATGGGCCAACCCAGTCTGAATGGTTTCAAACAGGTCCTCCAACGGCTCCAGGGCCAAGGATTCGAGGTCAGTAGCCCTTTTTTACGGTTATTTTCTCAGTCTACCAAACGCTTGTCATATTGTTTTGTGTCACAACAACACTGGGCTAAGGTGTGCAGGTGCCGTTGTCTTGTTGTCTCACTGGGCCTTTTTCTTCACGTGTTTTCTGTAAATATTTGAAGAGTCAAGTGTCTCTGCCTCTGTGGGTAAGAGATAGAACTAGGCAAACAGAGACTCCCATTCATGTGGAAGGAGCATGGAAAAAAATGAATATCTGTCTGGTTACAGCAGATGGAAATGGACTGTCACTGAAATAAAATGACCAAATCACAAAGGGGCACGCTATAAATTCCTTTCCCATGTGGTTTATGTTGGAATGAAAATTCAGGCTTAGTTTTGGAGGCCCATGCAAGCAAAGACACTCAGGCCATCCAACTGAAAATATATATATTATATTATTGGGTGTACTCAAATCTTTTGCGAGCACAACCATTGTTCTGTCTCATATATATTTATAATTATTTTCCCACCCCTAAAAAAAAACTTGAATATTTGCACTACATAGACAACGTAGGTGTCAAAATGTTCGCCTTGGTCCCATTTTTTTTGCAGTTTTTGTGGTAAAAAGTGCGTTGTGTGGCACAAGGGAATTCAATGCTAGCCTAACGTCACAACGTCATCACACGTTAGTAACAACGCATAGATACGTTGTTCTAGTAAGACAGGCGGCGATATCGGCGAGCCCTCAGCATTAATACCATAACTAAAAGTCTAGGAAAGTTGAGGCTACTTTTCGCTAGGTACCTACGAACATGTCTTAAACTGCTAGACAAGTAGGTTCCCCTTTGTTCTTTTGGTGAGCAGTCTCACAAGCCCTACTTACCTGGCGTTATGGAGCCAACTAGCTAAATACTTATTTAGCACTAGCGTTGCTACCGGCATATACCTACAGCTGGCAGCTGTGCTCCATTTTGCTCCTAGATTCAGACCTAGCCCTGGTAAATATTGTTGATATTCACAGCCTGGAAACATACCCATCTGCAACAGACAGAAGCACACCCCACAATTTCCCCACAATTTCCCCAGAAATTGTACCTTTCCTAGTTTCTAAATTATATTTCTTATTCTGTGTGCAGGAGGTGATTTTCTTCTGTGTGCGAGAAGAGCCGGTGGTCTTCCTTCACTTGGAGGACAACTTTGTACCGTACACCCCCAGGAGGAAAGAGAACCTCCATGAGAACCTTCATGGCCTGGACAAGGAGGAGCAGGTGGAGAACCTGGAGCTAAATATCCGAAAAGAGGTCCGTCATGTCACAACGATGCAGTTATCTCTTGACCCTTTACAGAGTCCACAATGATGATCCAGCTTCAATGGGCCTGGAAATTCATGTACTTCCTCAAATACTAAATGGACTGGACTAAATGGACTGCATTTAAGAAGCGCTTTTTTGTAACTTTACGGCAGGCAATGCAGATACTAAGTCACAAATTAGATATTTTAAAATCGCTGTGATGTTAAACTGTATTTAATTTCCCTCCCCTAGCTCAACGACTTTGCCAAACTCAACGAGAACGTGTTCTATGTCTACAACGACATCGAGCACTTCAAGGACGAGCCCCAGAAGATGGCCATTGCGTGCGAGGAGGACATTCACGTCACTGAGGAGGTCTACAAGAGACCCATGTTCACCTCGCCGCTCTACAGGTGCTGTTTACCTAGCCTTTATTAGCATCCGTTGCTAGCAAGCCACCTCAGGGCCCCACAACGTCATAGTGGCATGGTTTAGATAAACCCCCGCTGCAAGCGAGCAGAGCAGTGCAAGCAAGAGAGCCAGGTTGTAAATAGAGGAGCTTGTTTGTGCAATGGCTGAGTGGCCTGCTTTGTGAAGGAGGAAGATTGCGGCATCCTGTTTGTAATCAGATCAGCGTTGCCGGAGGTTTTATTGATATGTAATGACTAGCTCACAACATTTCCAGGCCAAGTGAATATGTCATCCCCTCTGCCCCCAACCCTCCCAGTACACTCAAACCATCTGGGCAACAGCAAATCCTTTGAGAATTCCCTGTCCTAAACATCAAGCATAGGAAAGGGATGTTTTGATGCAGCGCTTTTTAACATGAGGGGTAAAAAGAGTATTTAAGAGGCCAGTCCTTTATGCGAATGGGTATCTGCCCACAAGTCCCCCTGTACAATTGAGCCGGGTGTTTCCAATATGTGAGATCGACGCCATGCCGCTCAGACCTGCTGCAGATCGGTCCTGTCTTGTTGTTCTTTCACGTTTACTGTGTTTCACCCGCTTTGAGGCCATGTTGACAAAACAGACACCATATTTTTTTCCTCCAACAATTTCATAACAGTTGTCTTCTCTTTGTCTCCCATGTGTCTTTGGGTCTGCCTACCTGTGTTTATCCAATCTCAGATACCACAGACTGCCACTGCCGATGGAGGGCGCTCCTCTGGAAGAGGACTTCGATGTCTTTGTCAGCATTCTCAGGGTAAGAGACCGTTGTCGTCATGGTCTAACTGATAAGTCTCAACCCCCTCATTACGACTCCTGTATTGCTATATTAGGGATTAGGTTCCTCCTTTTTTCACTCTCTCTTCAACAATTTGTTTTGATGTGCCATTAAGAATATTCACGAGTGGAACATTCTAGAACATCTGGAGTATCTCAGGGAGGTGGACGGAAGGCCAAATGAGCTTTGTGTTAACACTGCCTGGGCCTGTCACCGTGTACGCGCCATCAATCCCCCAATAATCATAATAGTTATGAATATGACACAAGGCTTTGAGTCTAAACTGCGGAGCCTCGGTCGACCCCTTGGCAGTAGAGGGAGACAGGGACGTCCGCTCACAGTGTTGTATGGTTTCCGTCTTGGGACAGGATGTGCCAAGTCCTTTGGTTGCGTTTGGCCTTTTTTGGAATGACTTGTGTATAGAGGACTGTCCTGTTCCCTGCGGTTGGAAAATGGTTCCATTTTTGGCAAGTATGGGTCCAGTGGTCTACTGAATTCTCTCTCTCATTTTCTCTCTTTTTCACTGCAACACACACACACACAGAGATGGCAGTGTTGTTCTGCTGTGTCTCATCTCTGTTTGCTAAGTGACTATAGCTCATGTTTGCAAGACTGGTGACTGCTTCCTGCATGGTCTCTTACTTCCTGGTATAGAAGTTGAAAGAGGGCTAAAGTTCAAACTGCAGGTTTTCTCATTTTAAGTGTTATAGTCTGCTAAAGGAAGTTTGCCAAGATGCAAAATTGGGATTTCACGATTTCAGTCACTTGATCCACAGTGTCATATTCTGAGTAGCAGCAGTTAAACGGCGGATTTTGACTTTTCAGCTCTAAAGGCGAGTTGTCTTGTCTCATTTGTTCCGAGAGAGACACCTGTATGCGCTGTATACTTTTTATGGTCATTGTAGAGAAAACTTTATAGACCTTACCCGTTGCTTTCATTGTTGCCGTGAAGTAACATACAGGTGCTGGTTTTTAGGAGACCCCTCAACTGCTGCTGCGTACCGACCCGCCCAGGCCCCCGCCGGCCCTGCTGTTCAGCTGCCAGGTGGGAGTGGGCCGCACCAACCTGGCCATGATCCTGGGCACCTTGGTCATGAACCGCCTAAAGGGCACGGCAGAGCTTGAGTAAGACCTTAACACAGTCCCACTGGGAAAAGCTAAAAAAAATTATGTTGTGGGAAATGGCATCATCTGACACATCACACATTTGTCGTAACACTTCGTAGCAATACTGCGTAAAACGATGTAGGATTTCAGGATGTTGATAAGGCTGTGCGTGTTTTCAGGAACGAGGAGGTTCCGCCGTCCAAACCGAAGCCACTTTTCCAGGTCATCCAGAACTTGGTCAACAAGCTCCCTAACGGGCAACAGGTGATGGAAGAGGTGAGTGATACAAGCACATTTGCATTATCATGCTGAAAAAATGTTCATATGCGTTTCATATTGTAAATGAATGGAAGATTCATGCTTTCAGAAATTCATGCTGACAACTTCAAACTTTTTTGTGCGTCAGGTGGACCACGCTATTGGCCTTTGTTCAGAAATGCACAACATCAAAGACGCCATATATGAATATAAGAAGAAGCTGGAGGGGATAGGAGAAGATTATCAGATTCAGGTGAGACGTGCAGTACATTACAGCTGCCGTGTTGTTTTTTAAATCTAGTAAGTCGGCATGAAAGCCCTTTATCCACTAAGGTGCTCAGCCCATCAGAGCTGTGAATGTGTAATGACCTGAGAGCATGTTAGTGCTGTACCTGCACACCTTTTGGAAATGAGACAGGCGGGGATCAAAGCAGTTCGGACAACAGCTTTCCTTTTCTGACTGCACTCCTTGATCTTTACCGTGGCCAGCCAATTAGGCGTAACACGTGTACAAGCTGACAAGAAGTCCAACAGGGGCTGGGATTAATGTGAACAATTTCAAACTAGCTAGCACTATGTTGAAGGGTCTAATGTCTTGTCATCTCTACCAGGGAAGCAGTACCAAAGACTACTTTCTTCAGCGAACAATGCAGAGCTTGGAGCGTTACTTTTATTTGATAGTGTTCAACGCGTACCTCCACGAACAGGTTAGACTCATTATTTCACCTCGCCCTGAACGGTTTGATCATTTTGCTCATGTAGTCGTATGAAAATTAAATATTTGTTTTTAGTTTTTGTTTGTTTCATTAACGGTATGTTGTCTCTGTGTGGCGTCTGGCAGTATCCTCTGGCGTTTGCGTGTAACTTCAGCCAGTGGATGTGTGCACACGCGTGGGTGTACAGGCTCCTGGCCTGTATGGACCTGTCTGGGATGTCTGCCCCCGCCGACCTCGTCACCAGAGGGGCACGCGTCTTGGTAACCTCCCATACTTTCTCTTTACTGTCCAAAATGGACCCATGTTTTGTAATACATTTGTAATAACTATTATATGAAGAAAAAAATGTATAAAGGTGTTCTAAACATTTCAATTAATGTTTTACAGTGTATAAACAAATGGGTTTGTAAGTTGACTGTGTGTGTGTGTGTGTGTGTGTGCGCGCGCACGTGCGTTTAGGTTGCTGATGAGTACTTGGCCCCAGACGTGCTCAGCACCATGAAAGAGATGAAGGTTGCCAATTTCAGACGCGTGCCCAAGATGCCAATCTACGGGATGGCACAGCCCACAGCAGAGGTAAAATCTCCAAGCAACATAGAATATTACATTAGATGATGCAATGTACAATAAAAAGGTTAATATTGTAGGGGATACCTTTGCATTCTAGAGATTGACTGAAACCAACTGGACACATTACGTTTAATGGGCCATAACTGCTGTCCAAACTTTTGTGTGTTTGTCTGTGTCTATGCGCAGGCAACGGCCGCAGTGTTGGCCCACCTGACGGACGAGAAACGTAAACACAGCCACGTTCTCTGGGTGAACCTGCAGGAGGAGCTGGTGCTGGAGGGGAACGGCCAGGTGTTCATCCCCAGAGAGCCCTCCTGTCTGGACCAGGACATCTCTGTCCCAGCCTCTGACACCCAGCAACTGGAGGTGACTCTTTCTTACCTGTTCACTTTTGCATGACACCCAAGTCAAATCCACTGGGTCTGACTGTAGGTATCTGTTAAATTGATTGATCTCTCAACAATTGGTAGATTCTAACCTACAGCTACATCTTGGTAAGCAAGGAGCTGCTATGTGTGTGTGCCATGTTTTCCCCATAATAATGCACCCCCCACTCACCCACCCATCCACCTCCCTTGTCCTCAGAAACTAGAGACAGCCCTGAAGGAGGAGATCCTGAGGGCCCAGAAGTGGTTGGAGGTGATCCTGGAGCAGGAGAAGCAGATGAAGATGTTCAAAAACTGCCTGACTGTGCAGGAAGTGTTCAGCCAGCAGGAGAGCGTTCACCACGGCCTCATTTACAGACGCATCCCCCTGGACGACTGCAGCGCGCCCAGAGAGGAGGTAACGTCTGGCAGACATGTGCGCACCCACACACACTTTCTTGTCTGACTTCATGATCAATAAAAACCAGAGTCAAGCCCAAATCAAAGATAACTTATTACAGCCACCTAAAAGAGCATCCCTACTGCAGACAGTTAGAGATACAACATGAAGCTCCCCCTAGTGGTACAAGGTGTTATATGTAACCACTGATTGTGAGCTCAGTAGTGTTTGTGTGTGCGTGTGGTGTGACTCTCCTCAGGACTTTGACAAGCTAATGGAGGCCATGAAGTCTACCTTGGCAGAGGACTCCCACTCGGCCTTTGTCTTCAACTGCTCTAATGGCAAGGGCAGGACCACCACAGCCATGGTCATGGCTTCTCTCACTCTCTGGCACTTCAACGTAAGGGGCTGCTTGAAACACAACATTGAGGGGCATTCAGGGGCGAGAGGAGGATTCTGAGGAAATGGCATCATTTTCTTTTTTTAAGGAATTCATTCTGAAGTTGTTCTTTATTTGTTAAGTATTGTAAAAGTTAGTTCATATAAAATGGTCATTTAGACAGGGCATTGTTGATGCCCTCTTTCTCTATGTAGGGCTTCCCTGAGTTTGGCGATGATGAGATAGTGAGTGTTCCTGATGCCAAGTACACCAAGGGGGAATTTGAGGTAGGTAATGCTCTTGCTTCTGTTGTATTCTGCCACTCTTGTTTTTGGGATGGAGGAATGTCTGGTGATATCCAAGTTGGATATCAACCGTCTGGTGTGTGGTTTAGCTGTTTCCCTGTCAGCCCCCCCCCCCCTTTCACAACACCACAGTTCAGTCTCATTTTGACAAATAACCAATCATTTATGACTAATAAATATCCACCTTGCTCCAAAAACCTTACTTCAAAAGCCACCACAAAACGGAGCATGGAATATCCCTGCGCTTTCTACACCTTCCCCTCGCACCCAAAGACTGAAAAGAGCCCACAGTGTCCAAACAAATACAGAGGCCATATTCATTCTACTGAAATAGTCCCCTCTGAAAGCGAGCGGGGGGGGAGGTGGGGGTGGGGCTTCACCAGGGTTTGACCGTGAATCAGCGCTGTCTTAATGGAACCTGCTGGGTCAGTGTTTAGAGCTGTAAACATGGCCACTGTGAAAGAGGCCAGACTTGGCGGGCTTGGCTCACAAAGGCCGCATACCGTTCACTGCGGCCCAACAGGGGCCAGCGTCTGGGACATACAGGGTGGTTGCCATGGGAAACTTCTGGTTCAGTTCTAGCCGCGCTCCGTGAGGTGAGATGTGACTCTCTATTGTGGTGTTCTGATGCCTCAGTGAATCGTGCACAGCCTGGTAAATGCCGCCCACAGTGAAATGCTGAGCTGTCTGTGGAAACCTTAGGGCTCAGTCAACCTTGATATGGTGACGGTAATGTTGGTGTTTCCCAGTGTATATCTGTATAGTTTTTGTATGTACTGTACACGTGTGCAGCCTGATGTTTTCATCATGAACTGTATGTCCCAAATAGCTTTTCATCTGTTCAATCTGGGACATTACCATTAAATGTGATCTCTTTCAGTTTTTTTCTTTCTCTCTCTCCCCCCTCCTCTATGTGCACGCACGCGCACACACACAGAATATATTATATATATATATACACAAAATAAAAGCAGTATCCCTATCAACGCTTGTAAAATCAAAGCAGTTAAACCGAAAACACAAACCGATGCATGCAGAATTCCATGTCAGCGCTCTCTTCTGAGCTTGCCAAATAGCCACTGCAGCACACAGACAGGTGTTGGACTCGGCACCAAAGTCAGAATTGAGGTAGTCTAAGAAAACATTACATAACGAAAGAAAGTTTCTAACCGAAAACTGTATTTGTACTCAAATGAATGCAAAAAAAATGTCCGCACTCACATTAACTATTGATGTAGCTGCCAAAGCTGATATCAAACTTGCATCCCCTGAACTGTTGTATAGTGCCGAGGGCTGTGGATAGTGGGTGCTGATGTCACTATTTGGCTGACACGCATTGTTGTGGGGTTACAGGGTTTGGCCTGCAAGTCTGGTCTGGTCATGCGTACGTACTGTAAGACAGGGTCTACTGGGCCAGCTTCAGTAGGTTGACAACACGTTGCATAAACAGCACAACGGTGGGACGAGGCTCTACACTCCTCCCCACCAAAAGCAGGTCATGACTAATAGCTCTGTTGGCAGCCACTTGGGTCATGCTGGTTGTGAATGCTTCGCACCAGCTGGTGCACAGTTTCCACTACTAACTAATGTTTCTCTTAAACTTTCCAAAAGACCAAGGTTGTTTTTTAGCAACTTTTAGCACATTTTCCAAAAGCCACTAGCGACTTTTGTGTGATTTTTTTCCCACACAGTGCTTGTCAGCATCCGACTGCATGTAACTTCAGAATTCTGGTATCATACTGTTTTTTTTGGCTTGAGTACCAACACTGTACCCGAGTGCCGTTTTTTGTGACAACGCTGAGTGTGTGTGTATGTACGGGTGTCAGATGGCTGAGCGGTTAGGGAGTCGGGCTATTAATCAGAAGGTTGTTGGTTCGATTCCCGGCTGTGCCAAATGACGTTGTGTCCTTGGGCAAGGCACTTCACCCTACTTGCCTCGGAGGGAATGTCCCTGTACTTACTCTAAGTCGCTCTGGATAAGAGTGTCTGCTAAATGACTAAATGTAAATGTGTGTCCAGGTGGTGATGCAGCTAGTGCGCCTGTTGCCGGATGGCCACAGGATGAAGAGAGAGGTGGACATGGCCCTGGACTCGGTCAGTGAGACCATGACCCCCATGCACTACCACCTGAGGGAGATCATCATCTGCACCTACAGACAGGTATGGGGCGACACACATACTCGCAGAGCTCCTCTGAATTTGTGACAGTTACATGGCCTCACCAGACCTATATGGGTGTAGCATTAATCATGCAAATACATTGGAATGACTCATTCCACAAAGTATGGGTTCTTTTCAATTGAGGTAAAGATGAAGTAGCAAAGGTCTCGAATGACCCTGTTGCTGCACGTGGAGTTTAAGCTGCAGTTCCTTCTGATGTCCCATAGATGGTGGTAAAATCTTATTCTGGTAGTTGAAGCTCCGGTTGAAGACTTTTGAATAGAATTGACCCAGTATTAACTGTATGTGATTAACCATGAGCATTAGTCAGTTGCTAAGTACCAGTAATGCATTTAAATGTCCCCTAGCAGCAAGTGAATAACGTCACATCCTCACACTTCCCTTTCTGTTTGGCTCAAGGTTTTGTTGATACCCCAGAATGAAAATGTACAAGCTGTTTTTCTAGAGCTATCGATTACCTGAGGAACTTTGAGAAATGAGGTCCCTATTTTGTTAAACGGCTTGTAAACCCATTGATTTTAAAGTCTGTCGGGGGCTGAGAAATCAAGTTTTCGATTCTATGAAACAAATGCTAACAATGAAAGCGTTGCCTCTGTCTTGTCTGTGTAGATTTGGTTTGTGACAGTGTAGGCGGCTACACTGGAGGCAGCAGTTTGGACAGGACCCCTGCTCTGTTTTAGCCATTTGTAATGCAGACTATAATCAATGTGCTTCTGTGCAGTCAGTCAGCTCTGCACATGAGCTAGAGGTACCCAGCCCTGTCTCCACAATATCAATGGGCCTCATTGTCCTACCAGCTCTCTGTCTCTCCCTCCGCCCCCCCCCCCCCCCCCCAGCCCCCCCAACCCCGTTCTTCTCTGCCCCTGCTTGGCTCCCTCTTCGCTCTCGCTCGTTCACTCGCTTGCGTTCTTTTTCCCTCTTCTTTTTCTCACTCTTTCTCTATTTGTCAATCGCTTGGTTTCGAGACCTTCTCTTTCTTCTTGCCTCGGTCTCGCTTGACTCCAACCTCTCATTCCAGCTCTTTCTGGATGTTTGTTTTAAATGTATTTGCATCGTCCTTCTGTTCACGGAAGACATGCCTCTAACTGCTCCACACGCACCGGTACATCACTAATACACCTTTTCTTTTCATGTATTTTCTCCTTTTTAGGATTAGGTGGTTTATCTTTTTTTTTTTTACTTGACGTCATTACATGTGTTGTATGAAGAGTCTTTGTGCTTCCTGTGGAGTACCTGTCATGGGTGATTATCTCCCAGCCTGCAGCAGGAAGAACCCCCCAGCTTCCTCCCTTCCTTCCCCACTCGGAGCCCCCTTTGCAGGGCGTGCTGAGGTTGGCACCCCTGTTCCCTCCTGGTCTTTGGCCTTAGCGCTGCGCCATCGGGCCCAGGTGATAAACAGTGCCAGATGTGGCTGGATGGGGTAAAGAAAAGCAGAGATCGGGAATGGGGAGCAAGACCCCCCCCCCCTCACATTTACCACCATCTAGCCCCCCCCACCTCCGCATACCACTGACAGTGGTTGGAAAATGTGTCTTTTATAGACAGAAATGGACCTAAAACCATGAGCGTGTGCTCTTGGAGCAGACTCAGGGGGTCGGGTCTGTTCTCAAGGCTTAAGTGGGGGTTGGGGAGATGGGGGGGGGGGGGGGATTGGTATTCACTGTAAATCCCTTTTGCCGACCACGCATGACGCACAGTTCCAGACGGGCCCTTGGTGGTCAGCGGGGAGTCCCGGCCAAGGCACACTCCCTCGGTCTGGGGGGACGCCTTCATACATCCTCCCCTCCTCCTTCACCCTCTCTGACGCAGAATCAGCTGGAGGACCATTTCTCTGTAATGAGGAGCTGGTGGAGTATGCTTTGTCCACAATTTGTCTTGTAACTAGTGAACATCTGTATTTTTCTAAAACTTTAACCCTCCAAGTTCATAGGAGACAACATAACATGGGAAACCCAGCAGTCACTCCATGCCTGTCAACATTTTGTGAATGGACGGAAAGATCCAATTGTTGGGGTCTATCAATTGATCTATCCTTAGCAAGCAACAGCTAAGTTGCCCTGCATCCCATGCTGGGAACACAAACACCAATTATTCTCATCCCTGCTGAGAAAGTCCTCTCGGAGTGAATGAAAAGCTGACCACGCTCTGCGTGCGTTACTTAAAGAAAGGCCCTCATGGTTTGGACGGCGCAGCGGAAAAATATTTTCAGAAAGGGGAGAATGTTGTGAGCAGGTTTTTTGAGGCTAGGTAACGGACGTCACCGGGAAAGCAAGGATTGGAGCTCTAGATTTTGAAAGGGGGGGGGGGGGTGGTCTGCTGACTGAAGCTGAAAGGTTCAACAAAGTGGGCAAGGGAGGGAGAGAGACTTGGAGAGAGAGGGAACAAAATTATATGGTGCACAAGGAGTGGGCGATATGGCCAAAATCTTCTATCACGGTAATTTTATATCATGGTTACGGTATATATTACGGTATAGTAATTGTTCTGTAAATATGTAAAACAAGATGTTACTGGCTATTATTTAAAGGCAACGACAGTACGAGCTTTGCGATTGGCTGATGCGCAGTCCTGCAATTCGCGTGGTGACCTACTCACAGCTCTATACAGATCCGTAATGCCCTCCAACAAAAATTTCAAAATGAGTTTTACTATCTATATCTAACTTCGGTTTCGGTTTATCAACCTCGTTAAAGCTCGGTCGATACGTTAAAGCCTCAGTTTGATATTTCCCGGTCTTGTATCACCCGATGCATGACTCTCTGGATTGGCACCCCATAGCATCTGATATTTACACAGATAACAGACATCCTTCTCTTGAATTCAACAACAAAGACGGTATAATGTGAGACTTCTGTCTCCCCTTCTTTTGGATGCGATATCAAGACGAAATCCTTCACTCTTTGAATCGCGCGCGCTCCCGCGAGGGGGTGCCAATCCAGAGAGTCATGCATCGGGTGATGCAACAACTGTATAGCCAAATCTCTCCCGGAAGACACATTTCTACCGTCGCACATACCGTCATATCGCCCAGCCCTATGGTGCACAGATTGCTAAACTATAGAATTAATAAACCAAATTTAGCAGTCAATTGGAGCGGTTTGATCAAAAATCTATACTATGTGTGTATATATATATATATATATATACACACACACACACACACACACACACACACACACACACACACACACACACACACACACACACACACATACATACATACATACATACATATACATATACATATACATATATATACATACATATACATACATACATACATACATACATACATACATACATACATACATACATACATACATACACACACACAACTTTTTTTTTTTTTTTTTATCCCTCATGGACCAGCAGCCTTTCACCCTTGTGTAGGGTTCTGGGTGGAAGCTAATGTCCGAGGGCAACATTGGGGTAAAGGACCTCTCACTCTCCTGAAACAGGTTCTTATGCCCGAAGTGCATAAGAGCCCGAGAAAGAAAGGGCCTCTCAGTTGAGTGTAGAGGGGCTTGAGAAGGGGGTGGGGGGGTAGGACTTGGGGTGGCGGGCAGGCTTGTTTTTATTTCTAATTCCCAGTCTTTTACATGCTACTGCCAATGGCAATATTTGTGGTAGCAGTCTACGAAAAGGACTTATTTGGGCCAGGATCGGGTTGCCTGGTTCTTCAAATCAAGTTTGAGCAGGTGCAACCAGGTGAACATTTCGGAGGTTTGAGCAGAGTCTTATTTAGTTCCAGATTGTAGGGACTTCTGCCAATGGTGACCCTTGGCTACTATTCTGTGGCACTGCAAAGGCCTGAAATGTGGGGGAGAAATTCTGTGGGGATAAACAAATCTATTCGCCTGGGATAAACGGTGTGTGCGTGCCCGGAGAAGGAGGGGTGAGGTTTGAAGGGGGCTGGGAGTTCAGCAGTTGGCAGTGGGGCGCACAGCTGCTAACAGCCTGTTGCTTTTTAAGAGCATATTTATTTGAATTATTTTAGTTACAGCTACAGCTCCATCTTTCAAACTGCTAAACCTGTCCTTTTTTGTTTTCTGGATTTGATGAGCTCTTCAAAAATACTGTCTTTGGAGTTTATGTGGAATATCCTATTGACCTATTTCCGTAAACCCCACCCCCACCAATTAATTAGTTTGTTCTATTTCTTTGTAGAGCTCTGATTGGATCTGAGATAAGATACATGTCCTGGCATTTTCTTAATGGAAAAAGGATAAACAAGGCCATGTTAGTACAACGTTCAAATATCACATCCACACTGTGGCTGAAACCTGCTTTTAAAATGACAGTTGGAATCTGCCTGAGCCCTTAGGCAGCCCAATTTGGGGCACATCAGTCGCTGTAAGAACCCTCTCAACCCAGATGGATTATTGATGATGGACATAGCTCCAGGACCCTCATATCTAATAGGATAATGAAAGTCAACCAAAATTGCCATTCGAGAATGATCAAACCTAATCAATATTCATGTTCCTGTTCGACAAATATTGTGGTGAGCTTGTCAGGATGTTTACAGAGCATAAATGAAGGTACTAATGACAATAATAAAATGGAAAAAAATCACAAAGGAAAAGGTTATGGACCTTAATGCAGCCTGTGTGTGTGTGTGTGTGTGTGTGTGTGTGTGTGTGTGTGTGTGTGTGTGTGTGTGTGTGTGTGTGTGTGTGTGTGTGTGTGTGTGTGTGTGTGTGTGTGTGTGTGTGAGAGAGAGAGAAGTTGGGTCCCACACAAACACAAAAACACTTGTCATTACTGTTAACATAGTCTAGTCTAGTGTGCCTTCCTCGCTACTCTCTGCCTATGTCCCTAACACTGTCCCTGATCACTTTGGTGACCTTTACAAACATGTCCTGGTCGATCCCTTCACAACTGCCCCCGCTCCACCCCATGCCCTGACCTTGTGCGCCTCCCTCCTCCCTCCACACCCTCCACATCCCCACCTCAGGAAATGCTCCTGGACTGCATTGGTGCGCTACATGGAGGGACTGCCATTTCCTGCCCCCAAACAGTAAAACCTATCATTGCCCTGGCCTGGAGAGACCAGGAATAACAACATTTCAAACCGTGCCTGAGTGTTTAAGCCTGCCCCTGGAAACCGCGGTCATGCCGTCTGAGGGATCCTGCAAAAGCCCAGGGTTCGTTTTCCCAAAAAGTAAAATTAGCCACAGCTCGCCGCGACCCTCATTCTTCAACACCAGCCTGCCGACAGTGTTCAATTGGTGTCAAACAAACGCCTATAAGAATAGAACTGGAATCCCCACTGCCCAAAGACATAAAATGCCAACCATTCGGGACACGTGCAAGTCATGACTGGGTCGTGTTGCGCCAGGAATGACGCTTTTACAACGTTCCCAGCCGAGAGCCGTGTTTCATACGTGAGGACAGTTGAGCCCCTACAGATGCAGGCTGTTTTAACACCGCCATAACCAGCAGGACCAGACTAAATCTAAATAACCCTCCAAACATGAGAAACAACAGTGATTTCCACATGGCAATCCTGTCAATTTCGGCACTACTAAAATGAATGCACTTTCAGTAATCCTTGTTTATTGCTAATAATGTGCTCCTTGAGTTTGTGTATGGATAAAGATGTGATTGCGTGACGCGCCGTAGATGATTTGCAGCTGTTGGATCCTCAATTCAATACTCCCACAGCGAGACCAGCACATTCCCCAGAGATACCAAGCTGGGGAAAACAGAAGTTGACGTGCAGATTCTCAGCATGGTGTCTGCCTCCGAAATGCCAAAATGACCCACAAATTCAGCTGTCACTGCCAAAGCTAATTAAAAATTTCATTAACACCCAACTGCATCGATCACAGAGCTTGCCAGCGGGTTCCTAGTTATTGACTGTGCTTACTGTTTCTCTGAGCCTGTGCCGGGTGCCAGGTTGTACTGAGGGGCCCGTGATATCAAAGTGAGCTATGGTGTTGCCGTGGTATTTAGATAATGCTGTGTTTAACAGATACCCAGCAAGACTGAGCTTGGCCATACACTGTCATTCGGCCTGTGGTGCACTGGAGTTGGATGTTTACGAAGGAGAATTACATCTGTGTAGGTTGATACACCCCAGCCAGTTAAATTTTTGCTCCAAACCCGTGGAGGTAGAATTGTAGTCACAGAAGAACCACCCTTTCATGTCAGCCATTACCTCTTGTTTACTGTACGCAGTCTTTAGGCATACAGAGTATCCAGACAGCCATATCTATCTGAACTGACACAGCTGCTGCTCGGCTTCTCCTGACGTGGAAAAACTAAGGGGGGGGGGGGAGGGGGGGGCGGGTGAGGAGTGAGTGTGTGTGTGTGTGTGGGTGGGTGGTGGTGGGGGTCGGAATCTGTAAAAAGCATTAACGTAAAGGCATCTCCATCTCCTGTCCTGGCTGACTGCTCCTTTTAAAAAGCAGCTCTGGGTACTACCGTGATCCATAAAGATCAGCCTTGCGGCTTGAGTCCACATGATATATAGCTTTGATTATAATGCTACCGGCCGACTCGGCCAGATGGGTTAGCCTCTTGAGAAATGGCAGCGTTTATAAAAAAAAAAAAAAGAAAATTGGCCGTGTGCGCAGGTGTTTTTAACTCTGTGTTTGTTGGTGTGTGCACGTGTCCATCTCTCTCCCAAACCTTGCTGGGTTTTTAGGGATAGTTTTTTTATTTAAAAAGAGCCCACACTGGCTGCCTGTCTGTGGTAGATTATGGGTCTTCCAGCCACCCTGCTCTCCTGTCTCCCTGATTTGTGGTTCTCTACATGCTAGCCTGCTGCGCCTCCTGTCCTCCCAACACTATGCTTTAGGCCCATGGATCAAACATGGAATACAATTCACAAGTTAGACCGGACACACAACAAGAGTTTTGAACCCAAACTTCTTCTTCATTGGGTAAACACCTTCTTTAAACATTGACGGTAATGAAGAAATATGGGGCGTTTAGTCACTCCTCAATCATACCGGCTCTCGTGGTCCAGTAATTACATTCTAGAGACGGCATGGCTGCTCATCCCTGGGATGATAATTCAGTTAAGAACTCCAACACATAACATGCACGTTTGTGGTCCACTTCTCTATAATTTGACTGTACCCGTCTGCCAATGAAAGGAAACAATCTGAATGCAAGGAAAAGAGAAAGAGGGGGGAGTGGGGTGGGGTGGAGTGGTGGGCGGGTGGGCTTTATGAATGACTGTGTCAAATGGTGACATGTCAGCCCGTGCCATCCCCTAATGAAACAATGGAGGCAATGGGACTTCACACCTGCCTTGGAGGAGAGACAATAGAAGCTTCCGGACCAGGCACTTGCATCCACCACAGTGTGTGCTCCACGGCATGGCAAGCTGACTCATCAGATAAAACTGATGCAAAGCCACAGTTTCTAGACCCATTCTAGACAGCTTTTCAAGTCACCCTACACCGGTTGTTAATCACAGGCCAGAAATTAAAGGGACAAGGAAGGGTGACTTCCCTCCCTTGTGGGGGTGCCAGTGGAGGTTTGGGGTGCATTCATTGAATGGAGCCCTAGCCACGTATGTAATTCATGGGAGAATAAGTAGAAATTGGTATCGTTCACAAAAGTGAAAATGTTCCCTTGGCTGTCATGGCATGCTGCACACACAAAGAAGGATGGCTGTGTTTACTGCTGTCATTGTGGAGGGAGTCTTTATTGTGACATCTCCTGAATTGACGTATGCAAATGTCCACAATGTACAAAGGAGCACATGTGGATTGATTCTGAGGATATTGATAATCTGGTAAAGGGCACATGTTTCCTTTTGTGTTGGGTGGAACATGAGACACTGTCAATACAGATTTCTCTCTCTCACACTATCACACACACTCAGTTTGAGTGTTGTTTGCAGCGATTTTAGAAATACCTTGAATTTTGATTAAGTGGTCGTATTGAACCCAGGAGGGCATCTCCTTTTGGGTTTCAGCTCCAGGAGGCTTGGCAAGAAGCAGCGCCACATTTGCGAGGCACCCCTCCCCTCCAATCAGAGTAAAGAGGCCTTGACTCCACAGCAGACAGGTTGCTCTGGAGTACGGACTTGAGGAGGGGGAGTTGGCTGAGTCGCGGAGTGGTGGGGTGGGGGGTTGAGGCAAGAGGTGGGGGGGGTTGAGGCAGGATTGGGCTGTGCTTGGGCTTGGGGTGGGAGATATCCTGTGTGAGGATTGATGAATGGCTGCTTGTGCGAACCTGGGTGGGAAGGGCTAATATGGAGGAACTTGCATTGGCCTTTTTACCTCGACAACCCCAACGGCTGGTAATTGGCACCATATGTCAGGCAGACAGACCTCTCCTTAGAGCTCACCTCTCAGCCCCATCCCTAGCCTTATTAGCGAAGGGGGGGTGGGGGGAAATGCATGGCCTTCAACATTTGGCTTCCCTCCTTCAAATATTCAGCAAGGACACTGCTCACTCAAACGGCTCAGTTAAAGGCCCTTTTATGGATGAGTCATTCTTTACGAATTTGGAATTACTCTCTGGGAAAGCAGAATATAGAATTATCAAACGTATCCTCAGATTCACCATCCTACAAAAGTCGCTATGCATTTCAGAATTCAAATAATTAAAAGTGAATGAAATACTGATTTTGTTTGTTTTGAGTGAGTCAAGGACTCTGGATTTTGTCAAACTATTAGGCTTCATTAGTTCTTTTGTGAGTGAAGGATTGCCCATTTGTAAATGCAAAATGCTCATTTAAATGACAGAAATGCACTTTATAATCAAGCGACTCAACAGTGATTAACACTCATGATGTTGGCCCTTTGTCATCAATCCAAAGTGAACTCTAGCAGATAATGGTCAACCTGTGGTAAATTCAGTTGATTGGATATGATTTGGAAAGGCACCCAATGGTCACTTTGACAGAGCTCTAGCGTTGCTTTGTGAAGAGAAGAGAACCTTCCAGAAGGACAACCATCTCTGCTGCACTCCACCAATCAGGCCTCTATGGTAGAGTGGCCAGACGGAAGACACTCCTCAGTAAAAGGCACATGACAGCCTGTCTGGAGTTTGTCAAAAGAGACAATGAGAAACTAAATGATCTGGTCTGATGAGACAAAGATTGAACTGAATGCCAAGCATCATGTCTGGAGGAAACTGGGCACCGCTCATCACCTGGGGTCTCATTTATAAAACTGTGCTTAGGATTCATACTAAAAGTGTACGTGCGTCCAAAAGCCTAAAATGGCGTACGCCAAATAAAATTCAGACTCGTGCGTACGCACGGTCTGTAGCAATGTTCCCTTTATAAATCACAGGTTACCCACAAGTGTGCGTACGTGAATCAGCATCTTATCCCGCCCTGAGCACGCCCATTTTTAACCATAAATAGTCAATGCAAAGCACCTCATGAATGCTGATAAAGTATATTAATGATCCTGGCATGCGATTGTTGCAAGTGGCGTCAACTGGGCCAGTGGTACCCCGAGTCGAGATACAATTTAAAAATAAGTGTTTTGTTATGAACAGTATTTAAGTTTGGACTGATAACGAGGACGTAGAGTGTAGCGATTGCGCGGGAGCTTAACGGCTACATTTTCAGTTTTTGACATATTATGATATATGCACATTGTTAAAGAAATATATTTTATATATATTTATAAACTGTGTTCTACAGTTATTAGTTAGCTATCTAAAGGTAGGCTAGGTGGTGTTATCCTGTATTACATGCAGTCAGGGCATCTCCTTCTCCTGCACCCATAGTGGACAATGTTATGGTGAGACAGCGCTGAGATTTGAGTTGGATTTTACAAGGTGCTTATGGAACAATTATCACTCAGTACAAGTGCAAATAACACTGCTGGATTTTATCTTCATAATAATGATGATATTGAGTGAAAAAAATGTGTGTGAGGAAAACAAAATATATCAATATTACGAGTAATCGTTATTCCCACATTTACTTTCTGCAGTCTGACTTCAGTACGGTCATCTGCGTCGCCAATTCCCACTGTCTCCAAAATGTGCGTAGGCCTACACATGGGTCAGAGTTTGTGTGGAGGACCGTACATTCTCCCGTCAAGTTAGTTTTTTTATAAATCACAACCTTTGTGTGGGAATTGGCGTACGCACATTTTCAGCCCCGTTTTGTGCGTATGCCACGTATATAAATGAGACCCCTGGTCAATACCATCCCTACAGTGAAGCATGGTGGTGGCAGGATCTGGGAGACTAGTCAGGATCGAGGCGAAGATGAATGCATCAATGTACGAAGGCATGCTTGATGAAAACCTGCCCCAGAGCGCTCTAGACCTCTCACTGGGGTGAACGACCCTAAGAACACAGCCCAGATAACAAAGGAGCGGCTTTGGGACAACTCTTTGATGTCCCTGAGTGGCCCTGCCAGAGCCCATACTTGAACTCTGTTGAACATCTCTGGAGAGATCTGAAGATGGCTGTGCACCGACGCTCCCCATTCAACCTGAAGGAGCTTGAGAGGTCCTGCAAGAATGGGAGAAACTGCCCAAAAATAAGTTTGCCTAGCTTGTAGCATCACACTCAAAATACCTGAGGCTGTAATTGCTGCCAAAGGTGCTTCAACAAAGTATTGAGCAAAGGCTGTGAATACGCATGTACACGTTATATTTCTGTTCTTAATTTTTGCAAATATATAAAAAATATGAAACAAACCTTTTTCACTTTGTCAATATGGGGTATTGTGTGTAGAATTTTGAGAACAATTTATTGAATCAATTTTGGAATAAGGCTGTAATATAACAAAGTGTGGAAAAAGTGAAGCACTGTGAATACTTTCCAGATGCACTGTATGTGTGTGTGGCTGATCTGTGGAGCTCAGGAAGGGTGTGGAGTAAGGGGGGTAGCCAGGAGAAGGTGATGCGTGCCTGAGGAAAGTTACTGGGAGAGCCCACCTGCCTGGGTCTCAACACTGCCCTCAGGGCATGTGAATAAGAGAGGTAGACCTGGGGTCCAGAGCAAGCTCACCTGTCAAGAGTGTGTCTACCCAGAGCTCAACGCATAATGTTTGTAGTGCATCAGCTACTGGGATATATAGACACTGCCGTGGTAAATGCTCAACTTGCAGTGTTTAGAATGTGTTTTAGAACAACACACTGCAGTTTTGAACAAGTGGAAATTTGCAATTGCTGTGACTACTTACGACCATGCAATTATTGGAGACCGTCTGACAGTGAGCAATAGAGTTGCTAGTTTCGGCAAAATGTTATTGTAATGGCACTCCTCATGTATGATTGCATAGTATTCTATTCATGTGATAACACTCCCAATGGCCACACAACTACTGTCACTCGTCTCTGAGACCCTTCTACAATATGCTGGATAGGCATGTCTTGGTATATCTGTATATCTCTAACACTGCTCTATTTGTTGGAGGGATTTAGGTTTGATCCGGTCTGAGTACAGAGGAGGCTCTTTCTCCTGAATGTATGCCGGGTGATAAAACACAGCCCCACCTCCCCCATGTTCTGCTTTCCCAACATCCACATTGACTTCCTGTAGAACTCCACATACAGCCCCAGTCTAGCTCCAGAGGCTGTCAGTTATAACACCTTTGACCGTAAACATAGGAGGCTGTCCATCCTGCTCCCTTAGTCCTCGAAGGCCCAGGGTGCACAGAGAAGTTATCCCCTGACTCTTTAGGCCCTCTGAATATCCTTGACTTCTCATCCAGACCTCATTTGTGAGCTTAGCTTTTATTGTAAAAAAAATCCACTTTGAAACACTTTTATTAAAGTGTGTCCATCTGCCTTTAGTGCGAAAAGCAATTTATCTGAGCAGTCAACCATGTGAATGCTCGAAGATGTCTGAACTGTGTGGTATTATGTGTGTGCCTGTAGCTGTGTCGGTCTGACACATTCCTGTCTGAAACCACGACTGGGCAGATGACACTGAGCATTGAGGGGCTTCAGGTCCCTTCGGTCCCTTCAGGTAGGGTGTGTGTGTGTGTTTTAATGGGTTTCTTTTTGACGGAAACACATGAAAATGCCCACCCCTCATGGCGTTCATGTGTTCCCTCACATGTGGAATAGAAGTAACCTAGCATCTCCAGTCTGCTCCACTTCCTGGACATTGTTGTCCTTGAGGAATGGGTGGTGGTGGAGGTGATCATGTGACCAGTCCATCTGGTCTCTTCTGAAAATACTGTGTGACCAGTGTGTCATAACTCACTCAGCATAAAGATATACCCCCAGCCCAACCTCTGGTTCATGTCCACACACTGGACGAAGACTGACTGCTTCCAGTTGTCTGTGTCCTGGCTGTTATGTTTATTCCTATTTAGAAAATGCCAGACCCCTTTTTTTTTAAGTGTGATTATATAACCCACCAGATGGAACGAATGAAGCGGCCTCAGTTTTTTTTTTTGGTAGAACCTGAACCTCTTTTTGGTGTTCAAATTCCTCTAAGATATGAGAGTGCAGACATCTCTTGTAGAGGCAGTGGAGCATGGAAGTCACGTTTGCAAGAGCAAATCACCTCCCACTTGCTGTCTTTGAGTGTACATTTTTTATTAATGAATATACTATTGCAGTGCCTGAGCCCTTTATGCAGCCGGTGGTTGAGGTATCAGTTACTGTAGTTGATTTGGTGTTAACTTAATTTATAATTTGTGCACACGGGTAAAGTTTCACATTTCAGTTAAAGATATTACTGCACATAAGCATGGATTATTATTATCTTTATACTAAATGCTCTTATAGTACTACATGCTCTTATGGTTCTTCCCTTTGGCGCTTATTTTTTGGTTGTTCACAATGTGTGCTTCTTGTTTTGGCTACCCGCAATGCTTTGGGGCTATCTTGTTGTTATTATCAGTGACCTATGCACTTTGTAAAGCTCTCTCTTGGAAATTGCTTTGGATAAAAGCGTCTGCTAAATGAATAAATGTAATGTAAATCTTTATGAATGAAATGCTCGGCCAAACATTGTCACTGCACGTCCATGGTACTTGATCAAGACAACAATTTGTCAACTTCAAGGCGTGCCTGTTTCTTGAGATAATCAAGCCACAGAAACGGAAACACACACAGATTGACAGATAGGGATTCCTGGAATTATAGTTAAATGTTTGCCTCACAGGCTGTCTGTTGGGATCTTCGTTTGTGTGGGTGTGCGCACACGCCTGTTGTTAATCGTCCTGCAGGATGGAGTGTGGGTTTTGCAGAGGTGGGTCTGGCAGGTGGGAAAACCTTCACTTCTGGATAATCTGTCTTCGTGCGTGCACGTGTGTGGGGGAGGGGTGTCTGTTATTGTGTGTGGAGTGTGAGCACGTGCCAGAGTGTTATGAAGTTGGGTGTCTGGCAGTAGCCCGAGCACAGATGGCTGCCAGGCATAGGCACGGTGCTGTTTTCCAGCCAAGGAGAACCGAGAGGGCCCAACATGATCCCTGGAGCCCCCCGGGAGTACAGGGCACCCAGGGTGATCCGGGCTTTCCAGTATTCACCTGCTCCTCATTGCACTCAGCATCCAGCCAAGGGGCTATGCTGGAAAATATGTGTGTGTGAGTGAATTTGTGCTTGCACATTTCTTTTATTCCATCCGGCGCCCCCTAATAGTTCAACGAGAAACGTCTGCAGAACGTTCCACTGCCTTCCGACTTGTCCTTTCCCCAGGGGTGAAAGTAGTTTTTATTTCTTGGTGGTACTATAATACAGGTTTAATGTGTGCGCGCTGTGCTATCGTCCGAAATTTTCACTTAGCCTAATTATTTATTATTTATTTATTTGTCTATTTACTGTATTATAGTCTACTTATCAAGCATTCACTAGGACTTCTTATCACTCTAGTATCACTCTTTAACCCACCTGTTTTTTTAAACTCCGATCTAATTAAACAACACGGGACACAGCACTGCGCCATGTTAAAACTAAGTCTCTGTCTAACGGACTAACATAAACATATTTTTGCTAGCTTACCTGCTGCAAAATTACACCAAGACGAGTAGAGCTATTTTATCCTGTGTAATTTATCACTTACCACTATCTTATTTTTTTATTATCCTCCTCTTCCTTTCTCTTCTTCTTTTTCTGGCTTCCTGAAGCATAATTCCGCTTCATGATGACTGCCGACCGACGAGGTTTTGTATTTTGCCAGCAGCAAAGATCCCGATAACAGTGTCATTGCACTTTACTGCATTGACTATTAAAGGGCCGCTCACACAGTTTGTCGTTGCATTTTATTCTTAACCAGTCGTTGTCTTAGGGCCCCAAGCCAGCTCGGCGCCCCAAGCAATTGCTTGTTTTGCTTGCCTTGCCGCGATGGCCTGTGCGTGTGTCGTAATTTCTTCCCGGTACGGCGTACCGGGAAGACATTTCTTACGGTTTGGTGTACCGGCCAGTACCGGCTTACTTTCACCCCTGCCTCTCCCCCACTCCTCACAGAATGCTTGAAAAACTAGGACCCCTTCATTGCTGTTGGGAAGCTGACACTGAATCCCCCCCCCCCCTTCTCTCTTTCTTATGCATTATTCCAGAGTGGAGTGAATCAGTTCACAAACTCATTTGGGACCTAGCACCCCACCAGCCCACCTACTTTGCAAGCCCACCTACTGGCTAGACTAATTTTTTGACTTAAGACTGTGTATACACTCATAACTGTGCGGAAGTGCCCTTTGTGGTAACCTTATCAAAAGTCGTTTTATCAGTCTTGCTGTGCTTAATGGTCCCGATGTGAGTTGCTCATACTGAATGCAGCGCATCTTGGATGTGAATGATGTGTTGCTGGAACGTGATTCCAATATTCCCCAATCTAAATCCCCTCACTGCTCTCACCAGCACTATACCCCCCTCCCCTCCCCCCACTGTCTATGTTGCAGCTGTGAGGCTGACCTAGGTTCTAAGAATACTCCTGAGAGTAGCATAGGCCCAAAGCAATCAAGGCTCCACAAAAACGGTCTCACTTCTGACATTGACTCACCATCCCAGAGTAGCCTTTTTTTGGCACAACGACATCATTACACAAGCAGGGCAGGGAATTGCAAGGAACCTCACAATACGATATTATTGCGATACTTGGGTGCGGATATGATACATATTACGATTCTCACAATCCTTGCATTTTTTCTGTGTTGTGATTTGTAGCTATTTGTATTTTTTTGTTTTTATATCAAAAGACTATGATAAACAGTTTTCCATTTAAATACAGTATTTTCCCCAATACATTGAATACTATAACAGACCACATTAATCATGTCACTTAAAGCTTTCCACATTTTATTACGGAAGTTAAATTTGAATATTAACCATATTTAGCCTAAACTAAGACGAAGCAGCACAACACAGTGAATGGACTATTATTAATCTGTGTAACAGCGTTACATGTCACACTTGTACTGTAACAACTACCATATTTTTCGGAAATAAAGCCGCGGCTTGTACCCCGATTTTACAGTTTTCTTGTGGTTGTACGGATTATATTTTGAAGCGGCTTATAACCCGGTTTTAGAACAAAAAAGTGGCTTTGTCCCAAGATCTCTACAGACTGTGCAACTAATTTAATGCTCAACACTTGAACGGGGGCTTATTACTTGAAAGAGGAATTATTTATACTGTGTCATCTCAGTTACACTATCAGGGCTTGGAAATAATTCATTTAGAAGTCTGTATGATTCATATTTGAAAATATTTTCCTTGGACACAAACGATGCCACATTAACAAAAGCTTGTTCCCAAATTATTTGTTAATCTGTGTACGTTATGTTATGCCAGGTGCTTGCATTGCATTGTCTTCAGTGCCCAGTCTGACCTTGTGTTGTTCTGTGTACCTGACAAATAAAAGACTTGAGACTTGGGACAATTGGTTGCCTTGTATATTCTGTTTTATTTACCAAACTCCTTCTTAATTTGGGCTGGTGTAAGCTACAGTATGGTTGCTAGCATAGCCATTTCTAGCTCTGCTTATATTTTTCACAATATTGCTGCCTAGTGTTATGAGTTAATGTAATACATAAATGTTAATAAAGTATCATACATATACATAATACAGCACACCAGTAACCAATTGATATTATGTGTTAATATACCGAAAGGGTCGGTAAATCAAGATGCTGCCACTGTCTGTCCCGTTGAAAACCATTCAAACAGGTTGCCAGCAGTGTTTTTTTTTGCAAGCTACTTGAACCAAGTGATCACGTGTCGGCAAGATCAAAGAGTGTCGTAGCTCTCTTTTTATATGGCTCTGGCCCATTGGTTGCGAATCGTCGCTCGCGGGTCATTATGCTATGTTCACATTGTGCAGTCGCAACTTCGTCACTTGCTTTCCATGTGAAATCAATGGTATGCTTCACTTCATCGCGCTGTTGTCCCGTGTATTGACAACAGCCTGTCACTCGCGTACTGTGCTCATAAATTATGTTTCAAGTTCGCACATACCTATTTTTAGGCGCAAATGCGAGGGAAATGCTCGCACTGTAGAGCCCTGAAGGGGTGTGATATTTTGGTTTCAATCCTTTGTAACTAAAGCCAAAATTGTTAGGTTCGCAGAACTTACCTATCCTGCCTTTAATGATGCAATGTGTCCAATTGAGAATTTTTTTTTTCACTACTACGACATTGTGGGCATGAGAGGATAATGTTACTGTGATACTGAAGGTCCATGTGTCTAATTGCTACCCCTTACCTGAAATGGTTGAGCGATATTCTGCGTCGCCATGTGATCACTCCAGCTTCTGTCACAATGCATGAACATAGTACGATCATTCAAGACTCTCATGATTGATGATGCAGTACCACCCTTAACTGGTGCAACTTTTGGTGAGGAAGACACAGTATGTGTGGAATTCCTTGAATCTCCAAAGCTCCAGTTACTGCTGTGTGCTGTTAACTCACTGTTCTTGCATTGGCTTATAGTGCCCTATCATATAAAATTAGGACAGAGGCTAACACCATCCCTTATACACAATTCAATTCACTTAATTAAACCCAAAGGAAATTCAAGCAAGCAGGTAACACAGTGTACACAGTTATTTAATAAGTAAAGACAAACACATAGAATAAACACATTTTGCAGCAAAGAAGTACCAAAATAATAAGCAGTTGAATCTGGAAAATGGGTTTCTTGTTAATGGGATGATGCTAATGCTGCACGTGGGAAATCTTGTAGGGTACTGTGAAGATGATTTTTCCATTGGATTTCCTGGCATATTTCACTTTTTAAAGGGAAATATATTTCATTATGCCTCCCAGACCCCTTATGTATCCGTTCCACACTATTCATTAGAGGCAGCCATGTGTTTTTCTTTGCCGAGGGATCAGTTGGCAATCAAACAAAAATGAATTACAAATTAACTGTACATTCTGAAGCCATGGGCATATTCAATTTTACAAGGAACACCTGGTTAAGCATCTCTTTATTGCATTTAAATACACCTTTGGAGATTAAAGACAAATTAAAACGAGTTGAGACAAAAAGTAATAATTTACCCTTGATGTGCCTTGCAAATGTATTCCGACGCTTTACCAATTTTGAGATTAGTTTAATACTAGGAAATATGTTTAAAAGGGAAACAGTTTCTCAGTGTATAAACAGAACCTGTTTGTTTACTGATGTCAAACTGAACAGAATGTCATTGTATCATTTGTACTTTGAAAGTTAGTCAGTGGGTCCGAATACTTTTGCAAGACTATGTTCTTTGGGGATTGGGTTATTGAGGAAATTTAGATAGGAATTTAGATATTTTCAATTAAGATGGTATGTGCTATGCTGGCTATGAAATGTAGTAAACAGGTAAGCAATCTAGTTCACACTGTAAATAATCTCAGTGTAACTGACAGCCTAAAGCACTAGTTTTCAAACTTTTTTTCGGCGACCCACATTTTAAAAATGACAAACCATCGCAAAAAATATATATATATTTTTTTTTTCATATTTTAAATCTAAATGTGTTAATTTCTCTTCCTAAAACCTACTAGAGGACACTATTTAAAAGAATATTTTCAAAAATGTCCTCTGGGGGAACATGCCCCCAGACCCCCCTTGTTTTGCTGGGTCACAGGAAAAATAATAGGTTTTATCTAGGGGCTTAGCCCCCCCAAAAGTGGGAACCTAGATTAGCCCCTGGGCTATGAACTGGACTCTGCGTCTTTGCGCAGGCTTGAGATCCCGCCGCCCTCCCTCCCAGATTGTGACCTGGAAGTTGAAAGAAACGATAAGTTGTCGCTGCCGGGAGCCGGCCCGTCACAAACAAACAAACAACACCAAGAGCCAATAGCGCCAATTGCATTCACAGTACTCCTATTGTCATCGTGCACTAAATGTAGAGGGACGTTCACCTTGCTCTCCGTTCGCAGTCTTCCTCGAAATGTTGACGTTGTTGGTAGTGGTGAAGAGGTCTAGTGATGGTGATGTATTTTTGTCTCATTATTTTTCTGCCCCATCCTTATGTTTTTTAGCCTGGTTTTCCATTGTTATTCTTCTCCTGGTACCCCCGATGGCCAGTCTGCTACTGCGGGGCTGTGCCGCAGTGGTGGATTTTAAAGTCATATCATTTTAAATTCTCATGCTGTCAGGGAGCACCCCTAGTTCCCACGGCCTATGTATTTATTTAAACAAGTTTGAAGCTCATGATCTGACCCGATGTTTCTGGTTGGACATGGACCTCTGTTGACGTGTCTGGCTCTGGCACGCGCGTTCTTTTAGTACCTTTCTGAAGCCAGGCTAACGTAATGACTTACAAACTCGGAAACACAACACACTTTTTTAGTTTCTAGGTTTACAGCAGTGAAAAATCTGTTACGCACTTACGCAGGCATCAGACAGCTTTTTCGAACTAGTGTTCGTGGAGAAGCAAACTTCTGATAGGGTGGGCCGACTGCTTGCCTTTACGTGATTCGTCAAGATCTGAGGTAAGTCACATTGTGCTAGTGCCCTCTGGGTAGTGTAGTTTATGTAACGTTAGGGTCATTACCAATCTCTCTGACACTGATGCTTTCTCGGTCAGTGGTGGAGTACCGGTACGACACTTAAGAGTAAAATGTAGAAGTGCCGGTACTGCGTACCGGTGAGTATCGGCCCACTTCGAGCACTGCCCATGACAAAATAATTATGAAAAAGTATTTGCCAACCCAATTTTCATTGGGTCTTCACCCAGACTTTGAAAAACACTTTGAAATGGTCCTCATGTTTGCCTTGTGTCTGCTGTGCAAATGATTTATAACACCAAAGCTCCTGACTCTGTTCTCAAATGACAACCACTCTTGGCAAAATTGGCACTATGGTATTTAGCTGGCGCAATTGGCCCTATTGAATAATTTGGTAAAACTTTGTCATTCCCCAGGCTCATAAGGATTTCGCTCAGTGACATGAGATGGTCAAACTGTCTCAGACCACACAAGATGAATTTTCAAAAATGTCCCAAACTGCCACTTATGTTGAATGATTTATTAATCCAGTTTGACTACGTTCATTATCAACACACTGATGCATTTCAGCCACCGGATTTTCATAGAGCTGTTATCCATACTTTTGGAAAGATACCCCAAAAATACCACAAACGACATGTAGATGCCCTCTCTAATAATGACAGGAATCTGTGTGTGTGTGTGTGTGTGTGTGTGTGTGTGTGTACACAAGTTAGAATGGGTTTAGTTTCCCATGCTCAACTCAAGAACCGGGCACTCTGCAAAGTTCATATTCTGTATAAGTCCTCTTTGTAACCCAATGGAGTGCAGTGCCGCGATTGACGTTGTTTGGATAAGCATTTCAACGTCAAATAATGAAAAACTAATTGGCTGCAGCTTAGCTCGCTCTCTTCACGTCACAGCCCCTTCACTGTAATTGGTCCTCTGACCTGCAGTGAGTTTCCTACGAATACCTCGACTTGAGAGAACCGGCCACTCCGCAAAGTTAATATTTTGCAGGTGTCCTTTTTATTATCCAACGGAATGCTGTAGACTACCATGTTTGAACTAATGCAATTAACAAAGGCATTCACAAGGAAATGAAACTAAGCGTAGTAAGGAAAATAGGGAAATTCTGTTTTGTTATTTAGAAACAAATTTGCTTTTACAACCTACAATCATCTTCTTTCAAAGGAGCTAGCTAGCGAACAGAATGACAATATGAAGTGGATATACTTTCAGTATAGATCAGTGAATTTTGTTACCTAAATTCATGTGTTGACTGATGTCAAATTTGCCAGCACATTACAAATGTACAAGCGCTCATCCTGCAGTGAAATCTTTCAGGAGGGATTGCACTATTAGTCATTAAGATCCTTCACTGAGTTTTAAGTGAAGTGCTGGAGCTTTCACTGCTCAGTTATGTCTGCAGAGTGACAGGTTCACACTTGGGTGGGAAAGCATTGATTATCACATTGTTGACAGTGATATTTGAAAATAGAAAATCACAGTGTACATCATAAATGTCTGGCACTGTGATCTACCATAATATACTGAGTACCACTGTTGGTTTTGTTATGTATAACATTTGTTGAATTCATTCCTGATAGAGACTTCTGTTCTTTTTTTATTCCACAGATCAAAACGGCTAAAACGGAAAAACAGACAGAGCTGTTGCTGTTGAGGAGCTTGCAGTACCTGGAGCGCTACATGTACCTCATCCTCTTCAACACGTACCTGCACCTGGAGAAGAAAGACTCGTGGCAGCGCACCTTCACCTTGTGGATGCAGCAGGTAGGTCATTCTTCCGTTCAACAGTGTCAACCAACTGTATACAACCATTCCTGGAAAAAGACTATATTATTTAAATAAAGCCTGAGTATTGTTGCCAGGCTACCACCAGGCACTTGTTTTTTCTTATTCAGTATATGATTGAGTTTGAGTGCCTCATTTGGTCTTGAATTGATCATAACCAATGCTGTATCAAGCTTGCCTCTGCTTCAGCCTTTAAATGTCCCTTTTCTCTTTTGCAAGAAAACCTTTGGGAAGACTCCACTGGGCACTACACACGCCTTCTTAAAAAAGAGTCACTGAGTCTTTCTTTTGTCTATGGACATTTCTCCAAAGCAATGTATAGGGAGAGTGGTAATTTAAAAGCACTTGGCAAGAAAGTTACTCAATATTCATTGAAATGTGAAGTCAATTTGTTTTTGTAGCATGGAGACATTTGGGACAGTGGAGTGTACAATATTATAATAAGGTAAAACCTGAAACTGCAGATAAAAAAATAGAAAAAAAGTCAATTCCTGACTCCTGCGAATGAAGCCAGTCTTCTGCTGAATATCAATAAACTCATGAAGAGGAAACAAACCCGCTATTACTCACAGTACCACATATGTCAATTACATTATACTCCCCCAGCTGTCATAAGTGTTTGGGTAAAATATAAAAGGCTTTTTGCCTGCGCTCTCCATTGTGCACTCTGTGAACCGTTACCGGAGTTTAATTTGGATTCCCCCCTGGAATTTACAAGCTTATTCTAGTTCTATTGTGGCCTGCTTCTTCACACATTGAACTTCATAACGTCTGGACCCTCTGTTTTTGTTGGTACATTAATCGTTGGAGCTGGTTTGACCAGCTGTGGTTCTACAGTAAAGCATAGAATTTATGGACATTCCTAACATATGGATGGACTCTCCAGTGGATACCCCCCTGCTGGAACGAAGAGCCTATTGTCATGTTTTTCATTAGAGGCAAGCATTTTTAGGATCTGGCTATGCAAATATTGAATCAAACTTACATTTGTATACATGGCTTGAGTTGAGTCTAAAACAGCAGTTAGCCCAAAGCTAGTCCGTGCATCTAAGGGACACGGTAAAGACAGAGACGAAAGAGAGAGACGAAAGAGAGAGAAAACAATTATAGAAAATGAAAAATATTTTTTTTATATAATTATCTAAAAGTAGAAGAAACAAATTAATCGGCTCTGTTACAACTCATCAACACCCTTTTCAATCCCATAAAGATACTGGAATCCACCACAGCAGGAGTGCGTGATAAAAAAGGGGGGGGGGGGAGAGAATGTTCATGCCCAGGGCAATGGCTTGTGTTACCACAGATCACTATGCATATGCAAATCAGCTCAATATCTTTGGTGAAGATAAGAAGTGCAATTTGATAACTTCCACTCTGAGGACTATTAGATATTCCCGAGGCCTGATGCATTTTATGACATGGTATTCACGGTGAGGTTTTGGAAAGCCGAACTTGGATCATTTGCTATGTACAGTCTGTTAGAAATGAGTTAAGAGAATATCCCCTCCATCTTTGCTCCTAGGGGAATAAACTGATCTGCAAAATATTATTTGTCTATGAAAACATTGAATACCAAAATAGACCAGAACAATAGCTATGAAAACAGTTGTTGTAGAAATATGCTAGGTCGGTTGGGGCATATCTTTCCTGTTTTGAATAGGGAATATGTGTGGTGCAGTAGAGTGATTCTAATTGTGAAGTTATGCCCTGTGGAATTCTTTTTTTGTTGAGAAACACTACATCAATACTGCCATGTGTTTTGCCACATGCAGCGACAGATATGTGTCTTGTTAGCTTCATATTAGAGTATTTAATAAGCATGAGCTCAATGGCTTTTTTTCAAAGCATTGTCATCTCCTCGCTATTAGCAATAATGCCTGTATGTTTACAAAGATGCTGTGTAAAACCTGTGTGAACGGTTGCCACGGTGACGATTGCTATCCTGTGGCGTGTTCACTATATCTAGCAGCTTTGAGCCAGGCGCTCAGTCCCCCCGGTTCAATTATTAACCTGACGCCAGTGACCGCGGCAGGGTAATTAGTGACAAGCCCAGAGGCGAGAGGCTGTGATCAAGTGAACATCTCTGTTGGAGTTGAATGGGTGGTTGGGTGGGGGGGGGCTGTGTATGCATTACATAACATGCCATGGGGTGGGTACAGTCTGTCCTGGGTACAGGGTCGGCATTGGATTGGTGGGATCTCAGCCTCCAAAAGGAAACATGGCGATTTTTGTCACTGTTGAAAGCTAGGCAGAGCCTTCAGATCTATGCGAGGTAGTTAAATATCCTCTCTTTTCTTTTTGTTTCTTCATGTTTTACCAACCCAGTTCTGTTTGGTTTTAAATGCCCAAGTGTAAGCAAACAAGGCACTTTGGAGTGCAGTAGTCCGTCCCCTCCGGGCACAGGGCTAGATCCAATACCCAGGTAAAGATGTAAAAACTCTTAAGTAAAGCAGCAGCACCAGTGAGCACCGAACAAATATTGTCAATACAGTCATTAGCCTGCATTGGCTCTGGGGCATGTTGTGTAATCAGAGGGGAGGGGGGATAAAAAACATCACAGGGAATTTGAATTGAGATTGCTGTTTGGCCAACCGCGATGCCGTCCATTACACAATGAGCCGACTTGTGTATGACGCATGCCTTGGATGCTTCCAGAAGGGGCACCCAATCAGTCACTCCAGCTGTTTTGATGTGTGCTACAGAGGCCTCCCTGTCTCATCCTGTACCGGCCTGGTATGTATGGCCGTCCCAGAAAATCTCACTGTGGGAAAAGACCACCGCTCCCCTCCCTCCCCACCCCTCCCCAATGAGTTTTGGTGTATGCAATCTACTCACTGCATGATGAAAGCCAACATGGGCCACCAAACACAGCATCTCATGGTCTTTGGGGCAAACCATTTGATAAAGGGAGGAGGGGATGGATGTGTATTAAGTAATTCAGCATAATTGTGCAACAAAATTATTTAATCTGCATCATTTAATCTCTGAAAATGTCACCTTTGCTGGAGTGGGTCACATGCTTCCCCATTATCCTGAGCCTCTTGTGCTAAGCCCCCTACACCCTTTTTCACGGAATCCTAAAACCCTTGGATTCCCTGAGAACAGATGTGCCTGTCTAGGTTGACTTATCATCGCTGAGAATTTTTCACACATTTCCTATTTGGACAGCTGGACAGTGGATTGGATGATACTGGTTAAGAACCCTGCTCAATGGCACAGAACCAGGGTTTCCTCTGGGAATCGAACCCATAACCCATGTTGGCCCTGCTGCAGGGCTGCTGCAACACCAGAGACATGTGGAGTGGGTTGAAGACTATCACAGATTATAAAGGAAAAAGCCATCAAGCAGAGGTCTCTGTTTCTCTTGCAGAAGAGCTGAACACCTTTTATGCTCGATTTGAGTCTCACACCAGGTCAGAGGTACTGCTGGAGCAAGACAGCTGCCCTCTCCAGGTATCTGTGACTAATGTGTGCAAGTCATTCAGGAGAGTGAATGTGTATAAAGCTCTAGGACCTGACAACATCCCTGGCCATGTTCTCAAGGCCTGTGCTCCTGAACTGGCAGAGGTGTTAACTGACATATTTAACCTCTCCCTGTCCCAGTTTGTCGTCCCCAATAGTTTCAAGAGGGCCACCATCATCCCAGTCCCTAAGAAACCATCTGTGAGCTGTCTCAATGATTACCGCCCTGTCGCACTCACCTCTGTTGTGATTAAATGCTTTGCCACTAACAGCAGCAAAGATCAATATCATGCGTTCTGTAAGCTCTGTCGCATTGATATAGACTTGAGTAGTAGGGGGAAAGGGGCTTTAGAGCGGCATGACGCTACAGAATGACACAAGGATAATGCTAGTTCAGTCAAGACAATGATGTATTACATTTGAGCATTTATTGTTACATGACATGGATATGTAGATTCCCCCGGAGGGAACGAACAGACAGACGGCATGGGGGAGAAAGGGGATGGTGGAGGGCGGCGGCAGCACGGATCATACAACAACCGGAGTGAGTGTGTGCGCATTCGCGTGTCTTTTGTAGACGCCTTATCGGTCGTGGCCCAAGGAATATGCGCTTCTAACATGGGTGTGGTAGTGGGCGGAGGAAAGGAAGGTGGAGTAAGACGCCTTATATCCTCGATGAATGAATGACGCCCGCTGCCCGATTGCCCTGCCTGAACTAGCTGCGCTTACTTCTGCTGGGCACTCTTCCTTAACATTATTTTTTGCTTTCAACACTACAACTGCAGATGATAAAACAACTGCTGCTGAGCCAAATTATTTCATTCTGTGAAACATCACCACTCTTACAGGAGTTTAGAATGCAGTTTAGACTGTTGACTTACTAAATATAGTAAGTCAAGTAATATTATTGTCTTAATTTCATACAAATGCGCAGCACAGTTCCAGGCAACTTTTCTTGACATAAGCAAATAAATGGGCTGCTAGTACCCATTTCGTAATGTTTTCAAATTAAGAAAAATCAGCAAAATTCAATGAAAAAGCTAGTTGTATGAGCCAGGTTCAAGAATATGCATTTTGTTTGGGGGGTAGATAGTTTTGGATATGTTGACGTGAGTTAATAGAATGAAATCAACCAGATGAGCTGAAGTACTCCTCATTGCAATGTGCAATTTGGCGCGAGGCTCAATGTGGGCGATGCTCAATGTTGTTTTTGACCAATGATACCTGACTTGAGGTGGAAGTAACATTCTCATTTGGCAATACTGCATGACTTTAAACGGCCCTCCCTGTCTCCATCTCAGTAACTTTGTTGTTTCATGACTTGGTTTTACGATCCTGGTTTTTACAATTCTTCAATTTACGTTTTTTTTTAAGGAGCCATAATTAGCTTTTTAGTTAATTCCAAGTTTGGTTGCTATAAGTGACGAGTTGCCTCATGTTATAGTCATGTTGAATGCAGTAATCAATAAAGCAATAACTAGCCTATGAATAGGCTACTGTGTGGTTAGGAAATCTAATATGCCCAGAAAGAAAATATGTTAAAATAGCCAGCAGGACAAGTTCTGCCAATAGAATGTATGTCATTGTCTTGCAACTATGTGTAACGGGTGTGAACCTGTGAAACTCACTCCTCAGGTATGTAATGGGCTACCCGCGTCAACGAATAGCTAGCTTTTCTTTGGCGTAGCTGGTAGTGGTCGCGCTTGGCAAGTCAGAGGTTGTGCGTTCGAGCCCAGCGAGTGGCGAACGACGCCTTGTAGTGATGTAAAATCTTAAAATGTAATTGTATATTGGTCAGTATTCCATAACTGAGCCACAGCAAAGTAGGCTTTTTTGCATGTTGGTAACTCGGTTGGAGCAGAATGTCTTATTCTTTTGAGGTAATGGCAGATTGCAACTAGTGTTGGGTCTTGATGTTACTAAGTAACGCTTTACTATAATTAAATTACTTATCCATTGAAAAAGCAAAGTAAGGGAATACTGTTCATTTTTAGGTCATTTAATTACAGTTACTTGTAATGTACTTGCGTTACATACCTACTGTGTCACGAACCCAGTTCGGGGGTTGAGACAAACCAAAGGGAACACATGCACGAGGACTACTACTGTGATGGTTTTATTAAAGAATAACAATGTAACAAAATATCAAAAGTTTGCCACAACTAAAACAATAGTGCGCTGCGGACAGAACGGCCTCCTTCTCACTCTCCCGGCGTCCTTTTAAAGGGGAGGAAACCACCGGGCCCAGGTGTAGCCACTTAATGGCTGAGGAGGCCGTCACAACTGTAAATTAGTCAAACAGTTCTGTATAAATCAATATTGAATTAAAATTTAATTGTATCGCTTTAGGGTAAAAGTGAATGCTGCCTCTTTAAAATCGTTATCTGTAGTGTAGTTGCATGGGAGACGCGAGTTTTTGTTGCATAAGCGCGGGCTCTAGCGGTTTGAAGTGGAAAATTTCGGACTCGGCGGACGCAGATAGCTCTAGCTGTTTTACCAAATGGAGATATTCCAAGTACTTTAGCTTTTTGTCACAGGTTAACAAGAACATTAATGTCAAGTGCAAGCTATGTCCTGGGAACAAAAAACAATACGCGGCTGCGGCTAGTACAGGCAACATACTGAAGCACCTCACAAGGCAGCATCGACACAGTTTTGAGTGATCCATGTTCATCAGAATCAGAAAGGGTTTTAATCGCCATGAAAGTTTGCACAGACTAGGAATATACTTTGGCATTGACAGATAACACCTCAGCAACACCTGTTAAGCAGGCAAAACTTGATTTTACATCGCCAGTGCAGAAAGTGTTTGAAGGTGAGCTTAAAATGTTTTATTGCAAACTAGATTGCAGGAAGAGATGCTACTGCTGCGTACTGTAGAATCATGTGATGTCATGTTTAACTTAAAGTTAAGCTTTTGTGTGATGCACATATTGTTTGCTAACTAAAGATGAAAGAAGGTTACACGCGTTACTAAAATGTTAATTTTTAGTAGGCTATGTTTTAAAAAGGTAAAAGGCTAAACTGTTCCAAGTTTGACTTGTATTTAATTATTGAAAGACTTTCCTTTCTGTTGTCTATCCAGTCAGGGTTTATAGGGATTGTAAGAGTAATGCAAATAGTAATTACAAAAGTAATTTAAATACAGTATTGATGAAGTAATTAGTAATAAATTACTTTTTTGAAGTAACTTACCCAACACTGATTGCAACGGAGCGCACTGTTTCGTTTGAGAATGTTACTTCTGACTCAAGTCAAGTGTCATGTGTCCCCACTAAGTCGTCTAGTTGATTATCTGGTCGATATGCTCTTGGTCGACTAAGATTTTTTTTAGTCGAGCTGCTGTATGGCAGTGTGAGATCTAATTCCCGCTTGTGTCATAATTGCTGAATTTTAAAATGTTCTACAGAAATTGTAGATCATATCATTTCAGACAAATAAAGCAACTAAAAAAATATATAATTTAAAAGAAAAGGTGCTACCATTTTCCCTTTCGTTAATCTGCGCTTTGTTTTGGTTTGGTATTTTGCACACGGCACGAGCACAATTGGCTGCAGAACTACAAACTCTGCCATAGCATACTTTGTCGGTGTTATAAGTCAAAATGGCAAATAAATCTGTGGTATGGCAGCATTTCATTAAAGTACATTTACATTTACTAAGTACCGGGTGACTCAAAAAACGTTGAACGCAAACTCTGCCAACAACGGTTTATTTTTCATAGTTCAACGTCGAATATGATGTAGCCTACCACCTGAAAAACGTAAGTTGGCCAAGCCCTACTTCGCTCATGCTAACGCGCTTGGTTGAAAAATGAATATGCCTATTATAAGAATCAAGTCCAAATCGAATGACCTTATCTTCTCCGGTCAAGACAAATCTTTCTCTGTGGCACCGTTCCCCACTCAGCTTCTACGTAAGTTTGCATGCTGCAAGTTCAGGCAGTGATAAGCATGCTCTGATGATTTGCATGTTAAACAAACAATATTTTTGTTGTAGTACATTGTAAGAGATAATAAATACCATCGGCATTCGGTAACAACAGGACTGGCGATACGAGTCTTATTATTAGTAGGCTATTAGCGACTGAATCTGCGATGTCCAGCAGCCATTGAGTCACATTGCAAAAATGTTTGTACGTTTTCCTTTTTGTGAAAAAAAAAAGCGTATCGAATTTCGATGAGTCGATTTTCAGACGTTTTAGTTGAGTCTTGGTCGACCAAAGAAAATCTTAGTCGGGGACAGCCCTACATTGCAATGAGGGGCTTCTCAACGGCCCGGCATCTAATCAGAAAAGCAATACCACAAACATCCACCGGGGCCTTTGCCTCAAGCCAAGGAGTGAGGGGTGGGGGCTTGGCACGTGCTAGTGAAGCGTATGGTGCGAGGGGTGACCAGAGGACCAATTAGAGTGAAGGTGCTGGGACCAATCAGAGTGAAAGGGCTGGGATGAGATCCCATGATTCCCGTGGTGGCACCTTTGAAATGCTGATCCGAACAATGTCATTGCACAGAAAAGGACACCTGCAAAATGTCTCACTTTGCATAGTGCCCGGTTCTCTAGATAATCATAGGAAACTAACGCGGACACACAAACGCACACAAATAAACAATCAGATTCCTGGAATGTTCTGGCATATGTGTTCATCTCTAACCATGACTAATAACAAAATAAATAAAAGTTAATTAACAGGCATGTCAGGCCTTTTGAGTTCAAATACACAAAATATTTCCTCAGAATGAGCTCCATATATGGAGCAAGGCTGGTTGAAAAACATGCAGAGATTATTTCTCCAACACAACCGATGTCTTAATGTTTTAGTGATGCATGATCTGGGTTGAAGCAGTCAATTTTGCATGGTCAGAGGCTTGGTGACAAAAGTAACCACACTGTGTGGTTTTACATGGTGCCTAGTTACAGTCCTGGCAACTGTGACCATAATCACAGTTTGAATAATAATGATTTCCATACAGCTATTATGCACTTTGTTGTTATCTAATAGTTCTCAAAATGTTTGCCATAGCCACAGGATTGTACAATTCCCATCTTTACTGTTATTCCCATTCTCCATGCGTGCCGGGCTTGACGGAAATACTTTAAATAAACTGTTGCATTAGCAAGATAGCAAGATAAGAAGATCCCATACAGTATAGTCCCTAATTACCTCCAAACATATCCCTGATTATAGCCCTTACGTCAGAACTTTCCCCAAACCAACTTAATCTGCAGTTTTGGGCCACCTAAGAAAATGTGGGTCAAAAACATAGTTTCATTGGGTGAATGGCTTCTAAAGGGGCCTACAGCTGGGTTTTCATCATGACATGCTTTGAAACAGGGCTAGGGATTTATTAAGAAATGTTTCTCGAAAAATTACAGACTGGAATACAGATTTGTTTTCTTTTGAGGATTTGAGTATCCAGTTACAGCGCTGTTCAGGTCTTGTTTCATTTCAGCAGACAGACAGTCTGTGGTATGTTTCCAATACTCTGACCGAAGAATTCAACTGACCGACCAGGAACCAGTTCCTGTTTCTCTGCAAATCGGAAATCCTTCAGGTCCTGCAGAAATGCAGAGCCCTATAAGGGAGAATGATGGGACTAAGTAGCTAGCTGAGTAAACTGAACAAGCTGTGACACCTTTTTAATGAGGAATTTTCTTTTTCTTTTTGGCGAGGCAACTGCCTATATCTGTGGGATTGTCTATGAGTAGTTTATTCTTGGTTTTGGCCAGATGTTGCCTGTTATTCCACAGTACTTCACATCTGTTGTCAATGTTTTGACAGTCATAGTGGGCCATGAATCAGCTTGGCATTGTTAGCCTGCCTCCTGGCCTCTGCTCTGTAGGCATCCTCTTCGAGGAACCTTGTATTTGTCCCTTTTCTTCTACTAATGATTTAAAATCTGGAGAACAGACTTGGAGTGCTAATCTCAAATGGCTATAGTATTCAATGCAAATATTGAATGGGGGGGGGGGGGACTAAAGGTTTATCAAATAAAGTAGCAAGTACCCATTTTGTTCCTAGTTGACAGCTTTTCCCTTTCTGTCCTCCAATAGGTGGCTGCCAGGGCTGGGGTTTATGACCTTCTCAACCAGCTGGGTTTCTCTGAGTTTGAGAATCCCCGGGACACACCTCTGGCCAGGCTGCGCTGTCGCTGGCAACGGCAAAATGTCCAATCACTTCCCTTCAGGGGGGAGTTTATCTGAGAAAAGATCACTGTGAACTGCCAAAAAACTATACAGTTTCTTTTTTTTTTTGGTTGTGAGATTTTAATGTTTTTGTATTTTACTTCTGTATCTTCCAATACAATTTGGTGTTTTTTTTTAACCCACTACCATGGTAAACTTGTTTAATATGATTAGTGATGCCTGTTTTTCTTATGTTTCAGCTTAATAATTGCCAAGTTGCAAGCTGACAGTTGTGCCTTTGCTCTATTTTTGTTTTTTTACTCTATACTCATGATATATAGGATTTCAATCAACTAATGTTGTTTTTAAAATAAATACAAATAATTGACTTGCTGTCTTACGTATATGGATATTGGTATAATCAGTATGCTTTATGTAAAAAAAAAAAGTGTTCAGAACCTTCTCACAGTTCGTTTCTCAAAGTCAAAAACCTTGAGATTTGCATTGCAGGTTGTCATATTCCAGACAATTGGTAGGTCTGTCAGGTCCAAAGTATAAATGTATTCATGGAACACTTTTTTTTCTAATGAAATCAAGTTTCTGTGCGCAGTTACTGACAACAGTCGTCTAGTTATTTGACAAAGTTCATAACGTTTTAATATTTTGAGGTATCAAACATGGCTTGTCCTTTTGTTCAACATTCAAAAGCAGTAACAGATACCGTTATTCACCCTGTCATGAAGAGAAATGTGTTTTTATTTCAAAAATGGAAATTAGCATTGTTAGATATTCTTAGGTCATTGATTTTCATGGATGGCTTTTTAAAGCTGTACTGTATACTAAAGAATTTTGTATCCAAACACTTGTCACTGATGTTTCTTTTTATGTGTCTTGATTATTGGCTTGACTGACTTGACCAAGCACAACTTTTTTGTGTACAATTTAAATGCAGCATTCATGAAGTGAAAACAATTGTTAAGACACTGAGAATAAATCCATTCTTCTGCAGAGATGGATCATTCTTTTTATGTATTTTGCTATTAAACTGCTAAAAACCACCACTATGGACACTTTTAAAGTTGGTGCGAGTAATGTAGAAGTCTTGAAACTGGACAGTGGAAGACTGGAGTCTGCACCCACAGTCTATTGGACTTTCTGTAAAGTGTTTGAGTTTCTGTGACCTCATCAGGTCTGTTGCAAGAATTTAATTATACAGCCTACTGCAAAATCTATGCTAGGAAACTGTCAGTATTGTCAGGTCTATGGTACTGAAATGTACTGGGATTTAAATGCAGATGCCATCAATTGTTGATCAATGTTAATATCATTCACCGTTGGCAAAACGTCTTGGTCATGTACAGAAAGTGGTCACTGAGGACATGAAGGGTTCAATTATAAGTTTGATATTCTTTGTATTTTTATGTTGATTCAAATAACCATTGTCCTCTAATTTATTTACAGAACGTGCTGGTGATTCTTCTTTTCTCAATGGGCATTTTAATAGTCCATATATCCTGTGTTTATTCATAGTCCTTCTAAAAGAATGTCATTAGTGAAAACAACATTTGTTAATGTACTGTACATTCAACATTTTCAGCATTGATCTGTACCGTAGTTTGACAACTTTAACTCCTAGTTTTTCGGTTTTGTTTCAGTTGATCTCATATTTCATCAGCCAATCAAGCAAAGCAAAATGGGTGTGAAAGGATGAAAAGGGGTTTCCTAATTCTGTGATCGCTCCTAAAAACAGTGTAATTACTGCTTTGTCCTTTCACAAATGTCAGGCCTTAAACAACTTATTTTCTGAACATTTCACACAAGACCATTGTATAACACAAACATTTTCATAATGGTAGTATTTGTTCTTGAAATCTAGTATTTTATTTGCACAAACTTTGTTCTGAGAAGTTTATTTCATCCAATTACATTTGTGTCATTGTTGCATTGGTTACTTCAGGCTAAATAAACTATTTGAATGCTTCCGATGGCCGTTCTTGTCCTGGATTTTGAAAACAATTCCATATTTTATCTTACTTTCTTAGCAATTTAGCCGTTTAGTAAGCCTCCTTAAATAACATTCCCAATCTAAGATGTTTCCAAAAAAGTTTTTTGCCACCCCATGCTCTCTTGAGTGTGTGTGGTTTCCACCGTGTACTGTCCAACTAGATTTGGACTTCCTCTGGGCCTGATAGGCCGGAGCCAAATAATTGACCTCTCCCTCTGTTTCCTCTTCCTCCCTCTTCCGGTGTTATCTTATTCCCTCTCTCTACACACTACTAACCTCCCATCCTGATGATCCCACCATCTCTTTACCTTGTGTAAATGCAAATAAAAGATTGTGGTTCTTTGAATTGATGTTCTACCTGTATGTACATATCATGAATTCAAATCAAACATTTTACGTGTCAGGAATTTAATGACATTTCATATGAATGGTTGGATCTATGACTTGTAATTATATTAAGGTGGGATACGCACCCTGTCTCTTGAGAGAGATTTGTTAAAGGATTGTGGTGGCCTGGAAGAGGAACAGGCTGTACAGTCGGCACATCAGAGTGATGCTCCCTTGGCTCTGCTGACCCGCTTTGAAAGGCTGATATCCCAGATCACTTCCCTCTGTAAGTGCATAACAGGCTTATCTGGGAGCACGGAAGTTGTTAGGATTTTATCACATTGAAGCCTATCCTGGATTATTGAAAGAGGAAACCAAGTGGTCTAGATTAAATGACCTTTGCCGTTTTGGAAATCTCACTGGAATTTATTTCCGTGCATATTTTGTTTTATTATGTTGGCGTGGTATGGCTGTCTCATAAAGCTATGATGCCACAAAAATACATTTCTCACACATGCACACACATACTAGATCATGGACTTTCCACAAATGACGGTCCTCATAACTTTTTCACTGAGTCAAACTGAGCACTTCACCATATAAACAAATTTAAGATTCAGACTATTCAGTTGCAAAATGCATCCAACTTGACTCCAGGTCATGCAAAGCCCAAGACACAAGGACCATGGTTGGATGATACAGCGGCCTCTTGCCTTTGAAATGCTTTCCAGACTCATTGAGACACTCTCCAATGTGTAACTCAAGCTAGCAGTTCTGAGGGATCCCAAGATTACAAAAGACAAAGGGCTGCTTTGAGAGGTGAGCAGCTTGGAGGGATGTAATGAAGTTCATCTGAAAAGCTTCCCTCTGGAGATGACAGAGTGCTCCAGAGAGTAGGCATGCTGCCTAGGCCAGAGAGTGCTCCCTGCTCTCTTTTTCACAGCTCAAGGTCCTCTTTGATATTTCCGCTGTAGTCCATGGCTGTATTGTCCGCTGCCTAAAGACACACGAAGCATATGCCCATTAGCCTTCATGGTGTAGAGCATGATAATATGTCACATAATAATAATTTCTTAATTATAATTTGATTTTAAATATCCTCTTCAGACTTATCTAGTCTATACGAAACATTGTGTTTTGCAGTTATGTCATGACCTACACCAACAAGAATCACTAGTGCATCTGGGAACTCTTTTTCTCAGACCTCTCTGCCTCAACTCTGTCCATTCACACAAGGCAAAGGAACATAATAACAACCCCTCTAAATTGCTGGGCTGTAACTTGGCAGGAACTTCTTGTCTTTCCTCATGCTACAGGGCTGTCTAGCAGCTGCTTTGCATCTCCCTGCATCTAAAAGAGATGGAGAGTTGCATATTTTTTCAGTGCACTGGCATGGCTAGGCCACATTACAGCACACCCCAGGGCAAGGGAGGCAGGGAAACGAAGGCATTCTGTCTTCAGTCCTCCTTTCTGCTGGGTCTCCAGTGGAAGCTTGGTGATATCCAGCTCCCCTCATAGACCCGGCATAACAAATAGATAAAGTCTGATAGTTAATTTTAAATAATGAGAACCATTTGGCTTTTGATATCCTTAGCTAGCAAATGGTCTGGGATACTAGAGCTGCTTTTCCGTCAAATTGCTAAAGTAAAGCAGAGATAGCTCAAAGTGCCATCCACTCCCCTATGTTTTAGCCAGCACTTTCATTTTCATGAACATGCTATAGTCACTGCCATTTTGAAGCTGATTGCAAAGCCCATTAGTACTGGCATTGTCTCTTTCGAGTGGTAAATGCATAGTGTTTGAAGTACTGTACAGCATGGGCTTAGCCAGAATAATCTTTTTGGGTAGGCCTACAAAAAATGGATAGGCATCTTTTCAGTTTTTTTACTTATTTACTATGTGATGTGCACCCGGTGTATAATTTTTCTGAGATATTTTTGTTTTTGGGTAGGCCTTAGAACAAATTAGGTAGGCCTGTGCCTACCCATGCCTACCCGTGGCTACGCCTCTGCTGTACAGTATGCAAACATAGCTGATGTGTGCTGAAAAATGCCCCAAATTGTAATTAGCATTCTTTAGTTGCTTTTCACAAACCCTAACTTATTCAGGACTGCAAGGCTTATGTAGATGAGTATGTTTACTTTATTCACACACTGTCATTGCTGGAATTTGCCATTGAGAGAACAGGAAGTTTTGCTTTTGTGAACGAACTACAATACAAATAATAACATTACCTACATGGACCATCAATTCCTTTATTAGGATTTTAGTTAGAGAGGTAATGGACAACCAAAACACCTATCTGTCTGCAAATTGGCCCTTGTATGTCCCTAATTTTGAGACTGTGGTTGATGAAAAGATTGTCAGGCTTGGTTTTATACTGTGGTGCCGATGCATTCAGTTGTAATATTATAACATTGTTCTGGAATGTGGAGTTAACTACAAACTGTGGAGCTATTCATTTAAAGGGAAAAAACCTACACGTTCAACTGAGTACTGTGGCTATTGTGCAACGCAAATCTGGCTTTCTGGACACACTGAGGACCCTCATGGAACTATGCTATGGAAAAAATAAATGAAACGTTCTCAAGGCGGTCAATGGTTTCCATCACTTAATGCTGTGGTTAGTTTCCATTGCTTATTAATTTGAGTTTTGGAATCAAATAAACTCCTCCCCTATACTGCCCCCAGGAATCAATTAAGGTATAAAAAACACACCTTCTCCACATTGACCATCCTATGGCATGGATATAATTACTCACAGACAGGCATAGTGGGGTTAGGGTTAGGGTTGGGGGGGGGACTTGGTACAGACATGAGTCACAGAACTGTTTGGAGCAATAGATAGAATGCCCAGTCTAGATGTATTTTTTCTTTAAATCATGAGATATCTTTTAAGATCTTCCTTTAAGAAAGACACTTCATGGGAGGGCTGTCATTGTATGGTTCATTGTGTTCTTGGTCCAGTTTGCTTATAAACTGTAGGCCAAGAGGTTAGTCAGCATAATGCATCACCTAGGACTCATAGCAGACATTAGTCGTCATTCCACAAGCAGAATTCTCCAGTATTACAGACTCAACCCTGTGATGAATGAATGGCGCTCATAGGAACCATTCCTCATTATGGAAAAGAATGTAATACTGTCGTCAGCTTTGAAAGATTATTTATGTTCATAATGCATTTGATGCAATAATACAGTATTTATAATCAAATTATATTAGCACAGTGTATTGTAAAATACTTGTTGGGACTGTGGTTTCACTGTATTAATATGTGGTTTGTCCACACAATACCATAAAGCTAACATAACCTTCATTTAAATGCAATACAATCAAAACAATTTGTTTAAACGCACCAGAGATCGTTTCAAACAAAACGATTAAACTTGAGTTTGAAGGTGTTGAATAATGTTGCCCTTGCGACTGTTTCCCTCTGTTCTTCCAGTAGGGGGGGCTGCTTTAAAATTAGGAAGGGATATTGGATTTATTAGGTTTACAATGAGGTTACATAGCTGCAGGCAACGAAAAGTATAGTTAATATAAAAACCTAAATACTCCCCACAAAAGTCATGAATTAGAGTGTATGCAATGTAAAATGTTCCGTTTCTTGTACTTCCCATGAACTGACTTTTTCTGTGTTCTTTAGACAGTGGAAACGTATGCAAAAAATAAGAACAATTTGGATGAGTTTTAAGCAATAGCATAATCTTTTCCTATCGTAGACACATAGGTGCATATCGGTGCACGTCTGCGCGGCAGATGTTTTAGCCTACTAAGAAGGCTACGTTTTCGCAAAGGTTTGTGCTGAAATAACAATCTTTACTTCATTGTTAAGTACAGTAAGCATCCTTAGAGAAACAGGCTCCGGTTTACATAAAAAGAAGAAAAAAAAGATCTGTAGGCTTCCTCTGAACTCTGCGATTAGCCGGGCAGTTGTCGTCATCAGCACCCCAGACTTTTTTCTCTTGTAAATGGATGGGGTTGTCCTGGTTTATGCAGAGTGCAACAGAGGCCGAAAGATTGGAACAACTTGTGAATACCAGTCACTTTAGCGTCTAGGGCGTTCAGAATGCTTGGTTTCGCTGAAGTTCAAGATTGTGAAGTTATCTAATAAACGGTGCGTTCAGACAGAGGGTTCAGTTCAACAAAGTTTACAATAGAAAGGAAACTTTAACTCAACGCTGGATTGGTGGCAGCTCTTAGACTACTCAACATAAGCCTTCGATATGGATTATATTTATTTATTAATGTACTGTTCAATCAGTTTGATATTTTTGGATCACAAGCACGCTGCAAAGTCACATGGTAAGTTTTAAAGTATATTTAAAACTTGCCAGGCAACTTTTTATCTCATCCTTCTATTAGTTTGGTCTACCGGCAACTTATTTTTCAGTTGTTTTTTGTTCTCTGCTTAATAGAAAGTGATTGTTTAACTGATAGGATAGCATTCTAACTCCGTCATTGAAGCATAAAGGCTCGCATATCGTATCTGGGAATATTTTCCAGTCATACAACTGCCTGTCGAATAAGTAATTAGAATATCCTTGGGCACAATCTTTTTTTACATAAAAATCGCATGTCATTATACTTTCAAAGTAGCCAACGCATTAAGCATGCTCTGGATATGCACTGCATTTGATGTAGGCTCCCTTATGACTGTATCCTATAGGTCTGTCCCTGGATGCTTTTCTCAATTAATTATTTGTTCCATCAGAAAAACTCTCTGGAAAATTAAGTGAATACGGTCTTATCGTGCCATTCAGCACAGACTCCCATGGCCGGTATATTTCTCACGTGGTGTCAGCTGGAACTGGAAGTAAAGGTGCATCACCAGACGCGGGAAAAAGACGGGTGGCACGTAGTGCCGCCGATACGCCCTCTATCACCACAGCTGGCCAGCACTTGTTTTTTAATGTCACTGTTTTCGGAAAAGAACTGCACCTACGTCTGAAGGCCAATAGACGGCTCGTTGCTCCAGGTGCTTTTGTGGAGTGGCAAGAGGACTTCGAGGAAAAGGCCAAGGAACGTATTCATGGAGACTGCGTTTTTACTGGAGATGTGTCGGATATGCCAGACGCCTCTGTTGCCATCAGTAACTGCGATGGACTGGTAAGTCAGGCGGCTTGATCATGTGATATACAAAATTGAACGTAAAATCGGATACATTTCCCAAACGGACCTTGGGTAATGTTTGTCAATTGTTGCAGTCTTCTGGACGTGGTATTGCATATGCGTTTCACACAATGGCTGCTGTTCAGAATATTTCCATAGCTGCCACATGCCCTTTCTCTCCAGTTGCAATGTCCCTCCCACCTAAAGGGCCCCAACCAGTATCTGTGCCAGCATTACATTGAACTGCGTAAAAGCTCTCCTTCTCTCCCTCTTAATACAATGTTTTTTATGGTCTTATCTCTGGTCACTCACTGCCATTATTGTTGTTACAATTATTTTATTTTGGGATGCCTCTTCACTGGATGCTTGAGGCCTTATGGCAAGGAGTAGGCTAATATCTAACAGACAACCATGGCTACTCAAGTGACAATCCTCACAGGAAACTGAGAGTGAGAAACAAATTGCTGAGTTGCTGATTGATCATCAACACCCGCTTTATTTTTCTTGGATGCATGTGTTAACAGGTGTTAAATTTGTCACCAAGAGGCTCTTTTGACAGTGTTAACTGTACGCTGTCGCATACATATAAATGTTTGCATGCAAATGGTCAATCTTACATTTGTTAAGCCAAAACACACTTTCCAGCTAAAAAGAGCTTTGGAGTGGACTGAAGCAGACATCTCTTCACACACAGACATTCAAAAAATGTGTGAAAACACCTGGTTTGACAAAACCTCTTAACACTGTTGAACCATGTGTGCTTCATTGTGTCTCTTTTGACTGTGCCCATCTGTGTGAACATGTTCAGGTGCTTTGAGTTGGAGCGTGGCAGGTGGCCTTTCTAAATAGTTACCACATCATACAGTACCATATAGAGATATTGTCAATGCAGTTGTGAACCATTCATGTTGGCCATACGTATCAATGCTAATGCACGCTGCTGTGTAGCTTTTATGCCATTAGCTTCTCTCCCCACTGAGGGCTGGAAAATTACAGATCCCTTCTATTTTAAAGGAACACTGAAATCATAGAGGCATCAGTTTGCATGTGAGGAAAATACCTGTTCACTCATGAGAAACATTAACTGAAAGATCAAAGCGTGAGATGTTGTTCTTGTTACACTGAACTTCATGCTATATCTACCAATGACATGGCATAGTATAAATAATTGCTCAGATGTGTTCAAAGGGATGGATTTGATTTACCCCAAGAAGGAAGAATTCTATCTGTTTGCATCCACTGTCCAGTATGGTGAACCATTACTATCCTGCCATGTTCTACACCACTGAACTGTACTTCAGGTTTATGATTGCAACCCATCCTGGCTACCCAAAGTCTCTCTAATGCATTCCATGCACCCGTTAGCAGTTGGAGAAGAAAGGAAAGAATATTATTGATGAGATGACATAACAGATCAATAATAAAACAAACTATTAAGCCATTATGAATTAATTGCACCCTGCTGTCCTTTCAATAATGTTTTTTTTTATTCCACATCAGCCACCACATTTTGGTTCCAATCCCAGAAACACTATTGCACTTTCATACTTTAGTATAGGACAAACCACAACGTACACACAAACGAATACCAGTTGATCCACTTCATCCCAAGCCCTCTACAAAAACTTTAAAGTCTCTGACATAGCTGAGCTCTGGTTTGTAGATAACTTTTATTCGTTCAGCAGATAACGAGCAGTCCTAGCAATCTGAAATATTTGAAGGCATTTTCCCTCCGTTGGTGGTCAAAGTGAATGGTCCCTTTTGTGGCCATGTTTTTATTTTTTCACACAGCTTTGGGGCAAGTGAAAATGGAATATCATTTCATTTCAGGAAGTGAGCTTGACACAGCCAGGGTAGAATATAGTCCATGTGTTTCATTGAGCCGCAGCCAAGATAAACAGCAGCCTGTCTGAGCTTGCTGGAATTTTTTTGGAGAGCGTTTTGAAGATACTTAGGGAGCTCCTGGACAAATGATTTAGTCTGAGACATGGGTTTGATGTGTTAGGCCACATAAGATCACATGTGATGAAAGGACTGAGGGTTGAAATGGCCCGTATCTCTGAGGTGGCCTGTACTGTCTTTGGTGTTTATCTTCTAGTGTCTCCAGTGCTTAGCCTATGCCTCCCTATTGCCTTCAAAAATACAGTTGATTTCATCCAGGTTAGACCATAACAATGTGTTACTGATCGGCTGGCTTTATAAGGCCACGGACACAAGGACCTTTGGTGGATAGGAGGTCATTTTCCAGTAAAAGCACAAGTTTCTCGTCAAACTTTTTTAAGCACACCACTGAAACCCCAAACCATGTGCCACCAAGTTGTTTCTTTTTACTACAGACAAGACATCCCACAATCCAGTTGTGTGTCTGTGCCGTCTCTGTGGAGCATCTGAAGTGCCCAGACTCTTAAGAGGGCTGCATGACATCACCAGAAATGGGTTACGTTATCTTGGTTCCTTGCCAGTGTGCCTAGAGGGGCAAAACTGCTCATCCCAGCCATCCAGCACATGACAGATGGAACAAGCCACGTGCTAGGGGGTGTCAAGCATTTGCCCAGTTTATACTGGATTTCCTAGGGATATATTTGGCCCTCAAATGCACAGACTATTTACTAGCCATAGTCAAGAGGGTAGCCACACAAGGACTGAAAAATCACGAGGTGATTTCTGTGGAAAGTGGAGAGTGAGTAGCATTTCTGCTGGATTTCAACAGCTGTAGGCTAAAGATGCCTTGTCTGTATTGTTCTGAGTGGGCAGGAATGATGAGTGTGATTACGCTGCGACTGCTCATGTGTTAGGAATTTGCACCAGTGACATGGATCGAATTACAAGTGTGATGGGAATTTGAGGATTGGGATGACTGTGCTTGGAAGGGAGCTATTTATGCATCCATCAGTTAAATACAGTGAGAGCCACCTAGCAACAGCATCAGAATGGGACCAAACTTAGTCATGGCTGGCAGCAGGGCACACACACACAAGACACTACACCAAGGACCTGACACTATTATTACTGCTTTATTAGAAGAAGGCCAAGATCTCAGACAATTATTAAATCTCCTGTCTTTTGTATATAGTAAAACCAAGGTCTCTGTCAAACTATATCTTTTTCTCTCTACAACACGTTGTTCGGTTGTATTTATTCATTTTCAAGGAAGTTATACAATTTGATTAGCTTAATTGTATTTTGCACACAGGTTCTGTCGGTGAACTATTGAGGACTGACTGTGCATGTTAGTCAGATATAGTGAAGACACAAGGACCATACATAATCATTGCTGCTCTATCAGAAGAAGCCCAAGATCTCGGACAATTATTAAAGTGTTGTATTAACATAATTAAATCATAGAAATGTTTCTAATGAAATACTTACACATATATATGTGCACACACACACACACACACACACACACAAACACACACCTGTCTAGGATAATAGTGCCTCTGCATGACAAGAATGTGTCATTGAAAACATAGCTTTCTATCCCCAGATTTACTTTAAACTGAGATCCCTGTTGACATTAGACAATCAGCAATAATTTTAGGTGACAGAAGTGACTTGCTCTCCCCATCATTTTTTTAAAATCTCATTTTTGTCCTATTTTTCTCTACTAAATAAATGTATGCGATTACTATTAATCAAAACAGAACGAGGGTTCGGCTGTACTTGAAAAATACTATTAAGCATTTTTGCGGACATGCACTGCACGAGTGATTAATTGCGATGACGGCTCCAATAGAAGTTATAGCAAGCACATAGAACTTTATATATTTAGTAATCAATGTATTTATTCCCAGGTGTTTTGTCGTCCTATCTTTGATGTTTGTCCCCTTCAGGTTGAATGCCAGTCATAATATGCCCAATTTTCACTGTATAATCCTCATCCTAATCCTCAACTATGCATGTCCTTTCTGGCACACCGCTGTGAGAGATGAAAGCTGATGAAAATGAATCAGATAGTAATCCTCTACTCAGGGGACCTGTCCAATACTATTATCTCAACCTTTAACCCCTCCTGAGTCAGCACAGCTAAGAACCTCATCTAACCATATGGTCAGTTTATCACACACTTGTCTCTCCCCCCTCTCCAGTGCTGAAAGTACAGTAAAGATTTTATAATTCTGCGGACAGCAAGACTTTGCCTATAGACTGGGGATATTAAATTTTCTCACTGTTTGTTAACAAACCACCAGTAATGCAGTGTTCACCTTTGAAGGGATTGTACAATTTGTTTTGATTTCATGTCTAGGATGCCTAGAGTGAAACGGTGTTTGGTAGTAATCAGCGTTCATTTCCAGTGTTGTCAAATTCAGACTGCTTGATCAGTAGCCTGGTCTTAACCAGACTCTTGTACATTTCATTTGTAAAGAGAGTCTGGCCTCGCTCCATTGACAAGCGTTAATTTCCTTGTAGGCGGGTACTCTGTTGAAGTTTTAAAACTATTGGATCTGGCCAGAGCCACTCTGATCTGCCATAACCAATCGCTAGCGTTCGCCTTAGCCAATTCCTTCACCACTACTGTAACAAAGCTAGCTGCCGTAGCTGGAAAAACAAACTGTTCCCGAACCCCGTGGGGAGGAGGGCCACAACATCATGGCCACCAACAAAACTCGGCTTTAGTTCATAGATATTCGGCAGTGTTGCCACAACAGACCAAATGGCTTTGCTCCCATCTTTCTCCGCCGCCATTACGGAACTACAATACAAACTAGCGCACGACATCAACGTCAAATTTCTCAACCACTCCCTCTGTTTGCTGATTCACCGGTAGAAAATCAACCTGAAAAATCTGACTTACGTACCGAATGGCCAGACCTAGTACAAAAGCAAAATCCAAATTGAGCGGAAGTACGTAGGAGGGCAGAGCCAGGCTACTAGATCAGAGCCCCCTGAGGCAGGATGAACTCCTGTCCACAGTATAGATCAACAAAGTGCATGCCTGTGACTGAAATTATGCTTCGATGCAATTTACTTCAAATTGCAGGTTAAGCTCTCAGGATGACATTAAAGACATTGATTTCTGTTCACATAGTAGTTTAGGGATCCTTAGCCCAAGGTTTTATTCAACTTTTTGTTATTTTGGTTTGCATCTTTACAAGAACTCATATACTGTATCCTTACCAAAGACCTCAGGGATGTCTCAAGATAATTAAGTTCCAAGACCTCCAACAACAGTACACCATAAATATGCATTGTAGCTGTTGAATTGAATGTAATATCTTCATAATGTCCATTGGGATGTTGAATTCATCCTTAGTTTGTGTTGGGTTTACACATATACTGTATGTTGTCCTGGAGTAGGACTCCAACTACTAGTTTTCCTAGTCAAGGGACAAGGTCCCTTGAATTACATAAATATCCACCTTCAAAGTTTGTAGTGCTGGTGTGTGGAATTTAGTGTAGCGGTGAGCTTAAGGATGAGATGTTTGCTTTATTTGTGAGAGGTCAGTGGCTCACAGTATGTGTTATGCTTTGCGTATAGTGTGTTTTCACTGCTGCATTTGTGAGTGTCCATCTTAACTGCTTTGCTGGGATGTACTACTTCAGTCGCTACACAAGACGGTAATGATATAGCTTTGGGCTACTATTTGACTTGGGCTTTGATTGCTGATCACAAATGTACATATTAAAAACAATGATCCCCTTTGTTGGCCTTCAGTAGTTGATGCACATGGATGGGTTGATTTTAAGTAAACATATTATCAAGCCTTTTTTCTCATATGGTTATGTTTCCATCAACAAACAAGTCACTGCAGTTTAATTGCTTTGCTTCAAGTACAACAAAAGTTTTGGTGTGCATGGTAGGTCCACTAAGCAGATGACTTAGTTTAATGATGGTGAAATCCTAGGGAGTTCATGGTAAATGGCTGGTAGTAAAGAAATGTTTTGCATAAATATTGCAAGTGTTAGTTGAGGAGGTCACGCCGCATTAACATGGCTCATTGTGTGGATTTGATAAAAGTTCTCAACAAGCAAAGTGTCTGCTGTCAACAAATGGTCTACTTAATTTTAAGATGGATTTCAACCAAGTGTTTTAATGTTTAAAACTTATACACCATTTATATTTCCACCAAATACAGATGTCACTGGGTTTTGAGGTTTGAGTAAGTGTTATGAGGCTTAGGTAAGGCCAGGCCCCAGACTAACTGTGTTGTACCACTGTGCCACTGTCAAGCCGTGCCTCCCAGATGTTTGACCAATGCAGTGGTATGTCTTCTCAAGACACACCAAGTTCACTTTCCACCCGGAGTTGAAAGAAACAACCACAGAGGAAGCTTTCAGGCATGCCTTGCTTGGCATTTCCTGGTCTTGGATTGGATGCATCCAGGGTTTTTCCTGGGTCCAAATGGGTCTTTGGTGCTCAAAAAAAAAAAACAACAGTATGTGTAACAGTGTCACCTTATTTGCATTTTTTTTTGAATAATGGAGGCTATGCTTGAGGAAATAATTTTTCTTCCACTTAAAATTAAAATAGATAGGCTAATAGATTGACAATAGTCCAAGCCCCATGGTGCTATCATATATGGTTCAAAGATTATCAAGTTTAACCTCTTAACATATATATGCCAACTACTGAAATGTATATCAATAGAATCTAGAACTAACCATTACTCAAATTATGAAATTCAAGCTTATCGAAGCAAGCTATTGTTCGTGCACATCACAGTTGCGTCTTGATCAGACAAGAAGACACACTCGGTCTTTCTATCGACGCGATTACTATTGATTAAAACAGAACGAGGGTTCGGCTGTACTTGAAAAATACTATCAAGCATATTCGCGGACATGCACTGCATGAGTGATCAATTGCGATGACGGCTCCAATAGAAGTTTTAGCGAGCAGTAGTAATCAATGTATTTATTCCCAGGTGTTTTGCAATTTCCTTTTATTTTCTTCGTGGTTAAGATTTTCCAGGTAAAAAAAATACCAATGGGGGCTGCGTTGGAAATTGTTAATCAAACTTTTGTCATCATTTTAAGTGGAAATGTCATTTGCATTTGTGCAGGTGTAGTCGTGCAGTAAACAACAGTTTACTGGCCGATCTGTCAATTCGCGCACCTCACAGTTGCGTATTGATCAGACAAGAAGACACGCTTATCAACTCGATTAATATTGATCAAAACAGAACGAGGGTTGTGCTGTAGCCTACTTGAACCATACTATTGACAACATATCGCTGACATGCTTTGCACAAGTGAGGAACTCAGCTTCTTTTTTTTAATCGCGGACTTTTTTTTTGCCTTAGGCGCTCGGTATTTGTCATAGGCGCTCGGGAAAACGGCTTGTCGCGCACCTAAATGTTCTCTATGCAGGAAAAACCCTGGGATCCCTCTAACACTTACCTCTCTCTTTCTTGCTGTTGCACGTACAACCTTCAATTCATTATATTATTATTTTTAAGTAGTGTGAAAGGATGCTTAGCATTTTTATAAGATTAGTTCAATTTAGCTTCAAAAAAGTTATCCTATGTTTCATATTTTGATTTTGTCCTGAACTGGAAATCTTTCCCTTTTAATTAACAAAAGGGAATTGCAATCAGATGTTCTATTGCCTGAATACTGCACACTGTGCCTATTCCATGTACTAAAGTTAAAATATTTTTGGAAAACAAAGAGACCAACTCATTAAACTGGAAAATGTACTTACTCAATATGGTTTGAGAAATGCATTTAACTTTAATGAATTATCTGTAACTTGAGAGTCAATGTTTACTTTCTTGGTCACGTTTATCCATTCCGGCTCTCCTTCCTCTTCAAATTAACATCTAAAGAGGTTTATTAGAATGAGTGAAGGTCACGTCCAATCTCTTAGGAGACTTGAGTGCTGTCTACATGCAGATATGAATATGACAGATATGTGTGAGCTCTCTTTCTGAGCACCATTGTGTAAACAACTATTCTTTAAACACATTTTGTTCAAATGTAGTTATTAATTTGCAGACTTTTAGCTAATACAATTAGCTAATACAATTGGTACACAAGTACTGTACACTCTGTATATGAACAGAGAAACGGGACTCAATTGTGGGAAAACGGTTCCTATTTCTACAAACGTCATTCCCCCATCTTCTGCCATTTTCGAAGTCTTCCAGTCGATTAAAAGCTCTGTAATTATAGGATCTGAAATGATTTCAGACCCTAGAAGGGGAAGACTAATTGGGGAAACCTCTTTTTTTTCCAGGCAGGCCTTATTCGTACGGATAATGGGGAGTTTTTTATTGAGCCCCTCGAGAAGGGCCAGCAGGACGTGGAAGTGAAGGGGCGTGTCCACGTGGTCTACCGCAGATCAGCCATCAAAAGGGAATCAGGCCAAAGAAGGGAGGACCTCCACAATGAAGGTAGGCAAGGCGAAGGGCATGATGTCAGCGACACAGGGGAGGCAGTGTGTGGCGCGTGTGTGTCTAAGGTGTATTTCGTTTGATGCCCAAACAGTTGGGAGATTGGGAGTCATACTCAGATTCCTTGGGTTCTTAAAAGTTCCTCAAGAATTTATGAGCCCCCCCCTCCAAGAAAATAACAACCACACATGGCCAACATACAGCTTCCACCACCAGCTGGTAAAAATTTGGTATTCCAGAATTGTATAGTAGTAGTAAAGGAAAATCTTTCTCTATATAGTAGGAACCACTGCTTGTTGAATTCCTATTAGATTTCCTATTATACGTATCTCCTCCTGCGACAATAGCTTCAACATCTGGTGGTTAAGGTTAGGTTCAATCTTATTATTGAGGCAATTAATTCTCTTCCCAGGTGACTGCAAATGGGATGTACGTGCATGTGCTTAACCGCTCTTACGCTGCACTACTACTGTACTACATATACTGACAGCTGTACCTGTAAAAGGTTTTTAATCAAGTACCTTACTCATTGTTTCCAAAGTGATTCTCCCTCATTTTGTACATGTTCATTCACCCTTCATCCAGGGCTGCTTTCTTATGACTTCAGAAAATTATTCAGCTGTGGGGCTCTGTCTGAAACTAACTCTAGAAATAGAAATAGTGTCTTTAATATGAAATTGTTGTATTTCTCAGTAAAGTGAACGTTTCCCATCATCCATGCAGTCCTTGTCTTAGACTATTTCTGATTCCTGATTATTTAGGGTGAGAACCATGGCCACTCTATCCAAGTGTTTGCTTAGTGGATCAGAGCTGCTATTGTGCTGTGTAGGGTGTGTAGACTACCACTCCTGACCCACTGCCCCCACTTTTTTATAATGCAAAAATCTTTATGATGAGGTTACACTCACTGGCCCTGTGACCCCAGTAGACAAGGCAGACTAAACATAAGTCACAAAGTGGTAAAAATACCGTACATTAACGTGTCAACTGACCAAACTCCTCCAGCTCCCTCCCATTTTAGTCTCCACCATATTCCTGTTAGTCATTAGGCTATTCTGTAGCTGTAGCTCTGAGATGCACTGACACTTGCTGTATATTTGTTCATTCACATACATTCCTATTTTATATTTAATCTACGATAGTATGTTTGATTGTTGACATTTGAAGTATAGTATAGTACAGAAATGTGACAGTACACAGACAAATGTGTTGACATTTCTCAGATTGCTGTGGTTTTCAGCCTATTACAACCTATTTCATAAATGTTTATGTCGGTGGCAGCCTATTGTTTATCTTTTAAATTCCTGTCTGATGCCATATTCATTTTTTTTCCTCTTCAGAAGCCCTAACATGTCCATCTGCTGTTTGCATATACTTTAACTTGGCAATACTCTTCCTGAAATTACCCTTTGACTGTACATGAATTCATTGAATGTTGTTATTATCTACATGTAGTAACCCTCTTGGCTCAGTGCCTACTCTCTATAAACCTCACAGTATTGAGAGGAAAAGGAGATTCCTTGCAATCATCATGGGATATAATAGCTCACACTCCATAGCTGAATTCCATGCTTTTATAATGCCAGTGTCTTTTTATATGGCAGACACTGTACATTCCTCCTTGTCAACAACAATGCCATTAAAGATGTTGATTTTCTGCAATCACTCTGTTCCAGACTATTTCTTTGTCTTTAATTATAGACTCACAAGCTAGCATCACATCTTGAGTTCATTTAATGGGGGATTACGTAAAGCTGTCGACCAATACAGAAAACATGGAACTGTGTCCCAAAACAGTCATATTGAGATTGAAACGGTTCTGTGGAGAACACAAAAATGGACACAACGGTTTTTATTTCTTAGATGTTGTGCGAGATCTTTATAAATCTTTATCTTAGTTGATTTAGTTAATTTAATTAATCCAACAAACACTTGACATTAAATCAAACTACTAGGATTCCAGAAACTACCAGATTTAAGAGCCGAGACAGTTATGGGACTGTAACGCATGTCCTGTAGCTGTGGCAAAATCCAAATGTATTTGTCTTGTTGTCTTGTGTGTGTTTGTGCACCCTTGAACCTCACAGAGGGGTCTCAACCATGTAAATGTATCTGAAGTGATTTGATGAAAGCAAGAAGTGAATTTGGGAGGTGGTCACTTGTACACTTGGTTCTTAGAAGACCTGAGAGATTGAACCTAGTGAGGAATGACACCTGACCCACTTTGAGTTATTTCGCAAAGGCCGCATCCTGTTACAATCAGTATGTATGTAAAAAGTGACACAGACAATGTGTGTACTGTGTACAATATTTTCCATTCTCACTTCGGGTTTTCATGTTTGGTTTTCAGTGACAGACTTTGGAATTGCAGACCTTCCCAGTGCTCTGGACCTACTGGAACACAAGCTCTCTGAGTCGGAGCGCAAACGTAGGCACGCCAAGAAGGATGACTACAACATCGAGGTGCTGCTGGCCGTGGATGATTCTGTGGTGCGCTTCCATGGGAAGGAGCACGTGCAGAACTATGTCCTTACTCTTATGAATATAGTAAGTCAGCCTCATATCCTGTACCTCATGTTGTCTACATGCTACAGAATGCACACGTCTAACTTCAAACATTCGCCTGTTCTGTCCGGAACAAGAAACATAACTGAGCCTGGCCTCTGCCCTTGTTGATACTCGGGTGTGTAAGGACAGCGTGACTGTGTTTGTGAGGTCGGAATGACAGCACAGACAGCACCATTACAGACACAGCATTGCTTTCGAGTACAACGGTCAGAGACCATATCATCCCTGCATGGTATGGATTTTCCCTGCAGGTCTCTGGCCTAGTTTCTCGGGCACACCCAGCCCAGGCCTCCGGCGTCCAACTCTCCTCTTTTCTCTGGCTGTTTATGGATTACCAATGAGAGTAAAAGAAGAAAAAAAAATACTCAGCTTGTTCATTACGGGTTCCACCAGCTCCTACCACCCTAATCTGATTACGGAGCCCAAATCCCTCAAGTCAGATTTTCACAGGGTGCTGGTTTCACTCTGTAACAGTTACCATTTGGGCCCCGCACGGTGGTCTGCTTAGCCGAGCTAGGCCAATTACGGAGCTGCCGGGGAGCAGAGAGGGCAAGGGGGTGGGGGTGGGGGGGAGCATGGCAAGCCCTGGGGGGCTCTCATAGTTCTGCGAGTACTGCCAGGACTGACCCGCCTGCATCATATTTTCATGAGTTGTTATTTGGTTTGTCTGCAAAAATCTTGTTGTCATAGAGCAATTTGTGAAATTTCATATAGTGGCTACTTGATGAGGACCTGTAGAAAAACATGCTAACTGGCTTTCCCTGCTTTGAAAACCTTCACAGACCTTTTTTTTCACTCTGTAAATGTATTTCCTTGTTTTCTTTGTACTGACAAAGCCACTTTACAATTCATTTAACATTGGCTTCAGAACAAATGCATGTACATGTGAGTTATGAATTATAGACCATTTCACATATTGAGTTTCTCCATGTAATTACAATCAATAGCATTCTAAAAGAGGAAGTGCACCCTACACAATCGTTTAGCTCCACTGTTAAGCCAGTGGCTTGCTATGTCTGAAAGAGCTCTACCCATTCAAATCCCCAAGAATCTTTTCCATGGTTAGAGAATGTGTAGTACCACCTGGAGAAACTCTCTCCGAGGGATTGATTACTGAACATCCTGCCTGGACCCAACCAAGAATACTGCTGAGGTGCCTGCATACAATGGCTGAGTTGTTTGAGAACGGACCAGAGTTTTGTCCATGTTGATGTGATGCTGTACACAAGCCAGGGACATCCAATGCCTCCAGGCCACAGCTGCTATGCTCATTTTCAGACACAAGCCGCCATCGTGGTAATTATCTCCAAAGGCTTTTGAGATTTTCAGTGGGGTCTTAATTCAATAAGTCTTTTTTATTTTTTTGATCTGTCAGTTGAGTTGGGGTCTTGGATTTCAGAAAAGGGGTGAGGAGTTTTTTGTCAGGACTGTATAGAAGTATGGAAGGTCTAAACATTTGTAGCAGAGAAACACATGCAATGACGCATGTAGAACTGCACACATTGTTTTTGTATTTACAAACACTCTTAATGTCTGTTCTGGTGCTGTCCTCAATTGCCCACGGCTTCTCTGTTTAAGGTCCAACATAAACCCACAGTTAAATAGGTCAGCATCCCATTCAGTCTGGGAATTGGGATACAACACCAGCTTCGGAGAATTAAAGGTAATTTGAGTGCACTTAATTGAGCTACAGCTTCATGAATGTGATTTTTGTTCCAATAATAGCCCTTGGTCAAGTTTTCTGGTTGGTGACACAGCTGTTCATAGCAGCATGAACAGAGAGATGTCCCTAATTTCCTGAAGGCCCCCATAGTATATTTTTGTACTTCTGTTATTCAAATGAGCAGCACTCATACTCTTTGCTTGTCATTTATCAAGTTCTTGGACACCCCCCCCCCCCCCCAACAAAATAACACACATGCATAAATAAGGGGACAGTATCTCCCCCGTCTCTGCAGAGGCTGTACATTACCGCCTGTTTCGAAACTTGGCATCTAGTCTGTCTGCCTATTGACATGAATGACATGGTAACCGAGTCAAAGCTTGTTTATTTCTGTACTTTGTCATTTGTAAAGGGCACAACCATACTTAGGGAGCGCCAAGAGGAGTCATCAGTGCATTCCTTTATCATTAGGGTCCTGGAGTGTTAAGAAGTGTCACAGACATGGTTGATCTCCTGGGGTCATTCCAGGATCTACACTCTGTTCAGGTTGTCCGCTTGAAAACAAGCTCTCACCTCTGTGCTTTCATACTCTTGAGAGCGGATGTCATTGACACAGATCTCGCTAAACATGAGCCAACATACCTGGTTGCAGTGTGTAGAGGAAATATACTTTGATTTGTAATCTTTCCCAGAATCTTGCTCCAGAGCACAGAATACCATACATTTTCCATCTTATTTTTTTTTATTCCACTGGTTTAAAATAGTAGAAATCATATATCTTACAAGTGGTAAGGGATTCATAAAGTTTTCTGCAATAGAGACTGGGTCTCGAGAAATGAAAAAGAACACATGGTCTAAAATGTCTAGACCTTGTACAAACTGTCTAGTAACATTAGCCAGCATGTCAAGTAAATGTGTAGCCAGACACAAATCTTAAACTAAACTATGCCCTTAAAAGGCTGATTGTGTGGCATACATTTATTTCCTCATGACAGGTTTTGACATCACACAGAGACATATGGGGGTGTTTTGTGAAATACAAAGACCGTTTACCAGTCATGATTCAACCAACTTGGCAAGTTGCTAATCACAATCCGTAATGAGCATGTGCTCGTGTCTTGATTGCTGCCTCTCTTTCCCTCTTTTGCAAACCACAAATTGAAGCTGTTGATCGATGAAAGACAGCCCCAGAAGTGTGTGGACATGCAGGGATCATTTGATAGGGATAAAACACGGCACGTCACATGGAAATTTTACTTGGGGTTTGCGTGACTCCAAACCCGCCCTCCTCATTAGATATGCAAATTCCATGCCATCATTATTAAACTATATAGCAGTCATAGCATTTCTAGGTCAGTCTGCTCAGTCATTGCGTAATAGCACGGCTCATTGGACGCCTGCCAGTGTCTAACAAGATATCTCGAATGCACATGATTGGCTGTTAATTCAAAATTCATAGAATTTAGCCCTGTGGCTAAATGGGCTCAGCGCTAGCATGAATTGCGTTTCACAATCAATTCCTTCTGAGATGGGGGAGAAACACGAGCAGAAACACGCTGGTGTGTTCAGGGAAGTTAAGTGGAGATGTTGGAATGCTTGTCTTGTCAAGTTCTATGGGAGTTTATTAGTGGGGGCATGCTCTTAGAATGCTTTTAATGCTTTGACAGATAGTATGTACAGTAGTAGAGCATAAAGCACTATTATACTATTATAATCAACATGACGATCAAGCCACCTTCTGACTGTTCTGTCAATATGAAAGCCAGCCCTAAAGCAACATTTCAGAGCCAGACTGACTGTCTGCAGTGTAGTCTCCCTCTCATTAACCAGACATTGAGGTTCACAGCTGTCCTAGAGACAATGCAAGACCATCACTACTCCCTAGAAGCACAGCCCAGTCAAATAGATTCACTTCAGCGTTGCTTTGAATGCCCTCCAATTGTTGTATCCATCCTTTCCCTAGCCTTACTTGGTTTCACAGTTAGATCTTCTCATCAGCGTCTTGAGGAGTGGAGAGCTCCCTTCCTCTCTCATCAATGTATCCCCCAGAAACCTCAGGAATTTGGGTCTCAATGCATCATGTCCCCTTTCAAACACCTCTCAAATAAGGTCAGTCTGTCTTCTTTCAGGGTATTTGCCAGTTAATGGGTGTGCACATACCTGGGTCTGAGTGCTGGCAGGTGCTCTTTTGGTGGCCTTAGTGAACTGAAATGAAAAAAGCACATGGAAGAATCTGGAAGAAACTGAGGTGTGCCAGAATGCAAATGGGAAAAAAACAGACACCAAAAAAAGTTCTTCATCCGCATTTGAAGAAATTTCAAAAACATTGGTTCAAGGATTGATCTGTGATGCAACATCTGTGATGTTGTTTTGAATTTGTTCATTTGTGGAAGTTCCTCAAAAATATGTACCATCACCATATTTAGCCATGCTTTAGAATATTTTTTTTTAAATGTGTTGCTTTGAACTGTTATTATGGGAGTTTGATGAAGGTGCTTGCTGGCAGGGATGCGTCTGGGAGTTAGGCATGGTTGAACGGCATGAGAGGCCTGTATTTGGAGGCCAGCAGACTTTTGCGGTACACTTGACAGCCTAGCGTTTGCATCACGCTTCATTTCAATGATTGATGCTGTTTATCTCATTGCCCCCTCAGGTGGATGAGATCTACCATGATGAGTCCTTGGGAACCAACATCAACATCGTCCTCGTCAGAATGATCATGGTCGGGTATAGGCAGGTAAGCGTTGCAAAGAGGGTTCATGATGCACAATGGTAAACATGGGTTACATACTTTATCTTAACAGTTGTACTGTATGTTGAATACAGATTAGGCCAGTCAGCATCAGTTCTGGGTTGAGGCATTAACCTTTAGAGTCCTTTGTTTCTGCATACTGTTCTATTCGTTGAAATTGAGAAATTGGGTTGATGGGGGGTTTTGGGCTAATAGTTTTTTGGCTGCTCATTCACGCATGCAGCCAAACATTGGCATCATATCAAAATAAACAGATTGGATTATTTTTGTAATAACTTTGCATAAAAACATTCCCAATGAATGTCTCTAGTCACATGCCAGACCTACACTGCTGATATCAGATGTTTACTTCCCCAAATTAATGTCTCCATTCGTTATTTGTCAGCTAGTTGCTCGCATTTGAGTGTTAGGCACGTTGTCATTTGCTTGTGTGGCCAAGCATGCATCAGATTGCTCCCTCGACACCACTGGGATTTTTTATCTGCACAACTGGCTGAAGCTTATTCCTGACAAAGCACATTATGTCTGGCTTCTCCCTTCAGTCTGGTTGCCAAAGCAGAGATGGTGTTTACATAGCCCTCATTAGATGAGCTTAAACACGCTGGACGTGCCTCCACTCCCTCTGAGGAGCAGAGAGAGAGAGAGAGGGGATGAGTTGGCCATCAGGAATTTTAGTTGTTAATTCTTCTGAACAGACTCATTCTCTCCAACCACTGTAGGATTCAGAAGTTACTGTAGCTAGTAGTAGTAGGACTTGATTTTCCACTCATATCACACCTCACTGCAGTTACTTATTTATGGTGACACCCCATGCCAATTTGGATAGAAACACACTTGGTCGGGTTTGGGTTTGCATAGCAAGTCTGGCCCTGTTATACACAAAGGTGTCCAGGCTCAATATAGTTGATCTTTTGAGGCCTTATTTCCTTCAGACTTACATCTAGCCTGTTTTACTCCAATAAAATGACACAAAACGTATTTCACCTGAAGTACCTCCTAATTTCCTAATTTCCTCCTATGTCATTTTTCTCTGTTTATCTTTTCATGCCCCATGTTGACTTTTAGCAAAATATTTTATTGAAAAGAAGAGAGGTGCCATTGAACTATGTCATAGAATTCTCATTCACACATGGACCACAGCATAAGCGCTCTGCTTTGTTGGCCTGCCTCACACATGTGAAATCTGTTTTGGGAAGCACACATGTGCGCACATATTCCACGTCTTTATGATAGTATTTCATATTTACAATAGCATATAAAATGTGCATTTTGACCACTTTTCCTTTTGTGCCACGTCTCGTTGTAAGATACTTTGTTGTCAGTAGTTACAAAAGCGGGTCATTATTTTCAGTTGGGATGGACTGCAACCTTCCTCCTACTTTCCCAGTTAATGTTAGCTTGTTTTATTCTGTAGCGCAGTGAGCAGTGTGATCACGGCTGTGTCCTTCTGCTTCTGTCCTTGCAGTCAATCAGTTTAATTGAGCGTGGTAATCCTTCACGCAGCCTGGAACAGGTGTGCCGCTGGTCCAACACTCAGCAACGCCGCGACCCTGATCACGCTGAGTACCACGACCATTCCATCTTCCTCACAAGGCAAGATTTTGGCCCCGCAGGTATGCAAGGTACTGTATTTCTCTCGATCGAGGCCTGTGCAGACTGAGTATGCTGAAATCTGCTTCCATTCACAAGGGTTGGCTTCAAGTCTTGCTCAGGTAAGGGCCCTGGAAACCTACAGGTGTGGGGGCAATTCAGGGAGGGTCTCCAAAAAAGCCATGACCTCACTATGTGGAAACCTCAGAATTAATTTTTCCACTGCCTTATTGACTTGGTATTGGTGCCAACCTGTGTTTGAAAAAATCGAATTGAATCATCATACAAAAGTTTTTTGGCATGTAGGGAAAAAACTAAAAGATTGCAGCTCATACTTTTCATTTGGGGCGTTGATGAAAAGCAATTATCCACTTGTCATTAATGAAGGATCTATCAAAGAAATGAAAAATGTTTACGCAGGAAATTGAATCACAGTCGTTTGCATCTGACGTGTTTTAATCTAGTACGGACTATGCTTCTTCATAAAACTGAATTGCAAGTTAGCATTAGACATGCTGTGCAGAACTGTACCAATGTTTTTTGCAATCTTAGAGTTTAATGGCTGCAAATAAATGGACATGGTACACATAAATTTACACTACAATAACATTTGGAATTAACACAGTTCACCATAGTTGACTGATAGCCTTGTTTTTTAAGTTGGACCAACCATCTCTTTGTTTGACGAGTATTGCGTTTGCCTTATTTTGGACTTTTAAAGTACATGTGTCATGTTTAAAGGAGGATCAAAGACTACCGGCTGTTCTTGTCACACCTCAGCCGTTGCCATGGCTTCTGCTGTGTAGTGTTCACAACAGCCCTGTCTCTATGGTTCCTTAGGCTCGGTAGGGCTGAACTCACCTCTCTGACTTCTCCACATTAGGTCTCAGGGTGAGGAGTAAACATTACACTCTCATGCCACAGTGTTACTGGGGGTCTGTAGATTCTGTATCCAAATATAGAGCAGGATGTGATATAAAAGAGAAATATTGATAAAGAGACTCAGAAAAACAGATGGAACTGGGAATTCAGTTGTTTTTCTCATCTATGGTATCACAAAGTTAACAATATATATATATATTACATATATATATATATGATATTAATAGTTCTGTTTTTAAATATGTTTATGTCATTAGATGTCATTTTTTAGATGTCATATTTATTTATTTATTATGTTATGATCAAAATGTTGAATGATTTAGTATATCAACAGGGTGATCTCCTATCACCTCACACAAGAACTTAACTCATTCATGAAATATGATTTATGACTGTAGCTGCTGGCCGGCAACCTTTCGCTTATAAATGCAAAGCTTACAATAGTCCCTTCAGGGGAATGTACCTTAACTTACATTCTCTTTTATCTGATCTCAGATAAAGGGTTTGAGCTTCATCGCTGCTTTCAACCATTTTGCCATTTCACTCGCAGCACTGAACACGCAATCGCTACACTCTATCGCTCTTTCAGAGCCCATCATCATCCTAACCAAGTCAAGCAGACCATTGGTGACATGGTTCAAGAGTCACTTAGAGAGAACAATCAATGGATGTCACCATTATATTTGAAGTAATTTTTTCTATTTGACCACCACTAAGTGTAATGTAAAGCACCCTCATCAACACTGGTCTGTGTCTGCTTTTTCTGCTTTTTACCTGCATGCCAAAGGTTTTATATTATTCAGAGAGCATGAAAATGTGTCTGAAAACCCAAGAATCACAAAAACTGAATGCTTCTGAACCAAACCAGATGCGCTAGCTGAGCTGAACTGCTGCACATTTCTTGATCGAGTATTTTATTGTGTGTCTTACATGCTTTGCCTAATGAGTCCTTCTTGTGTTTTGTGTCAAAAATGTAATTATGATTTCAAGTTAAGGAAAGGTTTTGGAAACTTTTGTGTTGTTCTGCGCTGGGAACGAACACATGCTTTCAAGCTTAGCATCTGCCCAAGGGCTCATTTTAATGGGTGAAGGCATCAAGAACACAAGCTGTCCCAGAGATGCTTTAGGCCTCTTCAAAACCCACTGCAGACGCTCAAAGGTTGATAGTGTCAATTATGTGTGAACAGGAATAATTTCCTGCCTTCAAGGTGTTCAAGATTGTTGAGGTAGTATATTTTTAACTGGCATTTCCTCCAGTGAGCCAATGTCACCCTGCAGCAATTTTTAGTTATGGCATGAAAATGATACCCATGCCTCATGTTAGTACCAAGGCAAGGACTTCTGTATCATTTTCCTGTCCATCATTGTATTTGTGTTCCATTAGTATTCTCATTTTTATATTTCATAAAAAAACATTATCAAGTATTGCAATGTCATGACTGATCGTTTTGATTTGGACTCATTGAAGAACTTTACTTAAAGGCAGGGTGGGCAATATTGTTGAGAAGCACCTTTTTTTCATATTTACTGAAATAAACTTCACATCTTGATAGCAATCAACAAATCACGTAAAAAATCTTTGACAGTAAAATTAAAGAAATCCGATATTAGGGGGTGTCGCAGGGCTGTAATAAACACGACCAATCATTAAGTTCAGACCAGTACTAATTATTGAAGGGCATTTGGGCCGAATGCAATAATTGGACGGGCTACTTGTCTGTCCACCTACCTACCTACCTCCCGGCAGTAGTCAGGCAGCGCCATCACAGTTCATATGTCATTGAGGAGTGGCTTTAAAGGGAGGGGATTGGATATTTTGGTTTGAACCCTTTCAAACTAACTAAAATGTCTAGGTTTGCATAACTTGCCTATCCTACCTTTAATCTTTAATAAAATTCAAGTATTATCATGTCAATCCAAAAAAATGTGGATGTGATGTGCCAGACCACTTACATTAGCAATCATGTTCCTTGCAAACCATATTCCAATCTCCAATGTCTTCTCTCACCTGTACAAGTAAGACTGAAGTAAATATGTTGAGTTGAGAAACAGTGCCTTCTTCTTGTTTTCCAAACAGGAAAGCTAACATAACAAATCACTTTTATGCCATTAACTATGCTGTTTAATATCAGACATGAGAATGCTAGATATTTAATGTTGTTTTTGTTGAACTCTTATTGACATATTTTGTGATTTATAAAGGGGAAATTATTTATCTAGCGCCCTGTCCAATCCACACACTCTGCCAATGCTAACAAACTTCTACTTCAACACAGTAGGACAGTATGACACTGCTACATCTTTAGAACCAATGGTTTGTTTGGATGGATCAACAGTGGTCTGGATGATTATAAAATAATGCTTAATGTCTTAACAGTCTTCATATTCAGCCTTGTTTTATAGCTTTAGTCTATACTCATCCAATGGCTCGGAAAGGCGTTCAAAACACAAAACCCCTCACTTCTTATAAAAGGCACCATTTGAGAAAGTCATATAATGATCTGTAATGTCTGTCTTTACATTTTGTTATAATAGGTTTTATTAAGACACTGACTGAAAGATGTATAAATGCAAATTTCTATTCCACTACCACATTAGCCCTAACTATGTTGGAAAGCCATATTCACCCCACAGTTCAGTGCTATACCAGTAATGGAGACTAAACTACTCTTGGTGTCTTTCTCTGAGAAGCCCCACCAATGGATGAGTACATCAGCATAACAGTTCATCATTCCTACTGTTTGACTTATAGGTTATGCCCCAGTGACAGGGATGTGTCATCCCCTTCGGAGCTGCACTTTGAATCACGAGGATGGCTTCTCCTCCGCTTTTGTGGTGGCTCATGAAACTGGCCATGTGTAAGTAACGAGACAATAACTATTCAATGATTCGACTCTCATGAGATGAGGGAAAGGAAAGGTCAAGCAAGTTATAGGTTGGAATTCACTTGAACTCTCATTCTTCTAGGAATCTGTGTAGAGAAAGGTTTGATTCTCTGTAATTGTTGGGAAGATTTGAGTTAAGGTAAGTTACAGATGTACAAGAACCAGGTTCTCCCAGAGAAACTGTGCTAGGAACACGCTGGTGTACAGTACCACTCTGCCTGGGTAGCTCAACGGCGCCGCCTATAGTCAAGAGACAGTCCAAGGCCATTTGGATTGGCCATTCTTTGACAGTTGTGATTCTTTATTTCCAATTTCCCTGAGAATGATTGCAATCAATGTGTATCAGTAACCCTAAAACATTTGACTGTTGTCATCTCTGCCTTACTCCTTTGATTACAGTGGAAAATGTTGCTTCCAAATTAGTTTGAAAAGTCTTTTATGACACTAATGACCGTTTCTTTGCAAATATAGTTTTTGTTTTCGAGTTAGACTACTCAAAATATGATGCTCTGAAACAAAATTGTTATATTTTGACAATTGACTAAATCCCTTTCCAATAGGTTAGGCATGGAACATGATGGCCAGGGGAATCGATGCGCTGATGAGACCAGCATGGGGAGCATAATGGCTCCCCTGGTGCAGGCAGCCTTCCACCGCTACCACTGGTCACGCTGCAGCAAACAGGAACTGAATCGATACATCCAGTAATAACTTCAACATATCTCCTCTCATTCTGATGCTCTGTGTTTTCATCATGCTTTTGTATCAGCAAAAGGGATGTTTCGATATGATGAGCTTCGCTGGTCGGTTGCTTTCACGTCTAATGCTCTCCTCTGTGGTCACAGCTCCTATGACTGCCTCCTGGATGACCCTTTTGAACACAAGTGGCCCAAGCTTCCGGAGCTCCCAGGCATCAATTACTCCATGGACGAGCAGTGCCGCTTTGATTTTGGCGTGGGATACAAGATGTGCACCGCCGTAAGTTCCACACATCACTGTTCTCCTCTACCTTCTCTTCAAATGATGACCAAGGCTCGGGCTGACCTTTTCTTTTGATTGGACCTGATGGAAAAAAACCTCTCTGATATATTGCCACCCTGTAAGATCTTTTTGATTTTGATATTGCCTTTACAGGATGTTGTGAGGATTTGATTTCCTACAGAGGAAAAAAAGTTTTCCTAATTAGCTGACACTACAGTGTGTCAGGGAGAGAGGCGTCAATATGATCATTTTGTCATTAAGTGGACTCCCATTGAGCTGTAACCAGGGGGAGGTAGAAATGATTAGAGGAGAGTAGTGCCTGTACTACAGCGACATGCTAGAAACACACGGGAGAGCATGTCTGATTTAGAAATCAGCCCCTCATGTAGCTGGACCGTATTCTACATGGTCACAGAAACGATACCCTCTTTTCATCTCCCTATTCCTGACATATTCATAGAATAATTTGAGTCTCTCTCTCCATCTCTCGCTCCCGGTTTTTCTCTTTCTCCACCTCTCAGTTTCGAACTTACGATCCTTGCAAGCAGCTGTGGTGTAGCCACCCTGACAACCAATATTTCTGCAAAACCAAAAAGGGTCCGCCAGTGGATGGTACTGAGTGTGCCCCAGGGAAGGTTAGACGCTTTCAAGAAACCTATATTTTGAAATTGCATCCACCCTCATCCTCTCTAGGATTATGAATTGATTAAATGATTAATGTGTCACTGTGTGAGAGCTGTTGGGCTTTTTTGTCAGGCCTGAATGAGCTCTTAGAGTTCCAGACTGAAATGTCCTCTCTGCTTCTCACTGTGAAGTGGTGCTTCAAGGGTCATTGTATCTGGAGGTCCACTCATCAGCCCCAGGGCCACGACGGGAGCTGGAGCTCCTGGTCCAAGTACGGCTCTTGTTCCCGGACCTGTGGTGGCGGCGTGCGCTCCCGCAACAGACAGTGCAACAACCCAGCGTGAGTGGCGCTCATTGACTGGAACGAGAACACAAGGCCAAGAGGCAGATTGGCACATGTAACTTCTGGGCCATAACCGGGCCAAATAATTTGCACCCAGTTATTCGCCTGTACAAACCGCTTGCCTTGGGAGAGTGTGTATCTAGGTTTAACGTGATTTGGCAAGGGGTGAGGGAGTTTGGGGTTGAGAGCATGTACTTTGCTGCCCGTGCATGACATGCCTTGGATGAGTACAAGTGCATTGTTAGAGAGATGATGAACACAATTTGCTAGACAGACAGTGATGACTTATGGCACACCAGACACTGATTAAGAAGAAAAAATGCAATAAAAATAGATAGTAGAGAGACGGACAGTTGGTGTGCACAGTTATCTCCGGGTCATTTTATTGTGTTTGTTTGTGCTTTGTGCTTTGTCAGCCCTGCCTACGGGGGTCGCGAATGCCCCGGGTCCACGTTTGACTACCAGATGTGCAACACGGAAGAGTGCGCGGGACCCTACGAAGACTTCCGTGCCCAGCAGTGCATCCAAAGGAGCAACAAATATCACAAGAACATCAAACACACCTGGCTGCCTTATGAGAACCCAGATGGTGAGATACGTTAAAAGTACAAATCCTTCAGCTTGACTTTCAGCTGTCTTTTTTGAAATCCTCACCTGGGATTTGATATGGCGACATTTGCAGAGAGCAGAATCATCTCCATGCAAGCATATTACATCAGATAAAGTTCACTCTTTGCTATGTTATGTCTGAGTTGGACTTGGTTTGACCGTGGACTGTCTGTCTGGCTGTGTTACAGAGGCCCACAAATGCGAGCTGAGCTGCCAGTCAAAAGAGACAGGCGAGGTTGTGTTCATGAACCAGGTGATGCATGACGGGACGCGCTGCAGCTACACAGACCCCTTCAGTGTGTGCGCCAGAGGGGAATGTTTGGTATGTCTTCTTTCCAGCCAAACACAGACACATACACATACTCAGCTGACACACCAATGTAAACAAATATCATCCAGAAATGTTCAAGATATTAAACAAATGTTTTTTAAGGTGCTGAACTCATCTTTACTCACCTTACAATGTATACACTTTATGTTGTTATATAACACGTATACAGTATGCATATTGTATTTATTCTAATTTGACTATAGAATACGTTTTTATCATTGTTGACAAAAGAGTATAAGTATATAAAGGACGTGAGGGTTGTCTTCAACATTTTGTATTTATTTTTGTGTTTAATATTTGTAATGCACCCCTTTTTGCACTCAAGCTGCTGAATTGATATGTGTTGTGTAGCTACAGTCCCGCTTAGCCGATTGACTCAACCTTACTCTCTGTCCTTATGTCCATAGCACGTGGGCTGTGACAAAGAGGTGGGCTCCTACAAACAGGAAGACAAGTGCGGTGTCTGTGGGGGGGACAACTCCCACTGCCGCACCGTCAAGCTGACGCTCACCAAGACGCCCAAAAAAACAGGTGACCTCGGCCCCCAACCCACACACACACACTTGTAGCACAATGCCTGTTTCTTCAAGTTCATAAAACAAGGTAATGTCATCTCAGCCCCCTCATTGGTAGTATCATGGATGTTTTATTGTGTTGTAGCCTTAAACAAAATACATAGCCCGGGTGTCGGACAGTTGTAAACTGTAAGTGAGGACGCAAGCTGTTAATTCACACCATTCACTGACTGCCATTCTGTCCCGCTAGGCATGTTGAAAATGTTTGACATCCCTGTGGGTGCACGACATATTGTCATTGAGGAGAACGAGACTTCGCCACATATAATTGGTGAGTGGGGTTTTTAACCAGTAGGAAGCATATTGGAGGGGGATGGTCTGTTCATAACAGATTTGTGTATTTGACAGTTCCGCCAATAAAGCATGTTTTGTAGTACCCTGCCAAGCTGGGTTTGTCATTCAGCTATTTAAGAGGTGCTTTTGGATGCCAACTGCCGTTATACACCACAAAGGAAGGAGAAGTTACATTTTACATTTAGTCATTTAGCAGACGCTTATTCAGAGCGCCTTACAGTAAGTACAGGGACATTCCCCTAATAGGCTAATAGGGTTAAGTGCCTTGCCCAAGGACTAACTAACTTTGCACGGCCGGGAATCAAACTGGCAACCCTCTGATTAATAGCCTGATTCCCTAACCGCTCAGCCATATGACTCCCAGTTGTTTTGACGTGTGCGCATGCATGTGGGTCGGCTGGTACGTGCGTTCGCCTGTCTGCTCAGTGCGGATAGAACATAGCCGAGGGCAGGCAGACAGATGAGGAGCCTGAACATGGGTGGGCCACCTCGAGGGAGGGTCGGTTAATGACAGCTTGCAGAGTTGCCTGCCTAGGGGATGTGACAGTCATTACAGAGCCTCGCTCAAGTAATTGTAGCTGGGAAATGAAACAAACAGTCTGCTTCTGTGGTCCGTCTGGCCCCCGTGTCTATGAACAAGTTGTTTGAGGTGTCAAAGTAGCTGAAGCTCACCATGTTTTCAGGAAATTCTGAAGCGTGGTAAACACAAGACATGAAGTGTGTCTCATTGCTGCCATTGTAAATTCCTTGTTTGTGCAAACTTACTTGGCGAATAAAACCATTTCTGATTCAGATTCTGAAGCTTTTGAACATTTTGTTGCTACATAACTAATGGTGACTTTTAATGTATGCTACACGAGGGAAGTTGTTGTGGTATAGAGACACTAATAATGTTGCTGGCTCCCAGGGTGAGTGAAGATTTTAAATTAAGTCAACTTTAATGATTGTTAAAGTCAGGCAGGCATGCAGGGACAATAAATCTACTTTTATTTTGACAAGTAGAGAAAAAAAGAAGTTACTTTAACAAAAATGCTTCCGTCTGGGAGTGGGGAAAATCCTTGACTCCTCACTCTTCATCTCCTGAGCACCTCTGGATTGGAGAGAGAGAGACAGAGACAGGGTTAAACAGGGTCTGTGTGCTCCAGTACCTCCTTTGTCCTGGTTGCCACTCTGTCCTTGGTGGGGTCCGGGTTTCCTCCTTTCAAGAGCTGCTGCTCTCCATTCTTGGAACCTTCTTGCACTCTTTTGCTGGTTTAATGAGCTGTTGCTCCTGATGGGGAGTTCCATTATCATTTGATTGGCTGCAGCTGGGCAGTGGCCATTTGGCAAGGGTAAGCAGGTGAAAATACTCATGGTTCATTACCTCACTCAAGCTCTTCCTCCTGCTCTGGGCTTTTCTTCCTCCATTGGGAGTGCCACAAGTGTGTGTCTGTATGAGGTTGAAACTGTTCTCTTGCAGCAAACAATAGATCTCTGTGTAAAAAAACTCTGGCAAAATGTTGTATCACTGTAGCCCGTTTCCAAGCCCTTTTCCTTCTTCATCTCCTCTCATCCCTATCTCCGCCTCATATCCCTTCCCCCTTTCTGGGTTCTGTGTTGATGAACAGATGAGATGACAGACTTTTTACTGTTGGAGGTATCATTAGAAGTTGATATACTTCTTAGATTTTAGAGAAAGTTTATACGAAGGAAAAGTATTGTTTGATTCTTACAGAACGGCTAATGTACACATTGTGCTTGTGGACCATCATAAAATGTCTTTCCGCTTCTGTTTTCAACAGCTGTTAAAAATCAAGTCACTGGCAACTTCATTTTAAACGCCAAAAGTGAAGACGCCAAATCCAAAACATTCATAGAGAATGGTCTGGAGTGGGAATATTCGTTCGGAGGCGAGAAGGAGACCCTGAAAACGACCGGACCCCTTCATGAGGGCATTGTTGTGCTGGTAGGAAGAACATATGGTTTGAGTCAGGGAGTGTAGCTGCCAGCTCCTCATGAACTGTGCTTTGAATCATCTATAAAGGCGGAGAGTTGGACTACAGTGAGGTCTTGATATGCTGTGTGATGGTGGTCTTTTCCTTTCTCCATCTTTCCGCTGACTAGGTCATCCCCCAGGAAGAGGAGGCTAAGATTAGCCTGACGTACAAGTACATCATCCATGAGGACTTGCTGCCTGTCATCACCAATAACAACGTGCTCCTGGCCGAGCTGGACACCTATGAATGGGCGTTGAAGAGCTGGTCCCAGTGTTCCAAACCCTGCGGAGGAGGTAAGTGTGTGTGTGCGCATGTGTGTGCGTACATATATGTGTGTGTGCGTGCACATGTCCCGTATTTCAAATCCTTTATAGAAGGTGCGTGTATGCATGTTTCGGTCTGTGTTCCTGCGTGTGTACAGGTGCTTGCTTGCTCTCTGGTGAAATATAATTGTCCAAGTAACGTGTGCTTGTCCGTGTCACATTCATTGTGGCAGATGGTAGGCCTTCTATCTTGCAGACATTAGATGAATTGAGCGGTTTTCAAATTCTGCAGGTATACAATACACCAAATACGGATGCAGGCGGAAAAGTGACAGTCGACTGGTGCACCGCAGCTTCTGCGAAACCAGCAAGAAACCCAAACCAATCAGGAAACGATGCAATGTGATGGAGTGCAACCAGCCACTGTGAGTCCATCTCCTTCCCTCTCTGCTTTGCGCCGTCAACAGATTCCATAATAATGTATTATTATTATGTATTATTATAAAGTACCTTTGCTGTGCTGTATATGCCCTTTAATTTCCAGCACTAGTCAACTGGGTGTCTATCTATAGATCAGTCAGGATAATTGCAGCCATTGATCCATGCACTGACTGTACAGATTATGCCTTTTAACATAAAAGGTCATTATGGTCTGGGTGTGCTTGGCAGGTGGGTGGTGGAGGACTGGAGCCCCTGTAGTAAAACCTGTGGGAAGCTGGGCTACCAGTCCCGGGGGGTGCAGTGCATGCAGGCTCTGAACAATGGCACCAACCGACCCGTTCACACCAAGTACTGCATGGAGGAGAAGCCTGAGATGAGGAGGGCCTGCAACCGCTCAGCCTGCCCGGCCCAGTGGAGGACAGGGGCCTGGTCACAGGTGGGTCAGAGAAGACAGACACTTACAAGGATCGTTCTGTGTTCACATCTAGGTACTGTGCAAGATGTGTCACTGCAGGTGGATGGAGGGTTGAAATAAGCGTGATGGAATTCTGTATTCACGTATGAGACAAATGCAATGGCTTTTTAATTATCCAAAGATAGATATGTTAAAATGTATTATTGCATATTACCTAATGAAAATGTAAATACTGACCGTTGTGCGTTTATGTTGTATATAGACAGGGGCGCCGCCAGAAATTTTGGGCACCATGAAAAATAAAATATATATTTATATTTGTTGATTTCTATTATTTTTTCTATTTTTGGAGGCCCCTGTCAGTCAGGGGCCCTTAGAATCGTCCTAGCTTTCCCCTCCGATACGGCGCCCCTGTATATAGACGACAGTTTATTCAAGTGAAGGACTTTTGTTTTTAGAGCTTTGGGAATGTTCTAGTTTGTGGATGTGGGCAAAACAGGTTCAAAATCTATCCCTTTCGATAAAAACATGTGTGAAAACACTCAATTGCATCACATTCTGTCTTTCCTACAGTGCTCAGTGAGCTGTGGAGAAGGGATTCAGCAGAGGCAGGTGGTGTGCAGGGCGACAGACAACACCATTGGCCAGTGCGAAGGGGATAAGCCGGAAAGCGTCCTCATCTGCAAGCTCAGCTCCTGCCCTGGTAAGGGTTAGGGCAGGGGTCTCCAACCCTGTTCCTAGAGAGCTACCCAACACTAGTGTTGAATCAGGTCAAATAATTGTTGATTGGAAACCTGTGAGTTAGGGTATGAAAGGCATGCTCACACACATACATACACATACACACACATTTACCATCAGGCTTACCCATATGCACACACAGAGCCACAGGAACACTTATATGCTCCCCACACACACACACACACACACACACACACAACACGCATGCTCTCTCCCCAGACACACACATACCCCAATGACCCTAAGTGATGTCAATCAAGAGGAACTGTTGAAAGAGCTCACCCCCTGCTGTCCCTGTAACAGCTTGAGAAGAACTGTTCAGCCCGCATTCTCAGGGTGTAGCTCCCGGCTGAAATCAGCCTCTGTGCGACAAGGGGGAATTGAGTTTGAAGTGGCACAGCAGCCTGTTATGTGCTTTATAGGAAAGTACCTGGAGGAGAGTTAACCATATTAATGCTGACCTTCACAAAGCCCTTATAGTACCTTGGAAGTTTGGGACAGCACCTGTGTCCCCCCTACCTCACCTCACCTCACCCCCCCAGCCCACAGACCCCATCTCCCTTCTGCTAATGAATAGTGTCAGAACAGACATCAAGCTTCCCTCCAGCTGCATCATTTGACCTACTTTGGACCACCTTTTCTCCCCTTCCTTGTACAGACCTTGGGTATAATACCCCCCCCCTCCCCACCACCCCCCTCCATCTCAGTCATGGGGTCAAATGGGAGTTGTCCAAAATGGGAGTTGTTCAAATGAATGGGAGACATTTAGGGCAAGCACACAGAGGCTCTTTTAACTAAAAGAGTCGGAAATATTGCCCGGCTCCAAGACAGGGTTAGAACTACACAGCACACCCTTACTCTTTTCACAGTGGCTAGCAAGAGGATGTGTTTAGTTTTCCACCATCTCACAGGCACTTTTACATATCAAACACTTGTATATATTTTTCGCCTCTCTTCTGAAACAGGACAGTCCTTGCTGCCCCCTCTCACCCTAGATGCTGTGGAGAACTCGACAACAAAGAATGAGGGGGTGCATCAGATGGTTCCAGAAAATCCTGTTCATAAAATCTCCTCGAGTAAGTCAGCATGCACCACTCTAGAGAACAACTCTCACTGGAAAGCCATAAAAGTTAAACACATACTCTATACACAGCATATAGTTTGTTGTTTAGTGATAGCATTGACGTATTTTGATGTTGCTTCAAGGATATACATGTATATTATGAATTATATTACTATATTATGAAGAATAATGTTTGTGTTTTTGAATTCCTGGTTGATCCCTCAGATGAACCATGTCTAGGGGACAAGTCTATCTTCTGTCAGATGGAGGTCCTGGCTCGTTACTGCTCGATCCCTGGCTACAACAAACTGTGCTGCGAGTCCTGCAACAAGAAGGAGGGCCTCAGCACCCTCTCCCCAGACCTTCTCAAGTTCTTCCCCTCCGCCTCTGTAGAACCTGATGCCCTGTTCAATCCTCCCACCCCAGCCGAGGCCCCACCCCCCGCCACCACCCAGAGCCCATCCCAAACCACTAAAGCGGGTGGCAGGCGACCTCGCTCCACCTCCCAGGGTCTGACCACCGCCACTCCCTCCTTCCCCCTCCCCGTACCGAGCCAGGAGTCCGCAGGTGTGTCTTCATCAGCAGGGGAAGGTCTGTATCAGGGTCCCCTTAGCAGCCCTTTCCTTCCTGGGCATGAAGACTCAGACCCTGGGCCTCCTTTACCTCCAGGGCGGGGCAACAGGCCGCCACGGTCCTCTGCAGACCCCAACGTAGGTGCCTCGAAAGAGCACAGTCCTGTCAGCACTTTAGGATCGGTCACCGGGAGCAGGTCAAGAAGGGACTATCCAGTATCCGAGAGGGACGCAAGTCACAGAACCTTGTCAGTTGGGACATAGACAGTGGCCTCCTGTGAATGTGCTGCTCAACTATATGAAGTCTTGTACCCAGCTCAACATCCCAACACCTATTGGACTTCCAAGGACTCTCAATGATTGCTGCGATATATAAATAATTTGTATTCTCCATGCCAGTGGACTTATACCAGTAATGGTTACCTCAACTAAACTGCAGAGTGATCTCTATGCACTAGCACTGCATTGCTCAGCCCTCTCTGCTTCGATCATGAAATGGAAGAAATCAAAGACACGTTTGAAACAAAGGTGCTGTAAACTTAAACTGACTACGAAACGTGTTCAAATGTGACGACTGCATTGCCTACCATTTACGTTTTGATCTGTGTGTGATTCAGTTGTGTGTAAGCCGTTTCTCAAGTGCATCAGAACTACTGTTGAATTTATATTGTGAACGTTTGTGGCACAAGACAGAATCCTTACTTTTGGGGGCCTACCCAAAAAGCCAAGTGTCACTTCTCGCAGGGAGCTTAGTAACCTCTGCCTTTGGTGCTCATACTAAACAGAATAGCAGACTGTTCTCAGTGGTCAAGTGTCAAGTCTGCTTGCAATCCAACCCCACTGTAGCGTGCAAATAGCCTCTGTGGAAGTCACATATGCTTTAAAAGTTAAAAAAGAAAAACACATTCTGATATTTTTTTGTAACTGATATATTTTTCAAGTAATATTGTATATAGTGTACATTTTTATCTGGTTATATTAAGAAAATTAACAGCCAACTATATAATGTAAAGTATATTGTAATTGGGAAACAGAAAATATAAGTTTGCAGAATGTGGTTGGTAAGAAATCACGCTGTTGGGTATTATCTTATTCCTGTATTGCAGTTCATCCTTATGTCTCTTGTATAGTTCTTGTATATACATGAATGGAAGCTTTAAATGTTAATATTTATTAAATTTTTAAATTGTAGGGATAAAAAAGTAAAAAAAACATAATTGAAACATACATGGCAATGCTATTTTGTTGTTTTAATCTGGGTACCAATTTTGTGGCAGATAGGTAGACAATGACACCTGCAGATTTAATACCTCCTTATTGGTTAAACTAATCGTATAATAGAAAATTCCTAATTTCTGAAAATTCCCATCCCAACACATACAGATAAATAAGTGCTACATGCCAGTGCAGTGACCTTGGATGTTGAATAAGACCTGGAAGTCACTATTCTTTGAATGGCTTACTGTATGCTCTCTCTCAACACCCAGCATGATGTTGCATAGACAGAACTACATTCAGCTTCGCAGTTCCTCCACACACATAATAAGCATACAAACACAATATTAAGAATTTGTTTTATTTGTTTGTGCACATTTAGCACACAATCAAGAAATACCTTTTATATTTTGTAATACAGTATATGCACATTATAATTGATGTGTGTTAATGTCTGAAAGCAATGAGCCCCAATTACTGATATTGATCAGACAAGCCTGGGTTAAATGCTGAAAGTAGTCCTTGAAGAGGTCTCTGATTAATAAGGTGTCTGCTTTTAGTGAAGGCTTCAAACTTATGTCTAATGTCATACAGCAGAGCACGCTCAGATAGCACTCTAACTCCCATAAACTGTAATTTTCTACAACTCTATGAAGACTTGATTTGTCAAAAACAATATACAAATGTGTGACTACAGAAATGAAGTTTCAAGGTACAGTGGCTCTTCTAATGCCATTTTGGAGAGAACTTTGTTTATAGAAAAAATAATATATACATAGATGTAACATATATATATTAATATTTATTTATAATAGAAAAATAATAAACATTTACAATTATTACAGTACACACTCAATTCATCATGAAATGGTCAGAGGCCATTTAATTGTATCATTGTGTAACCCTTTCAGAGATTATAGATGTTTTGGAATAAACAGTATTTTCGCACAGTACTGGGACATTTGGCATTAAAAAGGCTCTCGTCAGGTGCTTTATGGTGAAAGGGTATGTACTATTTGGCTGCCAATGGATATGGTTCACTTGTTTTAACTAATCATTTAACAGCAGATACAATTGCCTCCAAACTCTTGGATGCGACATTATCATACAAAACAAAGACCCCAATAAGTACTGTCATAGTAAACAAGTTTTGTTCAGGGCCAAAATAGGATCCCAAAACATACAGGGTCTTAAGACAACTCTAGGAGGAAAAAAAATCATAAAAGACAGGACTTAGGCAGTCATAGTATACAGTACAAAGAATAAGCGCTCAATTGATATCCATGAGGTCTTTACTGTATATTATTTTAATCCGTTGAATACATTGGGCAGGGAGATGAGTATACACACAAAGGGCGGTCATATTTTAACAGTTTACTAGAACTGGATGAAAACCCTAGCCATTGAATTATGTCGTTGGAGAACAAGGCCAAAATATATTTTAAAAGATATCAGTTTTCAAACACCTCACACAAAGAGTTTGTTTCTTAGTTCATAGTACATTTTCATTCAAAGATGCAAGTCCTATAGTCAACAAAATGTTCCCTCAGTGAAGGTAGAAGTAAGTGAGGTTTGTGTGGTACTGTATCAATTCCTATTGTTTGCTGTACACACGGTTGTGATGGGCAGATGGGGTATCAGTTATTGTGTCCCAGGCAGGGCGTCCTGCCATGTCTCTGAGCTCCTTAATGTTTCTGACAGCTCATTGAAAAGGCACTGCCTGCTGACTGACTTTTTGAAGGGGTAGTCATCCCCCTGTTTGTCCCGGTGCTCGGGAGCACAGCATGGTGTAGCGGTGTGTGTGTGTGTGTGTGACTCAGCCGTGCACAGGTCCCTCTGTCAGACGTCTTCGCAGGTGTCTGGTGAAATCCACCTGTGCCCGAGGCAGGGCCTGATTGACGATAGACTTTGGCAGCCAGCCCTGAAAACACAAAAATCATGGTGATTTAGAAACTGTTTCTGACTGCTTGGGGAATGACTAGCAAACCTGAATACTTGTCCAGACACTACCTTATCTTACACTGTAAGAGAAAACACTACCTTCTCTTAGCAAATGCAAATAGGAGTCATGGATTAACCAAAACTTGTCTTCTTCATTCCAAATCACCAGGGAATGTGTATGCCTCTGTGTCATTAGGGGTAATTTGTCATTTGTAACCTCCTTTTATGTGTGCATTCACATTTCACATGGATCACCTAAATCAATCTACTCAAGGAGAAATCCACAAACCAGTCAATCCAACTGTGTTTACACTATACTACTGTCACAAACAGATGGTGCATAGGGATTAGTTCAGACACATCCAAATTGCAAATGTACAAAGGCAAGCATGAACAGCTACTATTGCAGTGACTCAGTATGGAGCTTCATAATGCTGCTTGCTGGCTGCAACGCTGATTCTACAGCATTTTATTTTGACAGAAAATCTAATGGACTACACAAAGAATCAACCTTGACATCCATGTTGAGAAGCCATATGAAGCGACTCTTCCTTGTGTCATCTCCCAGTGCCTCGATGATAATGCATGTCGGTCCATCTTGTGCCCTGGGGGTCCAGATGAAAGAAAAGCTCATATTACTAAGGCTACTTCAACTCTTTCCCCGCTGGCCAGACCCAGTGGAAGATTTGAAAAAGCATTAGAATTAAAATAGATGTTATGGAGACTCACTACTGTAGCTGAGAAAGAAAATGAAAACAGAAAAACTGAATATAAAAAATGACCTTGTCTTTTAAGGTGATAAACTTACCTCACAAAGTTTTTCTGAGGTGGGTGGGATTCTATGTCAGTTGCCACGCCCCCCAAGTATATACGTGAATTCTGTTTGTAGCAGTGCCTCACACTCAGGAAGTCCCGCTGACCTATTAAATTACTCGCTGTCGCTGCTGACACCTCATGTGTAACCATGGTTTCTGCATTGACTTGCTTCAGGATCTTAAACAGGATAAACAGGTGACAGTCAGAAAATGCTATTGACTTAATTAATGTGTGACCTTCTGTCACAAAGAGAATGTGGCCTCCCATGATGGTAATCTTACTTTAATGTTCTGAATGCTAGGGTTCCATTGGTGCATCTCTTCTACCTTCACAAACAAGATGGTATGAAGTTCCTCTGGTGTGGCATTCAACAAAGCCTCCAGTCTGAAGACCTTTTTGGCTCCTGGCAGAACTTTACTACATATCACATCCCCGTTTTCCTGCAACAGACAATTTACAGTGACAAGCGTTAAGGCAAATGTTATTCAGAGAAAGATGTTGCGATGCTTGAAAGAGCAAGAGATGAGATAGATATGGAGAGAATGAGAGACTGAGCATATCGGCAACAAAAGCAGGGTGATTTATACCTCTGTTATTTCAATCTTCCATCCATCCTTGTCCTCTGCAATTTCCAGGGCTTTACTCAATGCCTCTTGTCCTTGGTGTATATATAACAGGTCACCTGTGTTGACTAATCTAACCTCTTCTCTCCTGGACTCTGTGCAAGTTTTCCATAGGTCAGTATTGTAACATACCACACCCTTATTGAAAATGCATGTGTATACAATACAGCTACACAATCATCACACATATCAGCACAATGAACACTATGAATTTTACCGTTGCGACAACCAAAATGACCCATCCACTCTGGAAGCTGGACTCGCCCACCTCGCTGCAGGTGAGCGATCTCCTGGCCGATTGCTGCCATAGCTGTGCGTTGCAGTCCTGTGGAAAACAGCAATAGGCCTGTCAGCAAGGATAGTTCTCCTTCAACCATGACAAAATGGTCTAACACAACAAGCCCTATCCTATGAAGCCAGTTCCTGTACAGAAATCCGTCGAGATCATGTATGAAGAACCAGTTAAAGAGAGGAGAGATGGTTACTGTGCAGATGAAGGGGGTTGTGATCTCTATACCTGCCATGCTCCTGAGGTGGGGATAAGAGATTCCACAGCAGAGCTTGACAACAGCAGGCAGCATGGTGTCAGTCCAACAACGGCAGCCTGGAGGAGAGGGGTGCCAGACTTTATAGGGGAAGTGAAGGACTTTGTGATGAGATAAGGGACAGGGAGGAAGATAGGCTTTAAATGAAATTCTGCCCCCAAGGTTGCTTTGGTGTAAGGCCATGGCAAACGGTACTTAAAAAGTTTTACCAAAAAAATATAGATACTAAAATATCCAAGAGGCATAAAGAGTGCGATGTATGCAAGAGGCAGTCAGCAGTTACTTAAAATGACGCCATGTTTTGTAGATGTTGCTTTGTGATGATCTTTCAGTTTTTTCTGATTGTTAAGGCACGATCTTTGAAACAATTGGCAACTACGCACATTATCCAGAAATCTTCACAACAAACAGCTGCTACACATGGATTATATAAATACATGTAAAAAAATGTGCAGGCCAAAGCAGTTTGTCATAAAGTTTTGTCATAAAGTACTGTAAAAACACACTCACAGGTGTCCAAATGTGTGAAGTATTAATGTAAATTCAGAACATAACTCACAATCCATACAAATGAGGGGAAACATTTTCCCCTCAAAATGTTCTATGTATCCCTCCTCAAACAACAAAATGTCTTGTTTTAGTATTTATTTACTTATTTGTTTTACTTTTCTCCCCTTGTGTCGATAGTGTGTTGTGTTTGGAAAACATACATTTTAAACATTTTGATGTCTTTATAGATGTGTGTTTACAGTACTACATGTTTGACAAAATGTTATGATAAACTGCTATACCCTGCACACAGAAAAAGGATAATCCACAAGTGTTTTTGTGTTTATACTATCAGCACGTAGTTGGTGCTTCATGTCTTTATTCAAATGATGGTTTGTCTGTACAGTTTGAAAAAAACATCTATAAAAAAAGATATTGGGGAGTTTACAGAGTTTTGCAAGAATTGTTTCTTGTTAATGTGTATAGTTGAGCAAAAAATAGCAGTTTCAAAAATGCCTCAGTAATAAGAAAAAACTGTAACCATTGCATAAAAACATTAGAAGATGCTAAATGCTTCATGGCTAATACTTTCTAGTCATTAATTTAGTTGTGCATTCCGTAGAGGTAATTGCAGAAAATGAATCTCCACTTGAACGCCCTTCTGCTTCCATTTTCACAAAATCCTAACCTGCTGTGGATTTCCAGATGTGAGGTAAGTATGTGCTATTATCTTGCACTGTCTACAGTATCACCTTGTTTTCCCTCAGTAAACCAAGGTTCCCTTGTAATCCCTGTGAAAGTAACCGTTTCTCATTCAGCAAATGGACTGGGGGACTTTTGACGACAATCACCCTTGTAGCAGACTGCACATTATAGTGGCAGACGACACTCAAAAGTTTAATTCAGTCTGTGGCAACTTTGGGGAAAATTCTTCACAGTTTCTTTATCTCAGGCAGGCTCGAATGAAAGCGCTGCTCAAATAGAAAGCTACGGGTCAAATACATTTAATTTCAGATGCTTTTTCCCCAATCCTATCTACTGTACTGTCTCACGTGAAACACAATTGACGACACTCCAAAGGGGGGGTCAGATGGCTAAGCGGTTACAGAGTTGGGCCATTAATCAGAAGGTTGTTGGTTCGATTCCCAGCCATGCCAAATAACATTGTGTCCTTGGGCAAGGAACTTCACCCTATTTGCCTTGGGGAGAATGTCCCTGTACTTACTGTAAGTCGCTGTGGATAAGAGCGTCTACTAAATGACTAAATGTAGAGCCAGGTATTTAGAGCCAGGTATTTTGAATCTTCAAGCAAATTGGATTTGAAAGATGTTTACCATATAAATCATATCCACATCCAGTCATATTTAAAAGACACGGAAACCAACCACCATGTTTGTTGCCTTTACTGAGAACATGCCAAGGGAATCATTAAAGGCCTCATTTAATGGGCTGAGGGAGGGTGTGTGTGAGATGGGACTATCATAAACACCGGACATTCCAGAGAATCCTGTTGATTCTTGCCTTTTGGACAGAGCACTGAAATGTGACCATGAAAGACAGCTTCAGATTAAAACACCTTCATTTTTAAAGGACAGCTGCTCCAAATCAAGATAAGTGTATTGTCGTATATATGTCAATACGAAAATTAAGTGCTGATTAAGACACCAATATGTAGTTGCATTATTCAAGGAAATTAATTAAAGCAGGACCAGACCCTGAATTAGCCATCAAAATGAAACAGCCGTTTCAGTGCTGCGTTACTATCATTTATCACAGTTACCAGTGTTCAAAACACAGAGCCTGTCGGTAAGCTAACCACTAATGAGCTGTCAATGTATTAAAGGTTTTGGATGGAGATTTTAAATGTTAGGTGTCATGTTTGAAGGGTAATGAGCTAACTTTGTCTCCTTTCTCTCTCTTTTATTCCTCTCTTTCTTCCTCTCTTTCTTCCTCTTTCTCCCTCTCTCTGGTGGTCTCTGTGTTACAGCATTGGTAGGCGTGTGCCTGCCATCCCTCAAAGCCATCTGGCAGCATGCCTGTTCCCCCAGCCCAGAGGCCCGCTCCCCAGAACAGAGCTGACAGCACTGCTGGAGAAAAGGCAACCTCTTATCAGAAAGGCTTAACAGGTGTCCTTGTGAGAGGTCTTATGACGTGAATACTGAACTTAACCTGCTGACCAGGCCTCAACACCACAGAATGCATGGATGCCTCTGTTCAACCCAGGTCAACCTGTAAAAACCGCTCCAGAAAGCCCCAGATTACAATATTACCGAACCTGAGACTGCCATTACTTCCAAATGGACCCCGTTTGAAATGTTGATGTGAATAATTCAGCGCTACAAGTAAATATATTCTTTAATCACTGCATGCAATCACATTTTTCCCTAAGCATGAAAACACATCCTTGAAGAGGTTTGGTCCAGACCCATTCCTTGTGTTTTTTGGAACTCAAAAGAATCATGTGTCTCCTGTTCTATACAATACACCCTTTGTACAGTACTCTCAATAGCTTCAAAAGCATGGCTAAACAACCAATGCTTATCATAAGTTTGAAGAAGATGCCTAATCTAAGATGTGTGGTATGTTCAAGGACAGATCATATTCCTGTACGGTTTTCAACTGTATTCTATATATTCTATACAAACTTCCCTTGCTTAACCCACTGTATGTACAGTTCAGGGATATAGGTATATGTCAGCTTAGGCAGGGACATCAATAGTATTTATTGATGTCCCTGTTTTTATAAAAACAAAATAAAATCAAGATCCACAAAATGGATGTCATGGAACACAAACGGTGTCACTGAGGAACCAATAGGAACAGAATCATTTATTATCAAAATGTGAAAAATGTTATGTAATGTAGGTGTAGCTGCCGTCAGAGAGGCAACTCATGTTTAGATCTGTTTGCTAAGAGAATAATTAATAAATAGTTAAATATTCAGCATGGGTTTTGAATGAATGAAGAATGTATTTTCTGTTGGTGTATGTTGGTTAATTTCTTGTCATTTAGATAGAACCATGAACAAAAGTGGGAACCTATTCTTTATGTTTTTTGTATTGTTGGTTGTTGCTGTCAGGATGGGTTTGTCGGTGCACTTCAATAAAGGAGACACATGAGGTGCTGTCCTGGTGGCATGTAGCCTACGAGACAGTTCATAAATAAATAAGCCGACATACTGTTCATACAAAGTCAAATAAGTTTATTATTATGAAGAAGATGTCCAAGTTTATTCTTCTCGAGTAAGAGAGGCCAATGAGGTATGTGTTTGTCGTGTTAATTGCTTTTCTGTATGTGAACGTGTAATTGGCCAATTAAGCGTATTTTCGCACGTTTTGAATGTGCACTTTATGTATTAGTTGTGTATGTACATTTCGTTTATTCTGTGTAAAACACTTAAGAAAGGTAGTTTAAGTTAATGTTTTTACTCTTAGTTCTGACGGCATTGTTGGAGAATAAATGTCAGTTGAAACCCAAGAACGAGCCTTTGATTTAGCTCGAGAGGAGTAACAGTCACAACTCAGCCTGCTTCGTGCTGGAGGAGAGGTGAGCGGTGCCAGTCGCAGCGGAGCCGCAAGTCCTTTACACAGCTCGTTGAGTGGTAACATCGCTCTCAAGCAACGAAGGGAAGACGGACTGCATGCACGTGAGGCCCAAATCAGCCGCAATCGAGGTCCAAGAGTGCAGCGTGGTTAAGCAAAGAAGAAGCAACGCATTTAAAACAAGTTAAATGGGAAGTAGTAAATTAACCTTTTGCTAACTCTGAAGGGACTCCATTAAGTGCTTGAAGGGGTAAAGTGCAGTGGTCAAAAAATATAAGTCCATGCAAACAAGCAAGTTATTGCTTGTTTAAAGAAGGGTAACTGTTACTAAGAGCTTATTTCCACTAACTACAAGTATTTAAGGTTCAAGCTAGTTTAAGGGTAAAGGTAAAGTCTTTGACTACTTCATTTTTGGATTTGAAGGTCACTTGTTTTTTATTTTATAACAAGAAAGGGTATTCCTAATTTTGGTTTAGTGTGCTTATCACACACTTATGTCATCTTTAAAGAGTGAAGTTCATAAGCACATTTAAGTGTGATATCTGTTAGTTAAGTTAAAAGTCACAAGTAACAAAGTCTTTAGCACACTAGAATAGTGACATGGCTGATCAAGAAGACTGTGGCACTGAAGCTGTGAAGTTGCAGCAAGAAGTCCTGATGATGAAACTCCAGACACAAGCCCACAAGAGCCAAGCACAAGTCAAGCTGCTAAAGAAGAGAGCTTGAGGAAAGGCCAAAGAATTAGGAGACTCACTGAAAAGGGCCAAGCACTGCACGAAGAAAGAGTGAATAAACTCCAGACTTGCTTTAAGGCAAGCTATGATGGATGGAAAGCCGCTGCTAAACAAGTTAAAAGAGCACTTGAAGCACCTGTCAGTGCAAGATTACTTGATCAGATTGTCCAAATCCAATATGCTTCAGCAGAAGTAAAACAAGCCTATGACGAGCTACGGAGTCATGCAACTCCTGACGGAGACACTCGTTGCAGAGTGGACACATGTGATGCCGTTTCTCAAAAGCTCATACAGCAAGCACATGAATGACTTGCAGAAGAAGAAAACGTAAAAGATCCAGCAAAGAGATCAACTCACTTTTAGTGAAGCTGGTTCAGTGTTCATCTCAGCAGCGTCCCAAAAATCTAAAGGTTCAAGAAATACAGCAGCCTCCCATAGATCCAAAGGTTCAAGAAGCACATGTTCAAGTTCAAGCAGGTTGTCTGTGAAGAAACTAGAAGCAGCAGCCGAACTAGCTGCAACTGAAGCCACTCTGAAAGTTATGGAGAAAATGGATTGCAAAAGAAACAAGCTTGAAAACCTCGAAGTAGAAAACCAACAAACATTAGCAAAACAAGAGCAGAAAACAAAGCGCAACTGAAAGTGTATGAACAAGAAAGCAACTCAGATGAAGAAATCTCAGATCTTTTACACGACAACGCTAAACAATGAAAAACTGCTCCTAAGTCAGTAAGTCTTCCTGGACTTCAGCTCGCACCATTACAACCCACTACAAATGTGCAACAGCTTTCTGCTCCACAACGGACTACAAGGTGGCAACCTACAACTAATGCCACACAAGAAGATAGCACCACAGCACTGGCTAGATCGTTAGCAAAGTCCATCAACATAAGTCGCCTACCACTACAAGAGCCTGCTGTTTTTAATGGCGACCCTCTCAAGTTCAAGGATTGGAAAATGTCCTTTCAGACACTAATAGACAGGAAGAGCATTCCGGTGAATGAGAAGATTTACTATCTTCGCAAGTATGTTGGTGGACAAGCCAGAAGATCTGTCGAGAGTTACTTCCTGCTGGGTACAGATACAGCATACTATGCAGCATGGGACACCCTGGAGGAAAGATATGGCAGTTCATTTGTTATCGCTAAAGCCTTCAGAGACAAGCTAACGTCATGGCCAAGGATTGGAACAAAGGACAGTGCTGAATTACAAGAATTCTCAGACTTTCTCAGAGGCTGTGAAGCTGCTATGCTACAAGTCAAGAGTCTTGAAGTTTTAAATGATAGTAGTGAAAATCAGAAAATGCTAAGCAAGCTTCCTGATTGGCTAACAGCCAGATGGAATAGAAAAGTCGTTGAAGTTGAAGAGCAGCACGGTTCCTTTCCAACGTTCAGTAACTTTGTCAACTTAATCACAAGAGAAACCAAGATAGCGTGCAATCCAATAACGTCACTCCATGCACTCAAAGGAAGTGACTCAGAGAAGGTTAAGCCCATAAAGACTCGAAGTGTTGGAGCTAAGGTGCTAGCGAGCAGTGCAGAAGAGAAACCAAATACAAAGAGATGTGTCTTCTGTGAAAGATTTAACCATAGTGTTCACACATGTCGAAAGTTAATAGACAAGACAATAACAGAATGAGTCAAGTTCGTACAAACTAAAGGACTTTGTTTTGGATGCCTTAACACTGGACACCATTCAAAGAAATGTGAGAAGAGAAGTGTTTGTGACACATGCAGGAGAAACCACCCAACCTGTCTGCATGAAGAACGAGACAAGCAAATAAAACAAAGTAAAGAAGTACCCAGCGAGGCAATATCACACCGTGTAGTCCAACACAATAGTAGTGACCTCACATCTACAATAGTTCCAGTGTGGTTATCCACAACAAGTGACCCAGAGCACGAAATCCTGCTGTATGCTCTTCTAGACAGTCAGAGCGACACCATGTTTATTCTACAAGAAAGGGCAGATGCTCTTGACACTGAAAAGAGGCATGTACAGTTAAAGCTTTCTACGCTGTCAGCCAGAGATACAGTCATTCCAATTGAAAAGCTGTTTGGGCCACAAGTCAGAGGCTTCTCTTCTATAAGAGAATCCCTCTTCCTGTAACCTATACAAGAGAGTTTATTCCTGCCAATTTAAGTCATATCCCAACTCCTAAGACAGCAAGAGCATGGCCCCACCTAGAGCACCTTGCCGAAGAGATCGCACCTCTCATAGAATGTGATGTTGACCTGCTCATAGGTTACAACTTCTCGCAAGCGCTGTTACCCAGATAAGTTGTCAGGAAAAGACAATGAGCTGTTCGCGCAAAGAACAGACCTGGGCTGGACAATAGTCGGTGGTGACGACCCATGTGTTGACTATGGTGATGCTATTGGAAGCAGCCGCAAGATCATTGTCAAGGAAGTAACACCCAGTCAGTCATCAGTTCAGCTGCCAAGTGAAGTTCATTACGTTTGTCGCACACAAGTCAAGGAATTAGTCACACCACGAGATGTGATGAAAGTCCTTGAGTCTGACATCAACGAAAGAAAGGTGGAAGATTCTCACTTCTCCCAAGAGGATCTGCGCTTCATTTCTATAATGGAGGAAGGAGTAAAAATGAAAGCAGACGGACATTGTGAGCTGCCTTTGCCATTTAAGGAGGACAAGCCAAGTCTGGCAAATAACAAGAGCTGTGCAGAACACTGACTCAACTGTCTCAAGAAAATATTTGAAAGGGATAAACAATGTCACAAAGACTATACAACATTCATGAACGAAACAATAGAGCGTGAAGATGCACCAAGGGTCCCACCTGAAGAACTGGAAAAGAGCCCTGCCTGGTACATTCCACATCATGGGGTGTACCACCCCCAACAACCAGGGAAAATAAGAGTAGTATTTGATTGCTCAGCAAAGTATGAAGGCATATCATTAAACGATCACCTGCTCACAGGGCCAGAGCTAACCAACACCCTGACAGGTGTTCTGTGCCGGTTTCGTAAGGGTCCAGTAGCAGTGATGTGTGACATAACATATGTTTCACCAATTCAGAGTCAGATCTGAAGATCAAGACTACTTCTGTTTCCTGTGGTGGGATAAAGGAGATTTTCACACAAGTCCATCAGTCCACCGAATGAGAGTTCACTTGTTCGGAGCCGCCTCTTCGCCGGCCTGTGCAAACTCTCAAGTACATCGCGGCACAAGGTCAAGGCCAGTTCAGTGAAGCAACTATAAGATTCATCAAAAGAAACTTTTATGTGGATGATGGCCTTATCAGTTATCACTCAGAAAAAGAGGCTATCGGTCTAGTCAATGAAGCAAAACAACTCTGCAGTACTGGAAAATTGCGAGTGCACAAGTTCGTTTCCAATAGCCAACAAGTTCTTGACTCTTTCCCTAAAGAAGATTGTGTAGAGACAGTAAGAAACCAAGACTTAGCCCTGGGTGAGCAACAGATAGAAAGAGCTTCAGGTGTGAAATGGTGTGTCGCCTCAGACCATTTCCAGTTTCGAGTAGTTGTGAATGAGCGTCCATTCTCCAGACGAGGAGTCTTGTCAACGGTAGCCTCCGTCTACGACCCACTTGGCGCTTTGTGGCGCCTTTTGTTCTACTCGGCAAACAAATACTACAGCAACTGTGTCGAGACAAGACAGACTGGGATGAACCACTCTCAAATGAGCTCAAGCCACGGTGGGAGTCCTGGCTTATAGATCTTAAGAACCTTGCTCATGTCAAGATTGATCGCTGCTATCTTCCAGCTGGTTTTCAAGAACTTCAGAGATATGAACTCCACCATTTCTCTGACGCAAGTGTTGTAGGATATGGTGTCTGAACCTACTTATGAGCGATCAGTAAATCAAGAGAAATTCACTGCTCACTTGTGATTGCCAAGTCTAGAGTAGCACCCACCAAGGTAACTTCTGTGCTAAGACTGGAGTTGTCCGCAGCAGTAGTAGCAGTGCGCACAAGTGACATGCTCAAAGAAGAACTAGAGCTGGAAAATGTTCAAGAATTCTTCTGGACAGATTTGCAAGGTGTGGTAGGATACATAAGCAACGAAGCGAGGCGTTTTCATGTCTTCGTAGCGAACCGCATTCAGCGCATCAAGGACAGTACTAAACCAACACAATGGAAGTATGTTGCTTCAGAAGACAACCCTGCTGAACATGCGTCACAAGGACTCAAAGCTAAAGATCTTGTTGCTTCCAACTGGTTTAGTGGTCCAAGTTTTCTCTGGCAAGATCAACTTCCCAGTGGAGAGATTAAGGTGGGAGAACTTCACAGTACGCAAAGTACATTGTACACCACACCTTAACAACAGTGGATTCTTTGGCAAAAGGTTTCCTGAAATTCTCCAGTTGGACAAGACTAATTAAAGCTATTGCGAGACTTATCAGATTTGTTAAAGAGTTTAAAGGCTCAATAAAGAGAACTAACGAAGTTACAAGTCTCGAAGAAAGGCAAGAAGCTGAGTTTACAATCATTGCCATTGTACAAAGATTAGTCTTTTCCAAAGAAATCAAAGAACTTCAGTCCCGAAAAGGAGTTAACTACCAAAGACAAAGCAAACAGATTGTATCGACTCAATCCCTTCCTGGACCACAAGGGCATCCTCAGGGTAGGAGGTAGATTAGAGCAGTGTTTCATAAACTTTTTTTCTGGGGACCCATATTTTAAAAGTCACAAGCCTTCGCAACCCAAGCCAATAGAGATTATTCGTAAATCACAAAATAAAGGTGTATTTGCCCATTATTGCACAATAATTAGGATATTTTACTGTTATTTTATTGTTATTTCAGAACTTGTACGCCTACTTCAATTGTTAATAAGCTATCTCAGACTGAGTGATCACTTCTCTCTGAACAATTGAACCAGCAATGTTTAAAGAAGGTATTCAATAAGTGCCTAATTGGACATACAGCTATAAAAAAACATATAGCCCATGTATTCTTATTTTCAACATTCAATTGAACCAGCAATATTGGAACAAAATATGAAATAATTACAAAAAGATTACAAATTATACAAAACATGTTGTATCCTTTTCAACATTGCTAATGGGATAGCTGGGCCTGTCTGCGTTTTTGTAGTGCATTTCAGTCCGTGGTGCAGGAGGAGAGCGCAACACAAATATCAGGCGCATCATTCAGTCAGTTTCTGTGCTTGTCTTCATTTTTGTGAGCACAAAAAATCCCAATTCGCACATGTACGTGGTAGTGAAAGGAATAGGCATATAATTAGAAATAGTGGCCCTACTGAGGACAGGATATTCTGACGAAATGCTTATACAGAATGATAAGGTCACAGATCCATAGCGTCAGTGCGATCGCAGCTGGGCTGTAACAACTCGGTTTCTTCTGTAGGACTAAGTGTCAACTCAAGTTAAGCCTGAGGACTCTTAAATTCGAAGGGATTTTGCATCCACCTTTCATCATTCAGAAGGGCATACCTCTCTGTTGGAAAATAGCGATCAAAGTTCACAATAAGCGCAACGAGAATAATTTATTACGCACAGACGGCTGCTGGTCTTTCAAATAGGGGAAGTTCATTTTCATAAATCATATATATTTTACATTGTTTTTCTAGTTCACTGGCCCTTACGACACTAGCCGAGCCTACTGTATGTATAGTAGGCCTATGTATGAATGAAGGAATTCATGAATGAATGAATGAATGAAGGAACGATCAACAAAACAATAATAAACTCGACAAAAATGTGGGAATTAGGTTCAACTGAAACAAGGCATGTGGTGTATAATTGTATGAAATGTATGATGAAAACTCGCTAGCAACTTCGCCAAGCAAATACCAAGAGATAGGTTGCAGCAGCTCTTTCGACTACACTTGCAGAATCCGCGATGGGACTGAGCTTAAATAGCTTCGGTGACTTTTTATAGTACAAAATTATTGTCATTCAAAAGGAGATGTCTCTTAACAGACCCTCCAATCATCACGCACAAGCCCTGCATCCAGGCCAGCCCACTCCTCCATTCACCCCCACCTGAGCGTCCATGGGCGGGACATAATCGCAGCATTTATCCAATGACCGTATAGTTTCGAAGCACTGAAAAAACTGTTCAAAGCAGCCCCATTGAAGTCCATAGAAGCTGACCTTCAATAGGGAAATGCACTGTGGCGCTACGGGAACGTATGAGAAGGAAATCAGTCAGTCGACCTGCTAATATGTAGCTGATTCTGAATGAACTCGTCTTCGACATGAACGTGTTCTAACGCATTTAAAATGCTAACACATTAGTAAATATTTGACCATTAATTAGTTTAAGAAATCGCCACTGGCAGAGATTCAGATCGTGACTAAAAAAACTAAAACGGTATGGACTGTTGTTTACATGCTTTTGCTCTCGTGCAGTACATATAGAGTTACTTGATGATTTATCAACTGACGCATTCCTCAACTCACTTCGGGCTTTTATTGCTCTACGCGGAAACGTTTGTCAACTGCGCTCAGACCAAGGCACCAATTTTGGTGGAGCAAGACGCGAGTTCTTGGAAGCAGAAAAAGAAATGGATCAAGAATGCCTGAAACAACTAGACTGCGAGTTTGTCATGAATCCTCCCTCTGCCAGCCATATGGGTGGAGCCTGGGAAAGGCAAATCCGAACAATCAGAAGTGTGTTAACATCCATCCTGGATCAGTCATCACGAACACTTGACGGCTCATCCATAAGAACATACCTGTAGAAAGTGATGGCCATCGTAAATAGCCGACCTATGACGAAACACCTACTAAATGATCCTGCTGGACCTCAGCCACTTACGCCCAACCTTCTCTTGACAATGAAGTCGTCAATAATACTGCCTCCACCAGGAGATTTTGTAAGAGTAAAGTGCAGTACCTAGCTAATGAATTTTTGGCAAAGATGGAAGAAAGAATATTTGTTGAGCCTACAACAAAGACAAAAGTGGCACAAGACAAAAAGAAATGCAAAAGTCAATGACATAGTGATCATGCAAGACGATACAACACCCAGAAACGATTGGAAGCTGGCTAAAATCACAAAAAGTGCAGCTGCTAATCAGCGACTCAACATTAGATGACCATGGGAAGAGACTGAGTAAACCAGTTCATCTAGTAAGACCAATCCACAAGACTGTAACATTGCTGGAAGCAGATTGGTATGTTTCATAAGTTCATGTTGGAAATCACAAGTGATTTGGTGGGAGTGTAGCTGCCGTCAGAGAGGCAACTCATGTTTAGATCTGTTTGCTAAGAGAATAATTAATAAATAGTTAAATGTTCAGCATGGGTTATGAATGAATGAAGAATATATTTTCTGTTGGTGAATGTTGGTTAATTTCTTGTCATTTAGATAGAACCATGAACAAAAGTGGGAACCTATTTTTCTTTGTTTTTTGTATTGTTGATTGTTGCTGTCAGGATGGGTTTGTCGGTGCACTACACTAAAGGAGACACATGAGGTGCTGTGCTGGTGGCATGTAGCCTATGAGACAGTTCATAAGTAAATAAGCCGACATACTGTACATATAAAGTCAAATAAGTTTATTATGAATAAGAAGTTGTCCAAGTTTATTCTTCTCGAGTAAGAGAGGCCAATGAGGTATGCGTTTGTCGTGTTAATTGCTTATCTGTATGTGAACGTGTAATTAGCCAATTAAGCGTATTTTCGTACGTTTTGAATGTGCACTTTATGTATTAGTTGTGTATGTACATTTCGTTTATTTTGTGTAAAACACTGTTAAGAAAGGTAATTGAAGTTTATGTTTTTACTTTCTTAGTTCTGACGGCATTGTTGGAGAATAAATGTCAGTTGAAACCCAAGAACAACTTAGCCTTTGATTTAGCTCGAGAGGAGTAACAGTAGGCATATATTGTCTGATGATATCATTGTCATACAAAACTAGAAACATCTATTATGAACATTAAAGCTAGTATGTGTAATCCAGAGAGGCTAGCAGTTAGTGAGCTAGCTTTTAAAGCATGTCCTGCCATTGCGTCAGAGTTTTGTCTCAAAAATACTAGAAAAAAAATTCTCTACAAGGCTCGAAAACTTCATTGCTAAACACAATATACTGTGTGATCAGCAAATGTTTCAGGGCTAATAGGACAACTTTCCATGCACTTATTCAATTTGTGAAAGAAATAACAGCAATTGAACAAAAAAATAGGCAGTGGGGATATTCTTGTATCTTAAGAAGGCATTTGATACAATAGACCACAATTTCTTGATTATGAAATTACACAAAAATATGGAATTAGGGGAACTGCACTTTCTTGGTTAAATAGCTACTTATATAATCGTCAATAATATGTTGAATTGCAAAACCATAATTCAAAGTTAAAGAAAATTACCTGTGGGGTCCCGCAGGGACATAAATAATGTATGGGAGAGGTGTCAAAAACACTGAAAACCATTTTATTTGCTGATACTAATGTAATCTGTTTTGGGGAAAATCTGGAACAACGCTTGGATACAGTGGAAAATGAATTTAAAAAGATGAAGAGCTGGTTTCATGCAAATAAACTAACATTGAACTTAGGTAAAACTAAATTTATAATTTTTGGTAATCGTGCCACACTTTTAAATAACGCTAATGCAAATCAATTTTAACCCCAAAAAATATTGAGCGATTAAAGTTATTTTTGGCCAAGCAAACTTTGTAGTATTTTTCACATGCTGTTGCAGCCATAGACATATCTATGGTTGCAGCAACTACTGACGTTAGAAAAACTACAACACCACACCGGATCTAGAAAGACCGGAAACAAAACAACAGGCACGCCGCGCACACTTGTTTGGGTTTGCGAGTCGGTTTAAGAGTAGGCTACGTTGGATAACGTTACGTTTTGAGTGAATGGCGACCGCGAGACGCCGAAATGGATGCCAACACAATTATGAATGGAACCTTTACTTTTAAAAGTTGCCAAATGGTTCCATTAACAAGACCAAAATGATCATCTTTGTGTTTTGTCGTTGTGAACTGAGCTATCATCGCAGCACGTCCAGTCTGAAATACCACTTGATGGCCAAACACACATCTGATCCAAATTCTCTGCCCTCTCGTCAAAGCCAGGCGATTTCAATGTTTTTTCAATGAAAAAAAAACTAACATTTGCACTAAGCAATCCGATCAATTTTTCCATGTTGATAAGAGCATCAAAATGAGAAAAAATAATGGAAAATCAAGAAATCAATGGACATTTAGAATAGATAAAAATGTGCGATAAATCGCGAGATAACTGACATTAATGCGGTTAATCGTGATAAAATATTTTTTATTGTTTGACAGCACTACAAAATAGATTTAAAAAAAAATCAAACCGTCGGTTTTCAGATCCTTCGATTCACAGTTGCCTCCAGCATGGAAAAGCAACACCTATTTTGATTCAGTTTTTAAACCGCTGTTGATCCAGATGTTTTTATTTGTTGATGTTTCTAATACAGTCACTCGTTCAGTCTATGCTTTTACTTATGTTTCAGGAGGAACACAAGGTTGCTGCGGTTTGCCCTCCATTGTCACGTTCACTCTGCACAGCAACAAGGAACCCGAGCTAATGTTAGTGCGAACAAGTGGCGCAAACAAGATTTGCAAATGTAGATATACAGACAGGAAGGATATCCTATCATTAAATCCAGGCCGAATACAATGATTGGTCGATAATGTTTTTGTTCTGTCCCTTCCACTGAAGATGTATACTGTATACATATTTTCACATTTAGACCTAAACTATTGATTGCTATCAGGATGTTAAGAGATCTTCAACCAGTATAAAAAATAAATGATTACACATCCTTGCTTTAATTAAGATGATTAAACTGTACCATATTATTAAAAGGTTGGTGAATTTTACACAGAAAATACAGTCCTGCTCACCATTATTGGCACCCATGAAGTTTATGTACATATTGTGGAATGTCTACTGAAGAAAATACATAAAAAAGAACGATTGATTTTTGCGAAAGAGAACCTGGATGAAGAACACCATACAAACAATCAAGCATGGTGGAGGATCCATAATGCTGTGGGGCTGCTTTGCTGCATCTGGTACTGTAGGCCTTGACTGTATCACAGGCATCATGAAATCAGAAGATTATCAAGCAATTCTAGAGAGAAGTGTCTTGCCCAGTGTAAGGAAACTTGGTTTGAGGCGAAGATTCATGGGTCCTCCAGCAAGATAAAGACCCAAAAGCACACCTCCAAAAGCATGCAGGAATGGTTGACTGGGAAAAAATGGACCGTTTTAAAATGGTCAGCAATGAGTCCTGATCTCAATTCAATTGAAAATCTTTGCGGGGAGTTGAAATCTACCATTGGAGAAAGGAACCCTGCAAATGTTCAAGGACTTGAGCATATTGCAAAGGAAGTGTGGGAGAAAATACCACCCGAGAAGTGCAAGAAGCTTATAGATGGATATAAGAAATGTTTGGAGGCTGTCATCGCTGCCAAAGGGTGTGCAACCAAATATTAAGGAGGGGTGCCAATATTAGTGCACATGCTGGTTTTCAGATTTTTCCTTTGGAATTACAATATCTATGTTGAAATAACAATTGTCTTTGTTAAATTACTTTGGACCTCCAATTAAAAGATACTGCTGATATAAATTTGGTACATTTCCATTCATTTCTGAAGACATTCACTCAGTTATGCAAAACATGAAGGGCTGCCAATAATGGTGAGCAGGACTGAAAATCTGTAATACAAAACAAAGTAAACACAATGTACAGAGAAAACCAATAATCATTTATTATGCAGCTAGATCATGTTTTCAAGCAGACCTACTGTCTTGATATCCTTTTAAGAAACAAGTCCATGAAAATGTATTTTAAATAATTTCCTCCTCTTTAAAAATGACCCTCCTAAATGCATTGGTCAAAAAAGAAAAGCATTACAGAACAATAACATAAATGAAGCATAACTGAAGAAGGTATGTGAGCAGTCCTCTTGCCTATAGGTAGAACAAAACATGATCCAAATGGAGGAATTACTATCAGAAAGAGGCCTAATCTTCCCCATCCTCTTCATCACAGGGAGGACATGGGTTGTCCCGGTGGATTTCAAGGACCTCTGCTTCTCCAATGTTCTCTATGCAGAGAAGATAAGCGCATCAATTATCACTGTACAAGTGCACATATGTACAGTATTATCTATGTTTAACTGTAAACAGATTGGATGAAATAAAACATTTCTTAATGGAAAACATAACAATGTTAAGTCACATTGTTTGATTGTTACGGTAAATGTAGTTCCTACTCTTATGAGACCAAAATGATGAGACCATTGATTAAGGTGAATACTGTTACCGTCTCTGATCTCTATGGGTTTTATGTGGCCACACAGAGAATGACACAAAATGACTACAATCTAATCAAAGCTAAAAGCACATGAGAATAAAACCCATAATACTGATGTTACCCTTTAATGCCACTGTCTACGGCTCTATGTTAAAAAGTCTGTGTGGCATTAACAAAATGTCAATGTTGTATGTGGACCATCATTAAAGTCAGAGAAAACACACAGAGCCAAGTCATTGTTTTCTTAAACAATGGCAAATGTCGTATTTAGTTCAATCAGACTTTGAAGGCAGCATAATAATTTTGAGAATGGCAGGTGTGGTATTTTGCAACATCGTAAGTTTTACAGAGTTGTCTGATTTCTAAATTTTTATTTTACCTGGTTTATCCTCCATGGAGGGAGGCTGAGTCTTGAGGGAACTATGGATGTAAATAAAATATTTTTATTTGCATCTAATACAATTCACAAGATTCAAATTTTAATCCAAGATGAAATTTTAATCCAACCCAGTGAGTCTTTGCTTTCTTTGCAACTGGCCCCGGGAAGGAATCTGAGCAGTCACAGATGTTCGAGGAAGAAAAGCCTGAGGTGGACCCTGAATTTGAGCTGTCATAGATGTTCGAGGAGCCTGGAGTGGACCCTGATACAACCTCTGCTGATGGCTGGAGAGATCACTGTCCTCCATGGCCTGTTGAATCAATTGCATCGCCATGTCCTTTTCTAGAGATTAACAGAACTGTTAGAGCAACATAGAGTAGTATGTTGTAGTCATGAATATACTGACACATTGACATAACAGTAAGCCTGATCGTCTACATCAGCTTCATATTCAAACTTCTGCTAAACATTTTAGATGGGTTGAGTACATGTGGCAGTCCGGTTAGCTCATGCAGGATGAGGTTAACAATGTGTCTTACCCCTCTGCCCCGCCAGGAGAAGCCACTGCTGTACCAGAGACAAGGAGTCTGTCTGCAGGATCTGACACAGCAACTCCAACACCTGTTGAGAGCAACCAGTGTTTGAGACTGCCTGACAACTGGTTGGCATTTCAAGAAAGGATGAAAAGACACAGCAACTCCAACACCTGTCGAGAGCAACCAGTGTTTGAGACTGCCTGACAACTGGTTGGCATTTCAAGAAAGGATGAAAAGACTACAAACAAGTATGTGGACAGCCTATATAGAGGGTTGACTCCTTCCACACAGAAATGTCAATCTTCGGGGAAACCTGTTCCTTTTAAATAAACCCTGTAATTGTATATACAGTATGAGTCAAAAGTTTGGACACACTTTTGACTGGTACTGTATATTTCTGAGGAAAATTGGTATGACATAAAAAATTATTTATTTGCTAACAAAGGGACTTTGCCCATTAATCCAGAACAATGTTGATACCAATCCATGGTGATTAAGAAAATACACTATTCTGCATAAAAGCGCCAAAAATATGACAAAAAAGTAAAGACTGATAAAATGATTTATTTAAATGAACTGTTGAGATAGAATAATTTACCATTAGTTCCTGGTCATAGAGGGATGAGGTGTAACCCAGCGGGTGAGGATGAGGGCGCCGCTGATAAACTAGGGAAGATTGAGGAATGATTCTTCCTGTCTGAGCAGAATACTGTGTCTTTCTGCGAACAAGTGCCTCCCCTGGTTTCTGCAGGTGAATTGTGAACAGAACCATAATTCATTACGAAACATGATTTGTCAAAGAAAATAATGTTCCATGTCTAGTGTACAACATGACAAATGCAAAAAGGAATGTTGAATCATGCCTCCTTCTTAACATCCTTTATTTGGGAAGAAATATTGACTTTGGCCGCCAGTTCTTTAAGCTCCTCTTTCCAGGCCTCTGATAACAGTGCTGCAAAGCAAAATAAAGTTTGGGGATCAAGTGGTCATTACCATCCTGTGTATTCTAAACTGTTGAACCAAAAATTCATGTTCCACAGATACTGTTACATATTTGAGTACATTTCATGAAAATGATTATTTATGTGTTACATACACATACTGCAGCACATTCATGAACTCACCTGCCCTGTGTTTTGCACTTTTACCTCCATATGAACAGTGTCCAAAAGGCAGGGTAAATGGCGCCCCTGTAGTTGTCCTAAATACTTGACTCTTAATAAGCGGATGAGGAAATAAGGACGTTGCCATATACCAGTCATCATTCACCATACAAACTGGCTTTCCATTAAGACCTGAATGAGAAGGAAGAACAGATAGATTAAATCCAAATATACTTTTCAAGTTATCAACCAAGTATGTTGTTCATATGCAGTTGTCTGTCAACATCTTCTTCTCAAGTGTGAGGGAATCAAAGCTGTAGCCTGAAGAGAGAACCACCACATAAACCCTGCTGGGAACAGAAGTGATAACATCAAAAACATCTCGCGGGAGGGCCAGAGTCTTCTTCACACTCTTGATAAGATGATAAATTATTGGAGGCCGAGTATCACTATTCTGGATTGTTTGGCAACCGGTAGTAGTTGGGAAGAAAACAACCTTTTATGGATCGAAGCCACCTTAAGGGTTTCTACGTATTCTTCTTCTTATTAGGATTCCTCCGTAAGGAGGAAACCTATTGTTATTGGTGGTTTTATTATTTGTAATTCTTGTACCATGGGAGTCAATGGCAGCCCCTAGACCCCATCGACAACTTTTTGTGAAATTTGGCACACTCATTAAGGACAGTTTCTTCTATACCTACACCAAGTTTCATGTCTCCCATTAGACCACTCTAGCGCCACCAATGGGTCAAAGTTGGACTTGTGTTTACACACGCAACTTTTGAACCGTATGACTAATTTTCAAAAATGAGGTACCATTGGATTCCCTGGATCAAGCCGAGTTCAACGCACACCATGGCGTTAATTTCCGGTTATATAGATTTCCCGCCATTTCCGGTTTTATCAAAAACCTTTGAAAGCCTACTCCTCCTACAATTTTTGTCATATATTCTTCAAAATCACCAGAGATGATCTTCAAACCAAGCCTCACAAAAGTTATCAAAGGAATTTTGATCCTCATAACCGTCTGTCCGGTACAGCCAATCAAATTCATCAGAAAAGCCGCCAAACAGGATGTGAAGTCATGTCTCAGCAAATCTTTGAGATATCAACACTAAACTTGGTAAATCGGAGGAAGACACTACAACATATTACCATGTGCAAAGGCAAATTCATATCTCTAAAAATGATTGATATAAATCAAATTGAACTTATCGCTAACGCTAAAATAATGCTTTGCACATCAGCCAGTCAAAAACTGATACTCTGATTCAATCACAAGTTCATATGAAGACTCTTGAGAATGTTCATAACACAAATCTGTGAAAAAGTTGACTGTAAGATGAAAGGTCGATTTTTGGTGAATATTTGAAACATGCTTGCTTGGCTAATTTCTAGGCAAATTTCCAATGAATGTCTCCCCTGCTCCTCCCCGCGCGTGCTCCAAAATCTCACACACACTCAGCCTTCCCTTGACACACGCGCGGCCAAGACGCACACGCAACATTTCAGGAGAGTGTGGGCTGACCAAGCCCCCACTCATTCCTTGGTCTTTAGCAAAGGCCCATGTGGCTCTTGATGGTATTGCATTTCCGATTTTGTATGCAATGGTAAAAAGGTCTCAAATCCTGAAACATTGATAGTATAGACCAAGAGTAAATACCACACCTCAAATGGCCCACCATTACCCATAGGTGGCGCTATAGGCCACGCCCAAAAGCACAAAGATACAAGGCTTTCTGGAATGGATAGGTTCACCAAGCCCCCTCCCTTCACGTATTGGCTTGAAAAAAGGCCCATGTGGATCTTGATGGTATTGCATTTCCGATTTTGTATGCAATGGTAAAAAGGTCTCAAAATCCTGAAACATAGATAGTATAGGCAAAGAAACAGTTTAACAAAAAGCCCATGTGGATCTTGTTGGTATTGCTTTTCCGATTTTGTATACAATGGTAAAAAGTTATAAAAATCCTGAAACATTGATAGTATAGACCAAGAGTAACTACCACACCACAAATGGCCCACTATTACCCATAGGTCTTCCCTTGACACACGCGCGGGCTTGGCAAGACGCACACGCAACATTTCAGGAGAGTGTGGGCTTACCAAGCCCCCACTCATTCCTTGGTCTTTTGCAAAGGCCTTGTGGATCTTGATGGTATTGCATTTCAGATTTTGTTTGCCATGGTAAAAAGTTCTCCAAATCCTGAAACATTGATAGTAAAGGCCAACAGTAACAACAACACTTTAACAAAAGCCCATGTGGATATTGTTGGTATATTTTTCCGATTTTGTATGCAATGGTAAAAAGTTAAAAACATCCTGAAACATTGATAGTATAGGCCAAGAGTAACTACCACACCACAAATGGCCCACCATTACCAATAGGTGTCGCTACAGGCCACGCCTTAAAGCACAAAGCACTTCACTTCTTGTGAAGATTAAAGCACTTCACTTCTTGGCTTGAAATAAAGGCCCTTGTGGATCTTGATGTTATTGCATTTCAGATTTGGTATCCCATTGGAAATTCTGCAGCATTGATTTTTCTATACAGTTACAATTTGTCAAGAATATACATTTTTCAATGGTTCGCAATGCTTTACATGTAAGCCAGTCAAACAAGTTCATATGAAGACTCTTGAGAATGTTTAGTACACAAATCTGAGAAAAAGTTGACTCTAAGATGAAAGGTCGATTTTTGGTGAATCTTTGAAACATGCATGCTTGGCTAATTTCTAGGGAAATTTACAATGAAATGTGTCCCCTGCTCCTCCCCGCGCATGCTCCAAATTCTCACACACTCATTCTTCCCTTGACACGCGCGGCAAGACATACACGCAACATATCAGGACTGTGCGGGCTGACCAAGCCCCAACTCATTCCTTGAATATCAGCATAGGCCCTTGAGGACCTTGGTGTCATTGCATTTCCTACTTTGTATGCAATAGTAAAAAGGTCTCCAAATCCTGACACATTGACAGTACAGGCCAAGAGTAACTACCACACTTTACCCAAAGCCCATGTGGATCCTGTTGGTATTGCATTTTCGATTTTATATGCAGTGGTAAAAAGTTTTTAAAATCCTGAAACATTAATAGTATAGGCCAAGAGTAACTACCACACCACAAATGGCCCACCATTACCCATAGGTGGCGCTACAGGCCACGCCTTAATGCATAAAGATACAAGGCTTTCTGGAATGGATAAGCTCACCAAGCCCCCTTCCTTCACTTACTGGCTTGAAATAAAGGCCCTTGTGGATCTTGATGGTATTGCATTTCAGATTTGGTATGCCATTGGTAATTCTGCAGCATACATTCTTCTATACAGTTACAATTTGTCAAGAATAAACATTGTTCAATGGTTTGCAGTGTTTGGAGGAATCCGCCATTACTGCTTGCAGTTATATTTAGGATTCCTCCGTAAGGAGGAAACCTATTGTTATTGGTGGTTTTATTATTTGTAATTCTTGTACCATGGGAGTCAATGGCAGCCCCTAGACCCCATCGACAACTTTTTGTGAAATTTGGCACACTCATTAAGGACAGTTTCTTCTATACCTACACCAAGTTTCATGTCTCCCATTAGACCACTCTAGCGCCACCAATGGGTCAAAGTTGGACTTGTGTTTACACACGCAACTTTTGAACCGTATGACTCATTTTCAAAAATGAGGTACCATTGGATTCCCTGGATCAAGCCAAGTTCAACGCACACCATGGCGTTAATTTCCGGTTATATAGATTTCCCGCCATTTCCGGTTTTATCAAAAACCTTTGAAAGCCTACTCCTCCTACAATTTTTGTCATATCTTCTTCAAAATCACCAGAGATGATCTTCAGACCAAGCCTCACAAAAGTTATCAAAGGAATTTTGATCCTCATAACCGTCTGTCCGGTACAGCCAATCAAATTCATCAGAAAAGCCGCAAAACAGGATGTGAAGTCATGTCTCAGCAAATCTTTGAGATATCAACACTAAACTTGGTAGATCGGAGGAAGACACTACAACATGTTACCATGTGCAAAGGCAAATTCATATCTCAAAAAATGATTGATATAAAGCAAATTGAACTTATCGCTAACGCTAAAATTATGCTTTACACATCAGCCATTCAAAAACTGATACTCTGATTCAATCACAAGTTCATATGAAAACTCTTGAGAATGTTCATAACACAAATCTGTGAAAAAGTTGACTGTAAGATGAAAGGTCGATTTTTGGTGAATATTTGAAACATGCTTGCTTGGCTAATTTCTAGGCAAATTTCCAATGAATGTCTCCCTTGCTCCTCCCCGCGCGTGCTCCAAAATCTCACACACACTCAGCCTTCCCTTGACACACGCGCGGCCAAGACGCACACGCAACATTTCAGGAGAGTGTGGGCTGACCAAGCCCCCACTCATTCCTTGGTCTTTAGCAAAGGCCCATGTGGCTCTTGATGGTATTGCATTTCCGATTTTGTATGCAATGGTAAAAAGGTCTCAAATCCTGAAACATTGATAGTGTAGGCCGAGAAACACTTTAACAAAAGCCCATGTGGATCTTGTTGGTATTGCATTTCCGATTTTGTATGCAATGGTAAAAAGTTATAAAAATCCTGAAACATTGATAGTATAGACCAAGAGTAACTACCACACCACAAATGGCCCACCATTACCCATAGGTGGCGCTACAGGCCACGCCAAAAAGCACAAATATACAAGGCTTTCTGGAATGGATAGGCTCACCAAGCCCCCTCCCTTCACTTATTGGCTTGAAAAAAAGGCCCATGTGGCTCTTGATGGTATTGCATTTCCGATTTTGTATGCAATGGTAAAAAGGTCTCAAAATCCTGAAACATAGATAGTATAGGCAAAGAAACAGTTTAACAAAAAGCCCATGTGGATCTTGTTGGTATTGCTTTTCCGATTTTGTATACAATGGTAAAAAGTTATAAAAATCCTGAAACATTGATAGTATAGACCAAGAGTAACTACCACACCACAAATGGCCCACTATTACCCATAGGTCTTCCCTTGACACACGCGCGGGCTTGGCAAGACGCACACGCAACATTTCAGGAGAGTGTTCCTTGGTCTTTTGCAAAGGCCATGTGGATCTTGATGGTATTGCATTTCAGATTTTGTTTGCCATGGTAAAAAGTTCTCCAAATCCTGAAACATTGATAGTAAAGGCCAAGAGTAACAACAACACTTTAACAAAAGCCCATGTGGATCTTGTTGGTATTGCATTTCCGATTTTGTATGCAATGGTAAAAAGTTAAAAACATCCTGAAACATTGATAGTATAGGCCAAGAGTAACTACCACACCACAAATGGCCCACCATTACCAATAGGTGTCGCTACAGGCCACGCCCTAAAGCACAAAGCACTTCACTTCTTGTGAAGATTAAAGCGCTTCACTTCTTGGCTTGAAATAAAGGCCCTTGTGGATGTTGATGTTATTGCATTTCAGATTTGGTATCCCATTGGAAATTCTGCAGCATTGATTTTTCTATACAGTTACAATTTGTCAAGAATATACATTTTTCAATGGTTCGCAATGCTTTACACGTAAGCCAGTCAAACAAGTTCATATGAAGACTCTTGAGAATGTTTAGTACACAAATCTGAGAAAAAGTTGACTCTAAGATGAAAGGTCGATTTTTGGTGAATCTTTGAAACATGCATGCTTGGCTAATTTCTAGGGAAATTTACAATGAAATGTGTCCCCTGCTCCTCCCCGCGCATGCTCCAAATTCTCAGACACTCATTCTTCCCTTGACACGCGCGGGCTTGGCAAGACACACACGCAACATATCAGGACTGTGTGGGCTGACCAAGCCCCCACTCATTCCTTGAATATCAGCATAGGCCCTTGAGGACCTTGGTGTCATTGCATTTCCTACTTTGTATGCAATAGTAAAAAGGTCTCCAAATCCTGACACATTGACAGTACAGGCCAAGAGTAACTACCACACTTTACCCAAAGCCCATGTGGATCCTGTTGGTATTGCATTTCCGATTTTATATGCAATGGTAAAAAGTTTTTAAAATCCTGAAACATTAATAGTATAGGCCAAGAGTAACTACCACACCACAAATGGTCCACCATTACCCATAGGTGGCGCTACAGGCCACGCCTTAATGCATAAAGATACAAGGCTTTCTGGAATGGATAAGCTCACCAAGCCCCCTTCCTTCACTTACTGGCTTGAAATAAAGGCCCTTGTGGATCTTGATGGTATTGCATTTCAGATTTGGTATGCCATTGGTAATTCTGCAGCATACATTTTTCTATACAGTTACAATTTGTCAAAAATAAACATTTTTCAATGGTTCGCAGTGTTTGGAGGAATCCGCCATTACTGCTTGCAGTTATATTTAGGATTCCTCCGTAAGGAGGAAACCTATTGTTATTGGTGGTTTTATTATTAGGATTCCTCCGTAAGGAGGAAACCTATTGTTATTGGTGGTTTTATTATTTGTAATTCTTGTACCATGGGAGTCAATGGCAGCCCCTAGACCCCATCGACAACTTTTTGTGAAATTTGGCACACTCATTAAGGACAGTTTCTTCTATACCTACACCAAGTTTCATGTCTCCCATTAGACCACTCTAGCGCCACCAATGGGTCAAAGTTGGACTTGTGTTTACACACGCAACTTTTGAACCGTATGACTCATTTTCAAAAATGAGGTACCATTGGATTCCCTGGATCAAGCCGAGTTCAACGCACACCATGGCGTTAATTTCCGGTTATATAGATTTCCCGCCATTTCCGGTTTTATCAAAAACCTTTGAAAGCCTACTCCTCCTACAATTTTTGTCATATCTTCTTCAAAATCACCAGAGATGATCTTCAGACCAAGCCTCACAAAAGTTATCAAAGGAATTTTGATCCTCATAACCGTCTGTCCGGTACAGCCAATCAAATTCATCAGAAAAGCCGCCAAACAGGATGTGAAGTCATGTCTCAGCAAATCTTTGAGATATCAACACTAAACTTGGTAGATCGGAGGAAGACACTACAACATGTTACCATGTGCAAAGGCAAATTCATATCTCAAAAAATGATTGATATAAAGCAAATTGAACTTATCGCTAACGCTAAAATTATGCTTTACACATCAGCCATTCAAAAACTGATACTCTGATTCAATCACAAGTTCATATGAAAACTCTTGAGAATGTTCATAACACAAATCTGTGAAAAAGTTGACTGTAAGATGAAAGGTCGATTTTTGGTGAATATTTGAAACATGCTTGCTTGGCTAATTTCTAGGCAAATTTCCAATGAATGTCTCCCTTGCTCCTCCCCGCGCGTGCTCCAAAATCTCACACACACTCAGCCTTCCCTTGACACACGCGCGGCCAAGACGCACACGCAACATTTCAGGAGAGTGTGGGCTGACCAAGCCCCCACTCATTCCTTGGTCTTTAGCAAAGGCCCATGTGGCTCTTGATGGTATTGCATTTCCGATTTTGTATGCAATGGTAAAAAGGTCTCAAATCCTGAAACATTGATAGTGTAGGCCGAGAAACACTTTAACAAAAGCCCATGTGGATCTTGTTGGTATTGCATTTCCGATTTTGTATGCAATGGTAAAAAGTTATAAAAATCCTGAAACATTGATAGTATAGACCAAGAGTAACTACCACACCACAAATGGCCCACCATTACCCATAGGTGGCGCTACAGGCCACGCCAAAAAGCACAAATATACAAGGCTTTCTGGAATGGATAGGCTCACCAAGCCCCCTCCCTTCACTTATTGGCTTGAAAAAAAGGCCCATGTGGCTCTTGATGGTATTGCATTTCCGATTTTGTATGCAATGGTAAAAAGGTCTCAAAATCCTGAAACATAGATAGTATAGGCAAAGAAACACTTTAACAAAAAGCCCATGTGGATCTTGTTGGTATTGCTTTTCCGATTTTGTATACAATGGTAAAAAGTTATAAAAATCCTGAAACATTGATAGTATAGACCAAGAGTAACTACCACACCACAAATGGCCCACTATTACCCATAGGTCTTCCCTTGACACACGCGCGGGCTTGGCAAGACGCACACGCAACATTTCAGGAGAGTGTTGCTTGGTCTTTTGCAAAGGCCATGTGGATCTTGATGGTATTGCATTTCAGATTTTGTTTGCCATGGTAAAAAGTTCTCCAAATCCTGAAACATTGATAGTAAAGGCCAAGAGTAACAACAACACTTTAACAAAAGCCCATGTGGATCTTGTTGGTATTGCATTTCCGATTTTGTATGCAATGGTAAAAAGTTAAAAACATCCTGAAACATTGATAGTATAGGCCAAGAGTAACTACCACACCACAAATGGCCCACCATTACCAATAGGTGTCGCTACAGGCCACGCCCTAAAGCACAAAGCACTTCACTTCTTGTGAAGATTAAAGCGCTTCACTTCTTGGCTTGAAATAAAGGCCCTTGTGGATGTTGATGTTATTGCATTTCAGATTTGGTATCCCATTGGAAATTCTGCAGCATTGATTTTTCTATACAGTTACAATTTGTCAAGAATATACATTTTTCAATGGTTCGCAATGCTTTACACGTAAGCCAGTCAAACAAGTTCATATGAAGACTCTTGAGAATGTTTAGTACACAAATCTGAGAAAAAGTTGACTCTAAGATGAAAGGTCGATTTTTGGTGAATCTTTGAAACATGCATGCTTGGCTAATTTCTAGGGAAATTTACTATGAAATGTGTCCCCTGCTCCTCCCCGCGCATGCTCCAAATTCTCAGACACTCATTCTTCCCTTGACACGCGCGGGCTTGGCAAGACACACACGCAACATATCAGGACTGTGTGGGCTGACCAAGCCCCCACTCATTCCTTGAATATCAGCATAGGCCCTTGAGGACCTTGGTGTCATTGCATTTCCTACTTTGTATGCAATAGTAAAAAGGTCTCCAAATCCTGACACATTGACAGTACAGGCCAAGAGTAACTACCACACTTTACCCAAAGCCCATGTGGATCCTGTTGGTATTGCATTTCCGATTTTATATGCAATGGTAAAAAGTTTTTAAAATCCTGAAACATTAATAGTATAGGCCAAGAGTAACTACCACACCACAAATGGTCCACCATTACCCATAGGTGGCGCTACAGGCCACGCCTTAATGCATAAAGATACAAGGCTTTCTGGAATGGATAAGCTCACCAAGCCCCCTTCCTTCACTTACTGGCTTGAAATAAAGGCCCTTGTGGATCTTGATGGTATTGCATTTCAGATTTGGTATGCCATTGGTAATTCTGCAGCATACATTTTTCTATACAGTTACAATTTGTCAAAAATAAACATTTTTCAATGGTTCGCAGTGTTTGGAGGAATCCGCCATTACTGCTTGCAGTTATATTTTGTAATTCTTGTACCATGGGAGTCAATGGCAGCCCCTAGACCCCATCGACAACTTTTTGTGAAATTTGGCACACTCATTAAGGATAGTTTCTTCTATACCTACACCAAGTTTCATGTCTCCCATTAGACCACTCTAGCGCCACCAATGGGTCAAAGTTGGACTTGTGTTTACACACGCAACTTTTGAACCGTATGACTCATTTTCAAAAATGAGGTACCATTGGATTCCCTGGATCAAGCCGAGTTCAACGCACACCATGGCGTTAATTTCCGGTTATATAGATTTCCCGCCATTTCCGGTTTTATCAAAAACCTTTGAAAGCCTACTCCTCCTACAATTTTTGTCATATCTTCTTCAAAATCACCAGAGATGATCTTCAGACCAAGCCTCACAAAAGTTATTAAAGGAATTTTGATCCTCATAACCGTCTGTCCGGTACAGCCAATCAAATTCATCAGAAAAGCCGCAAAACAGGATGTGAAGTCATGTCTCAGCAAATCTTTGAGATATCAACACTAAACTTGGTAGATCGGAGGAAGACACTACAACATGTTACCATGTGCAAAGGCAAATTCATATCTCAAAAAATGATTGATATAAAGCAAATTGAACTTATCGCTAACGCTAAAATTATGCTTTACACATCAGCCATTCAAAAACTGATACTCTGATTCAATCACAAGTTCATATGAAAACTCTTGAGAATGTTCATAACACAAATCTGTGAAAAAGTTGACTGTAAGATGAAAGGTCGATTTTTGGTGAATATTTGAAACATGCTTGCTTGGCTAATTTCTAGGCAAATTTCCAATGAATGTCTCCCTTGCTCCTCCCCGCGCGTGCTCCAAAATCTCACACACACTCAGCCTTCCCTTGACACACGCGCGGCCAAGACGCACACGCAACATTTCAGGAGAGTGTGGGCTGACCAAGCCCCCACTCATTCCTTGGTCTTTAGCAAAGGCCCATGTGGCTCTTGATGGTATTGCATTTCCGATTTTGTATGCAATGGTAAAAAGGTCTCAAATCCTGAAACATTGATAGTGTAGGCCGAGAAACACTTTAACAAAAGCCCATGTGGATCTTGTTGGTATTGCATTTCCGATTTTGTATGCAATGGTAAAAAGTTATAAAAATCCTGAAACATTGATAGTATAGACCAAGAGTAACTACCACACCACAAATGGCCCACCATTACCCATAGGTGGCGCTACAGGCCACGCCAAAAAGCACAAATATACAAGGCTTTCTGGAATGGATAGGCTCACCAAGCCCCCTCCCTTCACTTATTGGCTTGAAAAAAAGGCCCATGTGGCTCTTGATGGTATTGCATTTCCGATTTTGTATGCAATGGTAAAAAGGTCTCAAAATCCTGAAACATAGATAGTATAGGCAAAGAAACAGTTTAACAAAAAGCCCATGTGGATCTTGTTGGTATTGCTTTTCCGATTTTGTATACAATGGTAAAAAGTTATAAAAATCCTGAAACATTGATAGTATAGACCAAGAGTAACTACCACACCACAAATGGCCCACTATTACCCATAGGTCTTCCCTTGACACACGCGCGGGCTTGGCAAGACGCACACGCAACATTTCAGGAGAGTGTTCCTTGGTCTTTTGCAAAGGCCATGTGGATCTTGATGGTATTGCATTTCAGATTTTGTTTGCCATGGTAAAAAGTTCTCCAAATCCTGAAACATTGATAGTAAAGGCCAAGAGTAACAACAACACTTTAACAAAAGCCCATGTGGATCTTGTTGGTATTGCATTTCCGATTTTGTATGCAATGGTAAAAAGTTAAAAACATCCTGAAACATTGATAGTATAGGCCAAGAGTAACTACCACACCACAAATGGCCCACCATTACCAATAGGTGTCGCTACAGGCCACGCCCTAAAGCACAAAGCACTTCACTTCTTGTGAAGATTAAAGCGCTTCACTTCTTGGCTTGAAATAAAGGCCCTTGTGGATGTTGATGTTATTGCATTTCAGATTTGGTATCCCATTGGAAATTCTGCAGCATTGATTTTTCTATACAGTTACAATTTGTCAAGAATATACATTTTTCAATGGTTCGCAATGCTTTACACGTAAGCCAGTCAAACAAGTTCATATGAAGACTCTTGAGAATGTTTAGTACACAAATCTGAGAAAAAGTTGACTCTAAGATGAAAGGTCGATTTTTGGTGAATCTTTGAAACATGCATGCTTGGCTAATTTCTAGGGAAATTTACAATGAAATGTGTCCCCTGCTCCTCCCCGCGCATGCTCCAAATTCTCAGACACTCATTCTTCCCTTGACACGCGCGGGCTTGGCAAGACACACACGCAACATATCAGGACTGTGTGGGCTGACCAAGCCCCCACTCATTCCTTGAATATCAGCATAGGCCCTTGAGGACCTTGGTGTCATTGCATTTCCTACTTTGTATGCAATAGTAAAAAGGTCTCCAAATCCTGACACATTGACAGTACAGGCCAAGAGTAACTACCACACTTTACCCAAAGCCCATGTGGATCCTGTTGGTATTGCATTTCCGATTTTATATGCAATGGTAAAAAGTTTTTAAAATCCTGAAACATTAATAGTATAGGCCAAGAGTAACTACCACACCACAAATGGTCCACCATTACCCATAGGTGGCGCTACAGGCCACGCCTTAATGCATAAAGATACAAGGCTTTCTGGAATGGATAAGCTCACCAAGCCCCCTTCCTTCACTTACTGGCTTGAAATAAAGGCCCTTGTGGATCTTGATGGTATTGCATTTCAGATTTGGTATGCCATTGGTAATTCTGCAGCATACATTTTTCTATACAGTTACAATTTGTCAAAAATAAACATTTTTCAATGGTTCGCAGTGTTTGGAGGAATCCGCCATTACTGCTTGCAGTTATATTTAGGATTCCTCCGTAAGGAGGAAACCTATTGTTATTGGTGGTTTTATTATTAGGATTCCTCCGTAAGGAGGAAACCTATTGTTATTGGTGGTTTTATTATTTGTAATTCTTGTACCATGGGAGTCAATGGCAGCCCCTAGACCCCATCGACAACTTTTTGTGAAATTTGGCACACTCATTAAGGACAGTTTCTTCTATACCTACACCAAGTTTCATGTCTCCCATTAGACCACTCTAGCGCCACCAATGGGTCAAAGTTGGACTTGTGTTTACACACGCAACTTTTGAACCGTATGACTCATTTTCAAAAATGAGGTACCATTGGATTCCCTGGATCAAGCCGAGTTCAACGCACACCATGGCGTTAATTTCCGGTTATATAGATTTCCCGCCATTTCCGGTTTTATCAAAAACCTTTGAAAGCCTACTCCTCCTACAATTTTTGTCATATCTTCTTCAAAATCACCAGAGATGATCTTCAGACCAAGCCTCACAAAAGTTATCAAAGGAATTTTGATCCTCATAACCGTCTGTCCGGTACAGCCAATCAAATTCATCAGAAAAGCCGCCAAACAGGATGTGAAGTCATGTCTCAGCAAATCTTTGAGATATCAACACTAAACTTGGTAGATCGGAGGAAGACACTACAACATGTTACCATGTGCAAAGGCAAATTCATATCTCAAAAAATGATTGATATAAAGCAAATTGAACTTATCGCTAACGCTAAAATTATGCTTTACACATCAGCCATTCAAAAACTGATACTCTGATTCAATCACAAGTTCATATGAAAACTCTTGAGAATGTTCATAACACAAATCTGTGAAAAAGTTGACTGTAAGATGAAAGGTCGATTTTTGGTGAATATTTGAAACATGCTTGCTTGGCTAATTTCTAGGCAAATTTCCAATGAATGTCTCCCTTGCTCCTCCCCGCGCGTGCTCCAAAATCTCACACACACTCAGCCTTCCCTTGACACACGCGCGGCCAAGACGCACACGCAACATTTCAGGAGAGTGTGGGCTGACCAAGCCCCCACTCATTCCTTGGTCTTTAGCAAAGGCCCATGTGGCTCTTGATGGTATTGCATTTCCGATTTTGTATGCAATGGTAAAAAGGTCTCAAATCCTGAAACATTGATAGTGTAGGCCGAGAAACACTTTAACAAAAGCCCATGTGGATCTTGTTGGTATTGCATTTCCGATTTTGTATGCAATGGTAAAAAGTTATAAAAATCCTGAAACATTGATAGTATAGACCAAGAGTAACTACCACACCACAAATGGCCCACCATTACCCATAGGTGGCGCTACAGGCCACGCCAAAAAGCACAAATATACAAGGCTTTCTGGAATGGATAGGCTCACCAAGCCCCCTCCCTTCACTTATTGGCTTGAAAAAAAGGCCCATGTGGCTCTTGATGGTATTGCATTTCCGATTTTGTATGCAATGGTAAAAAGGTCTCAAAATCCTGAAACATAGATAGTATAGGCAAAGAAACACTTTAACAAAAAGCCCATGTGGATCTTGTTGGTATTGCTTTTCCGATTTTGTATACAATGGTAAAAAGTTATAAAAATCCTGAAACATTGATAGTATAGACCAAGAGTAACTACCACACCACAAATGGCCCACTATTACCCATAGGTCTTCCCTTGACACACGCGCGGGCTTGGCAAGACGCACACGCAACATTTCAGGAGAGTGTTGCTTGGTCTTTTGCAAAGGCCATGTGGATCTTGATGGTATTGCATTTCAGATTTTGTTTGCCATGGTAAAAAGTTCTCCAAATCCTGAAACATTGATAGTAAAGGCCAAGAGTAACAACAACACTTTAACAAAAGCCCATGTGGATCTTGTTGGTATTGCATTTCCGATTTTGTATGCAATGGTAAAAAGTTAAAAACATCCTGAAACATTGATAGTATAGGCCAAGAGTAACTACCACACCACAAATGGCCCACCATTACCAATAGGTGTCGCTACAGGCCACGCCCTAAAGCACAAAGCACTTCACTTCTTGTGAAGATTAAAGCGCTTCACTTCTTGGCTTGAAATAAAGGCCCTTGTGGATGTTGATGTTATTGCATTTCAGATTTGGTATCCCATTGGAAATTCTGCAGCATTGATTTTTCTATACAGTTACAATTTGTCAAGAATATACATTTTTCAATGGTTCGCAATGCTTTACACGTAAGCCAGTCAAACAAGTTCATATGAAGACTCTTGAGAATGTTTAGTACACAAATCTGAGAAAAAGTTGACTCTAAGATGAAAGGTCGATTTTTGGTGAATCTTTGAAACATGCATGCTTGGCTAATTTCTAGGGAAATTTACTATGAAATGTGTCCCCTGCTCCTCCCCGCGCATGCTCCAAATTCTCAGACACTCATTCTTCCCTTGACACGCGCGGGCTTGGCAAGACACACACGCAACATATCAGGACTGTGTGGGCTGACCAAGCCCCCACTCATTCCTTGAATATCAGCATAGGCCCTTGAGGACCTTGGTGTCATTGCATTTCCTACTTTGTATGCAATAGTAAAAAGGTCTCCAAATCCTGACACATTGACAGTACAGGCCAAGAGTAACTACCACACTTTACCCAAAGCCCATGTGGATCCTGTTGGTATTGCATTTCCGATTTTATATGCAATGGTAAAAAGTTTTTAAAATCCTGAAACATTAATAGTATAGGCCAAGAGTAACTACCACACCACAAATGGTCCACCATTACCCATAGGTGGCGCTACAGGCCACGCCTTAATGCATAAAGATACAAGGCTTTCTGGAATGGATAAGCTCACCAAGCCCCCTTCCTTCACTTACTGGCTTGAAATAAAGGCCCTTGTGGATCTTGATGGTATTGCATTTCAGATTTGGTATGCCATTGGTAATTCTGCAGCATACATTTTTCTATACAGTTACAATTTGTCAAAAATAAACATTTTTCAATGGTTCGCAGTGTTTGGAGGAATCCGCCATTACTGCTTGCAGTTATATTTTGTAATTCTTGTACCATGGGAGTCAATGGCAGCCCCTAGACCCCATCGACAACTTTTTGTGAAATTTGGCACACTCATTAAGGATAGTTTCTTCTATACCTACACCAAGTTTCATGTCTCCCATTAGACCACTCTAGCGCCACCAATGGGTCAAAGTTGGACTTGTGTTTACACACGCAACTTTTGAACCGTATGACTCATTTTCAAAAATGAGGTACCATTGGATTCCCTGGATCAAGCCGAGTTCAACGCACACCATGGCGTTAATTTCCGGTTATATAGATTTCCCGCCATTTCCGGTTTTATCAAAAACCTTTGAAAGCCTACTCCTCCTACAATTTTTGTCATATCTTCTTCAAAATCACCAGAGATGATCTTCAGACCAAGCCTCACAAAAGTTATTAAAGGAATTTTGATCCTCATAACCGTCTGTCCGGTACAGCCAATCAAATTCATCAGAAAAGCCGCAAAACAGGATGTGAAGTCATGTCTCAGCAAATCTTTGAGATATCAACACTAAACTTGGTAGATCGGAGGAAGACACTACAACATGTTACCATGTGCAAAGGCAAATTCATATCTCAAAAAATGATTGATATAAAGCAAATTGAACTTATCGCTAACGCTAAAATTATGCTTTACACATCAGCCATTCAAAAACTGATACTCTGATTCAATCACAAGTTCATATGAAAACTCTTGAGAATGTTCATAACACAAATCTGTGAAAAAGTTGACTGTAAGATGAAAGGTCGATTTTTGGTGAATATTTGAAACATGCTTGCTTGGCTAATTTCTAGGCAAATTTCCAATGAATGTCTCCCTTGCTCCTCCCCGCGCGTGCTCCAAAATCTCACACACACTCAGCCTTCCCTTGACACACGCGCGGCCAAGACGCACACGCAACATTTCAGGAGAGTGTGGGCTGACCAAGCCCCCACTCATTCCTTGGTCTTTAGCAAAGGCCCATGTGGCTCTTGATGGTATTGCATTTCCGATTTTGTATGCAATGGTAAAAAGGTCTCAAATCCTGAAACATTGATAGTGTAGGCCGAGAAACACTTTAACAAAAGCCCATGTGGATCTTGTTGGTATTGCATTTCCGATTTTGTATGCAATGGTAAAAAGTTATAAAAATCCTGAAACATTGATAGTATAGACCAAGAGTAACTACCACACCACAAATGGCCCACCATTACCCATAGGTGGCGCTACAGGCCACGCCAAAAAGCACAAATATACAAGGCTTTCTGGAATGGATAGGCTCACCAAGCCCCCTCCCTTCACTTATTGGCTTGAAAAAAAGGCCCATGTGGCTCTTGATGGTATTGCATTTCCGATTTTGTATGCAATGGTAAAAAGGTCTCAAAATCCTGAAACATAGATAGTATAGGCAAAGAAACAGTTTAACAAAAAGCCCATGTGGATCTTGTTGGTATTGCTTTTCCGATTTTGTATACAATGGTAAAAAGTTATAAAAATCCTGAAACATTGATAGTATAGACCAAGAGTAACTACCACACCACAAATGGCCCACTATTACCCATAGGTCTTCCCTTGACACACGCGCGGGCTTGGCAAGACGCACACGCAACATTTCAGGAGAGTGTTCCTTGGTCTTTTGCAAAGGCCATGTGGATCTTGATGGTATTGCATTTCAGATTTTGTTTGCCATGGTAAAAAGTTCTCCAAATCCTGAAACATTGATAGTAAAGGCCAAGAGTAACAACAACACTTTAACAAAAGCCCATGTGGATCTTGTTGGTATTGCATTTCCGATTTTGTATGCAATGGTAAAAAGTTAAAAACATCCTGAAACATTGATAGTATAGGCCAAGAGTAACTACCACACCACAAATGGCCCACCATTACCAATAGGTGTCGCTACAGGCCACGCCCTAAAGCACAAAGCACTTCACTTCTTGTGAAGATTAAAGCGCTTCACTTCTTGGCTTGAAATAAAGGCCCTTGTGGATGTTGATGTTATTGCATTTCAGATTTGGTATCCCATTGGAAATTCTGCAGCATTGATTTTTCTATACAGTTACAATTTGTCAAGAATATACATTTTTCAATGGTTCGCAATGCTTTACACGTAAGCCAGTCAAACAAGTTCATATGAAGACTCTTGAGAATGTTTAGTACACAAATCTGAGAAAAAGTTGACTCTAAGATGAAAGGTCGATTTTTGGTGAATCTTTGAAACATGCATGCTTGGCTAATTTCTAGGGAAATTTACAATGAAATGTGTCCCCTGCTCCTCCCCGCGCATGCTCCAAATTCTCAGACACTCATTCTTCCCTTGACACGCGCGGGCTTGGCAAGACACACACGCAACATATCAGGACTGTGTGGGCTGACCAAGCCCCCACTCATTCCTTGAATATCAGCATAGGCCCTTGAGGACCTTGGTGTCATTGCATTTCCTACTTTGTATGCAATAGTAAAAAGGTCTCCAAATCCTGACACATTGACAGTACAGGCCAAGAGTAACTACCACACTTTACCCAAAGCCCATGTGGATCCTGTTGGTATTGCATTTCCGATTTTATATGCAATGGTAAAAAGTTTTTAAAATCCTGAAACATTAATAGTATAGGCCAAGAGTAACTACCACACCACAAATGGTCCACCATTACCCATAGGTGGCGCTACAGGCCACGCCTTAATGCATAAAGATACAAGGCTTTCTGGAATGGATAAGCTCACCAAGCCCCCTTCCTTCACTTACTGGCTTGAAATAAAGGCCCTTGTGGATCTTGATGGTATTGCATTTCAGATTTGGTATGCCATTGGTAATTCTGCAGCATACATTTTTCTATACAGTTACAATTTGTCAAAAATAAACATTTTTCAATGGTTCGCAGTGTTTGGAGGAATCCGCCATTACTGCTTGCAGTTATATTTAGGATTCCTCCGTAAGGAGGAAACCTATTGTTATTGGTGGTTTTATTATTAGGATTCCTCCGTAAGGAGGAAACCTATTGTTATTGGTGGTTTTATTATTTGTAATTCTTGTACCATGGGAGTCAATGGCAGCCCCTAGACCCCATCGACAACTTTTTGTGAAATTTGGCACACTCATTAAGGACAGTTTCTTCTATACCTACACCAAGTTTCATGTCTCCCATTAGACCACTCTAGCGCCACCAATGGGTCAAAGTTGGACTTGTGTTTACACACGCAACTTTTGAACCGTATGACTCATTTTCAAAAATGAGGTACCATTGGATTCCCTGGATCAAGCCGAGTTCAACGCACACCATGGCGTTAATTTCCGGTTATATAGATTTCCCGCCATTTCCGGTTTTATCAAAAACCTTTGAAAGCCTACTCCTCCTACAATTTTTGTCATATCTTCTTCAAAATCACCAGAGATGATCTTCAGACCAAGCCTCACAAAAGTTATCAAAGGAATTTTGATCCTCATAACCGTCTGTCCGGTACAGCCAATCAAATTCATCAGAAAAGCCGCCAAACAGGATGTGAAGTCATGTCTCAGCAAATCTTTGAGATATCAACACTAAACTTGGTAGATCGGAGGAAGACACTACAACATGTTACCATGTGCAAAGGCAAATTCATATCTCAAAAAATGATTGATATAAAGCAAATTGAACTTATCGCTAACGCTAAAATTATGCTTTACACATCAGCCATTCAAAAACTGATACTCTGATTCAATCACAAGTTCATATGAAAACTCTTGAGAATGTTCATAACACAAATCTGTGAAAAAGTTGACTGTAAGATGAAAGGTCGATTTTTGGTGAATATTTGAAACATGCTTGCTTGGCTAATTTCTAGGCAAATTTCCAATGAATGTCTCCCTTGCTCCTCCCCGCGCGTGCTCCAAAATCTCACACACACTCAGCCTTCCCTTGACACACGCGCGGCCAAGACGCACACGCAACATTTCAGGAGAGTGTGGGCTGACCAAGCCCCCACTCATTCCTTGGTCTTTAGCAAAGGCCCATGTGGCTCTTGATGGTATTGCATTTCCGATTTTGTATGCAATGGTAAAAAGGTCTCAAATCCTGAAACATTGATAGTGTAGGCCGAGAAACACTTTAACAAAAGCCCATGTGGATCTTGTTGGTATTGCATTTCCGATTTTGTATGCAATGGTAAAAAGTTATAAAAATCCTGAAACATTGATAGTATAGACCAAGAGTAACTACCACACCACAAATGGCCCACCATTACCCATAGGTGGCGCTACAGGCCACGCCAAAAAGCACAAATATACAAGGCTTTCTGGAATGGATAGGCTCACCAAGCCCCCTCCCTTCACTTATTGGCTTGAAAAAAAGGCCCATGTGGCTCTTGATGGTATTGCATTTCCGATTTTGTATGCAATGGTAAAAAGGTCTCAAAATCCTGAAACATAGATAGTATAGGCAAAGAAACACTTTAACAAAAAGCCCATGTGGATCTTGTTGGTATTGCTTTTCCGATTTTGTATACAATGGTAAAAAGTTATAAAAATCCTGAAACATTGATAGTATAGACCAAGAGTAACTACCACACCACAAATGGCCCACTATTACCCATAGGTCTTCCCTTGACACACGCGCGGGCTTGGCAAGACGCACACGCAACATTTCAGGAGAGTGTTGCTTGGTCTTTTGCAAAGGCCATGTGGATCTTGATGGTATTGCATTTCAGATTTTGTTTGCCATGGTAAAAAGTTCTCCAAATCCTGAAACATTGATAGTAAAGGCCAAGAGTAACAACAACACTTTAACAAAAGCCCATGTGGATCTTGTTGGTATTGCATTTCCGATTTTGTATGCAATGGTAAAAAGTTAAAAACATCCTGAAACATTGATAGTATAGGCCAAGAGTAACTACCACACCACAAATGGCCCACCATTACCAATAGGTGTCGCTACAGGCCACGCCCTAAAGCACAAAGCACTTCACTTCTTGTGAAGATTAAAGCGCTTCACTTCTTGGCTTGAAATAAAGGCCCTTGTGGATGTTGATGTTATTGCATTTCAGATTTGGTATCCCATTGGAAATTCTGCAGCATTGATTTTTCTATACAGTTACAATTTGTCAAGAATATACATTTTTCAATGGTTCGCAATGCTTTACACGTAAGCCAGTCAAACAAGTTCATATGAAGACTCTTGAGAATGTTTAGTACACAAATCTGAGAAAAAGTTGACTCTAAGATGAAAGGTCGATTTTTGGTGAATCTTTGAAACATGCATGCTTGGCTAATTTCTAGGGAAATTTACAATGAAATGTGTCCCCTGCTCCTCCCCGCGCATGCTCCAAATTCTCAGACACTCATTCTTCCCTTGACACGCGCGGGCTTGGCAAGACACACACGCAACATATCAGGACTGTGTGGGCTGACCAAGCCCCCACTCATTCCTTGAATATCAGCATAGGCCCTTGAGGACCTTGGTGTCATTGCATTTCCTACTTTGTATGCAATAGTAAAAAGGTCTCCAAATCCTGACACATTGACAGTACAGGCCAAGAGTAACTACCACACTTTACCCAAAGCCCATGTGGATCCTGTTGGTATTGCATTTCCGATTTTATATGCAATGGTAAAAAGTTTTTAAAATCCTGAAACATTAATAGTATAGGCCAAGAGTAACTACCACACCACAAATGGTCCACCATTACCCATGGGTGGCGCTACAGGCCACGCCTTAATGCATAAAGATACAAGGCTTTCTGGAATGGATAAGCTCACCAAGCCCCCTTCCTTCACTTACTGGCTTGAAATAAAGGCCCTTGTGGATCTTGATGGTATTGCATTTCAGATTTGGTATGCCATTGGTAATTCTGCAGCATACATTTTTCTATACAGTTACAATTTGTCAAAAATAAACATTTTTCAATGGTTCGCAGTGTTTGGAGGAATCCGCCATTACTGCTTGCAGTTATATTTAGGATTCCTCCGTAAGGAGGAAACCTATTGTTATTGGTGGTTTTATTATTTGTAATTCTTGTACCATGGGAGTCAATGGCAGCCCCTAGACCCCATCGACAACTTTTTGTGAAATTTGGCACACTCATTAAGGACAGTTTCTTCTATACCTACACCAAGTTTCATGTCTCCCATTAGACCACTCTAGCGCCACCAATGGGTCAAAGTTGGACTTGTGTTTACACACGCAACTTTTGAACCGTATGACTCATTTTCAAAAATGAGGTACCATTGGATTCCCTGGATCAAGCCGAGTTCAACGCACACCATGGCGTTAATTTCCGGTTATATAGATTTCCCGCCATTTCCGGTTTTATCAAAAACCTTTGAAAGCCTACTCCTCCTACAATTTTTGTCATATCTTCTTCAAAATCACCAGAGATGATCTTCAGACCAAGCCTCACAAAAGTTATCAAAGGAATTTTGATCCTCATAACCGTCTGTCCGGTACAGCCAATCAAATTCATCAGAAAAGCCGCAAAACAGGATGTGAAGTCATGTCTCAGCAAATCTTTGAGATATCAACACTAAACTTGGTAGATCGGAGGAAGACACTACAACATGTTACCATGTGCAAAGGCAAATTCATATCTCAAAAAATGATTGATATAAAGCAAATTGAACTTATCGCTAACGCTAAAATTATGCTTTACACATCAGCCATTCAAAAACTGATACTCTGATTCAATCACAAGTTCATATGAAAACTCTTGAGAATGTTCATAACACAAATCTGCGAAAAAGTTGACTGTAAGATGAAAGGTCGATTTTTGGTGAATATTTGAAGCATGCTTGCTTGGCTAATTTCTAGGCAAATTTCCAATGAATGTCTCCCCTGCTCCTCCCCGCGCGTGCTCCAAAATCTCACACACACTCAGCCTTCCCTTGACACACGCGCGGCCAAGACGCACACGCAACATTTCAGGAGAGTGTGGGCTGACCAAGCCCCCACTCATTCCTTGGTCTTTAGCAAAGGCCCATGTGGCTCTTGATGGTATTGCATTTCCGATTTTGTATGCAATGGTAAAAAGGTCTCAAATCCTGAAACAATGATAGTGTAGGCCGAGAAACACTTTAACAAAAGCCCATGTGGATCTTGTTGGTATTGCATTTCCGATTTTGTATGCAATGGTAAAAAGTTATAAAAATCCTGAAACATTGATAGTATAGACCAAGAGTAACTACCACACCACAAATGGCCCACTATTACCCATAGGTCTTCCCTTCACACACGCGCGGACTTGGCAAGACGCACACGCAACATTTCAGGAGAGTGTGGGCTTACCAAGCCCCCACTCATTCCTTGGTCTTTTGCAAAGGCCTTGTGGATCTTGATGGTATTGCATTTCAGATTTTGTTTGCCATGGTAAAAAGTTCTTCAAATCCTGAAACATTGATAGTAAAGGCCAACAGTAACAACAACACTTTAACAAAAGCCCATGTGGATCTTGTTGGTATTGCATTTCCGATTTTGTATGCAATGGTAAAAAGTTAAAAACATCCTGAAACATTGATAGTATAGGCCAAGAGTAACTACCACACCACAAATGGCCCACCATTACCCATAGGTGGCGCTACAGGCCACGCCCTAAAGCACAAAGCACTTCACTTCTTGTGAAGATTAAAGCACTTAACTTCTTGGCTTGAAATAAAGGCCCTTGTGGATCTTGATGTTATTGCATTTCAGATTTGGTATCCCATTGGAAATTCTGCAGCATTTATTTTTTTATACAGTTACAATTTGTCAAGAATATACATTTTTGAATGGTTCGCAATGCTTTACACGTAAGCCAGTCAAACAAGTTCATATGAAGACTCTTGAGAATGTTTAGTACACAAATCTGAGAAAAAGTTGACTCTAAGATAAAAGGTAGATTTTTGGTGAATCTTTGAAACATGCATGCTTGGCTAATTTCTAAGGAAATTTACAATGAAATGTGTCCCCTGCTCCTCCCCGCGCATGCTCCAAATTCTCACACACTCATTCTTCCCTTGACACGCGCGGGCTTGGCAAGACACACACGTAACATATCAGGACTGTGTGGGCTTACCAAGCCCACACTCATTCCTTGAATATCAGCATAGGCCCTTGAGGACCTTGGTGTCATTGCATTTCCTACTTTGTATGCAATAGTAAAAAGGTCTCTAAATCCTGACACATTGACAGTACAGGCCAAGAGTAACTACCACACTTTACCCAAAGCCCATGTGGATCCTGTTGGTATTGCATTTCCGATTTTATATGCAATGGTAAAAAGTTTTTAAAATCCTGAAATATTAATAGTATAGGCCAAGAGTAACTACCACACCACAAATGGCCCACCATTACCCATAGGTGGCGCTACAGGCCACGCCTTAATGCATAAAGATATAAGGCTTTCTGGAATGGATAAGCTCACCAAGCCCCCTTCCTACACTTACTGGCTTCAAATAAAGGCCCTTGTGGATCTTGATGGTATTGCATTTCAGATTTGGTATGCAATTCTGCAGCATACATTTTTCTATACAGTTAAAGATAGTCAAGAATAAACATTTTTCAATGGTTCGCAGTGTTTGGAGGAATCCGCCATTACTGCTTGCAGTTATATTTAGGATTCCTCCGTAAGGAGGAAACCTATTGTTATTGGTGGTTTTATTATTTGTAATTCTTGTACCATGGGAGTCAATGGCAGCCCCTAGACCCCATCGACAACTTTTTGTGAAATTTGGCACACTCATTAAGGACAGTTTCTTCTATACCTACACCAAGTTTCATGTCTCCCATTAGACCACTCTAGCGCCACCAATGGGTCAAAGTTGGACTTGTGTTTACACACGCAACTTTTGAACCGTATGACTCATTTTCAAAAATGAGGTACCATTGGATTCCCTGGATCAAGCCGAGTTCAACGCACACCATGGCGTTAATTTCCGGTTATATAGATTTCCCGCCATTTCCGGTTTTATCAAAAACCTTTGAAAGCCTACTCCTCCTACAATTTTTGTCATATCTTCTTCAAAATCACCAGAGATGATCTTCAGACCAAGCCTCACAAAAGTTATCAAAGGAATTTTGATCCTCATAACCGTCTGTCCGGTACAGCCAATCAAATTCATCAGAAAAGCCGCCAAACAGGATGTGAAGTCATGTCTCAGCAAATCTTTGAGATATCAACACTAAACTTGGTAGATCGGAGGAAGACACTACAACATGTTACCATGTGCAAAGGCAAATTCATATCTCAAAAAATGATTGATATAAAGCAAATTGAACTTATCGCTAACGCTAAAATTATGCTTTACACATCAGCCATTCAAAAACTGATACTCTGATTCAATCACAAGTTCATATGAAGACTCTTGAGAATGTTCATAACACAAATCTGTGAAAAAGTTGACTGTAAGATGAAAGGTCGATTTTTGGTGAATATTTGAAACATGCTTGCTTGGCTAATTTCTAGGCAAATTTCCAATGAATGTCTCCCCTGCTCCTCCCCGCGCGTGCTCCAAAATCTCACACACACTCAGCCTTCCCTTGACACACGCGCGGCCAAGACGCACACGCAACATTTCAGGAGAGTGTGGGCTGACCAAGCCCCCACTCATTCCTTGGTCTTTAGCAAAGGCCCATGTGGCTCTTGATGGTATTGCATTTCCGATTTTGTATGCAATGGTAAAAAGGTCTCAAATCCTGAAACATTGATAGTATAGACCAAGAGTAAATACCACACCTCAAATGGCCCACCATTACCCATAGGTGGCGCTATAGGCCACGCCCAAAAGCACAAAGATACAAGGCTTTCTGGAATGGATAGGTTCACCAAGCCCCCTCCCTTCACGTATTGGCTTGAAAAAAGGCCCATGTGGATCTTGATGGTATTGCATTTCCGATTTTGTATGCAATGGTAAAAAGGTCTCAAAATCCTGAAACATAGATAGTATAGGCAAAGAAACAGTTTAACAAAAAGCCCATGTGGATCTTGTTGGTATTGCTTTTCCGATTTTGTATACAATGGTAAAAAGTTATAAAAATCCTGAAACATTGATAGTATAGACCAAGAGTAACTACCACACCACAAATGGCCCACTATTACCCATAGGTCTTCCCTTGACACACGCGCGGGCTTGGCAAGACGCACACGCAACATTTCAGGAGAGTGTGGGCTTACCAAGCCCCCACTCATTCCTTGGTCTTTTGCAAAGGCCTTGTGGATCTTGATGGTATTGCATTTCAGATTTTGTTTGCCATGGTAAAAAGTTCTCCAAATCCTGAAACATTGATAGTAAAGGCCAACAGTAACAACAACACTTTAACAAAAGCCCATGTGGATATTGTTGGTATATTTTTCCGATTTTGTATGCAATGGTAAAAAGTTAAAAACATCCTGAAACATTGATAGTATAGGCCAAGAGTAACTACCACACCACAAATGGCCCACCATTACCAATAGGTGTCGCTACAGGCCACGCCTTAAAGCACAAAGCACTTCACTTCTTGTGAAGATTAAAGCACTTCACTTCTTGGCTTGAAATAAAGGCCCTTGTGGATCTTGATGTTATTGCATTTCAGATTTGGTATCCCATTGGAAATTCTGCAGCATTGATTTTTCTATACAGTTACAATTTGTCAAGAATATACATTTTTCAATGGTTCGCAATGCTTTACATGTAAGCCAGTCAAACAAGTTCATATGAAGACTCTTGAGAATGTTTAGTACACAAATCTGAGAAAAAGTTGACTCTAAGATGAAAGGTCGATTTTTGGTGAATCTTTGAAACATGCATGCTTGGCTAATTTCTAGGGAAATTTACAATGAAATGTGTCCCCTGCTCCTCCCCGCGCATGCTCCAAATTCTCACACACTCATTCTTCCCTTGACACGCGCGGCAAGACATACACGCAACATATCAGGACTGTGTGGGCTGACCAAGCCCCAACTCATTCCTTGAATATCAGCATAGGCCCTTGAGGACCTTGGTGTCATTGCATTTCCTTCTTTGTATGCAATAGTAAAAAGGTCTCCAAATCCTGACACATTGACAGTACAGGCCAAGAGTAACTACCACACTTTACCCAAAGCCCATGTGGATCCTGTTGGTATTGCATTTTCGATTTTATATGCAGTGGTAAAAAGTTTTTAAAATCCTGAAACATTAATAGTATAGGCCAAGAGTAACTACCACACCACAAATGGCCCACCATTACCCATAGGTGGCGCTACAGGCCACGCCTTAATGCATAAAGATACAAGGCTTTCTGGAATGGATAAGCTCACCAAGCCCCCTTCCTTCACTTACTGGCTTGAAATAAAGGCCCTTGTGGATCTTGATGGTATTGCATTTCAGATTTGGTATGCCATTGGTAATTCTGCAGCATACATTCTTCTATACAGTTACAATTTGTCAAGAATAAACATTGTTCAATGGTTTGCAGTGTTTGGAGGAATCCGCCATTACTGCTTGCAGTTATATTTATTATTATTATTACACATCTGTCATTGGAGTCTATGGCAGCCCCAACCACATGGTCAGAAGTTGTGAAATTTGGCACATTCTTTGGGATCAGTCCCCTCATCAATTTCACCAAGTTTCATGTCTCCCATTCCAACCATCTAGCGCCACCAATGGGTCAAAGTTGAAGGTGTGTTTACACATGTTACTTTTGAACCATATGCCCCATTGTCCAAAATGAGGTATCGTTGGATTCCCTGGATCAAGACGAGTTCAACGCACTCTATGACATCATACCCAGTTCCATAGATTCTCCGCCATTTTGAATGTAAAGAAAAAGCGTTTTTTCGCTACTCCTCCTACAATTCTTGTTGAATCTTCTTCAAAATTGCCACAGATGATCTTCAGACCAAGCCTCACAAAAATTATCCCCTGGAGCTTTAATTTTCGCAACCGTTTGTTAGTTACAGCCACATCAAATTTATGTGGCTGAAAGTATATGGCCGCCATTTTGAATATACCGTTTTTTCGCTACCTCTCCTATAAGGTTTGTCCAATCTTCACCAAATTTTGCACAGATCATCTTCAGACCAAGCCTCACAAGTTTTTTTGATTATCTAAACCTATTAACTGGAACAGCATATCAAAGTCGTCAGCCAATCAAAGTCATCAACCAAGCCACCATAAAAGAAGTGAGGTCATATCTCAGCACCTTTTTACTGCATTGACACCAAATTTGGTATAGGGACTAGGGACACTGTTCTAAAGAGGTCCAAAATAGGTCATGCCATTTCACCTCTAGGTGGCTCTGCAATAAGTAAAAATTTTGCACCATTTATCTTCAGATCAAGCCTCACAAAAGACATCACGTTTTTTGGATTTTCTACACTTTTGACTGGAACAGCCAATCAAAGTCGTCAGCCAATCAAAGTCGTCAACCAAGCCACCATAAAAGAAGTGAGGTCATATCTCAGCACCTCTTTACTGCATTGACACCAAATTTGGTATAGGGACTAGGGACACTGTTCTAAAGAGGTCCAAAATAGGTCATGCCATTTCACCTCTAGGTGGCGCTGCAATAAGCAAAAAATTGTCATTTATCTTCAGATCAAGTCTCACAAACCCTTTCACATTTCGGTAAAGCTGATCAAATTCGGCGATGAAGCCGCCAAAACAGGACGTGAGATCATATCTCAGGAAATATTTGCTGAAACGACATCAAACTTGGTACAGGTGCTCAGGACCGTGTTCCAAAGAGGTCCACAAAAGGTTGTGTCATCTAACTGCTAGGGGGCGATCCTGTGTTTGACACATGTTAAATTGTGATACCAGCTGAATTGATGTGGCCGCCATTTTAAATGAATGAACTGTTTTTGGTAAATATCATATATTCACCTCATTTGGCACAGATTATCTTCAGACCACAATCACCTTTACATGTCAAAATAGAACTGAATTACAGCTGTTTAAACTTTGGACAAATCACATTTTTACCCAGTAACTGAAATCTGTGATTTCCTGCACTGAGAATAGCTCACTAGGATAAGTTGGTGTCCTGGCAATGTCAACGTCAGAGGTTCGAATCCAGCCAAAGCTGACAAGCTTGTCATGTCTCTGATTCTCTGTTTAGCAAGACTGTAAGCCACTGCAAAGGAAGCCAGGTACACCGCAGTCACTAGATGTCGAAAGTTCCTTCTGGGTCATCTGACCTCCTTGGCCACCACATTGCTGCTTGCAGCTATATTTGTTATTGTTATATGTTATTGTTAATGTTAATGAATAAATAGTGGGTATAATTATACCCACTATTTATTCATTAAAACTAGGCTACTTAAGCATAATAATGCACCTAAAATACAAACGTGAGCAAGGGCAGCAATCTATCAAATCAACAGACGTGCAATTTCGCTAGCAGGGGAAGAATACACACAACGAAAATCACCAGTTAACTTAATTTAAATTTGCAAGAACTATAGCCTAATACAATAACAGGCTTAAATGAACTTACAAGTTATACAACTTTCAGTTCTCAAGGACGCACACGTGCTATCTCAACTGCGCCGTGAAGCGCGTCTGTGCTATTCTCCAACATGCGCTCTAACAATCACGGCTGATAGACGACCTACATTTTTTTACAGCTCTAATTCTGATACCGCGGCAGAAATTTAACCGTGGCGGGCCGCCACGGTAAAATCAACATAGGGGAAACACTGGTAATTAACAACACATCGGTCTGTGGTGTGATGAACTTAAAACTAATTTTCAATTCCACTTTACAGCATCTTTAAATAACAACAACTGAAGTTATGTTGTCATTTGAAGTTGTCATTTGCAAAACATCTCAGTAAAAACTTATGAGCTGAAAATGGAAAAGAGTGTGGATGGATGCCTAACGCATTAAAAAGCTAGGGTTTACTGTTCCATACTGTTCAACATTGAATGCCGACTTTGGTAATGTCAACTAAATACATAACGGCTTGTTCCAATATTGTATAGGCTACACTGCTTATCCTGCAAATGTAAATAGTGCACCTCAAACCAAATTATTTCACATAGCCCATACATGAAATACACTGATGTGGGAAACATGGTACATTTCTCCTGTAATCATGCTTAACATTGTCTGTGACTTGTGCCACAGTAGATCTTCTGTTAGTTTGGACCAGGCAGGATAGCCTTTGCTGCTCTCGAGCATCGATCAGCCTTGGGTGCCCAACGCCTTGTCGCCGGTTTGTGGTTTGTCCCTCCACTGTTGGTACACACTGCATGTGCCCTTGTTTGGAGATGTTATTTGCTTCACCTGGGACTGTGATGGTCATGAAATGTTGGCTCATCAGTGTATATCCATGAGTTCAAGGGTGTTTAGACACAGGAGCATGGGAGATATACAATTTCCAACCACAAGTTAACTGTTTTTTATGCTTGACCTTGTACAATGTAGGCATAAAAACACAAAGCTTGTGTGTACTCACCTGGAATGTGTGTCACTCTATGCGGATGAGGGTTGTGGCGAGAGAAGAAAGAATGATGACTCAAAGATCCAAAGCGTGGACTACCTTTTGGGGTCAGTCTAGTTATGTCAGCTGTGGTCGGAACATGATGATCCTGGGAAATGTTCTTCTCTTCCATTTTTTGATAATCACAAGAAGCTTAATGGTTTGCATTTGACATTACAGAGCATGGAAAGAGTATTCCAGTATTGGACCGTACTGGATCGGAAAAGAAGAGGGGAAATATTGAATATTATAATATTTTTTTAACAAGTTAAAAAAATTGAAGTACACTGGCTTTCTAAAAGTATTGTACAGTATGCACAGTATTTACAATACAGTATGTGCTACTGGTAATTGCAGTATATAATAGATGCCACTCACCCTCTGCACTATAATATACGAAGACCCAACTCAAAACATACTGTCAGAATACACAGCAAATAGCCACTGTTTTTATACACCTTTTTGGTAAAACTCTACAAACTTTTAGCATGAAATGTCAACTTAAACTTTGTGATCTGTACACTAATAAACCATTTCAAACCATGATTCAATATATGATTATTTAGTATGAATTCTTACCGTAGAAAACAAGAGTCCTTGCTAAACCTTTTTGCTTTTAAGGATTAGTGTGTCTTATGTTGCTAGGAGACCTGCTCTTAACAAGACAGAACAGCATCCTTACACAATGGGTGACTGTGCTCAAAGGACAAATTCACTACAAAACACATATGTAAAAAATAGGTCATTGTTGCTATGTAAATATAGTTGCATAGCAACAATGACCAGGGTCATCTGTAAGGTAGACATGGAAACATGTTAATGGGAAAGGAGAAGTGGAAACACACAGAACACGTGGTGTTTGTTGTCTTCAGCGGTCTTTAATATAGGATCTAAACATGCACAGTCTTTATTTCATGTTAATTATCTACGAGTAGCATGTCCCCTGCCCCACTCCCATTGATTTCAAGGAAGGCAGGCCAAAAGTCACAGACCTGTGATATAGACCCTTGGATATGGTGTGTGTGTGTGTATGGGTAGGGGCAGGGCCGGCGCAGGCACCTTCGCCGCCCTAGGCGAGATGTTTCAACAGTAAATTAATAGACGCACTTCGGAATTCGGTGCCCCCCTCTTCATGGCGCCCGAGGCGCCTATAGCAAATGCCGGCCCTGGGTAGGGGGGAGTGGGGTAGGTCACAGTCATTGTTTGTCATGTTAAAAATCCTAATTTGACCTCAACTGACCTGTCTAAAGAAGTATTACAAAAACACAAGTGCCCTGTTTGCCACACCTGTCCAAGTCAGCACAACAAATAAAGAGTATACAAATTTGTAAAAAGAGGCATCCTCACAATTCTGTAACCCAAGAAGCATTATACTTTGAAGCTAATACTTAATCCACTGATTAACATCACTGATGCACAATAGTAGATGCTTACATTTTTCCCCACTGCTGCCAATGGAAACCACTCTGTGCTTGTTTGAGAATCCAGTTGCCTCCCTCCCGTAAATCAACTTGTGAAGTACTTTTTGGGAATCTCTTGGGGAGGGATTTTTGAGACTGTTTTGTGTCTCATGGAAGTTCCTAGAAGAATATACTAATTTATAAGCAGATGTGAGGTGGAAATGGCTTTATTTTGAAAGTTGCAAGGTGATTGAATGATCAGATCATGGTCCAGTGAGCTGTTGTTTCTGTGTGCACTTTATTTGAATGAGATGAATAAATATCTTGTTATAATAAGATGTTGTTATTTGAAATTTTTAAATAAGAACAGGATTGAAATACTGTTGGGTTGATGAAAAGATGAATGGCAGGTCTGTGGGGTTGACAGGTAAGATTGAAGAGATGGCCTGGAATCCCAGAGCCTGGAATCAGACAGATAGGGAGGGAACAGGAACAGACTGGGTGGAAGTGGAGGGCATGACAGGATGAGTGCATGAAAGAAAACAAAAAACAAAATTGGCATAATCAGCATTTTACTTCAACTTGGATGCTTGCATATAGAATTGCTTCATCCCAACAGGCCACCACTGAACTAACCACGAAATAGTAAAGAGAAAATTGGAATATTAAAATAGGAGACGTCGCTGATGCAGGATTGGCGAGATGCAATTGGTGTACCACCCCTCGACAGACAGCGGCAATTGAGGTAAAGCCGGTTGCAGTCGCGTGGGCATTATCTGTGGTGGAGACCGAGATGGGAAGGTCCTGCAAATCAATGAAAGTCTTTTTGGGAAACAAGGTTTTTTTAGGATACCTCCTTACAGTTGCAACAGAATGGCAGCCTCGACTGAAATGGGCTCTACAAAAATAACTCCAGAAGCATTGAAAGAGATGCTCCAATATTACAACCTAACTCGACAGGAGTTTATTGACTCGTACAACATTCAGCCGCTTGTCTATATTCCAGAACTACCGGCTAGTGCCAAGACCACTTTCGTAATAATGTATGCCATAATTTTTGTATTGGCTCTTGTTGGAAACAGTTTAGTTGTCTACATCGTTGTTAGAAAAAGGGCCATGCAAACGGCTACAAATATTTTCATATGCTCTTTGGCGGTGAGTGACCTGCTTATCACTTTTTTTTGTATACCGTTCACCTTGTTGCAGAATATCTCATCCGAGTGGCTCGGAGGTAAGTTGTTAACAAACAATATGGCACGATATGATTATGTGGCTATAACGTGTACCCGACAATGAATTACATGACAATAAATAGTTCATTTGAAACTGCCACTGGTTTTTGCTACCACCTGATTGAAGATATGTTATATTTAAATTCAACTTTTGAATTCATAAATGCTGTTACACGCAGAGTTTAGACGAACATTATTCGCCTTGTCGATATTGCTTTAGATTTGCTGTTGAATGAAAGTGAATTCACTTGATCTCGTGTAGTGTGGGAACAACTTGAAATCTGTTCTTATTAGTATGAACAAAATACGTAGAAAACATGTTTCATGTTTTGATGTTGTTGCATGACAATTACGATAGATTTTGAAATCACCCCAACATATTTTCACACAATATCCTGGAATCATTTTCTAGAAAAGGTTGTCTAGTGTTAGTATCTTAGGGACATTTGTCTCTGATGCTAATTTGTAATTTATAATTTGATAGTAATTTGATGAACACGTTTGAAATAGCCTACTCTGCATTACCAAGAGAAAATGCATTGGCTTATCCACCCAGACCAAAACAAGCTGGTATGATGCCAAAGTTCTCTTCTATTGATTACATTGTTTACATTCATGGTTACTAATTTTCCTTCCATCCCTCTGTTCTCTTTGTAGGGGTTCTGGTTTGCAAGACTGTTCCCTTCGTACAGACCACTGCCATAGTCACGGGCATTCTCACAATGACTTGCATCGCAATTGAGAGATACCAGGGCATTGTTTACCCATTGAAAATGCGAAGACAGTATACACCTAAAAGAGCCTATAGAATGCTAGGTAGAGTATGATTGGACCAAATGAATATGGACATGTTTTCAGTTTTTTTTTTTTTTTTAGGACATTCAATTCCTCAAGTGCTAAAATAAGCTTCTAGCTAAACATCTTTATATTATACCTAATATAAAAAAGCCAAAATCAAGTTATTTTGAGGACAAGGATAACAGAAGGACAATTTGGGACTTTAAGTCTTGTCCTTGCCCTGTCCCCCAAAAAGCAGGACTTTGAAGAGAGAACATGATTATCTGTCAATGATATTGCACAAATAAAAATGATCTGAACTCAGTGCTATCTGTCTGAAAATGTGTCCTGGCCTATAGCACCCAATAATTTATTGAAAATGTAATAACGCCTGATAATGTAATGAAATTTGCACGGAACTTCATCAAAAATGTAATAAAACCCAATAATGTAATACCTTGACCAATGATGTGATAGAATGATGACAATGACAATTTTTAATATAAAATACCATATTACACTATTGGAAAATAAATAAATACGTTCAGAATATTATACAACTATGCATTTGTTTTTTCTCTCTCATAATCACCATGTCCCTGGATCAGCTACATGTATCTACTTCTTCTGCATTAACTGTCTTTTTTCATCAACTAGGTCTTGTATGGATTGCGTCGGTGATGGTTGGGTCTCCAATGTTGTTTGTACAGCAACTAGAGGTAATTCAAGCCAATAGAATCAGTAAAGCGTATTTTTTTCTTCAAATTCAATATTTGAATGGAATGAAAATATAGGATATTTTCTTAATAATTCTAATGGGAGCAGCAGTAAAACATATTACAAACATATAAACCAGTATAAATTATATAAAAGCAGTCTTTTAATGGGAGCAAGATATATTGTCTATAAAGTAATTTGCAGACAGACCAGCATTTAGCATGATAAAACCTGTTACTGTACATGTTCATAGTACTTCCTTTTGTGGAGTAATTAATTTAATTTAGAAAACAAAAAAGTTCTAAATTAAACAAATGCATTCTTTTGAATGTGCAAAGTCAATGAAATATCACGCTTTGAAGGATTTTTCAACAAGGGCTTAGTGTTTCATTGTGGTTTCCCCTCTTCGTTAGGTGAAGTACGATTTCCTTTATGACCACTACCACGTGTGCTGTCAGGAGAGTTGGCGGTCTCTGACCCAAAGGCAGGTGTACACCACCTTCATCATGGTGGCCCTGTTCTTGTTGCCGCTGGCCGCCATGCTTTTCCTCTACACACGTATCGGCATCGAACTGTGGATCCGCAAGAGGGTTGGCGACTCTTCAGTACTCAGCACCATGAACCACAGGGAGATTAACAAAATCTCAAGGTACAAAGAATAATAGTCTTAAGGTGCTCTAGCAATGTACAAGTAATAAGTCATTTAAAGAGCAATTAGTTTTAAGTCTAGACTGAAAATGCTGATCAATTACTGTTCACAAACATTCATGAGTTTTGAATTAATTATTTTTTATAACATAAATTAGGGACAGAGGTGGCAGTAGAGAATTATTTGGGCTAAACAACGGTGGGGCTAATCCATACATTTGTGGGGATCAAATCAATGTCAGTTGGGAGTAATGTTCAAAAGGGCTATATGAAAATTGAAAGTTTTGGCTTATGCTGCTCGGTAATTTTCTTGGTTTTTCCATGGTGGGGCTAACACAATTCTTGGTGTGGCTGTAACCCAAATAAGCCATACCCTGCCGCTGCCCAGGATTAGGGATAAAAAATTAAAAAGCTAAAATGTCCAGCTAAGAAAGCAGTGCAAGCACTGTCATGGGATTCATGGATGGAATGCCCACTTAAAACGCATTCATAACGCACGTCATTCCTCAGGATTTAAGGTTGGCCTGTTAGTTTGCCAATGCCAGTCGCCCAGAACAGCTATAAATGTGTGTTTCTATTCATAGGAAAAAGAAGCGGGCTGTCAAAATGATGATCACAATTGTTCTTCTGTTTACAATCTGTTGGGCTCCATTTCACACAGTACACATGCTTTTTGAATACAGTAAGTATGGTTTTCTAAGCCATTAGTAGTACATGCAATAAGGCTTTGGTGCACATAGAACACAATACTAGAAATGCTAGCCCTTGATATTACAGACCTATCCACATTTGCTTAATTTCAACTTCAATGATGGTCTCCAAACTTGCCTAAACAGCCCCTAATCTCTGTGTGCAGATGATCTGGAAAAGAAACATGACGAAGTGACCGTGAACATGATCATTGCCATTGTTCAGGCCATAGGCTTCTTCAACTCCTTCAACAACCCCATAGTCTACGCGTTCATGAATGAGAACTTCAAGAAGAGTTGTGTGTCCACACTTTCTCGCTGCCTCAGGAAGCGGACTCTGCAGCGCAGCGTTGTGGAGGGACCCAACCTGAGCGTCCAGTTCATCAAACCCCTGAACAGGCAGGCCTTCCTGGAAACGGGGAAATGTGACATCTTAATGCACCAACCTGTGGGAACGGGGCCCTCGTTGTCCTCGAACAGAGAGACCTCCTCTGCCTTCATTGGGGAGAGGATGTCGACTGTCCACTCTGAGCTCCCAGCCTGCAGCTCCTCTATGGTCAAATGAGATGGATGCACAGTTGCAAGTAATAGGTTTGTTAGCGGGTGAGCCACCAGTAGTACTACATGTACCTTATCTGGACGGACAGGTCTATTCATACCGTACTCCAGAGGCTTCCAATATGGCTTGTGAGAAAGGATAACCGCGATAAGAGCCCCACAAAACAACTGTTGGAAGCTTAAGTTTGCCCTAGTGAAAACAGTATCACAGTATCAAAGCCGTATAAAAGCAGATAAATATGGTTGAACTTCAAGCTCAACTAGGATTGTGCTTTCAATCATGAAACACTGTATAATACACTGAAGACTATGTACTGTGGTCTATGTACTGTAGCAAAGTACTGAGAAGTAGTTTGGCAACAGGGTTACATCGCTACAGCAGTAGTGCTGTAGGTTTACAATAAGCCTCTTCACTGTTCAGGGACTGGGCATAAAATTACAGGGTTTATCTATTCAGAAATGCTTACAATCTTCAAGAACCTTTGTGTTTTTAAAACGACAGATTCAACAGTCTGTTATCTGATATTATTATAACTGAGTTCTTATTGTGTTTTAAGTATGCAAATCATTGTCTAGGGTAGTCATAATTAAAAACATAATTACCTAATTGTAATGATTCTATGGAATTAATGACTATTTTAGCATTCAATGTATTTCTATTACAAAGCATTAAACTGAGAAACAAATCAGGAGAATGTTCATTCAAATCTAAACATGCTTCCCTTATGGTCAAGCACAAATCACTCTATTGCTATTATAGCTAATTCAAGTTTACATTGTGTCCTGCTAGAAAGTAGTGTGATATAAAAAGCCAACAATAGTCTTTACACATGCAGGATACACTTACATATAAGATTCACTGAAGTCCCAAAGTGAATCTCAAAATGAATGTACGTATTTTTGTAAAATTGTGAAAATGTACATGTTTTTGATGTCATACTATGAAATATTTTTTTTATATATATAAAATTTATATAGAATTGCATTATAGACATATTGTGCATAGCCCATTTAGTTGACATTAAATGCGCTTGTTTAGGATGGTTGTTTCGCTTTAATACAAGAATGCCAACACTTTGATAATGAGAATTTATGTACAAAACAGTGAGATAAAAACTAATATATGTAAATGTTTGGTAAAATTTGAAACACAAATGTTTTTAAAATCTAATTGTATGCGATTACATTTTAATTAAACGTAATCTAAGCACTAAAATGCATAAATCAACTAAAATAGTATTTGTTGTGCCTTTTCATTGTTAATCTGTATTGTGCCTGAAAGTGTAAGCACAAAGCAAAAAATAAAGGACATGTAATTGGAGCAACTACTTCTTCGAGCTCAGGTGACATTGTCAATCATGCACTGCAATCACTGTAAAAAGTTAATTAAACCTGCTTAACAGTTTTTTGTGCTCAGTGGATAAACCTGTAGGCAGAGCTCCATTTGTCTGCCATTCTATTGTGTAGCTAAAAGCCTGTGGGCTGTCATCACGGGGGCCTCACCTCTACAGCACCATATTCTCCTTTGATGATCCCTCATCAAAAGTGGTTATTACATTTACATTTCGAAGCTGTGAATCGAAAGGCCAGAGACGCGCTTGGTGTTTGTCCCTGGCTTGGGAACCACAATTCACCTTTGGTTAGATTCTCAGGGAGAATATTGACTCGTTAATATCTGACTCAAATTGTTGACAATGTGCACAAGTGTGTTACCTGTAACCTTAAGCGCTAAACAGTTAATGACATGAAAACTCTGACGTAGGTAAAAATCGTCTGCTTGATCAGAACACCGACCCTAAAGTATGCGTGTTCACTAATCAGTCGTTTATCTCTACTATAATATGAATTTTAACCGTAGTAGACCTAGTAGGATATGTAATCGATCACTCAGAGTCTCCGGTAAATTCCTTCGGAGCGTGGAGATCCACTGTAAGTGACTCAGAGGCCTTAAGTTAAAACCTACTCCAAAAGTCTATGTTTATTATCAGTTAGCCGTATCAACCAGACTAGATCTAAGTTTTCACCGCCGTAGCTTGATAGATACGTTTCAAGGAGAACAAGTAACTTCAAAATGCACACATTAATAGTTTATTATCTAAATAGTAAGATAATCAATACAATGATAATGAAATATCATCAAATACAAAACATACCTTCAGAGCAATGGTTAACAAAGGTATTCACAATGAGGACTAGGCGCCTAACGCACCGGAGCTGTATCGTAAACAGAACTCAAAGTGATTGGTAAAAACTTCTTCCTATATACACCCAAGCCTGACTAAAATGGGGACACCGGTCATGTGACTGAAAAGTTGTCTAATGCATACAAATTCAAATTGGATCATTAATCAAGGCTGCAGTACACTTGGTGCCCTTGCAAGACAAGGGAATGTTTAACACATGTTGGTCTGCTGCAAGCACAAACTCTGTAAACCCTGTACATGTACATGTTACAGTATTAAAATTATTACTAGCATGTAATACATAAAATAAGAAACAAAAGCATATCAAACATGACATTTAAAGCTGTTTAGAACCTTGTTTTCAAGAACACAACTTTTAATGATAATTTCAGTCTTCCTCTGTCCACCTTACTCTTTAACTGTTGAGACCACCTCTCCAGAGATTTGTGTCATTAAGGTGTGATTGTCATTTTACCATTCATGCAAATCAACAACTGTCCCAGACGAGTGTCTGGGTGACCAGTGACAAAGGGGCTGCCAAAACAGCCCTACAACATTTAGTCATTTAGCACCCCGAGGCAAGTAGGGGGAATCGATCCGGCAACCTTCTTATTACTAGCCCGACTCCCGCCCATCTCCCTCATGGCTCAGCCATCTGATTTTTACAATGTAATGTTGAAACTTGAGGTAACAAACTTGTTGCAAACTTAAACCTAAACCTGAACACGAGTTGTGTAATTGTAATACAGTGTTTTGATTGCTGTGGAATATTTAGTGTATATATTTTATATATTTTAATCAGGCACTGAATTAAACATCTTGAGATGTATCCTTCAACCAATGCTTTATTCACAACCAATATATACATACATACAGAAAATGAAAAGCTGCTGATGTAAGAGTTATTCTTTTTTGAGACCTAACACAATCCAACTGTGGCCTTATTGTCATATCAGGACATATTTTTTCTTACGAGAACTTTATACCAGATAGTAGACTAATTGTACCTCTGAATTTAAAGCCTACTAGGTAAATAAGCTTTATTGCTGCATGAGAAGTATTGAGTTGTTGACCCACATGAGAAAAAAATATGGAAAATGATTTCAGCATCCTGAATTATTCTGAAGCACCCTGAATAAAGCCAACTATGTCCCTAGTCCTTACCAGTCAGATTCCAATTCCACAAAAACCTTCAAAGAAAAACACATTTCAAATGTTGTCAGCACAATGTTTCCAATGCAACATCATTGTCCAAGCAAGAAGGAAAAGGAAGACTTTCTTAAAGTTATAAAGCTTTCAGTACTCTCCATGCACAAATAAACATAAGCATAAGGGACTGCCTGTCTTCTGCCATTCAAAACAGGCCAAACACTGCATCCACTGCAAGGCTTCAGTAAAAAACAAAACAAAAATAAACATCTTTCATCTTATCTTTAGTGCAGCTGAAAAAAGCACAATATATCAGTAAAAGATTCACATTTTCCAGTCTTGCTTCCAATGGAAAAGCTTTGTGACAGGCACAACCATCTACAGAGCCATTGGGGTTTGAGTCGGAAAGAAAACTTCAGCTCGAACAGCTTTATGGGACTAAAGTAAAGGCTTCTTGTTTTTGCAGACACTGACCCCCCCCAAACACACACACAATGCTGCAAACAATTCAATGCATTGCCTTAACCTGTCCTTCTTCAAACCAGCACATGTTCATGGATGCACAGCCATCTTTGGCTTGCAGCTCTACCCCTGTAAGGCAAACCATGTGAAGGGGAGGTTAAAAGGCTGAGGTGGGGCTGGGGAAGGGGATGATTGACAGGTGAAAGGTCTACGTGACTAATGGGATGTGGAAGTCTGGGCTGTCAAAGAGCAGTGGTCTCCTAGGTGGTGAGGGATCCTTGTCAGCCTTGTGTAGCAGCTTGAACAGCCCTGTACCAATGTTCATTGGGATGCCCATGATGATGCATTCAGACACGCCTGGAGAGGACAGAGAGAGAATGTAGGAGAGGGAAACATAATTTAGCTACACGTACAAATTATATCCTGGATTGAGATCAACAGTTACAAGAGTCAAAACGAGGAGTTAACGCACCACAAACCGAGTCCTTTTGTCCGAAGTATGCAGCGTCAAAAAGGTGATCAGCGGTTTTCTCAAACGATGCCAGCATAAGGACACTCTCCTTCATCTTAGCCAGGCCAAATCGGGTAATTCCCAGGATCTCTCCCTGTAAACAGGAACATTTGAGTGAAAGTTGTGTGAAACCCATTGCTGATTGGGTCTGGATAAATCACACTGTTCTACTGCCACCACCAACCTTGTAGGACATGAGGTCAGCCAGGAGCATGACGTGACGCCTGTCTATACTCATCCCATGGTTCACCATAGTATACTGGATCTCGTTGATGATAGTGGACCTTGCCGCCTCAATCCCAAGAGTTTTCTCCACCTGAAAGCAAGAGCCCAGGTCCCCTAGCATCCAAGCATTAATAAACAATCTGGGTCTTAGGTGAAGGAATGTTTACCTCATAGGTGTTGTTTGAGGTGGTCCGGTTGCCGTTCACACCGTGGGTTGCCATGACGCTTCTCAGGTTGTCCCCCTCAACCAAGAGCTTGTATTTGTTTTTTCCACTCTGCTCATCGATGTGAATGACAGCTCTTGCCACCTCCGGTATTCCCTGCACTACCACCTGGTCACAGAAAACGAAAGGATTAGAAGTGTGGGAACTGGAAAACTAGGGCAATGAAAATTGTGATTTATTTTTTATTTTTATTAAACTCAAGATTTTATACAAAAATTCTGAGGCGAGGTATTGACAATGTGAGTGGATGTCTGAAAGGAATTTTTGAAATGGCAGATATGAAAGCCATCAGTAAATGCAGATGGCAGATATATAAGCAATAAGTAAATATAATGAAATAAATGAATGATTACAATAAAACACATCTACAATGAATCAGGCTAGATCTTGCTCTCAATTATGTATTTACTTTGAGGACGGTAGAGCGGCAAACAGTTTTTCTTAAGGGTTGCTGCTAAAATGCTAAATTTCTAAGATTGTCTTCTGAGCAATCTGATCACAGAACTCTGCATTGCTCTTTTATCCACCCTGAAATGTCAACATACTAAAATTCAGTCTGGTGGAATAAAATACGAACTAATGAACTAGACTACATCTGGCAGACGCTGAAAAGAAACCTGTCACAGAGAGCAATGACTTTTGAAATGTCTCGGCTTGCATTCTCTCATTCCAGTCCCCAAGTGCATCTCCCTGAGAACCCACTCAATGTGAGAGCTCATTTTGAAATACACTGTTATTGGTCACGGAAAGAACAATTAAATCCCTGACTTTCTCAAAAACAACCCCATATCGCTACCAAAGTGATTAGCAATTAGCAGCTGGTTTAAAAAATGTATGTGCGATTGCCGCAAAATCAAAAAAACAAACTATGGAGTGTAAAAAAAAAAAAAAAAGACGCTGCATTCTCCGACATTTCTCAATTTCCACTGTGTCATTGGAGAAAGCGCCAGTCACCTTGGGCAGCTCCTCTTTGAGAGACTGCAGCACATAGTACATGGAGCTTTTGCTGTTTTCTCGTGGAGACACACAGACGACGGCCTCGCCGTGCACGGCAATGTCCCCGGGCTTAATGCGCAGCTTGGACATACATATGGAGTAACGCACGGTTTCAGCGTTCACCTGTAAAAACAAAAGTATTTTTGCAGGAAATTCAGCACTGTTAAATGATCCCCCCCATAGAAGTTTCTGTTAATCCCATCAGTCTACAAACACTCTGATAAAGCACAAAATATTTGAACCCAAATACTATCAAACACAGAATTGGAATAAACAAACACTTGTTTTAAAAGCATCTGATATCATGCTGCTTTGAAGCGACAAAGTCAACTATGTGACCGTAAGGTCTAATCACAAACTTCTTGTCAAAAGTGAATTATTTGGAAGTCAGTAAAGACGTGAATGTGGCTTTAAGCATAGTACTAAGCCAATCCTCAAAGTGAAACACTAGTGGTGGTGCTAGTACAGGAAAGACAAATACTGTACCTCTAAGCGTAATAGTCGGATCCTTTCCAGGGACAGCTTTACCAGAATTAAACAATCGTCAGGTAGAAAGACCTCCTCTATGTACTCGGAAATCTGGAGGGGAAGGAACATGATTCCCATTGGTTGTGAACATTTGTAAACATTCCAGTTTAGCACATGATGAGAAAAAATCATTTAACGCTATAGTATGAAAAAACTATTTGGGATGCAAAGCTGTAGTGAAAAATATCAATCTAATGTTCATTGTTTTCAATGTCACCTAGTTTAACTTTCAATCTCGGTTGGTTGGACATTTTAGAAATAATTGATCTTGAAGGAATTATCTTGAATAACTGTGTCTTTGTGGACGCCCCTTACTGTCATGAAAGTGTCAGACACGTTGTATTTACCACTCATTATAGGTACACATCCATTCAACACTATTTGAATGTAAACCTTAAAATGTCAGGGCAATAGAAAAAAAGAAGTGCAGGATTTTTAATTTGAGAGAAAACTTAAAGGTTCAACTGTGGCGAGGGGGAAATACCTCTCCGAGAAGAGTCTTTTCAATCCTTCCTTTCACCAGGCGGCCAAAGTCAGCGTCATCCTCTACATCCAGATGGGCACTGATTATAGGGGTACTGAAAGGGTAAAACAGAGGCATCTCAAAATTGTTGTCTCAGCTAACGTTGCAGCCCAAGAGCTTATTTACCGTGCATTGAGAAGCTTCCAGGATGGTTCCAGGTGTATCGACTTCACAGACAAAAGTAATTACGGGAGAGGGAGAAGTGGGAAAGTGTTTGAAATGGGGCATCACATTTGCAGACACTCTTTTCAGCTGTCTAATCAGAGAGAAGCCAATCACGGCCAGCCTCCATTTGAGTGATTGAGGGAGGACAAGCAGAAGTTCGATTAAAGCAACTTTTAGTACCCAGACCTGAGATTAGCCAGACCTGAAATGACTCGGACCAGATATTACCCTGATTTGGGATGAACCTGACCTGAGATTACACTGACCTGAGATTACACTGATCTGATATTACCCAGACAGGTTTTTCTGATTAATCCAAGATTTAAACAAATCCAATCAGTGCTTAAGACCTAAGTCAAAGCGATTATGGGTTTGGTGGTACTGCCACTTCATCATACCTGATGTTTTTGGAGGCGTTGATGATCTCCTTGATGCGAGGTACCCCCAGCGTGATGTTCATGGAGGCCACCCCAGCGAAATGGAAGGTTTTCAGAGTCATCTGGGTGCCAGGCTCCCCAATACTCTGGGCACACAATGCTCCCACAGCTGAGCCCGGCTCCATCTGGGCTCTGTCAGACACATGCAACAACAGAAAACTATAATCCTGATAGCATGGTCAGAATCCCACAGGGTAAATTTCTCGGTTCTGGGCAGCTTTATCGACAAGTAGGCTTTGTTGCAACCTGGCAATCCTCCGCCACTCGCAGAAATCAAACTATAGAACTAGGGAATACTTTGAAGAATCTTTCATTTAATTCAACGTGTTAAGGACCAAGTACCAAAGTATACATAATTACATCCTCTTTGTGACCACATCTGTGTGTGTGTTTTGGTCACAGCTAATCAACCACATGACCGGGTACCTCATGTATTTGTCTCTGCATGTCTCCAGAAACTTCTCCAGCTGAGTAGGAGTGATGCGGTCCAGCTGGTACAGAACTTTGGGCTGGAAACCAGGAAGAGCAGTGATTTTAGACCGGGCTACGAGACAGAAACGAGACGGACAGCTGGTGGATTTAGACTGCTGAAGCTAATCTGATACCCTACCTCTGTGGTGCCGTTGTCATTGATGCCATATTTGTCTCTGGTCCTCTTGATTCTCTCAGACATGCTCTTTATGAACTTTTTGATCTCCTGAAGAGAAGAAGGCGATACGTGAAGGGGTCCTAAGGCTGGATTAAATGCATATTGATCTTTCCAAACCATGGCAGTAATGTTGTTGTAGAGCTTGCGTACAATTCCACGCAGTTGTTTGATGTAAGGACAGGCCATTATTGCAAAAGACAACTCATTACAGTCACAGTAGACGCATTCCTCAAACCCAGCAACATGTCCTGTTGACTTAACTCACACAATGCAACGTGTACATAATTAGTGCATTCAACGTTTGTTGTGTGAGTAACAGGCACCTTGGAAAGCAATCTGAACAGGTTAAAAGACAATCTGGTATTATTGTTTCACACCATGTCCCATCATGCTTTGCAACAATACCTTCAAATACTTCTCAGAGCCGGTCTCGGTTAATGCCTAAGGGTGTTCAATAAAATTGTGGCGAGGGAAAGGAATGACATGATCAATACCTACAATACAAGCTACTGGACTTAAATATCTGTTGGTTGTTCCTTCAATAAGGTCTGGGTGGTGGGGGGTTGGGGTTGAGTTCAGGTAATCCAGAAAGGATACAAGGTGGAAAAGCTACACCATTCACTTACACTAATCCTGAAGCCTGCCAAATAGAGAACGTAAATTCTAACAGTATCCAAAAACCTAATTACTGAAAGTCACAACGGATTACGGGGAAAATTAAAATGGGTGCAAACAATGAGGATAGCATCTACCCTGTAACACTGACTGTAGTCAGACGTCTCTCATTACCAGAGAATGGCATGGTAATAAACCAACCACCAAACCACCAAACACATTGACTGACTAGTGAGTTCAGGTTCAGATGAGTTCCCCATCTGACTCATGTAAAGTACGTGTGGAAGTAACAAAGCATTTTACAAATTACAGTGAAAATGACAGTGATGAAGAGTCAATAGTCCAAGTCTATTCCCCCACATAATTATAAGAAATCAGCCTCTAAGTAGAACTAGTCTCCCAACATTGGCCGATAATATTTTTTATTTTAGTTATTTAGTTTTATTTTATTTTCACCAGCCTACCTCAAGGAAACTGTCTCTGCAACACTTGAAGTCGCTCCTCTTCATGATGGCCTCGGCAGTCAGGACCAGCTCGTTCTTGCTGAGGGCCGGCTCGTCGGGGCTTGAGTGAACAGCCTGGAGGGTGGGGGTGAGGGCACAAAGAACACGCCTGCAGATCAGTCTTTTACCCAGGGGGGCACTGCTGCACAGGGGCCAATCTACACAGTGGTCCCCTCTCTCCTGGCTCCTGGTTAAGCAGTCACCTCCCTAATCACTGATCTCTCAATCAACCATAAAGAAGTAACAATCTTGTCTGACTCAAGTCACTTCTGTGGTACAGTATGGCAAACACAAATCTAGAACCCGATCACATTTAGAGGGAAGGCTAGCCCTTCACATTCAATTATTCAGGCAGGGTTTCAAAACTAATCTGCTAGGTAAGTAATTATAGAAAATAACTACCTTTCTGTTACTTAATTCTATCTACTTGTCCAATCAAGTCCAATATTTTCACACATTGGAGTAGAAACCACCCCAGTGTAAGACAGACAAAGATATGGACTTGACTTAACTGATGAAAGATGATTTCATATCCTTGGCTGAACTTGGGGAGTTGTTATAGCTGTAACTTGCTATGGTTTAAAAGGGAATGATAAATCAAATTTCATGGTTGCTTCTCACTCTCCAGGGAGGGCTACTAATATAATGACTGTGTACTTTACTTCAAAACACAAACAACCACACTGCTTGTTGAGAGGGTTTAACTAACCTTGAGAGTAAAATTATGTAAAATTAAACAACGTGTTTTACTAAATAGATATAATCTACCTCAGTAATGCAAGAATTTCCTTGAATAAGATGCACCACTACCTTAAAAATGGAGCAACAACCATATGGCTCACAATAAATAAATTAATTCCACATGTTAGAATCAAACACTTCAGGGATAAACTCTGTAGGTGGGTGGGTGAGTAGGGGACTAACCCGGATATTGTCCAGAACCCTGTGGAACTCCAGGGGCTCGTCCTTGCCCTCCATGTCGGCCGGGTCCAGGCCGTCTCCTCCATAGATGAACTGAATGATGTCTCCGGTAGAGCTCCTCACTGTCAGGTCATACTGAGAACACAGGTCTTCCAGGGACTTCACCAGCCGCCTCTACATCAAAACACACCCTCCCAGCAAGGAGAACCATGAGACATGTGGTGGTGGTGGTGGTGGGGGGGGGGGGGATGGTAAGCAAGGTTTTGAGGGGGAAAGGTCGTAAGGGGGGAAAAACAGATGCTGTTGACGCTTTCATTAGACCAGATAAGCAAAGCTGAGGGAAACAATGATACAGAGAGTTGAAACAGATACTGAAGAGAGTAGGTGGAGGAGAGAAAGGGGTGGGGAGGGAGAAAGAGAGAGACAGAGAAAGAGAGAGAAACCCTTTCATGTGTGAAGAGGCTTTACCTGCATGTACCCAGTTTCAGCTGTTTTAACTGCCGTGTCCACCAGGCCCTCTCGACCAGCCATGGTGTGGAAGAAAAACTCTGTGGGCGTCAGCCCTGAGTAGAAGCTGTCAGCCACAAAGCCTTTGGCGGCAGGGAGCTAAGTAAATCAGAGGTTACAGGGACTGTTAAATTGATGCCGTGGGTGTGTCAGACGTTCATTAAAACCATATTATGTATCCTCGTTATACCCGTGTGTGCCTAAACCTATATTCACAATTTGGGGGGAGAGGAGGTAAAGTAGCGCTGGAGCAAATTAGGAAACAAATGATACATAAATAAATGACCTGGAAAGAACTGTGATTCTTAGGGTCGAATATTTTTTTATCTTTGATTTTTTAAAGTGTACAGCCATAAAAACAAGTTCAATACATACATCCATCTGGAAAATGAGAAATATAATATTACTATCCACTGCATTAGCTAGGATTACAAAGTGTAATCTCTAATTAAGATGTTCAGAAACAGTTTCTAAAGAGGAACTAATAGAAGTGGGAGCTAAAGGTATGAATACATAAATTAATATACATAAAAACCTTGTGATGTTTACAGCAAACTAGATCCTACAAAACCAGATCATACCTTTCTACATACAGTACTGTGCAAAGGTTTTAGGCACCCAATATGTTTTACATTAATATTATTTTAAATATTTGTGCTGCAGAATAAAAGTGCAAAGTTGAGAAAACATTTGTTAAATCTTTTCATTGTATTATGTCTTACAGCAACTTTTTTAATGTGTGGCTAAGACTTTTGCACAGTACTGTACATCTAGCTCAGGATGACTAGCTATAACATTTATCAAGTAAGGCATAGTTTGTTGTCATTTAATGTAATTTAATGTAATTTATACATAACGGGCATGAAGGGGGGGGGGGGGGGGGATGCCAACGGTGTACCTTACCTTGGAATGCTTTTTGAAGTGGGGCAGAGAGCGGTTCTCAAAGCCGTCTGGAACTCTGGATCCACTGATGGCCTGCTGGCCGACACAAGCAATCATCTGGGAGATGTTGATGAAGGAGCCTGATGATGGAGGAGGAAGAGGAGGAGTCAACGCAATCTACACAACGCATACAAGGCCTCGGGGTCCCCTGTCGCCATGGCAATCGCCAATTGGGGGCCAGAGGGATCCTTTAGTCCTGGTGCACCCACCTGGCTGTGCAGCCATGACAGTTGTGTGAATGACAGCTTGCTAATCTATAGTGAATGGCAAGGGTGATCCAATCCTACCTTTGGAGCCGCACACGGCCATGATGAGAGGACTGTTGCTCTTGTCCAGTTCTCGAAGACAGGCGCTGCCTGCGTGGTCTCTGATGACTGACAGCTCTTTCAGGATCAGGGCCTGGGGACAGGTGTAGGCAGGCATTGCACGCACAGTTACATCAAACATACCTTTCCTTCCATCCCTCACACTAGTGGAACTCTTGACTCGAGCACTTATGGGGTAGGGCTGGGGGGAAATCGATTCACATATGAATCACAATTAGTCTAGCGATTCACAAATTGTAAAAATTAAAAAATTACATTTACACGAATCGTGATCCCAATAATCGATTTGTGAGGTACCAAAAGATTCCTACCCCTAATACCTGGAGTAGGGATATGTCTGTTATGGTACAGCAGATACCATTTAGGATGAATAATCAAACTCAAAATTAGTCAGGAGGAAATGGAGCATCTGTCTGTGTGTCTGTGTGTATTTCCCAGCAAACCTCTAGGGTCTCCTCTGCTGTGCAGCCTGGCTGCTGCTGAAGCTTGCCGGTCTTCAGAGCCTCTATGTACTCATCACACTTCTTGTAGCCGCCGTCCAGAAGATCCTGCTTGGCCTTCAGCAGGCCCTGACCAGGGGTCACATCTCCAATACCGATGGAAAACCCTCGGTTGGCTGCATGGAGACACAAAACACAGTTGGAATAAATAAAAACATACAATAGCGTTTAAAATTTCAAACCAACTATTCAAATACCAGTATGTCACATTCTGACATTTAATTCATTTGTCAGACGCTCCTTTGATTATTTTTTTCACTTCAAAATGAACAAACTATGTCCACAGCTGAATTGTTATGGACATTCAAATGCATAATGTTTGTCGGATCACTTTAGTCAGATCCGCTATATACATTCACTTATACATTTGCAATGTAGGCAGTAAGGTTGAACAAGGTTTTTTTTCTCACAATCTTAAATTCCTCACCTTTACAGTAAACATAAAATACTGCCTATCTGACAATTTGGGGTGTAGATGAATCCATTAAAAGTTATGTTTAATAGTTTAAAATGTACTCGTTTTTGTTTTCATGCCGATCGCTGGAGAATGTAAAAAGATGGGAGGGAGGGACTTACAGAGGTAGACTGGTGCAAGGCGTGCTAGGCGGGACATGGCGTTGGCAGCCTCCAGCTGACCCCAGTCCCGGAGCAGAATGTAGAAGATGTTCTTCTTAGAGCCAGAGCCCAGGGTGCCCTTGTCCAGGCTGCCACACAGCAGCTCACTGTTCTGGATCACCACAACTGAAAGAGGGATGAGCCACAGACAGCAGAGAGATCAGGGGGGTCACTAACACACACAGTCTGGCATCAAGGCCACTAATCTCCCACCGTCTATCAAATACTGAGGGGCTCTGGCAAGATGGGAAGCTCCCCAGTATTAACCCCCCCTACACATACACTTTTCTTCATGTTGACGCCAGAGTTTACAAAAATTATATTTATTAATGTAACGATTATCTTTTTTGGTGCTGTACTTGAATTGTACTTCCAGTAAGAGAAACATTTTGGATTTTGGTGTTTCAACACCCATTGACACTTCCCTGTTGTATGACTATGTTTAGGCATATGTTTATTGCACCTCTCTTTCACCAACCGTCTCTGGAGGAGGGGATCCCTCACTGAATAGCTCCTCCCAAGGTTTCTTCAATTTTTTTCTCCTCAAGTGAGTTTTTCTGGGAGTTTAGGTTGGTTGAGGGTCAGTTCTATGGGCGTATGTGAAGCCCTCTGTGAAATTGCTTGTAAAAAGGCCTAAACAAATCTACAGTCATTTTCGGACTATAAGGCGCACCGTTATATAAGCCGCAGCAGCTAAATTGAATTATGTGTACATATATAAACCGCACTGGATTATAAGACGCAGGTGTTTTAATGTTAAATTACCATATGTAAGGGTTCGTGCACAGAGGGGATTGTCTGGAAAGAGATGCCTGCTTGAGGAAGCTCCCATTTATTAACCGTTCGCTGTAAAAATCCATAGATTATCCGCACCTTTATATGAGCCGCGGGATCGAAAAATGGGACAAAAGGCCCCTATAGTCCGAAAATTACATGATTTTTATTTGATTTGAACCAATAACAGCCTGTGTTGCTAATCCATGGTCATAATATTTTAAGGCTAACTGATCATTAGAAAACCTGTTTGCAATTATACTAGCATATCTGCCCAATTGCTTATTAAAGAAGCTAAATCAACAGGCCTTTATATTAAGTATCTGGAATATCAGCAATTGTGGGTTGGATTACACTAAAAATGGCTCAAAACTAATAACTTTCTTCTGAAGCTCGTCAGTCTACTTTTGTTCTGGCAAATGAAGAGTATTTCATGCAAGAAGTTGCCAAGAAACTGAAAATCTCATACAACTCTATTCCTTCTGCAGAACAGCGCAAACTCGCTGTAACCAGAAAATAAGAGAGGGAGGCCCAGGTGAGCAAACTGAGCAAAAGGAAAAATACATTAGAGAGTATAGTTTGAGAAACAGATGCCTGGCAGTTGAATTAAACACATTAATTGGCCAAGTTGGACTACTGCAACTCGCTGCTCGCCGGTTTCCCAGCCGGTCTCTCAGCATGCGCAACCCGCCCTCTTCAGAGGATTCAGAACGCAGAGGCCAGCCTGGTCTACAATCTACCCAGATGCTCCCACGTTACCCCGCTCCTCATCTCCCTCCACTGGCTACCCATCACGGCCCGCATCAGATTCAAGACCCTGGTACTGACCTTCCGAGCAGTGAACGGGACTGCTCCCGGCTACATCAAGTCTCTCCTGCAGTCTTACACCCCAACCCGCCACCTACGGTCTTCTTCAGACAATCGCCTGGTGGTCCCACTGCTCAAGACCGTCCGGTCCCAACCCAAGCTCTTCTCCTGCCTGGCCCCCCAGTGGTGGAATCAACTACCCACCTCCATCAGAGACACAGACTCTCTCTGTCTCTCCACCTTCAAGACAAGGCTCAAGGCTCACTTGTTCCGGGAGTACAACAGTACTTAAGAATGGTTTGCTGAACCCAATGCTAGTTTCCTCAAGTATCACAATGACTGCTGTATTCGCTGCAAAATATTCTGTTTTAGTTAATCTTATTTCATTTTTTTACTGTTGCTTGCTTTTCTACAGGTACACTTGCACTTAAGGATTCATGTTGTTTAATTGTAACTTGCTTAACTACATGCTCTTATGGTTCTTCCCTTTGGGTTTTATTTTTTTGGTTGTTCACAATGTGTACTTCAAGTTTTGGCTACCCGCAATGCTTTGGGGCTATCGTGTTGTTATTATCAGTGACCTATGCACTTTGTAAAGCTCTCTTTTGGAAGTGGCTTTGGATGAAAGCGTCTGCTAAATGAATACATGTAAAATGAAAGGATTATGATAGGCAAAAGAACCCAGACACCCAGTTTCTGAGAGACAAAAGTCAATTTTAGGGTATTTAGATCACAATGAAGAACATTTATGAAATGCAGACCAACTGAAAAGAGGCTAGAGGGGTGCTTGATGTAAGCAAGATGTAGGCAAATGTGATGTCTGTGGGTGCTTTGGTGAAGTAGGATATTTGTACAAGATGGAACCTCCTGACGGAGTGATCCTAATTAAAAAGCATTATTTATAACACTGTCAATTACTATATTTCCTGTTCATTTAGCTATATTTCCTATTCATATTGCTATATTTCCTAACCTAATATTTTGAACGGTAGGAATATTTTCTTTGAAAGAATTCCTATGGTGATGTGGCTTAAAGTCTAGGTTGTGGAGGACTCACAGGAATCATTGTAGCAGAGGTCCTCTCCCTTCCCACAGTATTGCTTGCCCTTGGTGCGCAGGTTGGCCTTAACCGGGCAGGCCTTACTGGGCTTCAGGATCAGACTGAAAATCTGCTTGCCGGTCCACAGAGCCATTGGCTGAAAACAGGAAAAAGACGAAAAAATAATATTTTTATACAAAATACTATTCTTTTTTTTTTTTCAGCCATCTAAACTGCCAGAAGGAAGTACTTTACAGTACCTTCATTATAGCAGGGTGAGGGAGAGCAATCTTGACTTTTTCATCTTTGCCAACGAGGATTGAAGCTACTATCTGACAGGCTTTTGACCTGTCGAAGAAGGTGTCCTTCAGAGTCAAGAGGTAGGCTCCTGGAGTGGGGAAACAACAATAGGATAAACTGTTACTTTGTAGTTCAGGTACTCCCCTTGAAGAGAGCACTTATTACATTTTATTAAATCAAAACAGTAAATACTAGGACAGTTTTAGAACACAGAGTACTTCACTGGAATGCATTTAAACATTTTCAGGGCCGCTGACTGACATGAAAAATTGGCATACCCTACATAAACAGAATTTTTTTTAAATATGTATATTTCGAGAAGATTGGGGGACATGACAGTGTGACCCATGTCACCTACTAGGTGGACAGCTGGACTGAGTCACATGAAAAAACAATCAAAAACCTTTCTTTTCAGTGCGTTGCCCAGCCTGTCGGGACAATAAGCAATTTCTGCACCTGCTAATAGCCTCAATCATTTCACAAAAGGAACACTTGATGGACGCCACTGCACTGCTGTGAGTCACAATGCTCACCTGTCAGGAAATCTTGAATAGCTGCAATCAGAGGCTCTCCATTTCTCGGGGTCACAAGATTGGCTTTGGTCTGAAAGGAAGCAGAATGCTCTGCGTGAAACTGGTGACTTGACGTACAGTTGTTTTCAGAACCACATTTTCTTTCCCACTGGACTAAAGAACAGAAATACTGGAGAGAGGGTGTTCGTTTGGCTGTGACAAGTACCCCCACTAACACCAGCAGCTCAGACTTTGGAATGAGTGTGTGACATTTGAAAAGGGAAGAGATGTGTTTGTGTGTGTGTTTGTGTGTATGACACGTACCCCCATCAGAACCAGGGCCTCTGCTTTGGCCTCCTCCGTCTGGGGGAGGTGGAGGTTCATCTCATCTCCGTCAAAGTCAGCATTGTATGGCGTGCACACACACTCATTAAACCGGAATGTTCTGTGAGGCTTCACACGGGCCTATTGGATCAAAAGGAGAACATTTAAATAAACCCAGAACAAGAGTACCCCAGCAACAAGCTGTGCATGGCATGTGGTACATCAGTTCGGAAAGGCTCTCACAATATGTGCCATAATGCTGAGCTTGTGAAGGGAAGGCTGCCTGTTGAAGAGAACAATGTCTCCATCTATCATGTGTCTCTCCACCACGTCGCCAAACCTCAGTTCCTGGGCCATCTTTTCTCTGTTGCCATATTTAAGAAACCTGAGGGAAACACACACAAACACTGAGTTACCAAACCGAAACAGGCTCCAGTAAGGTTTTTCATAACTGGAAGAGTGGTCACCTTTTCATCTGGGTGTGACGTTGCTGGATGAAGTTGGCCCCTGGGTGAATATCTGGACCGCTACGCACAAGCTTCCTCAACATTTCCAAATTGGCTTTATTTACCTTCAGCAAGTAAACAATTGGAATATTTTAGTCTAGTGAACTTCTAATAGAGATGGTGTTTTTTTACTCTTGGTCTGAGGCTCACCTTCTCAGGGTAGGTCAGGATCTTGGCAACGTGAATGGGGACAGCCACCTCATCAATCCGTAGGTTAGGGTCTGGAGAGATGACCGTTCTTCCGGAGAAATCTACTCTCTTTCCGGACAGGTTTCCTCGGAATCGTCCTGAAAAATATGTCGGAGGTTATGTCATTTCTATGTTCAGAATTCAGCATCCAGTAGACACTCTTGCAGATGAACACCTCAGGATAGAGATTAGAAGATGGGTGGAAGGTAAGAAGGTGGTGTAGTAGCAAGACCTTGTTTGCCCTTCAGTCTCTGTACAAAGCCTCTGGTCCACTTTTTGGGTGCCATATTGAGGGGAATGCCCGACAGCTCACTGTTGATGTAGAGGGCACACTGCAGTTGCAGGAAGTCCCAGTCCTCCATGATCATCTGGGTCTTAGCGCCTGACATACGGTGCTGGATCACGCCAAGACAAAGTCAATTCACTCTGGCCATTGTAATACTTTGAAATATGACTCAAAATAACACTATGATATATGGAATGTAATTCCATTGTCATAGGACGTAGGCGCAAAGCAATAAGGAGTTGTCTTGTAACAATGTCATTAATCATTTACGTCACAAGCGTGAGAGTTTTGCAAACGACGCAAAAATCACCTTCTTGATAACGTCGTTGAGGAAGATGATCTCCGTGAGCTTCATGGTGAGGTCGTCTTCGTTGGTGCCCGACTTGAGGTCGCTGACCACGGAAGGGCGGATGCAGAGGGGCGGGACCAAGAGACGGGTCAAGATGAGGTCAGCGGGCTTTCCGGCCTCTGGGTTCATCAGCAGCAGGGGGATGTCCTCTGCGGGGATCCTCTTGAACAAGTTGAGGGCCACCAAAGGACTCAGGTTCTCCTAGTAGTTTGATGACATGGCAGCAATGATGAGGTGAGGTAGAGAAAAAGCCCAAACACGTAAAAAATATTCCTAACAAATACAACAAATTACTAAATAAGGCCAGACATTATTGATGCTCCAGCGTGATTATAAGATGACATGACCATGTGAAATCCAAACACTACTTATGGAACATCTACAAAGTATTCCAGCGATTCACAAAGATTCACCTGTGCTCTTGTAAGTAAGGATTCCACTTCTTTGTTGTGTTCTATTGCAATATCAAAGGACTGGAGAAATTCAGACACGACGGGGTCCACCACTTTCTTGGTTGATTTATACTTCTCGTGTATGATCTTCAGTAAGCCACACTTCTTTACCGTTCCTAAAAAAAAACACAATTGTCAAGCTGTCAATTTGAAATTGCTTGGCTCTGGCTGAAATAAGTCTGCATGAGTGACAGGACACCTAGTGGGTTTTTTTTACCATTAAATGAAGAACAATTCAAACAGATTGTTCTTTTGCGGCATTTGTCAGATATCTTCTTCTTGAGGCCTCGTTTCTGGAGGTAAGCTAGGCCAGGCCTCTTCAGTTGATCCATGAACGGGAGTTTTTCTGCTTCGGCCAGCATGATGTGAGAGCATGTCTTACAGATCATCTGTAGGTACAGATGGGAGAACAACGATATTTAGAACCTGGTCCATTTGCTGGACCTGATGTTAGTTTCCTCCAGGAACACAATGACTCTTATTGAGGGACTTTGTTGCTCTTGTTGGTTAGTTGTAACTGATTTAACTTCTTGTACTCGCTGTGAATTATATTATTGTTGCTTGCTTTTTCTGCAGGTACACTCTTGCACTTTTTCAGGTTCATGTTGTTTAATTGTAACTTGTTTAACTACATGCTCTTATGGTTCTTCCCATTGGCACTTATTTGCTTTTCACAATGTATGATTCATGTTTTGGCTACCCGCAATGTTTTGGGGCTATCTCGTTATGATCAGTGACACTTTTGTAAAGCTCTCTCTTGGAAGTCACTTTGGATAAAAGCCTCTGCTAAATGAATACATGTAAATGTAATGTAAATGTAGGTAACAATCTCAATTAAATCAAAAGGGGAAAATATGAGCACAACACACTTCAGCACTCAAGATCCGATGCATTCGTGGATGTAATTGATTTCCAATTGGACCATGATCACATCTTACAGCCATATGTGAAATTAAATAAGTTCCTACAACACAACTATTCGAAAGCCTCTAGCTGATACAGTCTTGGTTCATCTTACTTGCAAGATTCCAATGACAGCTTTAAAGTAGCCCACATGGAAACATGGGAGCTCCAGATCCAGGTAACCATAGTGCCCCAGACAGTCTGCCAAGTTCTTCCCGCACGTCTCACATGGTCTGTCCTTCTCACTGGTGCCCTTCAAAAAAATAGGACGCCAGAGGTTTTCATGGACCTGGGATATTGTGGATCATCCATACTTGAGACCATAGTAAGTGATTAATGTGCTCTGGTCAACTACACTGACCAGCAATTGGGAATGTGGAGTTCCCAAATCACTCCTCAGTATAGATAGGTAATTTATATGTGGGTGGAAACAATACTAACAACCAATACTGTCACACTGTTATTGATATCATTTGATCACGCAATTCATTTCAAGTTTGCACTTGTCAAGCTGTGTTGTCCACCCGTGTGTTTTGAGAAAGAGGCAAAGAGGACATAGCTTTGAGGAGAGGAAATGTGGTTATATAATGGAAGCTAGGAGAAATTATGAGGAGAATATACAGTAAGGCTGACTATAGCAATTCAGCATTTTGCATTAATTATAGCAAGCTACCATGCGGTGATCCAACACTCCATAAGGCAGAGGAGTGTGCTTGGTGTCCTGGCTGTACAGATTCTTGCTAACTACTTGGATGTGGGCTTGCTGACGCATCTGTTCAGCAGACTTCATCCCAAAGCAGATGTGGCTTCTGTAGACAGAAATTACAGTATAGTTTAGAACATGCAACAGTATGTCACATGTTTCACAGGGCTATTTATTTGACAGAAAATAGAAATACTACAAACAATTGTTGACTCCCAAGACTGCAATAAAAATTCCATTGCACACATCTCAAGATCAATGAAGGTAGCTAGTGTGTTTTGAAGTTGTGTCATGTGATGGTGATTGTGAAATCTGTCACTGGCGAGGAGGTCTATATGTTTTCTTGCGAATCAAGCTATTCTAATGAAAACAATAACAGAACGCGACACATGCACAGTCTTGTAGTTAGCTAACTAGTTAGCAATATAGCTACCAGGTGGTTAAGTAGCTACCCTGGGTGGCATACTTACATTTTCTTTGCCACATCGGTCTCCCTAAACTGCTCTTTCACCATTATGACTGCTGTTCCACGCGATAAACGGAGTAAAATAGATCTAAGGCATTCAAATTAATGTTTTATTACACATGACCACACTATCCCATGCAATCAACACACTGTCACTTGGCGTTCCCATGAAGAAGAAATGTGTTGCTACAACTTGAACTATGAACTCATAGACAACGACTATCGCAAGAAGTGTTCAAGGGAGTACACAAGAGCAGCATCACGCGATACTACCACCTAGCGGATTCAAGTAAATATTTGCGCACACATTATCTGCGAGTATTATCTGAAGCATTTGGAAAACGTGGACACTGCACACACTGCACACATTTAAGAAATAAATCTGGTATGTTGGTTAGGTTTACGAACAATATCTTTAGTCATGTCCTGTACGACACAATACATTTGACATTGGACATGGTCAGTCAAATGTGTGCCATGATCCGCTCAAATTGGTTTAATTGTCTCATGTCTTAATCCACTATGTCAATGACAGTTTGGCAAAATACAGTCAAGTATCACTCAAAATTATTTTCACTTTGGTTTACATTTCCTGCCATCTAAAGTTAGCCACTAGATGACACTAGATACACTCATCTTGGACAATCCAGTGAACTCCAGTGGTCATTCTACAGTGTATGGTACAATACACATGCATGCACACACACACACACATGCACACACACACAAACACATCTCCCAGTAGGTAAATTAAGAAATCACAGATCTGCCTCCAACGCAACTCTGGGAAACTCGTACATAGATGAGAAGAACGGGTCTTTAGGAATTATAACATTGTCCTAGACTTCTGATGTTTGACATCCAATTAAGATATGTACATGCAATATGCTTTTTTTCTTCATGTATTTCCCATAATCATAAAATGTATGATGAGATCATTGTAGTTTAGCGGTGACTGGAGACCCTACTTGATGATGAAGAGTATGTTGCATAAATCACAGTATTATAATTATGAAGATTTGAATCAAATATTTGCAAGTAAACAACAAGCCTATTGATATTAGCAGGCAATTACTGGCATGCTTTCTAATTGTCTTTCTTTTTGTTGGCGATGATGACCCTTGTCTTTTCTATGCTGTGGAGTGAATCAGTATTTACTGATGATACAGTATCATTATGTTATGCAAAACATATTTGCAGATCAATGCGGCTGCCTCCTTTTTGTAATTAACATGGGTAATTAGTGGACTTAATTTACAGATCCACACTGGGTTCATAATGGGGCTGTGAAACATTGACCCATGACAATTGATTGATCCCTCTCTCTCTTAAAAGCATGCCCTGTTCTAATGATTAAGTAATGAAGAGACAGTCAGTATGAGCGTTTCCAGTGTAGTTGTTTCCAGTGTAGTTGTTTCCAGTGTAGTTGTGCTGTAGCAAGTGAGAATCTCTGTATTTAGATTGGCTGACATTTTCCTCTGCCTCCTTCTCCTCCTTCTACTCCTCCTTTCCTCACTCTCCTCTGTCACTGCAATGGTGTCAGCTTCTTGCTCACAGGCTCAGTCTCTCCCGTGTGCGTGTGTGTGTGCGTGACTGCACTCCTCAGTAATCAGACACACAGACTCGCCTTTGGTGGCTTGAGACTGATTCAATATTCCACTGGGTAATTTATGCAGAACTAATTCTCCAAAGAAATGGAAGGGCTTGGAGGAAGGTAGAGATGGGGGGAGTAAAATAATGTGTATGTGTTATATCTGTGGTAAAATAATTATCCACAGTGTCAACGGTAGCAACATTCTGTGAAGCTGCTGTCAATAAAATATTGAAGAACACAATCTATTTTCATTCAATCTCCATATACCAAACGGTGGTGGGTTTGGGGACGGTGGCAGTACTAATGACGCTTTTCCACTGCATGGAAGGGACTGTGCAGACATAGGCTGGGGCTGGGGCTGGGGCTGATACTGGGGAGTTGGGGCTGTGGCTGGAACTATAACTGGAGAGCTGGGGCTGGGGCTGGAGCAACGTGTGCTGCAAGCAGACTGGAAGCAAATCATTGCCTGTAGTCATTTCACTTGTCAAAACAGCAGGAGCCTGTGTCTCCTTGTTTGGGGATTTAGTGTGTTGAATTACTGGAGATGAGAGAGAGAGGATGAGACGAAAAACAAAATGAGGGGAGCATCCCCAGAGGGACATTTGGTCCCATAGATTATGGCTATTTGGGACCAGCAGCTCTGTGCCTGTGTGCATTTGTGTATATGTGTGTGTGTGTGTGTGTGTATGTGTCTTTGTTTTTGAGGAGGTTGTTGTTCTGACAACAGTCATGGGAATCAATATTATGTATCTTCCTGCAATTACGAAATTCGTTATTTTCAATCAGCATTGAATACAACATTCTTGTGTATAGCCTCTTCAACAATACTTGCTTGTGTAACATTATCCTAACAGAGGAGGTTATCCTCTCGTACATCTGATTGGTTTGTCTTTAGTGTCACTTTAGTGTTACCTAAACACTGATCAATTAATGGTCAGGTCATGATCAATCTTTTGTGTTGGAAAGACAGATACTGTAGCAATGTTGCAATGGGCATTTTTTGTTGTAGTAAAACCGTGTATCTTCACTTCAGGACCATTTCAGCCTGGCAGTATAACATATGCATGTATGCATATGTAAGCACTGTCGGTGTATGTGAAACAATGGTCTGTCCTACACCATGTGCAAATGAATAATTTATTTTTAAAGAATTGTAATGCCAGTTTATCTCCCACCAAGGCTTTTTCCTGTCTTCCCTCTATTTTGCTTATTTTGTCATTGTACAGTCAGGTTCACATCTACTGGATAACTCTAAGGAAGCATTTGCATAGAAACGCCCTGGAAGGCGGTGAAAAGGGAACAATTAAGATGCAAGGCGGCAGCCCATACAACTCCCCCCCCCCCCCCCCCTCCCGGGTGCTTCTCTGCCATGTGAGAGGAGTGCAGCTGATTGAAATGGAGGAGTGCGGCCCTGTTCCTGTGCCTCTCTCCTCCCTCTATCTCTCCGTCCTCCAGGGATTCTCTGCTTCAGCCTCCAGGTCCCGGTCCACTCCTTCCTTCTTGCTCTCCTCTTTCAATAACCTGTTCATTCTTATTCTCCTTGGAACTCAGATTAGTGTCCGAGGTCTTGCAAGTGTGCAACTCTGCCTGCTTTTGTGAAAACCCTGAGGAGAAGTCTCCTCTGACACTTTGCAAGCAGTGAAAACACACGCAGAACCCTTAGTAGTTAGCAGACATGGGTGACATAGTGTGGTTGTTTGAAACAGGTGACGCAGTCCTCGCTCGCGGGGCTGTGTTTCATGTCCGTGGGAGGTGGTTGACACACACAGAGCCCCCGACTCATAGAACGAGGAACAGATGGCGCTGGAAAATGAGGCACCTCTCAGAAGCATTGAATCCCCCTCCTAGGGACTCCCCCCCACCTCTCTCTACTCTCTCTTTATCTTTCTCTGTCCCCTCTCATCCTCTCCTTCCTTTCTTCCTTCCTTGCTTCCTTCCTTCCTTCCTTCCTTCCCGCCCGCCCTCTCTCTCTCTCTCTCTCTCTCTCTCTCTCTCTCTCTCTCTCTCTCTCTCTCTCTCTCTCTCTCTCTCTCTCTCTCTCTCTCTCTCTCTCTCTCTCTCTCTCTCTCTCTCTCTCTTGTTGTCACTGGCCAAGCTTTTTTTTCATTACCAGTTGTTATTGCATGCTGTTGTGTTGTGTTTAGTGTTAAGTGGCTTATGCTACTATCCCAGTCTGGCTTTTCTCCCTATCAAAATCAATTTTTAAGGCACAAGCGAGATTCAAGATGGTTGTAGTGGGTCCCATCACAGGGGCTGTATGGATCTATGTTCTCCTGAAGGGAATCACCAGATGGCAAGACTGGGTCTGGGCTCCTCAAGGGTAAAGCAAGTTAGGAGCAGAAAACACATTATTTGATCTGTTACAATGAATTGTCATTAGGTCCGACTCTCCGTTAGGTCCGTTTCTTGCTTCTAAGGATGTCTTCTCACACAAGGTTTTTTACCAGGCAAGATTGTTTGAACGGTATGTTACAGTGCTGTGTAATTCAACTGAGGAACAACTGAAGGGTTTCACAATACTCTGTGTTTATCAAGTACAGCATGCCATAAATTAGAACAAGTATGCAGCCAGAATCAGATCAAAGTATCCCCTTTTGATCGAAAGCTATGGTGAATCCCTATACTGTATAACCATAGCAAGCAATAGCACATATATGATGTGTAAATATGTATTGTATTGAGGAGTGTTGAGCATTGTGAGGTTTAATGTTGGACAATAGCGCCTTTCTGTTAACCTGCGGGTGATGCTAGTTCCAGCAGTTGGTCTAGACCGTTTTTTATTCCAGTCGTGTTCATTCCACTCCACCCGCTCCTGTCTCCTGCAGCAATCTAGCTGAGAAATGCATATATAACAACCTGTGAAAGTAGCTCTCTGCAGACACTTCATTAAGAAACCCTGGTATATTCTAGCATCCAGTTGTAGTTCCCAGACAGACTGAGGACATTTTGCTATTCCACTCCCGCTCCTTTTCAGGGTAACGGTTAATCACAGTTTCATACATTCTACAACATCACCTCAACGTTTTAGCCTGAGACAACCTCAAGAAAAAGGAAAATGCAGAAAAGTGTGGTTATTTCATTATGAGCTCTCATAATCTGTGGAATTGAAAAAAACAAAACATTCTTCAGTTCTGGCCACCAGGCGCATGAGATAAATGAATGTGTCTGTTGTTTTCAAGGATATTCTGAGTGAGCAGTTAGCTGGTGTTATTAGTGCTGAGATACAGTAGATGGAAGCCATTGTGAACATTGACCTCACTCTCCCCTGGGAAGATTTGACATTCACAAACAAAAACACTTTTAACAATCTTTAACAATCAACATTCCTATAAAGAGTTCTAGCCAGATGAAATCGATAGCCTGATGCTGTGGCTTGCTCATACAAGTCATCGGATCATGATGTTTCAAAAAGTACACACCCCAGAGTGTTCTGATAACGTTCACGCAGGCTGGCAGACAAGCGTAGGCCTCTTGTGTATGTGCATGTGTTTGAATGGTTTGTCTTGTCACTTTCAAAGTGCCTCCGCAAGATCTGCACATCAGGTCTACACTACTGCCATAATGTCAAACAGAAACACCCTATAGCGGACTACAACAAGGTCTTAGATCATGGATATTACGAAACCTGACCTAATGTGATTGGGGACCTAAAAGTCTGTAAAGTCCGTTGTTTATTGTGGAAGAATAATCTTGCTCATTTACTTCTATTTCATCATGAGGTTTCAAATCTCTTGACGCATGAAATGTATGAAAGCCATTTCAAGCATATGCATGTCAACTCATATTTTCACAAAAGTAGTTCTTCATGGCTTTATAAGCTGTACAAAAAAACATCTCTCTGGTTATGAGAAGGTTGGATCAGACCATTCCCAGTGCCAGCACATTGACACATCCATACTCTTGACAAATTGGTACTTACTCATGCCCAGTCGAACACTCTGTTTCCTGTGATGTTTGCACTGTTTGTCACTGTGGTTTTGGAATGGATTTGCTTGACTCGAGTGGAGGCTGGATCTTCTTCCTCCCTGGTGGAGTTATTTTCTCTGACACAGTCAATACCACCCCAGAGCTCCTGACCTGACATATTGATGTGAAGAGGTCTGGCTGCTAAGAGGCATCTGGCCATGGCAGATTGAGCGAACAGTCGAATGAGGGAAAGAGGGAAAACAGACTGAGAGGAATCAGAAATGAGTCTGTATGCTGTGTGCTTCAGAAATGTATGGACAAGAAATAATATAACCTGAGTCGACATTCGCTGACCCAAGCCTTGAAAATGTGTGGCATTTCCTGGCTCACAAGCAGGCGTGTGTGGATCGGAGCAAAAATGAGAGGGAGAGAGACAAGAAGGGAGGTGGGGGTGGGTGCATATATCTTTTACATTATTAGATTACAGAGTGGAGATTAAATATGTCACAGTTCAATAGCTCCATAAAATACCTGATGAACCCCATTAGAGTGGACAGAATGACAGCGTGAGATATTTACAGGAGGACTAGAATAGTAGATGTATCTGCATATTTTAAGTTTCTTTGACACTAATAGGGGGTGGTAGGAAAATAAATTGTGTATTATTCCTCATTAGTCATATATCATACGTTCCAATTCAGTTTGAACACAATATTATCTGTTGATGAAATTGGGTTGTGTACCATTAAACTATTTCTGGTAATGCCTTGTATGTTTTCCATGGGGATATTTCATGTTCTAATGAACAGTATATTTACGTACTGGTCAGAGTAAATTCCACGTTTGAACAATAGGTGGTGCTACTTCATCAGTCAATAAGGTCTCAAAATGCAAGCATGGATTGATAAATTATGGGAACGCATCTTATAAAAAAAAACTAAAATTCCGCTTCCCCCTTCCATTCAAGTCTTCTGATATGTAGGACACGTTATTGACATGAGACAAAAACTCCCCAACCCCTAAAGGGGATGGAGAGGATTGTGTCAACGTCAAGCAATTGTATGAGTGGAGTAACATAATAAACTCGACCTTTTCATTCATTAATTAGGTCTATGTGCCAGACATTTATTATACCATTTATCACATCAAATGCTTCAGATATCAGAAGTGAAATGTAGCTCTTTGTTCCACCTTAGCTGTGGTATGGATTGAATCATGTCATTGTTAGAAGTAGTATAGAACAACACTTACTCATTCACCACTCAGGCTTTTGGCCCTTGCTATTTAGGTCAGTTGTCTCCTGTCCATTTCATGTTCTGTTGCCTCCACAGAGTCCAAATTGCCCAGCAGGCAGGTGCCATTAGAACGGTTTGTTTGCAAGGTAAGCAGCTATGAGAAGTGACAGCACTAGAATTACTAATGCACTTTGGCTGTCATTTGTATCTGAGAAGCCTGCAGGGAGGACTTGATTAAATGGATATCCCACCTCCTGCATGTTGCGGGCCCTGTCTTAATTTGCATATGGTTGGACTGGTGTAGAGAGATGTTTGGCATTATCCCTGGAGGAGTCATTTAGACACTGCACTGAAATGCCACAAATTCTAATTACCTCAAATGAATGTTTGAATATGTACTTGTGTATAAATATTCAGCTATTATTTTTTTTTTTTACAGCAAACAATAGAATGAAAGATGAAAAAAGAAAATGTAATACAATGCAACATATAAGTGTTCTCTGTGGTACATTAAATGTCTTACAGTACAAAATTATGCAAGTAATATAATAGTGAATAGAGTGCTCTGAATGGCAATAAGTAGCAATAATCAGCAATCTTCAGTTTTCTACTGTAAGGGCGAGGAACTCTGCAGTTCAATGGTCATTTTGCAGCTGTTTGAGTGAGACACACTCCTGCTTTTCACTCTGAGGAGGCTGCTACAGTGATGCAGTAGGAAATCCATTGCTCAGTGACCTTGTGTTAACCCATACGGCGGATCCAGCGGTCACACACTGTGACATACTGTCCATCAGGTGTAGACTCCAGGAAGGCTGACCCGACAGGGCCCCACTGACAAAGTACATAGGCTTGACTGATGCTTGGCGCTAAGGGTTTAGTGTACTTATCACCGTTTAGAGTGATGTTCACAGAATGTGTGTTTTTTTCTTTGTATAAATAGAATATAATGTCTGTTGAATGAAGACTGATGCTGCAGTTGGCAAACTAACATGATGTCTACAGAGGTCTTTTTATTTCTACATCCTTGCTGCACTTTTAAATATGCATCGACATTTGCCCTCAATCTCCCAAATATTCTATCATGATATGGGTATCTCAGAAACATGACCATGGCTCTTGTTTACGCTAGGCAAATATTTGAAGTCACAGCTGAAGACATCATCACAACTGCAAATAAATAACTTGAATTCCTCTTATAACTTCCCCCACTCCTAAATGAATCCTGTATCCCAGGGGAGCACCTTAGCGCTTAGCAATCTGCACCGCTTTCCTCGTGGTGCTTCCTCTTCGTCGCACTGAGACGCAGACTCCGACTTTGAAGTCTGTGGGCCCGATGATAAATATGCTAATGTATCTGGAGGTGACTCCACATGGCAGATAGCACTGTGAGGAGAGTGCCACCTATTTTTTCATATATGGAGGGAGGGGAGGGAGGAGGAAGAGATGCCAGACTCACAGATGTTTGGCAAAAATAAACTATGGAGATTAAAGAACTATTTATTTACTGTATCGTCCCATAACGGCGCTCTGTGCTGTTGGTGTATGGCTGTGTGTGCAGTTATTAGGTGGAATTGATACAAGCGGGTTTAACATCTCGTTTGAAGTGTGTACACGTGTCAAATACATGGTGGAGATGTTTTATCTAGATGGTGCTGTGTTGATGGGTTTCTTACAGAAGGTGGGGAAAGTGTGTGGGAAAAAAATGCTCTTGTTGACTGTTAAGATGGCACTTAAGTAAACTGTAAGGATAACTGTCAACAATGATGCTGGTATGTCATTGGGATCTTAAAATTGCGCAAAATGTGATGTTTAATAGATCATCTCTGAAGTCACAAAACCATGCCAAACGACTTCTCAGACAGCTATGAATTATTTAGTGTGTGAGTGAGTGAACCTGCAAAAAAGACATGAATATTTCTGCTGCAATACACTTTTTTAAGTCTTGAAAACTGCATATGCATTTCATGGATTTGGGGAATCATGCATCTTCAGCCTCTGGGCTTTTGCTATTCTAAGGGTATCTACTCCTGTTCATACTCTGATGGAGGACTTGTATTTGTCAAATACTTATGGAAAGTCTAATCTTGTCAGCTCTGCAAAGTAAACTGAACTTGAGTTTCACTACAAGAAGAAAGAGGTTTGAATCTCCCAGTGAGACAGGATATTTCTGTGCGGGTGTTTTGAGGCAACATCAGTGTTAAAAGTATATATCTTTGAAAATGACTCAGATACGACACAAACTGAGATGTACCTGGGATAGGGAAGTGCAGGTAAACATATTTCAAAATGTCTCCCCATTTACCTCATCAAAACATGTCTCTGTATAAAATATGTTGTTTACAGATGTAAAACAACTTTCTTCTTGAAAAATATTCCTTTCAGCAGTACTTGAAACTGAGGAGAAAAATATTTCATTTCATCTGCTCCCTCCCTTACTCACTTCTTTCAAGAGACTTGTTTGTATTTGAGGCGTAATCACTCACTCTGAATGTACCGACAGAGCTGTAGGTGTCACTGTAGACGTGGCTTTCTGCAGCAGCCGTGTGCTAGCTGTCCCAGCCCCGGAAAGGACAGCCACCCAGCCCCCCTTTTGTTGGGAGACGTCGTAAGTCAGATGTTCAGAATGCATGGGGCATTGTCTGCCTGGATGTTGGATGGGCTGGCAGCAAAAGGTGACATCTGGTGACTAATGTGCTCGGATGTGAATGCTGCTCCCTCAGTTCTCTGGGCAGCAGCTGCTCTGCAAAGGCATAAATGAGACAGGGGGAGTGAGAGAGACAGCCAGGGAAAGATAGAGGCGGTGGAGGGAAAGAAGGAAGAGGGGGGTTGGAGGGAGGCATGGGGGGGTGGAGGGTTGGGAGGGTGTACTGGCTGGGTTTTGCGCATGTAATGATGTGTGCGTCTGCATGCGTGTCTATATGTGTGCACCGAGCCAGCCGTCTGTGTTTGGAGGGGGAGGGAAGGGGAGGGTTAGGCTTGTCAGGAAAATCAATGAGTTTCTGTCTGATTTTAGAGGAGGTAAAACATGGTCTCTGCATCCACCTCCTCCCCACCCCCACCCCCACCATGCCATGGCTGACATTCAACAAAGAGACCACACAGAGCTGAACCAGAGCTTGTTTTTCTCCGCTCTGCATTTTCTGCATCGAGTGCCCTCTCACTGAGAGCCACTACACACTACGCTACATATATGTGGTCTGGATGTGTCTGGAAATTGTTTTCACCTTCCAAATGATCACTAATAAGTTCAATTATTCAAAATCTTTCTCAAATGTTCTAACAGCATATAGCAACTAAGAAATTCAACAAGCTGGAGTAAAAACACACAGATGTCAGTATTTTAGTGCTCTCAGAAAACACATCAGGTTTTGAGTTGAAAACAAACAACAAATCACTGGTGTGATTTTCTGTAATATAACATTAGGACACCATCATGGCGGTCCACCGCACAGCTACTGTCTCTCTCTTGCAACTCCCCCTTCTTCACTCCTCGTGTCCTTGAATTAACCTTGAGACCAGATACCGGGGACCAGGGTGTCACTGCCAAGACAGGGTGAGATGGTGTCAGTGACAGCTGTAGGAGAGGAGACCATGTATGCACCCAGGCCGCAGGCCCCATTAGCCTACAGGTCACATGGTGTGTGGTGTCCCTGCGACCTCTGGGACTAACGCTCTGCTTCGTTGTTTCTGAAACCCCTAGCTCGCCTGCCCAATGAGCAGAGTTCAAAACATGGAGCAAAGTACCATACTGTAGGTCAACAGCAATATGCAAGGCTACAGCAAGGGTGATTTGAAGTGAGTACAAAAAGAGAGAATACAAACAGTTAAATAGTTACGTTTTTGTTGAATGGGAGATCTGTTCAACACTACAAGACATTATAGGCACATATTCATGTGAAAGCATAATGCTGTCTCCATCAGTGCCTTGTTTTGGACTTTTCTTCTGGCATGGGGATCACATGAACTCGTTATGAATCAACACCCTCCAACATGTGGACATTGGAGGCATTTATATGAACATGCTGCTTCTGAGAGGACACTTGAGCCCCACTTAAAAGGCGTCATGGGCTGCTTTAGATTAGGGAGCGGCAGGCTGCTTTAGATTTGATGAACAAAAAGTGCATATGCATCCCCGAAGAATGTTAATGAAACACATTCCTCCTTGTTTCTCATGGAAACCATGTTGGACTTAGAGGATAAGGAGGTGGAGAAAAATGGGCTCCTTCTATACCCCTGGAGAGGAAAAAAAGCTTCACAACATGTGGTGGGGTGTAACTCTTCAGTTGAGATTGAAAGAGAGGAGTGCGTTGGATTGAGTGTGCGTTGAGAATTCCTTATTATGTTCCTTGTTTGGGTCCCCAGGGCTTACCTGTAGCTTCCTACTTTCTATGATGAGGAGGAGGATAAGCTAATGCATACATTTACCATACAAATGGGCTCTGATCGACCTTTCTGTCACAAAGAAATGGTGAGCTTATCAAACAGACATGGCAGGAGTAGATAGTTACCATATGAGGAAGCCCATTATTTTATTCAACCTTTATTTAACCAGGTAAGTCATTTTAAACAAATTTTCATTTACAATGGCATCCTGGAAAGTGGCAAAAAGTGAAAAGTGGGACATGACTGCTGTGGAGTCACACAAAAAAGAGTGGAGAGGAGTCACACCCTACTTCTATTCACCTGTGCTACCTGTCCCCAACCCCCTTCCACACACACACTCCTGGGGCCTCATGTATAAAAGATTGCGCAGCTTTCATACCAGAAGATGGCATACGGCCAAAATTTGAAAAGTACCTACGCACAGAAATATTCACATGCATAAAACCAGTCGTACGCCAGGTCCTGCCTTGCCTCCTCCCATAAATAAATATATATATATATATATATATATATATATATATATTAGTGCTGTCAAACGATTAAAATATTTAATCGCGATTAATTGCATTAATGTCATAGTTAACTCGCGATTAATCACATTTAATCGCACATTTTTATCTATTCTAAATGTCCCTGATTTCTTTTTGTCCCAATCTTTTTTTAAATTTTAATGCTCTTATCAACATAGAAAAGTGGTTCGGATTGCTTTGTGCAAAAAAAAAATTAAATTGAAAACAACATTGCAATCGCCTGGCTTTGACGAGGGGGCAGAGAATTCGCATCAGCTGTGTGCTTGGCCATCAAGTGGTTTTTCAGACTGGACGTGCTGCGATGATAGCTCAGTTTACAACGACAAAACACACAGATCACTGGTCTTGTCAATAGAACCATTTGGCAACTTTTTTTAAAGCAAACTTTCCATTCAGAATCTTATTGGCATCCATTTCGGCATCTCGCGCTCGTCATCCACTCAAAACGTAACGTTAGCCTACTACCAGAGAATGTCTAATATCCGTAAACGGGCTCTGCTACTACTCTTTAGCCAGCTCGCCAGCCAAACGAGTGTTTGGCGTGCCTGTTGTTTTGTTTCCGGTCTAGCTAGATCCGGTGTGGTGTTGTAGTTTTTCTAACGTCGGTAGTTGTTGCAACAGCATGTGAAAAAAACTACAAAGTTTGCTAGGCCAAAAAAAGCGTTAATCGCGCGATAAAATAATTGACGCCGTTAATTTGGGTTTGCTTTAACGCCGTTAATAACGCGTTAAACTGACAGCACTAATATATATATATTTTATATATATATATATATATATATATATATATATATATATATATATATATATATATATATATATATATATATATATAAATACGCTCCTGAGGTCATTTATTTATCTGAATTACCGTATTTCTTGAATAAACGCCGCACCAAAAAATGAACGTAATTTAATAAACGCTGCAGCGTTAATTCGAAGAAACACGGTAAAACGGCTAAACACGCAAAAAAGAAAACATTCGAGATCGAGGTTCTGACAACAGAGGTGGAGGCGAGAAAATGTGTTCTGTTTGGCTGGCTGTTATCAGGTATTAGCGATAAAAGAAAGTCGGCGGAGTGGAAAACTGTCACTATTTTCGACCTTTATTTTTTACCTGTACAACTTTGAGATTTAGCTAAATAAAAGTGCATTACAAATACATTTATTATTATTATTATTATTATTATATGGCCGTATGCTGTGGGTTTGGAGAACTGGACCATGGCAGAAATTAAGAAGAAAGGGTCCGAAGTAAAACTCGAAATTAAGAAACGAGTGGTGGCGCATCGTAACAGCGTGACAGCTATCGGGTTTGCGTGACATGCATTTCCTGAGTGATTGTGTCGTTCGTTTGACACCCTCAAGTTTAACAGAAGTTCTTAAATGGTGGCGGATCAAACAGTAGCCTAGCATTTCCCGTTTGGGTTTTGGCATTTGATGTGATTTATGTTTTTTAAATAGTTAATGTCATAGACATATAACAGTAACTATAGTGGACACTTTATTTTGTTATGTTTTGTGAGTTTCGGCACTTTTTAGTTAGAATTCGCCACGTTACAGAGCCAGACAAGACTTTGCGGACGGACCGCAAATTCTCACGTCGGCTCAAAAGTTTCCGTGAAGGCCTGCACATTCTCACGTCCAGTAAATTTTTATACATCACACCGTGTGCGTGAAAACCAGCGTACGCAAGCTTTTCGTGCGTACGCAACGTTTATACATGAGGCCCCAGTTGCTCCCTATGTTCTGATTGTTTCCTATTGCGTATTTAACCTCTCTCTCTCCCTGTTCTGTGCCAGATCGTCATGAGTTTCCCGAGTCGTCCCAGACGGTTTATTAGCTTTTCTCATTGTTCCCAGTAACTGTATATAGATTACCCGTGTATCGAACCTTGCCTGTCCATCACCTGAGTCATCCTGCCGATTTTGGATTAATAAAATATATTTTTTTCTTAAATAAAAATATTGTAAAAGTCATAATTAAAAAAAATGTATGGGTCGTTTTCACCCGGTCCCTAACGTGACATCGCAAAAGTAGCGTCTTCCTAATGTGCGACGAATGTCGAATATGAAACAAACTTCACCTCGGTCTTTGACAGGGACATCAATAGTTTATTCCAGCGAGCATTCATTTTCGCATTCATTTGAGCGCAAATACTGTTTTATGAGCTTCATGTAATTCTGTTTTTATGTTTTAGTCAAAATAAGATGATCGGTAGGCCTATCATTTTAAAATGTTCTTTAGTTTTGTAATGTTTTCTTTGCGTACCTCAATTTTTGTGTCCGAGTCCGACACCTGGACTTCTGTGTGCGTGCTGCAGTGGGTATTTGGCAAGCTCAGAAGAGCGCGGTGACATGGAATTCTGCAGGCATTGGTTTGTGTTTTTGGTTAAACTGCTTTGATTTTACAAGCGTTGAGCAGTACTGTGTACATTTTTCCGGGATTATCAATCTAAATGAATGCACTGACTAATAAAGTAAATTGTTTAAACTCAGACTTTAGATTGTACTGGGGCACAGCAGATTTATACTGGGGCACGTGCCCCAGTAAAAAGGGTCTAACAACGCCCCTGTACCTGCCTCTGCTGTCTGCATTTGGGTCTTGGCCTGACCCATGACCCATTAATTGAAATGTACTTTCACAGACACAAATTGCGTCTTGAAAACACTTTAGTCAAATTATGTCTAGGTTACTTTCTGATAAATTGATCTTAAATCCTAAAATCAAGGACCAGTAAAGACAGTACAATAACCTTGTACTGAAAATGAGTTTTTCGTCACTACTAACATACACTAGCCTGGCTGCCAGTCCAACTTCTCCCCGCCCACAAAAAAATTTGGTCTGGAAGTTGGGTCTGGAGGGTCTCGTATTGGGGAACAACTACAGAAAACCAGAATCTGGGCGTACCAATGAAATTGCCAGGGCGGGCTTTATACGATGATGGACAGATGATCAACAGTAACGTAATCACCACGTCATAAAAGAGCGCTTAAGTTGAATTCGTTTTGAACAAACAACATATTACGTTGCTCTGGTTGGTTGTAGGTCTATCCAATTGAGCGAAGAGGCATTTGTTTTCCAGGCTCGTTTGAAACACGCCCCGTAGTCAAAGCCCAACGGAGAGTTCTCAGACTCATATTCTGACTAGAATTATGAGTATGACAACGTCAGGCTAAACATACACTACTAATGTTGTAGAAATTCAACAATATTTGTCTCAGGCTCAAAATCGAAACGGTCAAGATGGAGGAGGATTAAAGGGGTACAGTCCAGCTTTCTACACTAAAAAAAGAATGCCTGAAAAACCACAACTAGTGGCAACTGAACATTTGCAACACATTGATGTGAGAGTTATGAAACAGGTGTGTTATATTACCATAAACAAGAGCTGTGAAACAAAAATGAGGTCAGCTCCATTGAATAAGAGGTCCATCACTGTACGTTAGTATTGGAAATACCACTACAGTGTTTTTCAACCATAGTCTCTATTGTTGTCCCCAGTATTTGTTTACTATGGTTGAAAACCCCTGTGGTTGTATACTAAATACTGACGTACAGCAATGGACCTCCTATCATATGATATGGGGCTGTTCTTTTTTTCTTTCAAAATGTCATTATGGTTTTTTCGAGCCCTGTCATGTGTAGATTAGGATCCCTCCTCACTCTTTTGATTTGAAAATTAAGACAAATGATGTTTATAATTCTGCCACCTTTTGAAAATATTCACTGTTCATATATGCGGTATCACGGTTCCAGAATCCAAAGTCTGTGTTTGTGTTACTTTTATCAGAAACAATACATACTATAAACAACATACTGAGCTGACAAACTATTTAAAAAATATATACGCTCAGCTAAAATAAACATTTGTTTAATCAATTATTTTTTTTCATTGAGCAAAATCTGTATAAAATCCGACTATACATTGATCGGTTATGAGCTGGATAGCTGGCTAATTGATGTAATTACCTAAACGTTGTTTCGTAAAAAATGATGCATTATGGGTGGGTCTTACATGTTTGCAGTTGAACAATACAATTATAAGTTTTCCTTTCAAACTCAATCCTGCTTCAGGCTTCTTTAAGTGAACTATGTACTGCGGAACATTGTCTCTGATGTTAACGTTTTTTTTATTTTATTACAATGTGATGATGTGATTTTTATGACAATGTGAATGATGACATGGATTGTTATCATTCAATCAACAATCATAATTCATGCTATTAAAACCAAGGTGTTTACATTCCATACAGTAGCTGTTGAGGAGCCTGGTGGAGCCGTCTCTGATCTCCCCTGTTGTCCTAAGTGGACTCTCAGAGCTCTAGCTGAGTTGTCTGTAGAGTTATCCCTATCACGGTGGCCTGTTATTCCTCCTGCATGGCTAAACTGGAACAACAGTCTTTGGTCACTGTGGTGTACTGTGATCTTAGGGAAGGTAAAATATGCCTGCTTCTGAGGTGTAAGAAGTAACTGTAATTGTTACAATCATCAAACAATGTTACTAATTGTTATGTTTTATCAATTGGCCAAATCTAACATCTAAACAATTAAAAGTTAAGTATTTTGCAGTGTACAAAATACAGCAGTCCTAAATGTCTATATAGAAGAACTAAACACATTTGGAGACTGTTAATTGCTGTCTTCATAGCATATATATAAACCATTTGATATATGCATGTGAACTGTAGTCCCCATTAATTAGAAATGAATTAATTATTTTGAGTGAGCATAAGAGTGGAGAGGAGACTTTATCTTTCATGGTCATTAAATGTTATTAGTCATGCAATTCCAGTCGAGCCTCGCAGCTAGAGTCTAGTTTGTTCAGAGCCTATCTTACAGAGCTTTTCTTGGTATCTGCACAGAAGACCAAAATGCTTGGACTCCCAAGCTGAGAAACAGTTTAAAGATAAACAAATTAGACAATAACTAAAATAGTGCTTTAAAAGGAGCAATTTCCATCTCAGAAACGTTCCCCTTGAACTAGGAACTTTCCCAAAGAGGTGCTAGTTTCCTCATTTCGTATTTGTTTAAAACTAATCGGTCTTCAGCAGAAATTAGCTATGAAAAAGCTATTATTTTATTACCAGGTTTGAGATATAAGGTTTGATAAATCCTTGCTCTGGGGGTATTACTTTCCAAAATAACTGAACTTTGGGGGTGGGGCTCGCAGTGCTGAACATCTGTGATTTTGTTTGGCATTTCTAATTTGAAAATTTCTGCAGAAAATGTCTAATTGGCAACCAAGACCCGCCCCTAGCTCCTCAGCTTGAAGCACTGTACTGCATATGCTATTGTCCAAGAATGATTTTGGACCTTGGGACACACTGCTGGTAAATGCTCTAAGCATTTGATATTATCTCTATTACCTCAGGTGTGTCAGTGTAGATTTGTGGCGGTTTATAGTTGTGGTGCTATTATAGTACCACTTGTCTTCATCTGGGATTTCTCAAACAACTTTTATGTCACTGTGGACCATTTTATTTTTTAAAGCTGTCCCACCCTCATTTGAAAACAAATGTACGTAACTGGATGAGAGACATTCAAATAATTCTCTCAGTGTCCTGAGTTGTCATAAAAATAATATTTGTGTGCATGAAAATGACTTTCAATCGAGGAGAGGGGCATAACAATACAGTCCTAAAAAATCTAATTAATAATGAATGCCTCTTGGATATTACAAAGGAGACATGGCAGTGCTGTAGGCAACATGATGGAGAGCTGTGTGAGCCAGTAGCAAACGCCCAGACAACCATTTGGCCCAAATGTTTCTTTATTGTTGACAGAGATAGTAATTATGGAGAGGAAATGTGGGAGAGAGAGGAGAGAGAGAGAGAGAGAGAGAGAGAGAGAGAGAGAGAGAGAGAGAGAGAGAGAGAGAGAGAGAGAGAGAGAGAGAGAGAAATGACATGCAGCAAAGAGCCTGGTCTGACAGGGGTCTCAGCCTACATGGGGCGCGCATTAGCCCGGTGAGCCACTGGGGCTCCCCCAAATGGCGTTTCCTACTTGGTAGGTGAATGCCCATAGAAGTCCTTACCAGAAAAGCATGTGTCAAAACATTTATCAACATAAAAAGGACAAGTATACAAGTAACACTGTCTTCCTCCACTACAGATGAGACAGAGGAGATTGTGACGCCATGGGACAGAGGCTCCCCAGTGGCTCCCCAGAAGGAGCTGCTCTGTCTGTTTCTAACCCAGACGGCTGGACTTGGAAGTTGAGACCGTAGCACCCCGTGACTCTTTACTGTAAGTCATGTTTTTTTAAATCTCTATGTTGGTGAACTTCCAGCTCAGCCTTGTAAATTTAGGTTGTCTTAATCTTTGTGTAGTTACTCACTTCTTTACACACAAGCCCCATTTGTATAGTGGAACATCTGATCATCTGGTTATAGGGACCAGACAAGTTACAATATTATGCAATTGTTCCACCCATATGGTGGAGCCGGTCTAACCGACCTCATATTGTGTTAACGGGATTTTTTTTTTTTTTTTCATTTTTCCTCAGAGTTAGACTATACCCAGTGCTCTAGATCAGTGTTTTTAAAAGTCTGGGTCGCGACCCACGGGTGGGTCGGAAAATTGGGTCGGCAAGTATGTTTTCATAATTATTTTGTCTTAGGTTTTTGTAAATGACTTAACAACCATTTTCGAAAAGTGCTTTGTTTCCTGTTTATTTCCCTTTTTATATGGTATTTTCTTTTATTTTGAAATGATTGCGCAACAAGCTGGTGCTAGGTGCTGTAATCGGACGTAGCCTACCTGCAGAAGAAGAAGTTTGGAAGGATAGCGCAGTCACGTGTAGCTCGCAGAATAAATACGGAGTATAAAAAGTAAAAGTATGTCGAGTTTCGGAATTAAGTCGTTATGTTAGCCTGGCTTCAGAAAAGGTACTAGAAGAACGCGTGTGCCAGAGCCAGACAAGTCAACAGAGGTCCAAGTCCAACCAGAAACATCGGATCATGAGCTTCAAACAAATACATATGCATGGCCGCGGGAACTCGGGGTGCTGAGGGTGCTGCAGCACCCCCTGACAGCACGAGAATTTAAAATGCTACGACTTGAAAATACACCACCGCAGCACAGCCCCGCAGCAGCGGACTGGCCATCGGGAGCACCGGGAGAAGAATAACGATGGAAAACCAGGCTAAGAAACGTAAGGGTGGGGCTGAAAATTGAGGCAAAAAGACATCACCTTCACTAGACAAGGTTTTACCAATGAAAAAACGGCTGTGTTTATTTAACATAAAGCTCAAAAACTATTTTGCGCTCAAATAAAGGCGCGCGCTCGCATTAAATCTGGAAGTACTGTCTTTCCGAACTAGCATCACATCAAACACAGACTGAGCATGCATTAGCAAGGCAGCTGTGGTGTAGTAGATACTTTAGAACTAATTATTATGTTAAAACTTGAACAAATAAATAATAACTGTAGGGAAATTGTACATTTGCAAACACCCCTTTTCATATCATTTGGGTCGCGATGGTTTGTCATTTTGAAAATGTGGGTCGCCGAAAAAAAAGTTTGAAAACCACTGCCCTATTGTACTTCTGACGGGGTCACGTACACATCTGTTGCACAAGTACAGTATGTACGTGTATGTAACCTATCCAGAGAATATCAACTTTATGACTGTATTTGGGTTGTTTGCATTGATATGGAAATTCAGACATTTTTCATACAACAATAGAAGTGTAAATTGTTTTGAATCACCTTTACATAAGATGTTACACTTAGCAGGCACTTGTATCCAAATAGTGCAGTATTCAAAGACCTAAAGTGCACAGTTCTGGAAGTGTTACAGTCTTAAGTGCTAAGAAACAGACTGTATTTTAATCAGTTCCAAATCAGAATTAGCTTTATTTGCCATGTAAATTCACACAAATAAGGAATTTACTGTGCTAGGAAGGTGCATACGATAAACATGCAGTGCAACAATTACATCCTTTCAACTACAATATTACATATCTATAATAAGACCAGGAATCTCTGTGTGTGTGTATTTTTTGGAATGGGATTTGAGGGCAGCGAGTTTCCCACGATTATCTCAAGAACCGTGTACTCTGCAAAGTTCATATTTTGCAGGTGTCCTTTTTATAATACAACGGACTGCAGTGTCTCGATTAACGTTGGATAAGCATTTTTACATTTTGAGAAAACATTTTTGCAGCCAGTTTGTCGATGAATCTTTTTCATCTATGATGAGCTTGCACTATACGTGTCACAAAGCACTTGGCCTCATTTGCACTAAAGGTAGGAGGCAATAAATAAATAAAAACTAAAGGTAGGAGGCTGTATGATAACTTCATTAATTTTGTTTCGTGTATGAACTAATGCAATTAAAGAAGGCATTTGAGCGTCCTTGGTTGTTTTTTTGAGGCATGGATATAGGTATCCACAAACGGGTATATACACGACAGGAACAAATGTTTTTACGAATGTAGTCTACTCTGTCAGTTATTTATGTGAATGCTATAGGCCTACAGAAAACACAAGACTAAGGAAACAAACATTGTTTCAACAAAGGAAAAATACAAACATTGATGAGCAAACACCCTTAGGCAGAACTGTGCATGCAAGTGCTGTATGGTGAATTAAGGCCACAATTGTGACAACTTGCTCAACCATTGTGCATGTAATGATTTTTAGATGTTTGTCGTGGTAATACAATTTAACAGAGAACCAATACAATACATTTTATCAACATAACATAATCAATTGATAACGTGGAACATAGCAGTGCCCAGCAGTGTGAGTTTGGTGTGTGAGTTATTGGAGCAATATTTAATTTTTTATTTTGACCAAACTGTTTAATTAAATATGAAAAATGGTGACACCGTCAATCATGTTTATTATGGTTCACGTTATTATCTAACTATTTTATAAACAAAAAATGACAACTACTCAGACTAAACTACTCAGACTAAACTACTCAGACTAAACGGTGCTGTCCTTGTACATTGTATTCTTATTCAGTATAATGAAAAATATTAGTTTATTTATGTCTTGCCATTAATGTCCTCTTGGATCCATAACTTCACATATGTGTAGTGACTTCAGACCCTGTACAACCATTTCCAGAAGTCAATACTTCAGTTACATATGGATACAAATGGCTGCTCTAAAAATGCCCATTTATTGAGTGGGCAGAAGAGGAGAAAAGAACGCCAAATCTGTATTAGCAGTCTAGGGTTTCATCCCATGTGTCACGGTGAGTGTAATTGCAATGTCACACTTCAAGGACTTCTTGGGGGTGGGTGGTCCTCCACAAGAGAGAGGACTATAGTCAAAATACCAATTAATGAAGGCCAGAGAAATATGACCTGCTTTGCCGTAGGTTCGTATACCGACCAATGAATGTGCCTGTCGATTGAAATTGTATCCCATCAGCTCTCAGTCGTGGGTCAGTGCTCCATGCCAATGCTGGCAGATTACTGGTTCCCTCTCTAAAGATTCTACACATGCCCTTGAGCGCACGTGCCAAAGTTCATTGGCTACATCATTCCCATTAAATATACCTTACAAAATAAACTTGAGATAGGTGTCAAAAGTACACTGAGGTGCACTATGAAGTGGTCCTGCAGTTTCCTGTCCGGAGGGCTGAGATACTGACCACACGTGAGCCACCTGGGATGGCACATCTCAGAACCCACTGCTGTCAGAATTAATCATCGCAGTGTGCTCCACCGGGCTTTCTCGTGCGCCCCAAACCTGCCACGCCATCCCTGGCCTTAGCTCCATTTAGAGATAAGTCACCATTTGCATGTGTCGCCAAGTAAACGTCAGATCTGTAGTCTGCTGTATGTAAATTGCCTGGCAGTACTCTGGCAGGGGCAAGGGAGGGCCACTGTGCACCATCATTGCCATGCAACAGATCCCTGTAAATAAGGAAACAGACAGAGCTCTGGTTTGCTCTGAAATTTATTTTCGATAGAAAGAATGGCAGAATGTCACTGAATATAACCAATACTATTTGGTTCTCAGTGTAAAACGATGACTGCAAAGAAAATGGGTTGTGATTGCCGTTTTGAATAATCACAAACAACAGTATTTGGGAGACTCTTGGGCCAAGGGTGAGCTCAGTCTTGTCTGATTGACTTGAGAGTGTGAGAGCGTGGTGTGAGGTGCAGAAAGGAATTTGATGAGAAGAGATCCGATTGCCCTCCTGTTTCTCACAGCTGGCGTGAATTTTCACCAGAAACCAGAGCTTAGTTTCTATGTCTCCAACCAGCGCGTAACATGACCTGGTTATCTAAACAAAGCAAAGAATCCCTTCAAATCTTTTGTATGCCAGTGTTTCGTATAAAAGTATACTCAACAAAAAGGACAAAATGAAAATTTGGTTCCTTGTCAGAAACCTGGCTTGAGAGGGAAATTCTGCAACAACCTTAGGGAAGGAGTGGCAGACTCTACTTGCTGTCCAATGCTGGTTTCCTGCATGTAAACCAGAAAGAGGCACTGTAGGTCTACTGTACAATTTATTTTTCTATATCATCAAAAATCTCATAACAAATATATTTGTTCTTGTTGTTGCAAGCCATGTGAAGCATATCAATAGATGACTGAAATAAAATGTGACTGAATCAATATATGCTGTAGATGTTATCATGTGTTTTCATCAGACAACAGCATGCAACTCAAGCCATCGTTTTGATGCTGTGGGAGCAGCCTGGAAACAGAGATTCTCCACAGAGATGATTTATTGAGACCAGTGACAGTCTCATGTGTGGGATGAGACCCTGGTGCTATCTTTACCTCCTCGATTTTCCTCTCTCTGTCTCTCTCTTTCTCTCTAACACTCTCCCTCCATCTCCTCTATTTCTGGAGCACTGCGGCAGATGTGACAGTTCAGGACTGGACTGAAGCCCATGGGGGCTTCCTTGAGTCTGGCCAACCTGTGCCAGTCCAGACTTGCTCTGCCCAAGGCAGACTACTCCGGAGGTACGCAGAGAAAGAGAGGGGAGAGGGAGGGAGACGGGCATCCGGCCCATAGCGATGGCAGAAAACTAACACACGTACTTACAGAATGTAAACACAAGCTAGCCTACACTTCCTTTGTGCACTTTTTTTGCCTCCTTAAAAACACTGCCGTCAGAGACAAATTACCGTGTGGCATTAGTACTACAATGAAGGATGAAAGTGCAGCGAGCAAGGCAAACAAGCATCCCATTACAATTGCCACTTAGCAACAAACATCTATTACAGAGGCAGAGCTGTGCTGGAGGTGAGGCAGCATGCACCTCCTACAAGCTGCTATTCAGGGCAATGAGATTCCGAATGAAATGCAGACGGGGAGGGGGGTTCAACAAGTATGAATCGGAAAAATAAACGCTATCCAATACCATCCAAAAGATTCAAGGACTGTGGAAGATGCCTTTAGCTCCCTTAAGTGGCTGCTTCTTTACAAGGGTAAAAACAAGGCTGGTGTTATTCTTTTAACGTGTAGACATACACGACATACACAAAGTACGACATCATGTCCACAGTGAGGAGCCTCTAGACTCATTGGCTCCACCGCATCATGGTGATTCATGGTGGTCCTCTTGCAGTGACTGATATAGTGAGGCTTCTGCTTTACTCTTTTTATGCTGGGCTTCTGCTTTCTCTTACCAGCTACCCACAGGTCCATCCCCTGGGGCTGCACCCTCCACAGTGTGATGAGTGTCATATCAATCCACAGACAAAGATGCATAATTCCTTCTCCTTTAAACCACACTAATTACTCTGGTTCAAATCCTGCTGTTGTCATGGTAATAGCCTATCCTGGGGGTTTCGTAGCAGTTAACGCTCAGATGACTGTGTGCTTGTGTGGAGGAAGTGAGGACTGGGTTACAAAAATGTGCTGGTTAATCTAAGAAAACATTTTTCATGTTTTATCTTGTTGCGTGTTTTTTTTTTCTCTTGGCAGTTTACCTTGACCTGAGATGATCCGTTTGTTGTATTACTCCCCATACTGATGCCAGAAGATGAATTTGATGTGGTCAAGCAAGGATAAGTGTTCCTTTAGCACTGAGCTGAGTGCCAGAGGTCCAGTAATAGAGACCACCTTCTGCAGTTTATCCACTGCACTAAATGGATGGGCTTGGTTCAAGGAGAGGTCAGGGGAATATAAGAGACAACATATGTCAAACAATACATATAGAATCCGAAAAGTGGGATCATAAAAAGCCTTTTATTGCTTGGCAAACTGGCCTCCCAGAGGTGGGGAAAGAGAAAAGTGGCATGGACCAGTGTGCTTGCTCATCATTATGGAACAACAAGAGCCATGGCTGACGCTCTGGTTCAGATATAATGCGCAAAACGAGAAGGGTTTAGCATTTCCAAGGTCTTTCAGTTAAGATCATCAGTGTGTATATGTGTGTGTGTGTGTGTGTGTGTGTGTGTGTGTGTGGGGGGGGGTGCTCTGTGTATGCACATGTGACAGAGAGGAATAGAGAGACCTTGCGTTTGTGTGTACGCATACACATGTGGGTGTATATGTGAGATTCTGCTGTCGCAGTGCCCTCAGGGTGTCCTTGTATGGTTAAAGTGCCCTTTATGCACTATAGCATGACCAGCTTTCTGCTTTCCCACTGCTCTTATTCACCGCTCATAGTGGTCTTTGACACTGACTCACCAAAATGGGCATGTTTGCCTCCCTGAGTGTACCTTTATTATATATCTCACCACTGTGCTTCGCATTGAAAGAGAGAGTTACAAGGTGGTAATGTCTTCATACTCCCTGTAAACTATGTCTGCCGTTTGATGATTCCAACTTACCAACAAACCCAAAGACAAGGTTTGAATTTAGTACCTGAATCAACATTAGTTGCATATGATGACTGTAAACGTTTGTGTATGGCTGTAACTGTCACTGGGGAGGGTAATTCAGCATTTCAGGGTGAGTTTGTTTGACTTATGTCTATGTCGTGAGCAAACAACAGACTACAATAATGGATTCCATGGAAGCCAGTTCCATCTAATAAAAACTATTATTTCACTCATTTAGGGGAGGCACATATTTGACTTATAGGGAGAGCCGTTTGTGTAAGCTGTGTCATATTGAGGTTAATAAAAGAGCAAATGGATGCTATGCACAAAAGGTCTAATCCATACCTACTGTATACAGTATGTTAATAATAATAATAGATTTTATTTGTAATGCACTTTACATTTGTAGCAAATCTCAAAGTGCTATGTTACGTGTGTACGCATACGTGTTACTGTATATTACTTTGTATATTACTTTGATACTTGATAACTGGATTACCACACATGGAAGGAGTTTAATACATGTATGATTGTAGTCGTTAAATAAGCACTACAATGTGCCACATGTTAACTCCCGAAAATAAATTCATTTTTTGTGAAAAATTACTTTAACAAATTCAATTTTCATTGGTCCTTCTGCACATGAACACTTAGAATATTTTGTGCAATTAAGGGAGCATAACTGTTTTTGAAAGGATCTTAGAGAGCAGCATGTTAAATCAAGCAGAGATAATTCCATTTGAGCAGATTATTAGTAATTGCCTCAGTGCAATGTGGACAACACCATATGGTACACCATAAACAAAACTAAATGCAAATCTGAATATGTGTACAGTGTAGATGGGATAAAATAGTACTTTGGCCACCAAGAACAATCCTACTGTCGGGTTGGGAAGAGTTCACACATAATTAATGATATTACTTTTGTGGTGTGTGTTTCATAGCAGTATCATCCTTCAGCCAGGAGTCACTGACACTGTTCTTTCTATCACCATCACTTGTCTGAAAAAGAAAAGAAATCCGCAAACACATAATTTAAATAAATAAAAACTGTTAAACCTTCAGGAAAACCAATGTGACATTCGAATGAATCCAGAGAGGGAGAGGGAGCGAACGGAAGACGTTGCCTTTTCATGCTATCTCTCACTCTGCGTGTGAGATTAATTCAAAGGATCCTACTGTCTGGGAAATGACAACACTGAGGGAGACTGCCTGAAGTTACACTTTGATGGACACAGCAGCCTATCTCCCCCGTTTACTTCAGTGGGGAAATTGTGACCCCCCTGGTCATTTCACTAGGCCTTATCTGCACTGGCCAAACGTAGGGATTCTGATGGAAGGAGGAGGAGGAGGAGGTTTGGGGGGAACAGAGATTTGTGGACAGAGAAGTGTGCCAGTGCCCATCAAGATATCTGTAATGTGGCAGTACAGGGTGCCCTGTAAAATCTGGACAGAGGTTCAATTTGATGTGTGTGTGTGTGTGGGGGGGGGTTCTGCTAACTAAAAAACAACACAAATTTGCAAGATATTTATAAGCTATTTAAAAGTAAGACTTGATGAGAAGGGATACAAAGTGAGACTTGATGCAACTGCCCATCAAATCATTACAAAAAAAAGAAAACCTTTGGCTAACTGTCTCCCACTGGAAGATACTCAGCTCCCCTTCACAACCATAGAGCTACCTGATTCACTAGACGAAAAATCAATATGTTCTTCAGGAGGAGGAGCCCTATCAGATCATAGACATGCAATATATCCTGTTTGCCAACAATGCCTATTACAGTACTGCAGATCAATGGGAGAGCAGCTGCTGAACTGAACACAAGAACAATAAAATGTCTCTATGGAGAAGACAAGGAAATTAATTCAGTGACAAAGCACGCCATTTACTATCTTTGTATATTTAACTAACCTGATGGTCGGATGGTATCAAAGAATGAAGGTAATACTGAAGATCAAGAATGAACCTTTCGTCTCTGAATTTGCATCTCATGCATGCCTGGTGTGTAACCAGAGAGTGTGTAGCTATGCAGACAAGTGCTCCAGAGAGCTGTCTCCCTTTCCACATGTCAGGTGCCCTGTTGGAGCAGCCTGTTGCCCGGCAACCCATGCCAAATAGCTTGGAGGATCACTGAGTGAGGAAGCTGCAAAGGTGTGTGTTGCTGTGCTCGTGTGTGCGTGTGTGCGTGTGTGTGTGTCAGCAAACAGACTGCTGCTGCCCTCCATGGGGCTTCATAAGATGTTGCACCCCTCTCATCTATAAACAAACTTGCTCATGACACAAGGTTGATCTATAAGAGTGGAGTCTGTGGGCTGTTTTAAATGTTTTACCTTTTAGATTGAAAGTAATTATTTTGGCCAGCAATGTGTATAACATGTTATCAAACCCAGGCAAGGGGTCAAATGCAATAATTTGATGCCATAACCTGTTTACAACTAATGTTTACAGTAAGAATGCTTGAGTCCTTTATAGATTGTGTATTAGAAGACTGGAAAACACTTTCACTAAGGTTTCACAAACAACCCTAAAACTACATAGCAATGCCTATAGTGACAACTTAAGAGTTAAATCAGAACTGCTATGTAGTTAGACTTAATTAAGAATTAGGTACTACACTGTTAAAACTTGTCATGGGGGAGATTGAGCTTTCCAGGGGTAAGTGGGGCGTTAACATTTATCCTGTTACCTGGTAACACAACCCAATTGTAACTTTACAACCTCCTCTGACCCCTCACACCCCTCCCCCAAACTGTGTCTTTTCACACTTACCTAATGACATAAAGTCCCAACTCTTAAACCAATTTAAATACATAGACATTTCTATGTACCTATAATGTTACTACTGTATGTATGGCTATATGGTTACATAGTAGTCAATTAACGTTTATGTACAATGTTGCTGAATATTGAAGCACAGCAACCATTCAGTTGTTAGAACCATACCTGGTATAAATAGAGCGAGGGCTTGAATTATTATAAAGCTACAAACAATTAAGAGAAAATAAAAAAGATAATGTGTTCTGGACCTCGCACATGTGACATTTAGTTGTTGAGGAGTTGAAACCCATCTACTAAGATGTGAAGCGTAGCTTAAACGCTTAAAGTTTCAGGTGGAATCCCTCAGATATTGTGGAAGGGTTGTTTCGCTGAAGAGATAATTTCATGTAATTCAATGAGTTCCATGATTACTACTAGACAATTTGCTGTAGAATTTAATTAATTTAATTTTAAGATCTTGCTAATAATTCAACCCACACATTTAACAGAAAATAGTTCTGCTTACCAGGACGTGGATTGTGACAAACAGTAAGTCATGCTTTGACTGTAATTGACTTTAACTTTGCCCTGGAGTAAGAGATGAATAATGGGGTCTGGGAGTAGCTAGTTAACCTTCTGTCAGGTAATACATAAAAGGAAAAACAAAAAAGCCTTCACATGAATATATCTAACCTTCCCTGTGAGACGAACACAGAGATGTCATGGTGGGAAATGTTACAGTAAGTGATTTTATTAAGTGGAACACCTACTGTGAGTTTAAGCTGCCAGGCAGGCATTGTTTGACACATATTCTACATAATACTTGGAGCCTGACATAATCTAGGGCTTTTCTTTGTACAGTTGTGCGATAACAATAAAAGTTATTGATGTATACTAAAACACACACAGATGCAGTTGAAATGTACAGTATGCAATTGTTAAAAGAGCACAGTGGTGGAGGGTTGGGGGTCTAGATGTACCTGTTTAATGTGAAGAAATTCATGTTTTGATTGGAGTGCAGCAATTTTTGTTGCTGATGCTGACAATTTTAAATTACTGAGCATAACGAGTAGATTACACAGTAATAATAATCCTCATTCTTCTCTATGAAACACACCGCTGGATAACCAAACCTACAATGTCCATCATATTACATGGCAGATTTGGAATCAATTTATGTTATGTACATGTCAGAACATGCCATGTAACTCACTTTGTTTACTCACTGTCATGTCAATGTTATTGGTGTCAGATACAAACCCCAACTGGTGACATTATCCCCCTTGGTTGAAAGGGGAAACATGTTGTCATCTTTCCCCTTTCAGTGTCCTCTCTCTCCATCTCTCTCTCTTGGTCTCTCAGTCCCTCCTACCCTCATTCCCCATGGCCTGAGGGAACAGTTGGCTTTCTGAATGCTCTACCCCCTTTGTGAGCACACATTGATTGGCTCACCCCTCTGCAAAGCAGAGCAGCATGGGGTGGAGGCAGCCAGCTTTAGCTTGTATTGCTCACCCTCTCTTGTTGAGATGAAAAAGGAGGGAAAAAACAGGGGGAAGGAAACCATTGAAGGGCTCACACATCACTTTCAGAAGCAGTCCCATGGCGGCCACCAATACAGTATGTTCACTCTCACCCTCTCTCGCTGTCTATTTCCCTTGCCCTCTCACACACTTTCTCTCTTTTTTCCCCTATCTCGCAGTCTCTTGCTCTCTTAGGTCCTCTAATGAGAATCAATGGTGCTTTAATTGATTTCCCTCATGTCTTCTTGTCAAATGTGAACACCAATGCCCTTGTTTCCTCTCTCCCTCCATCACTGCCTCACTCACTCTCATTTTTGGGAACAGTTCTGTCTAACATTTGTCCGAAAAGATATACAAAAATATTCTATACATACATATAAGATATATTCTATATATACAGTATACTAAAATAAATTAAATTAAAAACACATTAGTATACAAAAATATGCCCAAGGGGGAAATGTCCTCTCTCAACGTCACAACTTCTCTCCCTCTTTTTCTCTCCCTCTTTCTTTCATTTTTTGGACCTTCAGACCCACCACCCAGCAGGCATCGGTCATAGCACAAGCCAGAGTGCAGTGAACATTTTGACTGGACGGCAGCCAGTGGTTGGATGAGGAGGATGTGGGCTGGTCTCTGGAGCGTGTGGTTGTTCATTCATAAACCAGGTGGGAACTGTAAATGAAAATACAGACATATCCCCTCCGTATCAAAGCTCATATTGTGCTTTCTGTGTAAGCAGCAGTTTATAACCATTTATTAAATGAGGAACATTTTATAAATTAAAAAAAACACATACAATTTCCTAAACCTTTTAGTTTGATAAGACAGTGAGAAATAAGATGATATATAAATGACTGATTTTCTTGAGAATTTAGATTTCTCGTTGTTATTATAAGTGACCTATGCACTTTTGTAAAGCTCTTTTTTGGAGGTCGCTTTGGATAAAAGCTATGCTAAATGCATAAATCTAAATGTAATGTGAATATAGATGATTAGATTGCGATTATGTTGAGATTTTTGTTGTTATCTTATGGAAACATTTCAGAAGCAATACATATGTCCACTCAATTATGCAAAGGATCCACTCAAGGGTCCAAAATGAAATATGTCAAAAACAAATGGATGAATGGCTTGTGGAGTGGGCAAGGAAAAACAATAAGTAATAAGTAAATAAGCACTGTTACATCTTATCTTCAAAAAAAATTGTAACTCAGTTCATCTGCTTTTGTCATCACAACTGAATCTAGGATAGCATTATGTAGTCCCATACAGTCTATTCATCCATCTTCATGAGAGACAGAGAGAGTGAGAGAGATATTTTATTTTTACTAAGCTGAGTAGAGGACATTGGACAAGGGATAAAAGTGCACAGTGAAAGAAGCACGCTAGCTATTTCAAACAATGGAATGCCCTATCGACACACAGGGCTGATTGATCTTGAGGAACTGATGCCACAAGGGCTTTTTCTGGTACTCAAGTATATCACTCTGACCCAGGCGATAAGGAAAATTCCCTCTCCTATATTTGGACCACGTTGCCTCCTGTGAAGGATCACACATGTCATCTCAAGAGCTGAGGTGTCTCATTGCACCACACATTCTGTAAGTACAGTGTAATAGTGCACTTATAGTCATAATATGTAGTTTTAGTGTGTGTTTGTCCGTTTTTTTAAATTATGTTTGAAGCTTGGTCTCTCATTTTATAATGATGAAATAATCATAATCAGCAACATTCATATAATTTTATAGTCGTAGATAAGCTATTTGCTACCTTGTAATTATCGTATTCTTTTGTATTCTCTGAAATTGACATGTATACCTGGCCTCAGAGATAAGTAGGGTGCATTTAGAAATCAATGCTGCCTGTCACCTTTTAGCAGGACAAATGGTGCCTATTGTCGCTCCATCCCTCCCCCTTACTGAGCCAGCTGGGCTGGATAGGCTACCAAAACAGTGGGTGGAAGGTTATTGCCAGGTTAATAAGCCTTAATAGTGTACTTCTACCAATAGACGTATGACAAACTGTGCTTATAAAGGGCCAGGTCAGTAGTGTGGTTAGGACTTGAGGGGCAGCAATGTGTAAAGTATAATGCTGCTTGGCACAGTCATAGTTCCTTGACGTCACCACTCAGCCAAGCCTGCTGCTGATGCCGCTGCTGCTCTCAAACATGTCTTTGTTATTCAGAGCTTTCCATCGGAGACCGGAGACCTGCAAAACACGGAAAGTGGCACAACACTGACGTGGGAAATATGCAAAAGGATGTTTCGCTAATTGCATTGCAACATTATACATTTGTATTAACAATGCCAATCAAAATAAAATAAATATGATTATGTTTAATAACAACAATAACAAGGCTTAATCATAATAACAATGCAATAAACACACTAACAGGTCTAAACCTAATATAGAAATTATTACTTTAAAAAATACTTTCTAGAAATACATTTAGGCTATATGAAATGTATTGAGAATAGGTAGGTCCGTGGTACAGCAGTTAACTGCAGATCAAGAGGTTGCACACCCTTGTATATTGCTTTGGATAAAAGTGTCTGCTTAACGAATAGCCTACAATATTACATTATTCAAAGGTTTAAACCACTATAGGTACATATTCACTGACATCAAATGTAGGCCTACGTTTATTATATAAATATTGACAATCATTAACTATTTTATATTGCTTAATTGTTCTCTTTATACAATAAACCCAGTAAACACCTACAGCTGTGGAACAGATTCTAGTTTGTTCCTGGGTGACACGCGAAGTCCAATCCCCTGTGCTCTAATGGCTCCTGACTGTAAATCCGCGACACATTTTGTTGGTAACCAGCAAGCATGGCCCTTCTGTAATAGAATAGCCAATGTAATTTGACACTTCAACTTACTGTGCTCCCCTCTAGTTGATTCAGTTACTCACACACTGACGTTGAGCCCATTCTCAATGGTTGTGACGAGAGAGAGGAAGATATAAAAAATCTAAATCTAAAAACATTGAGGAGTTTCTTCTGCTCACCACTCCATTAAATCTGGTAAGTAAAGTTACGTGATTGTTCTCGTGTAGCGTTGCGAGCGGCTTGGTTGCTATTTTGTTTCCAGTTGGTTGGAATTGTTTCCCAACAATAGGTTGACCACTTGAAGAAACACTGTGGAGATTGTCTTATCTCAAAGGTACAGTTTAATCCTACGTTGCTCTCTGTAGTCGGGACGAATGGTCGGTTCCGTGGCAGGTTGTGCATTTCGTTAGTAACAGATGCCGCGTTGATCTTGACGGCGTCGGGTATCATGTAGCCTTTGGTTGTAGAATGGATCAAGACGGAATCAGTCAGAAGTCAGTGCGGTGCAATGTTTAGAGATGGGTTCCGGACACTTTTGAGGATTGCAGTGTAAGCGAGACACATGGTTTATTACTTCGGCTCTGCAACAATGTTTAATGTTTTGTTCAGAAATTTCATTGAGAAAATCCGACATATTCTGTAGGTCTTCAGCTAGCATCGCAGTGTCTTGAATTGCGTTCACTGTCTACACGTGAACAGCCTAATGCATATGTGTATATGATAGACTGGGATTAATTATTTTCTCGGAATTGATATGCATGTTTTAAAGCTCAGAGGAACTGGGTTGTGCTAAATGTGTGTGTTATTACTGCTTTACGTGGTTTTAACAAGTTGACTCCCCAAATTCCTGTCGTCTGGATATGCATCCAGTTGGGACTAAGGGCCTCTCATATAGAACTAGGTTCCCTTTCATTGCTGTACATCTGTCCAGGAAGCCAAAGAACAGCCAAGTGGGAAAAAATGAGCGAGACAGGGCTCCCTGTTCCAGTCTGCTTTCAACTATTGTCAATGAGAAAGTGGGAAAGAGTTTTAGAAAGAAAGTTTACTGGTTTGAGTCATGAGAGGTATAGCACATTGGTATAAAATAATTCCATCATACGTTTGCTAGAAGCAACAGTTAATAGTTTAATTGTAAATTTAGGGAGTGTCAACACTGCTTTTAATTTACAAATAAAAAGAACTACCAAGTGCAGCTGTTTTGTGTATTTTTCTTCATCTTCCAAAATTAGTTTGCTTGTTTTCATTTTGTACAGTACACAATCAGAGAGATGCATCTGAGAGGAATTTGTCTGGTCCCTGCATAGCGGTTGCACTGTTTGGACACAGCTGTTGTGTGGGTCATTTGAAATGTGCTGGAGCACAAAACTATTCAGTATGGTTTAAGACACTTGGAAAGGGTGTCTGCACGTGTGTGTACATTTCTGTCACCCACAATAAACAAATTGCTATTTTCTTAACAATGCTGTTTCAAATATTGTGTCTTTATGTATGTAGTTGTCCGTCTAAGCGATTCAAAGCCAGGCACTGTGAGAGAGTACTGATGGAAGCCACACAATGTGTTTCTTCTACAAAGAAATGCATGCATTTTTTCAACCCCTCAAAAGTCTCTGATTGTGTCTTAGGGACTTTTTTTCCCCTTTCCTCCACCCCTTTTTTTACTTATTTTTGGGCCCCAGGTTGAGCTCCTGAATTACCATGGGGCAGACCCCACCATGCTGACCTTCTTCTATTCAACTTGATGATGTTGAAACACCAGTTGTCAGACAAAAGACACATTGAAACTAAGATCTGCATCTCAGCACGTGCATCTGGGAGCTGCAGTAGATCATTTATTAACTCTTCTTTTCCTACAAAACCATGGATAGCCCCTTTGTAGCAAAGAGAAATACAAATCTGTGGACTTTCTGCTTGTTTTACCTCAGCTGAGTCCATGGGCTTTCCACACATTACTGGTTGTCTGTGCAAAACTTCATCTTGTTTTGTTTACACACAGCAAACCCGACGCCAGCCTCGTTGCCCCCGAAGTTCAGTCATTGTATTATTTTCCATGAATCCGTTCTGCAAGAAAAAGCTTGACTCATTTTGTCTAGTTGGCAAGGTTGAGGTCTGTGTGTGGCACTGTGGATTGACAACAGCAACACGTTGTCTGAAGGGGGGTGGTGGTGGTAGGGGCCTCTCCACTAGTCCACTGAGGTGAGTGCACCGGCGGAAGCTGGAAATGGCCATGCCACATGGGAAATTATTCAACTCGTGAGATCAGAGAGGACACACAAGAGGGCTCATTACCTCCAACAGGGCTGGCTCGGGAAGAGAGCAGCAGAGTTTCACAGGATGTCGACATCTTACCCTGCTGTTAATACAGTATTATTAAAACCAAAACTTGTTAAAAAAAAGTCACTCTCTCATTCTTTGTTTTCTTGCTTTTGTATAGAATGGTGAGATTAACCTGTTCAAAGACAAAGTATTCATCCACTGCATGCAATTCTTTTTTACAATTGCTCGTTTGTCTGTTCATATAATAGACGTACATTGTAAAGTAAATCTTACGGCGAAACATCGCAGAGATCTTGTTTTTGTTGTAGAAATGAATCCTCCCTCTGCTCTCTGTTTGAAAATAGGATTCTTCTAATCCGTCTTTGTAGATTTGCATCTTGGTAGTTCATTAATCCACAACGTGTTCTAAAGTGGCCAGTAAACAGGCTGGTTAGAGAGCGTGTAATGTTATAATGTAGTTGGATTTGGCATGGGTATTCCCCTGAGCAAAGCAAGCCCTGAAGAATGCCTAAAGAAAATCCACAAGTAGTGTAATAACACTAAAAGGGCCAATATAAAGCAGGAACCCAAGCACTTCACTCTGGTTGTAACATGTGTGTATATATGTATGTGTGTGTGTGTGTGGGGGGGGGGGTTTAGGTTGTTCTCAAGGTCCTTTTGTTTTGTTTTTGCTGGGCAGAAAGAAGCATTAGGATGAATCATTGCCTCGGTGTAAGTACTTTTACTGAGTAAGAGTAATGCAGGACAGGTTGAGAGAAATACATACGGTATCACTTGACAGTAGTCATTTCTTCTGATGAGAAGCTATACAGACAGGTATCCTGGAGTCAGCTTGCATGCCAGTGAATCCATTTATTTAATTACCTGTGTTATTACCATGTTGTGCTACATCTAAAGCTTATGATTAACATGTGGTATTCCCTCTGTGTGACTCAGACTGAAACTATCATGTCACCAGTACTCCACCCACATGCACCGTTAGATGGGGTCTCAATTCCACATTACGCTGTAAAATATGTCTGTAGGGATTTTGCAACACCCCACCTTAGTGTGACTGAGGGATGGAGACATACAGATGGCACAGAAATCCACTCTGCAGCACATCGCCAAGTTATACAGGACGGTCATACCTGTCAAGTTGACTGTTGACTGTTAATATGGAGGTTCTATTTTCAAAACAGTGCTGAGAGAAGAGAGAATCTGTGTGTGTTTGTGTGAGAGCGAGATAGAGAGGAGGGAGGGATAGGAGAGGTGGCTGGGAGTGGCGCCAGACCACAGAACATTTAATCATATTAAAGTGTGCAACCACTCTGTGTGTGTTTCTGGGTGCAGTGGTGATGGGAGTTGTTATTGTAGCCTGCAGACTGAGCCTTTGCAGACAGAGGGTCGAGCAGGAAGAGAATAGGGGACAAGCAACACCTGACTCAGAGAAGAGTAAAAATACAGTAGATTTCATTAGCTGTAAAGTTTGCTGTCAAATGTAGTTGAGCAAATTTGGTGTCAAGACAAATATTTGTGCCTGGCAGTTACAGTGGGATGCACTAAAATCTACACATCTTAGGGGCTTGAAATTGCGATAATGTTGGTTGCATATGCTCCCGAAATTGTATCTGTGCCACCTCAAAATATATTTGGGACCATTTGTTCGAAACATTATTATGGTGCGACCTGTTTTAATGTATAAACACTTGCTAATTCACATACTGCACAGTATGTGCCTGATGTGAGCTGATACAGTTACTGGTCTACCGTTCTATCCAACATTATGTAACCAGTTAAACTTCATCTTTACCTTCTTAACTTTAATGCAGATATTAGATTGGTTAAAATTACCTGTCAATTACTCCTTCACGTCATGTGACAGGGAGATAACCTTGCTCAAAATTTGAAGAGCTGAAAAGACAACATGAACATTTTCAGTGGGTGCTCCTTAATTTTTGCTGGTGTTCTTAACTTTTTAAAGTTGGGAGCATCAGTGCTACCAAGTAAAAAAGTTCATTTCAGACCCTGCATCTTAAATCGCAAAAAATATTTTATGTGGTTAAACAGAAGTTGAGCTTGTGAAAAGGATGACCATTGCATTGTATGTGTTGAATTTGAAGTCGTTTGGCATAATCCCACTGTTGACTTGTCTGTTAAGTATCGAGTGTGTTATTTCTGATCTTTTTGGGAGCCCCTCTCCACATAATCTCACTTAATCTAATCTATCCCCTTCGAATAGACTGGGAATCATGGGGACTTTATGAAAAAGCTTAAGTGTAAATCCACATACAACCAACCAGTGGCAGGTCGCTTTCTCAACCCCTCCAAGCAAAGCTCTTGTGAAAATGTTTGTGACCTCTGCACACCCCTCGTTAGTCTGAACAATGGGACCGGCCTTCACTACGGCTAGAGATGTGCTGGAGGGGTGAGGGGGGAGGCAGCAGCCGAACAGAAACAGAAACACACCGCTCACTTTATTAAAGGTCTTGATCATTTGGACTGAGGCTAGCTGGTTGCCAGGCAGGCTGATATGGGTGTGAACTACATCTCCAAAGTGTTTGTTCTGAAAGTTTTAATAGGTACACACAGACAGTAGATAATGAGTTTCCTGTAATGCACAAAACATGGGTTGGTAGTTTTAAATTGAAAGCGTCTTCATGATAATCTCTGTTCCTGTTACCTTCTTATTTGTCTATGTATTGTTTCCGACATATTTATTAAGCGCACTGTTCAGTTCTAGTTTTATTCCAACAGAAGGAAGCATACTATTTTACTGGTTAGATATCAAGAAAGTAAACAGGTTAGTGGTTTTCTCGCTAATACAAAACATTTCTTATTTGACCCTTGACCTTATTGTGGAAAACATCATATCATCACTTTCAATTCACAAATATATAGAATTATTTATATAAGTATATACTGAAGACATTGTTAATTCTGGAACAAATAAGTGAGGTACAATGTTTGTCACCAAATTAAATCAAATACGAGTAAGGAAAATTGGGTTGTTTGTCTCTTTAATTCCTCATGATTGATGGCTACTTGTAAGATTCTCTTAGCGGTTCCACCTATAGGACATGGATAATTTGAAGCCAGACAAGGCTTTGAAATGTCAAATGCTAAAGCACAACAAGTTAATGAAAGCAGAGCCTACCCAATACACTTGAGTCATTCTTTGTGGCACTCAGCCTATCCTGTCGAGAGATTTCATAAAGGCCCACACCAGTCATAGACGCATGCATGTTTGATTTGACACACTGCGAAAAAACACACGGTGGATGTCACAATGCAATGTCCCATTGCTCTGATTAAGTGAAAAGCTTTGAATCATGAATAACATGCAGCTATCCCAAAGTCTTGGACTGCATGAATTAAACAGAAGCCGATTCAGATGTCTGCAGTAAAAGTGATAGTCAAACTTAAGATTTTGGAAACTGAACTTATTTTACTTCCAAATGTGGACCACTGGAGCTTATTCAGAGGGAAGCTCACACTAGTTTGAGGTGTCAAGGCTATTAATTCATAAATTGCGACTACAATACAGATCAGACCTTGTCTTGAATCACAAAGATGTATAATATCACCACCAGCGAAGAGAGTGAAGGAGCTCCAAGGCTTCATCAGCCACCACACCACCACTGTCTCCGCCCCCAGTCTGGTGTGTGTTTCTGAGTTTGGGAGGTGAGAGAAACCCTCGCCTCAGGTGAGTAATGAAGGCGATTCTCTGGAAGTGGTGGAATTACATTCAGCTGAGCCCGCAGGGGGTCCGTATCTCATTGTTCTTTGACAGGGCAAATTAACTGGGATTTACTAATACAGAGGGAATGTCTTTAACCTCCCCCCACTCTCCTTCTCGTCATCCTCAGCATGAGCAGAAGAAAGGGCCTGGGGTGATCTGTTTCCCCAGCAACACCGGGCCTCCTCCACCGGCAAGGAGAGAAAGGATTTTTTGTCCAATGCTTTTAGGATATGCACACAAAACACACACACTGACAACACGGTCTGCGATTTAAAATCCCAACAGTGCGATCCGTGTCATACTTTTAGTTAATCTCTCGCAATGTGCTTGCATGCTATTTTAATATCTGTTTGCATGTGACCTGTTTCCTTTTTGCATATGCAACATAGAGAAGAGGGAACAGGGGTGGAGCTCTCGGCCTAAGGGGACTTGATTTGAATGAAGACTGTGGTTAGACAACATTTGCAATAGTTTTGTTAGTGCGAAGTTCATCCCAATTTTTACACATTTCTCATTCGCTCCTTAGAACTATCCTGCAGTTCATGGCTGAAATCTTGATTGCCCAGCTATATTCAACAAATCTTTCAAAAAATCGAAGAATACAGAAGTTTTATAGATGTTATTTAAACATGGATTCTAAATGGGATAGTGGGCAGTACACTGTGGATGTGCAGGTCGTGCAGCAGCTAAGGTGGTGAGCCCCCATCACCGACCGCTGCCAATACGTCAAGGTGTAAGTTGTGGGCAATAAATAAAGAACATAATAGAAGTCTTGGTCCTGGATGGAGTGGAATAAAAGAATGGTTCTCAACGTTTGTGTGTCCAGTACTGCAGGATTTTCAGTGTGTGTACAGTAGAGAGGGGAATAGGCATGCGCCCATGTGCCTCCACTGTCTCAAGATGGGGTTTTATTTTCCAGAAGACACTTAAAATAACCGTTCTGTAAACACTGCCTGTCCACTTCCTTATGCACCTCATCCTGTGGCTGTCCTCCCACTCACTCACACACACACAAACACACACCTCATCAAACCCATGATGTACCTTGACAAAACAACAAATTACAAATGGATTCAACCCATTATTTGTCCTGGTGTGTTGAATTTTCCGGTCACATTGATATATTTCCAGTAGGTGTTTCGAGTAATATAGGATATCAAGGTGGGAGTGGTGTTCAAATAAATCAAGGATAACATGAAGCTGCTCTAGTGCTATTTGGCCTGTCTCTCCCTAACACACATGCACACACACATCTATTTATAGGCACACATTGCATAAGCCTTTTTTATGACAACAGGGTGTTCTCACTTAGTCAGTATCACACAGAGTCAGCCTGTAACTGACCAGATTATTTTTACTCCTGTATGACACACACACACATTACACCTTTGTTTATTCTTCGCAAACTGTCAGGGGCCCAACGGGCCCTTCAGGTTTCTTAAAATGTTGACAGGAAATGCTATTTTTGACCATCTGCTCTAAAAAGGAGGGCATTTGTGAGTCAGAGCCACCATGGAATTGGACTGTGTGGTGCTCAGTGTGAGGAGCCTGGCATGAGGGGCGTGGACCTCGTAAAGTAGACCCCTGGCTGGGGAGCACGCATACAGCTGCACACCAGTCATGGATGTACAATCGCTCATGCGCAAGATGCAGCAACTTTGGGTCAAGATGGAACATAGGAGGGGGGATAGCACTCCTTGGCTAGACTAGACTAGGATTCATAACTTCTGAAGCAGAGGTTTGAAATGTCTCAACAATATAAAGTCTGTCTCTCATTAGACCTTCTTCTTCTTCCCCTTCTTTCCCCTTTTTTCCCTTCCTTTTTTGGGGGGCAAGGTAAGAATGTGAAACTTAATGTGAGCTGTGCAGTGTGTGTGTGGGGAGGGGTGCTCATGTGTTACCACTTGACATTGTTGCATAGCTTAGTGTCCTGTCTCAGTTCGGTCCAGTTTCATTACTTGGTTCAAGACCCGTTGGGTTTCTGAACCTTTTCAAACATGTGTAGACCCATGCAGACTGGCCTCTCTTCACTGGCTTCCATTTAGATGCAGAATGGATTTTGAAGTTGTAATCATTGGTTTTCAAGCATTGCATCTATTAACACCACTTGACCTCTTGACCTTCCCAGCCTCCAAAACACATCAAGGTCTCTTGATCCTCAAACCAGATGCTTTTGTATCCTCCAGGATCTAGATTGAAGTACTGTATAAGGGTGGTCATGCGTTTTCTGTTGCTACCCCAAGGCTATGGAAGCTAGCTTTTTTTCTGTGTGTCCGGTCTTGCCCTATTCTCCATACATTTAAATCCTCACCTTTTGGCTTTTGAGTTTCTATAAGGCATTGTCATAGTTATCCTGTCAGGTTATAAGCTATGCCCTATGTATTTGGGTTGTGTGTACTTTTTGTTTTATGTGTGTCATGTTCTTTGTACATATTTCTGCTTCTTTTCTACTGTTACAGCACTTTGGTTGACACTAATGTTTAAACGTGCTATATAAATGAACAGCATTGATTGATTGATTTCTCACCCACTGACACTTGTCCTCAGCACATTTTCACAATAAGCCAAGGCATCTATCCCTAGAACGTGGTTGCATTGCTCAAACACTTAGCTGCTGCCTGTTTATGAGAATCACCACACACAATTTGGTTTGTGGTTACAGTCTACTGGCTGTGATTTCCGATTGCACTGCTGGGTTTCAGGTAGCTTCTGCTTATAATGTTGTGCCACTTGCCAAAAGGCTAAGCTGCTGTGTTGGCATTGACACAGGCTGATCTTGATCGACAAACTGTGAAAGTGTATAACTAGAGACTGCACAGTACAGCTCCTTTGTGAAGCAGACACTCCAGACAGTCACTGGGATGAGAGAAGTAGAGATCACGTGAGCTGTAATTATATTTATGTTAGGTTCCTTTCAGTCTGTCACTGTAAATGTGGCTTGTCACACTGTAAATCATTACTGGGAAACAAAGCCTTGTTACAGAACTTAAAGGAGGGAGAAAGGAGCACTTTTGTACCTTTGAGAACTAATTTTGACACGCTGTTAGCTGTCCACATTTTGGGGGTGCTTTTTCTTGGGAGGGAATAGGATAACCTCAGTTGCAATTGCTGTGAAGGGTTAGGATTCAGTAACCGCAGAGGGAAAAATTTCCTTAAGATGCATGTTGAATGGTTGGTTCTTACTTGCTTTTTGTTTTATTAACACTCCGTTATTTGTGGAAACCAACAGCCTGTATTGAGTGGCTCAACACTGGTAATTATTTTTGAGTTGTTTCTCACTGTCAGACATTTCTTCTACTATGACTAATGCTAATTAAACTGTTGGTGTGTTGTTGTTACATAGTACATAGATGTAATACAAGGTGTTTGTTTGAATTACGTTCATGAGCTTAATTTGGTTAAATAAAAGGACCTTTTGAATAGGACCTGTGGTTCACGGCTCCATTTGTATGCACATTTGATCTAGTCTTTTGCAGGGTGGTTTAAAAGGAGAATCACTCCTTTTAGATACCTGGAGACTGGATGTTTATTAATATTCAATAGCCAAGTGCTCTAACTATGGTTTAAGCATAGTGTGGGGTAAAAGGAAGTATATTGTTTGTGCATTTTGTTGCTGATTTAAATATGTAGCAATATAAATACAAACAGTCCACAGAGGAAAAATAATGAGCGAGATTTATCAAAGTTGTTGGTAATTATAATGATGTGTGGCTCTGCTTGCTGATAACTAAGAAACTCCTTTTATCTCACTGGGATGAATGTCTTACATCAGTATGCATTTTCACACTGTACCATATGTGCCCTTAGAAAAGAGAGATTCGAGAAGCCATGAATTATGACATCAGAATGTGGTAGTAGTTCTACTTTCTTGCTCTCTTGTGGTTTCTTCTTTGTTAATATTTAGCTCCTGTCAGTTAATATAAAGTTTCCCACTTTCTCCATAGCTTGGAAAGAGAAAGAGAAAGAGAGAGAGGGAGAGAGAACTGCTTTACGGGTGAAAGACCTTGCACATGAATATTTATTGGTTGCATTTTAACCAGTGTCATAAAATCCAAACGGATATAGACAAGTAGAAAGTAGTGAGTGAAGAGCGTGCAAAATAACCATATTACAAGCCTAAAAGTTTTAGCAGTCTGCTCTGGCCAACCGATGAATCAAATATGTGGATTGTGTCAGACTAATTTAATGCCCGGGCCAGGTAAAATACGTGTCCTGGCCTGTTTTTGCCAAGTAAGCAGCGTGTACAACCGCATGCGAAAAAGTCTGGGATGTACAAGGCTAAATTGAAAATGTTTCATTTTGACACTTCTTCAATGCACTCAGCAAAATGGATTTGATACACTTAATCCATTTGGCAAATTGACCAGAATCTGAATGGCAGGATGTATTCAAAACGCATCAATTTTAGTTAATGAAGTTCTAGACCAAAAAATGCTATGCATGTGCAATGTATAACCCTAAAACTTCTACTGTACTCATCAACTCTACTATACTCTCATTTTGTATGTACAATGTAGTGAACTACAATGTCTGGTAGGCTATTTTAGCATATTATCTCAGCAAAAAATATGTACATTGTTTTATGTGAATTCCAGATTAGTTTGATCCTGTCCGGAAATCTGAAGCAAGTATCTTTTTATTTGCCAGTCTAGGAATGGACAACCAGCTGTGTAATGTAAAGCCTAGCATTTGTTGTACAATTAGCCCCAGCAAATTCCTGTATTTAAGCTTTACTTCATATTCCTGAGGTAGTCATTTGTCATCCAATATTGAATTGAGTTAAATGGACACATAAAATTCAATCACTTAACATAACTTGACTATCATGTACAATATTGCTTTGCAGAAAAGGTCAGCCAGCAATGGATCTAGTCCCAGAATCTGGTAGCGTACTAGAGATAATTCACTGTCTTTTTATGATTCTGAGTTCATTTGTTAGCCAAGGAAATTATAAGCTTGCAGGTCAGCCACGTGTGACTTGAAGACAGAACAAAAAATAACAAAATACGTTGTGCCATTTCTCAAAAATCTGTTTCCATTAATCGTTTGCAAAGTGCAGATGTGGATTAATGTCCAGTTCTGGATACAGTACAAAACAAGGGTGGCCCTCAAGGGAAACACAATAAAAGGCTTCCAATGAAAGGTCCAAAGTGCAGTTGTCCTCTCTGCAAGCCAACAATGGAGTGCTTGTGCAAACGGAGCCATCGGACGAGCTGGCATGCCTGGCAGACCAGATTATCGGGAGGCTGAGTGCAGTGAGCGAACTTGGTGTGTGTGGTTGTGGGGGTGGGGGATGCAGCAGGAGGAGGGTGGTGTGTGCCCTGTGCGTGCGTGTGGCTTCTCATGAGCTTTGTGATTTGGTAGTAGTGGCACACAACCCTCTTGATTCATTACGCAGCCAGGCGGTGGCTTTGGGGGGGGGAGAGGGGGGTTGTGGATGGTTGTGGGGTTGATGTCACACAAGGGCCCCCTGGGACAGCCGAGCTGCAGCTGGGTAGGGAATGGCCCACAGTCTGCCCAGGGCCCCTTTGTGCCTGTAATACATCAACGCAGTGTGTACGTGTGTGAGAGTGTGTGTGCATATCCAGGGAGCATCGTGCTCACCACATTAGTACCTTTCCCGGGCCATCAATGTGCAGATGTTAACTGGTCTCACATGGTCAGGTCATGTAGATGAGACAACAATCAGTGAGTCGGTATTGACAGGGTCCTCTGTAATACCTTCCACCCTCATTCTCTAGATGTGCTTTGTCCCTAAAACCCGACACCCAAAAAGTAATTTCTTTACATTGCATAACACAGGACATGAGAGCAACAATGATTGGACAAGTTTAGACTGTTTATTGTTTGGGTTTGCCTCTCAGCCTGTTGTATACACAAGGAGTTTACTCAGTTGTAAGGTAGTCCATAATGCTTTCACTGCCTTTTCCTTTGGAACACAGAAATAAATTAATTAATTGTCAAGGTGCTTAAGACCTTAAATGTGACTCTCTTAGTAGGCAAACATTTAGAGAGCAAACATTTTGATACCAGTAGTTCAACTAAGGTAACAAAGGAGGAACGAGTTTCACTAAGAATGTAAATGTCAGCACACAAGTTTTGAATTATAGTGCTATTTTAGTGCATAAACTCCAAAGTACAACCTGTATTTGTTTTACATTGACATTACACTCTAAATTTCCATATCTGTTTCTGTGTTTACCTATTTTCATGTCTAATACATTTCTGTTATGATCAGTGGACTTATTTCCAAGGTTTGTTGCCGCCCACAAACAACTGACATATTTGTTCTGCTTCTTCACCTTGTGGGCTTAGAGAACTAAAGGTGCCAAAGGTTGATGTTAAACATGTCAAGTGCTATCTGCCTCATTTACTTGGTTACTGAATATTCATGGCTCCCTGATCTCCCTCTCACTGGTGTCAGACACCAGTCATACAAACCCACAGCAGTACAGGCAGTAGAGAAGCAGCCAGAGAAGCTTCAAAATATGTTGGCTCGTTTGCATATCAACGGCTTGAAGTTTTTCCCCTGTCCGCGAACCTTCTTTGTGTACGCACAGCATTTTTGTTTGTTACGTCCGTTTGTGAGGTTTCAGGATGTCATTTCTGCGACTGTGATGATTGTTTCCTGTGCCAATTTTGTGAGGCGAGTGTAAGGATACGGTCCAGGCGGCTACCTTCTTTCACTCTTGTGCCTCTCTTTCTAGTCAGGAAAGGCACCATGCCAGGGGAGAGGGGGCGGCAGGGGAGTTATAGGAAAAGAAAAGTAGGGGGCAACCCCCATGTTCTGCAGTCATGCCCATTTACTCCCATGGACATCTTCAGTGTACACTCTGACCCCCCAGGAGATCTTCCTCTCCCTCTTTTCCTCTCTCTCATGCGTCTTCTTCCAGGGAACCCACACCAAATTCTTTGTGCATTACAAGAGTTCTTGGGAGGTAACAGTTGCCTGCTTGGCCATGTCCAGACTGGTGTGACTGGCGTTTGCCTGCATCGCCGAGCTGTGATGCAGGTCTAAACTCACTTAACACAGCAGCAAAGATTGCTGTGCATGGCGGTGCTCTCATGAAATGTTTCCTCTGTAAAAGCAGACACGAGAGGTGCAGTGCCAACCAGGTTTGCACAAATCCCATGCACTGGCTTTTTGACACTGTCATGTCTAATGCTGCAGGTCAATAGTTTAGCAGTTTTTTTTACAATGAGACAATAAATTGATCATGGATCTGCTATGATTCTGTTACAATAGCAAGGGACCCTCAAATCAACCCTCCTCCTACTGGATAGATCTTTGTTGGTGATTTTGTCTGCCTTGGAGGGGATTTAAGCGTTGTCGGATATTGTGTGTGCCAACACGTTGATTAGTATTGATTGGAGGATGAAATGGCACTCTTGAATAGATGCTGAATCAAATAATCCTCTTCTTTTCGTCTCCCAAATCTACGGCGCGGATCATCAGATGATCCTATTGAAGGCTATGCGGAAATACACCAAAACACGCAGGAGCAATTCCTTCTGAGGGAAGGTTACTCTGCCCTCTGTGTTTTCACCTCGGAGAGATTTCAAGACAGCTGACCTACCAAGTCACTCTTGCAAGCACATCTAAGGGCTGGAGCTGGGGCTGGGGAGGGGTTGGAGAAGGAAGGGGAAGGGGGTTGTCCTCTCCCTTTATAGGCGGGTGTTACACCTGTGGGTTTGTATGGAAACAGATCTTTTCCCAGACAAATCCAGGAATTTGCTGGAGCTGGGAAGGCCCCCCCCATGGTGCCTGGATGACACGGTCCACTGTGTAGCTGCCGGGTGGCTTTCGGGGTGGGCAGCTTGAGTGTAATGATGAAATGGAAAGGTTCCAGTGCAGTGAACACTCGCACGCAGAAGGTAATTGGAGATTGCCACCGAAGGACTCTGCACAAAATGCTTTCAATTCCACTCTGGAGAAAGACTACAAAGTTTGATTATGCTTGCTGTCTGCTAAAGGCCCACTGTGGTGGAGCCAAAATGGAAGCTTGTTCAGAAACTTAGCGGGGCAGAAATTAGTATTATGTTGGAACATAATTATTTGTTTTTCTATCTAAGAAGTGTCATTATCATTTCAGGAGTGTGAACAATACAGGAATCAAAGGTGTCCTTCAGAAACTCAGACACCTAGTTATCGATTCATGAGAACAGAATGTGAATCCTTCTTTGGTTTAGGTATAGCTTGGAATCCCCTTATTAGCATTACAGGGTTCATAGTTTTGGGGTGCATATGTTTGAGAAACGCAGGAACTCATCAAAAGTACCGTATTTCTTCGAATAACCGTTGCACCAAAAATGTACGTTGTGTAGGCCTAATAAACGCCGCCCTCGAATAAACGCTGCACCAAAAAAATCTGAAAACAGTTATTTAATTGGTTAAATTCAGCCCCAGTATTTATTACACATTACACAACTTTCTGCACAGCTTTCTGTTTGAAAGCTAACGTGTATGAACGTTTCGGCATGCTGCTTCAAATTTCTACACAATGTAGAACACTTGTAGCCTGACGTTGTCATACTCATAATTCTAGTCAGAATATGAGTCTGAAAACTCTCCGTTGGACTGTGACTACGGGGCGTGTTCAACCAAACTCATAAAACAAATGCCTCTACGCTCAATTGGATAGACCAACAACAAATCAGAGCAATGTAATATGTCAACCCAAGGGCTCTTTCGTGACGTTGTTGATTACGTTACTGTTGATCATCTGTCCATCATCGTATAAAGCCTGCCCTGGCAATTTCTTTGGTCCGCCCAGATCCTGGTATCATGTAGTCCAATACGGGGCTCCAGACCCAACTTCCCGACCAAATTTGTTTGTGGGCGGGGAGAAGTTGGGCTGGCAGCCAGGCTAGAACACTTGTATTAGAGACTGTTGTACTACCAACGCACACCTAATTGATAGCCAATGAGAAAGGGAGTTGCCACACTCATAGACAAACAAAGAATAGACAAGGAGGTCAGCGGTAGTAAATGAAACCTGAGTTTTTAGCTGCATGAATCATTTGTCACAATGCCAGCAACAAAGTTGTCTATGCCTGCACTGCAGCTAAAATTCACGAAATCTCTCTTACTAATTAAAGGCCGCCCTTAAATAAACAATGTCCTCGAATAAACCCCTTCACCAAAAATGTAAATTAATAAATGCTGCAGCGTTTATTTGAAGAAATACGGTACCTCTGTTGTCCTTCTCACCCCAAGTGTGACTGGATATGGGAGGATTAGAGTGTTTTCAATGGAAACCGCATCAATGATTGATAAGAGAAGTACAGAAGTCCTGCACCAAAGACATCAATAATTCAGTATCCTCTACGTGTTTTTATTGTGGCAGCAGAGAGACCAAAGATTTTATCACCTCATGAACTCAACTCATAAGCTCTTGCAAAAGGAATGCAAGATCAAGTTGGATTTCATGTTTCATTTAAATTAAAACAAGGTTGGCTAATGGCACAGCACAACATAACTTTTCTTTTCACCCATTTGGAGACCCAATCTGTGGGTCCTCAATCAATATACAATTTTTATTGTTGTTTATCTCTTTGTATTCTTTTGGCTGTAGTGTAGTTTTACGCTGAGCTTATGCATTTCATCACAAGCCACTTGGTTGGCTAGTTTCCCTTGACAAGGGTGTGCTCATATGACTTGTTTGATTGTTCACCCTTGAGTCATAAATGGTGGAGGTGCCAAAGCACATAAAAGATGGGGAGGAAGAGGAAAAAGGAGGAGTGTTAGATTTTTTGGCAGTATTGTTTCTCTGCAAAGCCTTTTCCTCCTGTCTGCGGAGTGGATCCTGTTCCTCCAGTGGGCTGTCAGGCTCCATGTCATCCTGCCTTTGTTTAGGGCCAGAAATCAGCCCAGACAGCCATTGTTCTGCACCCAGACCCTCAGCTCTGGCTTGTTCTGTCCTATATCTCCGCAATGTCAACTTTGCAAAATTGTGTGTCACCGTGTGCCATCCATCAGCAGGTGACTTGTCCGGTAAGACACCATGCATTCTTCTTTTGGCTGCCATGGGTTTCCCTAGTGCTCTCCACTCGATGCTACGCTTTTGTGGTTTACAAAGCACAATGACACTGAATAACCAAACCAACGTAAGGACTTTGGGCTTCTTATCTGAACGAAGGATTGAAGGGTGCATGCAGAAGACAGGTTACTTGGGGTCTTATATCCCTGGTGCACACAGAACCACGGCAATAGAGGAAGACATGACTCAAAGTGGATCAAAGTGATTTCGCCTAGCCCTGTCCAAACAGAGCGCCATGTTGACATACTTGTTGTCCCAAGCTCCATCGTTTGTGGAGGAGACTTTGGACTTGTGAGAAAGAGCTGTCTCCTTTATGAGAGCTGCAAAGACAGTTGTGACATTTATTTGTCTTTTTTCTCAAAGATTGTTTGTCTGCTTCACTTTAGGGAAGTGATGGGAGCTGTAGACAACAGGAGGGAGCCTGCTTTACTCAGTAGTTTGTCTGCACAGTTGGAGGGAAGCATAGAGTGCTGTAAGTGCTCTCAGTTGGCGTTAGGGCTGGGCATGTAAGACCTTAAATCAGGGTGCGAATTACAGGGGGTTTGAGGGGGTCTGACCCCCTAATTAAGACTTGGACCCCCCCAAAAGAGGTAAAAGCAACAGGTCGGGGGGGTCTATACACGCCCTGGAGAAGAAGTTGACCCCCCCGATAGTCATTGTATAATTCGCACTCTGCCTTAAATGTATATCATGGTATAATTCGTATACAATTAGAATTATACCAAGGCATAATGGTATATTTTGCAATATATACATTTTGTTTTTCATGACAATGCAATCTGCACTGCTGCGATATTTGCGTTAATAAAGATCCGATCTAGCCGTGCCTGGTGTGAATGGAGCTGTGACAAATCGTATTTCTCTAAGAGTCTACCACGGTTAGCACAGTATAGTCAAAATCCATATTGTATGCCAAATTTATACTGGTATATTCCTATTCCATTCATACCGTCGACCCCAAGGCCGTAGCCAAGGAGTCAACTTTGGGGATTTAGCTACCTGGAAAATTAATTTGCAACACATCCAATACATTTGTTTTCAAATGCAAAAAAAGTTCTGGGGGGCACCAGGCCCCCGGGAACTTTTGGTCCCCCCCCCATAATTTATTTTGCATTTGAAAACTAATTTCTTGGATATGGTGCGAATTAACTTTCCAGGTATCTAAATTAATGCAAAGCTTGCAAGTGGAATATCAGAGACTAGAGAGACTAAAGAGCTATAGCTAAAGGTTCTGACAGGAATTAAGCATATCATTGCTCGACGATAACCTTCATAAAATCACAATCGACAGTGTTATAGCCTATGTAACACTCATATTACATTCTAGATTTCCACTTTTTAATATATTTGATAGTAATGCAAGCAATAGAAAGACAGTGTTTGACATTAATACTACTCAGAGCCGTAGAGTTTTAAGTACTACCTACCTACCCACAGCAGTCAATCAAAGGTTTCTACTGGAGAAACTGCAAAATCTTTTTTATATTTCGGACGGCAGTGCGTGGTGGTTGCGTGTCGTAGCATAACTATTCTTTTAAAAATATTATATGAATTTATTGGGGGGGACATATTGAGCATATTTGAATATTGAGGGGGGTGGTGTCCTCCCCAATGTATATTGCGGTTACGGCCTTAGTCCACCTCTAATTTGCGTCCACATGTTCTCTGTTTTCTTCAGCCCAAGGTCTGTATGCCTCACTGAATGGCTGCCCAGAACGTTCCCTCCGTCAGCAACATTAACTAACCTTTAGTTTAAACCGTCAAAAAGCGATTTTCCCTGGAAGGCTACCCCTAAACCACACTCCTCACCAAGGCGCCGTAGAGTAATCATTAAATGATTCACATTAAGTTTGAGGAATGATTGCTATTGCAGTAAATCACTCAATTATTATGCAGAGCTTATTAAATGTCGACAGAAAAAAAGGAGACCGCTCGATGCCCCTAACTTGCTACTCCAGACGAACTACAGCGCAGTACAATGCAGCACATTTATTTGTTCTCTCAATACCCACTACTGACAATGCAGCCATTATTACTGCAGTTCTCTCTTTCATGGGGCACATTCCCATTATTTAAGCCCCCTGCCAAGGCGCAATTTAAACTTAATCATCTAAAATTAATTGAATCCTTAATTTGTCCTTGATTGATGTTGACTGGATATGAACATATGGCACCGATGGCTCTAATGACCTCCACGTACAGAAGTTTTGCCTCAATAAGCCACCAGACATTTGTCCGTTAGCGTCGGTTTCCAATGTGTGGAGAGTGGCCGATGCTGAGATTCACCTGCGTGCGATCAGAAGCGGACTAAACTGTCTCCTCGTGAAAGTGGCGGCCATTGAGACTGATGGCGAGCAGGCGTTGATAAGCACAGTTAGCCGGATTCATGGAACCAAGCGGCCCAGCGCGAGGAGATTATTTCAACTTGTGTGTTTTTCTGCTGATGCGTTTCATTTTGATCCTGTCCGGTCTTGTGACACCGGAGGAAAATTCACCGAGTGGGAGAAGGATTTAGAAGAGAGCGGTGGGAAAAGGGGGGCGAGGGGTGACTCGGCTGAAATATCTACAGATCCTGGCCCTGTACAGGGTGAAGGCATTGTGAATGTTTGGACCAACACCTCGCCTGTCTCCCAGCATGTGCAACCCGCCCTCTCCAGAGTATTCAAAATGCGGCAGCCTGTCTGGTCTTCAATCTACCCAGACGCTCCCATGTTACCCCGTTCCTCATCTCCCTCCACTGGCTTCCCATCATGGCCCGTATCAGATTCAAGACCCTGGTACTGACCTTCCGAGCGGTGAATGGGACTGCACCCAGCTACATCAGGTCTATGCTCCAGCCTTGCACCCCCACCTGCCACCTACAGTCTTCTTCTGACAACCGTCTGGTGGTCCCACCGCTCAAGAGCGCCTGGTACCAACACAAGCTCTTCTCCTGTCTGACCCCCAATGGTGGAATCAACTCCGTTCCTCCATCAGAGACACTGACTGTGTCCCCACCTTTAAGAAAAGGCTCAAGACGCACTTGTTCTGGGAGTACAACGGCATTTAGGAATGTTTGTGTGGACCTGATGCTTCCCCCAGGATCACAATGACTCTTATTGAGAGACTTGTTGCTGTTGTTGGTTAGTTGTAACTGACTTAAAACTATTGTACTTCCTGTGTAATATATTTTTGTTGCTTGCTTTTTTCTGCAGGTACACCCTTTCAATTTATCGAGGTTCATGTTGTTTAATTGTATCTTGTTTAACAAAATGCTCTTATGGTTCTACCCTTTGGGTCTTATTTGGTTTTCACAATGTATAGTTCATGTTTTGGTTACCTGCAATGTTTGAGGCTGTCTTGTTGTTATGATCAGTGACCTATGCACTTGTGTAAAGCTCTCTTTTGGAAGTCACTTTGGATAAAAGCATCTGCTAAATGCATAAATGTAAATGTAACACCAAGACAACAGAATGTGCATGTGTGTGTGTGAAGGGTCTCAGATGGCACAAATGACGTGAACAGTATCAACGTGATTGCTTTTTATATTGTCGACTGCGTAGATCTTTTACCCCCCCCTTAATGGCTTTTCAAATAAACAATTGATCACGGTTAGATTGAGTCCATCCCTCATTGTCACTCATTCCAACTTTCTCCCCCACCCATACCTCATCTCTCTCTTTCTCTCTTACACCTCCCCCCCGACCTGTCTCTACCCCTACCCCACCCCCACCCCACCTTTCTCTCTGGCACCACGTCAATGGGGAAGACCAGGGAGAATCTCAAACGGCTCCATGACCACATGGATGGTATTAGCCGATTTGCTGGAGATCACTGGAGGATGCTTTAGGAGTACTTGTGCCCCCCCACCCTTCCCCTCATCCCCCACCCACTCTTCTCCCTCTCTTAAGAGGGCGCTACTAATGCATTGTAATGGTTGACCATTATTTACGCAGGGGATAAACAAAGAGAAGTGTGGAATTGATGGAGTAATCCACTTGCGGAGTCATTAGGCATTGAGACGAAGAGGCTGGTGGAGCGGGGATTGAGGAGTGTGCTGTGTTGTGTGTGTCTTCTTGTGTAAGTCTCTGTGTGTGTGGTTGTGTAGATGTGTATGTGTTTGTGTAATCAAGAGTGTGTGTGGGGCTGGTCCATCTTCTGCCTCTCGAGCAAGAGAAGGAGGTAATGAAACTGCGACTCATTAAGACACCTCAGTCTGCCGCACCGAAGATCATGAGCAATTGCTAATTGATTGTCGTTAGAGCTTGGCGATGAGACGCTCTGCCTATTTGCTCATTTGTTATAAAGGGCTTTGTTTTCGAGCCTCCTTCACATCATTATTAATGTAGTTTTTTTCTCTCTCCGTAGCCTTGAGAGTCCTCAGGAACCAGGCGTTTGCCTGACGTCATAACGGGCTACTAGTAGGAACATGGACAATAGTTATGTGACTACCTTGTTTACATTTGCAGTGTTGTAGGAAATTGTAGATACAGTATCACTTGGCTATAATGATGGTCACAAGCTATGCACTCATCGGTAAAACACACTTGCCGATGACCTGTCAATTTTGTGTGAAATATGCAGGGTGCAGCCACAATGGACTATGTTGGAGCTGGTGCATTCATTGGGTCTCGGCTGCAGGTTCTCTGTGATTCACTGCTGTCAGACAGTGAAAATCCTATTTCAGTGCCCCTTGGATCGCCAGATCATATTCGTCTTTATCTTGATTCCCTACTGTAATGTTCTCTCTTTCCTCTCTTCATTCCTCGATGTATATGTCCGCTCCCCTTCCTTTCTCCAGATTTCTCTTTCCTTTTCTTTCTTTCTTTTTCTCATCTTCATGAGATTGAAGGAGAGAGAGGACAAGGGGTAAGATAAAGAAAGGGGTTGAGAATGCAAATGTGGGTTCTGAGCACTTCCCTGTGACAGATCAAGGCTCATTACATCCACCTCGCCATTGTAATCAGGATGAGCACACCCTCACCGTATTTCTCATTAAATTATGGAAACTCTCACCTCTAATAAAGCCACCCACCATCCCCCCTGAATTTGGGAAAGAGGCTGGAGAGCCCTGGCCTTACACATCCATTTTTCAACTGATCAAGCAGGTGGGAAAGACTTACATGCATTTACTGTATTGTTTGCGGCCACGTTTTATAGATTTGCTGCAAATGCAGAGCTCACCTCTGTCTCTGTCTATCTCAAGGGATTCACCACGGCACTACCCCCCCTCTCTTTCTCTAATAGTAGTGGAAACAAAAGAACAAGAGCAGAGCACCTCTTTAATGCTGCTGTTGCTGTTGCTGACTGGATAGAAAAATACAGTTTTTTGTGAGTTCACATCATTCTTGGAAAATAAATCTTGAAGATGATGTTTCAGACAAAACATTTTTTTCAAGGATCATTCATATAAATATGTGTTAGATCAGGTTAAATTCTTGTTTGCTTCCCTTGGATTAAAACGGTAAAACATAAATTAGTTTAAAAGAGTAATGTTGAGGATTGGAAGAATGTTAGAGGTTGAAGTCTTTGATATCACATTTGGGAGGTGTGTACAGTATCAAGCAAATTACCTGAAATGGCAAGTTAAAGACACAATTTGTAGCTGCTGTGATAATGGTCCTGTGTGTGTGTGTGTAGGTGGCTGGATGGATGGACGGATGGGTGAATCTGCATGTAAGGAGCAGCAAATAATTACAGGAATGGTTGCTTACTAACACCTGCATGTGCACTCATCATTAGAGATCGAGAAATGCAGCAGCGCTAACAGAGGCGTCCCTCTCTCCATGTACCACGCTTTAATCATTATCCCTGAAAATAATCACTCTAAAATGCAGATTAGCGAGGAACATGCACTAATTCACAGAAAAAGATAACTTGTTTATGATGATGCCCCGCCATCAAATCTGGAATGTTTCCTACAGTAAACGCAACATATGGAAACTGCTAGAGACTTGTTGCTTGTGTTTTGGGGTTGGGGGTTAGGGGCCTCTTGCTGTTCACTCGTGCTCCACCACGGCTAAAGGGGAGACTATTGTGACAAGAGCTGATTACAGCAGTCACGGCAGGGGCCCTCTAGCGGGAGAGCTTGCCGTTCGTTTACGAACACCTCATCTTTTCAACCTAACTCAGTGAAAAGACTCCACCCTCTAGGCCTCCTTTTATTCAGGACCCTAACACATCCCCCTACCTTCAGTCTGCCTTCTCCCGCTCCCCCTCCCCCTCCCCAAAAATCTCCAAAGGAGACTGGCTTTCCTACTTTTGTTGTTGTCTCTAGGGTTTTGTTTTGTCCCTCTCTCCAATAGTTGGTTGATCTTCTATGAGTTCTTGTGAGTGTTGGAGTTTTGGAAACCTAAAATGCGTATCATGGCTCATCTGGCATGTGAGGGAACTGGTGTGTGGTTTAAGGGGGCATGGTTATGATACACAGAGAGCTGCTTTGGAGGTAATTGAAAAGTCTGTGCTTCTTGGTAGTTGCTATTTAGGTCCTTCACTAATATCACAATAATATGATTATTTGTTTAAAAAAAAACGTCATCCCTCTATCCCAATAATACGATCATTTGGGAATCAGGCAGAAGCTTTTTTTCATTGTTCCTTTTTTACTGGCCAGTGGCAAGTTCAACAGTAATTTCTGCAGGTAAAAATGTTGTGCTCAACTTTGTAGTGAGAGGATACAGGCCACAGACCACATACTGAGGTATTCACCACCTTTATATGCAATTCATACCATGAGGACTATTTCTTTGTACACTTGTGGATGCAAATAACACCTGCAGCACTTGCTGTTCCATTTTAATAGCCCCTGATGTTTCATTTTTGATCTGCATTCACCTACAAAACATACTGTAATTAAAAATTTAAATGCTAATGCTGTCCGGGGGGATCAATAGTCAGGGAGTTCTGGCTGGCTGAGAGATGTTCAGTGCAGTTCTCTTTCTCCGAGTTCCGAGAGATGCTGCCAGGTGATCTTACACCCTGTGTTCCTGTGGGGGTGAGGGAAAGATAGGTGGGGATGGGGGGGGTCGTCACTGTCCAGCCTCTGCTGGTGGCATCCGCTCAAGCCAGCAGGCTTCGTGATGCAGCCAGGAAGCTGTCGGAAGAAGGCCATTTTCCACAGGACAGCCGTTTGTCACACGGGGGGGATCCCTGTGTTGGTGGGTCTGGGCGGGGGAACGGTGAGGGTGGTGTGTGAGTGTGTGTGTGTGTGTGGGTGGGGGGGGCAGTGTGGGTTGACTGAATAGGATGACAGTGTCTGGAGGTTGATTCCACAAGGACCCAATTAAACCTGGGAGGGCCTTACGTGAAAGAATAATAACAATGATTAATGCTCCTCTGGTGCTGTCTTGAATGCGGCTCTGAGACATGTTTTATTGTTTTGGGCTGTCTTTTCACAATTTACACCAGGACCTTTTTTCTTCCATATCAGGAAGATTCAGAGGCTTCACCACATATTTCATTTCTCAGGGAGGTTGCTGTTATCTTATGATCATGTTCTGGCCTTGCATCGGTGACTTCAAACCGCTTTCTGCCTGCCAAAAACAGTGTGTGATTAGAGGAATATGGGTATCGATGTTTATCTGCTTGTGTATAGGTTTGTATATATGTGTGGGGATTGAGTAATAAAAGTACACTCCATTGGAAAAGTCTGGAAAAACAGAAGAAATCTACAGTGTTATTCAAGTACAGGAAAAACTAATAATAGCCATTGTATTTATTGTACTATTAAGCCTATTAGGTGTTTAAAGCATTGATTTCTTACAGTATTAATTATCTTGAGACAGTATTTAATTGTGTAAAAGATCTCCTGTCAACATCTATACATAGCTTAACATTTTTTCTCATATGCCAGGATTTTTCCTACCCCTGTCTAAGCTCGAGCTACATCAGATAAAATAACTCTTTAATGAGAACATCCCTCTGTATTATGTATTTGCGGTTAGCAAGCAGTTTATCAATTACTGCTTGTGGTTTCATTCTGTCAGTCATTTTTTTCTGGGTGTTTGAGGCCCTGCTCTCCAGACTACAGCCCTGTGTTATTGTACTTAAACAAATCAATTCTGTTGCAGCTGGGGTTTTTTCATCCCCGTCATTATGAACTGTTTGCAGTGTAGAGTGTATTGATTTTTTTCCCAGTTCTGAAAAAGCAGTTGATGAACCCCACTGGGGTGTCTGGGAGAAAAGCTGGTCAAAGAAATAAATAAAATACATTTAAAAAAAGAGTCACCAAGCATCAAACCTCCCGCCACCTTTCATCTCACCTCCCTCCCCTAACCCATTGAGCCTCCAGTACTCCTCCACTTTTTCCAGAATGCAGCAATTCCGACCAAAGAGAGAAATAATGCTTAAAAAAGAGGATAAAGAAAGTGTAGGGCACAAGGGACGGCTGTCTCCCACCAAATGTGAAATGATACCTTGGTGGTTAAACAGTGTTCATAGGCTGTATTAGCCCTGCGCTGTCAACCAAAGCATGAGCTCAAGAGAAAAATCCATCACAGAATCCTTCTGGTCAGATTGGAATGGCTGGCACGCTGTGTGTCACTAACAGACTGTCTGATGAAAACGATACTCCTTAAATGAATACAGTCAGATAAGAGAGGGGGATGAAGGGGGAAAGGGGGAAAGGATAAAGGAGGTGAGTGGTGAGGAACAATGACATTTCCCACACGTGCACACACACATAAACCTAGACTTACTGTAACACACAGCGGATGGTGGTTTTATCTGTCATGTTTTTTTATCGCCTTTCTAATATTTCACCACCTGTGAAGTAGGATCCTAGTGAATGGCTCTGGCCAGTATTGGTATTTGCGTGTCTTTTTATACTTTTTTCAGTGTTTTAAATGACCTCCACAATTTTGACATGTTTTTTTTATATATTCTACAAGATTAAGATTCAGACAAAGCGTATTGAAACACTTTCAGGCATGCTAGTCTAACTGAGTTGAATTGGTTTAACATACTCCTCACTATTAGTAGCACCCATTGAATTTAGTTTTTTGGTGGCACAACTGGCTAAAGCGGCGTTTCTAAAGTGTGGTTGTTAAGTGTGAAATTCAGAGGACCCTGGTTTTAACCGCCGAGTGGGCAAGGGAGTGAGGGACATGATACTGACGAATGATGCCATGACACCTGTTGTATTAGCAATTACAACCACTCAAAAACAATGACTTTGTCACAGAAACAACCATTTTTGCATGGTAAACTTGTCCAAACATGATCTGACATTCGTGCCATAAAAGGCAAAGTTTTAAAGGCCTCAAACATGAGATGATTTTCCATTCTAGCATAAAGTGTTGGATGACCTGGTTCTGTATGCTACTTATATGTATCACATAGGCTTACAGCTCGTCACTTTGGAAATAGTTACCCTTACCTGATGTTAAGATCTATTGGAGGTTGAATATTGTTAGGTCGTAGGTGGTCCTGTGCCATGCAAGGTAAGTGCTAAGCTATGGAGCAGGCCTCCCTTAATAGGCTTATCTGTCAATCTGGAGTGAGTCGTGGTGCTGCCATGAGCGTGCCCTGGAGCTGAACTTACTCCGCTGTGAATGTTCACAACGCTCCGGCCATCACGCGAAGTGTCACCCCTCTCTTCTGATTTGTCCTCAATGCCAATGGAGTGTGAAGGGGCTTATCCATGCAGTCAGGAAATGTATCACGATAAGCTGCATGGCATGGAAGCCTGTATACAATGAACTGAAATAATGCATTTGGCTCTTTGCATTATCCGTTGTGTCCAGTGAAATGGGTTAATTGCAAAATGAATCGACTGTTTTTTGTCTGCCTAATTAAGCATTCATAATAATACTTAATTTCATGTGTGTCTCGTCTCTGTGTTCTAGGGGGCGGCAGGCTCGACCAGCAAACCGTGGGCTGGTTCTCATCCTGACATGTGAATGGGCGGGGGGCCTCGCGTGGCACAGGAAACCAGGCTTGCAGTGATCACAGGTGGGTGACATTCATCCAGTGCAACTATGTGACAAAATCCCACCCTCCCCCCTTCCTCTTAAGGCCTCCTCAGAGGTCTCCTCACTCAGTCATCTCCACCAAGACTGCCTTCCTACAAAATGTCATGAATTGCTTGGGGTGGGAGAGGAGACAACAGATGAGGCACGTCACTGGAAATAGATATCCGCTTGTCAGTGGATGGTTCTCAACGCAGTTACAGTATGTTTGGTCTGACAGGCTCTGCCTGTTGTACAGAGCCAAGTTCTGTGGATTCAAAATGTCTGCCATAGCAGAACTGCTAGAACCTAAGTGCAGGGCATGGCTGGGTATGGCCTTGTGCTGCTTTCTGTGGCTCTACCAGCCCACCTTGGGGTTCCACCAATACACTTGCACAGAGGGTTCATGGCCTCCTGCACAAAAAAGGAAAAAACAAAGCATCACATACCTGCCATAAGTTCATCCCTCTGAGTACGCTTAACATGTAGTTCACTGTCACATATGTAGCTTTACCAATGGAACGCCATGGCGGGAAGGGCTAGTATACAGTCGGCTCCGCTGTATTATACAATAGCTACATTACGGCTTAGGAATTAGGACGTGCGGTGCCTGGTGCACACACCCCACACACTGAGAAGTACGGCGACCGGATGAACATCTGCCTCACACACTGTGGAGTGGGATAAACCCCAGCGATTAGCAAGTGGAAATGTTAGAGGAGGCAGGCCGACAGGCAGGCACAGGCACGGGGTATATGACATGAGTGACATGGTCTGTCACAGCTGCCTCTCTCTCAGTGGTCGACCGCCCCTGCGCCTTCCCTCAGCAGGTTCATTTAGTGGAGGGAGAAACCTAACACAAGGGATGGGTTGCTTTTAACCACACAAACAACACTAGCAAAACATAGCAGCAACAAATATCAATTGGGAAATGTAATCTTCGAGGTTATTGACTCAGTATCCAGACAAAGGGAGAGAATACATATGTTAACTTATTTATATACAATACACATATCTTTGTAGTTCTGTCATTGTGAGTTCTCTCTTGAAAGACAACGCTGTTCTTTAGTCCTTTACAGTTTTACTTGATTGTACTTTATCAGTGCATGCCCTAATAAATAATTGCTTTCTGCTGTGACATCTTAGGGGCACAGACATTCAGTTAACCTCGCTAAAGGAAAAACTTTTTAAAAGAGCTACCTCCCCTTCCTGTCAGTGGTTTCTTTTTTTCTCTCTCTCTCTCTGTTCTGTTCTGAGATCTGGTATTGATAAGAGAGCAGGCTGCTTGTTACTGAACAGGAAGGAGAGGGCCTGGCTTAGGAACCCCTGCCTACACAAACACATGTCCACCTTCATAACACTAACCATTGAAAGAGGAAAGGAGAGGGAAAAATAGCGGGGAGGAAGGGATGGAGTGCAGAAGGTAGAGAAAAAATGTAACAACTATTTTTGCCACAAGTAAAATTCTCAGTATTACAAACTCATGCTCAATTCAGCTCTGCTTATGGGGGCGTTTTTTCATTGGATGCCTGGGAAATGCAAACCAGAAGCAGAATGAACAATCGTCTGGCACTCCACAACATCTACTTAGACACACCTTTTTTGTGCGATTGACTTTTTTATCAAGAGGAAGTACTTAGTTGTTCAAGTGTGGGCTACATCATCTGAATCACCTTTGCCTGTGACGAACAAGCTGTTGTAAAGATAAGCTTGATGGTTCTCTTGGTGGTTGTCTTATAGCTGCCACTGAGCTTTGACACTCAACCCTGGTAAGGATTCAGCACAGTCTCGCTGAGATAGAGATTTGTTGTCAATTTAGAGATGTGTGCGTGTGTTTGTGTGGAGCGAAAGAAGTTGCTGCTGGTGCACAACGGCACTTAATTACTCCCGATCACTTGAGATTATCTACTGCTGTAATCAAAAGAAAATGGCTTACCTATTATAAACAGTATGCTACGTTAAGATAAGCATGAGTGGATGTTAGCGTACATTCATACACAAACGACAGGCGATGATAGATTCTTGCCTCTTCATTATCGTATTTATCATGTCAACCTGTTTCTTTATAAACACCTCCCAGAGCGAAAGCTTTGCTTTTACCATGTCCCTCATAGCACCCCATCTCACATGCATTTGGCATGCGAGTAACTATGTGAATCTCAGGCATATCTTCACAGGGTTGGGCTTTAGCAGAGACATAGCTGAACGGTATATAGTCAAATTCCCCTGAGAAACTGTGAAGATAACGTGCCAGGGAGACAGTTGAATTATTAGCCCATTAGTCAACGAAAGGGGGGGAAGAACATGGCATCCCTCAATGAAGCGCCTCCATGCTCTATTTGATATAGCCCTCCTAACTGCCACAGAGGAATCTTGTAAGTCTCTCTCCCGGTGCAGTCAGCATAGGTGCGGAGGTCAGGGAGTAGAGTCTTGGACAGACAAACAGACAGGCAGACATCCAAGGAGGCAGAAAGATAGGCACTCAGGCAGATTGGCAGGCAAGTCTACAGACAGATAGATAGATAGATAGATAGATAGATAGATAGATAGATAGATAGATAGACAGACAGACAGACAGACAGGCAGGCAGGCAGGCAGGCAGGCAGGCAGGCAGGCAGGCAGGCAGGCAGGCAGGCAGGCAGGCAGGCAGGCAGGCAGAAAAACACAGACAGAGTTGGACAGATAGACAGGCAGACAGACAGGCTGTCCTCCAGCAAAGCAGCAGAACACAGAGGCAGGACTCTGTGTCCTGGACTATAAATAGATTGAGCGGCATCATCCCCGGACAACAGGGACTAGCTTACTGACCGCCAGCAGGGATCCACGGGCGGGGTCAGCGAGTCACTGTCAACGGATAGAGTCAAGTTCCTTTTACATTGGTGACATGGACGTACTAGACCAACATTGACATTTGAAACATTGGTTCCTGTCGAACATGGCTTGTGTCCTTATAACCAACACACATAATAATCTCTACAGTTGTCGTTTGATGGTAGAACCAACTGTTGCCAAAAGGAAGTTCTGTAACAACCCTTGACCTAAACTTGAACTTCTGCTTTCCTTATTCACCAATCCTCATTTAAACTTTAAACTGACGCCAGAACTTGTAGACATCTGTGTGGATATTTCTGTCTTATTATGCAAGTAAAAATTAAGAACAAAGAGAACTAAGCATATCAACAAATCAATGCACGCCCACTCTCTTTGAGATGATAGTAAAGCTGATACCCCTTTGAGACCAAGCTTCTGATAAGTCTCCGATTCCCCTATCCATGATGGATGGCCCTATTACTAATAAGCTATGCTTCACAAGCCAACAAACAAATCAACAAGAGTCTCCATAATGTGTTTTAAGAACGCTTGGCATATGAGTGCACTTGGTTTATGAACAAGTCAGCCCCATGCTGTTTCAATTGCACAGCTTTTCGATGGCGTGTGACATCAGCTAACACGCCTTTCTCTGTCCTGTCTGTCCCTAATGTGGTCTTAGTACGTTGTTTCCTTTTGTCAATTTATATGGCTACAACTTGCTTGGCCAGGGGCCTTTACTTAAGGATATTGCAAACGTTGGGACAACCTTGGCTCCCCTCTCCCCTGCGCTGTGTGTTGCTGCTGGCTTGAACGGTCCTGTTGTAAGGCTCTCTATAAAGCAAATGAGGTCATGACAGACAGCCGTGCCCTCAGGTCCCTGAATTAGCCGTCAGCTGATCGGGCCTCAGCGCTCAAGTGTTCTAGGTTGTAGATGTATTTAGCCGTACAAATTAACACCCCAGGTTCTTGTAAACGTAAACCTACGGCTGTTTGACACTATGAAGTACAGTGAGCACAACGAAAAAAGTCTTGCTCCAAACAGAAGTGCAGACTTTAGCATGAAAAAGTTGAAGGTTCAAGGTTGTTGGGAAGATCAAGTAAGTGTTGCAGTTACAGGATAGGAGTCACTTTGCACAGTCAACTTTCAATGCGTCGGCGCTTCCTTGCCATAAAAATCAGCCTCTTTTTCACACTGAGGATGATGATGGGGATACTCATCCTGATGATCAAGTGATCACTGTTGTAAACACAGCTGTTTAAAAAGCTTCCCTCCTCATAATACTGATGGTGATGATGATATCAGCAACCGTAATTGACAGTGGAATGGGATGAGAGTCTCTTCAGGGAGGTGAGGGGCTGGGCTCAGACAGGGGAAGAGAGGTAAGCTGGATTTGAGGAAGGATGGTGCCCATGAAACATTCATGCACCTGGGGAATCTCAGCTCACTTCAGAACGATAGAGAATAATGGGTGTTTATGTTACAATTAAACCCTGTGTAACCAAAATGTGCCTCTTAAATAAATACCAAATTGTCACAAACCCGGCTCGGGGGTTGAGACAGAACAAAGGGGAACACTTGCGCGAGAACTATGCTGTGGTAATTTATTTAAGAATACTAATTTAACATAACTAGACGTGAGGTATGCAAGTCAGTAAGTCAGTGGTGTACATGTGTGTGAGTGTTTCATGATAGCGAGCAGTGTTGAAAGGTGTATCAACAAAAGTCATAAGGTTGCCACAACTCAAAACAAAAGCGTGCTGCGGGCAAATGGAAGGGTCGTCTCCCTCTTCTGACGTCCTCTTAAAGGGGAAGAAACCACCGGGCCCAGGTGTAGCCACTTGACGGCTGAGGAGGCCGTCACAAAATATATCAATATCACAATTTTTGATAGTCTCCTCATCTGGATGTGTAGATGTAATTGGAATTTGATTCAATGTAAACACTGACTCTGTGGTTAGCGACCTAAGGTTTAGTATTTTTTTCTAAGACAAATAACCTCTGAAGCACAAGGACTCTGCTACAATATCACTGGCCATAGTAGCCGCCCTCTGCTCCCACCCGCACACCAGAATGTGAGCTATTCCCAGCGCTCTGCCCTCTCGGGGACAGACTGTTGACACAACAGTGCACCAAATGCGGACAACCCCACTTGCTCTGCTTGAACAGTTGCCCCCTCCAAAACTGACCCCGCTCTCTCACTGCAAGACAAAAAAAAAAAGAATGTGCTTACCCGGAGATTGAGAACGACAGAGAGGGAGAGGAGAGAACATGATAAGAGGAGGGAGAGCGAAGCAGAAGCAATATTTAGACAGCTGCACGTGTAGTGGCACGGATCCTTTTTCTTTCTAATAGCGGGGTATATGAGCCATGGGGGGAGGGGTGCATTTGGGTCCCCTCAGTGAAGTCTACAATAGCCCAAGACGAAGCTCCCACTGTGGCGTTGATGTCATCACACCCGGCTGACAATGGTCCATAAACCAAGTGTGAAAGCTTCAGTGGTAGGTCTTAAATCAGATGCTTCGGTGTACTGAGGAGACCAAATAGGAAACCTGCTATTCACTGCTTCATAGATCATCTGGTAAATATAGTCGGGGTGTCTCATACGTCTCAGTGTGTGTGTCTAGCTTCCAGTGAACTGGAGTCTGTGAGTGAGTTGCTGTAGAGGGCTGCCCCCAGCACTACGTTGCAGGATCCTGGTACAGAGTGGTTGTGTCAACTGGCCGTGTGGGTTACGGTCCTGTACTAGACTGGCATTGTGCCCTGACCATGAGGTGGTAAAAGGCAGCCGACTGCTCTTATTCAGTGAGAGTTGAAGAGACACACACACTTGCCTTGTGTATGCTGCACTCCACAAAAGGTTGACTCAGTCCATGTCAACATACAGCTGTGTGGGGCTTCTCAGATCCATTTATCTGATAGAAAGCAATTGATTAGAAGTATTATCAACAATTCAGGGTTGTTGGTACAGCTTTGGAGAGGATAGGTGTCCTGAAAATCCAACGATAAAGTCAGAACATTGAATTTAGAGGTGTAGGGGGTTAAATATTGTCCAAACAACCAAAACGCATTCCCCTATGATTTAAAGGAAGTAGGGTAGTTGTTTTCAGTCAAATTGTATGATCAGATCATTCTTTTTACATGTCCTTTTGCTTGATCGTGTCCAATTTGCCCGGTGCTGCCTTGGTGCAGCGCACAGCTCAATTCTCCTTCTCTTTCTTCCATTCAAGGTAGGTAGAGAGTGGATTCCTTCATCTTTACCATGAATGTCACTCAATCGTGATCAGCACTGAGCAATTATTGTCTGCAGGTTTCCTCCGTCTCAAGTTTAAAGTTGATTTGCCTACAAGTAGAGGTAGGCTTACAGGTAGGCCTACTTGACATGATTTGGTCCAGGGCTTGTTTGCACGTACAGTGATATCAGGCGATCGGTGAGGGAAAACCTTGACATTAAAGCGCTCGAGCTATGGTGGCACACACGTCCCTGTCACACAATACACACACTCGAGACTCGCGATAGCCACTAATTGCTACTGGATATTAGAACAAGGTCTCCAAAGACGCTGACCTTTCTCATGCCAATCATAACAAATGCGTGTTACCGATATCCGATGAAAGCAGTCCCTGCAGCTGGAACCCAAATTAATTATTCTGTGCGGCTAGTTTTGCTTGTTTCGCCGGCCGCCAAGTTGAACGGCATCTATAATGGCATCTCAGAAAGATTAATCCTGATGTAAAACTATCAAAGCAGCCATGGTTTGAGTCCAGTCCAGACCTCTCCCTGTAATCCCTGCCAGAGAGAGAGAGAGAGAGAGAGAGAGAGGGAGAGAGAGAGCCTTCCATTCGCAAAGGAATGAGCTGCTACTTGTTTCTTCCACTGCTTTGTTTGTCTTTTGAAATCACTTTCTGTTTTTTTTTCTGCTTCCACATAGAATGTATTCTGGCCTTGTTTGTATTTTGGTAACGCATTCTTTGTGAAAACCCAAGAACGGTTGACAGATTGCAGTTAGTTAGTTAGTTAGTTAGTTAGTTAGTTAGTCACATTTTACATTTAGTAATTTAGCAGACGCTCTTATCCAGAGCGACTTGTTAGTTAGTTAGTTAGTTAGTTAGTTTCCAGTCAAAAGGATGAGACAAGACAAGATGTTTGTTTGCCAAGACGCTGCACTCTCGATGAGACATACAGTGTCTATCGACACTGTCAGCAATGGGATATGGTGACATTTTTATGCAGAAAGAAAGGCATCAGAGAGGTAAAGTCGCTGTGATGCCCTTAGAAAGATTCTAATCTCTTCCACTGTGGTATGTTTTCTACAGAGTAGAGTTTACTCAAGTCTCACATGATTAGATGGCACACAAAGCAACCAATGTCTTCACTTCATTAAAGATGGGTTAGGGTTAAAATACAAAAAAGGGTTCGTTCACACATTTAAAGGTCCCATGACATGCTGTTTTTTGATGCTTTTATATAGGCCTTAGTGGTCCCCTAATACTGTATCTAAAGTCTCTTTCCTGAAATTCAGCCTTGGTGCAGAATTACAGCCACTACGAGCAGTCCCACGATGAGCTTTCCTCAGGACGTGCCGTTTCTGTGTCTGTAGCTTTAAATGCTATGATAAAGAAAGATGCGAGGCTAACTGCTATGCTTTGGTCGTTTGCAAGCCATGATGTCTCGAGGAAAAACCAATATTGCGCTCGCACTGTCGTAGCTCATTTTCTCATTGGTGGGCCAAATTCTTTTTGGGGGCAAAGCAGAGAAATGGGAGGTAACCTTCCATATTGTGACGTAGCCGCTGGGGGACCAAAGGCAAGCAAAGGGAACTCATAGTAATGTTAAATAACCTCCTAAAGTGAACATTTCATGTCATGGGACTTTTAAAACCGACTACATCTGCAACAGAGTTCAAAGTGTTTTGAATCTAAACGTGACATTTTAGGAGTAAAATTCAAGCATGAAATGGGATGTGTTTGCATCATTGCTGATCATAGATGATTGTTGCCTTTCATTTGTACGTAGCTAAAATAAGAAAGGGTGGTTATGTTGTTGGAGTCCCCTGGCTAAAATGTCGCCGTTAGAGGCAAATGATATAGAGGCAAATGGTTGAGATGTTACGACCAGATGACAGCGACGGTTCCATACTGACTCTGCAGCCTTGCATACATCATATATTCAAATAGTGCTGAGCAACACGGAGGTGGGAGATTTTAGTTGCATCTGCATTATGCTAACGAGAGCAGTAAGCCAATGAAATGCTTGAGCATAGACTGCTGAGGGACACAAAAACAAGACCAGCACAAATTAACAATGTGGACCGACGCTTTAGAGTATAGGCATGAGAGAGTAACCATGGTTATTACAATTAAATGCACATTTGTTTGTTGTTTTGTCTTCCGTTACCAACTGTTGTCATCGTGAGCCTTGAGCAAACACAAAAACATTATGGCCTGTGTGTTTCCCTGTCGCATGGAGAGGTGCTGAGGAACCAGCATGCATGCCCTGGTATTTCCTGGGGCTGAGTAAACATACACAGTGGAGGTTTTAGTTCATCACGACATCAGTCCCACAATGGCCCCACTGAGAGTAACTTGACACACACACACCTCCACACAAATATGTACAGTACCAGTCAAAAGTTTGGACACACTTTCCCATGTTATATATATGTCCCATGTATATATATATATATGTCCCATGTGTATATATATATATATATATATATATACATATATATATATGTGTGTGTGTGTGTTAAAGGGACAGTAGCTTTCAAACTAAATATCCTCTTACCTGTAGAGTTATTTTATCCATCCAAATTGTTTTGGGAAGAGTTGCCGAGTTTTGGAGAAATCGGCCGTAGATATGTTTGCATTCTCTCAAAGGTAATGAAACGAGATTGGGCTAGTCTTGTGCTCAAGCGGTGGATGAAAATTGATAAATAGCACTACATGTTTATTTTATTTTTGGGGGGGAACTGTCCCTTTAAGATGCCTGACATGTTTTTTATGAACTATTTGATCAGATGATTGGTATACTCAGGGAGTATACAAGGACAAGATAAAAAACGTATTTTCTGTTGATTGCTAAATATGTGGGTGTACATCCTAAAATGACACAAAAGCTAGTGCACGTTTCTGCCTTGCAACTGTATGTCTCTCTTCTGTTCTATCCACACACAGAAAGATAAACAGAGCTGGCAATATTCCCATTATAAAAGGATTACTTGATCTAAATGGTAAAACTCACAAATCTCTGTACACCAAAAGAGTGATAAAATTCCCTCTTTGCACAAAGATCATATTGTTAGCATTTTGATCTCCCTCCTCCATCAACAAATTAATAGACATTGAGGGAAAACATAAAAACGTGTTTGTGATAAATAGGTTATGAGAAGGTGTGTTAAATCAAGTAAAACCATTGAATGTACTGAGTTGTTTCTGAACTTGTTAATCTAATTAATTTGGAGTGTCACAGTGGTGTGTTTTAATGAAGACTTTGATCTGAACCTCTGGAGACAAAAGAATGATCAAATATGTCTGGCTGCTTTTTGATTGTCACTGTTTGATGTGCTGTGTGTTTTACATTTGAGCTTTGAGTTGCAATAGTTTGGATATTGGTTTACCTCAAAATAAGGACATTCATTTAAAACCAAATGTTTTGATACATTTATAAACTTCATAAAATAATTATTTGCCTCCTGAAATATTATCATGTGTGCAATCAGTGGCCTAACTATGCATCACATCACCGGTCTGACTGTTTTTGTATGTTTAGTTGCCTTCTTGCATAATTTCGTGGTGTTAATGCATAAACAAAAAATCTATCGCTGAAATTGTATGCTATCATTTGGAGTCTGTGTGAGAGATGTAGGTCTGTATGCTAGGATTCTACGTGAGCTATGTAGGTCATACAGAAGAGTCCATTTTCTTTAATTTTGTAATCCCCATTTGTTCTGCTTTTTTTCCGCAGAAATACAGCTCTAGGGTCTTTGTCAGGCCACCCTGCCCTGGGGTTGAAGCTATGTCTTTCTGCTGTTCTGTCTCACATGCTTGCAACATTTGTTTGCCAAGCTTTTTTCCTGCTCAAGTATTAGCACATGCTTACTCTTCCTTGAGTCTTGTTTGAATTATATTTTCAATTTACACACACTTCATTGTAGAACAAAGACTGACCGCTCTCATGTCACCATGTTACCGAACCATGGGTTTGGGAGGAGAGCCCCCCCCCCCTCCCATGCTGAAACAAACCAGGTCATGTTTATAGTAAAACGGGGAAAAGAGGTCAGGAGGATACACTCAGTTAACCTTGCAAGAGCATTGTGGTACACAAGAAAGGAAGTTGGTCATTTCAGTTCTACTAATGCAGGGTGAATGGTTAACTTTGTGTGTATAAATACTGTATACACCAACTGCTTCTCAAGGCTTTAGAAATAGCTTTGCTTTACAATGCATTATGACAATTATGATTTACATGTTGGGAGATGGACCAAATTGGCTTTTTTGCTCAAATGAATGATAAAGGCTACCAGCAGGAAGAAACACATGTGCTTCATAACGTACATTTCCGATTGCTGTGCTCAACCTGACAACAGGCATGGCTTCAAACAGGCCTGTCCACGAAAGTCTTTCCACTTCTAGATCAACTAACATCTCCCGCTAAAGTACATGTTGCACACAGGAATAGGGAGCCTGTCAGAAATATGGCCGTCTGAAGTCAAGCAGACCAGACGCGTAAACGTGTAGGAAATGTACACCGGCGTCTAGCGTTCATTAAATCATGTGTCCTCTGTCAGGCTGCATGCCTTTTCATCACCCTGCAGTCAGGCCATATCTGCCTGTCTGTCTGTCTGCAGACATGAGGGCGCATGTGTAGGCTGTGTGTATGTGTGTGTGGTGTGTGTTCTGTGTATATGTATGCAGCAAACATTTCCTCCTTGCTTTGTCTTCTCAGGGCTAGGATCGCTTCCATTCTTGAGAAGACGACACCTTTTTATTCATACATTTTTTATGACGTTTGAGGGACAACTTTTTGGGGGATAGAAAAGAAGGCAAAACAGAGACAGTTACATGCTCTGAAAACAGACGAGACCCTCTCCATCTGTCTGTGTGATTGTGAGGCACAGGGAGCCGTGTGGTGGTTTTGCTGGAGGGGGTGAAGGGAGCGAAGACAGAGGGGGCAGGGAGAGAGTGGACAGGCGTGAGGGCGGGGGTTCTGTAAATAGCCCACCCTGCATTAAGAGCTGGAATGCAGGAGGAGAGCTGTGCTGTGTAGTGGCTTTGACCTCACCAGCTTGGACACACAGCTCACATTTCCCAAACCACAAAAAAAACGAGAATCTGTTTCTCCACTTCATTCAGGTCAAATCTGATCTGATCTTGCTGGCAAGGCACTGCCACCCTTGCAACCACACTGCCAGGCAGAGTCAAAATAAGACAAGTCAACTCTATCAGAGCACCGACTCTGTTTGGCTGTATCTCTCTTAACAGATACACCTAATGTACCATCCAAGATCAGTTTGGGGATTGGAAATAAAGCTGTATTGAACAGTATGAAATCTGAGATTTGAACATAAATCTGTTTCAGAGACTAGAGTTAGTTGCCCGGCATGTGTATGTGTGCAGGGCATTATGTGTGTGTTCGTGTGTATGTGTGTGCTGGAAGTAGGTCATTGATTTGGAACTTGGACAGTGATTATGTGCTGGCCTAGAAATGGTCTAAAATCGGCGATCTCGCATACCAAAACAGATTTTTATAAGTGTCAGTTATTCAAGGTCAGGACAACAAGTCAACTGATAATGGATTGCAGACATGTTTCAAATCCAACACGCTGGTTGCTCACACTATTGATTATGTACACAACAAACTGACAATTTGTTTTGTTTACGATTTGTATTACCACACTGAAGATGTACCCTGTTAAAATTACACTAATACTTGTATCGTATTCTCTTCATAACCTACTTCTCAAACATATTTGTCATATTGTGTGACAATATCACACATATTAGGATTTGTCTTACTCTCCTCGCATGCGGGAAAGCTCTGTTCTGTCATGTTGGCAAATTCCTTGACGAGGCCTTCATATTCTCACCGAGAATCCGTTTGAACCAATAATGCAAATATTCATGGCCTTTAAATAAGCGGAGACATGATCTAATCCTCCTCTGACACAAGGTCGCAGCCAGTCATATACTCTGGGAACACATGTAAAAGGCAGTTAACATCATCGCTGTGCCAGGGTAAGTCTTCCACTCAAAGCCGGAATGAACTGTCAGCTTGCATCCTGACTCTAACTCTCTCTCCCTGTGATGGGTTGAAGCTGGTGCTGTAGTATACTCTGTGGATTTGTCCGCTTCCCCTCGAGGGTGAAAGCACTTGCTCTTGTTTAGTTTTTTTTTCCATGTAGCTCAGTCTAGATGCACTTTGTTACTGTATTTACTGAATATTGCAGCTGGACCTCCGGGGTTGTGTTCGAATTGGTTGGATGGGGTTTAAAGGGCCATGTCTGCACTTCCTGTTGTGTCTGGCACTGCGTGCTTTGGAAGTAAACATGGGAACATGCTGGTGTATGTGGAACGCACGCAGTGTCTCCCTAGTCTGCAGTTCCAGACTTCCATGGCTCGCTGATGTACGCATTTTGCCCGACACTGAGCAGGCTAGGGAATACCTCCCATAACAATATCACGCAAATTGAGAAGTTAATAGGAGTAGTCTGTTTGCATATATCATCAGTGGTTTGCATGGGAGCAATACCAAAATGAATAGCAAGCATGTTGCAAAGTACCCGTCTCTACTACAAGCCTCACATGAGAGCAACCTCGTTTTCACAATATGGCCTCTGTGTAAACGATCCACCGCTGCGTTTGCATTTGTTCGGGCACAGGAGCAGCAGCCACACACAGACACAGAACAGAATCCGATCAAACATGACATCACCCCGCAACAGCTGCAGGCTGCGGTAGAGAGAGAGAGAGAAAGAGGGAGGAGGGGGAGAATGGAAGGGAGGGCTAGAAAGAGAGACAGAGAGAGAGCACAGAGAGGGAGAACAATTGACCAGAAGCGACACGAAAAGAGAGGTGACCTGATTGCTCAGCTGGCCAAGAGCTGGGGAAGGAAACAGCAGCAGAGAAGCCTGGTCCTCCCTGTCTGGCCTGGGTAGCTGGCTCTTTTAGTGGGCTCCTTCTCCAGTGGGTTCTCCCCTCCTACTCTATCCCCCCCCCAACCCTATTCCCCACCCCTCACCGCGCTGCTGCCTGTCACGGCTCACTACATCGGAACAAAATGATCATCTTGCACCTTCTCGTGAACATGGGTCATCATCACACCCATGCAGGAACTGGGCCCCTTCTGTTAGACAAGGGATACAGAGATCTTGAAGGAGGAAAACGTGGAAGAATTGAAAACACTATACTGTTGTTTTTTCCCTTTTTGTTATTTAGTATTTTCACCCTTCTGAGGTTTCACAGTTAGAAGTCAATGTTTTTGAATTTATTTAGTTTCACAGCTTCAAGAAATTACCGAACCCGCAAACATTTATCTGAGTATATTTTTTACATGTTGGGTACCTCTTTCACAATTCCAGTGGCTGTGAATGTAATTAATTCTTATCGCAATCATCGTAATAGCTTTCCAGATCAAATACCCAGGAGCGGTCCTAATAAAATAATCAATTTTAGCAAAAACAAACACTCTAATACTCCCCATGCTACCCACACCCCCCGATATCTCTCCCTCCCTCCTTGGATTGGGCTTTGGCCCGGAGAGAAGAGAATGGTTGGAAAAACAGAAAACAGAAGGACCTGTGCCCCATTTGCATACCCTTTTAGCATGTGGTTGAGAGAGCCTTTATTAAAACTCCCCCTGTGGGGGTGGCCCCACTGTGGGTATATGTATGTGTGTGTGTGTGTGCGTGTGTGTGTGGGGGGGGTCACGCAGGCACCATCTGAGCTGGGAGACAATGTTTCTACTCCAAGGACAGGGTGACTGCGAAGACACTGTTAGCAACAGACCACCATGCCCGCCAATCTCCTTTCATGGCAAGCAGGGGGCCCTATTACTAAACAACCAGGGCTGTGGGGAATGGGAATACCAAGATGGCATCCATAATGACAGAAATCTTAAACTCGACTAAATCTACAGCTTGTTGATACCTCCATTGTACCCTCATCAGAACACACTTAATAATTAATGATGCGTAAAGAACACACTGGTGCGTTGTCGAGTGTACTGTCACACACTCACAGGGGCTGAACCAGGTTAGCCCAAGCTGTTAAGTATCTGTTCAGCCAGGCAAGGCAACTTGTGGTTTCTTATGTGTTACTGAGGTGTCTTCCATAATGAACCTATCTAGTGGAGAGAGACCACAGCCTCCCCCCCCCCCCCCCTTACCTGGCTAGAAGGTTGAGGCGTTAGCATGCGCGTTAGCCTGTTAGCTCGTGTAATGAGCCATTCACAAACCATTCCACAACAACACGGCACTCACTGATTCAATGGTTTGCTACAATCAATTATCATACAGCAATCTAGCCACCCGCCACCCCTACCCCTATAATTTGTTGTAGCCAGGCTTTTATTCCCCCTCAAAGAATTTGTTAGAAATGTTGACAAAAAATTAGTTAACAAAAGCAGAAATTTCTCGTGCTGCTTATGAAACAAAAAAACTCCTTGCTTTTTGCCTGGTTCTTAGTTCTCCACCTATACATTTTGCTAAGCAGAAGAAGCTGGGAAGGGGAAGGGGGGGGGGGTGAAGAAATATCACAGATGTTGGTCTGTTGGGTCTGCAGACCAACCTTTACTGGTTTCCTCAATCTGCTTTGCTGAGGCCTTTCCAACATGACAAATGACTCTTGCTAACCTAATTTCAACTGTGGCGTTTGAGGCCTCATGCTTGGCGGTCAGAGGCATTCCCTCAGACGTTGAGCAGACTCCCTCAAGTCGCCCTCGTCTGACAACCTTTATTTCTGCCTGTCCATGACCTCTTCTGACTTTGGTAAATTAGGTTTAACAAAATCAACTCCAAGCAATTTGTTTTGCATTCATTTTCCAGTCTTCAAAATGCATATGTAATAATAATACTTGTAATGCAGTGAACCTATTGGGTAATGCTTCCACTACCCCAAGGAACATTTTATTTTTGTGTTTTTCTGTGTGTCTGTGTGCTTTCTGGGTCACTCCACAGGGCCAGTTGTCAGAGTTAGGCCAGAATGGAATGGAAACAGCAGGGCTAGGGTTTCAACCTGTGATACCACCCAGCAACGACTGGCCTTTGGCAGGGACAGGGGTCACAGTTGTGTGGCATGCCAGACGAGGGCCTCTGTCCTCACGCTGTCACTCACTCCAACCGTCCGAACCCCCACCCCGATCTGGCTGAAGACAACGAGTGGAGGGGGGGGGGGGACTGGGGACTGTTGTAACCTTATCAGGAGTCCAAACGCAGGCTTGCAATGATGCGCTTGGCTGATAAAGGCCAGGAAGTGGCGGAGTGTCTTTGATTATTTCGGCCTTTTCTATTTCCCGAGGGTCATTTGCTGCCCTGATCTTAGCCGAGAGTATGGTGCACGAGAAGGTAGCTTTGATTGGTTCCTGATGTGTAGACGGCAGCTCTGGTCCCTTGGGTTCACACCAATTTATCCTGGGGATATTAAATGACCTAATGGCTGTATTATTTAGACAGGATTAACCCATCCCAATCTCCATCCGTTTGTTGAGGCGTTGAGCCGCTGATCATCTGGGGGTGTCTGGATATGAATAGATCACCCCCAGTGTGTAGCTCTGTCCAATCCTCCATCATTTACTGTGAAAGACCTACATAACCCGAACCCCTTGCAAACAGCCAGCTGTTTGTAGAGCGTGGTTATGGTGGTAGGTTTTTTATTTCATCCTCCATTGTTGTGAAGATAACTGTTAGCAGGAGTGGTCAGATGGATTTTCAATCTCTGGGATTGCAATATCTGTGTGTAACAGTGGGCTGAGATGTAGGGCTGTAAAACTGGCTTGTATTAGCTTGGGCCTCTCTCTTTCTCTCTCTGCTCTCCCTCTCACTTCCCCCAACAGGAACTGGCTAATTTCCTGAACTTGATATACCATTTGGTCCACACAGAGGGGAAACATCTGAGTGAAGATCTCAGAGAATTCTTCAGTTTAAGGGGCTTAATGAGTGTTCCAAACTTTGGGTCAACGCATTTTAACGTTTTACATATGTCACACGTTTTCTTTTTCGGTGTTTGAAGCCTCCTAAAAAGGAAGAGCACGCACTCAGGAAATGAACATTTCACAGGGAAGAAGAATGTTTTTTTTTCAACACGCACATTCACTCTTTGACTTATTAACCACCAATTCCCTAGTTTTCTTTCTCTAACGTTGTAAAAGGACATCAACTCAGGTTCACATTCATATACGAAACAACCGTCCATGTGACCCCGTCAGTCTTTGGGAGGTAAAGCCTTGTCACAGATCGATCCCAGCACATGAGCAGGGAAACTGTATATGTTTCTCTAGCGCTAGGGCCAATATGTCAGAGGTCGCAGTGTATTCCTAGCTTTTAGCTGAAGGTCATTGCTCAGCCCGACATGCTGATTGTGGTTTGAGGTAAACCCCCCCATCCCCCCTGCATCTGTCGGTCTGACCACTGGCCTCCCCCCATCCCTGTCCCAACCCTACCCCCTCTCCCGGTGGTCCTACAGGATGGCGTTGCTGCTGAACATCCCTCATTGATCCTCCAGGACCCTGGCCACTCTGCCGCCAATACAGCCTCGAAAACCTGAAAGGAATAGCTTAAGTTGTCCTTCTGGTCTGGAGTGATGTGTGTGTTATCTGTATGTGTTTGTGTTCTTGTGGCCTATGTGTGTGGATGTTGGTATTTTTGTGAAGCCAGGGTAATAAGAAAAGAAAAATATCCAGACAAAGCACTCGCCTGCCTCTGATGCACAACTCAAGCATTAAACTTGCGTGGAGTATTACTTCAAGTTATTGATCTGAAGCCTTTTCTGGAGAGAGGGCAGTGTGCAAAATCAATGCTTTATTTTCTCCTAGGCTACCGTTGTTCATGCTTGTTTTTGTCGATGTGCAAGAAAAAAACTTAAATCCCTGCAATCAGTGCAATACCCAGCAATTTTTTTTAGGCACCAGGTATCAGATCAGATCAGCAAAAGAAATCAGATCATATTGTTTGCTTATGTCTGTTATCTTTGACTGATGTGTATGAAGTTTGTTATTCATGGTGTACAGTGGTGGATAGATGATGATGTCACTTGCATTGCCAAAGTCAGGTTTCAAAGGAGCCCTCCATGTCTCTATCTGCCACACAGAGGAATGTTCGGGAAACCTCGCCTGTGCGTGTGTGTGTCTGATCCGTGCATGTCCCTAAGTAGAGAGAGAGAGAAAGAAAGAGAGGAGGGGGGGACCAGCGAGCAGCAACATGGCCGCTGACAGGCGATGCCTGTATGTGCGGGTTTGTAACACTAACGAGGGCCATTGTGCCCGTGGTGAAGGTTAACTTTCTGATTCTGAGAGGCAGGAAGTGTTAGCCTGCCCTCCCCTGCACTTTTCCTATCCACAGCCTCTGCCAAGTCTCAACAGAACAATTCAGACCCTGTGACCGAGAGCGAGGGGAAGAGGGAGGGAGAAAGAGAGAGGGAGAGGAAGGGAGTGGGGGGGGAGACAGACAGACAGAGGGAGAGAAGTCCAGTCCTGCAGGGTAACGTCAGACTCTAGCTGTTATGCAAGTGTTCCATTTTTTTGTTGTTATTCTCACCCGGGATTTTCATACAGATTGCTATGAAGCAAAATATTGATGTAGAGCAGTCCCTTTTTCTACTGAAGCAGAATCCTTGTAAGGTAACCCAGATGCTTTCTGTTCTGTGCTGGGGTTTTGAAATGATGGAAGCTGATGGAAGTGATCCGCAGGTTGGAGATTGTACACACCTTCTTGATATTTGGTTCCCCCTATGATCCTTATTCATGGACACACACATACACACACCTTCATGTACACACACCTATCACAGCTCCTTATGGCCAATCAGAGATTACATCTTTGTTAAATTATCCAGGAAATTGTTTGTGGGGCACTGATAACACAGGTGTTTATATGATAATAGTGTCTGGAGGCTGGTTAGAAAGGAAACAATAAAGTTATTAAAGTGTTACAAGATGACGTTGGGATTTTTGTCCACCCCCACCTTCTTCTCAAACTCCACAGAAACAGTCTGGGCTGGACTTGATGCTGCTGTTGATATCCATTATTTAGTCCTTTTTTGCCTGTCATCAGTGTATCATCTATTCAATGATACACTTATGATGCACGTCCTTGGAATATCACTGATATTTACTGTCATGGAGGATTAGATGTTGTCGTATGGGTGGTGGGGAAATTTACAGCGGCTGCTCACAGCTGGTTTTCCTCCTGAGGTATTTGTGTATTGACTTACACAGTAGTATCTCTTCTGTCAAATGTCATACTCATCTAAGTCCATTATTACTAGTTAGTTGTGCGTCAAGTTGTATTCTGCCAGCTCAATCTTTGTGCTTGTGTGTTGGCTCAACCTACAGATGTGTAGGCTTCTCCATCAGTCCTGACTTATCTTTGCCCACTCCTTTCTCCCATCCTCTTCACATAAAGTGTATACACTTACCTTTGACTTCCTTAATTTCGTGGTTGTTCGTCGGAGGAGTGGTTGAAGTGTAAGACAGGGGTTTAAACAAAGATATCCGTCCACAAAGGTGCCATAGCTCTTTTGACCCTGACACATCTCTCCCACAAATAGAGGGTTGTGCACAGCGGGCGGGCTCGTGGAGCTAGCTGCCTCTGTTGGTAAATAATGAACAGGTCTCACCTGGTGGTATCTCTGGGTAGTGCAGTTGAAACCTCTTTCTCCATTTTTTCTCTTGATGAATGTGTGTGCTGTGTGCAAGAGTGGGTTGGATATACAACATGAATCAAAATTCTCCCACAGTCACATTTTTTGCTGTGTTTTCTTTAACCTTTCTATATGTGATGTCCTCTTGTGTAGTAACCTCTAAAGGAGGCATCTGCTGGTGTGTGCGAGAGTGGGGAGCATCTAAGAGCCGTGTTGGATTTGGCCACATTCTGAAGTGTTTAATTCTATAACAAGGTGGATAATGAGCCTAACGTTTCATGTATTTAGCTGGCTGCCAGTGGTGTTTACTCTTGAATGACACTTTCCCAGCAGTTGTTGTCCTTTTTTGAAATGAACAAGGGGGAGAAAAGATCCCTGATAGAGACTTCTCTTTCTATCAGAAATGGCTATCTCATTAAAAATACATGGGGTGTATTGAGCTGAAGTACACCAATTAAGCCTGGATTTCTATAAAAACTCCTGGTGCTCCGGATCAGCTCGAAATGACTGCTCATGGGCCCAGATTAGATTTAATACCTTTTACCACAGCCCTCTGGGAGTTACAGCACTCAGTTCAGAAATACTCAATTCAGAAAAAATAAATATTCACCATTACCTCTTTTTCATTAGATGTTAATAGATGATTGCCATTCTCATATTCACGAAGGTTGCAAGAGTGTGTACCCTGTACACACTCATGCAAACTACTATCGAGGTAAGTTGTACGGAGAGAGTAGCATTGAAGCGGGAGTCGAAGATTGTGGGTTTTTTAATGTTTATTTCTGTGACTTAACAATCTCTGTGCAATGTGCCTCCGCACAAAGGCGCAGGGAGCTCAATGCATTGTTTGTTGTAGCAACATGCTGTCGGTGCTGTGAAGGGGTTTTGTGGTGCTCTCGGTTGTTTTCATAAGGTTAGTGTTGTGTTGTCAGGGAAGTGCTCTGAGTTGAAGAACACACAGCAGACTTCACCCTCTGTAGTTCAGTCATTGAGTAACTAAACCTTATGAATGGCTTCAGTACTGGTGCAAAGAGTCAGTACTATCTTTGGTATTCCACAGGAATAACGGTAATGGGACTTAAAGCAAGGTGCTGGGTATTTTTTACCTGAAACATTTAGTTTTATAGATAAACTCCCATCATCAAATCAATACAATGCCTCTGTTTTCTTTTGTATATCAGTTCTCACACACAGCCCTCAAGATAAACAGATCAACAGTCTGTTTATATTGGGCGGAGGAGGATAATTGAAACTGAATTGAAACCAAGTCTGACAATTTGTAAAACTCAGTATTCATTTGGGCCTATGCTCTCTGTGGGAGTTTGGGAGTCTATCTTTGTTGCTTTGTAATAAGCGGTGGAAATGAAGACTGTGCAAGCCACTCCCTCTCTTAGTCTTTCAATACAAACACTCCACCATCCACTCTCCTGCTTTGAATCCTGATGTTTTACACAGACATTTACATTACATTTAGACATTTAGCAGACGCGCTTATCCAGAGCGACTTACAGTAAGTACAGGGACATTCCCCCCGAGGCAAGTAGGGTGAAGTGCCTTGCCCAACACAACGTAATTTGGCACGGCAGGGAATCTATCCGGCAACCTTCTGATTACTAGCCCGACTCCCTCACCGCTCAGCCATCTGACTCCCTTGACCTCCTGATCTTACCTGACCTCCCCACATACATACTTGTAAGGTGTTTTACTTATGGCTGTATGGCAAAACAAGTCATGATATTGTCACAACATATGTGTATCAGGTGTGGTTGCATTACTCATCAGTGTCGCTTCCTCCCGATCTTGCCTGAACTGGGGTTTGAACATGGGTTGTCTGACTTACAATGCAACCTCCTCCATAAACGCTGCTTTAACCAGCTACGCCACCAAAAAGCTTTGATGGAGGGGGTGACGGTATTTATACTAAGGAGTGAGTTTTAACCAGTTCAACTTTTAAAGTTTTTTCATTTCTTTTGGTGACAGGTAGTTAAGACTCCCTGCTCACTGTGTGTCTGCTGGATGATAAGGAAGTTACATTATCTAAAGAGAGCATGTAATACTTGGAATGGTTCATGTTTTAATAGTTACTGTAATTGTTATAATTTTGATTTTTATTATCAGCATCTGCTCCTCCAAGTCCTCAGCAAAATACATATTGTCAGTTGTGTTTATCTGGCTGTCAAAATGTGCAATTTATAGAAAACTTTGGAATTTCCCTGTGAAAAATCTTGGATAGGCCACTGGTTTGGAACCTTACTTGGGTAGGAGAGGGGTGGAACTGTGTAGATATGTCTCCTTTCCTAGAACTGTTAAGATGAACTCTCCATACCTCTTCCTAGAGAAACCCATCTAAATGGAAAACACATTGTCTTTGTTATTCGCCAAGCTAGGACTGAAGGCAGTTGCCATGGTTACTGCCATCCGAGGCTGAAGCCTAGTTGAAGGCCAGAGGAACAAGAAATATGGTGGCTTCTTATGGAGGGACTCCACTAGCAGCCCTTACACTGTCTTATTGCTGCTGGTATTTTCAAAAAAGGTAACAAAAAAAAACGATCTCAGAAATAAAAACACTACAGATGCTTCGAAGCAAAGCTACCACTGACATAAAGATGAATCACACACATTATGTTATTATTATAAAGGATGCATAGGTTAAAGCTAAACCCAAAAATATATATATCAAAGGAAGTCAAAATGGCAGTTAAAAAAGAGCGTTGGGGTGTTTTTTGTCTTTGCTTTTACCTTTTAGGAGCTTGTGAGGAAACTTCCAGCGCTGGCAAATAAAAATGCAGATTGTCTACACAGCATGTCGTCCACCCTGGAGAATCAGCCCTGAATACTAAGCAGGGAGGAGCTCCACAGTGATGGCTGTTTATGTATTTCTGAGTGAAAAATGGCTCCACTTAATTCATTCTCACACAGACCTAAATGTAGGTTAAATTATCGTTAAATCTCTGAAAGAGTGGCGTAGTGCAGGTAAACGATTTACGTCCACAGCTGATGAGCGTTAGCCGGAACACACTGGGAATCGGAGACAAGGTGCCTTTCGGAGACTGAAAGACACATAACTAATAATAGAGGAAGTGGTCACGAGGGACTCCTCTCATTTCATTGAATCATGTCAGATAGTAATTGGTTTACCTAATACAAAGCTCCATGTTTGGGATCTTTAAGGGGTAAACCAAATTACCACAGGGCCAGCCTTCCAGAACGCGGCACTGCTGACCCCCCCCACATCCACCCTCCCACCCCCCAAGCTGAGGGAATGCCCGAGTAAATGGCCTGGCTGTTCTGGTCCCTAGAGGTGTTTAGTGCGTGAAGAGGGGTGTGTGCTCTATGTGTATAGTAGTTGTCTGTTCGACACAGAGTGGAGCTGGTTTTGTGAAATGGGCATGTGCAATTGTCTAATAGGACAGAGTGTTTGATCATGTCTGGAGAGTGCTAATTTTCTACTGTGTTGATATTTAGTTTGGCTTTGATACAATTATAATTATTTTAGTATGTTCAGCTGTTATAAAGGACAGTCTATGGGGTTATTTCATGGGGGGGGGGGGGGGGTCTCTCTTTCTCACTCAGACTCACACACTATTGAAATGAATTGTCTGGATAATTCCCACGTTCATATGGTTGGCCTCTCATCAATACAGACCTGTACGAGACACGTGGAAGACAGACAGAGCTCTCGAGCGCCTGGCGTGAAGTCTACAATATCCATTTCTCCGTAGATCAAATAGAGATAGGCCCCGATTTGAATTTAAATCTGCCCAAGGAATCATCTTCACTCTGCCAAGGTTGAATCATGCATAGAATCTCTCGATTTGAGCAAGGCTTTGGCTCGATATTATAGAACATCATTTGTATGTTAAAATGGTGGCGGCCATTGTTTGCATAGGTGTTTGTATATGTTGTTTTGAGGTAAGGGTCTTTCAGATGCCCAATAATGTGCCTGGGTGTCTATTGACCAGTAGCATGGACAGGTCAGTCGAGGCATGGTCTCTGGCTATTGTGTTAGAAGAGGGGGAGGCTGCTTTCCATTCATTGTGGACTAATCTCATTAGAGAAGGATCCCAACAGTGAATGAGCCTGAGAAACTGACTTACCAATTGACTTACTATGTATCCCGCCTATCTCAGATACTATATCCGTTCCACACTCACAAACATGGACACAAACACAGACACACAACACACACGTTAAACCCCACTGCCAATGAAAGAGGTGGGGGTCTCTTGTAATTATAGACAGCAGTTTTGAAAGAAAAGTTTTTATTACTCTTAATTAATCATTTTAATTAACCGACTGCCTATCTCCACTTTCTAGTGGATCATTTAATTAGCTGTTCCAGACTTTGGAGTCGTATCATGCTGTATGTGCGTGCACCAGCGTTGTGTGTCTCTTTGGCAACTCGCATGTATCACCATGGTAGCCTTAGCTAGTCTCATGTGTCTTATTCTGGATCACACTACCTTTGTGCTTGACAAATGACAGATTTGCATAGTGGCACTGCTTTGACAATTCAAGGCTTGCAGGAGGAAAATGCAAAAGAGCTGATCTGATTTACACAAAGACAGAACATCCATGGTTGGCTCTGGGTGCTGTGTGGATCTCCTGGCCTGCTGGATACCCTGTGTGTTGGCCAGGTGACTGTGACAGGGCCCTGGCCTCTGCGGTAGCACACAGAAGGGCAGGCCACTGCAGAGAAAGATTCATGACCTAGCCAGCCCCGTAATTGCTGATGGTTCAGCAGTTTTTCAGTGGCTGGAAACAGGAGGACATGGGATTTCTCAGCTTTTCCTCTCACTCTCTCTCTCTCTCTCTCTCTCTCTCTTTCTCTCTCAGCACCACGCGCTCCATTCCCCTGGAAATGTGCCTGCTGGCGAGTGTTTACGTCCTCCTGTCAGCTCACCTCGACACTCCTCACGGACAATGTGGCCTTCCCACAGAGCCAAGCCCTCATGTATACCGATGACTTGAACACACAGCCAACAGGACTCTCAACTTATGGAATCGATTGTTTGGAGGACAAATATGTTGGCCAGACACTATAACATAGATAGGATGGGATGATTGAAGCACCCTTCAGAGACCTGCTTTGAAACGTTTATGACAGTTACTATGCGGCCTGTGCAAGTGTGCACACGTGTGTGGCGTGTGATCGCCGGCAATTATTACCGTGCGGCGCTATATTTGTTTACAGTGTGTGCATGGGGCTGCTCATGTCGCTTAGTTTGACAGTTTAAGTCTTGACTTACGTAAGGGCCCAAAACGCCCGCTTCATCCTTAGCATACAATATTCATCAGCTGCTATTTTTAGCCGAGCGTAAGATTATATAAAATGAGACGTACGGTTTTGCTAGCATGTGATGCGCGTTGCGAAGATGGGGCAGATGCTGTGCAACCAGCACTGGGTATTTTGCGCCACGGCACACATTAAGCACAGAAAACAAACCTAACAAAGAAAAGCAGTTTTCATAATATGAAATATTTTATGTGCAAAGTGAGAGAAAAAGATAAACATAAAGCTGCATGGAAAAAAAGATTGTTGCATACTGCTTGATTGAGGATGCCTTGCCTTGAGAATCCCCATCATTTTTTTCCTCCCCTAGACACACATTGGCATTCTTTCAGCCCTGCACGTTGAAAATGAGAGGCTTCCTGATTCGTTTACAGAAGGACAATCAAAACATGGCAGCCAGCAATCTCTGGCAAATTAGAGGGGGCCGTGCACCTCAGAGATGGGGTGAGGGGAAGGTGGCAGCATGTCTGTTGCCTTGGATTCATCACATGCCTGTGTAGACACCCCCCCACACCCCCACCGCCTCCCCATCAACATGACCCCCGCACGCCTCGATAAGGAAGATTTGTGGCATAGATTTATGGCGGCCCCACACTGCCTATCCTTTAAATCAGTCCGTCTCCCACACGCTGCAATCCCCCCCCCCCTTCCATTGGATCAAGCATCCACCCATCTGGTAATGCGTTGTCATTGACCAATTAGGGGAAGCCAGATCAAACTGTAGTGTGGACGGCTCCTCTCAGCCCCTTTCTAAGCACTCTGCTTTTTTTAAATTAAGTACATTTGTGGAATGAGAGGTTCTGTCTCTGGAGAAGACTGGGAGCTGCAGATACTGGCCTGCGAGCATAACTTCTCTCTAACAGCCCAGCTAGATTCTTCACCACATGTCGAACACACGCTGGATTCTTCAACGTGACCGCTTGTCTTCCTTGTGTGGAGGAAAGATCATGTTGTTGCTGTCCTTCTCTTGGCAGGTTGAGCTCATACACTATTAAAAGCTTGCTCGCTTCCCATTCACTGAACTGCAGGGCAAAGTCACAATGGGCCAGAGGTCCCACAGAAACCCACAATGGAGAGAAGAAGGTTTCAGGCTGGACATCCCTACATTCACCCCCTGCAATAATGCCCCCCCACACACACGCGCATAACACCAAAGACAAAACCCGACCAACACACACCGTCCTAACACATACTCAATCCTTGTCACTCTCTCACCACACAGACACTCACTCTGACACATATTTTCACACACAGCTGCACACACACACAACACACACACTTGTACTTATGTTCTCCTCTTAGCCTTCTTTGAATTCCTCTCCATGTATCCAGCAGTTCGGCTGTCACTCCCCCCAGCACTATCAGTATCCCTCCCTCCCTCCCTCTCTCTCTCTCAGACCTCATAATGGCTTCTCTTGGGTAGAGGCAGCGGCTGCTGCTATTTCAAAGTTTTAGCTGGCAGGATTAAGCAAGGTATGTAGAAAATGAACAGCCACTGACAGGAGGACACATGAGCTGAATGCATAACAAACCAAGAGACTGGCAGAATGGATCAGGGGTTGGGGGGCCCTCATGCACACGCACACACTACACTCACGGCAAGTTATCTCAAGGAGTGCCAGTAACAGGCACCAACAATATCATTCACCTACAGGGAAAATGGAAATAAAACTCTATTTGTCCTCCAATCCAGCAGCTAGTGAAATACGGTTGTTTCAGTGTGAGTTACTGCTGCATTGGAAACACCAGACACCTTATAAGTTCCAACGATATGACCAAGCATACATGGTAAGAACATGGAATTAAAACAATCGCTTTTCTGGTGGAAGGAAAGGTGTTTGTACTGATTCGGTCCGCGTGGAGCTGGCAGTGTGATCGTGGCAGCTATGTCTGCAAGAGAGAAAGAGAGAGAGAGAGAGAGAGAGAGAGAGAGAGAGAGAGAGAGAGAGAGAGAGAGAGAGAGAGAGAAAGAGAGAGAGAGAGGGAGAGAGAGAGAGAGAGAGAGAGAGAGAGAGGCATTGCAGGGCTGCTGGTGGACTGGAGCGTAGAGCGTCGGGAGCTACAGCGCCAACTAGCTCTGCTAGGGCTGTTGGAAGTGACGCACAGTCATGTGGCTCATCTGTGCTCTCTGCTGCTTCCACCGCCTGGGGGGAATTGACCCCCCACACACACACTCCTCGTCTTTTTCTTTCTCCCTCCCCCTCCTGCTATTAGAGGAGGGGAAGGAAATGAAGAAAGTAGCTGCTCAGTAAAAGGTTGCAGAGGGCAGGGGGAGAAAGAGACAGAGACAGAGAGAAAGGAAGAGGGGGAGGAGAAAGACAGGGAGAAAGATCTTTCTGATTCTCCTGATGACACCATGTGGTTGGCCAAGGAGCAGACTGGCCGCGCTGGCCCCACCCACCATAGTCGTCGTCCCCCCACACCCCCGGGTGTTGGGTGTCTGAGAGGGGGGGGTTTCTTGCAGGGGGTGTTGGGGTGGGGGGGTGGGGGTTCTGGGTGAATAAAAACCGCCCCCATCTGCCTTTATCCTCCTCTCTCCCAGCCGGAGATCGCCCTCTGAGACTTGGTGAAACGTTACACTTGGTTAGGGAGGAGATATTGCTTAGTCCCCTCTGTGATCCCAACCCTCTGTTTTTTCTCTTTCTATGGAGCGGGTGGGGGGTGACTTCTCCACTCTCCCTCCCTCCCTCCCCACACTACCATGCTCCCTTTGCTTTTGCAATCACGCTGCAGATGTGCCTGATGGCTGAACAATCTCTGTGTACCAAGCATGAGGCTCCCGCAGGAATCCAGGAGACTTGCTTATGTGAGCTGTCATGAAAAAATAAAAGGGTGAGGGGGGGGGGGGGGGGGGTGGCAGGGCAGGTGGGAGAGAGAGAAAAGAGAAAGAGAGGAAGGGCAGAAGGGATAGTGAGTGAATGTGGGTCTGCATGAGAGAGAGAGGCAGAGCTAGAGATGGAAGCATGGAGCGACGAGGAGGAGGCGGGGGAAGAGGGATGGGTGGGGGGGGGTTAGAGAAAAGGAGATGGAGAAAGACAGAGGGGAGAGTGGGAGATCAGTGAACAGCGACCAATGCAGCAGGGCTCCTGGATCGGCTGGTGTGTGTGTGTGCCTGTGTGTGTGCGTGTGTGTGCGTGTGTGTGCATGCATGCGAGCGCACGGGGACATGCTCACGGTTACAGCTGGAGTTTGCAGACCAACCACATTAAATAAGAGAAATCCATTCCCAAGCCTGTTAAGGAGCCATATGGGGAGGTGTGTGTTGCTGCACACGCTGCTGGGAGTGTGTCCATACGTGTGTGTGTGGCGGGAGGGGGGCGTGAGCATGATGGAAAGGGAGAGTGGGGGAAGGGAAGACGAGGTGAAGGAGGAGGGGGTGGATGGGGCCCGCGAGAGGGAGGTAGGTAGTGGAAGGAGTTTGGACAGACAGGCAGGACGGCAGGCAGGCAGGCGGCTCATATATACTGTATACCCAATGGCAGAGCTGTGTGAAGCCTGCTGGGGATTATGGCACATTCTGGAAGGCAACAATGGAGAGCAGTGAGTGGAGTACACATTTCCATCCTCCTGCTTCTCCCTGCATAACAAACAATGCTTTGTCCTTGGTGTCTGGCCACTTACCAGGCGGAGAGAGGCAACCAGGCAGGCACCTGGAGACGCTCACTAAACAACCCACAGCGATAAGAGGCAACATTTCCCTTTAACGTCTGAATAATTAAAGCAGAGCTTTTGGCCCCCGCCTCCTTCCACACCCTGGAGAAACGGACCTACAGTGTATGCGAATGAAGGCTCATTAAAATCATCTGTACTCAGATACTTCCTCCTTCCTTTGCTTCCTCCTGCCTTTTAACACAATTAAGCGAGGGCTGCTAAAAGTCACTATGCCCTAGTCAGAGATCAGGACAAGTTCGTTATTACTCACTTCACCTACAGTAGCCTGACACGCCGGGCATTGCCACCTTGAGCTAGACGTCAAAACAGTACCCCACGAGGCGTTAGCGTAGCGCAGAGTTTCTCTGGCCAGACCACGGTGCTCTGTTTTAATAATGTCAGCAGTAGTTCAGGCTTTCGATTAGTGCTGTGTGTGTGGTGGGGAGACAGGGGGCTGTTAAAGTGTGGGGAGGGGGTGGCAGTGTGTGTGTGCGTGTGTGTGATTCATAGCTGCGCAGAGGTGAAACCCAGCAGTTGTGTTGTCATGGAGCACATTAAGGGCATCTGATGGTGTTGTTATGCTATCCTTATGATGCTGCTCTAGCACATTGGGGGAATGTGAGAAGGCGTGTGTGCGTGTGTGTCCCCGTGTACATGGGTATGGGTGGGTGGGTAGAGGATCCGGATTGTGGCCAATTAAACCCCCCAGCTTGGATCCAACAGCTTGGATTGGATGAACATGAGGTCTGTCCCTGGAAGAGCGAAGAAATCGTCCGCATTCAAGTGTCCCACGGACCAGAATGAGTGGCGTGTCTCCCCTTAGATGGCGTGGCCCCAGAGGAGCCTAGTTGTTTTGCTACACAAGCCATTTAAATGAATAAATTAAATGTGTTTACCACTACCCCCGTGCCTGTGACAGCTCTGCTGAGTGACTGTAAAGCTGGGAGGGTTCATGATCCATTTGTTCTGCTATGATGGCAGGATAAAGCTAATCATTGTCTACCTCTCCTCTACACCGCCCCCCTCCACCCACATCCCACCCACCCCCCCACCCCCCCGGCTCCCTTCCAAGATGTTTGAAGGTTTGGTTACCGACGTACTACGTATTCCCCAAAGAAGTAGCCGGAAAACCTGTGTAAAGGCAACAGTTCAAAGAACTGTATCCTGAAGATTGTGTGTTTGGGATTGTATTCTGTGTCAAACTCTCTAGTGTATTATCATCCTGCTTTGTCATCTTATTAAATCAGCATCTTGTTATCTGATTCACACTTAAAAAAACACAATCACGTAACAGGACAGTGCAGGGTTCAGTTGGTGACTTTGTCAGAATCAGGCAGTATACCCACTGGATCTGCGGAACCTGTGTGGAATCCCAGCTTCCAAGCCCAGGGGGTGGGGGTGCATGTAGCAATCTCAACAGCCCATTTGAAAATGTAGGCCTCATCTGTCAGCCAGCGGTAGGGAAAGCAGCCATGCAGAAGCCCACTGATTATAAAGAGATAATTTCACCCAATCCTTCATTGGCGTTCCATTGCCCTCACCACCGCCCTCTAATGAATCTGTTCCCAGCCTTCTCTTCTATACCAGTTTCTCTCTTTCTTTTACTCTTCTTCTTCTCCTCAGTGTGTAGAATTTCAGTTCCCCCCTTCAAAGCGGCAAGCTCTTCTCCTTTGTAAGAATCTGCACATTCTAACTTGTTGTACCGGCTCGCACTTGTTATTAATTAAGCTACATTAACCAGATTTTCCCCACACAAAACACTATTTAGGGGGATAACTAGCTGAATCAAGTCTAACAAGTTCACGCAAGGTAATGATGCAGAGAATATAACAAATGATAACCTCTACAAGATCGGAAATGGTAGATAAATAGAAGAAAAGATCTTGTAGTTGCATCTGTTCATCACATCTCTCAGACATAGAGATCCTTTAATCTTTAATTTGGCTCTTGTTAGATATTAAACATCTAACAGTAGACGTGTTTAATTACTGCTGGTAAATAACAATTGAATTACTAAAATGCCACTGTCCCGCATCTGCTCCTTAAATCTATCAGAACGGTAACAGCACAGAGATAGCAAATGTAATCTTAATCGTCTGAGCATGTGTCTGTTTAGTCTGTACTGATGTTTGACTTCGCAGGGGGAAGGCTTGGGGGGTCAGAGACCAGAGATATTTACATGTTGCAGAAAGGAAAGAATACAATGATGACTGGTACTTTGTGTGTTTAAACCAGCCCTCCATCTTTCTGTCTCAGTCTCGGTCTCGGTCTCTGTCTCTCTCTCCCTCTCTCTCTCTCTCTCTCTCTCTCTCTCTCTCTCTCTCTCTCTCTCTCTTTCTCTCTGCTGGAGGTGAGAGAGATGACGGAGAGAAAAGGATAAACAGAGAAAGAGAGAGAGGGCGGGGGGGGTTGTTAGAGAAAGCAGGGCGACTGGCTCATCAATAAGCACAAGGTCAGACAGGCACTGTTGGGCTGAGTGGGCCCTGTTAGCAAGCTGCAGCTGAGGATTTGTAGAGCTTGTAAAGGCTTAAAGCAACACCGCTCCGCCTCTTTGTGTGAGCACTGGCTGGAACTACAGAGGGGCAGAGAGACACCTGCTGGTGGCCAAGGGCCACATGGTCAGACAGGACTGAGTGTGTTAGCGTGTGTGAGCGTGTGTGAGCGTGTGTGTGCATGTGTGCGTGTGTGTGTGTGTGTGTGTGTGTGTGTATGCTGGCAGGGGGGTCTGCCACTGAACCGAGCTGTTTGTGGAATTTTGCATTGAGAGAAAGGCTTAAATGAGTAGTTCTCGCTTGAAAGGAAAGCCAAGTGATTCTGGGTGCTTTGCTTTATTAAATTGCATTTTTTGATGATGCGGGAGGAGACTTGTTTGTGGTGTTGCTAATTTAGAGCACACTGTCCATATGATACAGAATCAATATTAAATATATTTGCAGTGGATCCCAAAACTATTAGCTGTAATTTGGGTAAATTGCCTCCTCAATAAATCCTAAGCAAATACTTCCTCTTTTTGGTCATGAAACAGATCATCTCACTCTGCATATTGCTAAATACATATCACATATCAGATATGCCTTTTAGCCACAATGTCCTGTGAACCACCCCTGGCCACAAAGGAGTTAACAAACAAATATATTCCATCTGTGAAGAAAGGGAGAAAGAGGGAAGAAAAAAACAGTCATACAGTGTTGTTTTTTTTTCTTTTTTATGAGCTCTCTAATTTATGGAGAGGAATGCACTAGTGTGCCCTTCTCCCCCCTAAAGTACAGGCATGAGCAGCTCCAATAGGTAGCATAAAAGCTCTTTAGCTGTCTAGTGGAGTAGATTACTGGCCTGTCGTTAAATCTAGCCACAGACCCCTAAGTGAGCATTATCAGTATGGTGCAGCAGGCTGTCTTCTCTCTCTCTCTCTCTCTCTCTCTCTCTCTCTCTCTCTCTCTCTCTCTCTCTCTCTCTCTCTCTCTCTCTCTCTCTCTCTCTCTCTCTCTCTCTCTCTCTCTCTCTCTCTCTCTCTCTCTCTCTCTCTCTCTCTCTCTCTCTCTCTCTCTCTCTCTCTCTCTCTCTCTCTCTCTCTCTCTCTCTCTCTCTCTCTCTGTCTCTGTCTCTCTCTCCTCCCTCACTGTCAAAATACGCCCTTGTGGCACCAGCATTCAGTGTTCTGGAATGTTTCACTCCACGATGGTATTGGACAAAGAGAGGGAGATGAGTAAGGGAGAGCAAAGGAAGAATGTTAGGATGAGAAGAGAGTGATGAGGAGAGTGAGAAAGTGCACTGTGGGAGAGATGCACTGTGTGCTAGTGAAATAAAGCAAGAGATAGGGTGAGACAGGGGCGAGATAAGAGAGAGACAGAGAAACAGAGATAGAGGGAGATGGAGAGGCATCTCTCTGATATGTGTTTATTAATTCACTTGGCCCTCTGCTTAAAGCTGTGGGTCACTGTGAGTTATAGCCAGTGCGCTGAGTGTGATATTTATTTGACGTTCAATGCAACATTAAATCGGCTCCCTCAGGGTAAATTGATAACCTTTAATATAGGGCGTAATACTTTTAACTTGTGATAAGGCTGTGTGGCGCGTCAGATCACAGCCTATTGTTTGCGCAAGCCTTCCATAAAAAAAAATCCCTGAAAAAGCTCAAAAATCAACGGTGGTGTTTTGACTTCAGGTAGCCTAGGCTGCTGTGTGGCTATGGAGCTAGTTGGATGAAACACAAGTCTGGACTGAGGATATGGATAATTGTTACCTAGAGATTATATAATGTCAGAGTATTGTAAACATATCTTGCATGCCAAGCAAAGGTTCTCACTGTGAAAGATCTCTCTCGCAGACTCTGGCAGATATCTATCCTGTCTGCTATCTGGAAATAGCAGACTGGGAACCCTTTTTTCTTCTTTGCACATGCTAGTGGCGAGGTAAGCTTTAAATGTGATCAGGAAGAAGTATCTCCGTGGTCCACTCTCATTGGTGTGTGGCAGCCCAGTTGTGTGGCAGCGTTAGGGACAAGCGTCGAGGCTTGTTAAGGGTGTCACACCAGCTGCGAAGAATGTCATTCTTTAAGGTCTTGAGGTGCTTGCGACCTGCCAAATCAATAGTCTCCCCTGCTCCACTCCTACATACACACACACACACACACACACACTAACTTGTAATATCCTGTTTGGCATTGGATTGGCAGCAGAAGAACTTCCCTGTAACATGGTGTGCTTGTCTCTGTTCCAGAGCGCTCCAGTTTAATGGCTGGCAGGTAGAGGCCTAAGAGAGGCAATCAAAATGAACTCGATACCGTCGATGGACAGGCACATACAGCAGACCAATGATCGTCTGCTATGTATCAAACAGGTAAGTTGTCTAAAATTATTTCCGGCACTGCTATTTTGGTGTGTGTTTCCCTGGTTAGAGTTTCAGGAATAGTCACAACTACTGTACTAATTCGATATTTTTGAATGAGCTTTAAATTGTATTCTTCGAAAGTCACATGACAGGACACGTCACAGATAGACAGACAGACAAACAGACAGACAGACACACACAAACACTCACCCACACTGTGTGGCCTCCCTTCCCTCTGGGTTACTCTAAATGTTGAACTGTCCTTTCATCCTTTCATTAGCACTGCAGTGTGTGAGGCTCAGGTTGCCGAACAGGGTATGAGAAAGGACACTATTCCAGGATTCCTCCAGTCCTACCTCTCTTTCTGTCTCCATCCCTCTATCCACCTCTCTCATTTCTTCCACCTCACATCCACAGACACTACCCTTAGTTCCCCTCTTGACCCCTTTATCTCTGGGTGAATGTGGAACAAAATGAAACGAGCCTACCTGTATCAGTCCAGAGCTTGGGCTGCGTAACAAGCCTTTCTAGGCTTTGACGGACAGCTTGTTTGTTTTGTTCTGCCTCAGGGTTGTGTTCTTAGCTCTTGGCCCAGAAGAGTACAGTGAGAGGGATATAGGAGAGAGATGGCCGTATGTGTTAACACGTATGTGAACACGGCCAATTGGCGTCACTCCAATGGTGGAGTTCTCTGCTATTAGGTGGTCTGTTAAGGGCTTTAGTGTCCCCCCGGGGACTGTTGAGCAGGTAAAGATGGTGGGGTGGAGAGGGAGCGAGTAGAGGGGAGGCTCTACACGGTTATTGTGTAAGAAGGGTCAGCTGTAGGTGTTTCAGATAAGATAGAGATCAAAGGCAAAATAGTGATCTAATCTGAGTTTAACAATGCGTACACAAATACCTTGGAACACTTGGAATAATAGTATCAATTCCCAGTTATCCTCTAACACTTTTCAGTGCTAATACGAGTACATCCTCCAAATGAAAACACTCCCCCCAAATACGAGTAAACTCCCCCCAAGGATGACTTGCTCACCTCCCCCCGAATACAAAGACACGCTCCCCCAAATGGGAAACAAAATTACATGAAAACATTCCCCCCAGAGTTACATGCACCAGGATAGTTGTTTGGCTATCAATTTTTACATTTAACACGCAATTACTTTTGCATACTTTTTTTCCACATGCTTCGATAGCCAAACAACTGTCCTGGTGCACGTAGCTCTGTCATTATCGCATTTGGTACTTCTGTCGATCACTTTCTTATTTCCTGTTAGTTACTGTGCATCCAATCAGCGACGAAAGTGTTGTACCTACCCTTTTTGTTTGGAGTAAATGTAATTTTTTTTCACATTTGGGGGAGCGTGTCTTTGTATTCGGGGGGAGGTGAGCAAGTCATCCTATTTGGGGGGAATTTACTTGTATTTGGGGGGGGGGGGGGGGATGTTTTAATTTGTGGGATGTACTCGTATTAGTGGGTGTGTTTTGCACTTCAGGGCCACCGTAGATATCCCTATTAATAACAATGTATGACAGTTAATGGAGTATTGTTGTAAAGCATTCCATGAGGATATGGGGGAGGGGAGTCGCCTTACGCATTTTAACATAAATGTAACAATTCTCGTGTCAGAGGTCAGATGTATTAAACCCAACTCCCGAAACCTAAACAAACATCAGCTGGCGTTAGTGACTAGAGAAGGGGATCGTGGGTAAACACGTCACGTCGAGAAATCCACAGTTTCCGAAAAGGGCCTCGAGTTCATCTAATAAACGAATAAGCGACGGGTCATTCAAATGAGCCATGGAGAAGCCTGCACCCTGCTAATAGAGGCAGCTTTGTGCTGCAGACAATCAGGGTTTGGAACCCAGTACAATAAATACCATTTATGTCCTGCCAATTAGAGTTGCCGAGAACCCATTCAGCTAGCTCCCATTCTCCTCCCCTTACACAAAGATGATCATCGGGGGAGATCAGAACAATTAACTCACTATATCCCCCCCCCCTCCCCATGCTCCCCATTGCCAAATATCCAAGTCATTAAAATAATTAAGGAAATATTGTAAACCAATCCAGATGTTTGTTTTAATTGAAAGTGTGTGCATGCTGGAAATTTGGCGTCTTGAAGGCATCATTGATGCCAGTGCATCAGGAATATAAATGAAGCTTTGTATTTTCTTGTTTTCATAAAACTTGACAGGTTTGTCTGAATACACACAGTCAGTCAGGTGAACAGGGAATCAAATTGATTTGGTTGCTCAAATACTGAATAACTGACGAGTCAGATATTGACGTGTTGTAAATTGTGAGAGGTTTGTATGATTGTATCTAGGGTTAAGAGTTCAAAAATATAATGACAGCAATGTCTTCCCACTGAGCAGATGATTAAACAACTTAAGTTACACGTGAAACACTGTACCGTGAATGGTTCCCGAAAGTCTATTGGAACTTATTTCCCCTCTTTCCCTTGGAATCCACTATTGAGAGCAAAGATAGAACAGCTTGATATTGCTAGTGTCTATTACAGAGTAGACTATTTTTTCTTTTCTCTGTGGGTTGGCCTGTGTGTTGTCTGACTCCACAGCACATGATGTGTACAAGCTCGAGTTGAAAATATGAGCCGTCCTTTCACTGCGGGAACACTTCCTCAAACTGTAAACGTCAATATTTCAAGAGTGAGTGGAGGAGCTCTCTAGTTCAACTGCCACTGGCAACTGTTTACTACCACTTTACACTGCTGTATGTCTCAGGTGTTTTTGAGCCTGTGAACATTGCTCTTGGGTTTTTCTATGCTAATGTCGCATCGAGCATATTTGGATATAGTTTTGCACATAACCCCCACCTCTGTTTGTCATGTTTTGCACCAGAAGTCTAGGTCAGGTCTATGACTGTATCTGTTGAGAGCTACCACCTCTAAACAATATAGAGAGCCTGTCTGTCTTTTGTCTCCCGGGTTGGACTTGGACTGGGCAGGACTGGAGAGGAGCTTAGTGTTAATGTTGGAGGATCATTCTCACCCAGGGGATACGAAGAGAGGGGGGAATGTCTCTTGGCCACTAGTTAGGTTTGATTGGTGGGTTTTGGCAGGAGAAGGGATAACATCTGTGGCGATGCCATGCCAAGCTCGCCATGTGACACACACGCACACACACACACATTCACATGGCGAGACCAATTGTTCAGAATGCAAAAGAACAGTAATCTCTTCAAGCGGCACCACTTGTGTTGTGTTTTCTTTCAGTACATCACCCTCCCCACCACCCATTCCCTTTCCCCCATCCAGCCATCCATCCAAGTCTCCCATCTTCCTTCTCCCATTTTCTTGTACACTTTCCACGCTGATCGCATCTTTGTAGCTTCCATACTCATCTAAATTTAGCATCGCTAGATGTGACTTTCTCCAGCAGACTTCATCCACTAACAGAATTCACAACAAATGCACCCCCCACCCCACAACTTCCCCCTAGACAAAGACTTACCCTGCGGGGAATGGTCTAGGACTGTGCACATAAAATAAACAAGACTGGTTTCATCCGGTCTTTTTCAAACGCTGGCTTTGTAAATTGATATGAAAGCTGCCTAATCAAACATTGACCTCTGCTGCCCCCTAAAGAGCAACGGAGTAAAAAAAAAAAACTGAGCGCCAGGGACTGTGGTGCCTCTGCCTCTTTCCTTCCCGGTTGACATGTGAATCAAAGCACAGAGACATGTCGGGAACTCAGGCTCTCACTTAAACATGACAAGCCAGTCACTTTAAAGCTTTGATGTTGTGGAGTGGGTGTCTATTTGTCTCAGATTTTGTACCCAGCACACCACAAAGGCTGCATGTACATAATCTCACCAAAGGTAACAAATTGCCCTGGAGTGGCTGGACGTCTCTTCCTCTCTTTCCGCGAAAGAATGAAAATAGATATCACAAGAGTCTTTTGAGGACCGACATTCATTGAGATTCGCTGGACTTTTCTAACCTGCCGACTACCACCCCTTTTTTTTTCACCTGAGATACAGAAGCACACAGAGACAACAGGATTGACTGAGGGTAGCTAGATGGATCTAGCAGGGGAAGACATGCCATAAAGACAGCCTGAAGGTCAAGCAGCTGGCTGTCAGATAAAGTCACACCAGCTCAGAGCCTCCATGTCCATTCGCAACCACCAGATATTTATTTCACTGTGAAGGTGGTGCTTCAAAGACCTGGAAGAGGAGGTCAGGACTGTGACTGTGGCAGGAAAGCAGGGGACAGACCCCTTCCATCCAACCGCTGTATTGACGCCATTAACCAAAACCATATGTTGTATGTCCAACGCCTTTGCGCTCCACCATTTCTTGTTAGGGAACACCATGAAATTAATTTTGTTAAAAAAAAAGTGTAATTATTTTGTGCCCACACATTGTGCCAAACTGCATCTCTCTGAGGGCAATTGACATCCTACAGATCTCCCCTCTGTTAATGTGTCTGATATGTAACACATTTGGCTTCCTCTCTCATCCTAATAGGTTTCTTATTGTGTTTTTTCCCATGCAGCACTTACAAAATCCTGCAAATTTCCAAACAGCAGCTACAGAGCTGCTGGATTGGTGTGGTGACCCCCGAGCCTTCCAGCGTCCCTTTGAGCAAAGCCTCATGGGATGCCTAACGGTAAGAAGCAACCTGGACCCCTCGACCACCTCACACCTCCAGGTTCAAAGAGGGTTTCAGAATCAAGGGATAGGAAAGGCTGCTAAAACAAGTACTATTTTCAGACTCCTGGTATTCCCATATGGTATGCCCGGAAGGCTAGGCCAAGAAAGAAAAGTTTTTTTATTTTTAGACATTGTCGAGTTTCAAACTGCTTTAGGAATTTACCTTAGCCACTCTCTAAACTTCATTTACTTTTCAATTTCAACGATGAATTGAACAATGCATGATCGTGTAGCGATTTCTAAATGAAAATGTGTGCTGAAACCACCAAGCAATCAAAGTCAAATCAATAAGACTTGAAAGCTTTTCATCTCAGAAAGCTGGGACTTGTGGCTGTTTGTAAGCAGGGTAAACCTAAAGGTCCTCCTTCCCCAATACACACATTTTTGCAGTGGGATATCCCCCCATCTTAAAGTGAAAAAACGCTATCTTTCTTTGCCTCTTTGAGATCTTATGTCAATAGATATCTTATTGAATGGCAATTTGTCATCAACAGCCAAACTAACCTTTCTTAGAATGATGGTATTGTACATTTTCTGGAAAGGTCAGTGCCTGCACACCCCTTACTTAGTTAGTCAATTGAGACACAGATCAAGTGTAGACATGCATCACTCAAATGTACCCCCGGGTTATTTTATGCTGAAGAGAGTCTCAATGCAAACCTCTCTATTATGTGTTGCGTGTAGTCATTTGCATAGTCATTCCTCAGTGTGTGTTATTCAGAAGCCTACGGAAGAATTGTCACAAAAACACTCCAGCAGGTTCTATGGCAGTAGGGGCACTGGCAGATACATTCCTGCTCCTAAAGATCTGAGCACTCAGCTTATTGTTTGTATTTAACGGTTTAATGCGCAGCAGCAGGTGTCTTTTACTCAATTTCCCCAATTCAATTTGTGTCCTGCAGTGAAAATCTAGAAGCTTCTCCCAGTGCATACAGCTGAACTGTCCTCTACAGTTTACGGGTTGTTCCTGACCGAGCCAGAGCGGGTTAGAGAGCACACGCAGAGCATTGGCATGGTTGGAAAATGACAACTGACAGTAGCCATGCAGCCTACTGTAGTACAATAACAGGGAACAATGACTGCCATGCTAGTCAGTAGCAATATGAATTGCTATCCAGCTTAGCACTGGATATGTCCATCACAGCCTGTTATCTCTGTTTTCATCTATGGCCACTCCAGTGCCGAGTCTTTTCGACATACACTTCCCCCCAAAAAAAGCACCACAATTCTTGTGCTCCTGATTGTGCAATTAAGGCACTAGAATTAGAACTGTGTACTGTAAAGCTTAGACTAGAATTACCATTTAGCAAAATGCCCCTTGCATGTTTAGGTTTTAATTAGACAACTTACACTCATATATCTTCCTCATAATGTGTGTTTCCTATAAATAAGACAGAGATATGCATACTTTCTGTGGTATCCCATCTAAAACTATACTTTACAAAGATAATTATATGTTTCAATGAACAGTGTTGTGCTGAAACACCCCCGGGCATGCCTTGAACTTGTGTCTGGGTGTAACAGCAGAATCTGCTACTGGGAAATGATGGGGAAGGGAAGGTTCCATCTCTGGGGAAGCATGTCTGTGTGCTGGCAATTTTTTTTAAGTTTGAAGAGATTGGAGGAGAGGATCTTTTTTTGGCAATGTATTGGCAATGTTAAATCAAAGTTTTCTGCCATTTAACAGCAGTTTACAGCGTTACCTGGGGAATCAAGGTTTTCAGTTAATCTTTCCCTTCAGCAGGCATCCGTATAGATTCATGTAATGGCAGAAAGTCTGTCCCTCTTTGTCTGTCCAAATGTCCACCACCTTCAAAATGTGTATTAAAGACAGACCTTTGAATCATTGAACATCTATAATAGGTCCATCACATCCATATGTCTGAGTTATAGATGTTATAGCAAACAGCCCAGAACGAGACTGAAACAAGACAGACACATCTTTTATAGTTACCCTGAAGGAACTTCCCTTTGAAGAAAAACGTGGGTATCTGACCGTTTAACTTGTTGTTCTGGTCAGGTGGTGAGTCGAGTAGCAGCACAGCAAGGCTATGACTTGGACCTGGGCTACCGACTCCTGGCTGTGTGTGCAGCCAACAGAGACAAGTTCACTCCCAAATCCGCAGGTAGGACCTCAATCTGCTTGTCTCACACTCCTCGATCCATTCCATGCCCAATAATCCAACCCGGTGACCGATAAAGTGTGGGTGTTGCTGTCCATAATGCAGTGTGAACCCACAGATTAAAAAAATGTTTTTTAACAAAGGCAAAGCTGTACATTATCTGTTTTGTAAAATGTTTATAACTCCTGTCTTTTATGATCCTGTTATCTTTGTTTTAATTCTGATACAATATATGTGGACATAACGCCACATATTTATGATACTGTTTCACTCTCAGAAAAAGACTGGCATGTAAAACCATATGTTAAGGAACACCCTATGATAAAGGTTCTAGATACTACCCGTTACAGATAAGTTAGACCCTTTAGGATCCAAACAGAACTCCATATTAAAGGTTGTGTCCAAAACCTTTTTTTTCCAGAGGATTCAATACAGAGTATTCTACATTATATTTCTTCTAGCACTCTTGATTTCTAAGTACAATATTGCACACAGCACAAATTACTAGTATCCAGTAAGAATACTTGTATTTATTGGGCGTGGACCATTAAGTCTGGAACTGAAAACATCCTCAAGTGTCCTGTTCTTGTACATTTGTCAATGTAGCCATAGATTATTTGGTCAGATGGTGACTGCCAATTACCTTTATAATCTATCTGACGAAGCATAATGTAGCATGCAGAGAATGAAGGTGTATACCCTGTCAAAACCTCAGCAGATAACCATGGTTACTGCAAAATATTTTGTAGTCTTTGAACACTTTGTGATTTGTGATTTCCACCTGCTGCGGTAAAGAGGAAAATCTCATGTGCAATTGTTATGATGTAGATTTGGTCTGTGCTATGTTATTGCAGCAGTCTAGGACATAAAACAGACACTCACTGAACCTCACCTAATGTCTACCCTCTTCCTTGATCCAATTTTATGTTTGTATGAGGATTTGGATGTTATAATATAATTTCATGTCAGCCAGAAAAAGAAAAAGAAATCTTCTTCCAATTAACTTCCACTAAATTATATAATTCTGGATAATTCCATATCAAATGTTGGCCCCACTTTATGGGTTTGTATAAGATTACTCATTGACTCTCCGTCTGAATAATTTCTTGCTACAGCAGTCATCTGGAAAGCAGTGAGAAGGCAGTCCAGACAGCATCCCAAAGTATATTTCATGGTCAATTATGTACATGCATAAATATTGTGAATGGTTGATTAGAAATACTAGCGCAAGCCTAGGTATAAGAAGACAAGAAAAAAAAAACTACAAAGTCTCCACATTCAGGCTACAAAGGCAGGGCCCACACTGGCAGCTAGGACACGGCTCTTAACACGCTACTAGGGCCCCAGGGGCAGGGTCTGTGCCCAGACATCCAGCAGCACTGTTGCCCAGCGACAGAGAAGGGAGGGAGTCACATGACAGGGCCAGGATGGCGGCAACGGGTCGGCCATCCGACACCAGAGACAGACGAGTCAGTGTCTGCGATTTGCAGAGGAGGGCTTTTTGGACACGCCTCAGAATCTAGCAGAGAACAAATCAACTCAGGAATGCCAGATTAGTAGAGGGGGAAGAGAGGGAGATGGGAGGAGAGTTAGGTGAAGTGGTTTTAATTGAATACTGTTCTTTGCATAATGTTGCTCTAACAATAATTCATTTAGCCTAGTCTGCCAGATTTCCTGGACGCCGTCCAAGCTACTAGCTCAATGACTACACAGTTCAGTGCTCCGAGCTGGGAGTTCCTCTCCACTCTATCACAAATATGACAAGAGCACAGCTTTGTTGCGTAACTTGTCATTTTTACTTTCAGGATTTAGACATTTGATTGTTCCACCTCTTGACGCACTGTAAGTGTTGCGTTTTGTTCTCTAGTCATTCTCCATATTTGTTTACAAAAGCAACAGTGTTGTATGAACTGCGGCCTTGGATGTTGTCACCAGATCTGTCATATAATGACTGTGTGTTGTTACATAGGGAGTGTCTGAGGGAAAGATGGGTGTTTTTCTTTTTTTCCATAACCAGAAGTTTGTTCTATGTGCCACTGTGTCTTGTAATCTGTGATGCCATATAGGCTTCCAAGTGAGAGAGTCAATTTGCTCCAGATTTGGTGGTCTAATGTTTTAGCCCGCCTTTCTGGTCAATACGCAAATAGATTAACCTATTTGCTGGCCAGTTTGAACACAGTTGTACTGCAGAATATGGAAGGCCTGGCTGCAGACAATGGCTATTTCTATTCTGCTACATAAAAGAAAGGGAAATTGCTGGAAAAAGAACTGAGGGAAAAGCTGAAGTGGTAGTATGACAAATCAATGCTCAGAAATACATTTAAAGTAGAGCTAGATTTTGTTTATCCAGTCATCATGTTTGTTTGAGACTAGTTTACAATTTTGTTGAAAAGAGTAAGTTAATTCAAATAGGAAAGATCACCTGAACCTGAAGAACTTCACTGACATCTGTTGCTTTCACCTCATAAATGTATTGATGCCTACTAAATAGCACTCTATGTATACTTTTATATTATATTCAAAGCATAATGTTGCATTGGAAACTGATTGAATTTACTTAAGTGGTAAAAAAACAAACACTAGACCAGATACAAATCATTCAGTTCACTTTGTTTAACTTTGAATAAAACACAAATAATCTCAATGGATAGTAAAAAATGTTGTGTCAATGATGGTATTGTGAGCACTTTATAGAAAGCATTCTAATTTCATAGCCATTTAGTATGTGGGCCAGATTGCAAGGGAAGAGCTGGCTAAGGGGGAGGATCTGTCTGCAAGTTGTGACCTCTTTGTGAATGAGATTAGCCTGCTCTATTAATCTGTGATTACTAGGACTGTTTTACCACAGAGCAAAGCCTTGCACGTGGAATAACACTTCTGTCAAAGAAGGGGATTATTTATTGTGGGGATGAGTGCACATGGACCTCTCTCTATCTGAGGCGAAATCACAGCCTATTTAGGGTGGGTTTCATCAGCTCCAAGCATTCACTTATCAAAGACACAGCCCACCCCTCTGACAGGAGTATTGGTGCAGTCTGGTACAAGTGTTTTAGACAAAATGTTCAATCACAATTCTCCCTATGTGGTTCACAGTGGCACATTCCAACGTGACTGCGCTTCAGCAAGCACTTGGAATTCCTGAGTTCTAAAGAGCAAAAGAAGGCACCAATTTATAAGAGGGAGAGAGTAAGTTTAGTCTTTTAGGTCAATTTATTTTTCCTGCACAGTAAATTTATTATACATTTTTGCTGGTCGAATTCATTACTCCGTGTCAGGGTGAATTCATAAATGTCTTCCCGTTCTCAAAAGAGATTAGCATAGCCATGTCTTCACCAACATTGTTTCTCATTCCCTCAGTGTATAGAGGCCTCTGTCTCTCATGCACCCTTCCCAGGGGTATCTCAGGAGACAGTTACAGTATTCTATTCTTTCCCATTGTCTGTTGTAGTTCTTTTGACAAGGCATGTTTTTAAAGGTGTGACCTTAAATGTTGGCTTTCTGTTTTCTCAACCAGCCCAAACATGAAACTCAGGAGCAGGTTTTTGTTGGAATGTTGTTAAACGTTTTATCTCAAGTGTGAGATATTGAGTCAAAGTCAAGAGGAGGATTACCTATTCTCAGATCACCAAAACTGTTTAGGCCCACACAGTTTGATACATTTCATGAACAGTAATGTAAATTAAAGCTGAGCCAGGATCCAAGAACAGAAAGATTTCATCCAATATATTTAATGTGTATTCTCTCGACTATCCATTTGTCCAGTCATACAATCAATAAGTAGCCACTGTTAAAGTCTGACTTTGGACTTCAACTGAATTATTTTTTTGCACTACGTGGCCTAGCTAGGTCCACTGACTTACCAACAATGTCTCCTAGCAAGTATTTGTTTGTACCTGTTATACAAGTCAGGGCAGTTTACATTAAAACTCTTTCAAATGCAATTCTGTTCAAATACATCCCCTACATCTCCCGGTTCATGACGTTTCCTTAAAGGGGTTTATTAATCATCTAGTGAATTATCAGGGGTGTAGGATAAAAACCAAATGTTTACTCGCCGATACTTGCTGTGTCATTTTTACGCTGTGTGCCATGCTATTCACAACATGAGCAATTGCTTAGCAATGCCCATTGTTAAATTTTGATAAGCAGGCCTGTCACTGCATGATCCATACGACCCTGCACAATTTTCTTACCCATAAGTAAATGCAGAATATTCATTGTTTCTGTCAAATGTGTTAAAAACATGAGAAAAACATGCACATTACACATCCAGATAAGGTATCACTTTATTAATCCTCACATGGGTAAATTTAAGAATTCACTAAACCCAGGTGTAACATGCAAGTAACAAGAAAACTACACCAGGCATGGCCATAGAGTTTTCGATTTGGAGAATAAAAGTTAAACAGGTCAAATGGCTGGTTTCTGAGTTTGCTGCATAAAATACAGAGCATCTTCATGTTTTATTGGATTGGACAGCTCAAGGTGTACAGGAAAGGCAAGGAAGGGAGAAATGGGGAGACATGCAGCAAAGGACTCAGACCTGATTCGAACCCAGACCACTGGCCCATATTAAATTAATTTGGGTTTGGACATGCCTGCCAAAGGGCAACAAACTTGACAGCTCAAGTTAAGTTGATCAGAAGGAACAGATAATAACATGTCGGAAAACAACAGGGCTTTGCATCTTTGCTGGATGGACCCTTAAGTACCGATATGATAACACTAAAACATTGTAGATATTATATTGTTGCCATGAATGTAATCTCATTCTTGCCCCACTCCCTAGCAGTGGGTTCTTTATGTGTTTGCATGTCCTCCAGTGTGAGGAGAAAGTGTGTTAAAGACATGTAGTCAGACATGCTGTCATCGAAGGGTTGAAACGGCTCAGACTGGACACAAGGCACAGCGGTCTAATTTGCACGAGCCTTGAGACCTGTTGTTTCAGTCTCTGGAACTTTCTACACCAAAGTGCTTTTTATTTTCCTCTCATTTCTTCCCTCAGTCTTGGTTTGCATGAAGGAACTGATATTTTAGCTGCGGCTCTTCCTAAATAGAAAATAACATGGATGTCTAAAAACATTGTTGGTGGCCTAGACCATATACGTCAGCAACAGTTGGATGGAGTTCAAGAGTATGTCTGAGAAACAAGCAAGCCTTCATGATTGAACCTGTTGGGACACAGTGCGATTCTTGACAAGACAGTACTAGGTCTACAAGACAAGAGGTACTAGGTCTACAAAGGACTTCCACTTACTGCTTAATCGCAATTAACTACAGTAATAGTCACAGTCACACATTTTATGTTAATTTCAAGTTTATTTTAATTACTCTGAAGTTCAATAGGTACAATATAATTGGGGTTTATTACCAAGATGGATAAGAATGAATGAAGCTCATGATTTACATGATCTCATGTTTATTAAATAAAATCCATATGTTTTTCAAGAAGGCTTTTGCCTCTGTACTTGAGGGAGTGTGGATTCACTTTTAAGGATCTGAAACGCAAGTGTCAAAACGCAAAGCGCAAGTAACTTGGACGGGACTATGGCGTGGTTGCTATTTTGCCTCCGGGATAAATGACTTTGCGCCTGTCGCAAATCTAAAATGGGTTGGTCTGAAGTAGCTACATTACTAATGGGTATGGTATGGGCGTAACGTGCAGTAAACCAATCAGAGCGTCATCTCACATTCCCTTTAAGAGCAGGCGCGCTTGTTACATGGCGGATTGATATTATAACGGCAGATTTGCCAGGCGCACGCCAGGAGCGGTTCACAGCCAAGGAGACCAACGTTCTCGTCAGGGCCGTAAAAGATAGATAAGTGACTTTGTATGGGAAAGGCAAAGCAGTTTTCTCATTGCACTAAATTACCCTCTCATGCTGCTTATTCAAATTCTTATTCTTATTTTAATATACATTTAATTTTTTTTATTTTTGAATTGTTTAGTTCTTAGAATTAGTTTAACTATTGTGCTTTTTTACTTAATTTATGACCCGTATATTTTTATTGTTTGCCCCCATTTGTCACAGTAAATTCCGTGTCCCATGGCGAATAAACCGAATTCTGATTCTGATTGGGATGGGAGAAGAAACTCACCCAGATTAGTTTAGGTTAAACAGGCGTGGAAGGAAATTGCCACCGTTGTTACAAATCAAGTTCACATACATAAACATTTCTCATGAAAATACATTTAATCATTGACATGAAAGAAATGTAACACAGACATACAATAAATCAAAACAATAGCTTCACGGGAAGAAGACCCTGGCCTCGCCTCGCCTCGCCAGCAGTGCGCACGGGCCAAGCATGCACCCTTAAAATAGCATCTGAATAACGCGCCATTAACTTTAGACTACAGTCTTCCTGGTCTGTGGCGGAATTGTTTTTCTGAAACTGCAAAATAGCACCCCGGAACGTTTGCGCCGGAACACGCATCTTTTTTTCGCTAAACAGCCCCCGGGAGCGCAAGGTCCTTCCCTAATTTACCGATGTGCGTCTGTGGAGGGAAAAGTCTGATTTGCGTCGAGTGCAACCTAGGAATGATACTTGCGTCGTTGACAAAGTCAATTGCGTTGGGTGCAAGTCCGATCATTTTCCAATATAGGGCTATAATTCACCTGTCATAAACTCAGCTGATCGTAAATGCCAGTAAGGCAAACACAGTGGGACCTGAGATTAGGTGTGTTCAGTCTGTCTAGATGACTAGCCGTTCTGGCTGTCTGCTCATTATATTGCTATGAGGGGTCACTCTGCGTTGGCTCATCTACTTCTATAAGCCAATCCATGCTGTGTCTCTGTGGAAAGGTTAGCTAGTGAGACTTATAGGAGAGAGATTGTTTGTTTCATTAAGTGGATTGGGACCAGAATTAAAAGTACAATATGTATTAGCTTTGAATTACAGATTTTCTAATTTTATAAACAAAAGAAAAGTACTATTACAGAGAGCAAAAATAAAGTATTTGATGGATGAAGTGAAGGATGAGGATATTGGCAGCTTCAGGTAATATCTCTGTAGTTTACTGCTCCGTAGATGTCGTTGTCGTGTAACATCATTTATCACCGGCTCGCTCTCGCCTCACGTGTATGGAGTCTAATTTGCCCCTCCCTCTCAGACAGCCCCTGTTCCAGCCACGGGAAGCCACCAACCTGCCTCCTCCCTGGCCCCTAATTAGAAGGACTAGTTTGATGGATTAAGTCAACAGTACGCACAGACAAGGGGGTAAAACCACCATTTAATGTAGCCAGCCAGAGAATTTCTTGCCTCTGCTGTTTTGGGAGGACTTGTAGCTCTCTCCCATAACAAATGTTGCTTTAAATTAATTGATTGAGGCTTCTTTTACCCGTTGCTCTGGACCAGGGCCAAGATACAGGCTGTCTAGCACATTAGGCACCACCCCCCTTGCAAGTTTGAAATGTGAGCTGCCTGCGTTTTTTTTCTTCTCTCCCCCTCTCCCTTCTGGCGAAGTGGCTGTGGCTGCTTCTGTGTGATGTGTGTATTGGGAGAGCAAGCAATGGATCACTAGACAGAAACAGAAGATACATCAATAACAGCTGCATACATCCGAGGTGAGGAGATAAGCATTTGGTTCTCTCTCCCTCTCTCGCTGTCCTCCCACTCCCCACTCTCCCTCTTTCTCTTCCATCTCTCCCACCCCACCTTTCTCCCTCTCTCTCTCTTTAACCCTTTAGCGTGACAGAAGCCAGTTCCTTGGTGCCGTAGCTGCTATTTGTGGTGAGCTTTGCATCTTTCTCTGATCCAAAAGCGTTCCCTCCTCAGCCTGACAGAGCTGTGTGAAGTTTCCTCTCTTTTTTTAAGCTTAACCCTGTTCTCCCTCATTTTCCCTTGGGTGTTCGTTGCCTGAGTGCAAAGAAACCGGTGGCAAGTACAGCAGGAGCCCATTAGCAATGACTCCATCTGTGATTGGTTTTGCCTGTGAAACTGAGAGACCGGCGATGAATAATTGATGCGTATTGTGCAGTGACTGGACAAGCAAAGGGGAACGAAGGGAAGAAAACAGAGAAGCTGTCCTGAGACACTGAGGGGGAAAACGAATGAGGGGGAGAGGAGGAAGAGGACGAGGTAGGGAGAGGAGGTAGAATATGACAGACTGAAGGTGTAATAGTTAGAGAGAGGGAAAAAGAGATAGAGATAGAAAGCTTTAAAATAGCTGCTGGCTTCACTAGTGCAGAGATTAAGGCTGCCCTGTATCTGCCTTTGTTCCCAAGCAAATTCCTGATTCAGAAGTGTTTCTAGACAGATGATACATTTTTTTGTGCAGTGAAGAGTGACAAAATAAAATAGATGTGAGCGGGGAGGGACACAGCTCGAGTTGACTGAAAGCAAATCTGGTTGATAGTAGGGTGGCATTGTGGTGAGCGGGGGGGGGGGGGGTTGGACTCACTCACAGTGTGAAGCTGTGAGCTGTCACAAGGAGGAGGCACACTCGAGGGGGGAAGCCTGAGGGGTTGTAGGGGCAGATGAAGGTTGGACTGCTGGGTGGAACTTCACAGTATTGGACACTTGGGACAGGGTATCAGGAGGTGGGGAGGGTTTTTTCTGGGGTGAGATTCAGGGATGGCACCCCGCTGTGCCATAAACTAACGGAATGGAGTTTGACAGTATAGTAACTGCCTCGCAGCACTTCGCATGATGGAGTTGCAACAGCTGAGTGCGTTTGACCCAGTTACTGCTCACACCGAAGGGGTCAAAATGGCCTTGATTATCTCTTGGGGTTGAGCTGACCTACTTGAGGCAACATATTTCCGCGAGACTCTTAGTAGTTTAGCACTCTTTCCCGCCATATTATAACCAGCAAAGTTCAGCCAAACCCTTCACAGATGTCTCATACAGTAATCAACACCGTTTTAGATGTACAATCTGTATGGCTCAATCCTTCCAAGTGAATAACTACTCTGGAAAAATAACTGTATGAGCAACAGGTTTAGAATTTTTTTTTCTGAACTGGAATCCATTCCTAAGCAGAAAATACCTCTAAAACCCCCTTCAAAGACAATACATGCTGTACAAAGATCCAATAAATCACTTCCATTTCACTTCAAAATTCACCACCACTCATTTGCAGTTCCTCCCCAGTATTTTAACTATATTTCCTTTATTGTCTATTGTTATTTACCCTCTCCTTATCTATCTACTAATAGTTTTTAGGATAATCACACATCTCTTTGGAGACCATCCATCAAACTGGCTAATGTATCTTAATTACTGCTTATGGGAATCATCCCATAAGCAGTATGGGATAATACGTGTGTCTGCGACTTAAAGGAGGTCCCAACATGCCAAGACAAGAGGGAGTTTTGCAACTGACAGTCTTGGCAATGTCCAATGTCGCACTGTTGGAGTTATGTAAACTCCATCCTTACCCGTTCCTTAGTGTATTGTGACAGTCCTGGATGCCACACTAGTTCTTTATATTGGAGCCCTATCCCCCCCTCCACACACACACACCCAACACCCACCACCACGATGCACTATTTTAACTTTGAATACCAAGTGACAACAACGGTTATTAGAGAGGACCGAGAACCAAGACTGTGCCTAGACACCAGTATCAGAGGATATTTTTTTCCATGTACTGTTAATGAGACAGATGTTTAAAGAGGGGAGGCAAACTCATCCACAGTCAGGTAGAGATATCTCCTTCCCTGACAGAATCCCATCTTTACTGTACGTAGGAGGAAGATGAAAGCAAGGAGCACGCATCAACCGCTCTCCTGCTTGTTCACTCCCCTAGGAAACAAGTTCTGGGGGCTGCATCCAGTGGGTGGATCATTTAGTTGCTCACACTCATTACTAATTTGACAGATGAACTCATTTGCTCATTTTGCTCTCTTTTCCTCAAGCCGTGGGTGAGATTTCACAGAGTAGAGAGGGAAACCACTTCATGGAGAGCAAATCCAGAAGAGGTTGAGTTAGGTACCTGGGAGAGTGAGTGGTTGACGGTCAAGAGGCACTCAGTGGGGAGCCAGGAAATTAGACCAGGACAATAATCAGGGATCGCATTTGAATCAGATCTCGACAATACCATCAAACGAGAGGCGACTTTTTTTCGATGATTATACCATGTTTCGGCTCACTCTTCACATACATGGTCATGTTTTCTTGTGTAGGGCCATTAGGTTGGGCAATCAGGTTTGAAACCTAGTGTCACTTCATCGGGTGCTATCGTAGGGCATTCTGACAAATGTGCAAGTGAACTGGAGTCAGGGGCGCCGCCAGGAATTTTTAGCCGCATAAAAAAAAACGTTTATAATTTCTATTCGTTTTTCAATTTTTTGGGGGCCCCTGCTGTCAATCAGCGGCCCTAAGAATCATCATAACTTTTCCCCCCTATACAGCCCCTGACTGGAGTCAAACTTAGGATACCGCTACAGTGCATGTACACACCCATGTCAACAGCCCTTTCAATCTGTCAACTGGGATTGAAAAGGGGTACCCTACAACAAACCAGTTTGCGTTGGGTGCCTTCATGCATCCTTACTGGAAGGCGCCCCTCAAATGCTGTGATCCGCTTTCTGCATTATCATAGTAAAATGTTGAATTTGAACCCCCCACAGAAACCAACACCTGCAGGAGATGTCAGACTGACTCAGGTACTTGTTATGTGTCAAAGTCCTGCACAGAAAAGTCATCTACACGTTGGCTGGATTCACCGTCATCATCCCAGTCTTTCTTTGTTTCTGTCCCCACATGTAGGGGTCGTACAAACGTACAAAATGGTGTGTGCTTCGGATGTGCTTTCTGAAGGGGAAACAGGCTGGCTAGGCTGCATTGGCTGCTGACCCCTTTGTCTGTGGTGGATGTGATAAAGCATGGTTGTTTACATATATTGTTTCATCATTTCACTTTTGTCATAGCACAACCACTTGTGTATTTATCGTTTTAGATATTTTGGGGTTGGGATGTACTTGTCATAATGCAGTGTAAGCTATTCAAATGACTACTGCCAGCCTCCTTGGATGCTAAAAGTCAGCATTTCAGAACACGGTTACACACTCAACAATGAAGGTCTACTGCCTCTAGTTCTACTAAGGTTTGATTAAGCAAGCAGATCCCTAGAAAAGGACATATTAGCAATATGGCATTATGTCAACTGTGTGCTGTGTGTGGTTCATCAGAGTGTTGTAGTGTTAGTACGACTCAGGCCCGGCTGCACATATGGATGGTTCTAATGAGGCTGGGGGGGTGCCAAGACGATACCCAGCCTCTTCAAGTGTGTGTGCTTTCCCTCCACTTCGAAAGTAAAGTTTGACCCCATGCCCACTGTGAAAAGGTCACAGGTGACTCAGCCGCCAGCGTGTGCCACCGTGGCACTTCTGGCCCTTCCCGGGGGGGGGGAGAGAGGGGGGAGGGTGGCCCCGACGCATCTGCTACATCCCTAATTAGTATCATTGTGGACCAGGGCTTAAGGCTCCCTCCTTCGTTAATAGCAGCCTGTTGCTCGGGGAAACCGTCTGGCTCCCGTAAGCAGCTTCTTTGCAGGTCAGCCACTCTGATAATCTGGTGACAGAAGCGTGCAAATGCAAACACTCACTTAAACGCACACAGGCAAACAAACACGCATGCCTTATCACACAAACATTGAAACACACCCTGCACTGGGCACTCTTGTTGACTTTAGAAGCCCTTGCTCTTGTTGTCAAAGGTCCAAGGTCTTGGTCTTGAATTAAAAGTAAATTAAAAATATCGATAATATTACATTATGGTTTTGGTTTGTTGGTGAAATACATAATATAAACACATTTTGCATTTCAAGTTCTGTCCAATAAATGTCATAGTGTTCTGGTGGTGTTCGTGGGATTCACTTGTGTATTTATGATAAAAATGTTTGTGGGTTCTTCGAGTGCCTCTTTTCCAATGACACATAAAAGATACTGTTGATGGCTAGCCAGATTGTATTGAATTAAGATGCTACAGTTTGGAGGAGTTTTACTCCCAATCTGTTTACCTTTGCAGGGAAAGACATGCATGAACAGATTTAAAATTGTATTGAGGTTGCGGGGAGGGGGGTTCTGTGTAAGGAATTAATTTTTCATAGGGGGGTGTCAAAGCCATAGATTTACACCTTCATATACATACACAGAATAGATTGCCCTGTTTTTAGAGATTTGCGGTATATGGGAGATTATGTCCCGAAACAGTGGCCTACTCTTGTGTAGGTTGGTTGTTATACTCAGACCAATACTCTGCCTTTGTAAGTGTTAAAAACTTGTACTTGATTTTGTTTTAATTCAAACAGAATCTAAATGCATCTTTTAGTGTCAAGATAATCCTCCATAAATGTATGTGAATGTACTTACATTTCAGTTCAGGATAAATGTCTTATTTTAGAATACCTTGGCTCTCATGCTACACTCATCTAGTCAGAAGTCCCAGAATTCTGGTCTGTCTTTATCTGTATGGCATTGTAATGCATTTGCTGGTACTGTCATTGATTTATACACTTGGGCAGCCATGTGAGGGAGCAAAATCCATTCAACAGAATGTTGGTCCATTTGAAAAACTGTTTCTAATCTGAGACTGCCGGTAAAGCAACAAAGAACACAGGATGTCAAAGCGGCAACCTAAATACACTAAATCCGAACCCTTCGCTCATTTCATGTCACTCATTGTGCTGCTTGCAGCCACATGGCCACATATGCTTCTGGCTGCAGTAATACCTTCTTGGAACGCGGCCAGGCGTTCCCTCTTGCCGGATGGACATGGCACGACACTGTGGCCGTGCGGCCAGCAGGAGGCTGTATTTAAGCTAGGGCAGATCTGAAATGGGCCATAAAACCGAGCCAGCAAGTCTGGCTCACCGCAAGGCTATGGGCCTAAGCACTCATTGACATGGCTCCAACATCACTGGGTTCCCAGTGAGAGAGAGAAAGAGGGAGGGAAGTAGAGAGGAAGAGAGGTTGTGTACAAAGATGGGCCTGGATAGATAGTTTGTTTTATAACAGTGAGTGCTGAGGCTTTAAAGCAAAGATTTTAGCCAATGCATATCAATGTTTCCTATAGAAATTTGCCCTATTGCTTTTAAAGATTTCCTCATATCGTACGTGACATTAATCAGAATCGGAACCAGAATTGGTTTTATTCGCCATGAAAGTTTGCACAGACAAGGAATTTGCTTTGGCAGGAAGGTGCAAACATTAAACATATAGGAATCTAACATTTTAATATGAGGACTAACTATACTAAGGGTGCATAACTAGCAATACTAAGTGGAATTAGAATTAAAATAAACTATACAATAAAATATAAAACAAAATATAAGTTGCAGTAATTTACAATATAAAAATACAAAAAATACAAATTGCCTACCGGCTGCAGGATGCATTTCACTCATCACTGTTCCTGGACTAGAGGGTTTAATGGTTTGGAGGGCCCTGTCTGTTCCAGTGGCCAAGGAAAATACCATGTTACATTTTTTTTTCTCACAAATTACATTCACGCATGCACCTCATCCCTCCTTCTGGAGAGCTAATTACCTTAAACTCACTGGACATTTTAATGAGATGGTAAATCTCAACTACTAAACTGTTCAGTGACTCGTTATCAGTAGAGTTTGAATAAAGAAACATTTTTCCTGTTAAGTCTGCAGTTTGAGAACTTACTAATGTTAGGTGAGTGAGGGATATTCCCTATTATGTTGTGACTGGTCTATGACCGCGTATACCTCCTTTACACATAGAAAGCAGTGTAATACATTGCATTATTTTGACACTGAAAGGAAACTGTAGAGGAAGGCAGTCCCATATGGCTGGGAATGTTTTGGCGATAGTCTGAAATTAATGCTTCACATGGCCCCTTAGGTGGATTTGGTAACCAGGGATACAAGGTCTCCATAGCCTCTTTCTTGGCTTAATTGACTTTAGCCTGCAGGACTCTATTCAGGAGATCTATTCAAACTTAGTCAGATAGGGAGAAAGACAAAGTCAAAGAGAGAGAGACAAATAAGCTTAGAATAAACTGAGTTCCTTCAGAAACTACACAGTGTAGTTTAGGTTCACCAGAAGCACTCTTCATTAGTTCACTTAGGGTCTTTCCTTGTTTTATACCTAGCCCTCCAGGCTATGGGGCTTTAAACTCATTGTTTGGTTTGTTTGTGTTTATACTGGCATGCCTGCTGTGTTGAGTGACTACATTATCTCACGCAGGCTGATTGGATTATCCATTATTGCTTGAATATGATATCAGTCAGAATGTGTACAATTTAGTAGATGGGGCTGGACATGTGTATGTGTCTGGTGCAATGCATATTGAGGTGTGTGTGTGTGTGTGTGGGGGGGGGGGTTGCCAGGTGGGTGACCACATCCAGGGGCCTTGGGTTGATTAGGGAGCAGGTGTCTATTTGATAGACCAGAGTGAGAGAGGGACGGAGGGGGATGGAGGGAAAGAGAGAGGGATGGAGAAGGGGAGGGGGGTTCACTCATTGCATCTGCCATACCTGCTGCCTGCTGAAATCCCCCTGCCAGAGCATGGTGAGAGAGAGAGCGATTTACACTCAGAATTAAGAGTGTAAAGCAAAGACCTCCATATGATTATAAAGATGTGTCCTCCCCTTCAAATGCTTTCTACTTGCCCTTAGGATTTTGCATAAAGTTCTTTGTTTTTGGTTAAGGAAACGTGTGTGATTTGTTTCCATTTTGAAGCCACTTTCTCTGGAAACAACTAAAGGCTCACTGGTGTTTCACTCACTCTCCGCCACTAAGCGGGGGAGAGACTGCATTATTATTGGGAAGGGCATTGAACAACTGTCAGGGAGGCAGTTCTCGTCATTTGTCATGTCTCCCTAGGGCATTATGACAGAGAGCGTGGCTGGAAGCTACACCCCAGCGCTGAGCCACCCATCTAGACCCAGCGTGCATTAATGCCCTTCACTCTAGCTGACCATCAGGCAAGGCAGCAGCACCAGATTAATATGGCTCAGACACAGCCTTGTCCCTGGGGACATTCTGCAAGGCAAACACTCTGAGTTTATGGAATACACAACTAGTAAAGCATTGAGGGCCTCACGTACTACATTCGCAAACGTAGCGTTAAGGCCGAAATATGCTTCTGCGAGTCCGTTTACGGATGGGCGGGCGCACGGATAGCGCCGTGACCATCCTGCAGGTTGCGCACGCTGCCATACTTCCGTTTACGTCGTCTTTACGAAACCTGCAGGTCATCAGCGCCTTTCTCCGCCCACTATACCGTACATTGCAAGCATTTAAACGCGCAATTGAATGGGCCTCCTTTTCTCATTCTATCATTGACCAGCCACCAAAGTCAAAACAGCGATGACTGTTTGAAATGATCCAGATGCCAATATTTGTAATGTAGTAGTTGTAAATGTAGGAGTTTAACAACTGCTGGAATGAAATGTAGACGCTGAGTTGGAGATTCAATGTAATCTTTGATTTCTTCCAGTAACTGTAATATTGCGTGGCTGCTTAATGTGTAACGCCTAATGATTTTGTGTTCACTCAACGCAAAAAGTGTGATTCTTGTGGCAAAAATCCTTTGGCCTGTCTTTGTCTTCCTCGGGTTACGGCTGCCATTTCACCAAGAGGCATATGCGCATCCTGGTTTACGCCTGCTTTTAACAGGTGGAAATTTTCACCGCAAAATAGAGGTGCGCTTTCACAGACGGTTTTTGTACATACGGCGGAATACATAATTAGGCGCACTTTACCCATCCCCTCCGATCTCTTTATGGGAAACTCCCCTTGACCCTCCCGTGAATGCATATGCATGACACGGAAAAGCGCAATTTGCCATTTTCAGTTCCCGCGACAGGCAGTCTGTTTGTACATACCTCGCCATGCTTTTATGCGCAAATTGCGAAACAAATATGCCTGAAGTGGGCGCAAAAGAGTTAGTACATGAGGCCCTGAGTGTACACTATCCCTTGGTAGCTATGTTGAGCTTCTAGCCATCACAGACTATACTAGCAGGATCAATTACAGTCTGAACAGGCTAGGCTTTGAAACCTCTCCGGTATTCCAGCTGGGATGCTACTTTGATGGCAGCCCACTAAATCTTCAACTAGAGAAGCACCTGATACAATTCTCTGCCATTTTTGGAATGACTTGTAGTATTTAGTCTGAAGGAACAGATGAGTCTATTGAAGAGATTGGGTGTGGGAAGTTAGCATAAGAGAAACAGCGATCCTTTTGTGTTCGTCCTCCTGGTTGTCCTAGGAGAGGTTTGGGAGGAGAAGGAAAGAGGAGGACGTGTAGAAGGAGGGATAGATTGTGAGAGCTCAGAATGGGTTGGCCCTTTTCAACCTGTCATATGAAACCTGAAGTTGATCCGTTAACTCAATGACAGAGCACCTCCCCTTTAAGCAGGTCTGGCTCAGCGGAGGTGGTAATTTTGTGGGGCGATAAGCTCTTATCTAATGGTTGGGTAGAATAATTCACCCATAAGTGTCGGGGCGGGAGCTTGTCCCTCTCAACTCAATGTGCCGTGTCACTGCTCAGCTCCCCGGTCTTGCAGTGATGTTGATTTCTCTGCTTTCACCGCACTGCATTAAACAGTCCATGGGCTGGCGGCGGCGGTTTGAAACGGGAATACGCAACCCTCCTGTGGCAAGTCTCGCAGTGCCGCGGTTTGGGGATAAATTGTGGAGACATGTTTATCAACACGGCGGAGGTGCAAGTTAGCCCTTGTTGGAAAGAATAATGGTGTCTAATTGAGCTGCAACATGCTGGCTAGTTGCCAGCCCCTCCAATGGAAATCTCTCTCTGTCAAAAGGGGGGGCCCCCAACAGCTCTGAATGGTGTTGTTCTGAAATGTTTACCCTGCAGTACGGTAGCGTTATGGTGCTTGAACCAGTGTGCTGTAGTAGACCCGTCATAGGTAGCAAGGCATGTTAAATGCAGGCTCCTCACAGCCTTTCCCTGTGTGTTTCATAGGGTTAGGTTTGGTGAGGGATGCCTGAGGGGTCTGCTGTGTTGTCAGATTCATTCTTTATTCTTAGCACCAGAATTGTGGCTCTAGTCCTAGCACCACCCCTCATCTTCAACTCCAGCCCTCAACTCGAGATCAGCTCCCATCTCCAGCCCCAGCTCAGATCGATGCTCTGAAGGAACCATGCAGTCTGTCTCCCGGCACCTGTCTTGCCAAGAGCAGGGGGTAAGGGGGGTGGGGGGGGAAGGACCCAGCTGCCTCGGAGCCCGAGCCCCGTGCTGCTTTTAAAGGAGAGGGAGGAGGATTTGGAGGGAGGGAGAAGAGAAGTGGAGGAGGGAGGGGAGGAGAGGGAGAGAGACTGCTGGTACCATCTGTACATGTCTTTTGTATTCCAGCCCTCATCTTTACACAGAGAGAGGCTGGTGTGCTCAGTGTTCTAATGAAAGGAGAGGTGCCTTTTGGGGCTGAGATGCACAGCCATAAGTGGGCTGAGTGAGAGGATAAGGTGTGTTTTTTCGTTACCGTGTGGGTGCATTTTGTGCATTTTTGTGTGTGTTCACATGTTGTAATTGGCCACAATCCTCTATGTCGAGGACATCTCACATCCTAAGTATGCTCATTGTGTGTGTGTGTGTATGTGTGTGTGTGTCTGTATGTGTGTGCGGTTTACCGTACACACGTGTTTCCAAATGTCAGAGTTCCATGTTTATTAAGAGAGACAGACGCTTTTGTTTGTTCCTCCTACCCATTATCTCCATTAGCCTGTTCTCCTCTCTCTCCCTCTCTCATCCTCCCTCCTTGCCTTTATACCCTTCCATCCGTCTCTGTTTTGCCATCACTTCCCCTACTCTCTCACTGTGTCATGGTGGTGTAGGGGTCGGCCCTTCTCTCTGGCAGTAAGGATGTAATTAGCTGTGACGACTGGTATGAGGTAAGTCAGCTGTCGTGTCAACGTGGCCGCGTTCTGGTCTGTGACTGTGAGTGAGTCACCACTGTAGTGGAAAACTCCCAGTATTCTGCTTCACCCGGTGTCTTAGCCCAGAAGTGCTGCTGCTGTGAATCCCAAGAGGGGGTGGCTACCCTCCGCTTTGATTGGATACACATTCCCTTTCTTTATAGTGCTGGAGTGAGGAGGGGAATACAAATTGAAAGTGTCTTTTGTAGTTGACATACTGTTAAAGATGCACTGCAGATGAAAAGCATGATTTGATCAAACACCACACTGTGGTAGTTACCTAACTAAGCAGGACCTGTAGGTAGGGTTGCTGCTCATCCGAGGGGCCATAGTGACCTCTTGTGGCCAGAGACGATAGTTTGGTTTATTTGAGGTCCATTTATTTATCACAGGGATTTTATGCATTGCACGGTCAGTTGGGCCATTGCATTTACATTGTTGAAAAAAAATCTCTGTTGCTTTAATTCCTTTTTGTTAATGTATCATCAGCGCTTCCCCTCACACACATTCATTCATGTCTTAATGGGATGCCGTAGTAGAGGGTTGTTTGTTTGTAAAATAGACTGTATTAGTGTTAACATTCCCCACAGGAGTCAATAATCCCATGGTCCTTTTCTTTCTCCATCTCCATCAGCCCTGCTATCGTCCTGGTGTGAGGAGCTGGGACGCCTGCTTCTCCTCCGTCACCAGAAGAACAGACAGAACGAGCCCCCTGGCAAAGTACCCATGCAGACCCCCATGAGTTCCATGAAGCCCACCCTCTCACATGGGTCAGTGTGCTATGTGTGTGTCTGCATGTGGGTGTGTTGGCCCTGTGGAAAGCCTGTGCTCTCCCCATGAAGCACACCATCCCTCATGAATCAGTGCCCAGACACACTGTCTACCTTACTACACAGATAACAGGTTTAGTTGAGACTATCGGTACCTCTTTACCTAGATTAGATATCATGTTATTTATCCCTGAAGGGAAATTTACCCTAATTCATCCTAGCCACAAGTAGTTAATTATTAAACATGACAGCATGGTTAAACACAATTAAATTTTGCTTTTGTAATACTACCATAAACCATTTGTATTGCACTTTTACTCTTGAAAATGAAATGTACAAACAGTGGGATTGTACTAACCATACAAATCACAATGAACCGTCTGCAAATACTTGCCTCTGCGTTTTAAGTCAACCCTGTAAGTCAACCCTGTAAGTCAACACAATGCTGTGTCCATTCTCTGCAGTGATGGGTCCTTTCCTTATGACTCGGTTCCATGGCAGCAGAACTCCAACCAGCCCCCTGGCTCTCTCTCCGTGGTAACCACCGTTTGGGGAGTGACCAATACCTCGCAAAGTCAGGTGAGCCTCACAAACATCCAGCAACTCTGAATTGCTGAGTCTAACAGAACCTTAAGGCTCCAGCCCCCGTCAAGGACACTCATTCCATATCGATCGACAGACAACCCTAAACCTAAGCATCTAACATAGACCATCTTTCTCTATTGCTATCTCCCAGGTGTTGGGTAATCCGATGGCCAACAACAACAACCCCATGAACCCTGGGGGAAATCCCATGGGGTCAGGCATGTCTGGGAATAACCCAGGCCTGAACTCCCCCCAGTTCCCTGGTGGCCCTCAGCAGCAGTTTCCCAACAAAGGCAGCTCCAACCAGACCTACATGCAGCAGGGCATGTACGGACGCCCCAACTATCCTGGGGGAGGTGGCTTTGCTGGAAAGTGAGTGTGGAGAGACAAGCTTTGGCATGGGCCCTGATGATGTGCAAACCATGTTGTTGTATACAGTTCTCCTTTGTATATCTTTAAGGTGCACATACACAGCTGAGCTTTAGTCAAAAGTTGGTTGGACTGTTCCAGGGAGGGTAAATCCATAGCTTACATGGTGGATTTATTTTATTTTTCTTCTTCGCAAGTTACCCCGGAGGTCCAAACTCTGGTCCTGGTGGTATGGGCATGCCTCCCCACTCCCGGCCGCCCTCAGACTTCACCCAACCGGCCGCTGCTGCTGCTGCAGCCGCTGTGGCCGCTGCTGCCGCCACGGCAACGGCCACTGCCACAGCTACAGTGGCTGCTCTTCAGGAAACACAAAACAAGGACATGAACCAATACGGACCGGTAGGTTCAAGGCTCAGTGAGTCTCTTCACCAACACAAGCTCTAATAATCCAAGCAAAATGGGAAGTATTCATATATTATTTTTTTGTTAAATCATTTGAATTATACATTAGAATGTCAAATGTCCTTTTTTATTCCCATCACTTTCCAGAACTGCTTAAATTATTTTTATATTATGCTGCTGAGTAGACTGTATGGCCACAGCAACCAAATTGAAAATGTTGTGCCATTTGGGTATTTTTGTCTTTCAGATGAGTTCCTCTTTCCAGATGGGACCAAACCAGGCATACAACAACCAGTACATGAACCAGCCTGGGCCCCGTGGGCCCCCAAATCTCCCCGGAAATATGGGAGCAGGCATGAACACCTCCAACATGAGTGGCCCCCCTATGGGCATGAACCAGCCCCGGGGCCAAGGCATGGGGCCCTTTGGGGGGCACGGCCAGAGGATGCCCCAACAAGGCTACCCAGGACCCCGCCCTCAGGGCATGGGCATGCAGGGCATGAAGAGACCCTATCCTGGGGAGGTGAGAGGATAATATCCATGACCAGAGCCAACAGTAGATGCAGGAATAAACTGACATTATTTGCCCTCCCGGGAAACCCTCAATACTTAACAACTGTTAACTTACACAATTAATATCTTATTTGTATAATTGTTTGTTAACGGTTGCTAGTGTATCTGATGGCTTGTGTTTCACCCTGTGTTTTCTCTCAGCCTAACTATGGTGGGCAGCAATATGGACCAAACAGCCAGTTCCCTAACCAGCAGGGGCAGTACCCTGCTCCCAACGCCTCCCGGCCACTCCCTTCGCCCAACTACCCCAGCCAGAGGATGCCTGGCCAGCAGATCCAAGGCCAGTACCCCCCACCAGGTGGTACCATGGGCCAGTACTATAAGGTGATCACACAGAGCAACAAGCACATCCCATGGGCTGACAGCAAATACAAACCAAATTACTTTTGATTTGTCCGTCCATAAAGTCCTCTCTTACCCCATAGATTAAACCATCTCAATATTTATTTATTTTTGCAGCAAGAGCCATTCAATGGACAAAACAACTTTTCTGGGGGTGGATATCAATACAGCCATGGCAATATGAACGGGGTAAGTCTAATTGCTTTGTGAGACTTTATGCAACTTTATGCAAATGAGGAGCGATTTTCGCTAGCGATGGCCAATCGGAGTGTTTTCTTGTTTCTCGTAACTAGCAACCATGGTAAACATTTCTAGCTTTCAAACTGGAGGAGAAATCGTTTGTGTGGCTGCTTACCCAGTCCTGGGGGGTGTTCCATCAACGTCGATTAAGGGAAAGCGAGACTTATTTCGCCAAGTCACACTTACTTTAGCGAGAGTTCCGTTCCATTAAGGTGGATTATTCTAGTTCGAGCTACGTAACCAAGGATCGGGACTAGCCTGATCCATGTCAGGCTAAAAGTCAAGCTAAACTAAAATGTGTTGCAAATAATTTCAAACAGGCGGAAACAGTTCCGTCGAGTAAATTCCTGCGCGCAAAGCACTTTAGTCCGTGTTCGGGAACGTAAATTCAGACTTTTTGAAGTGCAGACATGAATGATTCTCGTGTTTAGGTCTACTTCATCTCCAAAAAATGTATTAATATAAAATAACAAGTTAAGAAATAATGTCACTTTATCTGTTTTCAAAAGCCATTGGTTAATTGACATAAAATAAGGCCTTAGAAACTAAGCAGAGCCTCAAGACAAGTTACAATCAATTATGGCGTATCCGTTCTTTGACAAGCCTGTGGTGGATGAAGGTGCTCAGATTAGACAAAGAGCGTTTATCCCACCAGCCCCAAGGGTCTTCAGAGACAGAAGTAATGCTTCCCTAACCAGTATCTGTGGAAGAAGTATAGGTTCAGCATGCCCAGCATAGTTTATCTAGATAGATTTAATTGTCATTCTTAAATAAAATAAAACATTAATTATATATATATATACAAATATATATATACTGTGCAATAACACTTTAGCAACTCTTAAGGATGGCAATGAACACATAAGAGCAGCCTACCATCCTTTGTAGAAAGTAATAGAAAGGAGAGTAGACTATAATAGTAGAAAGGAGGGTAGTAGACTGCAGTCTATGTAGGTAGGCCTAGACTATGTAGTCTGCTGGAATCACACAAGGAAGCAAACCCACTGCAGCCAAGCCTTGACACTGTTCAGTCTGTCTGCATCTGTCTATGTCTTTGCATGTGGGACGTTCTTGAACTATGCCAGGAAATGTGAAGGGTATACTTTGCTCCAAGCAGTACCTGAATATTACCATCAGTTTTTCAGGTAATCGTGAAACACAAAGAATCAAGGAGACTTTTTATTCAATTGTATAAAGTATTTTCATTGTTTAAAGTAGCCTATATGTTGACAAGCCTCTATATTACCTCTCCTCTGGCTTCCCGAATATTATAGGTGTAATATACTGTCCCCATGGGTGTTTCCAGGCCCATTGGAAGACTCAGGGGGTGACTGCCTGGTGCCCCCATGGTTGAAAGTGTTTCTAAAATGCCCAGAGTGGCAAAAATTAGACCAACTGCCCTACTATCTGCCATTCACATTGTGAAATATGCTTGAGTGCCTGCAGGATGCCCCACACAATAAATGACAGTGTGCCCTCTATAAATGTAAAAACATGTCTTAATGAGTTCCTTTATAGTATAGAAAATGTGATGCCGTACCCTATATGGTGCCCTTATAATGGCCTAAATTAGACTGTTCCCATGCCCTTACTTCCAATGGAAAAGGGTGCTGTTATGAAGTGCCCTTTATGCTGCCCCTACATGACAGTGTCCCACATGTTGCCCTTTCCAAAGAAGACAATTAGATGCTGTGCCCAACAGTCTCCCCTAATGTTCCCAGTAGGGCATGCTTTCCCAAAGTTAGTCTATCACTGTCCAAGCCCCCTCTGGATCTGTGGAGGCAGACTATGTTAATTGGAAATAGCCTACTTGTGATATAATAATGCTAGTCATGCTGAGCAATTTAAAATAACTGTTCTGCCAAACAAAGTGTGCAGTTTGGGTCACCTTCTGATCTAAAAAGTCAGTGAATCCCTATTTTAGTCATGGTTATCTTTCCCCTTTATCTTATAGCTCAGCATTTAGCCTATCAGTTAATAAATGCGTGTGCTAGCAACCATGGTAAACATTTCTAGCTTTCAAACTGGAGGAGAAATGAAGTTATTTTGAAGTAATTTATTCAAAATGTGAAGACAAAAACATTATTAGCTCACATAAAGTGCAATTAACCATGGCTTTCTTCAGTGTTTTGAATTTTATCCTACAATCTTCAATTGCTCCCACGTTCTTTTTTGGGCTATTATTCTCAATCTCCTGTTGAGAATATTGGCCATATAGGCTAGCCTGTCAGAACGGTTTCAGACAGCTCATCAAATTACGCTAATTATCAGTAGGCCTAAATGCATATATATAGGCTATATATGCTAAGTAGATTTGGTAGGTCTACAATATACGCATTTTAACGGTCGTAATGGTTTGACAAGTTGATCTCCCTTGCCATGTTAATTGCGGCAACATTGCCCTTTTTGGGGACAACAAAAAAAACCTCAAAAAATCCATTTACGCTGCTGAAACAACACCTTTCTGCTGCTTTACTCTTTGCGACATAACTCCTCTTTTCGACGATCGCCTGATCTGGGCTGCAGAGTCTAAGCTTATTGAGGTCTAGCTTGAATTAGCGTTGCCTGTTAGTGGAACGGAACGTTAGTGGAACGGCTTCAGGCTTAAGTCTAAATTGACGTTTGCCCAAGTGAGATTTATTCGTGTTAGCGCGACTTGCGTTAGCGACGTTGATGGAACACCCCCCTGTACGATACATAGCTGTATTCGTACAGAGATGTTAATTTAAAAAAAACGAAGCATGGCACAAGGTTGCCGAAGTTGGTGCTTGTACTTTCTAATTCAGTTTAGTGACATTACGTAACTTTGTTCTGTAGTAACTAGCTAGCTAGCTCGCCCGGCTGGAACTCCCTATCGTATAGACAGATTAGCAGAGACTGAGTGATATAATGTCAACGTGTATGTCTATTAAACAGTTCTGTATTTTGTATACAAGTTGTATTTTGATCGATGTTGCGAGTACGTAAACCCAAGTCTGCACACTTGGCCATTACAACTACAACAGTGACTTTACGGTGCGTTCACACTGCAGACTTTTTTACCGCTTAGCACCGCCGGCCTTCCCACGGTTCACCACGCTCGGGGGCGTGCCAGACAGATTCATTCAGAGCTGTAGTTCTCTTAAATCACTGTTGTAGTTCTATAATGTCATGGCAAATGTGCAGACAAAATACAACTTTTACACACATTAAGCAAGAATCCGACACGCTTTCTAGATCTGACATGATCTTATCTTCAGCACACAATAGGTTATCTTTTCCACACTTTTTTTAGGCCGAGTGAAAGATTAAATGCCACCTGCACTCTATGTAACGGGTCTTTTTCCGGCTGGAAAAAAAGATGCATCGGACATTAACGTTGACATGTGTAACATTTTATTATATTACTCGAAATCTGTGCAAATCATTCGCTAGATTATGACTTGCCTCTACACATTCACTGTATGGATAGCGAGTGGCTGTGCCAGCCAGCATTTCAGCGTTGAATGTCAGTCGTGTGCCGGGTGAGCTACAGTAGCTAGACTACGCAGCTAGCACAGAAGAAAGTTACGTAATGTGAAGAAACTGAATTAAAGTACAAAATACTATTTTTGTATTTTGTGTTTACGTTTCTGTAATCTAACATAGACGTATCATACAATACTGGGTATGAAGACACATACGATGAGTTGCTCTTCCATCTTGAAAATTGTCAAACCTAGAAATGTTTACCATTACCAACAGTTGCTACGTTACAAGAAACAAGAAACCAACCCGATTGGCCATCGCTGGCGTTTTCACGCTCCTCATTTACATAAAGTTCAGAAAATCCAACTTTCGCTGCTCCGCTCGCCTTCCCACAATGCCCTATGCGAGCTTCGCCGCCCCGCTCACCTTCCCACAATGCCCTACGCGAGCGTCAACGCCTGGTTTCATTGAAAATGAATGGGAAGCCGACGCCCCGCTCTGCCCGCCCCGCTGCAGTGTGAACGCACCGTTAGAGAACTACATTCTACATGAATCTGTTTGAAACGCCCCCGAGCGTGGTGAACTGTGGGAAGGCGAGCGATGGCAAGCGATTCGCGTCGCTGCAGTGTGAACGCACCGTTACTATTGTGCACTTGAGGTGATATCCTTTCTATCCTATGCTCTATTTGATTCTAATTTATGTGGTTTTATCCTGGTTGCAGCCTCCCAGACCAGTGGGTAACTACCCCCACTCCCCAGTGCCAGGCAACCCCACCCCACCAATGACCCCAGGAAGTAGTATCCCTCCCTATTTGTCGCCAAACCAGGACGTCAAGCCTCCATTCCCTCCAGACATTAAACCAAATATCAACGTACTTCCTCCACCTTCAGGTTAGCCTCTATGTTGGGTGGGACATGATCTTAACCATACCACTAATGTCCAATCCTAAATCTATTTCATACAGTGCTTGAACTCACATAAAATATCACAAGCCTATCACATTGACTGTTGTATGCTTCTCTGACCTGTATATGCAACTCCTCCTATGCATCCCCCCTCCTTAGCCAATCCAAATGAGGAGCTGCGTCTGACGTTTCCAGTGAGGGATGGGGTGGTCCTAGAGCCCTTCAGGTTGGAGCACAATCTGGCCGTCAGTAACCACGTCTTCCATCTTCGGCCCACCGTACACCAGACCCTAATGTGGAGGTAGGAACCAGGCAGAGCCATGTCAGGAAAAAATTTAAGCACATTCCAATTCCATCTATGTGCACACCATTACCTAACTGACTGGCACCACACACAGCAAGCCCTGCAGGACCAACTTTTATGGACCATAACAAGTTAACACATATTAACAACACAAGATTTCTGCACGGTCTCAGTCATTAGCAAGACCATATTGACCGGTAACTTGCATCCTACCTTACAGGTCTGACCTGGAGCTACAGTTCAAGTGCTACCACCACGAAGACCGACAGATGAACACCAACTGGCCGGCATCTGTCCAGGTTAGCGTCAATGCCACACCTCTCACCATCGAGCGGGGCGACAACAAGACGTCCCACAAGCCCCTGCACCTGAAACACGTGTGCCAGCCAGGAAGGAACACCATCCAGATCACTGTCACGGCCTGCTGCTGTGTGAGTGCTCACTTTGACTGTATCACTACATGACCTGCTAACATGTAGGTGTAGGTCTTCTTTAGTTTTAGGTAGTTCCAAAATATATGTGTCTCATGTATCTCTGTGTTGTTTCATGTAGCCCCATGGTCCTAGAGGAACATTATTTTGTTTCATGGTGTACTGTACCATGTATGTGATTGAAATGACAATGAAAGCCACTTGACTTGAAATGCAAAAAACGGTGACCATAATGACAACCATAATAATGAAGATCTCTCCACAGTCGCACCTGTTCGTGCTGCAGCTGGTCCACCGGCCGTCAGTGCGCTCCGTCCTGCAAGGTCTGTTGAAGAAGAGGCTGCTGCCAGCAGAGCACTGCATCACCAAAGGTGCGCCCACCCGTGGTCCCTGACACTATGCGTTTTCAAGGGATGAATCTTTCTTGACCCCATAGATGTTAACCGTCTCTCTCTTTTTTTCTCTCCATCCCTTAGTCAAGAGGAATTTCAGTAGTGTAGCAGCATCCACCGGGAACACTACACTGAATGGAGAGGACGGTGTTGAGCAAACAGCCATCAAGGTCTCCCTAAAATGTCCAATCACCTTCCGGCGGATCCAGCTGCCAGCCAGAGGCCATGACTGCAAACATGTCCAGGCAAGTGTCATGGGTGGGCTACAACTGCTTTTATGTCACTAAACAGTTAAACAGTTTTGTGCAGTAATGTGTTCACAGGTAATTATATATATATACCCTAAAATATACCCATTTGACTGATGTTCCACAGTGTTTTGATTTGGAGTCATATTTACAACTGAACTGTGAGAGGGGAACATGGCGATGTCCTGTATGCAAGTAAGTGTCTTAAACTCATCTGTGTTTGTCAAAATGAACAACTGTAAGTCACAAATAACCTTCCAATGATAGTCTCAGACACCATACTGATTTCTCCTTTTTCTTAGTAAAACAGCGTTGTTGGAAGGTTTGGAAGTGGACCAGTACATGTGGGGAATCTTGAATGCCATCCAAAAGTAAGTCAAAATGTCAAACCATATATATATTCTCCCCAAATCAGACAATTTAACCATTGCCACACCGCCTCTCTAAAACCTGACACCAAACATTGTAACTGTGTTAACCCAGCTCGGAGTTTGAAGAGGTCACAATTGACCCAACGTGCAGTTGGCGACCTGTCGCCATCAAATCGGACATCCACATCAAGGAGGACCCGGACGGACCTATGGCCAAAAGGTTCAAGACTATGAGTCCCAGTCAGATGATAATGCCCAATGTGATGGATATGATTGCTCAGCTAGGCCCAGGGCCATCACCCTACCCTTCTCAACAGGGGGGCAACAACAGCGAATATGGTAGCCAAGGTAGCAACGTTTCCATTAAGATATCATATTTTCTTATAAAAATACCTGATTTAGTTGAAAGTAAAGTGCTTTAAATTGGTTGTGTTTGTTTGTTTGTTTCTGTTTACATAGGCAACAATTACCATGGGCATGGGAACTTTGACTTCCCCCATGGGAACCCTGGTGGTACTTCAATGCACGACTTCATGCATGGCCCCCAGCTGTCCCACCCTCCGGACATGCCTCCCAGCCTTATGGCCCAGGACAAGTCTCTCTCCCACAGTATACCTGACACAGTGAGTTATCTTCAATGACACACAGCTAAGAACCAGAGATTTACTGTATACAGGGCAGGTTAGCTTCACCTGCCATGGGACAATGTGGTCTAAGAGACTATGCTCTCTACCTCTCTCTCTCTCTCTCTCCACCCCTTCACAGATACCTCATCCTGCCAGCACTGATCAGTCCCACAGCTCGTTGCAGCAGAGCTTACACACCCCTCACCCCGGCAGCCAATCAGGGCAGCAGTTGCATCACAGCGGGCCTCCTCAGCCATCGCGTCAGGCTCCGCCTCCACAGCAGCCTGGCCCTAACAGCCATCCCCACGGTGACCTGACCTTTAACCCCTCTAACAGCTTAGAGGGCCAGGTTGGAGGGCAGGTAGCCCCTGATATGCCTGAGCCTTCCTTGGATGTAAGTGTTAACAATCCCTTCAATACAAGCTATACTAATTTAGGCAAAATTTGGTTAATTTGTGGATTCAGCCTTAATTTAATCAGAATGGCCAAACATTTATTTCATTGTTTTTCTTTTCACAGCTTCTTCCAGAACTGGCTAACCCTGATGAGTTGTTGTCCTACTTGGACCCTCCCGATCTCCCGAGCAATAGCAATGACGACCTGCTCTCACTCTTTGAAAACAACTGACAGTCCAGAGACAAAAAAACATGCATCCACACTCATTAAGAACTGGCCGGGCTGCCTGGAGTCCACACACCCCCAACCTGGGACTGATGCTCATACTTGACAAACACAAAGATGCACTCCCTTTCTCTTCTTCCTCTTGTACAGTTTTCATTCTCAAACTGACTGAACAAGGTTTTAAAACTCAAAAACATGGCAGTGTTGCCTACCTGCTCTTTGCTCCATGGCGATTGCTATGAACTGTGCAGCTATATTCTATTGTTTTTATATATCACACACTGTGTGCACATTAGGAAAGTGTTGTAGCATTTTTTATTCCAATTTTATTTCCTGTTCAGAAAAGAAATTCATTGTATAAAATGATTTGGGGTTTTTTTTAAACCCTGTCTCGAGCTAATTTATGTCCACATCGTTTTTCCAATTTAGGAGCCCCCTCTTTTTAAGTCATTTAGTAACTTGCTCTTTTTTCCAGACCGGTTAGTAACACTGTTTCTGTTTCTCTATGATACATTTTTTTTAAGCACAAGGGATTTTGTCAATGCAAAAACAAATACATCTAAAAGGGAAGTAAATTAGCACCTAAGTCATGAAAAGAATAAATAGACGTCTTTAGGTGAGCAGTCTCCCACCCCCTCAACCCCCCATCATAGCAATTTTATAAAACATTTTACAGCTTAAATTTTTTCATCCAACTTCATTTTTTGTTTTGTTTGTAATTTTGGAAAGGAGACACATCCCCGCCATGAGGGAAAAGAGCGGTTTAAGTAGAATGGGAGCAATGCATCACTGAGGACGAATGTAAACAAGGGTATCAACTTTTGGGAAAGAGGTTCTACTCAAACTAACTCACACAGACATGGCAGTTCTATCCTAGGAGCCTTTTTGTACTGTTTGGCTGTTACATACAGTATTGTATGTAGTTTATAATCCCCTAGTGAGAGCATCTAAGGAAAATAAAGGGGTACTGAGAGAACTACTTGAAATGACCTGCTTATAGCTAGGACTCACTCCTTGCTGTTTTCTCTGCATGGACCCTGTGCTGCTTGTGTTCCCATTTTTGCAAAGTTGTGTCTCTCTTCCTGTTGAATATGTACTGTAGTATACAAAGTGCATGTGTGCCAAGCTCTTGTCTAGTGGTATTCCAAGTAGTAAAGGTAGTGTGTGTTTTTTATCAGTTGCTTCCATCCTTCTGTAGTCTGATTTATTTAACACTAAAATGTTGAAGGGATAAAGCTAATGTCAGCTGTTCATAATATCATGCATTTTCTGGTGATATGTTTTAATTATGTTTGTTTCTTTTCTTTATTATACATTGCTGCAAATTTAAACTATTCATCAACCATTGGGATCTTGCTAATCATCACCAAAGTTAGGGGGAATGGTAGCCTTAGAACCAGACAAATCTGCAAGCAAATTTGTATTTACTCTGGCAGAATGGCAAAATACGCATTTGCAAAATTGGTCCGACAATGCCAGACTAGGGGAGTGGAAGAGATGTGTGAATGTGGTTATGTATGTGATTGTCCAGGTGAGCTGGCATGTATGTGTGTGAGTACCTGTTCTTTGAGCTATTAAATAAAACCATTATGATTCATCCATCACTACTGTTAAAAGCCTGGTTTTTAAAAGCAGTATTGGAGCTGATATTTTACCACATTTGTTTTCAGTTTCACTAGAAGAGTACTGTTCAGTATGAAAATGTATTTTTTTTAATGAAAAGCTATTGTAAATATCAGTGTGAATATTTTTGTATCTTAATAATGTTTGTTCTTTGTGTTTGACTGTCCAACTTGTCCACGTATCCCTCCAAACTCCACCATTGTCAGTCTTCTCTAAAATGTCTCATAAGCTAATAACTTAAATGGATGTTATACCCAATATGATTACAAATATATAGTTTAGACAAGTACTTTCTGCCATTATCACCATGTTTTTAACCCTAAAATCAGTCTAGATAATCACGCCATTTTCAGAGTAAAATCTTTGATGTCAAAGTCTGATGTTGCAATATTTGTTTTGTGCTCTATGGTCTAGATCAAGGAACCATTGGTATGTTTTTCAGTTGATCTCGTTGTAATTTAGATCAGTAATTTCAAAAGCTGTGATTTCAGCTGGCTTTCAAATGTAATTAGAAAACCATGTGAATATCATATTTGTTGCTAATTGTCACTACAAATTTGGTATTTTAAAGAAATATCACAGCCTTATTTTAAATTTATGTATCATATTGTTTAATTTTTAAATGTTCATTATGGAAAATATAGCTTTTTTGAAAGCTTTTGACCATTTACATTTTTTATCCCATTTAAAATCTTATTTCTTTTTTTTTTGTAGTAAATTATTTTGTATTGGTTTTCTTATTAAAAAGGTTAGAAATATAATTTCTTCTGAGAGTAGCAATTTACTGATCTTGAATATTGTAAGCATCATATTTTCAAACTTCAATATGCTTGAAAATTTTGTTTTTCTTTACAAAAGAGGAATATTGTTTCCTGTTATCTGCTTCAGCTTTTTTTAATACCACCTTTGTAACAGTGAAATCAATGGTATAGTTCCTAACAACTCACATATGATTTACTTTAATTTTGTAATTGAATAGAAACTGTATATCAGTACCATGGAGATAGCTAACATTTCACATTTTGCGCTTAATTGTACATGAACCAATTATATGTATTAGGCAGAACCCCAAATCTGTAGTTGCACAATCATTGTAAAGGATCAACTTTATTGAAAAAATAAATTAAAAAAAATTACAAACTACAAAATGAGAATAAAAATACAGATGGGATGGTTTATCTGCTTGGATGGATTGGATTGACTGAGTGGGTACATGCCCATAAGAGGACTGTACATATGTAAATGACTATAGAGACGTGAACAGAAATGTATTCATTTTCCCTGGGAATGTGCATTGTTTCTTCAGAATAATAAAAAGCTTGCAAACCCCCTGATGGAAGTGGCTGAATTTGGAAAGTGTTCAAACCCTTTTGTTTGTCCTCTGTATACTGTGACAAATTTGTTAGCGGAAATGTGATAGCTCTGACTACATGTAATATACATGTTGTAATCTACCACCTTTCTAGAGTATTATGGGGCTATCACAGAAATATGAAGAAAATACTTGGAATAACTTGGGAATTATTTTTTTATTTCATTTTTTGGAGGGGGTGGGGGATCCAAAGGATTGTAACCAAATCTGTAGTTTGTACAATTTTTTATATCATGATCACATACAAAAGAGGTAATGGTACAACCTAAGGTAATTCATGCAAATGTGGCCATTGTCTTTATGTTTGTACATTGTATGTAAAATCATTTCATATTCTAAACTGATCAGAAAATAAACTCATTGTGATTTTTAGTCTTGGAAAAATTGTATGTAGTTAGATGATGTGACAACCTAATATTTATCTAATAAATATGTATTCAGATGATACCTGAAAGCTGCTGTAGACCTCATTTTTAAATAATCAAAATACTTCAAGGAGATATTCAAGGAGAGCTTTAAACTCATTAATTTACACTGTACCTACATTGAGGCCCCACTTCAAGTAACTAACATAACATTCTGAAAAAATCACCTCAATATCTGTTTTGGCAACATTTTTATGCAAAACCTTTGGCTGTATGTAATGTGGATCAATATTCCAACATATTAATGGAGGATAGCTCCTACCATAACATTTCTTATTATGTTAAGAACTACAGTCTGGTTTTACACAATCCAACAGTTATTCAAATATTATCCAATATGACAACTCCCTACCATACTTCACATCAATATTCTATTTTCAATGAACCATGAGTTCATAGACCAGGGACTTTACCAAGAAAGGGTCATCCCACATCAGTGTAGCCGTAATTTGATTAGATTATAATTCAGATGTAGACTTAATCTGATATTAGCAAAAAGATTGCATGATGCCCATGTGTAATTTAGTGTTGTGAAAAACAGATTCTATATTTATAATGTTAACCTACGTAGATGACCAGGTGCGGAGAGACCAACATAAAAATGCAGGGCTCCCACCAAACCTAGGGGGTCTGTGTGTGTGCTCCGTCAGGAAGGGCTTTCCTTATTAACTGCATCTACTGTATATGCACAATTTGTCATTTGCCAATTTGCCATTTGAGAAAATAGAATGCCAAAAAATCTGTACATTATTTGGGGAAAGACATGACAGTTGCAAAATAAAAATATAATCCTGTGGAGCCTACTTCCTATTTTTTATCTCAATTGGATTACATATAGGCGTCTGAGGTGGTTGACCTATATATGGCAATATTTCCTCAGTAGAAGCTCCATTGATTAGTCCAGCCAGAGAGACTGAAAATGATCACACAAATTGAAGATAATTCAAAAACCTAAAAGTCTTGGGCCTTTTTTTAAATCATTCAGGCTACTCATCCCCAAGGGGCCACCATATTCAAATAATTTACTACTTGGAATTAGTCATTTAGGAGGCTTAAGAAGGGGATGATGTATGGTCATTTAATACATTTTCAAAAGAAGAGGGTAATGGCTAGGAAAACAATAAAGGTGCTGAGCAGAGGGAGACATGGTAGTCATGGTAGAGGTGTTCAGAAGAGCATTTGCAGCTGTCAATAGGGAGCGCAATTTATGTGAGGTTTATGAGAAGAAGCAGGAGAACTTGTTACGGCTGAATGACAAATTATTGTGCAGGAAAAGGGAGGTTTATGCGCCAATGGATGTGGAGTTTACAATGTTTGAGGTGGTGAGAGCTTTGGAAGTGTGTGGTCAATCTACCCCAGGGGAAGATATGATAGTGAGGCGTTAAACCATCTCCTGGACAATGTTTTGGAAGTGGTGCTGGGTCTGTTTAAAAGGATTTGGAGGACTGGAGTATTGCCAGAAAAGTGGAACCAGGCAGTGATCAAACCCTTCATTGGGCTGGGAAAGGATCCATCTAAGGTGACCAGTTACAAGCTTATTGCTCTAACTTAAAATTTGTGAAAGGTGATGGAAAAAATGGTTGTGGATCTGATTGTTTTTCTTGGATAGCAGGGGCTGTTTAGTCATGCATAAAGTGGTTTCAGGAGAGGGAGGTCTACAATGGATGCACTGGTCTTTATTGTTAAGACACTGGAGATGAAGGAAGTTATGGCTGTGGTATATTTTGACATTAGGAAGGCTTACGACACAATGTGGAGGGAAAGGCTTTTGATTCAATTGGAGGAGTTGGGAGTAGATGGACATCTATTTGTGAGGTATAATGCCCGACAAGGTGTCCATCATCAGAAAACAATGGACTTGTTGGCCAGTTCAGGCCTCCTTGTCATCCTTATTGGGCATTATATCATACATAATGGAGTTCCTGTTTGACAGGTATATTCGGGTGAGGAAGGTTGCTGAGATGCTGAGTTATCAGGGTTATATACGTTAGTGTAGTGAGTCCCGTGTGTTCACGGGTGTTGGGTCAGGGACTGGGGCAACATTGTATGCTGATGATGGGGCAATGTGGAGGAAGGAGAGGAATGTGGCCTTAGTTATGAGGAGGATGCAGGAGGTGGTTAATGTTGTGGAAAACTGGGCTTTGACGTTTCGTTTTCGAGACAAGACATGCTATATGGTTTTGGGTGTCCCACTCCTCTCCCTTGTCCTGGTACTTGTCTCCTTCTCCCTGGTGCAGGCATTACTGCATTCTTACTTTCTTTGTGTTGCTCTATTGTCCTTTTTCCACACAAGACCAGCCCAAAGAGGTCCTCTTTACTGTCTATACCATATGGTCATGTGATTGAAAGAACCTCAAATCAGAGTGTTTCCTATTTGGGAATCAGCTAGGAAATTTACAGTATTTGCAGAACTTCAACCAGCTTTTTCTCAGTAGCAACAGAATAAAATACAGGGGATATATTTGTGTTTCAATTCACAATATGAACAGCTGTTCACTTTGACTTTAGCCAATAAGTTAGGTTTTGAACATTATGTTATCTGTTCTGACATATAGTGTGAAAGCATTGGTAAATTTGTCCCTAAAAATCGATTGTTTTGGTCTTGGTTGAGCTTGTGTGTAAAATGTTAAATTTGTGTTTACTCTATGCATTTTGAGTCAAAGCAACAAGGAATGTGTTAACTGAAAAAGTCGTTATCAAGCCATCCAGTGAAAGGGTGTACGTGTTGACTTGTTGTAGCACACGAACATAGCACATCTTGCACAAATCCACCAAATAATTTAATATTTTAGCAGTGGGACTTCTCAACAGTTCTCCATTGAATTGAATGATATCCCCGGTAAAGCGGAAGTGCAAATACAACGGAAGTGCAAAAAGATGAAAAAAGTGGGCGGGGCAGAATAAGGTGAATAGCCAACACAGGCGGATGTTGTGCTAACTGTGTCAAGAGTTTAGGAAACTTGTAAAAGGTATTGAAAAAAGTATCATAGCGATTGTAAAAACCTGTAACAACATAGGTATTGTATTAAAATTACGAGACGAAAAGAGTATCATGAATTGACAACCACCCGTTTTATTGCATAGAACGTGCAACATTCCAGTGTAGAAGTTCTCGCGCTTACTATAAAATGTGTAAATAATAATAAATCTTAAAATAATAACAAAAATATAAAGCTTTAAATAAAACTTAACTGCAACATAAACCGGCTATATCCAAGTATCCAATATGTTTCAAGTCAGTCAGTTTCAAGTCGATTTGTTTGCATTTAGGAGGAGATAACTACGGTGGCCCTGAAGTGCAAACCACACCCCCTAATATGGGTACATTCCCCAAATGAAAAAAACTCCTCCCAAATACGAATAAGAGTCATTGTAATCCTGGAGGAAACTAACATCAAGTCCAGCCACGCATTCCTAAGTGCCGTTGTACTCCCGGAACAAGTGCGTCTTGAGCCTTTTCTTGAAGGTGGAGAGACAGTCAGTGTCCCTGATGGAGGTGGGGAGCTGGTTCCACCATTGGGGGGCCAGGCACGAGAAGAGCTTGTGTTGGGACAGGGCAGTCTTGATCGGTGGGACCACCAGGCGGTTGTCTGAAGAAGACCGTAGGTGACGGGTGGGGGTGTCAGGTTGCAGGAGAGACTTGATGTAGTCGGGTGCAGTCCCGTTCACTGCTCGGGAGGTCAGTACCAGGGTCTTGAATCTGATACGGGCGTTGATGGGTAGCCAGTTGAGAGAGATGAGGAGCGGGGTAAAATGAGAGCGTCTGGGTAGATTGTAGACCAGGCGGGCCGCTGCGTTCTGAATCTTCTGAAGAGGGCGGGTTGCACATGCTGGGAGACCAACGAGCAGCGAGTTGCAGTAGTCCAACTTGGAGAGGACCAGTGCTTGGACTAGCAGCTGGGTGGAGTGTTCAGACAGGTATCTCCTGTCGTTGTTGATAGTTGTTAATAATAGTTTATTATTTTCATATGAAGAACCATGTCAATAAATGACACCCTATGATTGCAAATGCACTTTCTGGGTATTATACATATTGGAAACTAAAGTACTGCCACGTACCACTCGCTCCACTGGCATGTACCACTTGCTACAGTACAGTACAATTTCGGTTGTAATTGCCTCTCCAAAATTCCATGTCAGCGCGCTTTTCTGAGCTTGCCAATAGCCACTGCAGCACTCAGAAGAAGGACTTGACACACAAGTCAGAATTGAGGTAGGCTAAGAAAACATTACAAAACTAAAGAAAGTTTCAAAATGATAGGCCTACCGATCATCTTATTTAGATTAAAACATAAAAACAATATTACATGAAGCTAAAAAAAAAACGCTCAAATGAATGCGAAAAAAAAAAGTGCGTTGGGATTAACTATTGATGTCCCTGCCAAAGCTGATGAATAGGTGCCTGTGCCCCAGTAGAGTTTTACGTCTAACAACGCCCCTGCTGTAACACCCTTTCCCTGTTTGACCTAGTCTCTTAGGGCAGGATTTCCTTCGGCTTCAATGCAGACACAAAAATATCTTTATTGTGTTTTTTTGGCAGACAAAACCAGGATAGGCCTACATTATCATAATGTTTTGCAATGTTTGATTTAAGATCCAATAGAGTCTTACAATTAACCCTACCTACATTTCAGAAGGTTAGTTTAAATAAAGCCTAGTTCTTACCACAAACCCAACCAGAAACCTTCACACCGTATTTGAGGACTATTAGAAACAGGGGTGTGGTGATAAACAAATCCAGAAAATCCAGTTTTTTTCACAAATATTTAGGTGTAGAAATGTGGTCCATCCCTTACCACAATGAGTGTTTCCTGGTAGCATTCCCTAGAGCTGTAGAAAGTAAACACAAAACTGCGAGCCTCAGGTAGGCTACATTTTTTACACTTTTCTTGGCAGGCACCAAGGACGCAGATGTCACAAATGGAGACTCGAACCGGCGCAGAGTTATCTTTGGAAAGAAGTGACCATTTTGCATTTATGGAGAGCGGTGTTTTGTACGTTTGGGGTGGATGTCAGGTAAGGCAATATCGATGCATCGGAAATAAATTATATCAAATCAAATATTACAAAAATCCCAGGGGTGATAACGAAATAAAAGGTTCCAACATGCGCGCGATTAAGGGTGCTTTCACACCTATTAGTCCGTTTGCTTGGTCCGAATCAGTGAATGAGTTGCTACTTTGTTGCATTTTTCATTAAGTCCGGTTAGTGTTCACACAGTCCCGTTTTAAGCGAACCAACGTTTGAAAAAAAAACTGACATTTAAAAAAAACAATGACACGCGGTCATACAGGTTGTTAATCTATTGGACAGAAAATGTGTGAGGGAAAATCACTTCCTTGCAACGAACAACAATGGACAGCAGCGATCGCAATACTATCTTTAATTGTTATGATTTGGTGTTGCACAACCACGTTTTTTGGGTTGCTCGTTGGTCTTTTACTCAGGATTATATCCAGGTTATCAAATCATGGGAACTATATGTTTTCGTCTGACGAGCTACCACTTTTTCATAGAACATCACGCACTTTTAGCTGTCTACGTTTTTAACTTTCAACCAACATTGGTCCACTGTGCAATAACAACGCTTTATTTCAGTATATCACTAAATAATTTAAATACCTCGCTACTCAAATGTGTCTTCACAAGTATCTCTGCAATATGATCATCAGCCCATATTTGCCGTTCCTTCACTTCATCATTCGCCCACGTTTTCCCTCAACTCATTTTGCTGCTAAAGAGTGGCACGGTTGTCTCCGCCAAGTGTAAATTCCTTTTTCAACCCACAATGCACTACATTTTGGTTTGCTTCCTGGAATAGGTCAATATTAAGTCCAATTACGTTCAGACCTAAAGCGAACCGAACCATGGTTCACTTGGAACCGGACCGAGTCCCATCTTTTTAGGGGGACCATGGTTCGGTTGTTTGATCCGCACTAGAGTTCGAATGCGTGTTCTCACCTCTCCAAACGAACCGTACTTTCAGAGAAAACGGACCATGGTCCGATTGAAACGGACCAAACATGTCAGGTGTGAAAGCACCCTAAGTTGTATCTCTTGAGAAACTATTTGCCATGACAATATTTGGAAAACCACAATGCTCCCTATCTAAGAGCAGTCACATTCACTTGTGCTTTCTCGCATGTAGGCTAATGTCACGACGTTTGATTAATTATTCCCATTGTCGTCTCTATTGAGTTTTATTATTTGAAATTTGTATTGACAAATAGGTTGTAGCTGAGTGTTCCCTGTGTTTTGACAGTCTAGCTCTGGAACAGAAACTGTATTACCCGGTGATGAGATTTGGTTTTACGATTTGGACAGCGGAGTATGGTAAGAAGTCGTTGTCTAAGATTGACTTGAAAAACGAATGACCAATGTTTTTCACCTATGTACTGATCATGCATGTGTTGTTAGGGACAAGTGGAAAATGGACGGGGAAGTCCCCCCGGCTTTATCAGGTGCCAGTGGCTCTTATCATAATGGCACCCTGTACGTCTTTGGAGGCTGTGACACTAACGGACATACCAACCAGGTGTTACATCATAAACCCTATGTAACTTTTGAAGTAAAACTAATATCAGTATGTAGCTCAAATGTCAATGCATGCCTAAAAGCAGTCTGACAGGTTTTTCAGGGACATGCAGGCTTGATATTAGAACTATCTGTGACATGCAGCTAACATGCGTAACATGATAGCTCTTAAGGGGGAGGGGGATATTTAGTTTTAAGTGGGGAACACAAACTTTGGGTGGCATGTTGATTGTATAATGCTTCTGGTATGATCTCAGGGATGCTTTGGAAATAAACTGGATTGGGACACAGTGTCTAGTTCAGTAAGTCGGGGAATGTAGAAGCATATAATTTCTACCTGATGACAAGAACAATGTCCTCCATGCAGCTGTACAGTGTAGATCTAAAAAAGGAGAGCTGCATTTGGAAGAAAGTGACAGACACCATAGGAACTGCCCCGTCACCGAGAGATAAGCACAGCTGCTGGGTGCACAGAAACAGGTAAAACCCACACACTTAAATGAGACCAGATAACATATTGTAGGATTACTTTGTAGAAATGCTGAGATCATGCCTTAAGGCCTTTGTATTGTAGTGTATTAGTTAACTGTGTTTCTTTGTTGCTGTAATACTGTTTGGGTGTTTGCAGGCTGATTTACTTTGGAGGATATGGATGTAAAACTATTCGAGAGGTCAACAACTCAAAGAGCTTCACAGTGGATGAAATGTCTTTGGTAATGGATAAAAGGGAAATATACATGAACAATTATTTTTTCTTACCAAGTTATCTACAAAGACCTGTTAACCCTGTTTTGGTGTCCCACAGGTGACAATAGGGAATCCATTCTTTAAGTTTTGGGGGTGGAACAATGAGGTCAATGTCTTTGACACTCTCACTTCTGCGTGGAGTGAACCAGAAACTCATGTGAGTGTGTGGAATATTTGATGTGTGTGCTTGCTTCAGCAGCGGTTAGTGACTCACATAACATAATGTATTTCTTGTTTGCTAGCATTAATTGTCCTGTTAACCTGTATTTATTACCTGTGGTTGAACAGAAGTTGTTGATAGGCTATTTCCTCTTGGTTTCTTTATGCAGGGTGTTGCCCCTGCCCCCCGAGCGTCTCATGCCAGTGCCACCCTTTGGTCTAAAGGTTACGTGTGTGGGGGTCAGGTGAGGTGCCATTCATTGAAATCCGATGTCAGTGTTTGAAAATCACACTGTTCACTGTTGTTTCATGTTCTGCATGTATGGCAATGAATGTACACACCTAAACTGATAATAAGGGATCCAGGTGCCGCACATCATTTATTTGTCTACTAAAATATATCTCACATTGCTACAACTGATCATGGTAATTGGCTCATGTCCCTGTTCTTACAGTGTATTCATATTGCTCTGACAGGAGACTGTGCACCTGGACCTCCATTGTCTAGATCTGGACACCTGGACGTGGACACAAATGTGAGACCACTTCCTTGTTCTATCTTTGTATCACTTTTGAGCTTCATAATGTCTGTTTCCTTTTTCACACAATAATTGTTTTATCTCTAAATGTGTGCATGTCTCTATGTGTCATGTCGGATTCCTTCAGTGCACCCTCCTCGTCATGCATACCCCTGGGGCGTTCCCTGGGGCACACCCTGTGCCCTGCGTCTGACCACACACTGTTCTTGTATGGTGGATTGGGTATTACTGGAGAGCCAATGAGTAAGTCTAAATGTACACTTCAAGTCTGACTCCTTAATAAATTGCCTGACCTTCTAAGTTTCACTGGACCTTCGAAAGTAGGTCTGTTATGATAATTTATACCATGGTCTGGGTGAATACTCGATTCTGATTGGCTGCAGGCTTGTCCATTATCGGGTGATAACGGACACCTACTGCGTCATTGCAGCAAAACTCTCTTTTCACCGTTCTAAATTATTCCGCTGGCTACACAGGAGTCTGTACAAAGTATCTGAAATAAGTAACCATAACAACAGTTACGGAGTTAAAGCCTCCATTTACAATTTTGAAAGACTTTAACAAGCTAACTTGTAGTATTTACAACAATGAGTGACTTATTTTAACCAATTTGAAAAATTATTTTCTGAATGTAGTGTGTCAGTGTCACGTAACCGCTCATCTCAAATCCCATTCGCTATTCACCTCGCTAGTCAATCTACTTCAGTCAGGCTGCGGCCAACACGACAGTAGCAGCAACTCTACACATGGCCGATTATTTTGTTCTTAAAAATATTGATTTAAATGTCAACTTTGATGCGGTCATCTCACATCCATTTGCTATTCAACTCGCTCCATAGGCTGCGGCCATACTCCAGCCTAGATATAGCCTTGATATTGATTTTGGGACAGTGACATGGCTGGTTAGCTAGCAAATCTTATTGTCAAACATACTGTAAAATTATATTTACTGTTTGTCAACCGTACACAATGTTATTGGCTCTGAATCTTGCTAGCATAACGTTAGCTTTCGGACTAATAGCTCTGCCAAGGGAAAGCCGGTGTTGGTTCGATGAGCTGAGTGGACTATAAAAGATCAGAGTTGGCTAATGTTAAAAAACATTAGATTTATTTTGCAAAACGCCAAAATAATAAATACAAACATAAATTAATGTTTGTAAAGAAAAAATAGTTGGCAAGTGACCATGGTATAAGCGGGATAATGCCCTTCGAGTTATCCAATATCACCTGATAATGGACTCCGCGGAAGCAGCGGAAGACGCGAACCGTCTGACGCGCTGTCCGACGCCTCCGCATTGTCCATTATCAGGTGATATTGGACACCTCGTCAGGCATTATCCCTAACATAAAATAACCCTCATGACATCACATCTAACATATCACTTCAAGAGCTGCCTAGCGGCATGTGTAAGTAGGCAGAGTATATTATTTTACAACAGTAGTTTTACATGCTTGATTTGTATCTACAACACTATGGTTTGAACACCTTGGGTGAATTTCTCTGTTGGTACTAAAAGTTTTTATGCTTCTTTCTCTTTTCAAACATTTCCCCTTAGGTGATGGGTGGGAGTTTGACACACAGAGGAGAGAATGGAGAGAACGGGTTCACCCACACCGCGACAAGCCCAGGTAGGAGTCAACCTGTCCAGGTCAAACATTTCTGATTACACGTCAAGAGTCCTCTGAGAGCACAAAGTCTCCTGAGGGCTCCAGCACACCCTACGATGTTGTAATGTGTTGCAACCAAGGCATATGTTTGTTTCTCAGAATGGCTTTGCATGCATTAAAGGTCCCTGTTATGGCAACCAGTCACTTCCTCTCATACAGGCACTGACACATACACATACAGTCACAAACTTGTACTTGTTATACTCACCCCCCAGATGATTTGCAGCATGTCTTGGAACATGAAGCACAAATAATCTGGTGATATGCACTGACACACGTATCACAAAACCTTGCAGGTTGTGGCATTCCGCATGTCTGGGCAAGGACAATGATGTGGTTGTCTTCGGGGGTTGCAAAGACTTCTCCCTACTGATGGACTCGGTATGTAAAGACAAATTATAGTGGTTTCATTGAAAGCAAAATCTCGTATTGAACAAATGTGAACCTGATTGGATGACCAAATCATCATATGATAATTGTTTTAAATATCAAGTTACAGCTACAGTAGCGTAGTTGTTATTCAAAGATCCATACTATGAGTATGTTCAGATATAATCTGAAATATAAACTGTCACTTCAGTTTGAAAAGTAGTTTTCCTATTGAATGCTGACTTGCAACATCAGTTCTCAGTTTGTAACATTACTTTAAGTTAACACTTTGTGGCATAAGAGCCTTGTAATTTGAAGCAGCAAACAAGACGTTCCTAAAATTGGAAAGTGTAACTTTTGAAGAATAGGTAAATTGTCTATTTCACTAAAGCAGAAATATCAGGTTACAGAAAAAAAATACCTTCAAGACAAAATGTTTTGGGGTGGAGCAAATGTCCTTCATAAAAGGAAAGTTGCCTTTTGCTCATTTCTCAACACAAGAAAGGCCCCCAGAATAGTGTTTTGGCTGGAACATAAAGGAATATGCTGAGTATAATAATCCTCATCTTATACCAGTTGTATAAGACATAAGAACAGCTCATTTGTAGTTAAGGTGATTTCAAGGGACCCTGTTTACTCGTTGTAATATGCACACATTTCCCTCATGAATAGCCTAAAACATGCTAGTTGGAACTTGAAAATACAGTGTTTTTATTAGTTCAACCTTGTGTCTAAAGATCACTATCCTAAGGTCCCCATTGCAAAACCACTGCAAAGACATTCTTGTGTTCCAGAACCAACCATACCCCCTCCTCAGGTAAGACTGCTTGTACCCAAGGGAAAACTATTGTATTTCTGAATTACACCACTTAATTGCTAGTCCTGCAGATGAATCCTAACAGGATCCTGACTGGACTATTTAAGTGTGTGTATTGAAAGCTTACTGTACTCCTTATGTTAAAACTGCAATTATAGTTATTTGAATTTGTTGCAAGCTTCTCCTCACTGCAACATTCTATGGCAAGTACTTTTTTGTATTTGTTTTGCAAAGGGAAACAACCTATACTTGGGGAACGCCAGTCATTTTCACCCTGTGTCTTTCCTCAAGTGGTTGAGACTCATTTGGAATTACTTCAGCTTGTCTGATGCATCGTGAAAAAGTAATATGTGGCATGAAATACTAACTTGAATGTAAACATTAAATTGGGCATTAAGGTCATCAGATGCCCTATGCAAACCTAAAATGATGGCAGCACATGCAGGCTGAAAGGATCATTCTGCATACATTATATGTGCACATATACACACATATATATAGTATATAAAATTGCATTACATTTGTATTTCAGATGAATTTACATACATAATACTGGATTATAAGGGTGGAACAATATATCGCAATACAACATTTTTGCAATACGTATCATAGAGTTATGGCAATATATTTACAATGTATAAAGTATCAAACGTCCGTTTGATACTTTGTTCGTTCATTCGTTATCTGCCGCTTGTCTGGGGGTCGGGTCGCGGGGGCAGCAACCTAAGCAGGGAGGCCCAGACTTCCCTCTCCCCGGCCACTTCCACCAGCTCTTCCTAGGGGACCCCAAGGCGTTCCCAGGCCAGCCGAGAGACATAGTCCCTCCAGCGTGTCCTGAGTCTTCCCCGGCGCCTCTTCCCAGGGGGACATGCCTCACCAGGGAGGCGTCCAGGAGGCATCCTGATCAGATGCCCGAGCCACCTCAGCTGGCTCCTCTCGACGCTGAGGAGCAGCGGTTCTACTCTGAGCCCCTCCTGGATGACCAAGCTTCTCACCCTATCTCTAAGGGAGAGCCCGGACACCCTGCGGAGAAAGCTCATTTCGGCCGCTTGTATTCGCAACTTCTTTCTTTCCGTCACTACCCACAATTCGTGACCATAGGTGAGGGTAGGAACTTAGATCGACTGGTAATTGGAGAGCTTCGCCTTTCGACTCAGCTCCTTCTTCACCACGACGGACCGATGCAGAGCCCGCATCACTGCGGACGTCGCACCGATTCGCCTGTCGATCTCGCGCTCCATTCTTCCCTCACTTGTGAACAAGACCCCGAGATACTTGAACTCCTCCACTTGGGTCAAGATCTCCTCCCCGACCCGGAGCACTCCACCCTTTTCCGGTCGATAACCATGGCCTCAGATTTGGAGGTGCTGATTCGTATCCCAGCCGCTTTGCATTCGGTTGCGAACCTCTCCAGTGAGAGCTGAAGGTCGCGGCCCAATGAAGCCAACAAGACGACATCATCTGCAAAAAGTAGCGACCCAATCCTGAGGTCACCAAACTGGACCCCCTCAACGACCTGGATGCGCCTAGAAATTCTGTCCATATAAGTTATGAATAGAATCGGTGACAAAGGGCAGCCCTGGCGGAGTCCAACCCTCACCAGGAACAGGTTCGACTTACTACCGGCAATGCGGACCAAACTCTGGCACCGGTCGTACAAGGACCGGACAACCCCGATCAGGGAATCCGGTACCCCGTACTCTCGGAGCACCCCCCACATGAGCCCCTGAAGGACACGGTCGAACGCCTTTTCCACATCCACAAAACATGTGTAGACTGGTTGGGCGAACTCTCATGAACCCTCCAGGACTCTGCCGAGGGTATAGAGCTCATCCACTGTTCCACGGCCAGGATCAAAACCACATTGCTCCTCCTGAATCTGTGGTTCGACAATCCGATGGACACTCCTTTCCAGGACCCCTGAATAGACTTTCCCAGGGAGGCTGAGGAGTGTGATCCCCCTAAAGTTGGAGCACACCCTCTGGCCCTTTTTAAAGAGGGGAACCACCACCCCGGTCTGCCAGTCCAGAGGCACTGTCCCCGATGTCCATGCGATGTTGCAGAGTCGTGTCAACCAAGATAGCCCTTCAACATCCAGAGCCTTAACCAACTCTGGGCGGACTTCATCCACCCCAGGGGCCCTGCCACTGCGGAGCTTTTCAACCACCTCGGCGACTTCAGCCCCAGAGATAGAACCCCCCCCCCCCCCCCGATGTTGGTGGAATTAAGGAGGTCTTCGAAGTATTCCTTCCACCGATCCAGGACGTCCCCCGTCTAGGTCGGCAGCACATCCCCACCGTATACAGTGTTGACAGTGCACTGCTTCCCCTCCTGAGTCGCCGAATGGTGGTCCAGAACCTTATCGAAAGCGCTTCGGAAGTCATTCTCCATGGCCTCGCCAAACTCCTCCCATGCCCGGGTTTTCTCCGCGACCGCCAAAACCGCATTCCGCTTGGCCTGCCGGTACACATCAGCTGCCTCTGGAGTCCTACCAGCCAATAACGTCCGATAGGCCTCCTTCTTCAGCTTGACGGCATCCCTCACCTCCGGAGTCCACCACCGGGTTTGAGGGTTACCCTCGCTACATGAACTGACCACCTTGCGGCCGCAGCTCCAGTCAACCGCTTCAACAATGGAGGCCCGGAACATTGCCCATTCGGACTCAATGTCCCCGCCCCCCCACCCCCCCGAGACATGATCAAAGCTCTCCTGGAGGTTGGAGTTGAAGCTCCTTCTGACAGGGGGTTCTGCCAGCCGTTCCTAGCAGACCCTCACATTACGTTTGGGCCTGCCAGGCCTGACTGGCGTCCTCCCCCACCATCGTAGCCAACTCACCACCAGGTGGTGATCAGTTGACAGCTCCGCCCCTCTCCTTCCCCGAGTGTCCAAGACATTCGGCCCCAAGTCCGATGACACGACTACAAAGTCGATCATCGAACTGAGACACCCTTATGCTTGAACATGGTGTTCATTATGGACAAACCATGTCTAGCACAGAAGTCCAACAACAAAACACCGCTTTGGGTTTAGATCGGGGAGGGGCGTTCCTCCCAAACACGCCCCTGCTGGTCTCACTGTCATTGCGCACATGAGCATTGAAGTCCCCCAGGAGTACGACGGAATCTCCGAGAGGAGCGCTTTCCAGCACCCCCCCCCCCAGAGACTCCAAAAAGGGTGGGTACTCTGAGCTGCCGTTTGGTGTGTAAGCACAAACAACAGTGAGGACCCGTCCCCCCACCCAAAGGCAGAGGGAGGCTACCCTCTTGTCCACCGGGGTGAACCCCAATGTACAGGCGCCGAACCGAGGGGAAGCAAGTATTCCCACCCCAGCTCGACGCCTCTCACCAAGGGCAACTCCAGAGTGGAAGAGAGTCCCGCCCCTCTCAAGGAGACTGGTTCCGGAGCCTATGCTGTGCGTCAAGGCAAGGCCGACTATATCTAGCCGGAAACTCTCTACCTCGCGCACCAGCTCAGGCTCCTTTCCCGCCAGCGAGGCGTTCCACGTCCCTAGAGCTAGCTTCTGCAGCCGAAGATCGGACCGCCAAGGCCCCCGCCAAGGCCGCCGCCCGTCTCACACTGCACCTGACCCCCATGACTCATCCTGTAGGTGGTGAGCCCGCTGGAAGGGGGTCCCACGTTGCTTCTTCGGGCTGAGCCCGGCCGAGCCCCATGGGAAAAGGCCCGGCCACCGGGCGCTCGCCATCGAGCCCCACCCCCGGGCCTTGCCCCAGGGTGGGGCCCCGGTGACCCGCGTCTGGGAAAGGGCAGCTGGGAACCATTGTTGTTTTTCTTCATGGTGAGTTTTTTGAGCCACGCTTTGTCTGGTCTTTCACCTGGAACCTGTTTGCCTTGAGTGACCCTACCAGGGGCATAAAGCCCCTGACAACATAGCTTCCAGGATCATTAGGACACGCAAACCCCTCCACCGCGATAAGGCGGTGACTCAGGTAGGGGCCATTTGATACTTTGATACTGATATTGGTTGAGCTACCAGCACGAGATCTACTCTGCACCTGTGTCATGTGTGCATTCATTGCTTTCACAGAAATCGCTTGAACTGAGTTCACTACATTTTATATATAACAAAGACAAATATTGAAAATGTTTAATGTTTTGGAAATAAATCTGTTAATTGAATGTCAGTTTAATGTCAAATGTTGTTCAAAATATTGTGATACGTATTGTACACCCAGCATTGTGATACGTATTGAATCGTGAGCTGAGTGTATCGTGAACACCCCTACTGGATTAGCCTTGTTTTTATGTGTACGTGTGCTTGCCGAACCATAAATTCACAAATTATAAGGTGGTGAAACAAAGTTTAGAGGCTGTTGTAACATGTGGTATTTATAACTAAACTAATACTGTTTTGATCCTATTCAACCCAGTGACCAGATGACGTGTGTTAAGGAGCTTAAAGAAAGAGATTTTCTCTAAACCTTTTTTTGTACGCCAACATTTTACATATATGTCGACTACCAACTTTAGGTCTCAGTTTCTTATATTACTTTAAGATATGACTTGGATATGGTTCTAAGTCACAGATATGGTTTTAAGTCATAGAGCCTCATAATTTGAAGCAGCAAACAAGATGACATTCCTCAAATTGGCCATTGTAACTTTTGAAGAGTAGATATATTTTAAGTTTTTACTAAAGCAGATAATATAGAAACATCATGTACATATTTCCCATTAAATATTTTATGAATTGGAAACCAATCTAAAGTTTACCTTTGTCAGAAATAGTCCCCATATTATCATCCTCAATGTGACTTCTGTTTTCCAGATTATGTGAGGACTGCTTAGGACAAAACGCAGAGCTTGTGCAAGAACAAATAACATGGCTGCCACCAAAACTCCTGACAACCGTGAACAAAAAAGTCACCTTTTCAAGTAACTGTCCCAAGGATAAAACACAGTTGGACTCAATTTTAGTTTGACATCATATAGGTTTACTCAGACAAAGGCTGTTTCCTACAGTTCACTTTTGTACCATGTTTTTTTTAAATCAGTTTTAATCAAAATCAAACCCTTTTCTGTTTTAACTTAAAATTCTGTAAGACAACAAATGGAAGAGATCTACCACTATAATATAATTAAAAGCATATTTAAGTGATACCAATTATTATGTGAATACTCTTTTTACATCATAACAGAAATCGGGATTGTTTCTTGAAAAAAAACTTTATTTTGTTTAGTGTTTGATCTTTGGTATTTTGTAGAATAAACATACTTTGCTGTAAACAAACATTTTCCTTGTTCAACAATGGTAACTAGTTACATTGATTTATTGCCAAATATAAGTTGCTGCTGCTGTAATAGAAGTTGGAACATTTTCCATTTTGGTTTGCAAAGGAATCTATTCCACACCAAATACATACAATATTCAGCAGTTTACTTAAGAGATTTTAACATGGCATTGTACATTGTTCATTCACTGTTCAACATACTGTTTGCATATTATCAATCGAAATGCTGCTGTTGTACTGTTCTTTGGTATTGGTCAACCACTTTTTAGGTATTCAGGTAGATATTTGATTATTAATCGCAAAGCCAAAATGTGTACTTGTCCATGCATGTGTCATTATTTTGATGCCTACATGATATGTGTAGTCATCATCATACCATATTTTAAAACTAGTATAATAAATGCAAAGAGGCAATATCAGATTGTGGGGAAATGCCTACATATGGCAATCGCCTTTCTGCTGTGCCTACACATAAGGGAAGCAATGTATTTCATAGCTACAAGTGCAAGTGCTGGTATTTGTTGGTAAGCAAAGGCTAAAATAAAAAAGCTGGAAGAATTTAAATCATTTCTAATCATATTGAACAAAGTGAAATTCATCATCAGTGTCAAATTAACTAAATGTCAAATATGCCGATATTTTACTTGAATAAAATGTGTTATGGTTTGGGTCTGCTAAATTAAATAATCAAATTAAATCAAAACTCGTCTACCAGAAGGGATTGAAAAGTACCAGATTGAAAAAGTACCTTTCAGCAGTCATTCTCTTCTGACCAAACATTACATATCTCTCAACTATTTTTCCAAATCCATAACAGTGGTTATGGACAATAATACATGCTGTCATAAATTGGAGTAGTGGTTATGTCATTGTTTTACTATTTGTCTGTGCTTATGTGGTTTGTCTGTACTTATGTACATCTGTGATCTTCTATGTTGTTTCCCTCTTCATTGTTTTTATATAACATTAACTTGCCAGGAAATGCAGATGAAATTAGCTAATTTCCATGAGTTAAGTGCATGTTAATTAATGTGAATTGTCCATTCTGAAATCAAATAAACATAAATGAAATGACTTGGGAGGCATGTGAATACAACATTGCATCTACCCTGAACCAATCTTCCCTAAAATTACAATTACATTACATTTAATGCAATGTAAACATTACATCTAATTAAACTTTGGTTGTGATTTTCACTCTCCTTTTCTTGCCACCCTCCCAATTCTCCTTTTTCTTTACTTCATCTGTTTTGCTAGGTCTTTTTTTGTAATGTGAAGCATTTACAGCATAGCAGATAGACACGCACTTTGTAGAACTAAACAGATTCCCTACACTTTATGGTCATAACTGTTTTACACAGCACATTTAATTTCTATGCTTTGTAACGTTTCACACTACAGAGCAAGGCCCAACACATGTTTCAGAGCGGTTGGACGTAATTGGCAGGGAGCATTCCTAGTTGACCTGTGCGTTCAATGCGGCCATACATCCAACCCTCGTCAATCTGCTGCACGTCTACGACCAGGTCACCTTCCTGGAGGGACACCTCATCTGCATCAGTGGCTGTGTAGCTGTAAACTGCCCGGAAGCGCTTCTGAAAGCATACAAACATAGAAAGAATCATCTCTACAAAGCAACAAACAAAACAAAGTGCAGAGAAAACAAATCGTTTGGGAACCCACAGCAGGGGTTGAAGAAAGGGTCAGAGAAACATGAATACATATAATAGAAAAGGACAACAAAGCATACTGGAGGAAGAATGTATTTTATGTTGCAGAGTTGCACCCTACCTCTCCACTAGGTGGCGGTACAGCAGCAGTACGCAATGGCTCAGTCTGATGGCTGTAGCTTAGAGGGTTAGCTGGAGACTGCTGTTCATTTTCTGTAAACATGATAAAGAAACACATAATTCACTGCAAGTTGATTCAGTCTGTGTGGATTTGTGGCAGTATGCGTGTGTATTTTTGGCATTTACCTTGCGTGGTATTCTCAGGGGGAGGCGCATCACTTCGAATTCTGCTTTTCTCAAAATCCTCATGGTACTTAATCTGTAAACACACATTTTAGTTACTTCCTGTCACATCCACTAGGTGTCACTTTATCCCCTTTTCACTCTGTCCGTGATTTGGTTGTTTTCACTACCATTTTTGGAGTTGCAGAGATTGGGATGACATGGGGGAGGACGTAGCAAATGTACCACAACATGAACAACATACCATATTCACAACTGTTTGTAACCTCACCCTAACAAGTTATCCATATCACTCCACAATTTAACCTAACAAATTACATCTGAAAATATAACAATCAAGACTTGTGTTGTCGAACATGGGCTGAATTCAAAACAGAATTTTTACTTTATTGCCTCCTTATTGAATCTTTCATTCACACTCATTTCCAATGGCCGTATAGAACTAGATGTTCTAGCCAGACATTAAAACTGTCTTAATAGTCATGGGGGCTATAAAAACAAGGACATACACGTTGTAAGCTTTTTGGAATGCAGCCACAATCCTGGGGGCAAGGGGCTAAGAAAAATGAAGGCAGGATGTCCAGAGTGGATAAGCGACACGTAGGCTTAACTTTCTGTTCTTAAAGTACTCAGATAACAAAAAAGAATGTGAGGGGCTGGAGAGAAAAAAATGAATAAACAAAGCAAAAGAAAGAAATTAAGTTTATCAAGTTGTATATCACTTGAATGTCATGGCCAATGTAAGGGATAGAAAGTGAGTCCAAGAGCAGAAGCACATTACTACACCAAACATGGCATCAAGGGTAAACATCCACAAACAGACCGGAGTCAGCTAGACTCCTCAGACACTGCATTTCAGACATTTCTCCAAGTCCAAGGAGGAGCTTCCCTATATGGACAGAATTAATGTCTGCCCCATGTTTGCTGCCCGCTAAACTCCATCGATCTGTTCTCTAGGGAGAAACACTAGCAGAAAGGAATCTAAAGAAAACAAGCACTTAACCCCCCACCCCCAACCTCTTCTTTTACTATAACAGAACCCACGGAATTGAGCAATTTTCGGTTTTACAATACTCTGAACCATCAGACTATTCATGTATCCTTCAGTATCAATGATTAGGATTGAGAAAGTGGACCATCATACATATTAGAGTATGTTAAAACTATTGAGATGTAACCTTAGTGTAAGGCAAGCCATGTTAACTTCAGGAACCCCTTCTGGAAAGCTATCTGAAAGCTATTTGCACATTTTTATTACTATGACCTTAAAACTGAGTCATACATTGCTGAAAATGGACAGTTGAAGGTGGCCAAGATAGGTGACAGACTCTTGGAAAAGCGGGCATGCGTGCATCTGTGCTCCTCCAGTGTTGGAGAAACACGGTAAGCACAGACTAAAGCTTGTCATTCATCTTCTCACTTTAACTATCTACAGCAGTAGGGTGTGACAAATAAAATAAGTAAAGGCTGGTAAAATCCACATAACCTGGGAACTAGCATAACATCAGTTTAAAGACTAAATCACATCGATACAGTATAATTTGTTTGCTCATATTAACTGTTGCCAGACTGTTATTTGGTTTTGTGTTTCTGAATTTGGTACACATTTGAGTAACAAACTTACGTTGCTAATCTGGTCCTGAGTTTTCTTCACTCTCTGCATCTCAGGAGTGTCAGAGACCACGCTGAAGCCCTTCCCCTTGTTCTTCTCAAACTCCTCTTTGTAAATTGCCTGTCATGAACACACACACAAACAAACATCAACTCAGACACACACAAACACACAAAGCTGAGTTAAATTGTCAATGTTGAAACGTAGGGGGCAGGCCATCTTTAGAGGCTGCACTGAGCATACACCCACACATGGCCCAGTCACGCATTAACCAAAACCACATATACACACACACACATGCACACAACCGCAATGTCAACTAAACTCAAACACGAATTGTCATAACACAAAATATGCTTAACATGACACCATGTCTACCAAAACACTAACACACGTTCTCTTTCAACAGGAACATTAAATCATTTATAGCAAAATGTCATGAAAAACACTAACATCAGATGGAATTACTGAAACTGCATTCTTGTATATGTGTCAGGTCCCACAGTATATAGATTATAGATTGTGTTTGTGTGACGGATATGTAACGGACGTGGTCTTGCGAGTTCCGTCAGGCTTTTCCGGACCATGTCCACCCTTCACCGAGGGTCGAACACGCCATCTCTGACTTCCCAAGCGCCACCACTACCAGCTACGCCAAAGAAAAGCTAGCTATTCGTTGACGCGGGTGGCCCATTACATACCTGAGGAGTGAGTTTCACCGATTCACACCGGCTACATTTGCAATGCAGTTTCTTTTGAAGCCTCTCTACATTTTTGTTTTGTTTGGTTTACTAAATGCAAGCACTTAGTTTCTTTTGCTGCAGAAATTCAGAACAAAAAAGAATGACCCATCTCAGAGTAGCATTATAGAATGTATGGTTACTGTATTGAAAAAAAGAAGACAGAAAAGTGCTGCAGTAAAGTCTTCGTTTGGAACAGGACGTTACTGCAAGAAATATGCAATTTAGCTGCCATTTACTGTATTACCCTAGCTCTGGCCCTTCTCTGAGCACCACAACACATTCTAACTCCTCTCCTTCTCTCTTGTCCCACTCCTCTCCCTTGTCCTGGTACTTGTCTCTTTCTCCCTGGTGCAGGCATTACTGTATTCTTACTTTCTTCGTGTTGCTCTATATTGTTCTTTTTCCACACAAGATCAGCCCAAAGAGATCCTCTTTACTATCAATACCATACGGTCATGTGATTGAAAGAACCTCAACACCTGAGTGTTTCCTAGTTGGGAATCAGCTGTGATTTACAGTATTTGCATAACTTCAGCTGTTTCTCAGTAGCAATGGAATAAAATACAGGGGATATATTTGTGTTTCAATTCACAATATAAACAGCTGTTTACTTTGACTTTAGCCAATAATTTAGGTTTTGTGTTAAGAGTTTAGGAAACTTGTTAAAGGTGTTTAAAAAACTGTCATAGCAATAGTAAAAAACTGTATTTCTAAGGGAGAAACCAACACAATAATATGTTTACACGCACGGTACTCACATACACACACAAAAGTGATTCCTTCTACTTGTTATGAGGAATACACTATTTCAGATATTGTACTCGAAGGCAGTGACTTTTATGGTTAGGAACGGTAAATACGCTGGTTAAAATGTGATGAAGAGGTTGGTGAGGAAAGACAACTGCATAATGTGTACCTGTTTTAGAAACTAGGACCACAATACAATAAGTCGATCAGTGTTTAATATATTATCTTCCCTAATAATTAATAGAGATAAAGGTGTACAGTACGTATTTTTAACAGACATTTATGGTGTTTTGAAGTTTAAATCCCCCCCCAAAAACTGGAGAGACGATAGATAGACGATAGACATATAGAAATATGTATTAAAGAGTGAGCAATATGGAGTATTATGTACACATGACTTTAAGGTATCAATGTTAATGGTTCTAACCTGCTCTTTTGGTACAATAAATGTAGTGTGTTGATTGGATACGGTCTCTGCAATTTACTGTAGTTCAACAGGAGCAAATTTCAGCTCAACATTATTGTAAGACTCCAAGTCTTCTTGGTTTATTTTCATAGACACTGGCTTCAGAGCATGCAGGCTTGTGTGTGTGTGTGTGTGTGTTGCTGAATTGTGTTTAAAGGATGATGTTGTGGATAAAGTATGTGTATAAAGAGACAAACTGTCAAAGTTTTTGTTATTGTGCACACACATAGCTTCATGACATGATGTAGAATGTAGGTTAAAACAGTAATAGGGTTGAGATAGGGGGTTATGAGAGTGTAAATCGACTGCCATAAGAGTCTGTGAGCCTTGTGTGGGTCTGAAAAAGCTTTATTCGCCGTTGGATGTGTGGTTGCATGCTAGGGATCAGTTAATTGTCTGTGGAATCCAATTTTCATGACAGTGGAAAAGAGTGTGATATCACTAGAAATTTTCCTCTGATGGGGAGTGTGAGGGTGAGAAGGATCACACAAGAGGATTAAATACTTACTGCTAGTAAGGAGAATAAAATGTTGGCAGGAGCAGAGGCAATGTGTGTGTGTGTGTGTATATTCATAAACGTGCATCTGTATGTGTGCGAGCGTTTCTGTGGTCTAACCAGGCTGTTCATCTTGCTCTGCTCTTTGAGGCGAAGGTTCTCCGGGGTGTCAGTCACTATTGTGAAGGAGGTCTTCGGGTAGTGCCTGCAACAGGATGAGAGATGAGATGAAGATGAATGCCTCCATGGGCACTGGTCTAGACTTGTCATTATAAATTACTCTGGACACAAATTACTTTAAACTAATTCATGTTAGGAAGCCCCCAACTGGAGAAGATTGTGCCAAGATGATGGTGTCAGGGAAAAGACATCTTGGATTAGAAGGTAATCCTTACATACATCCTGACATACTGGCACGCACATCCATGAACAAACACACACACATACATATGTTTTGACATCACAAGAGGTTGGGTACTAGGGGGCAGATATGTCCCTCTCCAGTGGCTGAGGCAGGGATGGATTAACGAACGGACCTACCGGGCCCAGGCCCAGGGGCCCATGAGCTCAGGGGGCCCCTAAACCAGAGCCTCAGCGCGTGAAGTCTTTGTTATTAACTTTGTATTGATATGATACAATGCGCCGTAGCCGGTATATGCTAGGCTTAAGTCATTCATGTCAGTAACAGGGCCCCAATAGTCCTACTCAGGGATGGATTACCGAACGAGCCTACCGGCACCATGGGCCCATGAGCTCAGGGGGCCCCTAGACCAGAGCCTCTGCGTGAAGTCGCTTTTATTAACTTTGTATTAATATGATGATATGACACGATGCGCCATAGCCGGTTAGGCTTAAGTCATTAATGTCATTAACAGGGCCCCAAAAGTCCTACTGAAAAACTAAAGAATAGCCTAAACATTCACTTTGAAGATGTCACAAGAAAGAAACCATCATGATACCTTTCAAGTGACTGTTTATCCCCTCAGTTTATCTATGTAAAAAATGAACGGCGTAAAAAAAAAGGCGGGGGGGGGGGGGGCCGTGGTTTCATAATCCATCCATGGGCTGAGGTCATGCAGGACTACAAATCCCATTTCTCATTAGTGGCCGCTGACCGAACTACAATCCCCAAGATGGGTTTGCATTAGCACACATGAGGAGAATTAAGACATGATTGTCACACAGGAGGGCTACATTGGCTCCAGAAAGGAAAGGCAAGTGAGAAGAGTAGATTTGTGGCCTGATTGCAATACACTTAGCCTGGCTGCCAGCCCATTTTCTCCCCGCCCACAAAAAAATTTGGTCGGGAAGTTGGGTCTGGAGGGTCTCGTATTGGGAACAACTACATAAAACCAGGATTGGGACGGAGCAATGAAATTGCCAGGGCGGGCTTTATACGATGATGGACAGATGATCAACAGTAACGTAATCAACAACGTCATGAAAGAGCCCACTTGGGTTGAATTTGTTTTCAACAAACAACATATTACGTTGCTCTGATTGGTTGTAGGTCTATCCAATTGAGTGAAGAGGCATTTGTTTTACGAGTTCGGTTGAAACACGCCCCGTAGTCACAGCCCAACGGAGAGTTTTCAGACTCATATTCTGACTGGAATTATGAGTATGACAACGTCAGGCTACAATACACTGGAGGGGAAGTAAAACCATTTAAAAGCCTTTTCCCCTATTTTTCAGTTGTTTATGGAATAATATTTTTGTTGCTATTTTGTACCGGAGGACACTGAGTTACACCTTTTTCTTTTGTGGCAACTGTAGATATTAAAACATATTTTATTTTAGGAAACTTTGTTTTGTGTTCTTTTTGGCAACCAAGTAACACTACTAAGGCCCAACATACCTCATGTCTCTCATGGTGTTACAATATACACACAGAACATGTGAACACAGAACAGAACAAACTGTTTCTAACCAGAAAATAAATCAGAGTGGGAGGCCCTGGTGCACAACTAAGGAAGAGGACAAGTTGACTAGTGTCTTTTTCTTCAAATTTCTTGCATATATAGCCTACACTCACCCCATCTGACTCATAATATCCTACTAGTGCTATCTTCCTCATTGAAGCAATCAGGAATCTTCTCTTCTGAGAGAAACATTTTTACTGACAACCTCATCTGAAAATACTATCAATAATATTTTAACACATACCTAGCTTAGGTAAACGTAGTTGGATACTGTGTCTGCAATATACTGCAGTTCCAACTTAAAGCTTCTATATGTTCATGTCACCCCATCTAAATTTGACAAATAATGTAAACCTGTTACTGTATATTGTTACTGTTATCGTTTCTGTTACTAGTTGGAGACGACTGGACAGGGCATTCTTATTCGTATAAGAATAACGTATTCCCGGCCGTCTCAAATGACATTATGTCTTTGGGCAAGGCACTTCACCCTACTTGCCTCGGGGGAATGTCCCCTGTACTTACTGTAAGTTAGTCTGGATAAGAGCGTCTGCTAAATAAGTAAATGTGAATTGCTCCTCCCAAGGTTTCTTATATTTTTCCTCCTCTAGTGACTTTTTTGGGGAGTTTTTCCTGTGTCTTCCTTGAGGGTTTAGGTTGTTTGAGGGGCAGTTCTATGGGCGAATGTGAAGCCCTCTGTGACATAGGTTGTAAAAAATGGCTATACAAATACATTTTGATGAGTTGGAATGTCTTTACTTTACTAAAGTTATGTTCACTGAGTTCGCTATATAGCTTGAGTAGGCCTACTGTCTAGTTCTAGCTCTAGCTAAAGTTACTAGACTAGCTGGAACATTATTAAATGATTAATTAAATTATTTAATAAATCAATCAATTAATATCACAAACATTACATTGCAAATTTTAATTTAAACTAAAATATAGCTAACTTAACATTAGCTGGCTGAATGTACGTTTTCTCTAGTGCTATCTGAAAGACTATCCTCTGCCTTGATTGCAGTGGCGACTGGTCATTAGGGGCAGGTGGGGCACAGCAAAAGCAAATTGAAAAAAAGCGACTTGGTGCCCACCAACCATGGGATACTGTAATAACTCAAACTTCTGGTAAAAATAATTGAGGGTTTACCTTGGAGTGGTTTTCTAAGAAAAAGTGACTAACGGTCAGCACACCAAAGAAGGCACTGTTTTCCTATTCTTCTATATACTATTTTGTTGCTTGCTTACAGAGCTTGTTAAATTGTAAAAAGGGGGTCCGTTCTTTGTTTAGATTCTAGTTTTTTGTCCCCTCCAAAAAAATGTCAGTCTTTGTTTCAACATAAATAAGTAGGATTCAAAATGTTTAAGAGGTAGTTCGCTGGCAGTTTTGACTGTACATTAAAGGTATCTTTATAGTCAGTCTCTCTCTCACTCTCACATACACACACAACTGTCAGTGCTGCAAATGGAGGATTATTTGACAAAAACAAAGCTCAAAGGACACAATCATTATTTAAATAGAAAATTTATAGAAAATAAAAATGTTATGTCGAACCTTGTCAAGGATTATATTTATTATTCATTTCGTTATATTTCAGATTACAACTAATTTCCTGTATGGTTCCATGGAAAACTAGGACATTTCTGTGACCTCAAACTTTTGAACGGAAGTTAATATGTGTGTGTGGGTGGGTGTGTGTGTGGGGGTAGGTGTGTGTGTGTCTTCTTCGGACAACCGTCTGGTGGTCCCACCCCTCAAGAGAGCCCGCTCACAACCCAAGCTCTTCTCCTGTCTGGCCCCCCAATGATGGATTGGGGGCCAGATGGTCCCAATGGTTTCTCCACCTTCAAGAAAAGGCTAAAGACGCACTTGTTCCAGGAGTACAATGGTACAATGGAAAGATTTGTTGGATCAGATGTTAGTTTATTTCCTCCAGGAACACTATGACACTTATTGAGGGACTCGCTGCACTTGTTGGTTAGTTGCAACTGATTTAACTGCTTGTACTTACTGTGAATTATATTATTGTTGCTTGCTTTCCTCCAAGTACACTGTAGCACTTAGGATCATGTTGTGTTTTGGGACAGACTTTTTTGTCTCAAAATAAATTGACTTCAATTAAAGGTTTAATTGTTTGTGTGACATTAAGCTGAATTACAAAAAGGTGAATGTTTACTTATCTTTGCTAAGGGCTGCGTACAAAGCACATTAACCGAAAGCATTGATAAAATAAATATCTCACACAACCTAGAGAATCATTTTTAGACTGCAAAAACATGGGACTCACCCATTATAAAATACAGTGCAGATTTGTCTATCATTCAGGGTAATTGACAACATTAGTGGTTGGTTTATTTGTTATGTTCGTAAGAATACAGATAAAGGATGCCACTTACATACTGCAATATGGTTTCTTGTCGAAGCCTTGGTAATTCTTCATGTTTAGGGTCATCTTGCACACCTCACAGTTGAAGCATCCTTTATGCCAATACTTTGAAGCACAAAAAAAAAAAACATGAACACAAACATGGCACATGAAACTTTTCTGAATTGCCAAAAAGTAAATTATTTTCTCTAAACACACACATGCAGCTCTTTTTAATGCAATTATTTAAGTACACTCTCTCACACACATAAACACATACATATATAGGTATTTTTAACCAATGACAAGTGGTCATTGTTATGCTCAAATTGAAAGAAATTCTTAAATACTTGCACAGGAGAGTATGGTGCTTGTAGTTCTACATGTTGGCACAAGTTATCCAGAAAATATAACATTATATTCTCACTATTAATCTCACCAATCTGCCTAGGATGGTATTATAATTAGCTTCACACAATACACAAACTGTTGATTTACCTCTAGGTTTTTAATCAACCACTAAACCACACTAATCTACACAACCTAATAGAAATATCCTGCCTCCAGGGTTACTGCATAAATCTGATGGACCCTTTGGAAATAAATTGTCAATGCTGTGTCAACCACGCCCATTTTTCATTATGGTAATCTAAGTAAAATATAAAGCCGTGGTGATGTACAGCCAATATATGAAAACGATTTTTCTGTATAACTGTGAAACATGTAGAAGAAGGCTGTTAGGGAGATACATTTACTGTGCAGTGGCAAATTACTGAATCTAACTGCCACATAGTTGGGGACTATTAGGCTACAACGTAGTTTGTTTTTTTAACACGGAACTATATGAATTAATAACCTTTTTAGCTATGATCACTTCAACATCCATAATCTGTAGTAGCCTAGGCTACATCCATACCTTATCCAAGCAATTCAGTTTTTCCGTGGGGTAAACGGCTTTATTGCATCTTCCACACAACGGATTCATGTTGGAATGGTTTTCTTCTACAAATGTATTCACACAAGTGGTTTGCCGATATAGCCAATTTATTAGCCTATGCCCAAAGACCCGTCAGGTAATTCCTCAAATTCGAAATTGCAGCCCAGAGTGCACTGTTCTCTGCACGTTCATGGTTTAAATATAGTCTACACGGCGTGGAGGGGAGGGGAGAATTTCAAGCTGCTTCTGCTTGAACGATGAAAGAAAATCGAGGAACACTATAATAACCATATATGGAGTAGGCTACTCAAAATAAGTTTAACAAATAGCAGCACTTCTAATCTATACTGATATGAACAGAACAAGAGCTTTTGCTGATGAAAAAGGAGTTGCTAGTCTGATAGTCAGATTAAATTAACGTTTTACTGATTTTCCATTACGTTTTTTTGAACTCTTTCTGACGTTTTAACGCCCCCTGTCGATGGTGAGGGTATCTGACGCTTACAAAATGATCCTTTAGCAACAGTCACTGCAACGTAGCCTACACATTAAATTCAAGACGTCAAAGCGAGTAAACAATCGTCAAAAAACATATGTACTGCGTTGATTTGTACTTTTACACATTTATAATGTGTTCTATGACAAAAATACATGACTGGGGGTATAGCTCAGTGGTAGAGCATTTGACTGCAGATCAAGAGGTCCCCGGTTCAAATCCGGGTGCCCCCTCATATTTTTAAACGGCCATATAAAGTTCGTATGATTGTAGGCTGGCTGTTGTGTAACATGTATCTAAACGTTGTGTGGTCTTGCTTTTATACAACAGTTAAATCAATGGGGAAATTCTTATCACAAATAATTAACAATTCAGTGTTTTTACATAAATTTGATTTAAACTCTTACCTACTCCAGTAGTCTATTTCGGTTTTTACCATTAACTAACTATTAGGTAGGCAACTAGCACTGATTTATTTGTTTCTTTTTCATTTATTACTTTCGTCACTATTTAGATGCAGAAGGCTTGCCGTAAACCCTGACACTCAAAAATGTATTTGGATCAAAACTGGACAGACTGTTTACATACTGTTGTCGTAAAAGGTTGCCTGTGCAAACAAACATGTGAAGAAGAATACACTGAAGGATTTACATTTGTTGTGTCTATTCCAATATGTAATGATGGTATTTCATGACACAAGTTTGTGTTCTAGAAAGAGTGGTCTGGAGTCGCAGAGGTCCGATAATATAAGCTTTAATGCAGCAGTTGGAAATCAACAAGTATAGAGCTCTGGGGTTGTCTACGTTTCCCTACCCACAACAGAGTTTTGGGCTGGTTCACAAAGTCCAAACTGGCTATCTGTCCCTGCTCCAGCATATATTATACAGTGCAAGTAAAACAGGAGATGAAAAGAGGGTTGAGCTTGTTCTTTTCGTGCATCAGGGAGTTGTTCTTGCCTACGCATCCCACCTGCTCGGGTGCCGTCTCAGCCCGGTTTCAAGGTTGCTTCTGGAATGAAGAGATTAAGACACAAAAACAGCCTGTTCTCCACACAATGTTTAAGCCTAAACAAACTTCTAAGTTCATAAGACATAACTTTAATAAGCACAATATATAATTGTAAGGCTGGGTGTCAAACCTGCCCCCACCTCTCATATGCTAAAGTCTGGAGTTTCTGGACGGTCTCAACTTGATGGCTCTCACACCCCAATGAAGATTTGGTCTGATTGGTTGTTCTTGTGTATAAAGGGAATTGTAATGCATTGTTCTTTGGATTCTTCGTCTCCTGAGACCTTCTCCTCAGTTCTGCCTTGTCCTACTGTCCAACTCCTTCCTCACCTCTTGCTTTCTCTCTGATTTACAATGATCATGGTAGAGTAGGTAAGATTGAAAACGTTCATATTGTAATATGTTTGCCTTGTAATTGATTTCATTCATTTGCAAAGTTATTAAATGCGTATTTCATTTAACCGTACTTTGACCATTCTTGCTCTGATTTAACCCATAGAGTCAAATACCTGGAATTCTATTGGTATTGGCATTATTTGGTTCATGCTAATACACTGTTCAGTTTCCCATCTTCCTTTAAACCATAGGGGAATTAGTTTAGGTTGTTTGGACAATATTTACCCCCCTACATAATTTTAATAGACACAATATATTCTCTAAGACATGCATTCTTTATAGAGTCGTACGAACATTGTTCCTGTTGCTACATTCACTAGTGCACAGTGCCCGTGATGCATTCAGTGATTAAGATGCCACAAATATTGATAACTTGAACTAGCCTATAGATAATGATAGCCCTTGATAGAATTGGTGACACACAGATGTCTGGAATTATGGAAAGTGCAGTGCCCGTGATGCAGCTGGTGATGACAGTTCATGAATTGTACTGTGATTCCTATTATGCATTCTTTAACATGCACAGGGCTCTCAAATAAATAAAGTTTGGGGTGAGATTTACGATGGCGTAGGACCAGTGTTGGGTGTGACTAAGTAACGCGTTACTGTAATTAAATTACTTATCCACTGAAAAAGTAAAGTAAGGGATTACTGTTCATTTTTAGGTAATTTTATTACAGTTACTTGTCATATACTTGCGTTACATACTGTAAATTAGTCAAACAGTTCTGTATAAATCAATATTGAACTAAAGGGGCAATTGAATGGGTTTTGGGGGGATTTCACACTGTTCCTTAAGGTCTCCGAATAGGGTATGTAACATTGGATTGGTTGAAAATGGCCCGGGTGCTGTTCTATGCCCTCTGACAGATCCTCTGAAATGTCTCCGGGAAAAAACACTAGCTTTTCTCCTTTTATGGTATGCTCATTAATCTTTAGAAAAGCTGCGCGCTGATAGGTTGGTTATCAACGAGTGAAGCTGGGAGCAAAAACGCAACACGGCCAACAGCAGCACTTGCTGAAACACCGAAGTTGGAGACTTGAAATAAAAACGTGCAAATAAATCTATTGTGTCTACACAACACTGTTTTCAACAGATTGACTATATATCATTTGAAATTATAACATTACTTGTTTCCACTTCTGTTGTTGAAGCAAACTGGATTGACTAAGGTGGGTAGAACGTTAGGCTACAGCTTAGCAACCAATTTTCAACCAAGCCTATTTTCATTGGCTCTGAATGATGTCAATCTTAATAAGAAATAATTGCCTGGACAGAACATGACAGAAGCCATATATTCCCGCTTTCCCTAACTCTGTGGACAGCGTAAAATGAGGTAGGTTTTGATGGTGTGTGTACAGAGGATACATGAATTGTATTTATACAATATTATTTAAATCGCACATTCCCCAGATAGCGCAGTTTTTATTGCTGAATTGGCCTTTTGCGGCGACAACATTCTGCAGCATTACTGTAGATTTTTCTCAGGACCCTAGAAAGTGCTACTGTACTTACAGAAGGACTCTCATGTACAGTAACATTCAAACTGGTTGTCTTGAGAATGGGGGACGCGCTCATTCTCAAGACAACCAGTTTCAATGTTACTGTACGTGAGAGTCCTTCTGTAAGTAGCACTTTCTTCCCTTGGTCTAACGGTTAAGATAACAAAGCTATGATATTGATATAGCTAAATAAAATATAAATATGAGATATTATTGTAATTCTGTTAGCGTAATGCAAGACATTTAGGATTTTATGTCGACTTAAATTGCTAGCTAAATGTAACTGCTAGGCTAAGTCAGACTAAGCTAGCTAGCTAACCGTAAACTGTCATTTCATGACAGTGAAAGTCATGCTATAAAAGTGAATGAAACATCTAAATTCAATGAAAGTAGTGAAATGATCATTTATTTAACTTGTGAAAAGCATTGTATGGTACCATACACATTGTTCTTTTTGGTTTTAAATGTTTTGGTTGAAAGAAACACACATTTCTGATATGGAAATTATTAGTAAAAGGCTCAAAGCAACCCAAGGACAGCAGAATGGGTTAAGGGGAGACACCCCAGTGAATAGGGATGACATATCAACCTGAAACCTTCCCAGTTGATAACTAATATTTTGACAAATATTGTTTTCATTACTAGTTTCCTGTAAATGTATGTTTAAATGAGCAAATAATGCATTAAGTTTTAAAATATGATATAATTTGCATACATTTCCAAAACGGAAATCAGAACATTGCATGAAGACAGAATGAAAATTCTTGTTTCATTTTGTCAACATATTATAGTCCAAAGGGCACTTTGGATATCTCTTTTTCATTACTCCATTAATCAGAATATGGTGGCAACAGCCATTGAAGAAAATCCTTTGCAAATTGTGGGGAAGACCGTTTTCTTGCTCAGGTTCTCCGGATCACTCGTCTCGTCATCTACCGCTTACGCTCTCCGGACTGTAAAAGTAGGTATAGCGAAATAACAAAACGCTATAACCTATCTAGTCTGTGGGACAGTGAGCGCACGGCTTCGATGTGTCGCATTGGCAACATATGGCTCAAGAAGCTGGAAAAGATACGTAATTCCCTCTGCTGAGTATATACATCTTTCATAAAGATACTCATGAGGGAATGCGAAAGGTTTTTGTCTGTCTCTAAATGTTCTGGCTCTTCTGAGCACACCTCTCACTCTCCGCGCACCAAGCTCCACAGGATCTTCTATGAACGGTGACAACATTATCCTCAAGAATGAGTTAGTGGGCGGGGCTTTCATACCGGCTGATCTATGATCTCCAACTTAACCTGCTCCCAAACAGGTTACCCGTTCAGCATGTGTTACCATGGCGATCCATCCCGGTAACAAGTGATCCACTGTCGTAGTACAGAAAATTCTGGATTGAACCTGGATCCCAGGTTCAATCCAGGGAAGCGCTATAAGGTTCAGGGAGCCTTCACCTCTTTAGGCCTAGACTTGGTGGAGCAGAACTACCCAGTCCAGACGCTACAGAGACGGCACTCTCATCTGCGAAAAATTCCAGGTGCAACCAAGCTGAAAGGTGCCATCCAGTTGGTCACAGCTGACTTGACTAGCACAGAAAACAGACTCAAGAAAGACCCAGAAAAGGCAGCTGTCTATTCTGCAGAGATTGCCAAGCAGGCTATGTCACCAAGCTACAGACTGAGGAGGTAGATCAGTCAGAGGAGTTCTGGTACCTTCCTCATCACTTAGTACACCACAATAGCAAACCAAGACTGGTCTCCACTGCTCATTCCAACACCAGGGAATGTAGCCAAATGAGCAACTGCTGCCGGGGCCCACCTTGGGCCCATCCCTACTAGGAGTCCTCCTGCAATTCCGACAGCACAAGGTTGCTATAAGTGGGGATATCTGGGGAATGTTTCACCAGGTCCGTCTGCGGCCTGAGGAAAAACCCCTTCTCAGATTTATCTGGAGAGACCTGTGTAGCGAGGACCCACCTGATGTGTATCAATGCCAGGTGTTGCCATTCGGTACAACATGTAGTCCCTGCTGTGCCATTTTTGCTTTGCAGATGCATGCTCGTCATTACCAGGACAGTAATCCAGACATTCCATCCTCAGTGGAACAAGGCTTCTACGTGGACAACTGCCTCAAGAGTCTTCCCAACAAACCTGCCGCTAAGGATCAAGTGGACCAACTGTGCAGCCTACTGGCACAGGGAGGTTTTGAGCTAAGGTAGTGGGCCAGTAACCGAACAGAGGTAGTAGCTCATCTACCTACAGAGGCAAGGTCAGTTGCAACAGACCAATTGCTAGTTCAGAAGATAACCGATCCACTGGAACCTGCTCTAGGTTTCAGGTGGAACTGAGCAGAAGACACTCTTAGTTAACATCACCGGCCCATGGAGCCTTCAGCACTGACAATGAGAAAGGCCTACCAAGTTTTTGTCAGTATGATCCTTATGGGGTCTATGGCGCCATTTAGAGATCGATTGTTAGGCTGATCGCCACGTGAGACCCTGACTTTGTTTACATAATTAGGGTCATTGTAGAAAGTAGCTAAATAGCCCTGACTTCTGTAAACAGATTCAGAACGAATAGTGTTTTACTGAATGTGCATTGTGACTGTCTCCTGACCAAGTAAGTGACTTTAAACTTGTAGTTTTTGTTGTGTTTCTGCTAAATCTTGTGTCTGAGTAGAGCTGAGGGATAGCCGCTATCCAGGCCGCTAAGTAGCTAACTAGGGATCGACTGTTAGGGTGATCACCGCTGCGTGAGACCCTGGCTTTGTTTACATAATTAGGGTCATTGTCAGCTGCGCCTTGCATATTTAAGGCCGCTAGCACTACAGAGGCAGCCTCGGCCCACGAAGACTCAGTCGAACAAAGACGGGGAGTCTACCTGCGGGAGTCCACCGAGGAAGGCCGACGAGGCGGATCACCTCTTCTGATAAGTATCAACCTAAGGGTGGGCGATATGGCAAAAATCTCCTATCACGGTATGAGTAATTTTATATTACGGTTACGGTATATATCACGGTATAGTAATTGATATAGTAAATTCAATTAAGAAATGGTAAAAAATAACCATACCGTACTTCATCATCACACTTGATGATTTATTACAAACAAAAACAACTGCCTCACATGAGACAACACTTGAGTTAAAAACAAGACTCAAAAAAATTAATAGTACAAGCGTTCCGATTGGCTGATGCGCAGTCATGCCATCCGCGTGGTGACCTAGTACTCACAGCGCAATACGGATCCGTATTATGGCGTGAAGTTAGTGCCAGGAGAGGGAGCTCTGTAAAAACGATTTGTAACTTGCAAAAAAGATGTGTCTCTGTAGAAAATGATTCATGTATTTGCAAAAAAAAGTTTTGTGTCTCCGTAGAAGGCAAGATTTGTGTACTTGCAAAAAAGATTTGTAACTTGCAAAAAAGATTTGTGTACTTGTAAAAAAAGTTTTGTGTCTCCGTAGAAGAAAAAGATTTGTGTACTTGTAAAAAAAAGTTGTGTCTCCGTAGAAGAAAAAGATTTGTGTACTTGTAAAAAAAAGTTGTGTCTCCGTAAAAGAAAAAGATTTGTGTACTTGTAAAAAAAAGTTTTGTGTCTCTGTAGAAGAAGGCGGGAACACTGCTCCCAAAAGCATCGAAGGCAGCCCATCAAATATTGCCATTTCTGTGTCTAGTATCATTGGACATTTTCATCTGTCTCTCACACATGACCTAGGTCGTAGTAAATTTAATAGTTTGTAATGTAAATATGTATACGGATATTTAATTAGACAACCAGTCATTAAACCTACCATTAGTTGGACAATGTGCAGCTAAATGGCAGGGAACTGGCGCAAAATATAGTGTTTTTCATTCGAAATGTATTATTTAGCTACTGCCAGTGTAACATAATTATCTGGGTTCAGATTACATTCCACTAAATTGGCAAAACTACGCCACCTGCTGTTCAAATGTGTACCTGCTCAGTAGCTGTGTTAATTCCTCATAGCAACAGAGGATTTTTAGAAAGGTAACATGTAGTGAACGCTTGTGGAGGACAATATAATGTGAATAACGTGAAAAGTATTTAAAGGTTGACCCAGTTGTTGGGTCAAAAATTGTGAAATTGTTCATTGGACACTTTGTGAATTGTGAATAAAACGTTGTAAAATAACAAAACGTTCAATTAAATGGTACATTTGTCTAGACAATATATAATGCAAATATAGTATATATCATTGCGATATTCAAGGTGTAGCCAAACGATGAATAATCTCTGACATTCCTTTCCCTGCATGTTTTTAATAACTTTTGGAAGTCGATAATATCGCAAATGTTTTTCTCGATCTGTCCTAATAGTACAACCTGAAACAAGGCAATAATTAACCCTTTTCCTTGAAGACGTTCGGTATTTACTTCAGTGCCTGTGCTTTGTTGTGATGCGGAGTGCCTCCAATATGGCGACTTCCGGTATGATGACGCGCCGTGAAAACCCTCTATGATACAACACACAGAAATTGCTATTTTGTATTGGCTTAGATGGTTTTGGGAGCAGTGTTCCCGCCTTCTTCTACGGAGACACAAATTTTTTTCCTCTAGAAGGCACAAAACTTTTTTTTTTTTTACAAGTACACTAATCTTTTTCTTCTACGGAGACAAAAAACTTTTTTTGCAAGTACACAAATCTTGCCTTCTTTTACGGAGACACAACTTTTTTTTGCAAGTACACGAATCATTTTCTACAGATACAAATCTTTTTTGCAAGTTACAAATCGATTTTACAGAGCTCGCTCTCCTGGCACTAATTTCACGCCATATCCGTAATGCCCTCAGACAAACGTGGGTTTCAAAATAATTCCTTCGTTAATAATTTGTTACACAGAACTTTATGATATTAAATATTCATCCAAAATGATTCACACCTTCACAAAATCAACCACAAACAAATAATTTCTGCATATGCAGGTAGCAACCCTAGTGCTAAATAACTATTTAACTGGTCGGCTCCATGACGCCGGGTAAGTAGCTATCTCCCGAGACTTCTCACCAAAAGAACGAAGGGGAACCTTCGATTAAGACGTTCGTAGGTACCTAGCAAAAAGTAACCTCAACTTTCCTAGATCTTTAGCTACGGCACTAATGCTGAATGCTCGCTGATATAGCTGTCTCTCTTACTAGAACGGTGTATGTATGCATCGTTGCTAATGTGTGACGTTGTGACTGTATGTGAGAAAGACGCGTAAGTGACAGAGAGACGAAGGGAGAGCAGGGAAAGGATATGCAGCTGAAATAATTGGATGCGTGTTTAACCTAAATAGTAGCCTGACGTTGTCATACTCATAATTCTAGTCAGAATATGAGTCTGAGAACTCTCCGTTGGGCTTTGACTACGGGGCGTGTTTCAAACGAGCCTGGAAAACAAATGCCTCTTCGCTCAATTGGATAGACCTACAACCAATCAGAGCAACGTAATATGTTGTTTGTTCAAAACGAATTCAACTTAAGCGCTCTTTTGTGACGTGGGTGATTACATTACTGTCGATCATATGTCCATCATCGTATAAAGCCCGCCGTGGCAATTTCATAGGTATGCCCAGATTCTGGTTTTCTGTAGTTGTTTCCTAATAAGAGACCCTCCAGACCCAACTTCCCGACCAACATTTTTTGTGGGCGGGGAGAAGTTGGGCTGGCAGCCAGGCTACCTAAATAGTGATAAAAAAATGTTTTGAACGAAACGCAATATGTGGCAGTCGGTGTTGATTCTGTGACGCCCCGCCACAAATTAGTCCATGTGTGGGAAACACTGAAAAGTATACTGCGGTTGAAACGGTATAGCCAAATCTCTCCCATTTCTACCGTAGCACGGTATATACCGTCATACCGCCCAGCCCTATATCAACCTATTCATATTATATTCTACCTAGAACTTATTCAAAGCTAGCATGTGTTTCCTTAGCATTCCTGTTCATTACACTACCCGTAGACGTAGATATGTCACAAAGTATATACGGTCTACTTCTAATCTTCACTACCTATCCCGATCTTCTCCCCCTGAACTCTCTTTCATTAGGGCTCTGGAACTGCCAGTCTGCTGTGAACAAGGCAGACTGCATCTCATGCTTCTCTTCATGCCCTTGCGCTGACAAGAGACATGAATCCGCCCAGAGAACACTGCAACTCCAGCTGTTCTCTCCGTCAACCACTCCTTCACTCACTCACCCCGCTCAACCGGGTGGGGTGGTGGGACAGGTTTGCTTCTTTCCCCACATATTAAATACACATCCACACCACTCTGTTACTGCCAAATCATTTGAACACCATTATGTGATGCTAACTGATCCTATCAAAGCATGCTTAATCGTTCTTTATCGCCCACCAGGACCGCTAGCCAACTGTGGAGGAGCTGGACATGCTCCTCGGCGTCCTCCCGGATGATGGAACCCCCCTGATAGTTCTTGGGGACTTCAACATCCACCTCCAAGGAACGCAGGCCGTCGACTTCTTGTCTCTCCTGACTTCCTTTGACCTGGCGCTGCTGAGCACACCGGCGACCCACAAGGCAGTCTCTCTCTGTTCCCTGTCAACCAGGCCTGCACAATCTTCTCCCTCCTGCCCGTGGCTTACGGATGTTATACGTGAAGAACGGTCCACCCTTCGGGCAGCTTAGAGGAGATGGCGCAAGTCCAAAGACGGTCTGGACCTTGATAAGTATCACTCCCTCCTTAAATCCTTCTCTTCTCACATAACTGGTGCTAAAACCCTCTACTTTCTGAACAAAATTAACTCTGCTTTAAACCCCCACAAACTTTTCTCTACCTTCTCCACCCTTCTTAACCCACCTCCCCCCCCCCCTCCGTCCACCCTGACAGCAGACGACTTCTCCTCCTTCTTTGAGAAAAAGCCGCCAACAATAGCAATCGGTTCCCTAAACCCACCTTTCCTACCCTCTCACCCTCCATGATTGACCCAACTAAATATCTAAACTCTCTCTCCCCTGTCCGAGGCAGAGATCTCTGACCTCATTCTCTCTCATCGCCCCACCTCCTGTCCCCTTGATCCTTTCCCCTCCCCTCTCTTTCAAACCATCTCCCCCTCCATCATAACTCATCTTCTCCATGTCCTAAACTTCTCTCTTACCTCCGGCACCTTTCCTTCTGTCTTCAAACAGTCCAGAGTTACCCCTCTACTCAAAAAACCCTCCCTTAACCATGCCGTCCTCCAGAACTACAGACCGGTATCATTGTTACCCTTCTTTTCAAAAACAATTGAACGTGCTGTATCTAACCAACTGTCAAACTTTCTCTCTCAGAACAACCTGCTTGACCCCAACCAATCGGGCTTCAAGACTGGCCACTCCACAGAGACTGCCCTCCTTTCAGTCACCACTGCCCTCCAGTCTGCCAGAGCGGCTTCCAGGTCATCCGTCATCATTCTGCTGGACCTTTCTGCAGCGTTTGATACGGTTAACCACCAGATCCTGCTCTCCAGACTTTCTGATATGGGCATCATTGGCACTGCACTCCAGTGGATCTCATCCTACCTGTCGGGAAGATCCTACCGGATCTCCTGGGGAGGCAAACTGTCAGGCCCTCGCCAGCTCTCCACTGGTGTCCCACAGGGCTCCGTTCATGGACCCCTCCTCTTCTCTCTGTACACCACCTCACTTGGACCAATCATCGCCTCCCATGGCTTCTCCTACAACTGCTACGCTGACGACACGCAGCTGTACCTGTCGTTCCCCCGACTGATTCGGGGATCTCAGCTAGGATTGAGGCCTGCCTCACAGACATCTCCGCCTGGATGACCGAGCACCACCTCCAGCTGAACCTTGCCAAAACAGAACTTCTCATCTTCCCGGCTAAATCCTCCTTCTCCCACGATCTGTCAATCACCCTGGGATCTGCGACGGTGACCCCTTCATTCTCTGCCAGGAACCTTGGGGTTACCATGGATGACGAGCTCTCCCTCACGGCCCACATTGCTGCAGTCTCCCGGTCGTGTAGATTCACCCTCTACAACATCGGGTAGATCAGGAGATACCTGTCTGAGCACTCCACCCAGCTGCTGGTCCAAGCACTGGTCTTCTCCAAGTTAGACTACTGCAACTCACTGCTTGCTGGTCTCCCAGCATGTTCAACCTGCCCTCTTCAGAAGATTCAGAACGCAGCAGCCCACCTGGTCTACAATCTACCCAGACGCTCCCATGTTACCCCGCTCCTCATCTCTCTCCACTACCTATTAACGCCCGTATCAGATTCAAGACCCTGGTACTGACCTTCCGAGCAGTAAACGGGACTGCACCCGACTACATCAAGTCTCTCCTGCAGCCTTACACCCCCAACCGTCACCAGCGGTCTTCTTCAGACAACCGCCTGGTGGTCCCACCGGTCAAGACAGCCCGGTCCCAACACAAGCTCTTCTCCTGCCTGGCCCCCCAATGGTGGAACCAGCTCCCGACCTCCATCAGGGACACTGACTGTCTCCCCACCTTCAAGAAAAGGCTCCAGATGCACTTGTTCCGGGAGTATAACAGCACTTCGTGATGCTTGCTTGATTGTACCTGATGTTGGTTTCCTCCAGGATCACAATGACTCTTATTGAGAGACTTGTTGCTCTTGTAGATTAGTTAAAATAAAGTTAACCCTTGTACTCGCTGTGAAATATTTTACTGTTGATTATTCTTCTACAGGTACAGTCCTGCACTTTTTTGGGGTTCATGTTGTTTTCATTTGTAACTTTGTATAACTGCATGCTCTTATGGGTCTTCCCCTTGGCACTTGTTTAGTTTTTCACAATGTATGCTTCATGTTTTGGCTGCTTGCAGTGTTTGGGACTACCTTGTTGTTATTATCAGTGACCTATGCTCTTTTGTAAAGCTCTCTCTTGGAAGTCGCTTTGGATAAAACCGTCTGCTAAATGCATAAATGTAAGTTTACCACACGGGCTAAGGTGCTAATTCAGCAGCTATGGTCAAAGAAAAGAGACTGGGATAATCCTGACTTGCCTCTGGATCTCCTAAATGCATAGAGCGCCTGGGAGTCTGAGCCAGGGCACCTCAGTACAATATCCATCTCGCGCTGCTACTTACCTGCTACTGATGACAGTAAAAATCTGGAGTACGACCTCCACGTGTTCTGCGACGCATCAGAACGGGCCTATGGCGCAGTAGCCTACCTGACAACTGCCTACAAAGGGAAGGCATGGTCGACACATCTTTCATGATGGCTAGGTCAAGGGTCGCCCCAAAACAACAGCAGTCAATCTCCCGCCTGGAGGTTTGTGGAGACAGAGATGACTCTTAACCTACGCCGGACTATACTGTGGACTGATTCCACAACAGTCCTTGATTGGCTCCAATCGAATTCCTGCCGTTTCAAGGTGTTTGTTGGAACAGGTGTGTCAGAAATCCAAGAGTTGTCGGATATACGCGCTTGGGGTTATGTCGACACACAGAACAACCCAGCTGACGACATAACCCGGGGCAAACCACTCCTAGCTCTCGCTGAGTTTGGTCGATGGGGACTAGGGCCACCCTTCCCTTAACAGGGCACTGAATACTTGCCTAAGAGACCTGATCCGACCCCCGCAGTGGGTTCATCTGAATGGATAAGGGTTACCTTCTGCTGCTTGACAGCAGTAGACACCGGCACTACAATCCCTGACGCCAACAGGTTAAGCACATGGAAGGAGTTGGTTGGAGTAACTCGGAGAGCATGTCAGGAGAGAGCGAAGAACCCTGCCGACCAACAGCCATTTGTCATCAAGATGCAGAGTCTTTACTGCTAAAAGAGTGCCAAGCCCAAAGTTTCCCTGAAGAAGTGGCTGCTCTCCAGGCGCATACACCTGTGTCCTCCCTCAGTCAGCTATTTTGCCTTGCTCCTGAGTGGGATCTGTGGAAGAAATTTAGATTTCCTGTGTGCTTACATTATTCACTAATCAAGAGAACTAGTCATTGGATACTAGTTAGTATGTTCTCATGTAAGCTTGCTATTAATAAGAGTAGATTGTGTCTATGTGTCAGGGTTAATAGATGTTTGAGATCAGGAGAAAGTACTGGCTAAATGGTCCTTGTCATGACTACAAGGAGAGCTCCAACTATGTGTTGGGAGCTGTGAATCTCTTTCTCTGAGACTGTTGTAACGTCATTTCTGCCTGACTGTCACTATCTATGTTTACATTCTTGTGCCCTATAAAAGATGGTCCTCTGTCCTTCAGAGCGGAGAGAGACTTGATTGAGACCTAAGCTTGGTGTTGTGTTGTCATTTATTGTCAGAGGTCTGGTTTTCTCTCCCAATCTGCAGATTGATAAATACTTATTAAAATCCAGAACTCAACTGAACTTAGTCACTCCGTTTATGAAGAGACGGACAAAACACTTTCTTCATCAGATCCTACCCACAGGATTGTTTGGAGACTACGGAGACTACAGAACGCCAACCCGGAAGAGATCCATCCTATCGTACTGGATCCACAGCACCCAACCACGAAGCTCCTCATTAAGGAATTTGATGAACGGCTGTTACACCCAGGAGTGGAGCGAGTATGCAGAGCTCTGGAGGCAGTACTGAATCCTGTCAGCACGTCAAGATATCAAGTACCACCAGCTCACTTGTCCAGCCTGTCAGCGATGGAGATCCCAGCCTAAAGTCCCACAGATGGCATATTTTTTCCACCGGAACGCCTCAGACTCCTCTCTCCGCCCTTTTATTCAACAGGTGTTGATTGTTTTGGGCCGACCTTGGTCAAGATTGGCAGGAGGAACGAGAAGCGTTGGGGTGTCCTTTTTAAATGTCTCACCACTCGCACCATCCACATTTACAATTAGCAGACGCTCTTATCTAGAGGGATTTACAGTAAGTACAGGGACATTCCCCCGAGGCAAGTAGGGTGAAGTGCCTTGCCCAAGAACACAAAGTCATTTGGCACGGCGGGGAATCGATCTGGCAACCTTCTGATAACTAGCCAGACTCCCTCACCGCTCAGCCATCTGACTCATCTGACATTGAACTCCTAAACTCCATGGACTCGGATGCCTTCCTGCTCGCCTTACGTAGATTCATTGCTGCTAGACCTGCTAGAAGAGGTTGACCAAAGGAGATATTTTCAGACTGTGGCACAAACTTCCGCGGGACAAATCGGGGGTCAAGAACACAATGTCATTTTGCGCAGCGGGGAATCGATCCGGCAACCTTCTGATTACTAGCCAGACTCCCTCACTGCTCAGCCATCTGACTCATCTGACATTGAACTCCTAAACTCCATGGACTCGGATGCCTTCCTGCTCGCCTTACGTAGATTCATTGCTAGAAGAGGTTGACCAAAGGAGATATTTTCAGACTGTGGCACAAACTTCCGCGGGACAAATCGGGGACTTCAGGTAGCCTTTGAGGGTCTGGAGCCACAACTAAAATCGCAGATGGCAGAATACCAAATCCTCTTCAAGTTCAACCCGCCAGGAGCCCCCCATTTTGGGAAAGGGAGGTTTGTTCGATAAAGAATGCCCTGCAGGTGGCAGTCGGGAGCCAGGTTGTCTCCAAAGAAGTATTGTACAGTCTTAGATCAGGTAGATGGCATTCTGAACTCTAAACCGCTAGGCTACGCCTCAGCAGACGTTGCTGATCCCAACCCCATCACTCCAAACATCCCCTTCATGGGGCGGCGGGATGCATCTTTAACTCAAGCAGTTTACGCCCCAGCTGTCATGGGGTGGCGGAGGTGGCGACACAGCCAGAACCTTGCGGATCAATTCTGGGTCCATTTCACAAGTAATTACCTGCCCACTCTCCAAATCCACAGTTCCCCAGAGCTTAGTGGCCCATCGGTAGGCTCACAAAGACTCTGATAAGTCAAGACGGATGTATCAGATCAGCAGAGGTACTAGGCATGTCTGATCCAGCTCCCCGCTCTCAAGGATGACACCCAGGACACTTAAAAAAATTCCCTCGGTTGCATTTGCTACTCAAATGTGGGGGCGGCTGTTGTGAATTCCTCACTAAAGGAGACTGTGTAGGTTGCTGTGTGTGTGTTGTTAGTTAGTTGTTAGTGACGTATGCTAATGACGTCAGTTCCACAAGAACGTATGTGTTTTTTCTTTTCATTATGGCGGTTGCCTGTACAGAAGTCAGAGACAATGTAAGTTTGGACTCCTTATGTCTAGCTATTGTTACCGCAGCTCAAGCTATTCTTCAATTGTAAAAATATAAACTCCACCTGGTAACTCGTGCTCTCTGATAGGAGCCCTGAAGCGGCTAATGCACAACATTCAGCATTCACAGGGTTAAAAAGTCCTGTTGAACCACAAATCGAATTTGAATTGCCCGTAGATGTAACCAGCAATATCCTTGCATTTACATTTACATTTATTCATCTAGCAGACGCTTTTATCCAAAGCGACTTCCAAGAGAGAGCTTTACAAAGTGCATAGGTCACTGATAATAACAACAAGATTGCCCCAAAACATTGCGAGTAGCCAAAACATGAAGCAAATATTGTGAACAACCAAAATAAGTGCCAAAGGGAAGAACCATAAGAGCATGTAGTTAAACAAGTTACAATTAAACAACATGAACCGCTACAAGTGCAAGTGTACCTGTAGAAAAACAAGCAACAATAAAAACAATATATCACAGCGAGTACAAAAAAAATGTAAATCAGTTACCACTAACCACAAGAGCAACAAGTCTCTAAGCAAGAGTCATTGAGATCCTTGAGGAAACTAACATCGGGTCAAGCAAACCATTTTAAGTACCAATGTACTCCCAGAACAAGTGCGTCTTGAGCCTTTTCTTGAAGGTGGAGAGACAGTCAGTGTCTCTGATGGAGGTGGGGAGTTGATTCCACCACTGGGGGGCGAGACAGGAGAAGAGCTTGTGTTGACAAATGTGTTGCATCTGTCCATTGCAGTTCCTGATGCACAAAAGCTATCACCTCATCCAAATAAGTATGTTTCCTTCTGAATTCCTTCTGCAGAAAAACATGAACATCTGCCTGTCTCACAGGCACTTTTGTAACCGCAGTGTATCACATGCAAAACACTGTCAGGGGCCGAATTTCTGGTCATCCAGGTGACGTGCAAGGTCCCGTCCTCTATTTGCCAAACATATCCTTCCATGTTGACAAAAAGCAGCTACCTTATTATCTGAAGAAAGTAGTTCTGCATTAAACATACACACATCGACAATCGACTGGAATTTCAGTGACTTTTTTTGGTAACTTAGCACGACTCGTTTTTTTGTTGTTGCACGACTCGTTCCAAAGTCCGAATGCTTATTACAATCTGGTGATTCTGGCCTCAAATCTATTTCCTTTTTGCTGAATCCTATTGAAAAGTATAATTCGACTTTGTTGTCGCAAATTTGTGACTGTAAACTCGGAGAATCTCCGATTTTTTTCACGCAAATGTACGACTTTAATCGTAAATCTCGAAACCCCCCCTCCTCCGGCTTCGATTTTTGTTTACCCACTGGCCCTAATACGCCATTGTAGCCTCCACCCTTGGTTCTGTGTACCCTCTTCCTATGGGGGAATGTGTATCGAGCTCTCTGCTACCATGTCAAGACAGTGTCTCATTACCGGCTGGCGAAGAGCCAGTGCGAGCAGAACCATATCGCCAAGACCAATATGTGTATTTTCAATAAATATTATTTAACTTCTACTTGAGTCTTCCTGCTTGAAACAAAATATACTCTAGAAACTAAACTTATTCTGCTCCAAAATCATCAAACTCTCTTCCCTTTAGGGGTAGGTATGATGAATCTTTGAGTATTTTTTAAAATGTTTTCTTAAAATTGCTTTTCTGTGATTACTATGTGATTTTATTTAAGTTATTGCATGTTTTGCCTTCCTTTATGTTCATTGTATTTTTTTATTATGTTGTAAAACTCTTTGAGATGCAACTTTTAAAGGCACTGTAGAAAATAAAGTTGTATTAATATTATTATTAACTATTGTAATGGTTAACAAAAAAATTGGTACTAAGATCTAATTATTTGTTAATTGTAAAACTAAAATAGATAACAGTACTAGAAACTAGTATTTTAGAAGACTAAAGTAAAGTTATGCCTTCAAAAACAGCTGACTGATAAGCAGTATTTATATAATAAATTCTAATTCAAAACAGTACCCTCAATATTCCACAAATATGGACAAGATCAGGGTCTTTGCTGATACAACAAACACATGCATTTAGTTACATTAGTAGCCACTGCCTGCTTAAAATAAGCTACATTTGTTCATTTACAACAATTTCCAATTTAACCAAATATACAATAGATATAATAGCTATTCATATCTAGAACTAGGGATCTGACATTAATGTGGTCTGGAGAGCAGTCATGACAAATCCAGCAAAATCATGACATCTCAGATCAAGACACATCCTCCTAGGCATTTGAATTGAAATGATTGAGGAATTTCTATCAAAACTTACCACAAGTTTTATTAGAATTTTTTTTTCAAATAGCAATGATGTAAAATAACTATTTTTTTCTTTATGATGCTAAAAACTGAAGTGGTCCATGGTAATTATGATACTCATAATCACTAAAACATATATAGTGAAGTCCAGGTGGCTATAGTATTGCACACACAACTCAATCAATGTTCACAGAAACATTTTAAAAAACAAACATCTTCCTAAATAAAATGATAAAAGGAATAGCTGGGCATTATAAAGTTGAACTGTACAGTTTTGCACTAATGAAGGCTACTGTGTCACTCACTCTCCTATCTTCTTGTGCCATGTTTTTGCGCATACTTTTTTGTCCTCCATATAGGCTCAAGGCATTTTCTGTATCTCTTTTCTCATAGATGACTATTCCTCCATCCATTTCTTCAGATAATACATAAACTCCTGCAAATGGCCTGGCAAGACACAGAGAAAGCTGACACAGTACAGAACTGTTTACTACAAGCAGTCACATTGTCCATCCAAGTCAGGAAATAGAAATATTTTGTGTCAATCATTTGCTTCTTGTTCTTTTTTTGCTCACTCATGTTCCTTTTTGAATCCCCCTGAATGGTGCCCACTCCTTTGTCTGATAGTGCCCTGGAGGTCCAGCCCCCTTAGCAGCACTGTTCAGCCTCAATAAACCCCTCCTTCTCATGGCCTCCAAGCTCGACCTCGGCGTAACTGGAATGGCAGCCCTGGTTGCGGAACTTCATCGATGGCCAGTAGTTGTTGGTGCGCCGCTATGGGCACAGCAAGACAAATATGTTAGCACTAAGTTTTAAATGTCAATTTATCGGTCACACACTGGCTGAGAATTACAAGGTTTTTGAATCTTCCCCTACACAAGGAAGAAATGTAAAATGTTATGGGACATGGGAAGATTCAGCAAAATATATCCAACATTGAGCAAGATTGGGGCAAAGATTGTCTTCATCAGTGTTTCTACTGTTACTTTACTTCATTGACAGGCACAATACAAAATATACAACGTAACATTGATCCAATGTAAATGTCAAAATAACAATTTTGGTTTTGTATTTAGATTTTAATCAGGAGTTTTGACTTTGTAATATCACATATTTATTTGTGTACATTTGGTTTACAGTGGGGGACAAGAATGGCATCTTAAACATTTTAGAGGGTAACATAAACATGTTGTCTTGGAGAAAGAAGACAAGTATTTATAGTACTGTCACTTTTTTAGAAATGACCCAGATACTTGTAACTGTGGTGGGCTAAACTACTAATATTAATACTTTTTTGATACATTATGTAAATCACCAGGTGTTTCTTTTGTCTCTCACCTGCATGAGGTAGAATGGAGGGGCAACAGTGGGATGCGTGTTTATGTAGTACACAGCAAGAAGGGTCAGGGCCACCAGCAGAATGAGAGCAGCTACCACACCTGCAATTATTGCAGTGTTTTCTGTCGCCCCCATCTGGCTGGGAGGACCTGTCTGCAAATCTGAGAACCAGGGAAGCACAAGTTTTATAATATGAATCTTCAACTGACATTTGAATTAGTGGAAGGTAAACAAATGTCTTGCCTAGTGGAATGCAGTTTTCAGTAAAAGCAGTATGCAGTATGTAGCAGTAAGCAAGAATGAGTAACAATCCCAGACACAACAACATAGGACAACACAATGAGCACACCACAGGAACAGCAGATTTGTTCTTATCTACTTTATGTTCTCTATTTTATTCAATGTGATGACAGCAATCCTGATGTAAATATGGGTAGTCAAAATATGGTTGTGTCCTTCATCAATAATTAGGCTTCTGACATAGCCATATAGACATATAGATTAACTAAGAGATAGATCAGTTAAGTCCCAAAGAAAGTCACAGTCATCCTCACGAGGGCTAGCAATTGCAAGCCCTATAGCTCACCAACCATCCAACTCACCACCGCCATTGTAGTGAATGAGAAGTTTAGTGTCATCTGTGGACAAAATAGAGCATATTTGTATGGAACAATGACACATGGAGGGTGACACACAGACAGTTACCAGTGTTTTGGCAGCATGAGCATGCACAAGAAAGCACTTAAAACAAAAGGAAAGCCCTGAAAAATGTTTGTTGGACTGTGCACTATCAATATATATATTTTTATTTCCTTTAATCAATGGTAAATTTGTGGTATTGTCCATGCTCTGTGGAAATGTATGTGTGCAGCATTGTCTGAATGTTTTCAAATAAATGTAAACATTGTTTCACTTCTTATCATGATCATTGTTTCATTTAATTCATCTACAGTAAAGGAATACAACCATGTCCCATTTTTCTCAATATGTTTGCCTTCTTTGCATGTATGGTCTATAGAAGAATGATGAAGTTAGAATGCAGATTTTATTTCAGGGATGCCTTGAAAATATTAATGCTGGAGTACAGGGACAGAGAGCCATGTTCCATTTTTGGATGTCTTTAGTATTGAAGCTGGAGTTGCAGTCAACAGTGTTCCCTGATGTGCCATCTAGAACCTTTTAGGACCATTGTTGTGGTATCCTGGCAAAGATAGTTGCTTCAGCTAATGCCCTACTTACCTGCAGTGACTGGGCTTTCTGGGAGCACTGATGGGGATAGCGTGGGCTCAGAAGCTGACTCATTGAAGGGCCCCACAGAGCCCTCAGTGGCCCCTTGGCTATAATCATCGCATGTGGCTTGTTTTGCCTGAAAAACCCCATCATTGGTATTGTTGATAACCACATGAATGAATAAATTTAATGTGTTAATGTAATGCGCTGTTAAGTATTTGCCTCTTACTCTCATTGCAACAGGAGATCTTGTTTTTTCCCTACCTCTTCAGGACAGTTGTAGTCAAGCCACTCCTGTCTGTGACGGTCAATTCCATCCGAGCACCTGAAAACATAGGTGTAAAGGCTGATTTATACTTCTGCGTTTTTATGCACATGCACACGGGGAACGCCCTCTCCGTCAAGAAACGCCCTCTCCGTGTCCTCTCCGAGCCTCTCGCAGAGCTCTGCGTGTACCTCCTGATTTTCCTGACTCTCCGTCTGTCCGTCAATCATTTTACGGATACCCCTTGGCTGTGATTGGTCCGTATTAAGAACCGCTTGCGTCAGGGGCGGGGGCGGGGTTGCCGTGACCAACAAGAGAACAGAATCCTTTGACCGCCATTGTTGTAAGTTTTTACAATTTATATTTCAGCTAAACAGTACATGTAAATCAGCATTTGAATTAAAATGTGACGAGAAATGGGCAGTGTAGTTGCTAAGAATGTGCTTATTTTATTGATGAAGCGGCTAATTTGTACATTTGCTCCGACTTTTCGATAACCTAGCGAGCATTGCAGTGCAGCGCCATCTACTGTTCAAGCAGTGAATCGCTTTCAGCACGCAGAGCCGTAGGAGTAGTATAAATTCAACCAATCCGTCCGACTCCATCCGGCTCCATGCGTGCGTCTGTCCGTTAACGGAGACGCAGAAGTATAAATCGGCCTTTAGAGCGAGAGAGGGGACATTTGTGGACAATGTTTGAGACATTCAATACAGTTGGTTGTCCCATAAAGTGTACATCAGCTGTCATGCACATTCACGTCTGCACACAAACAAAACACACACCCCACACACATAAACATTTTCCTTACCTTTGAAGGGTGTTGCACCAGCCACAGCCAACTGTCAGGTTGGAAGTCAGGCATAGATCACAAGTGGTGTGTTGAAGACATGCTAGAAAAATCAGAAAAAATGGTTTACCATAAGCATTACCATGCCCTTCAACAGTTGCAGAAGGAACTGGATTTGGCTATGTATTGTCAATAAAATAGTAATCTTACTGGACAGTGGTGTAAACTCAAAAGCAGAGCCACTGACAATTTTAGTAATGTCAATTTCGACTCGATGATACTCATAAATAGTTCTCCGTCGTGGATCTGAAAAAGGGAAGTATAAAATTAAATTAAATACATGTTTCATTCACAAAGTATGACACTTAGCATGCTTAACCCAGATGTGAAGACTTCTCAAGTATTAAGATCATACCAACCCAATCTATTAAAGTTTGTATAATTGACTGCTCATACAATGACCCATCTCGTGCTGTAACTACTGTATATGTATCAAGTACCATGATTTCACTGACCTGAGGACTGTGAAGACGGTAGGAGGGCCATGAATGCATCGGATAGTCCCACCTTCACTGGGTGTTCAGTGGAGTTAATCTTCTCTAAAGGCAAAGGAACCTTGAAAAAGCAGAGACGGTGGAGAGAGGAGGCCAAAGTAATTATTGGATATTTAAGAATGAAAGTAAACTTGACTTTTAATATATTTAGTTGCCTGTCTGTTTTTTTATTTTTGGAAAACACTTTTTTTTTAATATTTGGAAAACTCACAACTTGGTAGTTGAACACAATGGTTCCGTTAATATAGAGAGCAGCCTGAAAGGTGAAAGGTCCGTCAGGTTCCAGCCCTTGAAGACACACTTTGTCCCACTGTACCACAAACAAATCACCTAGCAGAGGGCAAGATTAAAGGAATGTTAAAAGGTTAAACTAATGATCTCCAATACCATACAAATAAAAACACTGTATATCTGTCCAAAACCACAGCTAGCCACTGGAATTGGCAGATTAGGCTTTATAGTTGGACCCCATGGGTGGGAAACAAAAAACTACTGGATGTCATGTTTTGTCATAGGCTTCAATCTGGGCTGCATAAAAAAATACACAATTTATTACATTGGTGCGCCTGTTGCTGCTCCTGGACACATCATCAGTGATCAAAGGGTGCGAAAGGTCATGGGGGTTCCAATATTTCAGCGCTGTGCACTTGTACGCAGGTGACCCAGGCAATAATAAATCAGATCCTAACATGAGGGGAAAGCCCATAATGCAAGGAGCTATGCGTAACGCCCCAAAAATAAACACAAGGAGAGGAAACTATGTGAGAGGGACCCAGTTAATGCTCTGTCTTCTTAGAGTTTTGGTAAAACTATGCTGCCAAGGTATGAAGGCATGCAGAAAGTCTACTTTATAGAAAGTAAATTGATTGTTCCTCCTTTTGATGATGATAAGCAATGCTTATCATCAAGAATGCTTGCACTATTGTTGTCTTGGTGAGCTTAGTGTGAGTTACTCAAGCCCAGAGTAACACAGAAGTAGAGCAAAAACTATTATGGACTTTTTTTTTTAAGTGAGCGCTTCTCTTTGCATAGCCTACTGAAATTGTAGTGACATTCAAATGACAGGTGCCACTACAAAAACTACAGACAATGGGAATGGCTATTCCATCTCACCAGTATGGTCTACTCAACAGGCATGCAAATCTAGCAGCTGTTAGCTTGTAAGGTTATGTAAATCATAAATTGCTACATTCTGAATTATTGATACCCATGAAGTGGAGCACAAAATCCCAAGCCATACAAAACCAAACAAACCAATCATAACTGAACAAGCTTAATTTATGTTTAGCAGTACCAGATAATAAAATACATAAAGGGTGAACACATTTCCAAACGAAGACATAAACGAAGCATTTTGTTTTTGTTCAAAAAAAAAAAAACATACTGTAACGATTCACTCACCATTATCCATATATCTCACTGTTGAGTTTTTGGAAAAACTTGGGTCAAAGTTTGCCATTAGAGGAGCGATGTACTGAGTGGCTGTGAGCATTCGATGAGTGATTTCCCCAGTAAAGATGAATCCTAAGAGGTTAAAAATCAAAAGGTAATAAGATACTGCATTTTATCTTAAAGTGGTGCCTCAGTGTCCTTGTGATATCAACCTGCCAAAAGAATGATCTGATGACAGAGAGACCTGGGAAAATATATACTACCAAATATTTTATACCAGATTTTCAACGTTCATTGAAGGTCAAAAACATCAGAAGATCAATTTAGGTGGTTATTGATTTGTGTGTCCTGCATAGTGAGGACACATTTGATTGTTGTACTTGGCTGAAAAAGATTGTCATTAGGGATCCTCCGTCAGGAGGACCCTATTGTAATTGTTGGTATTCTTATTATTGGGGTGTGCTTGCCTTCGGCGAGCACAAACCATTGTAATCTCACATATATATTTATTATTTATTATTATTGTTTATTTTCGCGCCCCTAAGGCTCAGTCAATATTTGGACTACATAGACAACGTCGATGTCAAAAGGTTCGTCTTGGTCGCGATTGCGTTGGTTCTATTGGGATTTATGTACCGTTGCACGGTTTAGGTTTTAATTACGTTTTTGTGGAAAAAGTGAAGCTAACGGTGGCTAACTTGCTAGCCACAGTCACTGACGCTACTGACGTCACGAAATATCGTAACTACCTCTAGCAGAACATTAGTTTAGCAGCTCGTTAACTTCTGGAAGATAGCGAGGCTAACTGCTTTACTGCAAGGGAGCTGCAGAAACGCCACAAGCAAATAGGACAGGGTGATAACTATTTACTAATTTTACTTTGTGATATGAAAAACAATATAAGCTGATATAAGGAAGTAGTTATATCTACTTTCGGAAACAGTAGTCTACTATTTCACTGAAGCATTAGTATCATCACATTTGCCTCTGTTGTCCGGGCAACACATACTACAGCGGTCTATGATGCATCTGTTTTCAATCGTTAAAATAAACATTCCTCACAATTACATTTTCGTTGTAGGATTTATTATGACATTAGATTACAAGTAAACAATTTGTTGGTGAAATTATCATTACCTGTAGTTTCAAACCATTGTAGCTCACTGCAACGCTGTACTGTAGCCTAGTCTAGTACAGTAGCTATAAAAAAAAACATCTCCACAGCTGTTTACAGTACAGTAGCCTACGTAGGAAGTCAAACGGCACATGTTCGGCACTACCATTACTTAAATCAAAAGTCTTTCAATAGGTGAAACTATGTGACTAGTGACTACTAACCTGAACTTCATTGCCACAGCCTAAACTTCAATCTGTTCATGAAAATAATTCATTTCAGCCTACAACGTACAACGGAAGTAACGTTAAATCGAATTCAACCAACGCAATTGCTACCAAGACAGTCTACTGTAGTAGTCGTTGTAGCCTACAATTTACCAGGGCAGCTTCTCCACACAGCAGGGCTGTATCGCATTTTGCCTTTTTACTGACAATGATCGCTACCACTGACATTTTTATGAATGAGTGATTTTCCCCAAAATAAATGTCAAGCTTATTTACATTTCTGGGGGCATATTTTCAGTCAGCAGATGGTACTATTTGAATCACGATTCCTTCTGAGATAGCTGCTGGTAACGTCGTTGTTAAAATAAGCTTAAAAGGGGGTTCTTTATTATTGAATGAAAGCAAAATATGAGTAGGCTAAATGCCTGAAAATATTAAGAGAAGGGAAAAACTTACAATGACGTTTAAGTCATAGAGATTAGGTCCATTTTTACACCGGTCTGCCAAATGTATTCGTTTTGATTCAACTATGAGGTTGCTGATCACCATTCCCTCTTGCAGGGGAAATGAGTAGACAACTATTTAATTCTACTCTTCACTCCTAGTATTTTGAGTTGTAAATGAGGAGAAAAAAATATGCTTTTAAATATATGTAATCTTTATAAATAATTAGTAGGCTATGCATTTTAATATAAAATATACAGAAATGTAATTTAAATACGGACCCCTGCAACCCACGCAAGTAAGCAAGCACACCCTACAATTTCCCCAGAAATTGTACCCTCTCTAGTTATTAGGGTTCCTCCGTCAGGAGGACCCTATTGTAATTGTTGGTATTCCTATTATTATTACGGGCCAAGCAGCAGCGAAGCTGCTGTGGCACCTATTGTAATTGTTAGTTTTATTATTATTATACTTAGGACTAGGAGTCTATGGCAGCCCATAGAACCGATTGGTGCGAAGTTCTGAAATTTGGCACACTGATTTGGAACGGTCTCCTGACTATCGTTACCAAGTTTCATGTTGATCCCTGAAGCACTATAGCGCCACCAAGGCGTCAAAGTTGGAAATGCGCCCATAACTGTTGAACCATGAGACTGTTTTTCTTAAGTGAGGTATCATTCCTTGGATGCAGACGATTCGATTAAATCCTGTGACGTCATTGTCGTCATGATGGTTTTTACGTCATTTGTATTTTAAGAAATGCCAACTTTTTCAAACTAGTCCTAGGCCGGTGCTCCGATTTTCATGAAAATTGCAACAGATCATCTTCAGACCATGCCGACAAAATGTTATCAATGAGTCAAACCGTTCACGAATAACGCGCAAACGATTTTGACAAAGAGGACGCCAAAGCGGACGTGAGGCCTTGTCTCTGCGACGGTTTACCGTATGGAGACGAAACTTTGATAATGTCATCACGAGCATGTCATCTAATCATCTTCCTACCACAATCACTTTAATATGTCAAAATATGACTGAATTAAAGCAGTTTATTCTTGGGTCAAATCTGACAAAGCTCGCCACGAGAGAAACGGCTTCCTTTTTTAAATAACGTAACCGAACACAGCACTTTCAAGCAGCGAGAATTGCTCACTGGGATAAGACGTGCTGCTTTACAACGCAAGGTCATAGGATCAAATCCAGCCACAGTCGTCAGGCATGTTGTGGCACTGGATTATCTGTTTAGCGAAACCAGGTATTCCACAGTTGCTGTCTGGCAATATAATCATAATGGTAACGATAATGTTTCATTGTCAGGGGATTTATAGTCAAGAAGGAGCGGATATATTGTGCTTTGTAGATATAACGCTGCTACATGTAGCCAGCGCATTTTGTCTCAAAATGACATGAACGTTTTTTATGAAAAGTTTTGCTTTGCTGCTTTAGCTACTGAATTTCCATATCGAATGATGCTTGGCCCCTTTGAATGCTGCTTGCAGCTATATTTATTATTACTCTTGTAATTTATCTCATGAACACATTGGTAAATCTTTTTGAAATTTGGCATATTGATAACACATGCCACAACTACGGCCCAAACACAGACTGGCCCACATCAGACAATAGGGGGCGCCACAGGCCACGCCCAAATGTCCACTTTTCAGAGTGATTGCATTTCCACCCCATTGCTCCAATTCTTCTGAAACTTGGTGGGCATGCCTCATTTTTCATGAAGAACAAAAAAGCCTCAAGGACCCATAAGGTTCGCATAAGGACATCACTCTGACGTAGCATACACAATTTCACCTTGATATGTCAAAATACGACTGAATTACAGCTGTTTGAACTGGGACCAAATCTGACAATGCTCACCATTGGAGAAACATCTTTTTTTTGTACAGTAACTGAACATGCCAATACTCAACACTGAGAATAGCTCAACGAACTGGAACGGTGACCTGCAAAGTATTAGGTCGTAGGTTCGAATAAAGCCACACTGAGTCTGTTTTAAATTTGAATATATGTTTAGTTAAACAGGATGACATTGTTCTGAAGTATCATGGGCAATTTCACCTTGATATGTCAAAACATCATTGAATTACAGCTGTTTAAGCTTTGGCCGAATCGAACAAGCCATGCTACAGGATATACAGGTTTATTTTTTTGACAGAAACTGTCAAGAATTTCTCAGCCTTGCGGGTAGCTCAATGGGTTGAAACATTGTACTACAAAGTATAAGGTCGCAGGTTCGAATCCAAGCACAGTTGTATGACCTGTCATAATTTTGATTACTTGTTTTGAACTGGCAGACGTCATTCTGAAATACCATGCACAATTTCATGCAATTTAACCTTGAAATGTCAACCGTTTCTTAACCTTTGTCCCAAAGCTGACAAAAAACGAATACTCATATCGCGCAGTCGGAGCACTGCTAGATAATCAGCGTCAGATCCCTTGGGTACCCAGCATGCAGTGCGGCATGTCCAAAAACGCAAAGACTTGTGGAAAATAGTTTGGTTACAACAGCCTTGCGAGGGATTTCAGTTGTTGTGTTCGTTCAATTAGATGTTTGTAATGTTATTGTTGGTTATTTAATATAATCTTGTTGGTCACCATGATTGTGTATGTTGTTTGTGTATGTGTATGTAGTTTAATGAGACCAGAAAGTCGGCTATTAAACCGTCATAGGCTATTCTTGCAAGGAGCTGAATATGAACGCTGCCCTAGCCCAGTTGCCCACATGACTTTAGTTATTTGTGCATTGACTGAGAGTCTGGAATTGTTTTTGGCCAAACATGAAGTCTATTTGCTCTCTTGTTGTCCAAGTCTCGATCTTCTGCAGTATACATGTTTACAATATTTTGCCATATTGCGGAGGAACCCGCATCCTCGCTTGCAGCTATATTTTACATCTATTATTTCACAAAATGTTTTCAACCTATGAAATGACACTGTAGACCAAGAATTTCCAAGTTCTAAGATCATAGATAACATCATTAAAGGGGTCATTGACTGCAAAACGGAGTTTACCTTGTCATAGTTGAATAACGACAGATCGGTGGGTAAAATGGACATACAGTAAACCTCTAGTCTCATTGACACCTCTTCCCTATGCAAATCTCACAATTTGAAGCTGCCGCTGTAAAACGGTCGGTTTCCAAAAAGCCACCGAATTGACGTCAGCTCAGTGGCTCCACCTTTTTCGGCTCTGGTCTGTACCTTTTCACGGCCCAAAATGTACATACACATCCAACCATATGCTCATCACAACCGCAAGCTGTAAGTATGTTTTTGTCACTAACAGTTATTATCAATGCTAACATATCCGTTATCTAGCATAGGTAGAAGGTGTGATGATTTAGTTTATTGGCAATGGGGCTAACGTTATTTCATTTTCCTGACTGTGTTTCATTCGAATAAATAACCTGTGTTGTCATGTAAATCTACAATTCACGATGCATGTTTGCCTACGTTGCGTCTTAGCTCCGCAGCTTCGCTTGTTGTAAACCAACCAATCAACGCGCAGCTCATCTAAATATTCCATAAAAGCATACCATAAAATGGAGAAAACCTCTCATTTCATTCTAGGGCTATTTCACAGAGTTGCATTAGGGCGCATAGAATAGCACTCGGGCCATTTTCATCCCAACCAATGTTACATACCCTATTCGGAGACCTTAAGAACACTGAAATACCCTATAAAATCAGTCAATGACCCCTTTCATTTAAAGGCGGGTCCATGTCCAGTAAGGTAAGGTGTGAGTCATCCATTGTTGAACTATGTTTGTTTTGGAGAAGTCCGTTTGAGGTATTTAGAAACTGAATAGCTTTTTGTCATTGTTGAAATCTGTGTGGTACTGCACAATTATTTTTCCTCAACTTACTTTGTCATTAGTATTCTATTGGTAGACATTTTGCTTACCTCCTGTTGCTATAGTGATTTGTCTCAGGTAGTGTCCATAAAAAGGGAAGTCGAAAGATAGAGCCACCCGCTGAAGAGAGAAGTAGAGCAGTACAACTTGTACATGTAACGATAAAATACATCATGTTTATGTGACTGTATGTGTTGGTGTGTGTCTCACCGCCGCCTGCCGATGTGTATTGGACAAGATGCCGTGAACTCTGACTTGGCTCTGCTGGAGCGAACTCAGGTCTATCCAGAGGCCCTCTGTCCGTCTCTCGCCAGGTCCAAAACTCTGCCATCTGTAGTACTTCTGGGTGTCCTCCTGAAAGACAGAGAGCGCTATTGAGCTATCTTAAATAATTTGTCATAATACAAGTATTCTCTGGGCAGATACTGAAGAATATCAATGCATAATTAATTATTGTCTTTAAAAAAAATTAAGATGTTTTATGTGTTGAATTAACGGGTTAGGAAGTCCACTGTAGTAAGCACTGGCTATGAAGTCATCACTTTGAGGATCTGTCAAACATGATGAGGGGTGTATAGTAATTCATAGCCATCCTTCTTCCTTATACATCTACTAGGGGATGTACAGTCTCTACAGTTTGGAATTGCCAGACTGACAGATCTCAAAACCTCAACAAAATTATTCATGGTTGCTGTGGTTCAAGATGACAGAGAGAAATGGTACAGGGGTTTAGGTGTAGAATGAGAAAGTGGAGCAGTTAAATGCAGTGTTCTCACTGCCTCTCTGGCTGCTCCATATACAGCCAATGACCCACTTTCTTACCATCTCCACCCTCCCAACACAAGTCACTGTTTCTGTGGAATCTCTACGTCTGAGCGTGGAGATCTCAAAGCATCCCCACCGCTATAAGAAATTGATTTGGGTAGGAGCAACAGATGAGTGCTAGGTATAGCTAAAAAAGGCCTCCAGAAAAACTAATAGGCTACTTATTTACAAGGTCAGGCTATACGTTATGGCTCTAACAAACAAATTTAGTGCAAACGCACAAAAGACACACAAAACAGCCATGCTTAAACAAACACTAAGTTGGCAGGGCGGGCAATGGTCTGTTTTCAATTTGTCCTGCAGGGCAAAGAAAAGTGCAACACAATTTATTTGGCGGAAACTTTACTTACGTGGTTGAAAGAGACAGACGAGACTAGTTTGCAAAACACACTTGGAACACACGCACACACAATGGAAAAGAAGAATCAATGGAAACTTGCAAAGACACAAAAAGCCTTCCACCTGTTTCTAGTTCGGTAAAAAAAATGGATATTGATGTCTACTTTAGCCCAAGAAAAAAAGCTAATGATGATTGTGTCACAATTGTCACCAGCACTTAGGAGGTGAGTTAGGTTTGTAAATTGCGCTTGGACTTGGAGCATAGCTAAGGGTTTTAATTATCCTCATACCATGGTCTGGGTGAATGCTTTCTGATTCTAATTATTTTATGACAGTATTTTATGATTTGATAAAGTAATTCCAGTAAAACTGTCGAAAGACTTTAACAAGCTAACATCTTAATACAATGAGTGACTTCAAAAATGTCTTTCAACTTATTTGGAGAATATTAATTTTCTAAATTTACAGTCAGTGTCACATAAGAAACCAATCATCTCACATCCTATTTGCTATTCATCTCTCGTCGATCTCCATCAGCTGGGCTGCGGCCAACACAATAGGCTACACGGATGGATGATAATTTTCTTTGTGAAAATCTCGATTGATTTGGTGACAATGACATATGATATGGTTGGACAACTGGCTGGTGTTATTGTTAAACATACTGTCAAATTCTATTCACTTTTTGGAGAATATGTCAACTTTTGATGCAATCATCAAACCCCATTCGCCTATTCAACTCGCTCCTTCAGGCTGCTGCCGAGCCTCTACATATGGCCAACAATTTGTTCGTGAAAATCTTGATAATGATTTGGGGACAATTATTAATGGTTAGCTAGCTAGTCTTCTTGTGAAACATACCGTCAAATTTATTGTTTATCCACTATATGCAATGGCATTCATTGCCTTTGAATCTTGCTAGCATAACGTTGGCTAGATTTCTGGCTTAGCCTATAGCAAGCTCAGCCTAAGGATACCCCCTGTTGGTGTTATGAGCTGAGCGGACAAAAAATATCAGAATTGGCATTTGTCTCGTGAACCCCCCCCCCCCCCCCCCCATATATATGATGTAATTTATTTGAAATCATCCAAAATAATGTTAAGTGTATGGTTTTTTTCCCCGGTAGGCCACTGATTGGTCGATACGTGGGACACATTGAGTAGGCAACTCGCCGTGTACTGAATGGGCCGCGCGCCGTGTATTGAGTGAGCTGGTCTGAAAGTAACTCCCGGGCCACTTTTTTCCCCCAGTCCCCTCTATAAGCGGGATAATGTCCTTTGTTGTGTGCATTATCATAAAATAATGGACTCCGCAGACGCAACCGATGGACACTTCATCAGGCATTATTACTTATTGAGTTGAAATGAAAGAATGAGAAAATCTCACCACAACGAACGTCATGTTGTCTGGTAGGGTATCAATTCCTAGACCTCCCACTGATACGTTTCGAACTACACGCTTCTGGGGTGGCTCCTTCTCTCTATGGGTTCTGGAGATCTTCGATGAGTCCCCATCTGTCTGCAGTGATGATCCTTGCAGCAAATCTGAACAATGCATAGGTGTACACTTATAGTTTGAATAAACTTAAAACACATCTCTGGCACTGTGTATATATAAGGACATAATAATATGAATTTAAGAGGTCAGGATACGTACACTGTAAAAACTGTGTAAAAAAACAGGAACAATCTGGCAGCTGGGACTCCAGATTACACCCATTATATTACGTATTTTTCATTAACATGAATTAACCGTAAATTAATTGTAATTTTCCAGTACCAAATGTACGAGATATAGGCTATAACATCTCATTACAGACTGTTCTCTGCCGGTAAATATGACTTTAATTGAATGCGCTCTTTACTACACAAGGAACAATAAGTAATAATGACTCAATAAGTTCATTCTAACCGGCGCGTCCGCACAACAATCAACCAAGACTTGTAATCAGCATCTATACACTACTGACATTCCCGGCGTTATAGTTTACTAATGTGACCCCGATTGTATGCTGAAGTAGAAATACATTTTATCATTCTATACTTAATGAAACAGGTTAGAGCCCTATCTAACTGGACAACATTTACACTCAGGGTGAACACTTTATGTATCCAAACTACAGACCATCACAATACACATATCAAAACAGAACAAACACTACAACAAAACTCCAAACAATGCTTATTTAACTAAGCTTGAACCTTTAACTCTGTGGGTTTTCAGCTTGCCGTGGGGCACTCTGGGTAACAGCAGCGTTGCCGCTACAAAACTGTCTAATCAACTTTCCTTCGTCCTACTCTGGCGTCTTTACATTCATTCATTCAGCAGACGCTTTTATCAAAAGCGACTTACAAGAGAGAGCTTTACTAAAAGTGCATTGGTTGGTCAATGATCATAAACAAGGAGATTTTTCTTTTGCAGTCCTCGTGGAAACTTCCGGGTTCTGAACTGGTTGCAGTTCCACCCTCGTTCCATATGAGGGCGCTAACAGTCGCGTGCAGAATGAATGGAGGCAGAGAATGTCTAATATAGAGAGAACTGCCACTCTCAGGAAACTTCCGGGTTCTGAACTGGTTGAAATTCCATGTGAGGGCGCTAACGAGCGAGTGCAGAATGAATGGAGGTCAATGGAGCGGTACCCCTCAAAATCCACTTTTCTCAGGATATAATTTTTTGTCCAGTAATTTGAATTCTGAATTTGAAAGGGGAAGCCAAAAAAATACACAATGCCGGGTTTTAGATTTTTTGAAAGTCGCCTTTCTGTTCTAAAAAGCTTTAGAAAATGTAATTGACGTCATACACATCGTACGACCAGAGCTACTGCTTGACGGCAAGCTCTGGTCACTTACTTTTTTCTCTCAGGGCATCGACAACACAGCTGACAGGTTACCCTCTCCCTGTCAATACACATGCTTGAAAGAGTTTTGGCTTGCTAATGTTGTTGCTAATGTTGCTAATGCTCCGACATTCTGATTCCGCTTCGGATGCCATCAAGCGGGAGCTCTGGTCGTATCAGTCCTTTACTAACCAATCAGCATTCAGTAGCAGAATGCTAGCGATGTTATGGGCAACAACGACTCACCATGTAAGAAATCAAAAGGACATAAGTACTCGTTCATTAAATTTTCGACCTATAATCCATGTTGAACATGCACAAACAACAATCAAATCGGAGATTTTTCAACGACAATCAGGCGAAAGAGACAAATTTAGCCGTTTAGCTCCATAGACTCCCATTCAACATGCACTCGCTCGCGATCACCCCCAGTGGAACTGTGGTGGAACTGCAGCCAAATTCGGTACAATGGGGTTTAATGGGGAGTGGCAAGGCTCTCCTTAAACAGGCTCTGATGGAGGTAATTTGAATTTTGAATTCGAAAGGGGAGGCAAAACAAATACACACTGCTGGGTGTTAGATTTTTTTGAAGTCGCCTTTCTGTTCTAAAACGCCTATTAAAATGTAATTGACGTCATACACATCATAGGCCTACGACCAGAGATATCGTTTTACGGCAAGCTCTGGTCACTTCCTTTTTTGCTTTAAAAGCTCTGTTCGAAAACTGTTAAAATGCGTCCTTCCTTCCTTCCTTTTAAGACAGCGAGGTCTGTTCGAAATGTCTTAAATCTTCTCTTCCTGTCTAATAAGATACCTTGAAATACGTCACATAACGGTCATTTTTTAAGAGAGCATATAAGCTGCCTTGCTGTCTTAATGGCGGCACGTATAACCCATAACTTTGTGTGCGGGGTTACCGTGAGCAACAAGTTAAACAGAATCCTTTGACCGCCATTGCTCTACGTTTTTACAATTCATATTTCAGCTAAACGGTACTTGTAAATCAGCATCTGAATAAAAATGTATCGAGAGAGTGGGCAGTGTAGTTGCTGAAAATGTACTTATTTTATTGATGACACTCCTAATTTGTAAATTTGCTCTGACTTTTCGATAACGTACAGTAGCTAGCATCGCCGTGCAGTGCAGACACTAGCTAGTTGCTGCGTTTTATCATAATCCTATCAAATGAGTGAAATACAAACACAAATGTTATGAGCTATTGAGCCTATATCTAACACAAGTTTAAATACAGCTTAACTTGACTTAGTGTGACAATAAACTCACGCAATTGACTGCCGTCTGACAAAGCGCGCTAGTGCGAGCAGATAAGTACACGCAGCACGATGACGTACATCCTGTCTTTATAGGCTGTTCGAAAACAACGGTTTTTAAGATACCTCACCCCGAAGAGAGCTGTCTCGTTAGACACCTGTCTATTAAGACATCAAGGATTAAGACAGCTGTCTAAGTTTTCGAACAGAGCCAAAGTGTGTAAAATAGAATTTCCTACACTGTAAAATGTTATATGGCAACGACGGTACGAGCTTTCTGATTGGCTAATGGGTAGTCATGCCAGACGCGTATGCCCTCCTCAGCGGTCAATACGGCTCCGTATTGCCCTCTGACCTCATCTTCAAAATGAGCGACGAGTCAGCTGCTGAGTTTTACCAGAGCCTGTTTAAGGAGAGTCTTGCCACTCCCTATTAAGCCCCATTGTACCGAATTTGGTTGCAGTTCCACCAGAGTTCCACTGGGAGTGATCGCGAGCGAGTGCATGTTGAATGGGAGTCTATGGAGCTAGTTTCCAGAGAGTGGCAGTTCTCTCTATATTAGACATTCTCTGGTTTTACTATCCAGATGATGCTGAAAAGATTTGTCATCGAAACTGAGGATGAAGACTAGACTCTTTTAATCACTTGTGTCGTTATTTTGTGTTGAAATTAAAGCCATTTTAGCAGAACCATGTTGTACGCTTTCTATCAAAAGTAATGAGTTGCTAGGCAACAAATGAAACACAGCGTGAGAAGACTTGAGAGCTAGCTACAATTAGCCTAGAGGTACCATTTATTTTCGTTTACAAAATGAAAAGAACCTAAAAATGCCATATAATAAACTACTTACTAACCTCGACCGTTCGGTCATGCCGGGAAATATCAAACCTCGGCTTTGCCGTTCCAGCCTCAGTTTGATATTTCCCGGCATGACCTCACTCTCGGTTAGTAAGTAGTTAATATTACCGCATTTTTTCAGTAAACTGTACGTGTTTTTTTCTGTATTTCTGATTTACAGGAAATACAGATAGAAAGACAATGGCAAACTGTAAATGTATAATTTTACAAAGGAATTACAGACAAATGTTGTCACTTAAAAATGACATTTTTTACAAATATAACATTTTCACCAAAATGTTCTGTTAAAACACATAACTTAACTTTATCAAAACTAGCTATTTTAACAGTTATTTTGCAGATATTTACTTTCATCCCACGGACAAATAACTTATTAACATAGACCAGAGCTACTGCTTTACGGCAAGCTCTAGTCACTTACTCTTTTCTCTCAGGTCATCGAAATCACAGCTGACAGGTTAGGCTCTCCTTGTCAATATACATGTTAGACAGAGTTTTGGGTTGCTAATGTTGTTACTAATGTTGCTAATGCTCTGACATGCTGATTCTGAAGCCCCATTGTACTGAATTTTGTTGCAGTTCCACCAGAGACTGGGTGTGATCGCGGTCGAGTGCAAAATTAATGGGAGTCTATGGAGCTAAACGGCTAAATTTGTCTCTTTCACCTGATTGTCGTTGAGAAATCTCAGATTTTATTGTAGTTCTTATATGTTCAACATGGATTATAGGTCGTTTGTGCCCATAACACGCTAGCATTCTGCTAATGAATGCTGATTGGTTAGTGAAGGACTGATACGACCAGAGTTCCCGCTTGATGGCATCCGAAGCGGAATCAGAATTTCAGAGCATTAGCAACAACATTAGCAAGCCAAAACTCTTTTTAGCATGTGTATTGACAGGGAGAGCCTAACCTGTCAGCTGTGTTGTCGATGACCTGAGAGAAAAGAGTAAGTGACTAGAGCTTGCCGTAAAGCAGTAGCTCTGGTCTATGTTAATAAGTTATTTGTCCGTGGGATGAAAGTAAAATCTGCAAAATAACTGTTAAAATAGCTAGTTTTGATAAAGTGAAGTTATGTGTTTTAACAGAACATTTTGGTGAAAATGTTATAAATATTTGTAAAAAATGACATTTTTAAGTAACAACATTTGTCTGTAATTGGGTGTGCTTTGCCTTCGTCAAGGGCACAACCATTGTTATCTCAGTGAGAGTCTCACATATATATTATTATTATTATTCTTTTTGGCCCCATAAAACTTTGTTAATATTTGGACTACATAGACAACCTAGGTGTCAAACGTTTCGTCTTGGTAGCGATTGAGTTGCTTGTATTGGGATTGGGATGTTCCGTTGCACGGTTTGAGTAGAAATTACGTTTTTGTGGCAAAAAGTGAAGCTAACGGTGGCTAACTTGCAGTCACTGACGCCACTAACGTCACGAAAACTCGCGTGACTATCTCTAGCAGAACATTAGTTTTGCAGCTCGTTAACTTCTGGGAGATAACTGCTTTACTGCAAAGCGGCTGCAGAAATGCCACACAATTGTAATGTGTAATGTACATGTGTAATGTACAAAATAATATAAAGGAAGTACATCTACTTTTGGAAACAGTAGTCTACTATTTCACTGAAGCAATAGCATCATGACATTAGCCTCTGTTGCCCGGGCAACACATACTACAGCGGTCTATGATGCATCTGTTTTCAATCGTTAAAATTAACATTCCTCACAAATACATTTTCGTTGTAGGATTTATTATGACATTAGATTACAAGTAAACGATTTGTGGGTGAAATTATCATTACCTGTGGTTTCAAACCAGTGTAGCTCACTGCAACGTTGTAGCCTAGTCTAGCAGCTAACAAAAACATCTCCACAGCTATTTACAGTACTAGTGACTACTAACCTGAACTCCATTGCCACAGCCTAAACTTTGTCAATCTGTTCCTGAAAATAATTCATTTCAGCCTAGACCGTACAACGGAAGTAACGTTAAATTGAATTCAACCAACGCAATTGCTACCGAGACAGTCTAGTAGTAGTAGTAGCCTACAATTTACAGGGGCACCTTCTCCACACAGCAGGGCTATATCGCATTTTGCCTTGTTACTGACAATGATTGTTACCACTGACATGTTTATGAATGAGTGGTTTTCCCCTAAATAAATGTCAAGCTTAGGCCTATTTACGTTTTTTGGGGGCATTTTTTTCAGTTAGCCTAGTAGGCCTACTATTTGAATCGCGATTCCATCTGAGATAGCTACTGCTGGTAACGTGGTTGTTAAAATAAGCTTCAAAAGGTTTTATTTTATTCATGAATGAATGCAATATGAGTAGGCTAAATGCCTGAAAATATCACGAGAAGGGAAAAACTTACAATGACGTTTAAGTCATAGAGATTAGGTCAATTTTCTCACCGGTCTGCCAAATGTATTAGTTTTCATTCAACTATGAGGTTGCTGATCACCATTCCCTCTTGCAGGGGAAATGAAAAGACAACTATTTCATTCTACTCTTCACTCTTCGTTTTTTGAGTTGTAAATGAGCAGAAAAAAATATGCTTTTAAATAGATGTAATCTTTATAAATAAGTAGGCTATTCATTTTTATATTAAATATACAGAAATATCAGTTGTCAACCCCGCGTTCACACTGCAGCGACGCGAATCGCTTGCCATCGCTTGCCTTCCCACAGTTCATCACGCTGGGGGGACGTTTCAAACTGATTATGTAGAATGTAGTTCTCTAAAATCACTGTTGTAGTTGTCATGGTCAATTGTGCAGACTTGGGTTTACGTACTCGCAACATCGATCAAAGTACAACTTATACTCAAAATACAAAACTGTTTCATAAACATACACGTTGACATGTGTAAAAACGTTTTATTATATTACTCAAAGTCTATGCTAATCTGTCGATACGACCAGGGAGTTCCAGCCGGGCTACTACTGTACAGTAACTAGCTAGAACAAAGTTACATACTGTGACGAGAGACTGAATTTGAAAGTACAGAAAACCCACCAGGAGCACCAACAACGTCGGCAAACCTGCGCCAGGCCTCATTCTTTTTATTAAGTCTTTGTACAAATACAGGGACGTATCGTACAGGACTGGATATGTAGCCACACAGGCGATTAGCTTCTCCATCTTAACTGAAAGCTAGAAATGTTTACCATGGTTGCTACGTTACGAGAAACAAGAAAACACTGCGATTGCCCATTGCTAGCGATAATCGCTCCTCATTTGCATAACGTTGAGAAAATCTCAACTCTGTCGCGTCGCTACCCACAATGCACCACGCAAGCGATTCGCCTGGCTCCATAGAAAATTCATGGAAAACAGGTTATCGCTTGCATTGCGTCGCTGCAGTGTGAACGAACTGTAATTTAGATACGGACCCCTGCAACCAACGCAAGCAAGCGCACCCTACAATTTCCCCAGAAATTGTACCCTCTCTAGTTCCTATGTAAAATTATACATTTACAGTTTGCCGTTGTCTTTCTATCTGTATTTCCTGTAAATCAGAAATACAGAAAAAACACGTACAATTTACTGAAAAAGTGCGGTAATATATATATATTATTTTTTTTTACAGTGTAGGAAATTCTATTTTACACACTTTAAAGCACTTTGCTTGAGACTCTTGGAGTAGCAAGTGTTTGGAGGTTTCACATTTGGGAATTGAGCTAGAAGGACAATCATGCACACATTTTTTTTTATGTATTTAAAATCCGCCGAAGCTGTGACAAAATCACTAGTTTTCTGGGAAACTATTTAGTTTGTTTTTACTGTGAAAACCCTTCACAGAACCATTTGTCTCTTTAACAGTGTCTCTAACTTTCATGACCAATCTTGATCATAAACACACAAACATGGATTCATGTTTATCAGTTCTTTACTGTCAGCTTATAACTCACAAAGTCTGAAAGAGGAAAAAAACAACATACACTGCTAGAATATCCACCATAAAAGGACACAGCTAACTGCATCTGTCAAGACAATGCAACCTCCATGTGTGTTTGCTGTGTGTATTGCATAGTGTCACAATTCAAGTAAACACATCTAAGCCATTGGCAAGGAACTGGACTCAGGAACACAGTGAGCCTCTTTACTGCAGCAAGGGAGACAGAGAATCTCTCTTGAAAAAAACGTTCATATCCTGTGTATTGCGCCTTTGTGCTGTACATTTAAATGATTAATGATCATTTGAGTAACCTCACCCATTAACTATGTTGCTCCCACTTCATACCCTTAGGAGTGACTGTCAGGGAAAGTCACCTGTTCATGACTTCTTTGAAACTGGATACTTCAGTCAGTGAAATTGCATTGTTGTTTGCAATGTAATTGTCGGTCAATTTTAGGTAAAAGCTTCAGCTCACCAACTTTGGATTCTTAATAAAATCCATAGTACATGTTTGTATTATTGGATTTAAAAGTGAGTTATTTAGTTAATCATATATTTCTGTATGTTTGTTCCTCGTTGCATAATATGTCATCTGCTCAACACATTATAGTCTGGTGTTTGTTTTCACCATTGCTTTAGGGAGGAATGCAAGTGCCTCTGGGAATTTCCTGCATCTTTAACTACAGTCAGATTTGGAAAGACACAAGATCAGCTATAACAAATGTACACATTTTGAAATTTCACAGTTTTCTTATTTTCAAACAACATACAACTACAAAATTACATAAGGGCCACAAAGCATTTTGCAAAGACTGTGACAGTAAGCCTAGACAGTAGATTGAGGTAGATTGTATAGGGTTACCAAACATTGGCATAGACGTCTTAAGCTAAAGGCAAGAGGAAGAGATTCCTAGTTATTTCAAAATACAGGATATACTGTAGGTAACGGTTGGCTAGATTGGATGGTAAGGGGAGGCAGGTGGTGTAGGGGTTAGGTAAGGGTGGGTTGGTTGTCATCTAAATACAAATTGTGGATTGTAATTTTTTTATGCACAGTGCACACTAGCTACAATGGTCAAGAGTTCCATTAAAATGTCATTGTTATAAGGGATAGAGTGAGACAGACGAACAGACACATAGAGAGATTCCCTCATAAATACATCTCTTATAGGTTATAATAAGGGATCTTGAATAAGCGGAATTAGATCTATTTCTGCCACCTCACAATAAAAGCCGACTAAATGGGTCAAGTTTTCTGCTCATGATCCGAGGGGGTGTCAGGTTGAGGAGGAGGAATTGGTAAAAGAGGTAGAACTGGGTAGAAAGAGAAGAACAGTGACACAAACATGTAGCTTGTACAGTGCATTAGGGAAACAAAGTCCCTAGTCCCCCCAACACCTCAATCTCCAACCAAATGACAAGTGCGAAAATCAGCAGCAAGTTCCAAGCTGCCCAGGGTCTACGAGTCCTTATCTATAGTTACACATATTGTAGTAACTAAATCAGCCACTACCTCCTCACATCCCCCCACCAGAGGGATGAGAGGCTATAGAACAGACCAACATATTAGAAAGGCAACACCAGTACCAGATGTGTCAGCCATGTGAGCTTCCTCTGGAATGCCTGCATTGCGGCAACAACCTTGCAAATCTGGTGGGTGTTGGAAACACATTGCGAGAGACGCCAAAGTAGGGCAGACATTCTAATGTGTATGTATAGGTTGCATTATAGAAAATGGTTCCTTGCACACACACTTAAACAAAAAGTAGCACACAATGTGATGTCCATCCTGTCAGATCCTGGGACGAGACAGTTGCGATTTGATTTATATTTGCTGTTGACATTTCTGTTTTAATGAATACAATATTGAGTGTGCTCAACTAGTGGCAAGACTTTCAAAGGAGCATGCACACACATACATGCTCACACACACACACACACACACACACACTAATAAACAAACACACTGAACCCAATAAGTGGCCATGAAGATAACGCTAAGGCAAGTATTTTAACTTTTCATTTCATACTTAAGGATGTTAACCTCTCTTACTTTGTGCTTATCTCAGATACACTCACTTAACAAAAACATGTTTCCATGTCCATGAAAGGTGTCAAGGTTCTTGTATCCAGAGAAAATGAACAAGATACACTGACCATAAATCGATCACATTATTTGATCTTCTAGAGAAAAAATACTGTATATCCAGTATTCAGTACATACCAGCTAGTATTTATGTGGTGGGGAGGCTTGTATTTAAATAATCTTTGGAGTGAAGAAAGGCTGACCATTTGGCATCTTGCTACAACAATCACAGCAGTAACCATAGCACACCATCAAAAACACAAGCAGCTGGACCCAGTATACAGGAAGGGGATGTGAAGATATGAATTAATCAGAACATTTAACGGCTTGACATTTTGACTGACTAGACTGGGGAGGTTGGCCAAACCATGATAAGGGGCCTAATACTGCTTTAAATACCAACAGACCAACAATTTACTTTCGTGTAAATTCTTTTTGGAATAAACACATTTCATTGAACTAAATGGGTCAACTCAGCTGTCCAAAACTCTGAAAATAATTGCAGCAAAATGGTAACATGCTTGTTCTGCCAAGTCAATGCTTGCTTACTAGCACACTACAATGCTACAAAGTCACAATGTTTCTCAAAACCTCATGGACATACAGTAAGAGATGCTTTTCTCTGACTTCTCTGGCATAATCTTCTCTACTCATGTCCTTAATAACCCTAACCAATCTAAATTAAATGACTGACATACTATTGTAGCAATTCCATCAGATCCATAAAAAATGACCTATTATATATAGATATATTTAGATACATTGAAATATATATTTTGATTGATATATATATATTTAAATATTTCTACAGTAATACAGTGCACAGACATTTAACTGCAGATTGCTATTAAACACACAAATTCGGTTGATTCTGTTTTCAACTAAATCCCCATCACTACTAGTGACTCCCACTACTCAGTCAGATAGCTACTAAAGGCTCTCCACTGCAGTTGGGCCCTTGATCAGAGTAATAGGGACCACAAGAGAGGGCATAGAAACTAGAGCAGCACTGATGGTTGGAGGAGGAGCAGCAGAAGAACGGGGGCTGCTAAAAATACAACATCTCCAAGGAGTACAGAAATACACACGCACATACACTGCCAGATGATCATATACACATGAATTGACAAGCAAGTGCACACATTCACAATTTCAGCCGTGCAATTATGCTCAATACTCACAAACATACTTGCCCATAGTACAAATATACATCCCTGAGATTAATGTCAGACATACTTCACACAGATGTTCACATTACCCAGGCTTGGCATTACAGACCCCAAACTTTCACAAACACAACACACAGTCACACAACCACACACACGTCTGTCTTCAAAGTGAATGCCAAGAGTTAGAGATGAGGAATTCAGGTCAGAAAAGGTTCCCCTAAAAATCCTACAAATACACGGAAGAAGATGCTTTACAAACTGAAGACGTTTACAGACTGGACACACTATAAAGACCATCTGTAATGTGCACTCGTGATCATATGTTTGTGTGTTTGTGTATGTACATGTTTGTCATGTACATACACAAAGACTGAAAAAGGAACAGAAAAAAATGCTAATTAACAATAGCTGTGCTATTATAGTCAAATATATGTGCTGAGAATGTGTTATTGTGTGTTGGCATACATATTGTAAGGACTATGCACAACAGTACAGTAGATTATTTGTGTGTGTTGCGAGTTACCATCATGAATACCGATGGAGGTCTTACCTGTTTGCTCCTGTGCCCAAACTCTCCCCAACTCTGCCTGAGATAGACAGATCAACAGGACCGCACACAACCCCATGTCCACAAAAGCAACTGATGACCCCTCCGTTTCTGACTATGCTCTGTCCTTTCCCCTCCCTGTACTCTCACTTTTAACAAGAGGTGCACACACTCCTTCTTTCCTCCACCTTTCACCTCACTTTGTCTCTTTCTGCTTCTTACCCGACTTCAGCAGTCTTCTTGCTTTTCTTGCTCTCCCTTCTCTTTCTTCTCTCTTTCTCCCTCAAACTTGTTCTGGTCAGTTTCAATTATGGGATGTTGTAGTAGTAGTCATTGTGATGAAATACTTGACAAACAGCTAATGAAATTATGATGTAAACCTTTTCTTTCCCTTTCCTTATCTCTTGCTCTCATCTTATTTTTACTTCCCTTCTGTCTTCCTCTCTCTCTCTTTCTCTTCGGAGTGCTCAGTGCTCTGGATTTGAGACCACCCCATATAGGAAATATTTATATATTTTTGAAATCTCCTTCCTTCAAAACAAAAGAGGTTTGAACTTGTGGGGAATATGTCGCCTCCATGTGGCCATGTCAAACCAGAACCAATGAGTCATCAATGTCGATACTCCCACTGACTCCTTCTGACAAATAAAAAATGAATTAAATTATCCCAAAACAAGTCACTCGATTATGCACATAATCAAATAGCAAATCAGAGACACAAATAGAATCACACAAAACACGCACACATTGACATGTAACTGTGTATTTTGCTAAATGACCCTTTTGATGCTGACAAAAAAATGTGATGCTCAACAATTCTTCTCTACCAACAATGTGTCAATCAAGTCAGTATCTATTAATAGCCTGAATTTCAACTACTGCCTCATGACTTCACTTGGATCACAAATGCCATTATGATCTGTCTACATAGTTGTAATCTTTTATCCAGGAAGATCATTTTCAACCGAGGTTGTCGTAGGTCAAGGAATTGTAGTTTGCAAGTAAAGGGGAAAAATTAGATTCTGTACTGTCTGGGAATGGTAGGATAACAAAGGCTGTGGCAGGGAGTTTTTAAGATAAAACTGCACTGGCAAAGTGGATGACTTAACCTAAAACATATTTGGCATCCAGTCAAACCAACATTTTTCAACAACATAATAAATAATGTATTATACTTGTTTTAGTATTTTTTTTACGTACACTTAAACAATGATTCAGAGACTGTCAGACGTTTTTTTTTATTCCTGACTGTTGCAAGCAGCTGCAGAAGACATCCAAATCGTGTTTAATAAATATCCTTTGCACTTGAAGACACTTTTAAACTCTTTAAAAGCTTTCTTTTTTAGTGCATTTATCTGTGCTGCTTTTGAGGAAGAATTGGTTTGCTCTGTATATATAGTGGACAAGTAATATCATATAATGCTTTTTTATTGGGACTAATTGTCCCACAAGCTTCAAATACAAGATGTTTACATACAGCAGTATATTTAGTAGATCAAGCCGTAAATGAACCAATACAAACCTGTAGTTGACCGGCCTAAACTCATTTTTATTGATGTCATACCAAGATCTTTAAATCAACAATGTTTATTACTATGGTGTTGTCTGAAATGAATTGCCCCATTATTAGATTACTCAGCACATTCTCGTCAAATTACATTATATTAGGAACCACTATCAGAAAGAGATCACTTATTGGAAACGTGCTTTTAAAACAACACAAACACTGTGGTCTGTGTGTGTGTGCGTGTGTATGTGTGTGCTTGTGTACGTATGTGCGTTTATTGGGACAGTCAGATTGATCACCAAATGACCTGAATCTTTCTGGCTGTACTATGATTGGTGAGTGGAGGCCACACTGACCCTTGCTCTAAATCCTCTTCTTTCCTTTATTTTCTTCCTTTAGTCCTCTGTGCAAACTGGCGCCCAATATACAGAGGGCTGTTTCCCATTATAATAGGAATCACACTCCTCTGCCTTGTTCCAATTGGAAACAGGTTATAGAGAACATGATTTAAGCCTTACCAGAAATTCAATCTGAACATCTAAGTGTTTCACTAAAAGAGGATATACTGTAAGAAACAAACTATGCGTATGTAAAAAAAGAAAGAAAAATAACTTGTGTTGAGTTGTGTGATAAGGTCCTCACAACAGCATGTTTAAGTACCCCAGTTTTCCTTCTTATAAATGTATTAGCAAAGGACAGTTTAGTACTAAACTTCACACAATTAATATAAAGTTTAGTCATTTTGATGGAACCAGAATTATTGCATAAGCTTAATATGGCAAAATTATAAACCATACGAATTCACAAGGATATTGTACTGTGAACAGTTTGGGTATTGTTAGATGTCTTTCATAACGTAAGATCTTTACTATAAAATGTACACAAATATGTTTCAGATATGGTTTGCACCATCTTTGTTTAGTTTTTTGGTCATATACAAGTTGTTTTGAAGGTGTATTGCAATTATTTTCTAGTGTAGGAATTATTGTTAAATGTGTAATACCTGTGTAATATTAGATGTACACATGCTTAATGGGATTCTTACCTTATCTAATAAACATTAGAAATTGTTTTAGGGTACAATATTCCAAAGCATATTTCAAAGGAGGTAAAGTATTAATGAGCCATTTTAACAGTTGGAATTGTTAGCGCCCTTGGTCTACACAAAATTTGTTTTGGAACATGATTATTGTGTCAGTGCTATAAAACATCACAGTTGCATATCAATGAGATTCGTACTTGGTACTAAATAACATTACCCAATGAATGATCTCATACACGTCTCCCCGCACTACAACACAAACATACACATAGGCATCCTTAATTTTATGGCTGGAAACAAAAAAGAGAAAAACACCTATCTGGGTATGTCTTGTAAAAATGAGAGAGAAAAAGTACAAAAACTGGGTGGATAGTTTGGGGCCAATTAGATGTTTATAATTTTTGGTAAAGAAAATAATAACTTGGCCAACCAAGCTCCACCATTAGATATTTTAGTAGATTTCCCGGTGTGATTACAACACTCCACACAGTTACAGTACCAGCTCATTTGAGTGGCTATACATAATAGCATGTACAATGAAGTACTTAACTAGGCAAATAAAATGCAATGCACATAATATGTGTATACATTTTTGGGATGATTCATTAAAGTGTATCCCAGCTCTTTTTGTACCTAGTTGTTAAAGTGTAGCTGAACACTCTTTTTGAGTCAAACGTCAATTGTAAATACTCAGCGCTGCTAAACTTATCAATCCCGGTCTTGTTTCCAACATATTTTTTGAGGTAGTCTTACATCACAGGGAGGGGGTATTTTCTCTGAAATGGGTTTGCTGGGGTTACATCCCTAGCCTAATTAATGAATACAGTTCAGTCAAAGCACTCACATATTAACTAAACTATTTATTCCAATGGATATAGGTTTGTTTTGGGGGGTGTGGGGGAATCTTCCGGCTTTGGAACAGCTAGCATAGCACAAGTAGTAGGCTACATACTATATCAAGGCATGGAGCATAGAATATAGATCCCCAGTGGACAGGAATCAAACTTTGGAGATTTTTCAACATGCAAGTCCAAATTCTTTACAGCATTAACAACATACTGTAGTGACGACACAGCAAAACAGTATGGAGGAGTTGTGGATGGTGGAGGGTGGCAGCAATTGCACAATATGCATAGCAACACATGATGTGTGATCATGTATGTTCTGATTTGTGAATGCATGCAGTGTTTTAAGTCCCTAAAGGGGAATGCCTCAAAGAGGATCACTGAAAGGAGACATAGCCCAGGCTACAGACTAGGCAAGAGATCCTGTCACTCAAAATCATCATTTCCAAAGAGGTTGGACTTACTGGCACAAAGAGTGTTGCATTAAAGAGTCCCTGTCCCTATTCTGCAAAAATATTCAGTTTGAATATATACTTCTTTGTATGAGAGAGAATTTACCCTGTTTAATATTTCTCATTGTGTTGAGTACAGAATTTAAGATTTTAAATCATCAGCCCTGGATTTGACAGCAATGTAGAGTTCACTGGAGAGTACGCTCCCTGATGTGTTGTAACAGTCAGCCATGACCGATTTCATACAGTATTTAATACTCTCAGTTAAGACTGGTGTTGTGTTGACTTCCTCTTTTAGAAGTGTAACGATAAAATCTAAAAGAACTAACACAAAAGTCTGCACCAGTAGCTGCAGGGGTTGACGTTTCACTGGTATGAGTTTGTTTCACAGTGACTCTTGCCAAAATAATATGGGCATGTCAATAGCTTTTCTCTATTTATTTTACAAAAAATACTTTTACAGGTTTTGGCAATAACAAACTTAAAAGGTTGGTTATATTATAATAAAATGTTCAACAACGTGATAATGTTTTTCCTCGTAGTTGTGGTGTTGGTCAAGGTGGCAAAGTGATGAGGGAAAAGCTTCTTTGTTCAAACAGATTTATTTACATTTACATTTATGCATTTAGCAGACGCTTTTAACGAGGTAGTCCCAAACACTGCAAGCAGCCAAAACACGAAGCATACATTGTGAAGAACTTATTGATTACAAAAAAGGTTCTGAGACAGCAGCTGTCTGTGTCAGAGTTCCACTGCTCTCCAATTTAACAAATAACATAAACTAGGAAAGGTGTCAGTCAGATACAGACGAACAGAGAAGCAGTCCTGAGTTTCAGAAGCCCCTGCCTTACATTGAGGTTCTGGCTCAGGTTTCACATTGTGATCTAAGCACAAAGTTTACACTCAGGGCTGGCCCAAGGCATACGTGAACTAAGCAGCTGCTTAGGGCCCCTGTGGCTACCAGAGGGCCCCCAAGAGCACATGAAATTACAGTTATGTAATGTATTTAAAATGTTCTTCTTTTTTTATCGGCAATGATAAGCGACACCGAGGGGCCCCCAAATCAATTTTGCTTAAGGCCCCATAAAGGCTTGGGCCGGCCCTGTTCACACTCTACCTGTTTACCTCTTTTATCAGACCTTAATTTCATGAATGGACGGTCTTCTCTACACACAATGCAAGACTGAGGTCACACACAGTTTATCTCACCCACAGACATCCAACCCTCAAGGTGTACCACGCCACAGAACTCTTGCCAAGCATAAGCATTTATGCAAAAGTTGCTTGATACACTCTGGTCAAATAGGAGCATCTTTGCAGCGGTTATTCATTACACTTTAGCCAAATATAAGCATCTAGACAGTAGTTTTTTTTATCACAAATATTCACCTGTCCATTCCCACAATCATTTAAGCATAGTAATAATTCTTTATTAATTTTTTTATGGAGATATAAAAGGGGGCGCCCTAGGCGACCGCCTATACCGCCTATAGGAAAGACCGCCCCTGTTTAGAACTGTCAGCTGTGATATTAAATGTACACACTTGTAGTAGACAGTGGAGGAAATTAGGATTTACTGTGTACTTAAGTATTCATTAATCAATATAGCTTTACCTAATCAATATAACTAGTCATTGAATACTGGTTAGTCTGTTCTCATGCCAATTTGCTGTTGATAAGATTGTGTCCATGTGTCAGGTTGAATAGATGTTTGGGGTCAGAAGAAAGTAAAGGGTAAACGTCCCTTGTGATAACCGTGAGGAGACCTCCACCTATGATGTCTCTGATGACTCTCAGCCACTTGAGTGGTCATTGTAGTTTTGAATTGAATAGACATATGGTTGCTCGAGCAGACTAATTCACAGTTACCAGGCAGGGACGTTTACCCTGTACTTTCTTCTGACCCCGAACATCTACCAACCCGAAAAAAACACAATCTAGTCTTACCCGACTCTTCAGCAGCACCTTTATAGAGCCAAACCAACTAACAACACTTGGCCATGTTCCCTGCAAAGCACAGCTGTTTCGTAATCTGGGACGCATGCACGTTGTTAAACTGAATCTTGCACTCTAAACCACAAGGAACGATGCACTTGCTTTAATCTTTGTTGTTAATAGAATTAACCTGTCGTCACGAAACAAGAAACTCCTATTTAGAGGAAGATAAAAAATCGAAATAATAATAACACGAGTGAAGATTGCAGGGGGGTGTTCCAGGTAGCGGGTTTAACAAACTCTGAGCCGAACCCTGAACTCTGAGTTGAGTTACTCTAAAATGGGAATATCCGAACACTCAGTTCCAGAAAAGCTGATTTGAATGTGTTAAATCAACTCGGAGTTAAGCGCCGGTGTTGTATATCACCCGATGCATGACTCTCTGGATTGGCAGCCTCTCGCGGGAGCGCGCGCGATTCAAAGAGTAAAGAATTTCGTCTTGATATCGCATCCAAAAGAAGGGGAGACAGAAGTCTCACATTATACCGTCTTTGTTGTTCAATTCAAGAGAAGGATGTCTGTTATCTGTGTAAATATCAGATGCTATTTTCAACACGAAATCCTTAAAATTCGTCATTCGAACGGTATAGTAACGAACGCGGACCAACATTCTTGCTCCACGACATCGCATTCTGAGGAAATATACCCCAGTATGATCATGATTATTGCCACACAAAATGTATTTTGTGTAGCAGGTTCAAAGTATTTCACATGGCATGGCTCTTCATACTAATGTATAAGTTCAAAGGCATGCGATTTTAATGCAGTTAGCCTCTGCATAGGGTGGGTTACTCAGACAGGTCGAAAACAACAGCCTTCTGATCCAGAATAGTCTATCAGCTGTCCTGAAAAGTGACCAAAGGTTCACATGCCTAGCCTACAAAAGACAAGTACTAAAAACAATGTATCAACTATGTATCAACATCAGAAAAACCATCAAATCCTTTTTTAAGAGGGGAAATATTATTCTTATTGTTTAAGTCAATGAAATAAATGAAAAAATAAATATAATAATCCCTCACCTACCATGGACTATTCTGTTTTCAGACCTGTCCACCCTATACATACATGTATTGGTATTCAATTTATGCTATTAAATGTACATAATGCTGGCGTAGAAGGATAGAAACGTATGTGGGGGGAGAGCATTTCATGGCAGGTTTTCCATTAGATGTAAGTGCAATGCACCCCCTGTTAACCCTGACTAGGACAGTGTGACATGCCTGAAACATACTATAGTGCCCTCAGTGTACAGTAAGAATCATTTGATGCTGGGATATACAGAACAGACAATAGAGGGGGGGTGCATCTCACGACAGGCTTAATGCACCCCCTGCTAACCCTGACTAGGAAAGTGTTACATGCCTGAAACTTACTGTGCTTACTCATACTAGCCCCATCTTGTGCACACACTCTGTGAATAATAGACACTGTAAAATAAAAGATATTGAATAACATATAATAATATAAACCTTTTATTATTTGTAATGCAGTTGCTGTCCCATATTACCTGCTGGTAGGTATTTTGATTTTGGGAAACAGTACAAATGAGCTGACAGGACAACCACTGTCATGTTGTAGTTATATGCATAACCAATACAATCTAGTGTATGATAAATACGTGACTCCTTTTTGTGTTATTTTCTTTGTTACTAATGTTTATTGTGGTACATCTTCACAAAGTACTTCTTTATGTCAAGGCAGTTCTGTATATCCCAGCATCAAATGATTCTTACTGTACACTGAGGGCACTAGTATGAGTAACCACAGGAAGTTTCAGGCATGTGACACTTTCCTAGTCAGTGTTAGCAGGGGGTGCATTAAGCCTGTCGTGAGATGCACCCCCCCTCTATTGTCTGTTCTGTATATCCCAGCATCAAATGATTCTTACTGTACACTGAGGGCACTAGTATGAGTAAGCACAGTAAGTTTCAGGCATGTCACACTGTAACAGGGGGTGCATTGCACTTACATCTAATGGAAAACCTACCATGAAAAGCTCTCCCCCCACATACGTTTCTATCCTTCTACGCCAGCATTATGTACATTTAATAGCATAAATTGAATACCAATACATGTGTATGTATAGGGTGGACAGGTCTGAAAACAGAATAGTCCATGGTAGGTGAGGGATTATTATATTTTATTTTTTCATTTATTTCATTGACTTAAACAATAAGAATAATATTTCCTCTCTTAAAAAAGGATTTGATGGTTCTTTTGACGTTGATACATTGTTTTTAGTACTTGTCTTTGGTAGGCTAGGCATGTGAACCTTTGGTCACTTTTCAGGACAGCTGATAGCCTATTCTGGATCAGAAGGCTGTTGTTTTCGACCTGTCTGAGTAACCCACCCTATGCAGAGGCTAACTGCATTAAAATCGCATGCCTTTGAACCTATACATTAGTATGAAGAGCCATGCCATGTGAAATACTTTGAACCTGCTACACAAAATACATTTTGTGTGGCAATAATCATGATCATACTGGGGTATATTTCCTCAGAATGCAATGTCGTGGAGCAAGAATGTTGGTTCGCGTTCGTTACTATACCGTTCGAATGACGAATTTTAAGGATTTTGTGTTGAAAATAGCATCTGATATTTACACAGATAACAGACATCCTTCTCTTGAATTCAACAACAAAGACGGTATCATGTGACACTTCTGTCCCCCCTTCTTTTGGATGCGATATCAAGACGAAATCCTTCACTCTTTGAATCGCGCGCGCTCCTGCGAGGGGGTGCCAATCCAGAGAGTCATGCATCGGGTGATACAACACCTGTTTTGGACCGAATTCTCACTCCCCCGCAGAATCCCACTCCCCTACGCGTGAACACGCATTGCCTTCATAGCGTGCTAGTTGTAGTTTGACGAACCAATGCTATTTTTACAAGCCTAAATTCCCTCGTCTTAGACTTTGAGGAAACTGTCAGTAGAATATTTAATTCATGTTTCATCAAAATATACGTTTTTGCCGATACGATTTGTATGTCATTCTACTCGTAAAATCCGAATGATTCACTCACGAAAATAGACGTAGTTTGGAGCTGCACTTGAAAACCATGTTGAAGTCGATGTTGTGCTATAGTGTCCTATTATCGGAATGAGGGTAATATGTGAATTATGTGCGACTGCTGTTATGTCACTGTCTGGTTAAAGCGAGCATTCTTCTTTGTATTCATTTGTACACATCACTTTTAGTAGAACTATTCACTTCTGATTCTTGATTACGTTGTACTTGCTGTTATAGGCTACTTACTAAATGCACTATATGCCAATTGTAATATAATCGTCTGTTACATGAGTATACCTACATTATTTTACAAATGTATATAAAAAGGACCCTGTTCACGGGTCCCTCATACCAGAATTCAACTCCTATTTCCCTCTCAGTAAACTACTTGCCACACAACTGTTTTGTGTTTACAACCATATCCATTATATAGACCCTGCTTCCCACAGCCTTGTATAGTATCTTCTAACTTGCAATGTACAGTGCTTGGTTCTAGTACCTGATAAAGCCTGGACCTTCCCTTTGTGAATGGCTAGTGGAAAACATCTAATAAATGATGACATTTTGATTGGTGATTTGATTTCCAAACAAAAAACTATAATGATATATTTAACAAAAAGTAGAAAAAAATAGTTTTCACAAGTTTGAGGCTTGACCATGACAACGAGCAGGGATATACGGCAGGCAGCACAGACATATTCCTCTCAGTTGAATTTTAGCACAACAGAGATGGAACCTTCTGAGACAGCTGTCACAGCCAACCTGCGATTTTGGATAAACATTAAGATTAATTTGTGGAATGATAATGAATGATCAAACATTAGGAATGGCAAAAACTGTCACTGTCACCAATAATAACATGACCACTTATACAAAGAAATACCAATGCTTCATTATAAATGTTTCTAGTAGTGAAAAAAGTTTTGTATTCAATACCAGTTGACAAGCTATCACCCAGTTAGTGTCACCATCCAGGTTGTTCTCATCCCCATATAGTTGGGGTGTGATCTTATAGCCCCAAGATATGGGGGAGGGGGGACTAGTATGCAACTAGTATTAAAAGCTTTTTATGGCACACTTTACAGGGCATGAGGAGCCACCAAAATAATTTTGGGGGGTGTCAGATCTTACGGTCCCAAGATATGAGGGGGGGAGGATTTCGGCAGGTACGAAAAACAGTGTTGCCAAAATCCTACTCCCCTTCTAACTTTTACATTTTTGCAACCAGTATCAAAAGATTTTTATGGCACACTCTACAGGGCATGAGGAGCTACCAAAATTATTTGGGTGGTGTCAGATCTTACAATTCCAAAATATGAGGGGGGGAGGATTTCGGCAGGTACGAAAAACAGTGTTGCCAAAATCCTACTCCCCTTCTAACTTTTACATTTATGCAACTAGTATTAAAAGCTTTTTATGGCACACTTTACAGGGCATGAGGAGCTACCAAAATAATTTGGCGGGGTGTCAGATCTTACAATTCCAAAACATGAGGGGAGGAGGATTTCGGCAGGTACGAAAAACAGTGTTGCCAAAATCCTACTCCCCTTCGAACTTTTACATTTATGCAACTAGTATTAAAAGCTTTTTATGGCACACTTTACAGGGCATGAGGAGCCACCAAAATAATTTGGGGTAGTGTCAGATCTTACGGTCCCAAGATAAGAGGGGGGGAGGATTTCGGCAGGTACGAAAAACAGTGTTGCCAAAATCCTACTCCCCTTCTAACTTTTACATTTATGCAACTAGTATTAAAAGCTTTTTATGGCACACTTTACACGGCATGAGGAGCCACCAAAATAATTTGGGGTAGTGTCAGATCTTACGGTCCCAAGATAAGAGGGGGGGAGGATTTCGGCAGGTTCGAAAAACAATGTTGCCAAAATCCTACTCCCCTCCTAACTTTTACATTTTTGCAACTAGTATTAAAAGCCTTTTATGGCACACTGTACATGGCATGAGGAGCCATCAAAATTATTTGGGGGTGTGTCAGATATTATACTCCCAAGATATGGGATGGTGTGGTAATGAAGTATTTTGAGCGCCTGGTGCTGGCACACCTCAAAACCATCACAGACCCCCTCCTGGACCCCCTGTAGTTTGCCTACAGAGCCAACAGGTCTGTGGATGACGCAGTTAACATGGCTCTCCACTTCACCCTACAGCACTTGGACTCCCCAGCATCCTACGCCAGGATCCTGTTTGTGGACTTCAGCTCTGCCTTCAACACCATCATCCCCGCCCTGCTTCAGGACAAGCTCTCCCAGCTGAATGTGCCTGATTTCACCTGCAGGTGGATCACAGACTTCCTGTCTGACAGGAAGCAGTGTGTTAAACTGGGAACACACGTCTCTGACTCCTGGTCCATCAGCACCAGATCTCCTCAGGGCTGCGTCCTTTCCCCTCTGCTCTTCTCCCTGTACACCAACAGCTGCACTTCCAGTCATCCATCCGTCAAACTCGAAGTTGGCGGACGACACCACCCTCATTGGGCTAATCTCTGACGGGAACGAGTCTGATTACAGCTGGGAAGCTGACAAACTGGTGACCTGGTGCAGCCAGAACAACTTAGAGCTCAATGCTCTTAAGACAGCGGAGATGGTTGTGGACTTCAGGAAGAATACAGCCCCATTCACCCCCATTACCCTGTGCGACTCCCCAGTGAACATTGTGGAGTCCTTCCGCTTCCTGGGCACATATCCTCTCCCAAGACCTCAAGTGGGAACTGAACATCAGCTCCCTCACCAAGAAAGCACAACAGTGGATGTACTTTCTACAGCAGCAAAATAAATTAAACCTGCCAAAGACAATGATGGTGCACTTCTACACAGCCATCATTGAGTCCATCCTCACCTCCTCCATCACCATCTGGTACGCTGCTGCCAAGGACAAGAACAGACTGCAGCGTATCATCCGCACTGCTGAGAAGGTGATCGGCTGCAATCTGCCTACCCTCAAAGACCTGCACACCGAGAGGACCCTGGGGCGAGCAAGGAAGATTGTGAACACACTCTGTTTCAGCCACTCCCCTCCGGCAGAAGGCTGCGGTCCATCAGGACTAATACCACACGCCACAAAAACAGTTTACTCCCATCCGCTGTTGGCCTCTTCAACAAGGTTAAGGGCTCACACTGACTCAAATGACATTAATCATAATCTGCACAATGACACCTTGCCACAATTTGCACAATATTACACTATTTGTATCTTTTGTAATATTTGTATTTTGTGTATTTTTACATAGTAAATTATGGCTAGTTTATATTTTATTCTAAATCCCCTTAGTATTAGCTAGACTTTATACCTTTTGTATAGTCAGACCACATATTTCAGTTTTAAGGTTCCTATATGTTTATGTATGCACCTTCCTGACAAAGTAAATTCCTTGTCTGTGCAAACTTTTCTGATGAAAAACAGTGTTGCCAAAATCTTACTCCCCCAGCAAGTTGAAAAGAAATACTGAATTGCTGCATCATTAAATAGTTGATAGAGTAGCAGTTGGTTTTTAGGATAGTTAAATTGGTGAGGTAGCGAGTGAGATAAAGAGAACTCATACAAAGTAGCCTACTGAAATGCATACAAGGTGAACATAATGGGGCATTAGGTTGTATTAAACATAGATGAATACAGCTCTATTTGAACATTTCAGGGATATAGGGGGTGGAAGAAAATACATTTTCTACGCGCTTATGCTGATCACAATAGCCATTTCCTTATCACCTGTTCATACAGCCAACTCCAGAATAACTGGCAACACTTTGGCAAATATAAGTGAACTAAGTGTTAAAAAAAATACAAATACACAGTAATATTTAGGAATTTTTCAATCCGCAGACATTATCCTACGTAATCAGTTATGAAACTTAGGATTTGCACTACAATGCATTTCACAATGCATTTTAGAAACAGTCCAATAAAACTGAATTTGACGTAGAATTTGATATCACATTGTTGATATGTAGGTTACGATTTAATGGTTTATCTGAGTTAAAATGAAACTTTTATCCATATTTTTTGTATATTCTATATTACTGGAAACCATATGTTAAGCTGTTGACTGATCATTATTAATACTACAAACCGGTAGAAAAATATTAGGCCCAAAGCATAAAGATCTGGATATTAGGTGCTGAGGAATGCGGGACAGAAAAACACTTGAAGATATGCATCTACTTTCACAGGCACGAAGCCCCAACTATAAATCAAGTGGCACATTTGAGACCCTGCGCCCACACACTCATGTCTGTAACTGCAGAGTTCAGGAACAGTACCATTAGCCGTAAATTGGAAGAATTGTCATAGGGCCAGTGCCACAAATCGTAAATTGGGAGAATTGTCGTTGTATTAGTTCCCTTATTAAAGAAGGTGCAGTATGAGGAGAGACCCGGTTTAGCCCAGCCCTTATAATTTGCGTCCAATTTGCTTGGTAAAAAGTCGAGGTCATGAGCGCACCATTTCAAGATTTTCATTTCTTCTTGCAAATCACACCTAGTGATAGTGTTTAACCATGTTTTCAATGAGAAATTGATGCACTTATTATCTGTTTCCATTAAATTTATAATTAATCTTTTATCCCCTAGTCTTGCTTGGATTGGAACCTCTCCGGATATGTTCTCTCCAATTTCTTTCCATTTTGCCCGGTAATCTGAATTACAACAGCAATACACGCTTCTCAGCTGGGCCGATGTATAATAATCCTTCAGGCAGGGGAGTGCAAGTCCTCCCTTATTTTTGGCTAGTTGGATAGTACGAAATTTTATTCTTGGTTTTCTCCCATGCCAAATATACCGTGAAATTAATATATCCCATTCATTAAATTGTTTGTCTGTTATTTCAATTGGGAGAGTACTGGAATGAATACAACATCCTAGGTAATACATTCATTTTTACTGATTCAATTCGTGATTCAAAGCTCAATATAGGTAATCAATTCCATCTTTTTATATCCTCTTTTATTTTCTGATTCAAGGGGATGAAATTTAAATTATACAATTTTGTTAGTTCTTTTGGAATGACTACTCCTGAACTTAGTTTATTTTTGACTTGTTCGGACGTAGGATTTTCTTCACTTTGAGACTCTGATTTATTTTCACTATACACGGGAACTTATAAAATTATCCACAACAAATTCCCTGAAATATTCAAATAGAGTTGTGTTTATCTATGTTTAATAGAACTAAATTGCCCCATTATTTTCACCTTGTATGCATTGCAGTAGGCTACTATGTATAAGTTCTCTTGATCTCACACGCTACCTCACCAATTTAACAATCCTAAAAACCTACTTGAATCAACTATTTAATGAGGCAGCAATTCAGTTTTTCTTTTTAACTTACTGGGGGAGTAGAATTTTGACAACACTGTTCATCATACCTGCCGAAATCCCCCCCCCCCCCCCCCCATATCTTGGGACCATAAGATCCGACACCCCCCCCAAATGATTTTGGTGGCTCCTCATGCCCTGTAGGGTGTGCCATAAAAAGCTTTTGATACTAGTTGCATAAATGTAAAAGTTAGAAGGGGAGTAGGATTTTGGCAGCACTGTTTTTCTTACCTGCCGAAATCCTCCCCCCCCCTCATATCTTGGGATTATAAAATTTGACACACCCCAAAATTATTTTGGTGGCTCCTCATGCCCTGTACAGTGTGCCATAAAAAGCTTTTGATACTAGTTGCATAAATGTAAAAGTTAGAAGGGGAGTAGGATTTTGGCAACACTGTTATTCATACCTGCCAAAATCCTTCCCCCCTCATATCTTGGGACAAGATCTGACACCCCAACTATACGGGGATGAGGACAATCTGGATGGCGACACTAACTGGGTGATAGCTTGTCAACTGGTATTGAATACAATACTTTGTTCACTACTAGACACATTTATAATGAAGCATTGGTATTTCTTTGTATAAGTGGTAATGTAATGTAAGGTCACGTGAAAAATTATCCAAAGACTCGTAGAAAGACCGACGAGTCGGGAAATGAACGAATCACTCCTTGTGACTCGTTACTCCCGAGTCCTTATAAGGATTCGTTCAAAATGAACGAATCGTTCACGAACGTCACATCACTAGTACGGTGGCCCACGGGTGCACACCACAGGAACATTAGCGAAGCCAACAAAAGTTGAAAACACAACTAACACACAACGACATTAACAAAAACGAAATATTTATAAAAACGATACATTTCAAAAACAATCTACTACTTACAACACAACTGCATTGGTTCACACCACCAACATCAACCGAGAACACCACAGTATTAGCAGAGAACACCGCATCATTAGCCGAGAACACAATAGCATTAGCCGAGAACACCACAGCATTGGCACAAAACACAACGACATTTGTAGAAACGCTGCATTTCAATTTCACACCCAATCGTTCTCCAGACCACTAGGGGCAGTGCATGCAAAGTGGGGTGTTTTACATGTTGTTGTAAAATCAAGTGAAGTAGGCTAAATTAACTACGGGACCACGCTTACGTACCACTAGGAGGTTTGCTATCGAACATAATGCAGTACAACATCATTGAAACTAAGAGAGGGCGTGCATTTTGTAAAACATGAGATTATAATTAAAATATAACAAAACCAACTTTCATTGGTGAATTTAAGTTGTGTTCTTGTTTGATGTTCTTGATTTGAATGATTTCAAATTGACCGGCTGTCTAAAAAGTTTGTTTTTATTTTGGCGAGAACCCAACTAATTCCACTTTGCACTGCCCCTAGTGGTCTGGAGAACGATTGGGTGTGAACTTGAAATGCAGCGTTTCTGCAAATGTCGTTGTGTTTTGTGCTAATGCTGTGGTGTTCTCAGCTAATGCTGTTGTGTTCTCGGCTAATGCTGCGGTGTTCTCGGCTCATGCTGCGGTGTTCTCGGCTGATGTTGGTGGACCAATGCTGTTGTGTTGTAAGTAGTAGATTGTTTTTGAAATGTAGCGTTTTTATAAATGTTTCGTTTTTGTTAATGTCGTTATGTTGTGTGTTAATGTTGATTTGTTTTCAACTTTTGTTTGCTTCGCTAATGTTGCTGTGGTGTGCAACCGTGGGCCACCGTAACAGTGGCACTGAGATCGGAAGTGAGCTAGTAGAGACTATATAACGATAGAATACCAGGCTAAGAAACGTAAGGGGCTGAAAAATAAGACACAAAAAGACATCATCTTCACTAAACAAGGTTTTACCAATTGAAAAACGGCTATGTTTATTTTACTTAAAGCTAAAAAAACTCAAATATTTTGCGCTCAAATAGTAGCCCCCCCCCCAAAAAAATGCGCACTCGCATGAACTGTAAAACTCCCTAACTTGCATTACATCAAACACTGTGGATGCATTGGCAGGGTAGCTGTGGTGGCGTATACGGGGGCCGGTTCTGGTGTGCCAGTCTGGATAAAAGTCCGGGGCCTATTTTTACTCCCAGTCCGTCCCTGGGTGCCTATTTCAACTTGTAGTAGCAGTTTCCCCCAACAAAATACTTTTCATCAAAGGATGATGATGATTAAGATGACGAAGAGACATTAAACACTGCTGCCGCAGAAATGGATGCAGAGAATTACTCTTATCTTCTGAATAAAAGTACCCCCCGGAATAAAAGTACCCCCCGGACAAATCCTCAAAACCTAATAAAAGTACCCCCCGGAATAAAAGTACCCCCGGAAAATTGCCAAATCAGCACGCAAACTGTGTCCATATGCGATCAAAATGTGTTCCTATCAGTGTAAGTGCGCATCTTTTACTGTCACTTGCAATCAGGAATAGAAATGGACAGCAAATATACCATTGCTAGGAAAAAACTTCAACACTTGTAGTTTGGAAATCAAAAAAAAGAGGCTGTTACAAATATAGGGTAGTACTTTTCCTCAAAAACTTAACAGTCAACATGACTGCAACATAACATGAAAACCACTGGACATACTTAGTTATTACAAAGTAAAAAAAGAGGCTGTCTAGTTACAAACATACATGTACTAGTACTATCACTTTTCCTTAAACAGCTTACAGTCAACATGACAACCACTACCAAATAAAGCATTGCTAGGAAAATACTTCAATGCCTGTAGCTTGAAAATACATGGTTACAAATCTGTCAAATAACAAACATGCCATGACTACTGGTATACGGTACCTCAACAAACTTATAGTACACGACTGCCGCGCAGCACAATTGCAGGTGCAGTGATTTTTCTAATGACATCATCTCGCAGCCCCTCATATTCCGCGTCTTGTGCGGCATACAATCCTGAACTTGCACCAGTACTAGTTACACCTTCAAAGTATCTACTGTACTTGAGTTTGCAAAATATAAAAAAGTAAATGCCCTGGGATTTCTATTTGACAATAGAGGCTCGTTGTCTATAGGTTGTGACTGTCATGCTGGTGTGCTGAATGGGAACCGTTATGTGAGTGTACAGTAGCTAGAGCTAACGTTAGAGGCTCTGGCTGACATTTACTACAGTAGCTTGCACTGACAACCAGTTGTTAGCTAATATTGTTGGCTAATGTAAACTACTTGCCAGTAGCTAGCTAGCTAAGGTAGCTAACGTTTTCACCTCAAAGAGTTCAAATTTATCTTCCCTTCCGAAAAAAATGCATGGAATTTTCTAAAATTGTCTCGATTTCATCCCCCCAAAAATAAACGTACCGTCCAAAATAAGAATGTACCGGGTGGATTTTTCGGGTTAAAAAAATTAACGTACCGGTACGTTTATTCGGAAGATGAGAGTATGTATGGTAGCTACTGGTAGTTCTCTCTCCATGTACTTTTATTTACAGGCTTGTGTGGAATTGTCAGTTACACTGACATTATGAGAATAATGAATATAAAAACGATTTGCACATTTTGACAATAGAGCATGGATGCTGTATACAGTGAGATGTTCAGTTAGGCTAATGGCAGGTGAATTCTACATGTTGAACTGTGACATTTAATGTAATCTCATGTATTCCCAGTTACAACTAAATGAGTTGTACAAACTGCATCTCTTGAAGAAAGCAGGGCTCAACATTAACATTTTTTGGCACTGGCCCCAACGAGCCAGTGGGTTTCAAACTTACTGGCCCCAAGACAATTTTTACTGGCCCCCCATCAAAGTTGTAATTTATCATTGTTACAACAAAACCAAAGACTTCTAAGTTGTGTTATTCTGTTAACATGTTTAACCATTTTTAAGCACATCCTGGATATAAAAAGAACAAAAATGAAATCACATTTTAGTGATAATAAAAAGGTAATAGTCAGCAAAACAATTGACTGTTAACCTCAAACGTGACATGCGCTCTTCCCTTCTGACAGCCATCTCTCTGCACAACTGAAACTTCTGGTCCCTCAATGCTAATATATAAAAGCTTCCATAGCATTTCATCAGTATGATACTGTACCCAAGCCGACACCATTCTTCCGCTGCAGTTCAATAGCCTGGGGAACAAGGCGAACGGCTGGCCCGTCTTAATTACGTGATATGCCGTTGTTATAAGTCGTGCAATAACACGATGGGCATCTACATTGAAATTCCTGACCAGCATAGTCAACGGCCTGGAATATGGATTGTCAACCATCCGCTGAGCTGTCACGCAAACCAGGTGCTGTCATCTACTGATAGCATGGCTGGTCAGGTTTTGTTTTTGAAAATTGTCGGTGCCTCTGTAAAATGTAAAAATATCCACTTTTGTCTGCTTTAGACGGGAACATACGACAAACGACACAGTCTTCGTTCCATAAAAAAAGTTGCTTCCGTTTGAGCTCGTAGCTCTACTTTTCTGCCATCTTCAGAGTCAGATGGCTGAGCGGTGAGGGAGTCGGGCTAGTAATCAGAAGCTTACCGGATCGATTCCCCGCCGTACCAAATGACATTGTGCCTTGGGCAAGGCACTTCACCCTACTTGCCTCGGGGGGAATGTCCCTGTACTTACTGTAAGTCGCCCTTATCCAGAGCGACTTAAAGTAAGTCTGCAAAATAACTAAATGTAATCTTCACTTTATTGTCTTGCGCCAGTCTTGCGCCAGTTGTTAAAAAAAAAATTCAGATTAGAGAATTACAATTTGACAACCATTCGTCACTCCTCAGCTCTTGATTTGACAACTGTACTTTTTACTGGCCCCGGGCCATCGTTATTGTCGAGACTTTTGACACTTTCTGAAAGTGTCAAAAACTGACCAAGAGATGGTGTAGGCCTATTTAGGGTAGAAGAATAAAGGCTACTCTAGAAAAAGATTTACTGGAACACCAGTTACAGGATGATGCATGCTCACAGCTGATGTTAATAGTAGGAACAATAACCTATATGAATATTAATTGTAGAATTTACTTAATTTCTTTTTCGACCAAGAGATGGTGTACTTAGGACAGAATAATAAAGGCTGATCTTGTAATGCTATCAACCTGCCCCCACAGGTAAAATATGGAGTTACTGGATGGAGTCTCAACTTGATGGCTCTCACACATCATTGTGTAACTTACTGTAACATTGCTAGTCATGTTAATAAGTAAGGGTCAAGATTTTGGTGTGGTTGTAGTTGTTCTTGGGTATAAAAGGAATTGCCAAGTATTGTTCTGTGGATTCTTGATCTCCTGAGACCTTCTCTGGCTTGTCCTACTTCTTCCTCACCTCTTGCTTTTATCTCTGGTTTGCAATAATCATGGTAGAGTAGGTAAGAGTTAACCTTCCTTAATTTAATTCATTTGCAATATCATTAAATGATTATATTATTTAACCTTAATTTGACCATTCTTGTTCTGATTTAACCCATAGTCAACTAAGTGTAATTCCATTGGTATTGGCATTATTTGGTTAATGTTAATACACTGTTCAGTTTCCCATCTTCCTTCAAACCATAGGGAAATTAAAGATTATAGTTTACAGGAAATTAGTTTTGGTTGTTTGGCCAATATTGACCCCCTATCTTGAAAGATAGGATAGATACATTTGGTCAGTTCTGAATGTAACATAAGCTATGAAGTGTAAAATTAGTGATGAAGGCCCAAGCGATGAAGGCCCAAGGGCTTAGAATGTTGCTAAAATAAATTACAGAATGTGACGGGAAACGGTAACGTTAATTAGGTATTCATCAGGGAATTAAAGCACATCAAATCGCTGTCTTAAAATCGTCTCCAGGCGTATAACTAAGCTAATAAAATGTTGTTCGAGATCGCTCGGCTGAACCAGGAAAGGCTATCTCATGTCTGCCAATGCTAGCAGGCTCAGAAAGTGGGAGGGGATAGGTAGAAACGCAGAGTTTGGCATGGAAAACATGCTAGCGAGCAGGTTAGTTTCACAAGGTGAGTTACCATGGAAACTTACCAAAAGGTTTTGTTACCTTTCTTTTTGGAACGGAAACCTTGGAGTAAGCCTCTTTTCAGGGTTAAACAACTCAAAGTTTTCACTAAACCCGCTACCTGGAAAACCCCCCAGAACATCTAAAAAGAGAATGCCCATGGTGGTTTATTTAAAGGAGTCATTGACTGCAAAATCGATTTCACCTTGTCAGAGTTGAATAACGACATTTAGGTGGGTAAAATGGACATACAGTGAACCTCAATGTCCATTGACACCTCTTTCCTACGCAAATCTTAAAATTAAAAAAAAAAAGCTGTAAAGTTTTTGAAAAAGATAACTGACATCGGTTCGGTGGCCCGCCTTTTTTTGCTTTTGTCTGTAGTCACGCCCCAAAATTTGCTGCGCATTGCTCTGTGTACTTCCACAGAATTACAAAGAGGAACGTTTTTCTAGCATATTGAAAATGGACTATGGTGGTAGGGAGGACAATAGAACGCGTCATTTTTGGCCAAGGCTAACCAACTGTCAAATACTGTGGAACGCCGGTAGAAGACGCATTGAATCGAATGCTAAGTTAGCCTGAATGTAGCTAAGAACGCCACTGAGAAATCTGGCACCGGAATTTTAAGGTCCACGTCCTTTTCTTAGCTCTATAACTAGCGACTACTATCGAGATATTAAAAACAAACATGCCTGAGTTACATCCCTGCTGTAACTCAGAAACTCCCGCGCTGGACTCAGACAAGGCTGCTTCAAATGCTCACACCGATTGAGGTACACAGTAAAGAGTTGCTAGCCCATATTTATATACCCGTATGTGGATGCAAGTAGTGATCATGGTTACTGGTTTAAAAATAAATATATATTTAGACTTTACATGCATCTTTTCAGTGTGCAGAACAAAAAACAAACATTGGTCATATAAAACCCCCTCTCTTGGTGACTTTTTAAATACATTTTTCTACCGAAATGATTCATGGTAGTGATATGCAAATGTTGTTGTCACGTAGCACCAATTGGAACCAATCATTAACTTTTTTGTCTGTCAGGAAATGCAAATCTATTTAAAAACAAGCGCGAATATTCTTTCTTTCTTTCCAGCAATCAATTTAGCAAGAAAATAAATTATATGGCAGATAAAAAGACAAGAACTACTGAAATTGTATTCGCAGGTGAGGGGGAGCAAAACACTTGCAAAAGTTTAGGTATCATTTTAGATCCAAATAGTAGGGTTTGTGGCAAATTACCATTAGAAACATTAACAAATGGGATCATGATCGAGATTATTACCCGTAGTCACAAATTAGCATTTAAAATGCCTGCGCACCTTGTAACGTTTAATATAGTTAAAAATAACTTTAAACTCCACGAATGTGACTTCGATGATAACATATGGAAGAGAATACATACTTTGGTAAGTAAGCTGATAAAACGATTTAATAATTTAGTCAGAGTTAGTGAAGACTCATGTCTAGGTGAGGTGTTTGAGCTACCGCCTCCATATGGGCGTGAAGTTGTAGAAACTCCACCCTGCGCGTCTCATGATGCCTGTGAGACAAGTCAAAATGACATTTTTGATGTTAGAGAAGCGAGTGATTTAGTGATTGGTTTACATGAACAAGTTAGCATAGTTAACAACAGTAGAGTACCAAAAAGTAGAAGTAGATATAGATAAATTAACTAAGGGATGTAAAGATATGGGGCTTAAAATATACCAGGCTGAGAAAGAAATAAAATCGCTTAGAGCTAAATTAATCAAATCTACGGAAAGACAAAGTCTGGTAGAAAAATTAAGAGGAAAGACGTTCAAATAGATCACCTTAAAGCTCAAAGGGAAGTTGCAAGTAGGCTCTGCCCAATGCACTTTCGACACAATTGTTGAAATGGTGCATGATGTAGTCAACACGGTGCATGTAGAGGACGATAGGGGTGGGCTCTCAGACAGGATCTTTTCAAAAATTACTAATTTGATAGGCGATAAAGCAAGTACCAAGAAGAAATTTAATGAAATACTCTCTCAGTACCATATGCAAATATTGCCAGAAATAGTCGATGGTTATACTCAGTTACCTGACTCAGAAAAGTCTAAACTTGCTGTAGTCAATGAATTGTTTTGTGGGATGCATGTCATTGATGGACTGGCACATCAAACAGGTGTTACTTTAGATATGTGGGAGACACTAGTTTTTAAGGGAGATAAGGTAGGTTGCGTAAAGTTAGATTCAACCCTTAAATCAGGGGGGAGAGCGGTAACGTGAGGCTCATCCGTTCTGTTTGTAAGACCGTGCAGGAGCGCGGCTGTGAGAAGAGTGGCAAACCCGTCCAGTTCAGAACCTTCTTGTTTAATAAGCACGGTTCTAATCATGTTCCATTGGTTCCATTCAAAGGTAACCGTATTAATGTAATGTTCCATAATGCAGCAGGAGTTTACTATCTTTACCCTGACTTGTTGGAATTTACACGGTTATCTCAAAATGAACAGGTTAGTTCAGGTTGTCCATGCTGACCTTAATATTAGTCAGTTTATAGCAGGTCGTAGGGCATTAAGGATCATCTCCAAACAGGTTACAGAACTGTTCTGGAGAGTTCTTTCCAAGAAAGAACATGTATTAGCAATGAATGATAGGTATAGAACGCTTGTTATAAAGCTTAGAGAGTGGCAGGCAGACAGCAGGCAGTTTATGAAGGGTGAGGTCACTCTGTTTGAGGATGTAGACATCCACAGAGGACCCATCTTAGAGGAGGGGAGGGTTGAGTATAGTCAGACTTCCAAGTATTGAAATGCCACAGCAGTTACTTGGTAAGAGAGTTAAACATTTGTATGTAGAGCGTGGGTTAGATAGGTGGTTTAATGGGACAGTTATAGATTGTAAAAGAACAAAAGATGAAATGTTGTTCAAAATAAAATATGATGGCTATAGAAAAAAGTACTGGTTGCCCTTATGGACCGAATACCAGGAAAATAAACTAGTATTAATACTGGTTAGTGCAGAGGATCTTGTAGGGAAAAGAATAGCGCATATGTTTATTAGCAGTGAGGACGATAGTGTATGTTGGTGGCCAGGCAGAGTAGTTAGTTTTAATGGGAAAGATGGGTTCTTAATAGATAGAATAGGAGGAAGATGACAGAGTAGCCAGCTCAGTGGTAGAATACCCATTACTCACAGATTATTACGAGAATGAGGTTAGGATTCATAAATAGGTTTGTAGTCTTGCGATGGGTATGTAATATAAAGGCTGTATTGGGTAAGTAGTCATTTGTTTGGTTTTAGCATTGGGTTGTCTGATCAAGTGGGCCTGTGCGGCACTGACAGACTTAGCTTTGCAGTGTGTCATTTAGCTATTGGTATGTAATATTCAGGCTTTGTGGTAGCTTGAGGATATTCATGATGGACCATTTGGTGATATGAGACAGGGGATCCCAGTAGGGGGTGACTCCCTGTTAAGCCAAATGGTCTGCCATAATATCTGATAGCTGCATTGGGTAAGTAGTAGTAGTATTTGTTTGGTTTTAGCATTGGGTTGTCTGATCAAGTGGGCCTGTGCGGCACGGACAGACTTAGCTTTGCAATATTAAAACGGACTATGTCTATAAAAGTAGATACGATTAGAAGTAGTACCGTTTGGTGATATGAGACAGGGGGCCCTGTAATGGGGTGACTCCCTGTTAAGCCAAACTGTCATAGCTAGTATAAAAGTAATAGATACAAGTTGCTCCCCTGAACCTTCACCATGGATGCAGAGGTGCCCAATTGTCCTCTGAGAGCTATCAACCTGTAGGTTTTTTCACAGGCAATGACTACATTTTGGACCATAAGTTTCATATCCCTATAAATAAAGTATATTATTTATAATACGATTAGTGTATACTTTTTGTCCGTCATAAACAAACAGACGTGTTCAAATCAAGGTATTTGAAAATAATAATGGCAATGTCACAACAAGCACACACAAATACCCTGTTCAATGTTAAATACACCCCCAAGTGGCCAAAAATGTACATTACAGCAGTAATGCTAAACGTGACAAACATTTGCATATTTGTGGTCTCGATTTGACATAATTATTCATAGCGAAGTACTGGACACCGCATTAGCTCGCAATGTACAAAGAATGTAAGTCTGGATAAGATCAGAGAATCTGATAAGAGCATCTGCTAAATGACAAATGTAAGTCATATTTCCCGCCCTGGCTATAAGCAGACCTCTGTGACGCAGAACAATGGCGTTCTTAAAGGGAGCTTGACAGCTTCTCGGTGCCACAAAACTCAAGGTTTAAAGCGGTGGAACGTTTCATAAAATGACCTAAAATCACGCCTAAAAACTGGATTTGTGAGAAAACTAATAGAGGTAACTGAAATCTGACTTCGGATTAGTTTAAGTTACGTTAGGTTACATACGGAATTGAAAGAAAAACGGAGCAAAACTGATAGGAAATTTTTGGTCTGTCCTGCTAAGGCGATCCTGTTTGCTTCGACAACAGAAGTGGAAACAACTAACGTAATCATTTCAAAGGCACCGTGTTTATTTTAGAACATCCTTAGATCCCAGACTCAATTGTCAGACTGAAACGAAAAGGCGTCAAGTCTCAGACCATAGGTCGTCAGACTCAGGCGAAACGTTTTCAGTCTCAGAAAAACCTCTGTCATTCTCAGACAAAATGCCCTCAAACTAAACGCCGTCAGAAAAACCTCTGTCATTCTCAAACCAAACGCCATCGTTCTCAGACCAAACGCTCTCAAACCAAACGCCATCATTCTCAGACAAAACGCCCTCAAACCAAACGCCATCGTTCTCTGTTAAAACGCTCTCAAACCAAACGCCATCGTTCTCACTTAAAACGCTCTCAAATCAAACGCCATCGTTCTCAGACCAAACGCTGTCAAACCAAACGCCATCATTCTCAGACGAAACGCCCTCAAACCAAACGCCATCGTTCTCAGTTAAAACGCCCTCAAACCAAACGCCATCATTCTCAGTTAAAACGCTCTCAAACCAAACGCCATCGTTCTCAGACAAAATGCCCTCAAACTAAACTTTGTCAGAATTTTTTTTTATCAAAGTCAGCTAGATGGGGGAGCTGCTAACTAGCTTTCTAAATTAGCTTAAGTAGCAGCTTTTAAAGTGAATACCATGGTGTTGTTTCTGTTAACTGGTAGAGCAAGGAAACTTACGTTTGATATATAGCTAGCTATACCTAATACAAAATAGTTGTTTTCTGCAATATAGTTCACGTGTCGTCCTCCGTCCAGTTTTAACTGAGAACGATGGCGTTTGGTTTGAGAGTGTTTTAACTGAGAACGATGGCGTTTTTGGTTTGAGAGCGTTTGGTCTGAGAATGATGGCATTTGGTTTGAGAGCGTTTTAACTGAGAACGATGGCGTTTGGTTTGAGAGTGTTTTAACTGAGAACGACGGCGTTTGGTTTGAGAGCGTTTTAACTGAGAACGATGGCGTTTGGTTTGAGAGCGTTTGTTCTGAGAACGATGGTGTTTGGTTTGAGAGCGTTTGGTCTGAGAATGACAGAGGTTTTTCTGATGGCGTTTAGTTTGAGGGCGTTTTGTCTGAGAATTACTGTCTTTGTCTGAGGTTTTTCTGAGACTCAAAACGTTTCGCCTGAGTCTGACCACTTTGGGTCTGAGACTTGACGCCTTTTCGTTTGAGTCTGACAATTGAGTCTGAGATCTGAAGATGAAAATGAACACCGTACAAAGGATACCTAGTAAATCTGTTGAAAACAGTGTTGTGTAGACATAATTGATTTATTTGTTCGTTTTTATTTCAAGTTTCCACCTTTGTTTTTTCAATGAGTGCTGTTGGTCGTGTTGTTTCTTTGTTCCGCAGCTTCACTTGTTGTAAACCAACCAATCACCGTGCAGCTTATCTATATATTTATGAGCATACCATAAAAGGAGAAAACCTAGCGTTTCTTTGTGGGAACATTTTACTGGATGTATCAGGGGGCATAGAACAGCACCCGGGCCATTTTCAGCCCAACCAATGTTACATACCCTATTCGGAGACCTTAAGGAACAGTGTGAAATACCCCCCCAAAAACATTCAATCACCCCTTTAAGCAATACGGTACAAGAGGTCTCATACCTTATTGCTTAAATAAAGCAAACCCTGTGACTCACTCTCTACCAATCAGAATGCTTGATTTCATCTACCCGTATTATAATATGTGGTTGAAAACATTCAGTTTCAACATTATGCCTAAACATTCTAAATCAATCATAAATGTTTCGTAGGAACTGGGTATATGCAATATATGCTGTACACTATAGTTACAAGTGACTTGGGACTCGATAGACTATCATTAGGCTGTTGTTAAGGTTTGCTTATGTTGATTTGGATATCTCCGTTAATTGTGCATCCGTGGAAAACGTTTCTCATCCCCCCTTCTTTTTTGTCATCATAGATTTCATCTACCCCATTATAATATACGGTTGTTGCCATTACCAGAGCTGAATACACACATGCTCAGCCATTTCAAACTAACACCAGGGGACCTAGGTCCATTACAATGAACAGATCACCCTGTCTATTGTGTTTGTTATGTGAAACCAACATGAAGGGTAATGATTGTGAAAGCAATCATGTTTGTTAATGGCAACATTCATGCCGAGGGATCGTGTACAGAATGCTTGGAGACAAACAATCATCTAGTTGGGCTGAGTGAAAGTAAATAAAATGTGGTGATTTCACTGTAAGTACAGTTGGCGATGGGCTTGAGCTAGAGAGGGTACAATTTCTGGGGAAATTGTGGGGTGTGCTCTTATGTTTTGGTACGCCCTTCGACAGGTCAGCTCCTGTAATTCCCACACAGCAGAAGTGTAGTAGTTAGCAGGTAGCAACCCTAGTGCTAAATAACTATTTACCAGGTTGGCTCCATGACGCCGGGTAGGTAGGGCTTGTGAGACTGCTCACCAAAAGAACGAAGAGGAAACCACCAGATGAAGACATGTTGCCTCAACTTTCCAAGACTTTTAGCTATGGTACTAAAGCTGAGGCCTCGCCTATATCGCTGTGACTGTGACTTACTAAAACTGCGTATTTATGCGTCGTTGCTAACACGTCGTTTCTAACGTATGCTGATGTTGTGATGTTAGGCTAGCACAGAGTTCCCTTTGGCAACAGAAGGCACTATTTGCCACAAAAATTTTATTTAAGCCTAAACCATCAAACGTAACGTTCGTGCGAATACATGCAACGCAATCGGGACCCCAACGAACATTTTGACACCGACATTGTCCATGTAGAGCAAATATTCATATTTTTATAAGGGTGGGAAAATTATAATAATAAATATAGCTGCAAGCAGCAATGAGGTGGCCAAGCAGTCAAATAAACTAGAAAACGTTTTAGACATCCTCAGAAGACGGTAACGAGTACATGCAGCAAGTTTGGTGTGAATCCATCAAAGATTTGCTGAGATACGACACAACTTCCTGTTTTCTGGCTTAACTGCATGTTTTGAGCAAAAGGTTTCGAAAAAAAAAAAAACATGTGATGGCCTTTGTGAGGCTTGGTCTGAAGATAATCTCTGCCAAATTTGGTTCAGATTGGACAACATAGGAGGAGTAAAGAAATGTTTTTTTTCAATGAATTAAAAATGGCGGCCGCATCAATTTGCCTATTATCACAAGTTATCATGTATCACACATGGGATGTCCCAAGATATCATTAGACAAAGGAATCACTTAATAAAATAAACAAATCAACAGTTATTGGCCAAAACACATTTTTGCTTCCTGCAGCCACGCCCAGTGATCACATGACACCAAATAGTTTGGACATCCTCAGAGGATGGTTCCGAGTCATCATACTAAGTTTGGTGTTGAATTCTCAAGGATTTGCTAAGATATGACCCAACTTCCTGTTTGGTGTCTTTGCTGCTGACTTTGATTGACTGTGCCGGACACTTCACAAAATCACAAATCCCTTCGAAGTTAATAGTGAGAGTTGCTGTGACGATGATGTGTGCACATTTTCGGGAAGATTTGACAAAAATTGAAGGAGATGAAGCGAAAAAACATTTTTTCTTAAATTTCTAAATGGCGAAAAATCTATATAACCGGAAATTGACGTCATAGGGTGTGTTGGACTCGTCTTAACCCAGGGATTCCAATAGTACAATAGTTATACGGTTCAAAAGTTAAGTGTGTAAACACAAGTCCAACTTTGACCCGTTGGCGGCGCTAGAGCGCTCCAATGGGAGACATCAAACTTGGTGAAAATAAAGAGGGGACAGTGCTTAATGAGTGTGCCAAATTTCACAACTTTTTACCATACGGTTCTAGGGGCTGTCATAGACTCCAATGGGAGAGGAAGATGATTAATAATAAGAAGAAGAAAAGGTAGAAACACTTAAGTGGCTTCACGGCTTGGCCACCATTAACAATAAGAAAAGGTAGAAACACTTAAATGGCACCAAATATAGCTGCAAGCAGCATTGCGGGTTCCTCCGCAAAATGGTGTAATATTATAAACATGTACACTTTGGAAGATCGAGACTTGGACAACAAGAGAGCAAAACTACTTCATGTTTGGCCAACAACAATAGGCTGAACTGGGATTTGAACTCATGAGCATAAAAACGGTGCGTTCACACTGCAGCGGGGCGGGCAGAGCGGGGTGTCGTCTTCCCATTCATTTTCAATGAAACCAGGCGTTGACGCTGGTGTAGGGCATTGTGGGAAGGCGAGCGGGGCGTCGAAATTTGGATTTTTTCAACTTTGTAAATGAGGAGCATGAAAACGCTAGTGTTGGCCAATCGGGTTGGTTTCTTGTTTCTTGTAACGTAGCAACTGTTCGTCATGGTAAACAATTCTAGGTTTGAGAGTATGGAAGAGCAACTCATTGTATGTGTGTCTACACACTCAGTCTTGTTTTATACGCCTCTGTACGATTAAAGAGACGTTAGCAAAAAATGTATACCTGGCGCAGGGTTGCCGAGGTTGTCGGTGTCCCTGGTGTGTTAAATTCAGTCTTGTCACTTTTGCTAGCTACAATACGTAACCTAGCTCTTACTTTCTTCTGTGCTAGCTGCATACTGTACTAGTCTAGCTACAGTAGTCTAGTTTACCCGGCACACGATTGACATTCATCGTTGAAATGCTGGTTGGCAGTCACTCGCTAGCCATACAGTAAATGTGTAGTGGCCATAACCTAGCGAATGTTACTGGAATTTTTTTAAAGTGCTGTACAGTACTGTAGCCTATAGCTTAGTTGTTGACAAGATCATGCAACATCTAGTCAGCATATCTGATTCCTTGCATCATGCAGTGTAAAAGCTGTATTGTGATCGTGACAGGAGCACCTATATTTATATCAATAATGATCGCCCGGTTTCATTGAAAATGGATTGGAAGCCGACGCTTCGCTCCGCGCCGCTCCGCTCCGCTGTAGTGTACACACACCGGTTACACGTTAGTCTCTCTAGCCTCTCTGCTTCACACCAACTGTTGAGATTCTATGAATAGAAAGGGCAGAGTATTAGTTTTGGTCAGCTTTGGGACAAAGGTTAAGAAACGGTTGACATTTCAAGGTGAAATTGCATTAAATTGTGCATGGTATTTCGGAATGATATCATCTTGTTTAACCAAACAGATAATCAAAAATATGACAGGCCAGAAGAATCTGTGTACCATTCGTTCTTTCATTTTTCCGTTTCAAAACCAAATCGGAAAAACTGAAAAACAAACTTGTTTTTGTTTTTTTCTGTTTTAAAACCAGAATGGAAAACAGGGAAAAAGAACAACAGAAATCACTAGTTCTGTAGCGGTTTTTCTGTTTTAAAACCAAAAGGGGAAAGGGAAAACAGAAAATTAAGGCATATTAATTTACTTCAAGTTTGGTTTTCCCCACAAATGCAATGCGTGGAACTTTTTCTGCCAAAATCACCAAAGTCCTATCCTATTCACGACTACATGCTGCTGAAAACGACATGTAAGCAGCCTAACTTTGGCAAATTGATATTCATTTTTTGTTATTTAAATTGTGTTATTACATAGGCCTATGCATGCACTGAAAGACCGACGAATCAGTGTTAAGCATATTCCTCTTCTATTTAAAAAGGGTGTCGTAATCTAAATCCCATCCCCTACCATGCCGAATACATGGGCCATATGAAATACATGGACCAAAATGAAAAAATGTGCATGTTAGGGACCACCCACGTGGCCAGAATTGTGGCAAATGCAACCATGCCCATTAAAAATAATTAAATTATTGATGATGTACAGGTGAGTACTATACTATGCCAAGCAAAAGTAATATTGTTTCTTTTAACAAAGGAGCACATAGGGATGATTGACAGCTATCACTCACCCCATTTCTGCTTTGAAGAACATTTTTGCCTCCTTACCTTTCATCGCATGCTTCAGCGCTGCAGAGAATCTCACCTATTCCCCTTTCTCCTCCATGTCACTATATCTAAACTCACATTACCCTTTATCCACAGAGGGTGTCTGCGGACATCACTTACACACCGTACCCCTCTCTGCAATTAGGCACCCCTTTAGGCATTGGCCAGCTACCAAGCCAGACATGCTTAGTATCAACGCTCCGTTTAAAACATGCTTTTTAGAGCTCCCTATCAAGCACTGAATTAGTGAATTTGAAATTGTGTTTTGCAAATTATACATATCTTCAATACGTCAGGTGAGTCAGGTGGCTGAGCGGTTAGGGAATCGGGCTAGTAATCTGAAGGTCGCCAGTTCGATCCCCGGCCGTGCCAAAAATGAAGTTGTGCCCTTGGGCAAAGCACTTCACCCTACTTGCCTCGGGGGAATGTCCCTGTACTTACTGTAAGTCGCTCCGGATAAGAGCGTCTACTAAATGTAAATGTCTGGTCTATGCATTGTATATCATTCATTGAGGCATTTAATGGATTTGTGTATGACTGTTGCAGCAACTGGACATCATGTTATATTAACATATACATTCGTTACAGATGTGCAGTAGTCAACAATGGGATGTGGGTACAGGTCAGGGTTGACCATGGAAAGGAATTTTACCTGTGCCTGTACATGCAGGAAATCCCCCTAAAAACAATGAAGCCTTGCAGCCATCTTGAACTGTGCTCTAAAACAAGTTTGTTTTTCGTTTTTTCCGATTTCGTTTTGAAACTGAAAAATGAAAGAACGAAGGGTACACAGATTGTACACAGATTCTGTTGTTCCTTTTCCCTGTTTTTCCGTTTTTCGCTTTTTCTGAATTGGTGTTTAAAAAACGGAAAAATGAAAGAACACGGGTAGGGTACACGGATTACCTTATACTTTACAGGTCACCATCTATTGAGCTATTCTCAGTGTTAAACATTGTTAAATAGTGTCATGTTCAGTAACTGTATAAAAAAGTAAGCTGTTTCTCCTGTGGTAAGCAATGTTAGATTCAGCCAACGTTGAAACTGCTATAATTCAATCATATTTTGACATACCAAGGTGAAATTATTTGTGGTACTTCAGAATGATATCATCCTGTTTAACTAAACTAAACAGATAATCAAAATTATGACAGGCCAAAAGATAATGGCTGGATTTGAACCTACGACCTTACACTTAAAAGGTCACCATCCCAGCCCATAGAAAAATTGCTGGGCTCCTGAAAAGGTCCCGTGAATACCCCCCCCCCCAATAGGTCTTTAGTTTTATTAACGCATGCGCGTGTGTGCTCTCTCTCTCCTACATAAAACATATGTAAACATATGTAGACCTTAAAGTGGAACTGAACTCCGATTAGACACAGTGATATTATAATAGTATATACATTTAATGACATAAAAAACATAAAAGTGTATGCCATATTCTATTAATAATCGAAATCTCCAGTGTGTAAATTATGTACTTAAAATAAACCGGGCGCCGCCATGTTTAAATGACGTATACATCTAACGTCACAAGAATGGTTGAGCTCAATTTCAACCCGCCAAACTGCATAAAAAATTGAAGAAAATCGACCCATTAATACCTATCCCTGTTCATCCTATGGCTATGGCGTATGCTGCCGGCAGGACCGCAGTTGTTCGATATGATGCAGAATATGTGGTTTTCTCTGAAAATATAAATATAGTTAACACTGACAGGTTGAACAAACCGTCTGGAGTGCTAGCTATACTTGTTGTAGCTAACTGCACAACAATGCCAACAGTCTGACCCTGTGTTGTTCTGTTCATCTGACAATAAAAGACTTGAACTTGAAAGTTTGGAGTACCCTATACATAGCTGGTAAGTTTCAGTTACTAGTAGCCCCTTCAAGTTGTGTGAAACATGCTCACTGGTTAAATTGATAACTTGTTTGCTGTTAGGTTAAACAAACTACAGGAAACGTTACGTAACGGAGCTAGCTTTGGCTACAATCAGATGTGAATTTAGGAGCTAGAGCTAGCTAGCGTCTTCTGCGTTATGTCAAAAACGCCAGTGTGTGTATGTAACGTTAGCGTATTTAAAAGGTTTATAAATATAATCCACTTCTGTAAAGTGATCCCTGCAAACTCTGAATCGGGGGGCAACTGGCGGACTTTGGCGCTGTATAGTTACACCCCATTTTTGTAAAACCGGTTGCCGCTTGGGTAGGACATGATAGTGAATGTCTTCTGTCTTGTAAAATGTGTTTGTACAACCAGCCAATAAGATCCTACTTTGCACCTTGTTTTAGCTGGTTTGTTTTAAAGCCATTTCTACCTCTTATCTACGGAGGACCAAACCTGCCATATTTACAAATGAATGAATGAATAAATAAATGTCCACATCCATGCATTTAGACAGAAATAAACGTATATATATATATAAATATATATATATTAATTAATGCACAATTGTCAATCAATAGTTACATATATTTGACATTTATGTATTTATTTATTTTGTATTCATTTATGTATTGATTTACTGATTTATTTCTTCATTCATTCATTTATATATTCATTCATTCATTTATACATTCATTTATTTATTCATTCATTCATTGTTCCCAATATGATAATGAGAGGAGGCCAGTAGGCGTGGAAACTGATGTTCAGACATTGCAATTAATCCAGAGCCATAGATTCAATCTAGCTAACGCCTGGGACACACTGGCTGCGAAGCGCCCTGGAGCGCCACAATATACTACGAATGGCGCGATGCTGTTCACACTAGACGCGCATTTCTCCACGCCGTTCACCAAGCCTTTCACCTTCTCTGAGATTTTCTTTTCTACATGTAAAGCTGACATGTACATAAACATGGCATAGGCTACAGGCTATTTAGGCAACTTGTTGCTCCAACAATAACCGTCGCAATGGCATCCCATTCCCAACATAACATGGCAACGTTTGGCTTTTGTTGCCGTAGTCTTTGTAAAATATGTGCTATGGGGCATACAACTCCATTTAGGACTAAGCTACTTTTCATCTTCGATAATTAACTTTGTGTCGTCAATCTTCACAAATTTCTCTTCTGCTTGATTGGGGGCTATATGCCAGATTGTCTATCTCGCTCTTACACACAGGACAAATATGTTGGTTTGACAATCAACAATCAGGATTTTTTATTTTAAAATGTTTACGTTTTTATCGGGGTAAACACATGGTTGGCCGGTCAGCGTAGTGAAGTTGGGTGTTAAGTGATAGCCCACAACTAACGTAGTAAAATCTTTATAACATGTTTGTTTATCCAAATATCATATATGGTGAATTAAATATTTGTTTTCAACAAGGTCGGCCAGCCTGTCCATGATCGAATATAAAGCGTGGAAAACGATTAGCCAATGGTGTGTCAAATACCGCCTACCTATTTTGATTGACACATCTCATTAACATATTGAGAAGAAGAAATACAGGAATGAATGAATGAATAAATGAATGAATAAATGAATGAATAAATGAATGAACACATGAATGAATAAATGAATGAATACATGAATGAATAAATAAATGAATAAATAAATGAATACACAAATAAATACATAAATACATGTAAATTATAAGGTAATACTGATTGACAATTGTGCATTAATTAGTACATGTATTCATTTATTTATGTCTAAATGCATGGATGTGGACATTTATTTATTCATTCATTCATTTTTAAATATGGCAGGTTTGGTCCTCCATACTTATCTCCCTGACAATCTATCAATGTCGATCTTGATGACTGCTAGCAGGCGGCAGTCACAGTACCTAACCATTCTCGTGACGTCACAGACATGACGATTCAAAGATGGCCGCGCCCAGTAGTTAAGTAGTAAAGTTTAAAATGTTTTTTTTTGACAAATTGAACATTTTTCTCTTTTAGTTGTCAGATACAAGTTTTGTGATCTTATTTTAATAATTATATGAGTCAGACTTCATAAATCAGTTCAGTTCCACTTTAACAACTTGTGCGGTGCTGGGCCTGACACACACACCACACACAAACAACAATTTGACAAACTGAGATCTGCTACACTCACACCACATTTTCTAGTATAAAAGTCAATTTACCTGCCTTCATCTTCGCCTATTTTACAGCCATCTTCCTTGTCTTTCAGGATGCAAAGTATTTGGTGGCCAAGCCGCGAAGCAGCGAAGCCACATAAGTGATTCTACCTTTTCTTATTGGTGGCCAAGCCGCGAAGCGGCGAAGCCACAGAAGTGATTCTACCTTTTCTTATTATTATTATTAGGGGCCAAGCAGCGAAGCTGCGAGGCACCTATTGTAATTGGTAGTATTATTAGGGGCCAAGCAGCGAAGCTGCGAGGCACCTATTGTAATTGGTAGTATTATTAGGATTCCTCCGTAAGGAGGAAACCTATTGTTATTGGTGGTTTTATTATTTGTAATTCTTGTACCATGGGAGTCAATGGCAGCCCCTAGACCCCATCGACAACTTTTTGTGAAATTTGGCACACTCATTAAGGACAGTTTCTTCTATACCTACACCAAGTTTCATGTCTCCCATTAGACCACTCTAGCGCCACCAATGGGTCAAAGTTGGACTTGTGTTTACACACGCAACTTTTGAACCGTATGACTCATTTTCAAAAATGAGGTACCATTGGATTCCCTGGATCAAGCCGAGTTCAACGCACACCATGGCGTTAATTTCCGGTTATATAGATTTCCCGCCATTTCCGGTTTTATCAAAAACCTTTGAAAGCCTACTCCTCCTACAATTTTTGTCATATCTTCTTCAAAATCACCAGAGATGATCTTCAGACCAAGCCTCACAAAAGTTATCAAAGGAATTTTGATCCTCATAACCGTCTGTCCGGTACAGCCAATCAAATTCATCAGAAAAGCCGCCAAACAGGATGTGAAGTCATGTCTCAGCAAATCTTTGAGATATCAACACTAAACTTGGTAGATCGGAGGAAGACACTACAACATGTTACCATGTGCAAAGGCAAATTCATATCTCTAAAAATGATTGATATAAAGCAAATTGAACTTATCGCTAACGCTAAAATAATGCTTTACACATCAGCCAGTCAAAAACTGATACTCTGATTCAATCACAAGTTCATATGAAGACTCTTGAGAATGTTCATAACACAAATCTGTGAAAAAGTTGACTGTAAGATGAAAGGTCGATTTTTGGTGAATATTTGAAACATGCTTGCTTGGCTAATTTCTAGGCAAATTTCCAATGAATGTCTCCCCTGCTCCTCCCCGCGCGTGCTCCAAAATCTCACACTCACTCAGCCTTCCCTTGACACACCAAGACGCACACGCAACATTTCAGGAGAGTGTGGGCTGACCAAGCCCCCACTCATTCCTTGGTCTTTAGCAAAGGCCCATGTGGCTCTTGATGGTATTGCATTTCCGATTTTGTATGCAATGGTAAAAAGGTCTCAAATCCTGAAACATTGATAGAGTAGGCCGAGAAACACTTTAACAAAAGCCCATGTGGATCTTGTTGGTATTGCATTTCCGATTTTGTATGCAATGGTAAAAAGTTATACAAATTCTGAAACATTGATAGTATAGACCAAGAGTAACTACCACACCACAAATGGCCCACCATTACCCATAGGTGGCGCTACAGGCCACGCCCAAAAGCACAAAGATACAAGGCTTTCTGGAATGGATAGGCTCACCAAGCCCCCTCCCTTCACTTATTGGCTTGAAAAAAAGGCCCATGTGGATCTTGATGGTATTGCATTTCCGATTTTGTATGCAATGGTTAAAAGGTCTCAAAATCCTGAAACATAGATAGTATAGGCAAAGAAACTCTTGAACAAAAAGCCCATGTGGATCTTGTTGGTATTGCTTTTCCGATTTTGTATACAATGGTAAAAAGTTATACAAATTCTGAAACATTGATAGTATAGACCAAGAGTAACTACCACACCACAAATGGCCCACCATTACCCATAGGTGGCGCTACAGGCCACGCCCAAAAGCACAAAGATACAAGGCTTTCTGGAATGGATAGGCTCACCAAGCCCCCTCCCTTCACTTATTGGCTTGAAAAAAAGGCCCATGTGGATCTTGATGGTATTGCATTTCCGATTTTGTATGCAATGGTTAAAAGGTCTCAAAATCCTGAAACATAGATAGTATAGGCAAAGAAACTCTTGAACAAAAAGCCCATGTGGATCTTGTTGGTATTGCTTTTCCGATTTTGTATACAATGGTAAAAAGTTATAAAAATCCTGAAACATTGATAGTATAGACCAAGAGTAACTACCACACCACAAATGGCCCACTATTACCCATAGGTCTTCCCTTGACACACGCGCGGGCTTGGCAAGACGCACACGCAACATTTCAGGAGAGTGTGGGCTTACCAAGCCCCCACTCATTCCTTGGTCTTTTGCAAAGGCCTGGTGGATCTTGATGGTATTGCATTTCAGATTTTGTTTGCCATGGTAAAAAGTTCTCCAAATCCTGAAACATTGATAGTAAAGGCCAACAGTAACAACAACACTTTAACAAAACCCCATGTGGATCTTGTTGGTATTGCATTTCCGATTTTGTATGCAATGGTAAAAAGTTAAAAACATCCTGAAACATTGATAGTATAGGCCAAGAGTAACTACCACACCACAAATGGCCCACCATTACCAATAGGTGTCGCTACAGGCCACGCCCTAAAGCACAAAGCACTTCACTTCTTGTGAAGATTAAAGCACTTCACTTCTTGGCTTGAAATAAAGGCCCTTGTGGATCTTGATGTTATTGCATTTCAGATTTGGTATCCCATTGGAAATTCTGCAGCATTGATTTTTCTATACAGTTACAATTTGTCAAGAAAATACATTTTTCAATGGTTCGCAATGCTTTACACGTAAGCCAGTCAAACAAGTTCATATGAAGACTCTTGAGAATGTTTAGTACACAAATCTGAGAAAAAGTTGACTCTAAGATGAAAGGTCGATTTTTGGTGAATCTTTGAAACATGCATGCTTGGCTAATTTCTAGGGAAATTTACAATTAAATGTGTCCCCTGCTCCTCCCCGCGCATGCTCCAAATTCTCACACACTCATTCTTCCCTTGACACGCGCGGGCTTGGCAAGACACACACGCAACATATCAGGACTGTGTGGGCTGACCAAGCCTCCACTCATTCCTTGAATATCAGCATAGGCCCTTGAGGACCTTGGTGTCATTGCATTTCCTACTTTGTATGCAATAGTAAAAAGGTCTCCAAATCCTGACACATTGACAGTACAGGCCAAGAGTAACTACCACACTTTACCCAAAGCCCATGTGGATCCTGTTGGTATTGCATTTCCGATTTTATATGCAATGGTAAAAAGTTTTTAAATTCCTGAAACATTAATAGTATAGGCCAAGAGTAACTACCACACCACAAATGGCCCACCATTACCCATAGGTGGCGCTACAGGCCACGCCTTAATGCATAAAGATACAAGGCTTTCTGGAATGGATAAGCTCACCAAGCCCCCTTCCTTCACTTACTGGCTTGAAATAAAGGCCCTTGTGGATCTTGATGGTATTGCATTTCAGATTTGGTATGCCATTGGTAATTCTGCAGCATACATTTTTCTATACAGTTACAATTTGTCAAGAATAAACATTTTTCAATGGTTCGCAGTGTTTGGAGGAATCCGCCATTACTGCTTGCAGTTATATTTAGGATTCCTCCGTAAGGAGGAAACCTATTGTTATTGGTGGTTTTATTATTTGTAATTCTTGTACCATGGGAGTCAATGGCAGCCCCTAGACCCCATCGACAACTTTTTGTGAAATTTGGCACACTCATTAAGGACAGTTTCTTCTATACCTACACCAAGTTTCATGTCTCCCATTAGACCACTCTAGCGCCACCAATGGGTCAAAGTTGGACTTGTGTTTACACACGCAACTTTTGAACCGTATGACTCATTTTCAAAAATGAGGTACCATTGGATTCCCTGGATCAAGCCGAGTTCAACGCACACCATGGCGTTAATTTCCGGTTATATAGATTTCCCGCCATTTCCGGTTTTATCAAAAACCTTTGAAAGCCTACTCCTCCTACAATTTTTGTCATATCTTCTTCAAAATCACCAGAGATGATCTTCAGACCAAGCCTCACAAAAGTTATCAAAGGAATTTTGATCCTCATAACCGTCTGTCCGGTACAGCCAATCAAATTCATCAGAAAAGCCGCCAAACAGGATGTGAAGTCATGTCTCAGCAAATCTTTGAGATATCAACACTAAACTTGGTAGATCGGAGGAAGACACTACAACATGTTACCATGTGCAAAGGCAAATTCATATCTCAAAAAATGATTGATATAAAGCAAATTGAACTTATCGCTAACGCTAAAATTATGCTTTACACATCAGCCATTCAAAAACTGATACTCTGATTCAATCACAAGTTCATATGAAAACTCTTGAGAATGTTCATAACACAAATCTGTGAAAAAGTTGACTGTAAGATGAAAGGTCGATTTTTGGTGAATATTTGAAACATGCTTGCTTGGCTAATTTCTAGGCAAATTTCCAATGAATGTCTCCCTTGCTCCTCCCCGCGCGTGCTCCAAAATCTCACACACACTCAGCCTTCCCTTGACACACGCGCGGCCAAGACGCACACGCAACATTTCAGGAGAGTGTGGGCTGACCAAGCCCCCACTCATTCCTTGGTCTTTAGCAAAGGCCCATGTGGCTCTTGATGGTATTGCATTTCCGATTTTGTATGCAATGGTAAAAAGGTCTCAAATCCTGAAACATTGATAGTGTAGGCCGAGAAACACTTTAACAAAAGCCCATGTGGATCTTGTTGGTATTGCATTTCCGATTTTGTATGCAATGGTAAAAAGTTATAAAAATCCTGAAACATTGATAGTATAGACCAAGAGTAACTACCACACCACAAATGGCCCACCATTACCCATAGGTGGCGCTACAGGCCACGCCAAAAAGCACAAATATACAAGGCTTTCTGGAATGGATAGGCTCACCAAGCCCCCTCCCTTCACTTATTGGCTTGAAAAAAAGGCCCATGTGGCTCTTGATGGTATTGCATTTCCGATTTTGTATGCAATGGTAAAAAGGTCTCAAAATCCTGAAACATAGATAGTATAGGCAAAGAAACACTTTAACAAAACGCCCATGTGGATCTTGTTGGTATTGCTTTTCCGATTTTGTATACAATGGTAAAAAGTTATAAAAATCCTGAAACATTGATAGTATAGACCAAGAGTAACTACCACACCACAAATGGCCCACTATTACCCATAGGTCTTCCCTTGACACACGCGCGGGCTTGGCAAGACGCACACGCAACATTTCAGGAGAGTGTTCCTTGGTCTTTTGCAAAGGCCATGTGGATCTTGATGGTATTGCATTTCAGATTTTGTTTGCCATGGTAAAAAGTTATCCAAATCCTGAAACATTGATAGTAAAGGCCAAGAGTAACAACAACACTTTAACAAAAGCCCATGTGGATCTTGTTGGTATTGCATTTCCGATTTTGTATGCAATGGTAAAAAGTTAAAAACATCCTGAAACATTGATAGTATAGGCCAAGAGTAACTACCACACCACAAATGGCCCACCATTACCAATAGGTGTCGCTACAGGCCACGCCCTAAAGCACAAAGCACTTCACTTCTTGTGAAGATTAAAGCGCTTCACTTCTTGGCTTGAAATAAAGGCCCTTGTGGATCTTGATGTTATTGCATTTCAGATTTGGTATCCCATTGGAAATTCTGCAGCATTGATTTTTCTATACAGTTACAATTTGTCAAGAATATACATTTTTCAATGGTTCGCAATGCTTTACACGTAAGCCAGTCAAACAAGTTCATATGAAGACTCTTGAGAATGTTTAGTACACAAATCTGAGAAAAAGTTGACTCTAAGATGAAAGGTCGATTTTTGGTGAATCTTTGAAACATGCATGCTTGGCTAATTTCTAGGGAAATTTACAATGAAATGTGTCCCCTGCTCCTCCCCGCGCATGCTCCAAATTCTCAGACACTCATTCTTCCCTTGACACGCGCGGGCTTGGCAAGACACACACGCAACATATCAGGACTGTGTGGGCTGACCAAGCCCCCACTCATTCCTTGAATATCAGCATAGGCCCTTGAGGACCTTGGTGTCATTGCATTTCCTACTTTGTATGCAATAGTAAAAAGGTCTCCAAATCCTGACACATTGACAGTACAGGCCAAGAGTAACTACCACACTTTACCCAAAGCCCATGTGGATCCTGTTGGTATTGCATTTCCGATTTTATATGCAATGGTAAAAAGTTTTTAAAATCCTGAAACATTAATAGTATAGGCCAAGAGTAACTACCACACCACAAATGGCCCACCATTACCCATAGGTGGCGCTACAGGCCACGCCTTAATGCATAAAGATACAAGGCTTTCTGGAATGGATAAGCTCACCAAGCCCCCTTCCTTCACTTACTGGCTTGAAATAAAGGCCCTTGTGGATCTTGATGGTATTGCATTTCAGATTTGGTATGCCATTGGTAATTCTGCAGCATACATTTTTCTATACAGTTACAATTTGTCAAAAATAAACATTTTTCAATGGTTCGCAGTGTTTGGAGGAATCCGCCATTACTGCTTGCAGTTATATTTAGGATTCCTCCGTAAGGAGGAAACCTATTGTTATTGGTGGTTTTATTATTTGTAATTCTTGTACCATGGGAGTCAATGGCAGCCCCTAGACCCCATCGACAACTTTTTGTGAAATTTGGCACACTCATTAAGGACAGTTTCTTCTATACCTACACCAAGTTTCATGTCTCCCATTAGACCACTCTAGCGCCACCAATGGGTCAAAGTTGGACTTGTGTTTACACACGCAACTTTTGAACCGTATGACTCATTTTCAAAAATGAGGTACCATTGGATTCCCTGGATCAAGCCGAGTTCAACGCACACCATGGCGTTAATTTCCGGTTATATAGATTTCCCGCTATTTCCGGTTTTATCAAAAACCTTTGAAAGCCTACTCCTCCTACAATTTTTGTCATATCTTCTTCAAAATCACCAGAGATGATCTTCAGACCAAGCCTCACAAAAGTTATCAAAGGAATTTTGATCCTCATAACCGTCTGTCCGGTACAGCCAATCAAATTCATCAGAAAAGCCGCAAAACAGGATGTGAAGTCATGTCTCAGCAAATCTTTGAGATATCAACACTAAACTTGGTAGATCGGAGGAAGACACTACAACATGTTACCATGTGCAAAGGCAAATTCATATCTCAAAAAATGATTGATATAAAGCAAATTGAACTTATCGCTAACGCTAAAATTATGCTTTACACATCAGCCATTCAAAAACTGATACTCTGATTCAATCACAAGTTCATATGAAAACTCTTGAGAATGTTCATAACACAAATCTGTGAAAAAGTTGACTGTAAGATGAAAGGTCGATTATTGGTGAATATTTGAAACATGCTTGCTTGGCTAATTTCTAGGCAAATTTCCAATGAATGTCTCCCTTGCTCCTCCCCGCGCGTGCTCCAAAATCTCACACACACTCAGCCTTCCCTTGACACACGCGCGGCCAAGACGCACACGCAACATTTCAGGAGAGTGTGGGCTGACCAAGCCCCCACTCATTCCTTGGTCTTTAGCAAAGGCCCATGTGGCTCTTGATGGTATTGCATTTCCGATTTTGTATGCAATGGTAAAAAGGTCTCAAATCCTGAAACATTGATAGTGTAGGCCGAGAAACACTTTAACAAAAGCCCATGTGGATCTTGTTGGTATTGCATTTCCGATTTTGTATGCAATGGTAAAAAGTTATAAAAATCCTGAAACATTGATAGTATAGACCAAGAGTAACTACCACACCACAAATGGCCCACCATTACCCATAGGTGGCGCTACAGGCCACGCCAAAAAGCACAAATATACAAGGCTTTCTGGAATGGATAGGCTCACCAAGCCCCCTCCCTTCACTTATTGGCTTGAAAAAAAGGCCCATGTGGCTCTTGATGGTATTGCATTTCCGATTTTGTATGCAATGGTAAAAAGGTCTCAAAATCCTGAAACATAGATAGTATAGGCAAAGAAACACTTTAACAAAAAGCCCACGTGGATCTTGTTGGTATTGCTTTTCCGATTTTGTATACAATGGTAAAAAGTTATAAAAATCCTGAAACATTGATAGTATAGACCAAGAGTAACTACCACACCACAAATGGCCCACTATTACCCATAGGTCTTCCCTTGACACACGCGCGGGCTTGGCAAGACGCACACGCAACATTTCAGGAGAGTGTTCCTTGGTCTTTTGCAAAGGCCATGTGGATCTTGATGGTATTGCATTTCAGATTTTGTTTGCCATGGTAAAAAGTTATCCAAATCCTGAAACATTGATAGTAAAGGCCAAGAGTAACAACAACACTTTAACAAAAGCCCATGTGGATCTTGTTGGTATTGCATTTCCGATTTTGTATGCAATGGTAAAAAGTTAAAAACATCCTGAAACATTGATAGTATAGGCCAAGAGTAACTACCACACCACAAATGGCCCACCATTACCAATAGGTGTCGCTACAGGCCACGCACTAAAGCACAAAGCACTTCACTTCTTGTGAAGATTAAAGCGCTTCACTTCTTGGCTTGAAATAAAGGCCCTTGTGGATGTTGATGTTATTGCATTTCAGATTTGGTATCCCATTGGAAATTCTGCAGCATTGATTTTTCTATACAGTTACAATTTGTCAAGAATATACATTTTTCAATGGTTCGCAATGCTTTACACGTAAGCCAGTCAAACAAGTTCATATGAAGACTCTTGAGAATGTTTAGTACACAAATCTGAGAAAAAGTTGACTCTAAGATGAAAGGTCGATTTTTGGTGAATCTTTGAAACATGCATGCTTGGCTAATTTCTAGGGAAATTTACAATGAAATGTGTCCCCTGCTCCTCCCCGCGCATGCTCCAAATTCTCAGACACTCATTCTTCCCTTGACACGCGCGGGCTTGGCAAGACACACACGCAACATATCAGGACTGTGTGGGCTGACCAAGCCCCCACTCATTCCTTGAATATCAGCATAGGCCCTTGAGGACCTTGGTGTCATTGCATTTCCTACTTTGTATGCAATAGTAAAAAGGTCTCCAAATCCTGACACATTGACAGTACAGGCCAAGAGTAACTACCACACTTTACCCAAAGCCCATGTGGATCCTGTTGGTATTGCATTTCCGATTTTATATGCAATGGTAAAAAGTTTTTAAAATCCTGAAACATTAATAGTATAGGCCAAGAGTAACTACCACACCACAAATGGTCCACCATTACCCATAGGTGGCGCTACAGGCCACGCCTTAATGCATAAAGATACAAGGCTTTCTGGAATGGATAAGCTCACCAAGCCCCCTTCCTTCACTTACTGGCTTGAAATAAAGGCCCTTGTGGATCTTGATGGTATTGCATTTCAGATTTGGTATGCCATTGGTAATTCTGCAGCATACATTTTTCTATACAGTTACAATTTGTCAAAAATAAACATTTTTCAATGGTTCGCAGTGTTTGGAGGAATCCGCCATTACTGCTTGCAGTTATATTTAGGATTCCTCCGTAAGGAGGAAACCTATTGTTATTGGTGGTTTTATTATTTGTAATTCTTGTACCATGGGAGTCAATGGCAGCCCCTAGACCCCATCGACAACTTTTTGTGAAATTTGGCACACTCATTAAGGACAGTTTCTTCTATACCTACACCAAGTTTCATGTCTCCCATTAGACCACTCTAGCGCCACCAATGGGTCAAAGTTGGACTTGTGTTTACACACGCAACTTTTGAACCGTATGACTCATTTTCAAAAATGAGGTACCATTGGATTCCCTGGATCAAGCCGAGTTCAACGCACACCATGGCGTTAATTTCCGGTTATATAGATTTCCCGCCATTTCCGGTTTTATCAAAAACCTTTGAAAGCCTACTCCTCCTACAATTTTTGTCATATCTTCTTCAAAATCACCAGAGATGATCTTCAGACCAAGCCTCACAAAAGTTATCGAAGGAATTTTGATCCTCATAACCGTCTGTCCGGTACAGCCAATCAAATTCATCAGAAAAGCCGCCAAACAGGATGTGAAGTCATGTCTCAGCAAATCTTTGAGATATCAACACTAAACTTGGTAGATCGGAGGAAGACACTATAACATGTTACCATGTGCAAAAGCAAATTCATATCTCAAAAAATGATTGATATAAAGCAAATTGAACTTATCGCTAACGCTAAAATAATGCTTTACACATCAGCCAGTCAAAAACTGATACTCTGATTCAATCACAAGTTCATATGAAGACTCTTGAGAATGTTCATAACACAAATCTGTGAAAAAGTTGACTGTAAGATGAAAGGTCGATTTTTGGTGAATATTTGAAACATGCTTGCTTGGCTAATTTCTAGGCAAATTTCCAATGAATGTCTCCCCTGCTCCTCCCCGCGCGTGCTCCAAAATCTCACACACACTCAGCCTTCCCTTGACACACGCGCGGCCAAGACGCACACGCAACATTTCAGGAGAGTGTGGGCTGACCAAGCCCCCACTCATTCCTTGGTCTTTAGCAAAGGCCCATGTGGCTCTTGATGGTATTGCATTTCCGATTTTGTATGCAATGGTAAAAAGGTCTCAAATCCTGAAACATTGATAGTGTAGGCCGAGAAACACTTTAACAAAAGCCCATGTGGATCTTGTTGGTATTGCATTTCCGATTTTGTATGCAATGGTAAAAAGTTATAAAAATCCTGAAACATTGATAGTATAGACCAAGAGTAACTACCACACCACAAATGGCCCACCATTACCCATAGGTGGCGCTACAGGCCACGCCAAAAAGCACAAATATACAAGGCTTTCTGGAATGGATAGGCTCACCAAGCCCCCTCCCTTCACTTATTGGCTTGAAAAAAAGGCCCATGTGGCTCTTGATGGTATTGCATTTCCGATTTTGTATGCAATGGTAAAAAGGTCTCAAAATCCTGAAACATAGATAGTATAGGCAAAGAAACACTTTAACAAAAAGCCCATGTGGATCTTGTTGGTATTGCTTTTCCGATTTTGTATACAATGGTAAAAAGTTATAAAAATCCTGAAACATTGATAGTATAGACCAAGAGTAACTACCACACCACAAATGGCCCACTATTACCCATAGGTCTTCCCTTGACACACGCGCGGGCTTGGCAAGACGCACACGCAACATTTCAGGAGAGTGTTCCTTGGTCTTTTGCAAAGGCCATGTGGATCTTGATGGTATTGCATTTCAGATTTTGTTTGCCATGGTAAAAAGTTCTCCAAATCCTGAAACATTGATAGTAAAGGCCAAGAGTAACAACAACACTTTAACAAAAGCCCATGTGGATCTTGTTGGTATTGCATTTCCGATTTTGTATGCAATGGTAAAAAGTTAAAAACATCCTGAAACATTGATAGTATAGGCCAAGAGTAACTACCACACCACAAATGGCCCACCATTACCAATAGGTGTCGCTACAGGCCACGCCCTAAAGCACAAAGCACTTCACTTCTTGTGAAGATTAAAGCGCTTCACTTCTTGGCTTGAAATAAAGGCCCTTGTGGATCTTGATGTTATTGCATTTCAGATTTGGTATCCCATTGGAAATTCTGCAGCATTGATTTTTCTATACAGTTACAATTTGTCAAGAATATACATTTTTCAATGGTTCGCAATGCTTTACACGTAAGCCAGTCAAACAAGTTCATATGAAGACTCTTGAGAATGTTTAGTACACAAATCTGAGAAAAAGTTGACTCTAAGATGAAAGGTCGATTTTTGGTGAATCTTTGAAACATGCATGCTTGGCTAATTTCTAGGGAAATTTACAATGAAATGTGTCCCCTGCTCCTCCCCGCGCATGCTCCAAATTCTCAGACACTCATTCTTCCCTTGACACGCGCGGGCTTGGCAAGACACACACGCAACATATCAGGACTGTGTGGGCTGACCAAGCCCCCACTCATTCCTTGAATATCAGCATAGGCCCTTGAGGACCTTGGTGTCATTGCATTTCCTACTTTGTATGCAATAGTAAAAAGGTCTCCAAATCCTGACACATTGACAGTACAGGCCAAGAGTAACTACCACACTTTACCCAAAGCCCATGTGGATCCTGTTGGTATTGCATTTCCGATTTTATATGCAATGGTAAAAAGTTTTTAAAATCCTGAAACATTAATAGTATAGGCCAAGAGTAACTACCACACCACAAATGGCCCACCATTACCCATAGGTGGCGCTACAGGCCACGCCTTAATGCATAAAGATACAAGGCTTTCTGGAATGGATAAGCTCACCAAGCCCCCTTCCTTCACTTACTGGCTTGAAATAAAGGCCCTTGTGGATCTTGATGGTATTGCATTTCAGATTTGGTATGCCATTGGTAATTCTGCAGCATACATTTTTCTATACAGTTACAATTTGTCAAAAATAAACATTTTTCAATGGTTCGCAGTGTTTGGAGGAATCCGCCATTACTGCTTGCAGTTATATTTATTATTATTCTTCCGCCATGGGTGTCTATGGCAGCCCCCATAAGCACTTGGTCGAAAGTTTTGAAATTTGGCACACTCATTGGGGACAGTCCCCTGGTCCAATTCACAAAGTTTCATGTCCCATGCTTCGGCACTCTAGCGCCACCAACGGGTAAAAGTTGGAGTTGTGTTTACACACGCAACTTTTGAACCGTATGTCCCATTTTCAAAAATGAGGTACCATTGGATTCCCTGGATCAAGCCGAGTGCAATGCACACCATGGCGTCAATTTCCGGTTATATAGATTTTCCGCTATTTCCGGTTTTATCAAAAACCTTTAAAAGCCTTCTCCTCCTACAAATTTTGTCAAATCTTCTTCAAAATTCCCAGACATGATCTTCAGACCAAGCTTCACAAAAGATATCGAAGGATATTTAATTTTCAAAACCGTTTGTCCGGTACAGCCAATCAAATTCTGCAGAAAAGCCGCCAAACAGGAAGTGAAGCCATATCTCAGCAGTTCTTTGAGGCAGTGACACCAAAGTTGGTAGGCCTACTCAGAACTTTATTCTAAGGATGTCCTCCAAAAATGGTGTCATGTGACTAAAAGGGGGCGTGGCCGGAAGCATAAACGTGTTTTGGCTAATAACTGTTGAAGTGTTTACCTTAATAAAGTAATTTCTTTGTCTGTTGATGTCTTGTGAGATATCAAGCTTGACCATCGATAATATTTCATAACAACCGAATTGACGCCGCCGCCATTTTGGATTTCATGGAAAAGTGTAAAAACCTTTTACACGCCCCAAATGTTGTCCAATGTTTACTAAATTTGGCACAGATGATCTTCAGACCAAGCTTCACAAAGGTGTCTGATGGATTGTCCATTTTCGAAACCGTTTGTTCGGTAGAGCCGATCAAAGGCGGCGGCGAAGCCACAAAAGACACGTTAGAGCGTAACTCAGCAACCATTTTAGCGATTGTCACCGAACTTGGGTTCCATCGTTCCCAAGAGGAGCAGAGGAGGCCTGTGGTGTTATACCAGAAAAAAAACACTTTAAACACTCAGTACTTTGGAACGCAAACAGATATTTCAACCAAACTTGGGGTGTTGCATGAGTGCAACAGGTTGTTGTGACTTAATTGTTGCGCAAGTGCTATGGAGGCCATGTCCTGCTCTGGACTGCTTGGCCCCTCCATTGCTGCTTGCAGCTATATTTATTATTATTCTTCCGCCATGGGTGTCTATGGCAGCCCCCATAAGCGCGTGGTCGAAAGTTTTGAAATTTGGCACACTCATTGGGGACAGTCCCCTGGTCCAATTCACAAAGTTTCATGTCCCATGCTTTGGCACTCTAACATAGCCAACATAATTGTGAAATGTAATGTACAATATTAGCTGATATTATTAAGTAAGTAGGCCCACATCTACTTTCGTAAACGGTAGTCTACTATTTCACTGAAGCATTAGCATCATGACATTAGCCTCTGTTGCTTGGGCAACACATACTACAGTGGTCATGATGCATCTGTTTTCAATCGTTAAAATAAACATTCCTCACAAATACGTTTTTGTTGTAGGATTTATTTTGACATTAATAAACGATTTGTTGGTGAAATGACCATTACCTGTGGTTTCAAATCAGTGTGGTGGCTCACTGCAACGCTGTAGCCTACCCGAGACACTAATGAGTAGCTAACAAAAACATCTCTTTAGAGATGTTTAGAAAGTCAAACGGCGACGGAACATGTTTGGCTTTCCCCTTACTCAAAAGTTTTTCAATAGGTGAAAGTATCTGACTACTAACCTGAACTTCATTGCCACAGCCTAAACTTTGTCAATGTCAAAACTTTGTCTGTTCATGAAAATAATTAATGTCAGCCTGCTTCAGCCTTGCTTAGCTGTAGGATATACATTTTACTGGGTCTTGCTGCGCTGCTTGATTTATTGAAATTATTATGAAATGTTATGTTTTACTAGCCATTTGCCTTCTTAAGCAAATCACAGTATTTCCCACCCCTCATGGTGTAACTGAGACGACCGTAAATAGCCTAATTCATCTTTCAAGTAATAAGCCCCCGTTGAAGTGTTGAGCAGGAAATTAGCTGGTCTGTAGAGATCTTGGGTTGGTGGTTTAACTGATGCAGAATTCGCTCAAATAAAATCGATAGACGTAACGAGTGGCACATAACGTGAAGTAGGCCTAACATTGCATTTTATTTTGTTTGAGTTTTAATAACTTGTCCAGTGCATCGGGGCAAGTAGCACTAGCCTAAATTGATCTTCCAGACTTGCCGTAAAAAAAAAATGTACTCTTCCCGGACAAGCCTTAGCTACATGGCTAGACTGTTGATCCAGTTCAGAATCCATCATATCTTGGACACTCAAAATCAGCGAATCTTGCAGCCAAATCAAGTAGCCTATATTTATAGGCCTTTATATGGCTACAAACTTCTGCTCGGTTTCTAGCTGGCTACTTGTTACCAAGTTACAACTTTGTTGCAGGGGCATTCTTTGTCTACATTGCGAGCTAACAGTGTCCGGTAATTATGTCGCTATAAATAATGATGTTAAACCGAGACCACTAAGCCCTCAAAGAAAATGTAAGGTCAAAGAAACACAAGAAAGGTTTGAGGTTACTCTGAAAATTATTAATAAAATAGGCTTCTAATATTAAACTGCTAAATCCTTCTCTAACTAGGCTCCTCTATGATGCATAATGAAACTTAACGTTTTTTAAGTAATCAATAAGCCTACGCTTGCCCTCATTACTCAAATGATGCCGTTCAGGGCGTTCAAATTACATAATAGGGCGATGATAGGAGGATAATAGGACATAATAGGGCAACCAACAAGTTGTTTATATCTGATTACAATTTAATAAGTTATCTAGCGCTGCATCTTCATGAGCTACATTTGGCCTCCTTCTCTTCCAACCAACCAGTATTACCTCTCCTCCATCTGAGTGATGCATGTCATTTTTACAAACTTATTATCAAGGGAACACAATGGTCAGAACTGTAGTCATACACTTAAATGCTTTTTGAAATATGTAAACACCAGGAGTGTATGGAAAGCTGGGGCAGCCACAAGCACACCCTCACAATTTCCCCAGAAATTGTATGCTATCTAGTTATTATTATTACACTTCTTCTGTCATTGGAGTCTATGGCAGCCCCTAGAACCGTATGGTAAAAAGTTGTGAAAGTTGGCACACTTATTAAGCACAGTCCCCTCTTTATATTCACCAAGTTTCATGTCTCTCATTGGAGCACTCTAGCGCCACCAACTGGTCAAAGTTCGACTTGTGTTTACACACGTAACTTTTGAACCGTATGACCGATTTTCAAAAATGAGGTACCATTGGATTCCCTGGATCAAGACGAGTTCAACACACCCTATGACGTCAATTTCCGGTTATATAGATTTTCCACCATTTTGAATTTTAAGGAAACACGTTTTTTCGCTTCAACTACTTCTATTTTTGTCAAATCTTCCCCAGAATTGGCACACATTATCATCAGACCAATCCTCACAGAAGTTATCAAAGGATATTTGATTTTCAAAACCTTTTGTCCGGTACAGCCAATCAAAATCGGCAACAAAGCAACTAAACAGGAAATTGGGTCATATCTCAGCTAATCTTTGAGAAATCAACACAAAACTTAATATGATGACTCGGAACCCTCTTCTGAGGCTGTCCAATTAATTTGGTGTCATGTGATCACTGGGCGTGGCCGCAGGAAGCAAAAATGTGTTTTGGCCAATAACTGTTGATTTGTTTGCTTTTATTAAGTGATTCCTTTGTCTCATGATATGTTGGGACGTCCCGTGTGTGATATATGATAACTTGTGATAGTAGCCGAATTGATCCGGCCGCCATTTTGAATTCATTGAAAAACGTTTTTTCATTACTCCTCCTACACATGTAGTCCAATCTTCACCAAATTTGGCAGAGAGTATCTTCAGACCAAGCCTCACAAAGAGTTTCACATGATTTTTTGATTTTCAGAACGGTTTGCCCGGTACAGGGAGTCAAAATTTGCAATTAAGCCAGCAAACAGGAAGTTGGGTCGTATCTCAGCAAATGTTTGATGGATTCACACCAAACTTGCTGCATGCCCTCGGAACCCTGTTCTAAGGATTTCTTAAGTGTTTTATGGGTCATTTGACTGCTTGGCCACCACATTGCTGCTTGCAGCTATATTTTATAATGTATTTGAAGTCAATTTGTGTGGCCATTTCACACTCAATGGAAAGTATGTGATTGTTCCTCTCCTAGTTCATTGTGGAGCCCAAGTCATTTTTATGATGTTGAGTTTACTGAAGGACTTTTCTCCTCCTGCCAAGTTACAGGTAAAGTGTAGAATGTCCTCAGAGCAATGCAGAACATGCGTTTTCTCAGTGTCAGTTCTGCTCAAACTAGCTTCTTCTTGGCTAGCATCGTGGCTACTGCTGCTCGTCTCTGCAGCCTGGCTGGGAGCTTCTTTCGGAGTTGACTGGAAAACAATATTTATTACTTTTATTTGGGGGTCGAATGCCCTTGCTAGCTCTCTCCTTTTTTTCTCTTTTCTTTTCTGATATCCCGATTTCTGAACAGGTCCTGGCATAGAAACAAAATGTAGCCTACTCTGACGGTCCGTGTACTTTGCGGCCAATGGATTTTCGTTTTAAAATTAGAAAACCAAAATCTGGAAACAAGCTGTTCCCTGATTACCATTAAAAAATAGGAAAACAAAAAACAGAAAGCGACCCATTTTCCGTTTTTTGTTTTGATAATAGAAAACGGAAAAAGAACAAACGACCCGTTATTTGATATTCTTTGATGTGCTTAAACATGAAAATCGGGAAGTAAAATAGTGTGTGGAAATATTATTTCTCAATTTTGCATAGATTTTTGTGTAGTGACCCGGAAGTTGCTCCCACGAGCTTGACAGTCACTCTGATCCACATATTCAGGATGTCAGCAGAGGGCGCGCTACCATTTGTACGAAAGCAAATCAGTGACATAATGTTTTGAATTTTAAAAAGGCATTGAATACTTAATATTTAAGCAATAAGGTAAGAGAGGCAGTAGTTTATCGCCAATAAAGTACGTGTTCAAGGGTGTTGTTAGGCAAACCCTGGAACACGTACTTTATTGGCGATAAAGTACTGCCTCGAGTACCTTATTGCTTTTATAATACGGTTGCCATCGAAATTATAAATAGTAAATAAATAGTAAGCTGCCTTTCAGCACAAAATAGTTATAGACAACAAACATTGTGTATCGCATTTCAGTAGCCGAGAGAAAATAGTCCCTGTAAACAGTGGCTGTTGCTATGCAACGGACAAACAGCACTGTGAACTTCACATTTGTTAGCCTAGCTAGATCTCGCACCATCTCATTCATTCAATGCTAATTTTATAAAAGCTGCCTTTAAAATAACAATGACAATGGGACACTTTCAATAAAATAATATTTCATTTAAACAGTAGGCCTAAACATTCTAAATCAATCATTAATGTTTCGTAGGCACTGGGTATATGGTAGCTACCTAGCCTACATATGCTGTAAACAAGTTACTATTGACTTGGGACTCGATAGACGAACATTAGGCTGTTGTTAAGGTTAGCTTATGTTGATTTGGATATTTCCATTAATTGTGCATCCGTGGAAAACGTTGTTTTAAGAAGCCAAGACCAGGCCATGTAATTGCGTGGCTACGAAGCTCAAATTAAAAGTGGATGTCTAGTTAGCAACTAATGGCTAAACCTGAGCTTCCGTCCAACGTTTCAGTAGTTAGACCAGCACTGATAGCACGGGACAGTGCAATATTATTGCTCAAAAATTAACCGAATGTTGCTAGTCTAGCTTGCTAACCAATAAATTGCTGCACACCAGTACTTGTAGACTATGGAAGATTATAGGGGCCAAAACTAAATAAATAAATACTTGGATAAATAAATAATTATATAACACAAAGCTTAAATAAATGACACAAAATATATAAATGTTACATGTATTTGTGTGTATATATATATGTTTACGTTTTCATGTGTTTACATGTATTTTTTTTATACTTACATGTATTTATTTATACTTACATTTATTTATTTATACTTACATTTATATATCCTTACATTTACATTTATCCACGGTGTAACTTGCACACAGCAAAATAAATCTGTTGTCTCACGTCACCAAGTCAGGGGGCCTCTGATTGGTGAATGAACAGTATTACACACCAGGCAGACTCCACCAGTCGATCAAGCTCTCTTCAATCTAGAGGGATCTCTACAGCTGCTAGGGGTGTGCGACACTGTACGATGTGGTATAGATCCGATACCAAGGAGTAAATACAGGGCTAGTATTGCCAATACCGATACTTTTGGCTTAGAAAATCAGGTTATCTACTTTCGTGTCGGGGAAAGCAATGCCTCAAAATTGATTAAGTGAATGCATCATCAATATGAATATTTGAATGATCATTTAAAATGTTTCCTTTAATGAATTGTTCATGATTATGATCATAATAAAACACAGGACAACGAGTTTTGTCAAAAATACAAATGTGTACCGCTGAGTCGTGTTACTGCACGTACACGGCAACAACTCAGCCTAGCAGGGGAGGGGCATAGTGAGTTTGAGCGAAGTTAGACGGTGTTTGCACAACCACTCTGGTGTAAAGGGAATTGTGTACTCAATGTGGATTTGAAACTGAAGTATTGATCTTATCACACTATCAATCAGGCTATTGATAACAACGTTGGTTGGTCGGTCTTGAGATCTATTTGCCCACCCCTATGTTGTATCATCTCGCAGAGGATCGTGAACACATTTTCATTGATGTCTGTGTCAGTTAGGGTCAATATTATTACTATAATTTCAGCAAAGCTCTCAATATGATGTAAAAAAGAAGTGAATTGGCAGGTGCCTCCATCTCTTCAGCTACCGCCAACTTTTCGACCACTGTAGCATTCAGTATTTCATTCATTGAATCCGCACAAGCTGCTGCCATCTTGGATTAGTCAAAAGCAGTCGAATCAAGTTGAACCACCAATCAGAGGCTTTAACTGTCCCCCTGACTTGGTGACGTGAGACAACCGATTTATTTTGCTGTGTGCAAGTTACGCCGTGGATAAATGTAAATGTAAGTATAAATAAATAAATGTAAGTATAAATAAATAAATGTAAGTATAAATAAATACATGTAAACACATGAAAACGTAAACATATACACACAAATACATGTAACATTTATATATTTTGTGTCATTTATTTAAGCTTTGTGTTATATAATTATTTATTTATCCAAGTATTTATTTATTTAGTTTTGGCCCCTATAATCCTCCATAGTAGACAGTCTTTTTCTTCGGCAACATTTTAGTTATTTTGAGTGCGCACTAATATGGAACGCTCCCGTTTTAAGGTAAATGTAATAAGGCAGCGTACAGTACTTTATACTCAATAAAGCACACCCCGTGACTCACTCTCAACCAATCAGAATGCTTGATTTCAACCACCCGTAGTATAATGAATAAATGTAAACAACACCGAATTCATATTTGAATATACATTTTAATGAAAAAAAAATTCTGACCCAAAAATTCAAGACTCGGAAATTCAGGTTGCTCAAATTTGAGCCCCCTAAAAAAATTGGACCTAAAAAATTTCTGAGCCTATCAACTTTGAGCCAAAAAATTTAGATCTTAAAAAATTTGAGTGTTATGGAACAATAAGTTCATTGTAATCAATAGGAAATCATTGTTTAAATAGGCTATGATTGGTATGAATTGTGTTTAGTTATGCATTGTGAATGATGTTATAATTGAGATGTCTGGTAACCTTTTTGAATACAAAGCTTTCTTCTAAAAATATAATAAAAACTCTACTTATAGAGAATACAACAAGATCTGTAAAGCAATACCGATACCCTTATCCATGTGTCGTGTCACTATGAGGGTACATTTTTAGTTTGTTCTTATGTAATCTTACCTGAATATAGCCAGATATTACAAGAACCATAATCAATTTAAAGCTGGCCCTACAAAAAAATCATATAAGTTCAATTGTAAAGAAGCGTGTCAGGTTGGCTGTACTACTGTTGGATGAAAGATCCTGTTGTGTGCATATCTGTTGCTAGAATGCAAACAGTCAGTACCAGGCTACAATAAATTCATTAGAATAGTGTATGCAAGTTCCTGTCTTTCCAATAAAAGGATCATGGATATATGCCACAGACTTAGTATGTTCAGTATGGTAAATATACCCAAAAGAAGCAATTTAGAAGCACTTGTGTCTACACACTTCCTCCTGTGCTCAAGAAACACAATCTACCACATGCATTGTCTACTCACAGGATGCATTCAGGTATGGTTAAATGGCAAAACAAGCCAACTATTTACACATTGTTAATTGCACATTGTTAAATCATCATCTCTTGCTTGTCCTGCTCTACCTCTCTCTTGCAATCTCAAACCATCAAAGTACTATGTCTACAGATCACCCACTGAGAACTTCTCACCTTTAACATTGTCTCCTGGTTTGGGAACCTCTCAGTTAGACACAGGAACAAGCTGACCTTGGTGGTCAATTAAGCCAGCAAGATCATCGGAGAAAAACAACTGCAACTCCAGAACCTCTCCACGCGGTCCATTCCCAAGAAGGCAACCCAGGTCTGCAATGACCCCACCCAACCCTTTCACTCATTTGGCAGGAGACTCAAGGTCCCATTAGGCCAAAGGAATGAGTACAACAACTTATTTGTGCCTTCGTGGTGGCCATTCTGAACAAGGATACAAAATGATGACCCCAGCCCATGCTCACTGCTGCTTGAAAATTATTTTTTCTATCTTCTGTATGTTAGGTGACGTTGTCTTTTGCTTTGTTGTCAGAATGTCATAGGCAAGTGTCCATTTTATGTCAATTTAATGGACAATAAGGTTTTCTTATCTTATCTCATCTTATATCTTCATTTTCTACAGCTACATTGTAATTATTTGATTTCAACTGTAATTACTCCTTAAATGGGGTGAGATTCCTAAAATGTATGGTTAGTCAGGAGCCAGGAGTCCAGCGCAAGTTTGGTCAAGACTGACCAGGTAGAAACAATGTTATCAGGCCTTTGTGTACCACTGGGTGTAGATTTGGTGATATTACTGCTAAATAGCCAAACACAGGCATGCTGAGTGATCTTGTTAAATACCTCCACCTTCTAGACCAAATGTGGCCAGATCAACTGTTTAGTGTCTAGACTTCTAGAGTTGGGGGAGGGAGAGAGAGAGAGACAGGAAGAGAGAAAAACAGAGGTAGAGAGAGAATAACATCAACCAAGTATTTATTAAGTTACTAGAAAATGTATTTTTGCTGAACGGAGTTAACAAGCTGTACTTACAAAGTATGACTAGTGTGTTTCTTTGCTGGTTATACATGATGTCTCCACCCTGGATACAGTTTGAACCTCTATGTTCACACAAACAGCATCAATGTGAGAATATCTGGCATGAATAAGTTTGACAATTTAAACATTTGAAAGAATGATGTATGTTATATACACACACAAATATATATTTATATATCATATATATATCAACAAAAATTTTATAAATTGGTGAACTAGTTGCAGTGTTTGTTTATGAGAAATCCACCCCAACCCTTCAACTCCCTTACCCTTCCCTCCCCCCACCAGTTAATCACGGATGACAATTATGCTTATTGAGATCTTGGGGTCGTCTTGGGAGTACGTTTCTGCAAATTGCTCTCAGAGTGGGGTCTGAGAAACAGCCTGCAAGAGTGTTTGTCCAGCGTCAGGGGCCAGGGTCAATAGCGTTAACCAGTGGCTTCCATTCACCGCCCAAACACACAACATGTAGTTTGTCTGCCTTTGTCCCCACCTTGTTTGTCTTGAGGAGATAAGCAGTGAAGGTGCCTATTATGCCCCATTGTGTGGATCTATTGTACAGCCATCAAGCCCCCTCCCACTTCTTGCTCCTTTCACCATCTCCATGGCTCCATCATTTTGCCACTATTTTGTAGTGGCAGGGGGTGACCCAAGCAATTTAGTAATCCATTAACTACTAATTGTCTCCTCCCACCCTGGGGCTTGGATAAACATCTTGGGGGGGGGGGGGCAATGGCCTAGTACAGCCCATTGGCGGAAAGAGAAACTAACATCTTCTGCCTCAATAAAAGAAACTCTTCAGACTCAACAGCTACTCTGACTGAAACAAAGAGCTCGGAAACGTCTCCCTGCTTACTCCTCACATACGATACCACACATTCTTTTTGACTCAAGACATTTCAGCTTTTGTTTCTTTGCATTTTTCTTTCTAGATAATCTGTCTCCCTCTCTTCGTGGCTGCCCTTTGCTGTATGGACATGTCCAGGACTTTGTTTTTCCTCTGTCTGTTTGTTTGCATGTTGAGGGCTCAGGCTCGTATTTGGGCCTGGATGCTCAACATGCCTCACGGTCCACCTAAGGAAGGATCTATCCCGCACAGAGACAGTACTCCTTTTGCTAACATGAAAGGATCAATGGTAAGAATCTTTGAGAAATAAATTATGAGAATGGATTTCCTTCTATGTTTTTATGTCTATGCTACTTTGTTAAAAGGTCAGATATATTTAGGATGCATTTGGATTTAATTCAGAATTGTATATTAAGTTGTGACAAAACTGTGCTACACAGTCCTGATTTGGGAATGTTATTTGTGTTCATGGTTTGTTAAAGGTGTTAACTATGAGGGTAAGATGTTATCCCTTTAACTCCACCATTCAGTACTACGTTATTCCCAGACTTTGTAACATGTTTAAGCAATACATTTCTAACATTTATAATATGTTTAGAAACAAATCTCGGAATTTGCTTTATACAGACTTTAAATATGGACTGATAACGTGTTCATGGATCTACTTAAGACAGAAGATACAACATTTGTAACAAATTCCCTGTCAAAGTCTAGCTAAATAGGAATATTTTGACTGGAATTGTTATGATTAATGGCATGACATACAATAACAAAAGTCTGCCAGCGTACTGGCAACTGGGTTGCGACTTTTAACCAGTCCTTTCTCCTCTCTCAGGGGGTTTGTGACCATGACAGGGTCTGTGGACGGGGGTTCTCCTGTGACCGTCACTTTGGCAAGTGTGTCCCCCTCAGAGGTGAGGGCCTGTACTGCCGGAGAGATGCCCAGTGCGTCAGAGGACTGAGCTGCATGTTTGGAAAATGTCAACGCAGAATACCAGAAGGTCAAGAGGGTAAGTGGAGAATCTAAAAGTGACAACTTTTCACACGATAACCAAAAATAAATGGTCCGATGCAGTTTCAGGTCTCCCTTTTCATAATATCTCTTACATGCTTAGTATGATTAGCAATATATAATGAACTTAATGATTTTGTTACCCTACATTCATAATCTATTAATCCAGGTGCCAGGTGTAAAGTGGACAGAGACTGTGGGGACACCATGTGTTGTGCTCGTCACCATGGGGAACAAGTGTGTAAGCGTCGGCTAACACAGGGTGAGAGCTGCTTTGTGCCTGATGGTGGTCTGGCTTTCAGCCTTAACCAGATTTGCCCGTGTGATGATGGATTGCTGTGTCGCAGCAATGCAAAACCACAACAGAGAGAGTGAGTAATGTTTGATTGCACCATATGCTTAGTGTAACAATAAAATTGGTGGTATAATCTTCTCCGTAAACATTTAGTGGCATGTTACTAGTCCAGGCTTTTAGGAGACTGGGCTACGATACATGTACAATATAAAGGATAAGCAGGAAAACCTAATAAGAGACACTTGATTTACAGTTAGTAAAAAAATTAAGTGGCAACCCATTACATTAAGTTTACATGAACTACAATGTTTCTTTGTAGCAATACCTATAATAACAACAATGGAATTACATAGTAATTATTAATTATGGTTTAACAATTATCACACAAATAAAATTTGGTATTGGGGACACCCTGCCCCCATATTGTGCTTTCTTCAGTTTTGCAATTACTCATACCACCAACACTTAACAACATTTATTTATTTTACAATTCCTGCGTACCTTCAATGGTTTTGACAAAGGTTAATTTTTATATTTAATAATTATATTTCAGGACACATTTTGACTTTTTGTTTGGTTTTCTTTGCAGGAGAGAATTTATGTATCAACTTGACCCAATAAATTGGATTTGCCAAGCACCCAAGCCTTAAAGTTTCCCTTCAACCACAAGCTATTTATAATGTAAATATACTGTTTATAGCCATTGTACATAAGATAGATGTATCCACAAATATGCTTGATTTGACATGCTTGTATTAGGCATTGCTGGGTTTAAACTTTTTGAAATTCAACTTTTTATCATTTGTATATTTGGACAAATGCACTATACAAAATGTGTTTCTTAATAATAAATAAAAAGTGGAAATAGTTTTATTGCTGTCATAAAAATCTTAAACATTTACAACTGAAATAAAATATTTTGAAGAATTGAAGAATGTTTACGACCCACATGATGTCACCATGTGGGTACATGAGACATGGATATCAATCTTGTGAAAACTATCTGTGTTTCTTTAATGTAAAAAACATGAAATGTGCCCCAAAAGAAGGCCAAAACACCTACACATCACGTGAAAGAGACTCTACTGCACTCTAGTGTTAGATGTCTGTAAATGTGTGCCAATGGAACCTTGATAATAAAATAACCTTATTTTTTATTATTCAATTAAAGGCTTGTCGTTGAGGTCTTGAGGGAATGGCATTTCTTTTTTTGAGATAACGTGTACTGTATATTCTCTGTAACATTAAGACTCTCAGTAACACACATTTATAGACTTCATACACAGACACGCATACCAGTGTGAATGCACACATACACACACATACAAACACAAACCTATTTGCAAGAACACGTAGTACGTTTCTGGGATTGGTGGCCCAAGTTACATAATATGATAAAATCTGGAGGTTTCTCATTGTTAACATTGCAAGACGCTGTAATGCTACCTGTCTCCTGACCCTCTTCTGATTGGTATCTTCCCTGGCTCCTTCTAATTCCCCCGTTGGTCCATTCTGATGCTAATACTATGGAGCCATTCCCCTTCAGTAGTCATGTAATGACTCTGTAATTGTTTTATTAACTAAATTCAGTGTTTAACCCACAGATGACAACAGGGTTGTCAATGGTCTCACTGCTGTTATCTTTAAAGCAATATTTTCCTTCATTAGTGATCTGTCAAATTGAAAATTAGAGTCTGAAATGAGATTCTTGCCACATGAGTGCTTTACCTCACTGTGTTATAGATTGATGTGGGAAATTGAAATTGTTTTTGTTCTTGTTATTAGAGCGAAAACATAATCTCCGATATGACAAGAAAACTGAGAGGGGTCACCAAGGACACTCAGGGCCCCTGGTCCTCACACACAAGGAAGGGACACCACACAGAGGACAAAACCACCTCTATCTAACTGTCTGTGATTTTAGTGTGTGAAACAGTATACCTTTGAATGCGAATGTGAAACACAGTATGCCATCTCATCTACCCTTAGTTGTGTGTGAGTGTCTGTCTGTCTAAGTGAACTTGTATCAGGTCCCTCAGCATGGTTCAGAGGTATCCAGACATGTCTGTTTTCACTGTTTAGCTACTTAAACATTACTTTACTGATAGCTTTAAAGATTTGTCAAGCTGAAAGGTGCAGGTAATTTATTTGATCTCTGTTTTCATAGATTTTGATTATCACCAATAACCAGAATACCCAAACCAGTCAACTTTGTAATATTACCATTTTCATCACAATGAAGCACAGTGATTGACATGTACTGAAGTCTACTTAATACAAAAAATAAGCATGTAAGAGGAACAAAACAAATCAGATCAAATACAAAAAAGCCCTGAGACAATAATAGTGATTGAAATGTATTGAAGTATACTTAATACAAAAAATAAGAACATAAGAGGAACAAAACAATTCTGACCAAATACAAAACATCGCTAAGCCAATTTTATATGATAATTATATTACAGTGCTATAATGCAGTGTTGAAAGATCTGTATCCATTGTATGTCTGAAATCAATGAGGGCAAAGAAGTGAAATAACTGAGAATGTACGCTGAGTGAGGACGCACATGCTCACATGCCGAGAGTGCTGTGGTTATCCCTTGAGACATTGGTCATTTAAAAGTCAATGTCAGATGGAGACAGAGAGCTTTTGTGAGTAGCTAGACAATTGAGAGAAGGAAGGGGGGTTGGCATTACCTGAAGAAGTATAAAAAAAAAACTTATTTAGAGCAGTCCAGCTGACCATGGTCATCTTATGAGTTGACATTCAGTCTATGTGACATTCTCATTTAGGACTCTCATGAGGATTCTCTGATAGAAACTTAGTAACATTAGCTTTCCTTCTTTATGAAACTACTACGGTAAGGTATATTTATTGTATTTGTGTACTCTTTAATTGCTGAATTTGCAGGATTTTTAGTAATTCAGGGTTTCCCCTGAAGGCAGAGACAACAGAACACCATGACTCTGAAGCCTAAATGATAAAAACACAACAGTGACTGGGTGGTATCAAGACGTCAGTTGTTCTTTTATGTTGAGTCTATGAAACTGCTGGATAAAAAACGCAATGCCTAAATCTTTTACAGCATTAGCAATGGCAACTGTTGGGGTTCTTCTAATTCTACTACCTGTAGCATGGACTTGTTCTCCCCAGAAAGCAGGTGATTTATTCAACAACAAATTATTGTGTTTTGTAGAAGGATTTAGCTTGTTCCTTGTTGTGCAGTAGACGTAACTGTGATAGGCCCTTTATCATACGTAGTCTATAGTCATTTAATTAAGACAATTATTGAACTATGTTGTATAAAAAAAAAAATTGTGTACTCTTTGTCAGACTACGTGATGGTATCGTGTTTCCCAAACGCCGTCATTGCAAACGTGCCTGAGTGTCCCTATGGCTGGGAGATCAGTCAGTTGTCCCTTGGAGGCATGTGTTACACAGGGATGAACACTCCAGGCTATTACCGTTTTGTCATTCCAGACTTGACTCCCAAAAATCACTCCTACTGTGGCACACAGGCAGAGGTAAATGGCATGTTATAAAACCAATCGCAGTACGATGACACCAAGAAAAAATAATACATTTTTATTGATTGATGACTGGCATACCACCAGGAATGTCTTTTGTGCAAAAAAGCAAATTCACCACTCTACTTATGACCTCAGAGAGGAGGTAGAAAGAATGTTTCAATTATGGATATTGTCTTCCCAGTATATTGGTGGCAAAGACCCAAAGTACGTCTTCTACAACTCCATAGTGTCTAATGACACTTTGCTTACGGTTAGAAACCAGCCTGTCAACTATACGTTCAGCTGCACCTATCGGGCCGCCTATCTGGTCAACAATGCAGTGTTCAGCCAAAGGTAAGCATCAAGCACACTTGTAAGGTCATCACATGTACCAATGGAAGAACCTTTGCATTCTAACCCAATGACTTGCAGCGTTTTTACTAAACCCTTTGCTTTTTCCAGAGTGGCTACAGTTTATGTCAACAACGGAAGTTTAGGCACTTTTAGTTCACAGTTGTCTATGAATGTGTTTACGGTGAGTGTCCAAGAGTATTTTTCTCCAACAGTTGTCTTTGAACAACCTTAAAGGATTAAACTACAATAAACCTTACATCGATAATGGATAATAATAATAACCTACCCAAACCCTCTGACAAAATAACTTTTTATTAATGAATAATCAAAATATGTAAATATTCTAAATTCATCACAATCTATTGCACACTTATAAAATTATATTTTGTCCTATCAAAAATGTCAATTTATTGCTTCAGAACTCAAAGTTCTTATATGCCAAAGATGCCCCCTATGTGATTGAAACATCTGAGATTGGCTCTGAGGTTTTTATTGGAATTGAGGCAAAAGGACTGAGCAACAGGTAGGACGAACACTCATACCTTAAAAAGTGATGTCTCACACTCTGCTTAGTGTGATACTAAATCAAACTAATATAACCAGTACACATACAGGACACAACACAAAATGCATTCTTTGTGGTTTCAGATTTAAAGTGGTCATTAGTAACTGCTGGGCCACTCCTACCCCTTACTCAACCGACAGAAAGAGGTGGAGCCTCATAATCAACAGGTATTCATGGGAAAATATGTCCTGACTTTTGACTGGTACTGTACCTGTAGCAAAATGTCAGAATCTTATGCAAATGTTGGTTTTGTAAACACATAATCAACAGAAAATGTCAATAAATTAAGTTCACCCACTCCTTACATCTTTTTGCAGCTGTTCATCTGACAACACGGTGACTATTTTTGAGAACGCCAAAGATAGCCGTTCCATGTTTAAGTTCAACTCATTCCGCTTCCAGCGTCAGGAGAAGGTGTCAACTGTATGGCTGCATTGCGAGGTTCAGGTTTGTGACGGAGAGAAGCTTCTATGTGAGCCAGTAAGTATGACTGAATGTGCAAAAAATACATAGAATAGAGCAATATGAACTTATAGTACTGGCTACAGTGCTGTCCTCATTGGTGGCCACCCTTAAAACTTTCTCCAGTGTCCAGCCAACTGTATATTTTTGCTCTTTTATTGTACTCAGTATCTGTTTTATATTTTAAAAAGCATCAACAAATGTAACTTCCCTTATTATTTGTTCAATTGCAAGAAATACGTATGTGCGCTTGGTGTTGGTTATTAATTATTAGTAAATCTGCCTACATTGTTTTTCTGAATAAGCCATATAATAGAATATTTTGCTCTGATTCCCATATATCTTCATATTTATTCAAGATGCCATGCACTGCAAGAAGTTTCACAATACATGCAGAACCGAGTGGGGGTATCCTCACCACTGAGTTCCATGTTAAAGGTACAGTTTGACCCTAGTCGGCTATTGCACAGCTGAAGATTCTGGAATTCAACATTCTTTGATTTACATGTTTTCTACTGATCTTATAAAAAAAAAAAGTGGCCTAGCATGGTATTGTTAAGCAAGACAAGGCTAAATTGTAAGCTTTGGTGAGTATTTGGTTACACATGTGGTAATCAGTTTGGAAATTAATCTGTAACATTTTGGCAAGTATATAGAATCTTCAGTAGTTAATACCACCATTATCCATGTTACTATTGTAAAGTATGGAGAGAGACAACATTGCATCCAAAACATCCATTACACTAATGGCATTAGTTGCCCATCCAGTCATTGTAGAAATATACAAGGGTATATGTTACACAAAATTGTACCATTCCTCTAACAATTTCCTCTAAAGATTTATCTGGCTGTTTATTTTCTCCCTAAAGCAAATGGACTTCCTAATCATGGACACATCATAGGTAACTTTTTACATAGCTTAAGTAAAACAATTGTAGTTGAATGACTGGAGTAATAACAGTCATGCTATGAGTTGGTGGATATTTACTACTTAACTGCACTGAAAGCACACTAAGCATGTAAATGTTATTTTCTTTTTCCATTTATCATTTCTAAATATGTCTAATTGGTTTTATTTTTCTACCTTGTTTTAGGCACTCGATGTTTCCTGTTTTTAGTCCTCATTATACTAGGTTGTGTAAATGTACCAGGTTTGTAGAAAATAATTGCTTTACATTGCTGACGAAAAAACAGACAGATGTTTCTGTTGTACACAATATGTACACAAAACATATGTACACAAATACAAACAGTGTCTCTGAAACAAATACACTGTGTGATTCCCAGTCTTTGAGTGGTAAAGCAAATCCCTCCAGTCAGCACATGCATATAAAACAATATTCATGAGGACAAATATAAGGTTAGGTATTTAAACTCACTAAAGTAGAATCAAATCAAGGGGAAAGTAAAACAGAAGAGTTAAATAGAAGAAGAGGAAGGAAAGAAGAATTGTCGATATAATAAAATACATGAACACACCTACACAAACAAAAACATGGACAATTGTAAATAAAGACATTAAACAGATGTATAACAAAATATTGTATTTTGTTACATTTAGCCATTGGGCCATAAACTGGTATACTCCTGTACCTATACATTCACAAACCTTTTGGCTGCAATCCTGTATTCATACAACAGTTTGTCATGCTGATAAAGGAAATTGCTGTGACAGAGGAGCTACTGTAACAGATCAAAAAATGTGTGGTCTGTTATTGGTTATTGTGCCCAGTGTCATTTTGTTTTGCACAGTCTTTTTCTGCTATATCTTGTGATTTAATAACAAAAATAAATGATCCATTATGACCATATACTGAAAGGATCTTGAATTGTGTGATTGTAATGTGCGATTCTTTGTCTTTCGAGAAGTGTGTGCACTGTAAAATAATCATCGAAAAGGTAGTTATTAAACAATTGATACAACAGTACATTGTGTAGTTGTTTGATCATGTGGTTTTATTGTTAAATCCTAATCCTAAATCATATTTAGACAAATATACATGGTGACATAGTAAACTTTGACAGAAGATTAAAAGACTTATTAAATCTTTGAGAAAAACTTTTTTTCATGTATTTTTGTACCTCAAATAGCAAGATAATATTAATAGTAGGATGTCAATTACAAATACACTTAGTTATTAGTTATCAATTTGACCACTTTATCATATTATAAGAGTCTTCATAACCAACCATGTTGGTGAAAGTAATATATTCACATTCAAATGCAAAAAGCTTGAGGATATATGTACAATCCCCATTATTTTATGTACCAGTAATATTAGAAAGTAAATATTAAAAATATTGAAAGGTCCTTGAGCTGCACAGACAGGTGTGTGAAACCCTTCATTTAGACTCATGGTTTCCTGCCAATTTTTTAAAACAGTGTTCCTTGGGCACTACCTTAACTTTTCAAAATCATGTGTCAACGGTGGCGAGTGTTGATGTCACGTGGGCCTTGGACATCAATTTCGGTCCTCTCACTTTCTCTCTAATGTCTAGGTCTTGGGATGCTGTCGGCCAGACCTATAGTGGCAAAAAACATGCAGTACGATTAACATGACTTAATTACAATTTACCTGTGTGTTGAATGTTTCATGGATCAATTTCCCAGAAACAGATTGTGCCTTCAAAAAAATGCTCTAAATGCCTTCATTTAGCTTTTGGGACTGGTATGCTGTAACTATCTAAAACAGTATAAATGTTTCACTGGCCAGAAGAGGTATGTGCCAACATGGCTGGACAACTCTTAGGTCTCGTTAATACCCCTGTTGATGGTTTGAGATGTTGAGCTTGGGGGGAATTGTGGGCTCCGAGAATGGGATTGAAACCATCTTTATTCACCAACCAGTAGGTCTTCTGACTGCCTTTACCCTGGTAAAACAGCAATGATGGATGGATCCACATACAACAACACACATAGAAACACATACACACACCAATGCATGCACAAAAGCATAAACAGTAAATATATTGTGACGTAAAACTGGAATGGAATTAAATGTTCATGAGATTTTTCAAAGTAGGTTGCTTTTAACTAGCGAAATAAGAAGTTTATGATTACCTTCATCTCAATCTCTCCTCTTTCCTCCAACTCAAATGACCCAATCTCTGTTAAAATGTCTGCTGTGCTCTGGGAGATATGAATTTTAAGAGCTACAAATTATTGAAAAAGACAAAGGTACATACAGTAAATAAAGACAATCAAACCACAGTCCCACACATTTTTGAACATTGTCAAAAAACAAGTAAAAGGGAAATTCTGTTATAACAGGGATAAGACTGGTGATGCTTTTATAATAATGTGTGCAATGTTTTTTAATGTTTTTTTTAAATGAAATAGTGAATACTCACGCAAGCTGTTACTCTCCATTCTCGAAGCAGTGTTCACAGTGTCCCCGAAGAGACAATAGCGTGGCATTGTTGTACCCACCACTCCAGCTACCACTGGGCCTAATGATACACACAACTGTCAGCTAAGACAACTGGTACCTCAAAAAGCCTTATAGAGACACAGAGAGAGTAAACTGATCCATACTAGTGTAAATTGTAAAGTGTACTTTACTGAATTCACTATTCAGTAATATACGCAGTAAAGCAATTGGCAAAAGTATCCTATCTAAAATAGGGACTTTACCTGAATTGATCCCAATACGTAGCGCCAGTTTCTCATTGGGAAGGTGGCGTATCTTGAAGACCTTGATGGCACACAGGAAGTGCAGAGCCATAGTAGCAATCTCATCTGCATGCTTGTTGCCATTGCTGATGGGTAGCCCGCTTGCCACCATGTAAGCGTCACCTATAGTCTCCACCTGAAAAGTTTAATTTCCATATATCAACCATGTAATATCCATATTAACCATAATGGCAAGCAATTTGTGTGGCAATCAACAAAAGAATGAGCTTGGTCTGTCTGAGTTGGTTGACAGTTTGTTGTAGACTGTATGCTGTTGATGTCATGATAGCACAACATAACACACCACTTTGAATTATAATATCACACAATCTTTATAATTTATACTACTGTGTTCCTCCACCAACAAATATAGACATATGATAATAGAGTGAACATGACATTGTCCGCATTCTAGTGAGTAGTACTTTTTATACATTGTTTAATACTCTTAAGTCGATTTTGATGACTACTTGTACTTTTGTACCATTTACTTTGAGTCAATTAAATCTGCTCAACCTTCCCTGATGAGGCTCCCGGGAGATGTACCCATGCAATGTACCTGTATAACAAACCTTGTAGACGTCATAGAGCTTTATGATATCGTCGAACAGGCTGTAGAGGTCGTTAAGTAGTGTGACCACCTCCAGGGCTGAGCTGATGGAGCACATAGACGTGAAACCCACGATGTCGGAAAAGAAGATGGTCACCATTTCATAACCTTGTGGCTCCACTGACTTCCCTGCCATGAGTTGGTCTGCAATATACCTGTGCAATTCGAGCGGTCGTGCACTAGTTAATCAACTAAACACCACAGTGCATGCTTAGAAGAAAAACTAAATTAAGCTTCATTATGGTTCATTAGGGGCATAAAGTGACTGCCACCTGGGTAACATGCTGGAAAGAAGTTTGTCTGCTCTGGTCTTCTCTGCCGTCAGTTGATTAGTTCTCTCTTCCACAACTTCCTCAAGATGATTTGAATATTTCTCCAACTTTTCAACCATGTTGTCGAGGATATTTGCATGACTGATGAGAAACATAGTTATTCTGCCATTTGTGATTGTGAAAATTAATGTAATCATAAATTAATTAATTCATTCATTCATAAATTTTCCTTTACAAAAATAATTGATAGTTCTTCTATTGAAATGCAGACATCCCAACCTGCAGAGCACCTGTCTGTACCAGAAATGACCATTGGACAGTCTCTTGCTAGCTCTAAATACAAAATCCCTGATTTCCGGGAGATTATATAGCATTTGCGGGCGTCAGGGAGCAACTATTGAAATGCTGAAGACTCCCGGATCTTCAGGGAGACTTGGGATGTCTGGAAATGTTTAATTTCAATTTCAAAGTTAAAGGTCACATGACATGAAAACTTTACTTTAGGAGGTTATTTAATATTAATATAAGTTCCCTTAGCCTGCCTTTGGTCCCCCAGTTGCTAGAAATTTCTATAAGTGTAAACCAAGCACTGGGTATTCTTCTCAGCCTTTGAGAAAATGAAAACTCAAACACTCCATTTTGAAATCCTCTCCTTGTGACGTCACAAGGAGGAAGGTTACCTCCCCTTTCTCTGCTTTGCTACTGAGCTTTTTTTTTTTTTTTTTTATCCTCGAGAGACATCATGGCTTGCAAACTAACAAAGCATTACATTTGCTCAGTTTGGATGAACAAAGGAAAACAAAATAATTTTTACAGTTCCTTCATCTGAGCCTCTGAAGACCCAGTGTCTTAATTTAATGTTCTCTGGAAATGCGCCAACAAGTTTAATATGTCTGCCCCAAACATTTCAGCCACGACTGTTTCCTCAACTTGAGCCAATACAATGCTGATGTTAAATTCTGGATCAGTACTAACTCTCCTTGGTCCAGCTACAAACCTCGGACAAGTAAGTTAACTGACGCTATATCATTTTGTTGCTATACTGTATATGGCTATCTAGCTTGCTACCCTTAGAATGTGGCACATTAGCTCTGCAGCTAACAGCTGAGTTACTGTCGCTAATGTAAAGGTAGATAGCATCAAGTATGTGTGTGAATACACATGCTGTAATGCGAGTGTTGTAGACTTCTAGTTATTTGGATAACTGTTCTGCTGTTGGTGTTGTGGTGCGCGCGATAACTGCCTTTCCTCTCATTGAAATGACTATGAGTGTGCACGTCTGCAAACCAGGGTGATCAGATGAGAATGGGCAAATTCCAGGCATCTTACAGCAATGGTGCTACAAGCATTACGTTACATCCATCGTAAAAATTAGCATGGTGCCGCACCTCTCCTCCTCATTAGCTTCTAAAGCAACAGTGCATCTTGAGGAAAGCTCATTGTGGGACTGCTCGTAGTGGCTGTAATTATGCACCAAGGCTGAATTTCTGAACTTCAGATACAGTGTTAGGGGACCACTAAGGCCTATATAAAAGCATCCAAAAACAGCATATCATGTGACCTTCAACATTTTGGATCCAGCCAATATAAAACACAAAGACACAACGAATGAAACACAATTCGACTGACGTGTCTGGACTGGTCGCTTTCAGTTGTCTCCGAATTGAACCAAATGGTGGCCTGTGATCTGGGTTCTCACTCCAACAGGCCACCAGCAAGGTCATGATACTCTCATCACACAACTGGGCAGAGAAAGTTGGTCTGAGAGGTTCCCCAAAGAGAGGGGTCTGCAATTGTTTGATAATCTCTAGAGGCAGAGTAGCAAAACAACATGGTATTAGACCAAAACAAGATCAATATTGACATACAGTATGCTTACTCTTAGAAAGCTTACCTTTGTATAATTAATTATGCTACAATATAGCATGTAATTACATGCTGTAACAGTTCATATTAATACAATTTGTGTATTGTTTGAATACCATGCATTTACATAGTAATTAAAGTTTATTAAAGTAAAACACTTTTTATATAATTGTATTTACCCACAGATGAGGAGTTATTACTTATTATTAAACAAGGCCATGCACACCTTTTGGCTCTAGCTGGATGTTGTATGGTCCATCCTCTGAGCTGTAGATAAGTTCCCGCATTATGATGGCAAAGCTATAGATGTCACCCTTGGGCGTGCCGTTGAAAGGAAGCTGGTCTAGTCTCAGCAGCTCAGGAGCCGTGTAATACAACTCTAGTAAACAAACATGCAAATATGTATATATATTAATACAACAAATATTCAACAAAAAAATAAAATGCTGTGTTGGTTTGATTTCCATAGTATAACAGTGTTAATAATGAGATCATCTACTTACCCTCATATTTTGGATTTTCCATAGGGCAATGCTTGTGCTTGATGCCATGTTTAAATTCCCACAGCCCAAAGCCAGATATCTTGACTTGTAGTCTACTGTCAACCAGACATGTGCTGGGCTTTAGGTTTCCATGGGATCTCAGGCTACTCTTATGAATGAATTCCATCCCCTGGAACAGAATGAGTGTGTTCACATGAAATTAAAAGAAAAAGTTTGCTAACAGAAATTTTGCCTGTGCTTTTATTTAGCCTATAACCTATAAATCATGCAATATCAGCATTGATTATACTGTAGATGACCAAAGTTACTCACATTGACGATATCATAAGCAAATGACAGTTTGAACATCCAGTCCAGCTCAATGTCCTGGCATCTCAAAACATCCTTAAGTTAAAAAGCAGAGATTTACATTTTTATATTTGTAAATCACCTAGAAAATAATATTTTCACAGGACACATAGAGTTTTTAACCACTCTTTTACACACTTGCATTACCTTTAAGCTTCCTTTCTTACAATACTGCATAACCAAACATACGTTTGGTGGCTCAATGCAAACCCCAAAGAACTGAACCATGTTCTCATGCTTCATCTCCCTCATCTGTTGGTAGATGAAAGAAATATCAGAAAATCATTTGGAGATGTAATGATTACATAAAAGATTTATATAAGTGTGCTTCCATTATTAAGAAACATTGCTTTACCACATTGAACTCTGCAATGATGGACGGTTTTCTGATATCACTGACTAGTTGATTTTCTATATATCTGATGGCCACCTTATTTCCCTGTCCCAAACAGAAAGAAAAGTTTTAAAATGTCACATGTCATCATGTTTCAACACGTTGGCAAGGACTTCAGCCAGGTTGAACCAATTTGCTGATGATAGAAAAGGAGAAAGGGATGAAAATCAGTCAATGTAGGTGCTGGTATTGGTGGTGCAGAGGAAAATGTACCTTGTAGGTTATAATAAATTAAATGTGTCTGATGTTGGCAAATAATGTGTACTGTACATTGTTAAGTGATGTGCATTCTGTTAAAGGTGTACATGTGTACAGAGGTGTACAACTTATTAATTATATCGGCAACACTTTACAACAAGGCTACATTAACTTCACTTCATTATGGTATAGCGGTTCAAACAGTGGTCTTGTTTCAGTAACACAATCTGTAAGAGCCCCAATTTAACTCTTCAATACTATGCCTTTTTACACTTTTGCAATAACTGCTAACACTTAATTCCAATGAATTACAGAGCAATTCCATTGTACCTACAATATTTGTACTATTGTTATTTAAATGGAGTTATGTAGTAGTGAATGGAACCTTAATGGAGAGTGTTGTAGGTATGTTAGTTAATAATGACCTGGTAGAGTCCTATGGTTATGAAGATCTGCTCTTTCCCAGCATTGTCCGTTAAGCCGTAGCTGCAGGAGGAAATAATTGTCTGTGAGCCTCCACTTCCACTTCCATTTTTACTAGCAGTTGTACTCAGTGACAGTGCCTGCACCCCCTGGATATGTGACAAAAACATACACAGGTGTTACATACAGACAGTAATTTTTCATGTCCTTGTTCCATTCCTATACCATTGAGTTCATGTGACGTGTGTGTAAATACAACTTTGAATGCATAGACATATAATCTAGGTTTGTATGCCGAAGTATACACAAGCTGTTCTAATAGTTTGCTTGCATTTTGTGCAGTGCTTTCATGTGAAAAAGCACTTTGCCATGTCTAAATGTGGTCACACTTTAAACAGTATCCAGTGGCAGCATTTAACTACTTTTCTATCTACAGATAAAGATCTACTACTTTAAACTGGAACATTCTACACCAACAGTTGTTCAATAAAGTTGTATTGTCATACTTTGGGTTCCTTGATTATGGCAATGTCACTGTAGTTGATAAGCCACCAACAAGAGCCATCCAGGCGAGTTTGAAGACGCAGTTTCTGCAGCATCAGAAAGCCAATACACACCAAGGCAGATGCACCGATAACAGGGAAAGCCACCATTAAGACTACCATTGATATATCTGGTAGGAGGTTAAGAACAGTATCCATTAGTTATAGGAGACAAGGACTGGACAGGACAACATAGTTAATTTACGCTGCTATGATGGTAAATGCAGGAATAGTCAATCAGGTAATCCGGAATACACAAGCAGGAATTACCATTAAACACCCATTCACAAAGCTGATCATCAAAACCACAGTCTGGGTTATCTGTAGGTAGTTTCCCCTTGGGCCAAACGACGGATGCAAATTTAGGAGTTGGCCTGAAATGGAGTCACATATAGTTTCATATTCCTTAATAAATTATAGGAATATACCAAAGGTTAGACTTGTTTCTCTTACTCTAGAGACGTTTCTATAGTTTGATCATCTAAAAAGGTGAGGTAACATATGCAAAATCTATTAATGAAAGTTAGTTTTTAGCTAGATATTTTATTTCAAGAGGGATATTTCTCAGTTGAGAAGACTATCATATATGTCACCTGACAACTTTGGTGTGGCTATCAAAATGTAGAATTGGCACAAATTGTGTTGTGCCCTCGGTAAGCTGTAGATCATAAATGGAGTAGTCCATGTTCCTCTCCCCTTCTTTATCAAAATGGACCAGACCCGAAGCTCCTGCATTGACAGTTCATCAAATAAAAAATGTGTTGTTGAACAGCAGAATTGAAGCAATGCTTAATATGATTGACTGGCCTACAACCAAAGCACTTGGACACAAAAATATAACGACAACCATCTGTCATATAGGAAATAAAGTTAACTGAAGGGTAAATAACAACCATGAAATCGGATGCTATTCTTATCTCTCAGCCTCTTCAGGAGTTCCCGTCCATTGTGGGGGTCTTTCCCATCCTTTATGACTTCCTTTATACCCATGGCATACAGTAGGACTGCATCATGCAGATAGGCAGAGTAGGGGCTGACCTGAAAGAGAACATCAGTCACAATAAATACGTAAATGCAGTGTCTCTGGTTTCTTGTTCTTACAAATGTGCACATGGTTACACTACATTTATAGTCATGAGACTTTTTACAATAGATTTTCTTGTTACATACACAACTCGTATGTTTTCTTGTGAACTTTCAGTGTTCAAGTAGCATTAACTATATATAGTGAATATATGACCATAGCAATTTTTTCACACCCTTACAATAATTTTTTAAAATTTGCTTTAATCTCAATGAATCTATTATTTGCAATCAATGTGATGGATCGAACCTCTTTTGCAGATGACAGGTTACTGTAAAAAGGATACTTCTTCAGTCTGTTGTAAACTTGCTCAAAAAAATCGTAGTAGTCATATCCCTCGTAAGACTTCTGACCTATAACAAATGTCATGTCTAAAGCTTTGAAGATTGCCTGATTTTTTCTGTTGTTCATGGCAGATTTCCAGAGGTTATCCTGGTCAAATCAAATATGGATCAAAGATGGAGATAGTTAGCAGAAAACCAAATGGAACAAAAAAACAACTAATAGAACAGTAAAGATTAATGTGAAACCAAACTATTTAGATATATAACTAACATTTAAAGTAACATGTCGGGTCATCTGTAACTACAGGATTTACAGTCCTGTACTACAATATCATGTATGTGTATTTGAATTTCCAAAAAACGAATCAGAAATTATTCAGGGCTTGAGTATTTGAGGTGACTAGCCACCATACAGTTTAAGCTGAGTAAGTATACAAATACATAACCAAACAACACAATATAATAACAGTAAAGTACAGGGTATCAAATTTCACTCTGGCATGAAAATTAAGCTTTTGACGTCTGTCTCACATTTTCCTCATGTATATTTCATCACCGAGTTTCACTTTTCACCCCACCATCCCCTCAACCAGGCCATTACTTGGTAACCTCCAGGCAAGATAACAGCCAAATTACACTATCAACCAATCCATGAAAATCAGAAATCAGAATCAGAAAGTGATTTATTCGCCATGAAAGTTTGCACACAAGGAATTTGCTTTGGCAGGAAGGTGCATACAATAAACATACATGAAACTTAAATTTAAATATGTGGTCTAACTATATTAAGGATACATAAACTAGCAATAGTAAGTGGAATACAATTCAAATAAAATATACAATAAAATATAAGTTGCTATAAAATAAAATATAGGTTGCCAATTTACAATATAAAATACAAATATTATAGGAATAAAGGCTAAACCTCGTGCTAGCATGACATAATTGGCAAACCTGGTTCTGGCTTTTAGCAGCTGTCATGCTACCTCACCTTCATTTCATTGTAAGATTAGTTTGATTCTAGTTTTTTACTAGCCCTCAAAAGCATTACAGTGTGAACTGAAAATGTGAAAGACAGCATACTAGCTACAATATGAATGTATAAAAAATATGTATACAAATTGTTTTAGATTTGACCTTGATGATAATGTTTCTCAATGACTGATAAGACATTGATTATTATCACTTTAAACCAACTCCTGATTTCAATAAATAGTTACCTGTCGCCAAATTGTAAGTCTTACTCACCACATTGCCACTGACCTCAAAATGCTGCACAATAAAAAACACATACTGTCCGTCAATCAGTCCCTGTCTCTCAGCCTCTAATAAGAGTTCCATTGAGTCATCTGCATTTGTCAGTATCACAATCACTGTGAAAGAAAATGAGACAGTTCACATGTTACTGAAGTAAGTGAGGGTGGGGCAGTAAATGGCTTCATGTGATTAAAGGAGTTTACATGGTGAGTTATACGTTCACATAATGAGTGAAAACCTCAGGTAAACTTTTGATAAAATTTGGTACAACAGCAGCAACTCATACAATTGTTGTACAAAGTACAAGTACAGTAGCAATGAATACGTTGACAACACCTGTAAAGACGTAAAAATTACAATAACTACCATGTAACATAACAATATCTATTGTAATCACATTCTAGTTCAATGGGAACTGCTATCTTGTTACACTTAACTTAACCATGATCAAGATTTAGCGGTTCAAGTTATTACTATGAAACTGGGTGTGGGAAATTTGGGCATTGTGTTATGTGGATATTAATCATAATTTGTGTACTTATTATGTACATATTGTATGCACTATTATGATGATTATGTAGTTACATCGTAGTTAATATAAACAGGCAGAGCTTGTTCAGACAGGTGACTTTGAAGGGCTCCACCTCCGTAATCCATCAGGGGACTGATAATATCTAAGCTCTCTGCCATTGTCAAGACAAGTCTCAGTTGGATTCCTCGGACAGAGACCCAAAATGATGTGTCTGTGCACTCAATACAATTATGCTCAACATTAATTGACTCCCCTGACTCCTGTATCTGAATGTAAAGTGTTGCTGACAGTTTTTATATTTTCATCTTTCTACCTGTAAAGTTTTTATTTCTTTGACCAATTTCTTTGCTGTTTTCAGGCAGTTAACTGTAGACACATTGCCACTGTATGAGGACCATGCATACTCATGATTATGACAAAAGGACACACCGTTATGTGTACCCATGCATTTGATTGAATTTGACAAAATAAAAATGATAAACTTTTTAAATTCCGTTTTATTGTTGCAATCATCCAAGGATGACTCTTCGAACATCATTATTCACTGCGTTTACATGGATTCAAATTACTGGCTTATTTGGACTGAAATAGAATTATCCCTTTCTTGTAAACACCTTTGTTCGAATAATTGCGGTCCGACTACGATCCGATCGACACCCCGAGATAACTCGATCCAAGTCGGTTGATAATTCGGACATCGCCTGCTAGTAAACGATGACTTGGAGTATAGACTGGACTTTGCGTCTTTGCGCATGCTTGAGATCCCGCCGCCCTCCCTCCCAGGTCTTGACCTGGAAGTCGAAAAAGACGACAAGTTGTCGCTGCCGGGAGCCGGCCCGGCAGAAACAAACAAACAACTCGAGCCAATAGCGCCAATAGCGCCGTTTGCATTTGCCTATTGTCATCATGCACGAAATGTAGAGGGGACGTAGCCTCACCTTGCTCTCCATTCGCCATCTTTTTCGAAATGTTGATGTTGTTGTAGTAGGTTGAGGTGAAGAGGTCAAGCGGAAAGGGCTTTATTACCACTAGTTGTAATGAAAACAGCGCCACCTATCCTACTGGATATGACATGCTTTCGGCCAGTGATTTGGTTTATTCACTGCCATATATATTCGGATAATAGCAGTTGCCCCAAAAATTCGCATTATCCGAATAAAGCTAGATTCGAATTGATACCATCATGAAAACGCAGTGAATGTCACAGCATTGTTGAGGCATGGAACTGAAGGCTGCACATGGACAATAAAGTTGAAGGTGTTCAGAATCTTCATGGTACCTTACCTCTTGCAACAGTAGAGATGTACTTCACATTTCTGTGAACAAGGTCAAGGTTGCTGGTATCAAATTTGACACTTGCTGTCACAGTGAATTTATCTTTCAGCATATCCTCAACTGACTTCCAGAGAGCATCAACTTTGTCCCATGTGTTTGAATCAAATCCCCCCCCAATCAGAGCCACATGGCTCCATCCAAAGAATTCTATTGTCTTGACTAAGACTTCTGCACTTCTTTTCAGGGGGGGAACCACTTTGACGTATGAGTCATAAATGATACCATTTTCTACTTTAGAAGATTGACCAACAAACCCAAACATTGGGATGTTCCATTTTGATGCAATAAGACCAGTTACCTGTATAGAAAAGGAATAAAAATGAATAACAAAACACCCAAACACCTACCACACTAAAACATGCATATTCTAGCATGCTAAATCTACAGAATTTATTTTGAGAAATTCTGTATAAAAGCATTCAACGTCACATAAAAAAGGTGGTGCCTCCCATAATTACCAGAAGCAACAAAGCCAACAAAAAGCAATAATGATATTACACATTACATATGACCAACTATTTAACAAATATTCAAATGCAAGGTCTCCCCTACTCTTAACACTTAACATTTATTTTTCTAACGTCTATTGCAAATTACCCCCATAATTTTGCAGTTCAGACTTTTCTAAACTGAAACCCAGTGGCAGAGATTTGCGCAATAGCAAATGGACAAAAATGTTTGTGCACCAGCTCATGGTCCAAAACTGCTTGCATACTGCCTACAGAAGTATTTATATTCTTCATGTACTTTAACACAACAGTATGTTGGCACAGCTGCAGTACCTACTAACAGTAAGCAGTTCAAGTATGTATTCTGGTTCACAATGTATAGGTCAATGTATGGGCTAATGTTCCCAATGGGAAGAAAAATGAAATAAAAGTGTTGATGTGACCAATAGAGGAGCAATCTGACAATGTTTATGAATCTCCACAGTGGTATTGTGTGCATACTGCAGAGATACTTATTCAAACAAAAGTAATGATCACTTTACAAATATGTATGAATCCAGTATATTAACAACAACACATTACTATTACATATACAGAAAAATGTAAACTTATTAAATACATAAGATTTTCAGCCTACCTCAGCTGCCTCTGGACAAGCGGGACCAAAGACTGCTGACACGTTTTCTCTCCAGACCTGTTGAATGAATGCTCCCAAGGATGTCTTGGCATCACAATCAGAGTCCACATATGTAAATTTCAGTGTGTAGTTTCCTAAGAAGGATGGGTTGGTGTTTATCTTCTCCACAGCTATCTGGATGGCAGATCCTAGTCGGAGGGCACTAAAGGGAAAAGACAGGTTCCAGGGGGCTTGGAAGCCTATCAGTAGCCTGTTTGAATTTGTCCAATTCCTGTTATTAATTGGAACTGAGCCTGCAGCAATCTGCATTGTGAGGAAAAGCAGTGATAAAACTGTAAGAGCGTTAGAAGACATCCCTGACATCTTCCAAGATATCACCAGGTAGGCACATCCTCTGCTTTTATACTGCAAGAAGCTTAAATACTTATTCCCTCGATAATGGTTGAGATCAGTGGGAGAAGGAGGGGAGAAACCATAATTGTATGGAGAATGCACTTTGCGCTTGAAAACATTATGTCTCTTAGGCAATTATATTGGATGCCCCTGGAAGCGTCCAGTGTACCTGGAACTGTATTGTTCACAATAGGGAGGAAAATGCTATAGTTTTATTGTACTTTTCCTTGAAGCAGTGTTTCAGAGCAGAACAAATTAGCGAGTACAATGTATGCCACAAGGAAAATGTTTATGCATTTGCGTAAATGTGTAAATTTGACTATTTTATAGGTTCTACATGTCTTTCCTGTGTATGTATTTTATAATGTAATTGTTCTGAAAATACCTGACATTCCTACCCCATTACACAATGATAGAAAATTGTTGCCCACTTTCATAAGAGGATTTTCATAAGAGGATTTACAACTTTAGCCATATATCTGTAAACTTATAAACATAATGATAGTTCATAGTAATTGATTATCTCAGAGTACAACTATCTGCCTCACTGCACAAATACTGATAGCAATGTGTTCATTGAGCAGACTCTTATCCAAACCAAAAAACTGAAAATAAATCTTCAAGCTGTGGACCAATAATATAATTGAGCTAATAGCAATCTAACATGCAGACACACATTTAGCTTCTGAGTAAAAATGCCATGTCAACAAATAAAGGTGTTGTAAACCGTAAGGTTATATAATTAACCTGGTGACCAAACGTAGGTGTTGATGAGGAAGATGATGCAATACTGCTAAGGGCCACACTTACCTCTGCTGAAGTTCAATGTGCAAACAATCTTTAAGTGGCTGAAAGGCTATGCTGGTTAGTCAGGACTGGGTCATTCTCCAGGGATCCCCAATCTGCAGAAATTTCAAAAACAATGAAAACTGGTATAACCATAAGTGGAAAAGTCAGTCAAGTTTTGTGTCTGACTAATCTTGTCTCTATTTAAATGGCACTTGCATTCACGCATATCTGACCTGGTTTGCTCCCCGAAGCACAACCACGCATTCAACCTTGCCTTGTTTGCTAGTTAATGTAATCCCATCCATGCAAACTACTAATTTATTTATAGCAGAAATTATCCACCCAGGAACAAAACAAAGGTTTTTCTCTATGCAATGTCATGGTTGTGTGGAGAAGTTATACTCACTTCTAAACAAATTTACAGGCCCACAATGTGTATGGAAGTTGTTTAACTTGAAAGGCATTCAGTTACCAAAGTCCAAAAGCACAATATATTCAATCACTTTAAATCACATTGTAAGATCGTATAATAACCCTTCTTAGGATAAAATCAAGGGATTTATAGAGGTACAGTTATCTTCTGGTAGTGAGGCCATGCAAGTCGTATTGAAACATCCCTACATGTATTACTGATGTTATAATATGTAAGTTAAAAGCTTGGCCTCACTATGCATACTGTTGCAATCCATAGAAAATGTATGAAGATGTAGTTTATTTATGGTTCTGAAGGATCCATACAATATATTTTAAATTCAAACTACACTACATTTTGAATTACACTGTGTATTGTTTTTAACAGCCTGGACGATGTTGGCAAAGATTGTGTCCAAGGTTCAAAGTTTACCTGTGGGCTGTGGCCTTTTACTTCATTACTCTCCCACTGTCACTGAGCAAAGCTTGGGTAGTCCTACACACCTATTGTCAGCACACACCTGCAGAGCAGTGAGTGACTTCTCAGAAGTCCGACATTAATTGATATTTGAAAACTGACAGGTAAGTTTACATAGGGCAGCATCCTTTGTGACTTGTTGCAGGACAATCTAGAGCCTTGTTTATGTGTAAATCCAGCACAGTGAAATAAGTACAGATTGCAGTTATAGTCAAACAAATACACCAAACCTGATTTTTTGAAATAGAGGTAGCAACACAGATTCAGACAGCTCAGACTTGAAACTCATGTTTTATGACATATCAGCGATTATATTGGTCATAAAATAAGAAACTGTATAATTTATTGTGTTTGTGTAAACATGTATATTCAAAATGTCTTGATGTTTGGGTACAATGTTATGTTTGAATAACGGTAATTAAATAATACGTTTAACTAGCAGTATAACAGTGACTGTTCTGGTCAAACAAATGTGTTACCATAAGCTATGCGCAATGTTTTCAGTGTTTGGCACTTCAAAAACCTACAGTAATACAACTGTTGTGAGGCTTCCATTTAAAGAAACTTAATTGAAAATAGATTATATTTAATCTAGATCACTAAATTCAATGAGCTTCAGAGTGGTTGTTGAATATGTTTAAGAAGGCTCTTGTACAGTGCCTGTACAATTCCTAGCAATTCTAAAACTTGCTATAATGAAGCTAATTAAATTGAACAAATGAAATGACAATTAATGTTTATTCTAAACTTTGGTATGTTCATTCCAAATAAACAGTGATTTGACTCTAATATTTAATGTATTAATCTACATTTAAAGATTATATGGTAGAGGGACAATAGTACAGTAAGTCATGTGTTCACTATTTAGAGATCCTAAGATGTTTTTTAAACCTGTATTTGACCTTGAAGATATGACTTTTGTACTCCATTACCATTATGTTTTATCAATGCCAAGAGCCAAGAATGCCAAGAATGACCATCCTATTAACCAATAAAATAGCCATGGCCAGTTGTTTTCCATTAGAATCCATGTGTCAATCTTTACCTACAGTAAAATTAGATTTATATTTAAACGTATGTAAATACAACTGTTTAGGATTCTATTTAATGCTATAGTTTTACGCAACAGGAAAAGTAGTGTGAACAGAGACAGAAAAGTAATTAGACCAACAATGAACTTGCACCGTATGTTGATATGCCACAGTGCTGCATGTGGAAATGGGGTAAAGTCTATGAGGTTATGACAGACCACTCATGATTACCCATGAACACAAACAAACATACACACGACTTTGTACATACATTTACTATGCATCTACTAGACATTGTTGTCACTTTTCTCTAATCAGATCTGGATACTAAACAGGATGGAGTTACTTTTCCAGATTTTGTTTTCTCCTCTGCCCTCCTCGGCTATTTTTTCCTTGTTTGCCCTCGGCGCTGCAGCCCTGGTCTATTTAAACACAAGACCCAAAGCCCTGCGCCCTGCGGTGGATCTTAATTGCCAGACCATAGGAATTAAGGTGAGGAGGACCTCTCTCCTTCTCTGAAATACCTGTGTAATGAAAATATGAACAGAATAAAAAATTTCATGTTATATTTGACAATGTTTGTGTCCATATCAGTGATTTGTGTATTCATGTATGTAGGATGGATTGGAATGGATGAAGTGGATAAAGGTGCCTTTTTAGTTCCTAATATTACTAAATGACTTTGCAATATTTTACTCTCAGAATGGAGCAAGGAGGTGTGCCCTGATGGAGGATGCCAACTTGATATCATATTACTACGATGATGCCAAAACTCTATATGAAGTATTTCAGAGGGGGCTACAAGTATCAGGTGACAACAACATGGCTTACTTGACCAGAGTGGCTCATATCCTATTTATGTGACGTAGAAGTCCTTGTGTTGTCCATCAAATTGCATTACATACAATGTAATTTAACAACCTGAAATCTCCAGTTGGTCTGTTAGTTGGCAAACTTGTGTAGCACTCTTACCTGTCACATACCGTCTTACCTAATATTAAAGAGCAAAAATTATGCAATGATCTTAGTACCATAACTCAATAAAAGAACATTCCAGTGTTATCTTTGTTTTACACAGGTAATGGACCATGTCTGGGATTCAGGAAGCCAGGGCAGCCCTATGAGTGGTTGAAATACAAACAGGTACATCAATAGTTGATGTAATAAATTGCACAAGAACAAAAAAAACAAGATTCATAAGCAATAGTCCAAATTGTATATCACAAAGACCTTTAAACTTTTCCCCATGCAAAGGTGATTAACCGGGCGGAGCACTTGGGATCAGGGTTGCTTCATAGGGGCCTGAAGCCAACCCCAGACACCTTTATTGGCATCTTTGCTCAGAACAGACCAGAGGTAAGGCTTTTTTTTAGGGATGTGGCATCATAAGTCATTCATCTAACATTAGCTATTTGCATTTTTAACTAGTAAATAGTTAAGTTTGAGTATGTTTAATACGAGTCACATTGTTTCAATGAGTCAGTGCACTTTTTTTGCAGTGGATTATTAGTGAGCTGGCTTGCTACACTTATTCTATGGTGGCAGTACCTTTGTACGACACTCTGGGATCTGAAGCTCTTGAGTACATTATCAAAACAGGTAATTTTCTTCCTCTGCTATACCACTTCCTGCACCTCATTAACTATGTTAATGATGTGTCTAAGATTGTGACCTACAATCAACACACAGAGAGGTGGTTCCCCAAAGTTCTATCATAAGTCCAATCATTCTACTCTTCTTTCTCACTTAATTCGCAACACTTTGGACAACCAATACCTGCTAAGACCTTGAATACCATTTCAAATACTTGTTCAACATCTATTGGTGTGGTGTAAATTATTTATATTAACTTATTTTTACTTCATTTTGTCTACTGCTATGTACACTAACAAATGAGAACTGAAAGCATGATAAACTAATGTAAATATCAATCCATATTTAAATTCAACAACTCTGTTCTATAGTTTTTTGCCTCAGCAACCTCTACTACAACTCACTCAAATTTGGATGCTTTCAGCGGAAATCTCCACAGTGCTATGCGACAAACAAGACAAAGCTGAGACACTTTTGGAAAACTGTGAGGATGGCAACATTTCTGTGCTCAAAACCATCATCCTTATGGAATCTTTTGACCATGAATTAACTGTAAGAGGAGTTAAATGTGGCGTTGACATCTTACAACTGAAGGATATTGAGGTAGGCCCCTGTAGAAGAATTACCTGATTGAGCCTGTTATTAGTTCTGTTTATTTTGTGTGATTAAAAGATAAATTATGTAAAAGATAAATGCATGCAGTAATTATAATCCTGTTTGTTTTGTAAAAGTAAATGCTACAGAGGCTTGATCAGAAAAATTAAATTCAAATTGGAGTGTGTAGGTTTTTGTATGAAAGATGTTGTTGGAGGAAGCCAGATTTATGGTGGCCCTGAACCTGCAAAACACACCCACAAATATGAGTACATACCCAAATGAAAACACTCCCCCAAATAGGATGTCTTGCTCACCTTCCCCGAATACAAAGACACACTCCCCCAAATGGGAAACGACATTACATGAACTCAAAACGACATTACAATAGATGCGTTCGACTTCATACAGCGCCGGCGTCGCCTGCAGCCCGGCTGAATTGAAGCAGCCAATAGGTGCGTTCGACATGACCCGACTTCATGCGGCGCTGCAGCCGGCTCCAGGCGGCTGACTTGAAAAAGTGTATTCTAGTTAGACTTTTTGTCCGATTTGAGACGGCGCCAAAGATACGTCTCTGTGACGTCGCCATCAAAGTACCGTGAGATCGATACGAGAACTGCCGGCTGTGTAGCCGAGCGCATTTTCTCAAGAGCAACCGCACGGGTTCAAGTGACGACAAGCTATTTTATGATTGGCCAGACTCACACACTACAACTTTGACGCGTGTTTTGTAATATTCGGACACCTTCAGTTTCGACATGGGCAGCGCTAGGGAGGGGCTAGCAGGTGCTTCAGCACCCTCAAGAAAGACCAAAGCATTTTAGTCAGCCTCTTCACTAACGGAAAGACCAAGTTTAATTATAAATAAAGTAAAGTAAGCAAACGGCGCTTGATCGGCCATGACGCAGCAAACCACGAGAAGCTGGAATGTCCGACTTCACAGAGCCGTTTTCAACTCCTCCCCGACTGCAAGCGGCTACTCTCGCCGGTCTTTTCATGCAGCCGCTGTCCATGTCGAACACACCTATCTAATGGTTTTCTCAGCTTCAAGGCAGCCGGCTGTCGGCACAGCGTGTCCACTGCAGCGACGCGAATCGCTTGCCATCGCTCGCCTTCCCACAGTTCATCACGCTCGGGGGCGTGACACATGAATGTAGAATGTAGTTCCCTAAAATCACTGTTGTAGCTAGTTGTCATGGCCAAGTGTGCAGACTTGGGTTTACGTAGTTGCAACATCGATCAAAATACAACTAGTATACAAAATACAAAACTGCTTAATAGACATACACGTTGACATGTGTAAAAAACGTTTTACTATATTCCTCAGTCTCTGCTAATCTGTTGATAGGCCTACGATAGTGAGTTCCAGCCGGGCTAGCTACCTAGCTAGTTACTACACAACTAAGTTACAGTACGTAATGTCACTAGACTGAATTAGAAAGTACAAGCACCAACAACTTCAGCAACCTTGCGCCATGCATCGTTTTTTAAATTATTAACATCTCTGTACAAATACAGCTATGTATCGTACAGGACTGGATAAGCAGCCAAAAAACCGATTAGTTTCTCCTCCACCTAGAAAGCCAGAAATGTTTACCATGGTCGCTACGTTACGAGAAAGAAGAAAACACTCCGATTGGCCATCGCTAGCGAAAATTGCTCCTCATTAGCATAAAGTTGAGAACATCTCAACTCGTATCGCTTGAATCGCGTCGCTACCCACAATGCACCACGCAAGCGATTCGCCTGGCTCCATAGAAAATAAATCGCGTCGCTGGTGCATTGTGGGTAGCGACGCGACGCAACAGAGTTGAGATTTTCTCAACTTTATGCAAATGAGGAGCGATTTTCGCTAGCGATGGCCAATCTGAGTTTTTTTTGTTTCTCGTAACGTAGCAACCATGTTAAACATTTCTAGCTTTCTAGGTTTCACTTTCAAGGTGGAGGAGAAACGAATCGTTTGTGTGGCTGCTTTGCCCAGTCCTGTACGATACATAGCTGTATTTGTACAGAGATGTTAATAATAAAAAACCTATGCATGGTGCAAGGTTGCTGAAGTTGTTGGTGGTTGTACTTTCTAATTCAGTCTTGTGACATTACGTAACTTCAATCTGTAGTAACTAGCTAGGTAGCTAGCCCGGCTGGAACTCACTATCGGTATCGTATTGACAGATTAGCAGAGACTGAGGAATATAGTAAAACGTTTTTTACACATGTCAACGTGTGTGTCTATTAAGCACTTTTGTATTTTGTATAGAAGTTATATTTTGATCGATGTTGCAACTACGTTAACCCAAGTCTGCACACTTGGCCATGACAACTACAACAGTTACTTTAGAGAACTACATTCTACATTAATCTGTTTGAAACGCCCCCGAGCGTGGTCAACTGTGGGAAGGCGAGCAATGGCAAGCGATTCGCGTCGCTGCAGTGGACACGCACTCACAACTAACAGAAAATAAGAAATTGATTGACTGATTAAAGTGCACCAGGACAGTTGTTTGGCTATCGAAGCATGTAGCAATAGCCTACTAATGCAAAAGTATAAATTGCGTGTTAAACGTAAAATCGACAATATCCTGGTCCACGTAACTCTGTCATTGTCATGAAATTGAGCGTTTTGGTTGGAAGAAAATAAGAACAATTAGTTAGTCACGCAATTGCACCAATTAGCCTACTCTTTATATTAATCAGGGACATTGCGATAAAATAATCTTAGATATATCTAAGCATAGGGGCCTATATGCTGTTAACGTTTCACAACATTAAAATAAGTATGCACACGCTAAAAACGCATTGAAGGAAGCAGAACTTTTCAGAAGAAAAACTAATCGTCCACGACAGAAGTACAAAATGCCATAATGACTGTTACCTGGATCAGGATAATCGATTTTTACTTTTAAAACACAATTTAAACTTTTGCGTAAGTAGCATACTTGCTACCGTAGAGGTGAGCAAGTCATCCTATTTTTGGGGGGAGTGTTTTCATTTGGGGGATGTCGGCCTACTCATATTAGTGGGTGTGTGTTGCACTTAGGGCCACCGTACAGATACGACTGTTCTTGCCTGCAAGCTTGTGTTAAACTTGATCGAGCCTCAGAACTCTTAGTCACTTGTTACTTGGTAGTATAAGAGACACATACCAGGGAAGCACTTCAACACCACCAAAGATTTTGGATCTCCAGATCACTGTAATTTTGTGAAGTACTTTCCCTTTATTCATGTATGGGTTAATGAATTCCCTTTATTTATGTATGTGGTTCTGTGGTTCAACAATGATCTTATACTCATACAAAACATATATACAATTTTTTTTATCAGGCCCTGGGAAAAGACAATCTACAAAAGCCAGTTGTAAGTCAACCTTTTAAAAGTAATTTACCATATAATTCCAATGTCAAATTGGCCATACTTCTCCAAGGAAATTTGAGCAAAAACACAACCTTTTTATCAATACAAACATTATCCTCCAATCCAGACAATGAATACGATTAGTTCAATCATGTGTATGCATTTAATAATGTTTTTCTTCTCCCTTCAGTTACCAAAGCCAGAGGATATCAGTATAATATGTTTCACCAGCGGCACTACAGGTTTTTATTGTTTGTTTTTTGTAATTGTTTACAAAAAACATACATGCGTGTATTTATGTTACATGAATGTGAATTATATCATGTGAGCAATGATCATTTTTAATGCAGGCAACCCAAAAGGAGCAATGCTAACCCATGAGAATGTGATTGCTGATGCAGCCGGTGTGCTGAAAAGTTTTGAGGTATGTATGAAACAGATTATACACCAGTGTCACCCACACACCAGTGACATTTGTCCTACACAGATGTTTCATGTTCTGTTTTGTGAATGTGATAGCAAGTGGCGTCTTGTGGCCCATTTTTCTTTACAGAGCTCTTTTTCTCCTAATCCTCATGATGTCAGCATCTCATTCCTGCCTCTTGCACACATGTTTGAGAGGGTCGTTCAGGTGAGAGCTGGAAGTCAAAACATTGGACTAGTAGTTAGTAGTGGTATTAGTAGTTTTTCCTCAACCTAATCTGTCAACAATGTTATAAACGTTGTGCAACAGACTGTGATGTATGGTGCTGGAGCCAAGGTAGGCTTTTTCCAAGGTGATATAAGATTCCTCCCAGATGATATGAAAACGCTACGGCCAACCATTTTCCCTGTAGTGCCTCGACTTCTTAACCGGGTCTATGACAAGGTGAGGAAGCAGTCTTGTCAAAAACAAAGAAAGATTGTTAAAGAAAGATCATTAACAAATTGTAACTGCTCCTTTGAATATCTTTCGACTGTAGGTACAAAGTGGAGCACAGACTCCCTTCAAGAAATGGTTGTTGAATTTTGCAGTCAACAGGAAGCATGCTGAAGTTATGGAGGGTATCATTCGAAATGACAGCATTTGGGACAAGTTAATCTTTCACAAAGTTCAGGTAGATTTCATTCTTCTTGTATACTCATACTTTAATTATGGGAAAATTAAACATTTCCAAATGTTTCAATTTTTTTTCCAAAAAGCAAGAGAAAAACATAATGTAACACTACCAACAGTTTTACAGAAAATCTGAAAGCAAGAGTACATAGTCAGTAAAACATTTTAAATCCTTTAGAATTACTGTCTCCCTAGGAATCATTTGGCGGACGAGTGCGTGTGATGGTGACAGGAGCAGCGCCCATTTCTCACTCCGTCCTTAACTTCCTTAGGGCGTCTCTTGGCTGTCAGGTAACTAAAGTCTCAAATTAGTCATACACTTAAGCTGACATTTTCACATGCACATTTTAAATAGATTTGGAAGAGATATGGAATTTGGCATGCTATATTCTTTATCTTAAGTTGAAACATCATACAGTGGCATGTTTATTTGTCCTGTTACTATAAAGAAAACATCTCAGTTTTTGTCAGGGAAAGTACCTTAGTGTTTTCCAGAGAGAGCAGAGATTGCATCACTTCCCTGCGGTATTAATCTCTGGGTTACCCTGACAACTTGGTCCCACTGACCTCCCTGAGCTGTCTGCTTCTAGATTTTTGAGGCATATGGCCAGACAGAGTGCACTGCAGCCTGCAGCTTTACCATGCCAGGGGATGCCACATCTGGTCAGTCACCCATGGAAAAAATAACATTATCTTATTTTGTTTAATATTTTTTACAAATATGTTTTGGAGGAAATTAAACAACATATCAGATCCATGGTTCACAGAAACATAAATATAGGTCACTACTAATAGGAACACAAATGGTTGTTTGTTATGTATGGAGGAACTTTCTAAGAAGGTAAATGTTCATGCAGGGCATGTCGGTGTACCTGTTCCTTGCAACATTGTAAAACTGGTTGATGTTGAGGAGATGAACTACTTTTCTTCAAATGGTGAAGGCGAGGTAAGGTGACCTGTCTATTACACCCAAGCCACCTGCTGGAGCAAGACATTTTTTATGAAAAAGTGTAAATGTTTGTTTGATTTGCCCTTAAAGAAGATATTCATAAATACTTTTTCACATTATCACCACTCTTAAGAAATGTTTTACAAAACACATTCTCACCAATTATTCAGGTCTGCATAAAAGGTAAAAACGTGTTCAAAGGCTATCTGAAAGATCCAGAAAAGACAGCAGAAGCCTTGGATGAAGATGGTTGGCTACACACTGGAGATATTGGCAAATGGTTGCCGGTAAGTCTGGTTAAATTAACTTTTTTATTCAACTTTATTTCAAACTTTTTTGTTTGTTTAAACAATTCAAGACTTATTTCCAGTATTATTTTACAAGACAATTTCCATGATTGAATGGGACTGCAGCTTATTTTCATATGACTAGAGTGGGTCATAGGCTTGATTAATTACATATTTCTTTAGTACAGGACTTGCATTGCACAGGCAAATAATGTATTGCTGTTTGCAGTGGTAAAATGTAATTTTATGAAAAACTACACTGTTCAAGAGTTAAGGCCATGATCCCAACATAAGTACTACGTGAATGTAATCTGCTTAGACCGTAGTGTGCATGTACTAGTATTTGACTGTTGGTATTGCAACATAAATAACAGAACTGCGAAAATTAAATTCCATTAACCTTACATTGAGTGCATATACATTCAAACTTATAGAAAGTCTTATAGGCATGGTACGCTTGTTAAGCCAATCGCAGATGTCAGAGAGCAGTTCTGGACAAGCACAAAAATCATTAGTCAATTTGCACTGACTGCACGGTAGGCGCAACATGGGATGTGTTAATTATGTTAGGGAGCAAGAAAGCGTCAGAAAGTGAAACTGGACATAATTTTGAGTACAATGCATGACCATTGTGTGTTGGGGGACGGGGACAATGTGTGTTGTGTGTGAGGAAGAGACAGAGAGACAGAGAGAGAGGCAGAAAGAGAGGCAGAAAGAGAGGCAGAAAAAAAAGAAAGATAGTTGATCAACTACGTCTTAATTAATGCCTTTTAATTTCTCCAGGGGACATTTTCTGAACAGGTTACCTGGTCCATTAGAGACCTGTGTAAGCTTGCTCTTTGGTGTCAGTAATTACATACACACATATAAACTAACTCTCTCTCACACACACACACACACTCTCATTTTAACAGAGTGGAGTTTTGAAGATCATTGACCGCAAGAAGAATATCTTTAAGCTGGCACAAGGAGAGTATATTGCCCCGGAAAAGATTGAGAATGTATACATTCGCAGTGCACCTGTGGCCCAACTGTTTGTACATGGAGACAGTCTACAGGTACTGTATACACACACACACACACACACACACACACACACACACACACACACACACACACACACACACACACACACAACTTACGTCTGCTTTTCTAGTCTAGTTTAGTAGCCATTGTAGTCCCTGATGTGGAGGTCCTGCCTGTCTTCACTCAAACACTGGGAGTAAAAGGATCTTTTGAGGAGCTGTGCAAAAGCTCTGTGAGTGATTGTTCTTACCCGTGTGTCACACATTCTACTTCTGTAGCTACCTTTTATAGTAGTGTATAGTTGCTTACAATTTTCCATTACTAAGACGAAGAAATTATGACTTATTTAAGTAGAAACAGCACAATATATGTGCATATACTTTTAAACACTGCATTGCATAGAACAAAATAACCAGATTAGTTAAATCTGTTATACAATAACACATATGTATTGTTTATGTATATAAACAAAATGTATGTTTATTTATATATAAAATACCGCTATAAACATTTGTTTTAACAAATGTGCCATAGAATGCTCAACAATGCATTTGTACTTCAGTACTGAACCTTTTCTTTTCTGCACAGGAAGTCAAAAAGGCTATTCTCACAGACATGGTTAGATTAGGCAGAGAAGCTGGGCTGAAGTCCTTTGAACAGGTGAGTGATCACAACAAAGTAGTCCTCACGTGGCCATAGCAAAAAGGGGTGATAATCCACCTACAGCACTATTTTATGGTCGTTCCCCTCGTTCAAAACTACTTCTGTCCAGCAACGTTGTGGTTTACTTCTCACAACACTGCTGCAGAAGGCGAGTGTTTTCTGTCCGGGTCTCTAAATTCTGATCATTTAAATTGTGTGCTGCTTGCACAGACAAATATAAATGATGACCCTTGTCTAAAAAGAACAACACCACAAAGTAAAACAGATGTTTAAGATATTTTGCAGAATTCTGTGACTTAGGGTCAATCTGAAAACATGTCATGTTTAAAATTTAAGTAAAGACTGTCTCTAACACCTGTTGTGTTTCTCTGTTGTAAAGGTGAAGGACCTACACCTCCATTCTGAGCTTTTCACCATTGAGAATGGCCTACTCACTCCAACGCTGAAGGCCAAGAGGGCGGAACTTAAGTCTTTCTTCCAATCACAAATTGACATGCTTTATGCCAAGATTCAATTACAGGCTTGAAAGGGCAGAGTACAAGCGTAACCAACTTTGCTTCCAGTGAACATTTGACCTTTCCACCTAAGAACCTTTCACTATCCCATATGTATAGATAAATGATTAATCTAGTACATTGCCTTCACAAGCAGGAGCCCAATTGAATGGTGGACTCCTTAATACAACAAATTAAAAAAACATCCAGAATCTTCATTCGATTATTCACCCGAGTGTGAATACATATTGCAAAACATTGGAAGTGTGAGGCTGCTTCCCAAAATGGTAGTTTCACTGGAAAATGTGATAAACAGCATGAACATTATTTTTTTTAATGGTGAAATGAATTGTAACCAATGCAAAACAAATCTGAAGAATTTGTTTAATTTCTATTAAATTCAAACTTTGAGGGTAACGGTTTTACAAAAATAAAATAAATGTTTTAAATGAAAGCATTTTCTTTTGTACTTTGAAGACAAATTGCATGACAAAGCCCTAGGTTAATCTGGGCTGGAGGCATTGCATAATCAGCATTAAAGGACATAAACAAAAATAAAAAGTTCCAGATTCAAGAGATCTCGTAAACAAAGTTGCAAATTAGCTTTGTGTTGTTACTCATACAACTTAAGACTTATTTTTAAGTTCTTTCTGACAGGGATCAAACTATATTCTTGAAGGTATGACAGTGTTATCTGCAGATTGTCCCATTGTAAAATGTAGTTGTAGTGCTTGCTAAAATGTGTTTAGGTCAATAATTTAAGAAAATTCAATTTGGTTCAAACCTGATGCGTGTTCAATTCCAATTTGAAAAGCAACCAAATTCCTTACGCAAGTAGGATCTGAATACAAATGACAGATATAGACACACTGATCTGTTCATGTTGAGATGCCACCAAGCCACAAAACTGTTATTTGTGATATCATCACACCTTGCTTGCTTTTATTCTATCCAGACACCAGGTGATTCATCCTGATACCCATTTCAGTATTTGGGGGATTTCTAAAGAAAAAGCATTTAGTCAAATTGTTCAAATTAGCATTGCTAAATCCTGTCTACTTTAGATATCTAAAGAAGATTTAAGGGAATCAACAGGGTTGGTTTAGTCTACCTAGTAAAGCAAACAAAAATGTTGACCTATCCCTTTAATAGCAGAGGAGGCCACACCCAGAAGACAAAACACCATCTGCCTCTTTTCTCCAGGGGTTTAAAAGCTCACATGCTCCACGTTCAGACTGCAATACATTAATTCACTTTCTTTTCTTCGCTAGTGGTTTCAGTGGTTGCCGTATCGTAATGGCACTTCTCAACACATCTCCGTGGAAACCATCCCCTCATGCGAGCTCCAGCTAGAGGGTCATTTAAAAACTGGACATTAGGAATGTGACAAACATGAGATTATTTTTATTTTTTTACAAATGCACAGTACATTTCCCATCAATTTAAAATGGATGTTAATCATCAGTTATGTTTTAATTTTTGAACCCTCCACTGCTACAAGTTTAAGCGAGGAAGCTCTTTGGTGAACTTAATAGCTCATACTTTAACCCTACCTTTTGTTTGCTTCTCGTCCAGGACTTTATCTCCGTACATCCACCATCTACAGAAAAACAGAACATTTGAGTGATCAGAATCTGTACTAAGAAATGACACATAACTACGTTCAGTTAAATACCACTTATCAAGGTAAAAAATGAATAAAAAGACCCCGATGTGACCTGTGCAACTAAACAAATCCTGTGTACATGAAAAACTTTTCAGGTGAGCACGAGAAACTGTGCACGCATTACGCCAGGGACACACAGGTTGCAAAGCACTGCAAAGCACTGCAAAGCACTGCGAAGCACCGTGATTAGTTTGTACTCTGCAGCGATCGTTTTGGCAGCTCGTCAACATTTTTTGCGAGTCACTTGATAAAATACACTATAATTTATGTATTTGGATAAACAAACATGTTATTAAGATTTTACTATGTTAGCTGTAGGCTTTAGCCTATCACTTAATACCCAAATTCATTAAGCTGGTAACAAACGGCCAACCATGTGTTTAGCCCAATAAAAACTATAGGCTATCTGATCAATTCTTAACATTTTTATAAAAAACTCTGATTGATGATTGCGTTGGCTGTCCAGCCAACAGTCAGTTATTTCTAAACAGTAAACTGTGTTTATTTAACAAAGAGCGAGATAGACAAGCTGGCATACACTCAAGCAGAAGAGACACCAAAACCTTAGGCTTACATCATAAACCAGCTGAGACATTTTGGAAGATTGACGACCCAAAGTTTATCATTGAAGTTGAGAAGTAGCCTAGGCCTACATGGAGTTATATGACCCACAGCCCGTATTTTACAAAGACTACGGCAAAAAAAGACAAATGTTGCCACATTATGTTGGGATGCTGTTGCGACAGCTGTTGGAATAATAAGTTGCCTAAATATAGCCTATGCCATGTTAATCTACCATGTCAGCTTTAAATGTGAAAAAGGAAAGCTCAGAGGAGGTGAAAGGTTTAAAAGGCAACTGCATTTGCTTATTAAGCATATATTTTCAGTGTACCAACATTTCCTTTGTGTATTTGCAATTCAAATGCGAACCTCAAATGGTTCTCATGACCCAACCACAATTTCAACCTTCTACGTAGCTCCCTCTGTTTCTATTGTTTGCATTCATATTTTACGATTACTGCATCTCGCTCACCTATCAACTGACTTGCCAAAATGCTTCCAATCACGCATGGCCTACAGTTTAAGCATGAAAGAGCACATTGTGTCAAAACTTACTTGGTTCCCCGGGTTGCAAGAATGGTCTCCCCCTTGCTGAGGGGGATCCGGGGCTCCTCTGTACATGGAGTCCTAAAGAAGGTGTTGATCCCCTTGCTCAGTGGGCAACAGGCCCCATTGTAGTCCTCCACTACCCTGTACTGGACCTGCTGGCCAAGGCACAACCAAAGCAACATTATTCTACCAACACCACGCGCTATCATCATACTCAACTGGCTTAGGGCTTAAATATAAACAAGACCGTCAAAAGAGGCTAAATTAGAAAAAGACACAACAAATATTTTTCACACTGTGGTGCAATGCTACCCTCTGCTGGTAAAACAACAATGACAGCTACTTACACTTCTCACCCTCTTATCAGCTTTCTGCTTCAGTTGCTCGATCTGCCAAAATGTATGAATGGTAAAGGATCGTCTTAAATAGCCTGAATACAGCAAAAGCAGCATTTAAATCAATCTGTCAAATTTATGGACAATTCAACTGTTATTGTTGGTCTCTTATTTGGGATATGTACTGTTAAGGTGTGCTGGTGACACTTCTTGTGGACGGGCCAGTCGATACCGTCGCCCTCAGGCATCCCTGACCAGGTGAACACCTGTCTGAAGTTCTCCCAGCGGCTCCCGAGGTCATAGGGAAAGATGAACTCCTCTCCGGTTTGGTAGTATTGGATTCGGTCTTTGGCCTGGGAGTAAAGGGTAAATATACAAAGAGACAAACAAGTTAGAAGATTAAAGAGTTGGTTTCAAAATAATATGAAGGAGAGCGGGGTAGGTATGTGTGTTTATAAGTCTGTCTAATGGCGATTTTGTGATGTTGTGACAAAATGCCTTGTGATTGTGCTGCAAAGCAATTTTCCTATGGGGACAATTAAGTATCTACCTGTATTGTCCTGTACTGTACTGTACCATCATGCTATGCAGGGGCTACTCAAATAACACAGTCTAGATCATAGCATTCTATTTGATTACCTTGAACTACCACTTAAAATACCTGCTATGTTTGTTTATAAACTCCTTAAAATCAAAAATTAACCTTAAACATCAAATTTAAGTATTTTTCAAGGACTTTCCTAGCCCAATTCCCTCAAATTCAAGAATCTAACACAACATAGTTTGATACATAGATCGAGGCCAACACTGATCATTTTTACAACGAAAAGTAGCACGTTTTACCCTTAAATGACCCATGTCTACTTATATCCATTATCAAAAACATTCAAAGCCTTGTTTTAATTCAATTTTTATCAAAAACCTTTAAGGATTTCAAGGACTGTTGGGAACCCTGGATAGGCCAGTATTAGTCAGTTTCAACATTCAAGAATGTATCATCTAAAACAGCTGGTATTCTTCAGGTAACTAAATGAAGAAAGCCAATGACGGAAATCACCTTTTCCTCAATCCAGGCCTCGATCGAGGTCTTGTTTCGAACGATGACTTTTATCTGTAGAAAAAAGTGAAAGGAGAGGAGAGTAGTTTTAATAGTTTTTATCTTGTTTAGATATAAACTGCAGAACTCACACAGCAAGTTACACATTTACATTTATGCATTTAGCAGACGCTTTTATCCAAAGCGACTTCCAAGAGAGAGCTTTACAAAGGAGCATAGGTCACTGATTATAACAACGAGGTAGCCCCTAACATTGCAAGCAGCTAAAACATGAAGCATTCATTGTGAAAAACCAAATAAGTGCCAAAAGGAAGTACCATATAAGAGCATGCAGTTAAACAAGTTACAAGTAGACAAGTGAATATCCAGTACGCTTCAGAGAAGAAAAACATATTTGAGTTGAGTAGTTACCACTCACATGAGTAGTAAAGCAAAGATAGTTAAATGCACAATAAGCTCATTGCAATTTTTTGATGGAGGACTGTTATGCAGGGATGCAAACACATGTATGGTCAAAAAAGAGAGAAGTAATTTCAGCCCTCGCCCTGCAGCAAATATCCATATCCTTACTTTGCCACCAACCCCCTGACATCCCTGGCCCACCCCTACATGCACATTGAGTAAAATGACATTCTGAAGATCAAAATACACCAACACTTATTTGGAATATTCCATTTCATTTTTTATTCCGAAAACATAAACTCTTATTAAACTATCTAGCACTTCTTCTGGTTTTACTCCTTCCTCTTCTTCCTGGCCACCTAAGGGCACTAAATGTTGATGATCCAAGCCAACTCCTTCAGCTGAGTAGCCTGGGAATGGCCCTTCACCACAGGATCAATGGAGGACAAGGCCTGTAGGGTCTTACTTTTGAGAGGTAGTTTATTCTACTTGCCACAAGCTGTGTATGGTCACCTTCCCAATAAAATCCATGACAGTAGGCGTTTTCTTTAAGACAGCAAGGGAAACTCGGCTTCCCCTAAAATGTCAAAAAAATGTATGGTCAAAAATTTCTTATTGTGTTAACATTTTGAATGTGTTAGAACACATTCATCTCGAAGACGAGTTCGTTCAGAATCAGATACATTATAGTAGCAGGTCGACTGACTCGATTTCCCATAGCGTCACAGTGCATTTCTCTGTTGAAGCCCAGCATCCAGGGACTTGAATGGGGCTGCTCTGAACCGTTTTTTTGGTGCTTCAAAACTATACGGTCACTGGATAAATGCTGCAATTATCTCCCGGAAATAAGTTTCTGCATTTCGGGATGTCTGGATTTTGTACTATAAAAAGTCGCCGAAGCTATTCGAGCTCAGTCCTATTAGCGGATTTTGCAAGTGTAGTCAAAAGACAAACTGCTGCAAACTATTTCTTGGTATTTGTTGACGAAATTGCTAGCCATTGCTAGCCAAATTGATGAGCCTGCGTTGTTGCCAATGACACACACGACCTGCGTGGCCCACAAAGGTTGCGGCCAATGTTGAGTGAGTTGTCATGGTGATTACAGTTATTACAGCTCCTGATGGAGCTTTAGATTGGACACGCACCAATAAAAACTTGCTTGTATTGCGTCTAGGTCCGGATCTGCCTATTGAGTCACCTCGCCATAGACAGTAAAAGATACGCAGCAAGAAGACACACGAGTAGGCTTGCGCACATACTGCTGATTTGCTTATTTCCTATTTACTTGTTTGGTGGAGGCAATCCAGAATTACTGTTGGTGCAATTATAATCAGACCCCCCCCTCCCCCACCCCCCCCCCCACCTTAAAAAAAACCTCTTAAGTCACCCAAACTGACGTGAAAAAAGCGGGAGGCGCCGAAAAGCGCGCCGTTTGCATCCCTGGTTATGCCAAATGTATAGAATGTACTAATAATTGCGAAATATTATAATAATTTAAAAAAAGAAAGTTTACAAATTAAATACATTCCAAGGAGTGATACAGATACACTTCCATTTTTACTATGGTATAATATTAAGTTGTTAGTTTCATAACAACCATATAGTACCCATTAACTGGGTACTATATCACACTTCACACCCAAAACATCTAAAACATTGCATACCTGTATTACGAACAACATGCCAACAGCAATGGTTGTGCCCAGTGCCAACCCTAAGGCAAAGAGAGTGGCGGCAAAGGCAGGTACACTGAATGGCATGATGGGTTGAAAACGTCTGACGGCGCTCATGTCAATCTTCACAGTGCTCCAGCCAAAAGAGATCTGCAACAGAGCACACAATTTTAATTGAACAAAAGCACACAATAACCTAATAATAATGAAAATATTTGTTAGAATAACTTATCGAATCATTCAAAAATTGACTTCCTGGTTAATAGTTCAGTTGGTTAAGGTCAAAATGGCCCATGCCCACCCAAAGATATGCTAATGCAGCGCACAAAACAAATAGTTAGGTAGACACACCTCAACATTCATCAGAGTGAAGGAGGAACAGTACCTCTGAAACAGCTGTACTGATAATAAGCCACCTAAAATGCATTTTTGAAAATAACTTCAAATATTACAGAAGGTAAAATAGTATTTATGGATTCTTTTGGAAACAATGTAAGCTGTAACTACTTTTTGCTTAGGCTACTTTTAGCTTGAGACATAATATACAAAACTGGTACACAGCCCATCCAATGTAGTCTAGCAAAACCTACTTACTCTCTCGTAAAGCTGTGTGTACATGGTCATGATGAAAATGATTGAGGCATGGGAACAGCCTAAAGGGGCTAATAACAGGAAGCTGGTGAAGTAGGCATGGTTCTGGTGACCGCAGCAGTTGTTTATCCACGGGCAGTGGTGGTCCATCTTCATCACACACCTAAGGAAAGGAGCAGGGGGAAGAGTTACGCCAGGGACACACTGGCTGCGAAGTGCCTGGAAGCGCCGCAATCGGCTACGAGCGGCTCAAGTAAGGGATAATGCCCGACGAGGTGTCCAATATCATCTGATAACGGACGATGCGGAGGCGTGAACCGTCCGACGCGCAGCGGAGGTCCGTTATCAGATGATATTGGACACCTCGAAGGGCATTATCCCGCTTATACCATGGTCACTTGCCAACGATTTTTTTTTTTTTTACAAACATTAATTTATGTTTTAAGGCGTTTTGCAATAGACATCTAACGTTTTTCAACGTTAGCCAACTCTGATATTTATAGTCCGCTCAGCTCATAGAACCAACACCGGCTTTCCTTTGGCTGAGCTATTAGCCCAAAAGCTAACGTTATGCTAGCAGGATTCAAAGCCAATAACATTGTGTACGGTTGACAAACAGTAAATATAATTTTACAGTATGTTTGACAATAAGATTTGCTAGCTAACCAGCCATGTCACTGTCCCAAAATCAATATCAAGATTTTCACGAACAATATCGGCCATATACTAGTACTACTAGGGCTACTACTGTACAGTATGGCCGCAGCCTGTGGAGCGAGTTGAATAGCAAATGGATGTGAGATGATCGCATCAAAGTTGACATTTTCAACAAGACTAGCCAGCTATCAAGCCATGTTATTGTCCCCAAATAAAATCAAGATTTTTAAGAAGAAAATAATCGGTCATGTGTAGAGTTGCTGCTACTATAGCCGCAGACTGTCTGAAGTAGATTGACTAGCGAAGTGAATAGCGAATGGGATGTGAGATGAGCGGTTACGTGCACTGACACACTACATTCAGAAAAGAAACATTTTTCAAATAGTTTAAAATAAATATTGAAGTCATTCATTGGTGTAAATACAAGTTAGCTTGTTCAAGTCTTTCACAATTGTAAATGGAGGCTTTGACTCCGTCACTGTTGTTATGGTTACTTATTTCAGATACTTTGTACGGGCTCCTGTGTAGCCAGCGGAATAATTTAGAACGGTGAAAAGACAGTTTTTCTGCAATGACGCAGTAGGTGTCCGTTATCACCCTATAATGTACACCCCTGCAGCCAATCAGAATTGAGTATTCACCCAGACCATGGTATAAAGCTGTTTACACCCGCGCCGGACACCAAGCCTTTCAGCTACTCTGAGCTTTCCTTTATGCTGACATGGTACATAAACATGGCATTGGCTAGGCCTATATCCCAGCATTGATCCTTATCTATGTTGTCCTTGTCAAATTGGTTCTGGGGGTCATACAACTCCCTATGCTTTTCAACTTCGAGAATTAATTTGATGTCCATCTCCTTGAATTTCTCGCTGATTTTAGAATTTGACTTGGGAGTTCTCTCTCGGTAGGCTGTATCTGCACGCGTGTGTGATGGGTAGGCCTAAATCGCGTGATCATTTCTTTCTCTCAAACAAACAAAACACCTACGGGCATGCTAGCGCAACAGATCAATCCGTTATTTTCATTCATTTTCATCAGGGTAACCACATGGACAGGCCGTTCGTTACCAACATTGTGTAGTTAGGTTTAATATAGTGTGAATATTGGTAAAGTACATAGGCTTCAAAGTAATATAAAAAAATCATTATAAAGTCTTTAAACAACTTTACAAATGTTCACCGTAGTGAATCTACAATTCATGTTTTTCAAAAAATCTAATCGTAACATGTTTTTTTTATTCAAATATATCAACTAATATGGTGTCTTATCATCCTGCAGCCGATTTAGCAAACGTCTTGCGAAAAAAATCGACCAGCTGCGGAAACGATCGCTGCAGATGCCAGGCAATCGCTTCGTGGCCAGTGTGATCAATCCCATTTGATAACATGGGCGCCGAAAGAAAAACGGCGGCGCGTCGCAGCAGATTGCAGCTAATTGCAGCCAGTGTGTCCCAGGCGTATCTGCTGCAATCTGCTGCGAAGCGCCGCCTTTTTCAGCTCCCAGAGTGCCGCTGCTCCAATAACGCGCACTACGCGCACTACGCGCTGTGTGTAGCGCACCAAGTCCTGAGGGGGCACCGAAAATTATCCAACTGAAAAATCATCATAGTTATAATATTTAATTGCTCAAAAAAAAATCCTAGTGACCCCGATCGGTCCCCACCACTCCCTACGTAAGGCGACACGCATCAGTTCATGTGTAACGTTGGCCACACGTACTACAACACCTTTGAAAGAAAGAAAAAAGTGTATTTTGCTCATTTGAAGTATTTTTGGAGCCGGCGTTTGTGCTTTTAGGCTTGGCGTCTTCCTGGTTGTTATGGAGATTACCCATTTGGAATCATTTGCTGACAGTTTGGTCCCCCCCAGTTCAAAAATTCCATCTGCACCCCCCACCCCCCCTCAGATCTGCAGAGAACCACCACCTCTGAAAGCACAAGTCCTGTCATTGAGAGTCAATCAGCAAGTGACAATGTAGAGGCCTGTGTGCCCCCTCCAACTGATCCTGCGCTTGTGGCCGCCACAAGCTTTAGACGCGGATCGTGTTGAAACGGTACGAATGAAGAGGTCCATTTAAAATCCCATCAGATTTTAATTTTCCAATAGGAATAGATGGCAGGGCAGCAGATGAGATGAGGGCTACACTGGTCCAACATAAACAGTAGATTGAAGAGTCATGAATGTAGCTCAGACCATGCCAAGTCCATGTTTAAATGGAGAGAACTGGACATGCGTTTACAAAAAAAATGACAAAAGATCACCAGGAACTGACATTGCTGGAGGCAAAAAAAGAAGTTTGCAAGATGTTCAAGATTGTTCAAGGAATTTGCCATTTAGAGGCTCTTCACAGTGTCTATATGAGCCAGACAATGGCAACTTCTTAAAGGAAGTGGAGCTTTTAGGCAGTTTTGATGCTATGATGGAGAACCACCTGACCAAGATAACCGATGAAAGCTCCCAAACGCATTATCTTGGACAGCAGATACAAAATAAACTGATCCAGATCGTCTCCACCAAAGTATCACAAACAATTCAGACACAGATTCTGGAAGAAAAATATTTCTCAATAATTTTTGACTGTACACCTGATATAAGCCTCATTGTGTGCATTGCTGATTTGGTGCCAAAGCCAAATATCAAGGAGTATTTCCTTGGGTATATGGTGGTTGAAACAACTGGGCTGAACCTGTTTACTGTCCTTCTAGACAAGTTGAAGGAACTTGAAGGAACATTCCGTTGGATAATTGCCGTGGACAGGCCTATGACAATGGAGCAAACATGAAGGGGAAGAAGCCTGTTCAGGCCTGACTGCTACAATGTAATTCAATGGCGTTGTTCCTTGCGCAGCTCATTCGATGAATCTTGTATTAGCAGCGCATATTTGAACATTAGCATATCCGAGAGGGAGTACAGCGCTGTACTGAGGGAGGGCCCGTCGAGCGACGGTACTTAGAGACAAACACCAGTCGAGTGATGCGTGTATGTCTTTGGGACCGGTTGCGGGCCCCGACACCCCACGGGCTGCACCCCCTATAGTTACACCCCTGCCACGTTTAAAGTCACTTAAATCCCATTTCTTCCCCATTTTGATGCTCGGTTTGAAGTTAAGCAAGTTGTCTTGGCCATGTCTACATGCCTAAATGCATTGAGTTCCTGCCATGTAATTGGCTGATTAGTTATTTGTGTTAACAAGCAATTGAACAGGCATACCTAATAAAGTGGCCGGTGAGTGTATGTGTAAATGTATATCTCTTGTTTGTGGCATTTCTGATTTATTTGGACAGGTGTAGTGATGAGCAAAATGAGTTTAATGGGAGAGAGGGGGAGAACATGCAAGAAATGGCCCAGGCTGAATTTGAACCACTGCCCCTGCAGAAAGGCCTTAGCCCATAATGGTACAAGCACTTAACCGGTTAACCACAACAGGGCTCTAGAATGCGACCAAAATTTGTACGGGTGTGACAAAAAATGTTCAGAGGTCGCACTGGTGCACCGAACCGCCTCGCATCCGCTGCCTCTCTACGAACAAAGCGTTTGTTCTCCTTTGACGGAACTCACACTCATGGTTGGATCATATCGTGGTCTAAACTAATCAAAGACAGAGATGGGGCGGGTCTTTGCCTCTGATGGCTTTGGTCCAGATAGTCCTGTAGGCCTACACTGCTCCGTGCTGTGGGATTGAAATTACTACCTGAGCACCAGAGAATCATTTACGGCAGACCTGGGCATTGTACGGCCCGCGGGCCACAACCGGCCTACAGGAGACCTAGCTGTTGGTTAGCCCTCGAAAATAAAAAACGAAAGGTTGATAGAGAATGTAGAATTTTTAACAAGACACAGACTTCTAAGAATCTGTTTACTGAGGTCAAAGTCAAAGCTGTGTTCTTAGTTTGTGGAGAACACGTCGCTGAGTTGAAGGATTATAATTTGAATCGGCACTAAGGGACTAAAGAAAAAAACGAACACGGACATAATAAGAACTTGACTGATTCAGTAGGCGCGGGCCGCTGATGGTTTGCTAGTTAAACTGCAGACCTTGATCATCACCTGTCTGCTGTCTTTCGCATATTCACCTCATACATTCAGCCAGATTTTGATGCACTTGTTCAAGCCCACTGGATTTTCTCTCACAGAACAAAATGACCTATTGCTTTTTGTATTAAGTTGATCAATTGCATATCTTTAACATACTGCAAAACAACTTTTCAGTGTTTGTGAAGATTAACTAGTTACAAATAAAATGAAACAAATGTTTTTGTTTTTACTGTTACTTCTATAGTCTTTTCCTATTTGACCTACACCTACATTTAAAATATTTGAATAAAAATGTACAGAATATCCTTATTCTTCTGATAACCAGTAGCAGCTAATCAAAATATATACTTTACTGCTTTTGGTAGAAAATGAATAGCGAGCAGAATGAAGTTCAAGTTATCATTGATGCGGCCCTCCAACACATTTCAGGTTTCTTACGTGGCCCCTTGAAAAAATTAATTGCCCTCCCCTGAGTTACGGAGCTGGGCCATGGAGCTAACCCATGGATCTGGGATTTTTATGCTAGGGAGAGTGTGGCAAGATGGTTAAGCCAAGGCCAAAAGGCCCAATTACAGGTGTTGGCCATCAGATGGGCATGTGACAGCAAGGGGAAAGAAGGCTATTAAGACTTTGAGCCATGAAATGTTAGGTCTCAGTTCAGGGAAGCACTTTTAAACAGTAGCACTTTCTATTTTGAAATGTTTTGTTTTGCTTAAAATGTTTTCGTTTCGCAGCTCAGTGAAGCACTAAAAATATAAATATTTGTATATACAGTATAATTGTGCTTCAAAAAATTTTTTTTTTTTACCTACACCTTATTCTTGTTTACGATCATTTACATAATATACATGAATGTATATGGGGCGTGATAAAAAGGTGACCTTGAAATTGTGGCAACGCAAGGAAAAATTTGGGTGCACCTAAATTTTGTGCTGGTGCACCTACAGTCATGGCCGAAATTGTTGGCACCCCAGAAATGTTTCCAGAAAATCAAGTATTTCTCACAGAAAAGTATTGCAGTAACACATGTTTTGCTATCCACATGTTTATTCCCTTTGTGTGTATTGGAACAAAACAAAAAAAGGGAGAAAAAAAGCAAATTGGACAGAATGTCACACAAAACTCTAAAAATTGGCTGGTCAAAATTATTGGCACCCTTTCAAAATTGTGGATAAATAAGATTGTTTCAAGCATGTGATGCTCCTTCAAACTCACCTGGGGCACGTAACAGGTGTGGGCAATATAAAAATCACACCTGGGAGCAGATAAAAAGGAGAGAAGTTCACTTAGCTTTGATTGTGTGTGCCACACTAAGCATGGACAACAGAAAGAGTAGAAGAGAACCGTCTGAGGACTTGAGAACCAAAATTGTGGAAAAATATTAACAATCTCAAGGTTACAAGTCCATCTCCAGAGATCTAGATGTGCCTTTGTCCACAGTGCGCAACATTATCAAGAAGTTTGCAATCCACGGCACTGTAGCTAATCTCCCTGGGCGTGGACGGAAGAGAAAAATTGATGAAAGGTTGCAACGCAGGATAGTCCGGATGGTGGATAAGCAGCCCCAAACAAGTTCCAAAGAAATTCAAGCTGTCCTGCAGGCTCAGGGAGCATCAGTGTCAGCGCGAACTATCCGTCGACATTTAAATGAAATGAAACGCTATGGCAGGAGACCCAGGAGGACCCCACTGCTGACACAGAGACATAAAAAAGCAAGACTACAGTTTGCCAAAATGTACTTGAGTAAGCCAAAATCCTTCTGGGAAAACGTCTTGTGGACCAAGATAGAGCTTTTTGGTAAAGCACATCATTCTACTGTTTACCGAAAAAAGAATGAGGCCTACAAAGAAAAGAACACAGTACCTACAGTGAAATATGGTGGAGGTTCAATTATGTTTTGGGGTTGTTTTGCTGCCTTTGGCACTGGGTGCCTTGAATGTGTGCAAGGCATCATGAAATCTGAGGATTACCAAAGGATTTTGGGTCGCACTGTACAACCCAGTGTCAGAAAGCTGGGTTTGCATCTGAGATCTTGGGTCTTCCATCAGGACAATGACCCCAAACATACATCAAAAAGCACCCAAAAATGGATAGCAACAAAGCGCTGGAGAGTTCTAAAGTGGCCAGCAATGAGTCCAGATCTAAATCCCATTGAACACCTGTGGAGAGATCTTAAAATTGCTGTTGGGAAAAGGCACCCTTCCAATAAGAGAGACCTGGAGGAGTTTGCAAAGGAAGAATGGTCCAAAATTCCGGATGAGAGGTGTAAGACGCTTATTGATGGTTATATATTTCAGTTATTTTTTCCAAAGGGTGTGCAACTAAATATTAAGTTAAGGGTGCCAAGAATTTTGACCAGCCCATTTTGGGAGTTTTGTGTGACATTATGTCCAATTTGCTTTTTTTCCTCCCTTTTTTTTGTTGTTGTTCCAATACACACAAAGGGAATAAACATGTGTATAGCAAAACGTGTTACTGCAATACTTTTCTGTGAGAAATACTTGATTTTCCGGAAACATTTCTGGGGTGCCAACAATTTCGGCCATGACTGTAAATAAAAAAGTTAGGCGCACCAGTGCAACCAAGGTTAAAAGTTAGTCTGGAGCCCTGCACCAAAGATCAATATCAGAAATATTTCATGACACGGACAACAGCAGTTCATCTGTGTTAAGAATCAGTCTTAATAATGATCACAAGAAGAAAGCATTCAATTTCAGCAGTTAAACATCAGGTGGATCACAAACAAACTAAATAGTGTCAGTCATTAGAAATCAGTCGACTCATTAGTAATCAGTTCTCCCCCAAGCGCATCACCGCAGCAGAGCATTTAAATTTAGACCATTTTAATACCAGCAGCAATATGACCTGCCCTAATTAACTTGGCTTATAGAGTATCTTCAAATTCCTTCTGCATAAAAAGTAAAGCACGTTTATTTAGAAACTTCTACAACAATTACTATGTTGATCTCTCAGAGAACACTACTATTATAATCAACGAAACACCAGAACTACCACTGACTACATTGGAAACCTACCTGTTGCACTTGCGGCAGTGGTGGGATCTTGGGGACTTGTAGCCTTGGCACAGTCTGCAGAACTGTAAATACTGGGTGTCCTGTTGTTTTTCCTGTTTGAAGTTAAACACAGTCAGACACACAACGTTGAAAACATGTTGGCTTGCATCTTAAATTAAGGAGTAGGGAGGAGAACAAGCCAGGAATTTTAATGGAGGGATAAGCTTGACAGTCATGCTCTACAGAACATGAACGGAACATCAAAAGGGTAAGGGACTACACACAATGGAAGCGAAGCCCTTACTGGTTTCCATCCCAGCGGTATGTATCCAGGGCCAACAAACATGGCGTTGAAGTAGTTGTAAAGGATGAGGACGGTCCAATTGATAAGCATGATAAAGTTGACACTGCCTCCTGTAGTGTCCAGTGGCCAATACCAGATAACTGAGTCCAATATCGCCATTGAAGAACATATGGCAATGACTGTCAGAGCTATGACTGGGCCCCAGTGACACAACCTCCGAACCTCATGGAGGTTTTCAAATGTCACTAAAGCTGACAGAAAGTTCATGGTTTAAAGTTGAGTGTTTTTTGGGTTTTGGAAAGGCGTTTGTGAGTTATTTTAATACAGCACACAGAGAACTTGGATACCGTGCTCTTTACTGCTATCTTTAAAAAGTCAACAATAACAGTAAGCATATTTTCTCCGGTCTTTTGAACACCCAGCAAACAACTGGGTCACAGAGGCTTTCCCAGTCCAAGAGGTCCTTGCATTAACAAAATGCGGCATCTTGCTCCTCTTGCACTATCCCTTTGAGAAACACTTGTTGCCCATCTGTGGGGAAAATGAAACAAATGTGACACCCGTGCAGGGGAATGGACTTATTTGTAGATTAGCATTTAACATTTGATATAACTGTACAATTCACATATTGAAAACACAAACAAAATATCCAACACAAATTTAATACAATTCAATTGCATTTGCAACTGAGAAAACAGAACTCAATTTGGCGTTCAAATGTGGCGCTCGTGATCTTAAAACGACAAAAGTAGATCTCAACAATCTAGCGCCTTGTGCAATACGATTGCATCTCATACGTCGGAAAACTCACGGCGACTTATGCCATCTCCTATCCGAAATTGAGAATATTTTTAACTAGTGCAGCCAGCAGTACTATGCTAGCTAACTAGCCAGTCAGCTAGGCTAGCACCCTTGCCTTGGTTACCACCTAGTATTGTTGAGGCCACAAGGGGAATAGTGAAATATTGTCTAGCTATACATCTTTTTTTAAATAGTAGTAACAGTAAAATGTTTAACGACATTATACTGTCAATGGATCTGGCTAGCTAAAACATTAGATTACGTTAGTTAAGCTAGTTGGCTGGGCAAAGCTAGCTAGGTCGTCATAACCATGTTGCTATGATAAATGTTTTTCGACTGACAACCAATCTAGAAACTCGCTCGGTGTTTTCGTTATTATCTTGACCTAAAAATGCATATTCTTACTGGAAGACCAAAGCATTTCACATTACATTTGGTAAAGCACCAACACATATATGCACTGTTTTATGAATGAGGTAAAAACTGTCTCTTTAAATTACCATCCTGCCACTTCCTTTTCTTACACCCGTCGATTGATACTTCCTGAATGTGTTACTACATCTATTGACCTCCTGAAAATGTATGGTACCACGTTTGGTTCATTAACACGTTTAACTTTTTATAATATTTATCGTTATAAATAATATTCTGAACAGCTAATTATAAAATAGACATATGTGAAAATGTATTTAGTGAACACGACAATTCCAGTGCCAGGAACATATTTAATTGGCTAACCTTCCATTCTTACCGAGTATATTTTGCTGTAACACATCAAGGAAGTGACCGACATAGCATTTCGCACTTAGTTTGTTTTCATTTATTTGAGCTACCAGACAGAAAACTCCTGTACGTCACTAACTTCAACATGTCTTCAGACTTTGAATCCTACGAGCAGGACTTTGGGACCCTTACAGCAGAAATAACTAACAAAATTGGAAAAATTCCCAAATTAGGTGGAGGTAAGCTTTGCAAGTTTGCTGCAGTTTTCTAGCTAGCCATTTAGCTGTGCCAAGTTGTGCTACAGCTAGTATTGTCAACATTAGCTACATTTGAACAATACGAGCAAGCTACTGCGTTTACGACAACGTGACAGTTACGAACTAAACTAAATGCCAAAAAGAAAGCTTTGTAACATACACTTTTGTTGTCAGAGTAACTTGGCTGACGCTTTTTACTCGTACATGTATGCCTAAATGTAAATACATTGACGTTATTTTGACAAGGGCGTCGTTACCCTGAAACACAGTTACCCTGTTACACTGTAGGCCTATTTAAACATATCATTCGACATATCAAACTTTCGGCATGAGACTAGGAAACATCTAGCATGTAACAGCAGTGGCTTGTGGTAATGTTTTAATGCAGATGCAGTCACATGATTACTTGTCCCCACACATCAGAATTGATTCGATGATCTACTGTCATACTCGAAACCCTACTAGACATGCTTGGATTAGATGTATAGACAAAATTTTTTGAACATGAGCTGTATTACTACTTGTCATCAGGGGATATGGGGCAAGTGGCTTCCACACATGATGTAAAACTAGTGCACAGTGTACAAGTTTCTGCTTGTGGAATGAATGCTCCGTGACACGTTTAATACAACTTGAGGCTTCTCTTTATTCGTGGTGTGTCCGGTATATAACGTCTCCTATGCTATATCTTACCGCCTTGCTCCCGGCCCCCTTGTGGTAGCCTCATCTCTATGCCCATAACATTACGCCATTAAGTAGATCCAGTGACATCTTCCTCCTTTTGAGTTGTACACTAATTAACGGCATAGAGCTAACAGAGTGCAGCATCTCTTCTTAAGAAAATGAACAGTTTACAGATCATATCACAGTATGTGACTGTAAATCAAGCTCTCAGCTGTTGAGTTGAAAGCTATAACTCACAAAGCACCTTTTACAAGCCCTATCATTAGCTTCTGTAAATGTTATGACTGTAAACAATATCCACATCAAGTGTTTAAACAATGAACATCCACATGTCTCCTTAAAATGTTAAAGATCCTGTATAGCGGAATTGAAAATGAGTTTTAACCTCTTAGGCGTCCTGTTAAATGTGCCCAAAAACGCCTAAACAGCATAACCAAAGACTGCTGTTCTTGAACCATTTGGAGTACATGCATGTAAATTGACTTTTTTGAAAGCTGACACTCTGAAGTTATGTTTCTTGTTGTCAGGACCCCTGTCAGTCTTACTGGTGTTGAGTAATAGAAGCTTGAACACAAGGAAAGTGAAAGTTTCTATTTCCGCCTAGATTTTGTGTTGAAAACAGAGGCCTGAAGAGGCCTAGAGGTGGTAGGTATTAGCTGGAGACAGCATTGGACCACAGGTTGAAGCCTTACCCAATTCAAATCAAAAGTCAAACATAATACCACAATATATTCAGATTTGACAAAGGTTTTTTATAAGAGTGCATCCAGGCGTTTTCTTTTGACTCCAGAATGACCCGTGTAACCAAGGTCAAATTCTTAGTATACAAAGGTATAATTGTTATCTATAATGAAAGGTGGTACTTAGAACTATCATATATAACCGCTAAATCCCTCATTAGTATTACTGAAACACAAAAATTGAAGCATGAAAACATTGGAGTGCTTTATCTGATTCCCAGGATTGGCACTCATAGAACACTGACATAAATGCGCAATCAACTTTTATTTTGAAGGCTCCAAAACACCTAGCATATGGGGTATCGCCATTTACAGCTAGCTCTAAGCTACAAGGATAACTAGCTCATTTCAGAGCCAGTCGAAGCCAGTTAGAAAAAATCATGTAGAGGGGGTGGGGGCAGGGGGGGCGGGTGGGGGCAGGGGGGGAGGGACGCATAGACCTAGTTGGCTTTAGAGGGCTGTCACCGGGGCATGGAAGCTCCTATTGGGTCGAACAAGGTGTCAATCAAAAGGTTAGTGTAGCGGCCATTTTAAGACTATCCACGCGTTTGTACTCTGCTCACATCTCTTCCTATGAGCGATTGTTTGTGAGACATTGGAAAAAATAATTTTGACGAAGGAAGAATGAAGCAACAAGATCGTGGCTATGTGTGGATATAATTCATTGTTTGGACAATTACTCTACATGGTTTGATACTTTGGACCTTTGGGAATGTAAGCAGATGAGGTTTTGATGAGTTGTGTGCAAACTTTTTTCTCTGGCTTTGTTGAAGGAACCGTCACCGGACAAAGACGTTGACGGTACTTGCTGTTGCGAGTTGAGCTTGAATTGGTTTATTTCAATGAAAGCACAAGAATTGTAGCTTTCCAAAGAAGTATCATATGTTTAGCCATCTAAAAAGGAAATATTTGTTTTAGTTGAGTGCGTTCTCACTGAGGGAGGGGGCGCAGCGTTGCTGGCTCGCCGGCGAGCCAAGGAACGGGAAACGTTTTTTTAACTACCCAGGGTTCGACATAAGCGATGGCCCGGGGCCAGTAAAAAGTAACGTCGGGACAGTTAAATAGCAACTCACTGGCCCGATCGGGCCACTGCAAATTATTGATTAGATTTTTTTTTTTTTTTCGCATTTTAAAAGTTAACATCCTTCATATGTTTTGCTATCTGCTAAATGCGTAAATAACTTTGCAGCTTGTGGGGCGCACATTTGGCAAATCAAGAGTTGAGTGAGTGATGAGTGGTTGTCAAATTGTAATTCTCTAATCTCAATAATTTTTTTAGAACTGGCGTGAGACAAAAGTGAAGAAGAAAGCAAAGTAGAGCTATGAGTTCAAACGGAAGCAACTTTTTATTATGGAGCTAAGATGCATTGTGTTGTCTGTCGTATGTTTCCGTCTAAAGCAGACAAAAGTGGATCTTTTTACACAGGCACCGGCCATTTTTGAAAACAATCCCTGACCAGCCATGCTAGCAGACAGCACCTGGTTTGCGTGACAGCTAAACGGATGGTTGACAATCCATCTTCCAGGCCGTTGACCATGCTGGTCAGGAATTTAAATGCAGCAGCAGCGGCCGGCTCATAGAGGGCGCTAGGGCGCCGCCCCACCACTGCTGCATCACATTCCGACCTGAAAGCTGAAACTTATTGAATAAGACTTTAAAAGAAAGAAAAACATGTCTAATGAGTAGCTAAAGTCAATATTATATAGCTAATAGAATGTTGAATCTGCAATAAAATGTGAAGAAAAAAAATCTCCGTTGTCTAAAGTTAGCTGAGAGGCTACGTATTTCCGGCTGGGCGCAAGCCCCATTGACTGTCGCTATAAGTTGTACATGCGTAGTTCGCTCCTCTCAATGCAAAAGATTAGGACCTCGCCAGGGCGCAGAACACTTGCGCCCCAAACTGCTGATTTACTAGAGGGCTTTTCAAATACATTATGATAGAGCCCATTATGTCTGTCACATCCAATCACATCACGCAACACATTTAAGTTGTTTATTTACGTTGTCATGGTGTTCTCTCAAAACTGAACCAGAGCCTGTTTAAGGAGAGCCTTGCCACTCCCTATTAAGCCCCATTGTACCGAATTTGGCTGCAGTTCCACCAGAATTCCACCAGAATTCCACTGGGGGTGATCGCGAGCGAGTGCATGTTGAATAGGAGTCTATGGAGCTAAACGGCTAAATTTGTCTCTTTCGCCTGATTGTCGTTGAGAAATCTCTGATTTGATTGTAGTTTTTGCATGTTCAACATGGATTATAGGTCGAAAGTTGAATGAACGAGTACTTATGTCCTTTTGATTTCTTACAGGGTGAGTCGTTGTTGCCCATAACACGCTAGCATTTTGCTAATGAATGCTGATTGATTAGTGAAGGACCTATACGACCAGAGCTCCCGCTTGATGGCATCCGAAGCGGAATCAGAATGTCAGAGCATTAGCAACATAAGCAACAACATTAGCAAGCCAAAACTCTTTCTAGCATGTGTATTGACAGGAAGAGCCTAACCTGTCAGCTGTGTTGTCGATGCCCTGAGAGAAAAAAGTAAGTGACCAGAGCTTGCCGTAAAGCAGTAGCTCTGGTCGTACAATGTGTATGACGTCAATTACATTTTCAAAAGCTTTTTAGAACAGAAAGGCGACTTAAAAAAAATCCAACAGCCTGCAGTGTGTATTTTTTTTGCCTCCCCTTTCGAATTCAGAATTCAAATTACTAGACAAAAAATTATATCCAGAGAAAAGTGGATTTTGAGGGGTTACCGCTCCATAGACCTCCATTCATTCTGCACTCGCTTGTTAGCGCCCTCACATGGAACCCCAACCAGTTCAGAACCCGGAAGTTTCCGGAGAGTGGCAGTTCTCTCTATATTAGACATTCTCTGACTGAACCAAAGAGTATAGAAGCACTATAATCAATAGTCAATATACGTTCTTTGACTGAACTAGCAACCGATTGAGCTCTAACGTTATAAAAATAGCTAGCTGATGATGGAAACTTACAATTCAGTAAAGTCGCTAAAAAATACGCCCTTTCAAAAAAGAAACTATCAAGAGAAGCTCAAAGTGAAGGAGCTTGGACCTGATCGGCCTGACATATTAATTCAGCAACAGTCGAATGACAGAGGAAGAAAATACACTAGGTCGTTTTCAAGGACCTGCTATAGCAAGACAAGTTGGCTAACTGGTTGTGGAGAAACAAATGCTTTATTTTGTTTTCCCTGCCTCCATTTTCAAAAGACAGGATCAGACCCAGCATGGATCCAGTCAGGATTGAGGGATCTGAAACACATATCAGAAAAAAGTAAAAAACATGAGCAAACAAGGGTCCACATGGAAAATGCGATGAGACTAGCCATGTTTGGGAAAATAAACATATCTGCTCAACTTGATGAAGGCTACAGAATAGGGATCCGTAAGCATAACGAGGAGGTTGACAAAAACAGGCACGTCTTGTCTAAAATAATAGACTGTGTAAAGTTTTGTGGCGCCTTTGAAATAGCCCTGCGTGGCCATGATGAGAGTGAAAGCTCAGAAAATCCTGGTGTTTTTAGAGGATTGGTAGATTTAGTAGCATCACTAGATGCAGTTCTGCAAGAGCATCTGCAGACTGCTACTGTGTTTAAAGGAACATCGAAGACCGTACAGAATGAACTCCTTGACTGTATGTTGTCAGTTTTGAGAGAAGAAATCATCGAAGAAATCAGGAGTGCTGACTTTCTCTCCATCCAGGCTGATGAAACTACGGACATTTCCACTCAGTGTCAATTGGTGCTTGTGATCCGTTACATTGACAAAGCCCATGATGTGCAAGAGAGGTTTTTTAAGTTTATACCTCTCCAGAGAGCCACAGCTGATTCCATTGCCACAGCCCTTCTGGATAGGTTGGGCTCCATTCTCCCTGATGACCAGAAGAGCAAGCTTATTGCTCAGGCATATGATGGTGCAAGTGTGATGAGAGGAGCCACTGGTGGTGTGCAGAAGAAGGTGCAAGATGTGTATGTAAATGCACACTATGTCCACTGCTATGCTCACCAACTCAACCTTATCATGCAGCAGGTGACATCTCACATTTCTGGAGTTAGTCAGTTCTTCTCTGACCTGGCTGGATTTTCCAGCTTTTTTTCAAGATCTCCCAAGAGAACCAGCGTGCTTGATAGAGTGGTGGCACACAGACTCCCGACAGCAAGCACAGTGAGATGGAACTTCCACAGCCGTATTGTGAACACTGTCAAAACCCTTTGTGATGAGTAGGCCAATATTGATAAAATATATAGATTCTTGAGCCATATGTTGCCAATGTTACACATTGAAGCTGTGCACTCACAGTTCCACAGACTGTATGCATAGCGTTTCGTTATTTCGCTATGGGTACTTTTATAGTGGGTGATGCGGAGAACCAGATCAAGAACACGGTCTGCCGCGCAATTTGCAACTGATTTTCTTTAATGGCTGTTGCCACCATATTCTGATTAATGCAGTGATGAAAACGAGATATCCAAACTGCCCTTTGTAAAAACTTCGGACTATAATATGTTGACAAAATGAAACAAGGATTTTCACTCAATGTTCTGATTTCCGTTCTGGAAATGTATGCAAATGATATATTTTACAACTTAATGCATCATTTGCTCATTTAAACATACATTTACAGGAAACTAGTAATGAAAACAATATTTGACCTACTATTAGTTATCAACTGGGGAGGTTTCATGTTATCCCTATTCACTGGGGTGTCTCCCCTTAACCCTTTTGTCCTTGGGTTGTTTTGACCCATTTTCTAATCATTTCCATATCAGAAATTGGGGTTTCTTTCAACCAAAACATTTCAAACCAAAAAGAACAACGTGTATCTGTACAATGCTCTTCACAAGTTAAATAAATGATAATTTCACTACTTTCATTGAATTTTGATGTTTCATTCACTTTTATAGCAGTTTTCAAAAATAATAAATAGGACATTGAAAGAGAGAAGTGGTGAAAACCCCCACAAAAGACTCAACAAAAAAGGCACAACAAAAAGGTATAAAAAGACCAAAACATAGAAAAAAGTTTAACATACATCCTCATGTGTTCTCCCTTCCCACGGAACACAGAAAAAGAATGTCAGTGTAATTAAGTTTAGTGTCATTCATTCAGTCATATTTCTTCTCATATTCCATTTTTTTTTATCTCCAGCCTTATTTTTAAATTAAAAACTTATTTTATACTGTATATCGAGCTCCAGGGTTCTTTTATACAGGGCCCTCACATTGTCTGCTCCAACCTGAAACAAATAAAGAACATTGGGCCTCATTCTCAAACGCAGTTAAGAAGAATTTAAGAAGGAATTTCTTCTGAATTGGATTTAGGAAAATATTTGGCATTCATGAAAGTTTTCTCATCTGGGATTTGTTCTGAACTTCAGAAGACTTTCCGAACTCGAAATAGCAGTCGTAAATCGTCCAGAGTTGTCTCAAAAGTGATTCCTTAAAAAACCACAAGGATCAGAGGAATCGGATTTAAGAAAACTTTGTGTTTGAAATGTTAATGAAGTTATGAGAACTTGTTGGTGATTGCGTTCAACTATACAGACTATGGCAAGCCGTGTTATCATTTAACCAATGCATTGTTCATATCAAGAATTTCAGAATTGCATTTTGGATATCAAGAATTGAATTCTGGATATCAAGAATTCGAATTCTTGATATCAACACATCATTGGTTAAATTATAAAACGGCTTGCCATAACAGACATCCTCGGATTTAAATAATTATAATAATTAACCTTGCTTAGTGTGCACACTGTTAGATCCAGTGGAGAACAATTCCACTGCTCATCTTACTGGTATGATGTTGCACCGATGCACCGGTTACTTTTTGCTTGGACATAACTTGCGTTCCTGTTGCTTTCCTAATTGTCGATTCTGACTGCACACGTCACTGCTGTTGCGTGCCCTTATAAGGAGCTTTTGGGGCGTGTATGTATGCAAATTCAGGAGCACGAGGACGCGCTTTTAACTTAAGAAAACTATTCCCGGGGAGCACAGCTCAGAAAACTTCTGCTGCGTAGGAACACATTTTCAAGCGTTCATGAATTTGGCGGATGTCTGTTTCTTACGTTGTTTTTCCGAAGCCCGTAAGAAACATTTCAGAAGAAACTTTAAAAAAAATGTTGAGAATGAGGCCCATTGTCCCTTTGCAAGACACATTTGGAGAAAGTTGAAGGCGTCCATTAGTTTCAAGGTTCATTTTTTATACCTTGTGTCTTGGCCTTGAAGTTGAGGCCCTAGGCTCAGGGGGAGGAAGAGGTTCCTCTTCCTGCTGAGTTTAACACCATAGCAATTTAATCAATTGAGTCATATTTTAAATGAGTACTTTAAGGACTTGTGTCTTATGTTCAGACCACCACCATTAGTAAGTCATTACAGACATTTTAATCACAGCCACACATTCACACACTCTCACCATCTGTGTTGCAAGTGATAAATAAAACTCAAAAGTGTACCCCCAAAATGCTCTCTGAGCAGGCAGACACAGTTTACTGATCATCTATTGTTGAATGAACAGGGTCACAGAGATTACTTGAAACATACATATGCATGGGTTTCCGAGCTGCTGCCACCAGGGTCTGAAGAAATGCCCCCTTCCACTCCTTCCATCATGGGGTGACCCTGATAGCTGGAGAGGGACATCTTCTTGGCAGGAGTGAAGTCCTGTGGAGGAGGGCCCCCCCAGTTTTCTTTGCCTAAATTTTCTTCCTGTTGGCTGCAAGCAATTTCATTGTAGGCCCTTTGTAGCTATACCAGTATCCTACAAAAGGGACTGACTCAGGCAATTCAGCCTTGTACTTGTTGGCCTTAAAATATGAGCAAGGATTGCCTACTAATACTTACGTTTTTTAATTATGGTTTTATATCTATTGTCTATTTTGTACTGCCAGGCTTGCAACTAAAATAATACAGCAACAAAAGTTTAACGTTATGGAATGCACAAGTGTAATTATGGTCACATCTTGTGCCTGGGGGACAATATATCAATAAGTCATGTAGCTTACGCTTTTACAGTGTCTGCTATTTTCTGCCAGCTTGGCAGCAGCGACTTTGTTTATTTTTGGCTATTATATGTCTGTATACTTGATATGCTTGTATTACAACATTTCACGCAGTAGGATTAGACAAAGTTTGTAAGATTATTGGGCCTCATTTACCAATATCTTCCTAAGTTATTTCTTAAATTTGTTCTTAAGTTCCTAAGAAAAATCTACGTGTGATTAACAGCATAATTGTTTGCAGGTGTGTTCTAAGAATGATGAATCCCAATATTTCGTAATTTGAAAGCTCGTGCCCTGTTGCTCCTATTTAGCATAGGTAAACGCCCTGTTAATTCCCATAAAAGGGCATGGTATGGCAGGGCCTTGTGCACACTCAGAGACATGTCAAAACAACGTGGTAAAGACGGGTGGAGGCCTCGACAAAAGACGGAAAAACTTGTGGAGGTACAGCTGCAAGAAGTTAGCGACAAATGACACATCATATTTAATAGCGTCAGCTGTGGATACAAAGCAGTAAATAAAACCGATGCATAGAATGCAATTACTCATGCAGTGAAGACACTCTATCTGGAGAAGTGCACAGAACTGATGAAGTGAAAAAATAAATGGTTTAACTTTAATCTGAATTCTTAAGCAAAAAAAAAAAAAATCAGTTGACTGTTACAGCCTAGAAATCAGTTGACAAAAGTTACAAATATCCATGAGGACTGCTCTAGGTAGCCTAAAGCGTTCCAACAGGTAGCCTACTCGTCGCTTTCTGCAAATACATTGGTACGGTCAAGGAAGATGTGTTACCTCCTACCTCTGCAACATTTTGCAGCAGCAATAAATACGCTATTGTGTGGTGTAGTCCTAGTGTGTGGAATAAGCCTACTTTGGGCCTATAAATACAGTGCTAAGTCACGTATTTGATGGCAAAGTTCCCTGTTAACATAATTGATTTGAGTTGAAGACGAAGCAAGGCTCGTTAACAGTTTTTTTACAATCGCTATGACAATCTTTTCAATACATCTAACAAGTTTCTTGTTACTCTTACTCTTAATGCACCAACACACCTACCACACACAATTGGCTAAACTTAATTTCATGCTCAAAATCACACATTGTAAACTAAACTCAAACACTCATTTTCATAACACAAATGTACACTAACAATACACCATGTCTACCAAAACACTAACACACTTTTGCTTTCAACAGAATCATTTAATCAATCATGGCACAATGTCATAAAAAACACTAACATCAGATGAAATTTCAGAAACGGCATTCTATTATATGTGTCAGGTCTCACAGTATATGGATCATAGATTGTGTTGCAATGCAGTTTCTTTTGAAGCCTCTTTACATTTGTTTTGTTGGGTTCAGTAAATGCATGCATTTTGTTTCTTGCAGAAATTCAGAACAAAAAATGAATGACCCATCTCAGAGTAGCTTTATACAATGTATGGTTACTGTATTGAACAAAAGAAGACAGAAACATAATTACTGCAGTAAAGGCTTCAGTTGCAACAGGACATTACTGCAAGAAATATGCAATATAGCTGCCATTTACAATATTTCATCAGTTACCCTAACTGGCCCTTCTCTGAGCACCATCACACATTATAACTCCTCTCCCTTTCCCACTCCTCTCTCTTGTCCTGGTACTTGTCTTCCTCTCCCTCATGCAGGCATTACATATACTTTCTTTCTTCGTGTTTCTCTGTATTGTTCTTTGTCAACATAAGATTAGCCCATTGTACTGTAGCCTTAGCCCTTACTGTATAAAACTTATGGTCATTCGATTGAAAGAACCTCAAAATCTGAGTGTTTCCTAGTTGGGAATCAGCTGTGATTTAGAGTATTTGCATAACTTCAACCAGCTGTTTCTCAGTAGCAATGGAATAAAATACAGGGGATATGTTTGTTTCAATTTACAAAATGAACAGCTGTTCACTTTGGCTTTAGCCAATAAGTTAGGTTTTGAACATGATGTTATCTGTTCCGAAATACAGTGTGAAAGCATTGGTAAATTGGGCAGTAAAAATCAATTGTTTTGGTCTTGGTTGAGCTTGTGTGTGAAAAAAGTTCAAGCATTTAAGATTTGTATTTACTCTATGCATTTTGTGTCAAAGCAACAATAAATGTGTTAATTGTATAGCCAACACAGACGGATGCTAACTGTGTCAAGAGTTTAGGAAACATAGCGATTGTAAAATACTGTATTTATGTAGGCCAGGCTAGGCCAATTGAATTGTCCTAGGCCAGGCGAGGACAATTCATACACAATGGAAATTCCAAGTGCTTTACAAATGAATGCAAGTGTAATGTGTATTTATTAAAACAAACAAAACATTTTGTAAAATTATTAATTGGAAAATAATGAAATATTCAATTTTAGAACAATTAGAACGGACGAAAAAGGTATAATTACTTATTTTGCGCAAACATGTCAGCTCTCAATTGTGCGTAAGAGTGCTCTTGGGTGTGCGTAAATTCTGAAAGTAATCCAGAGCATGTTGATCTTGATTCGTAGTACAGGCCCCAGGTCTGTTCACACGGACAAGGTGGTCAAAGCGGCTCGTAAACGCCTTTTCTTCCTGAGGAGACTTAAGAAGTTTGGTATGGACTCAGTCGTCCTCACTAACGTTTACAGATGCACTATAGACAGCATCCTGACTGGTTGCATTACAGTGTGGTATGGAAGCTGCACAGACAGGGACCGCAAGGCCCTACGAAGTGTGGTCCGTTCTGCTGAGTTGATCATCGGCAGGAAGCTCCCAGCCCTACAGGACACCTACCACACATGTTGCCTCAGGAAAGCCGGCAGGATTCTAAGAGACTGTTACCACCCATCCTTCAGTCTCTTTACCCTGTTGCCTTCTGGCAGGTGTTACCGCAGCATCCGGTCACGCACACGCAGACTGGACAACAGTTTCTACCCAAGGGCCATCAGGCTTCTGAATGGACACTGATATGGACATTGATTCACTGCACACTAGTCACTTATACACTGTCACTTTCAGTATTGGTTGCACTATCAGTAACATTGCACTACTGTACCTCACTGTACTTCGCCATCAGGCTCCTGGAAGGTAGGGATGGGCGTGGTTAATCGAATATCTGGATATCCTAAAGTAAGTTAGTATTCGAATGCTTTTTTCGAATACTTATGAGCATAGTTTGATTTAAAAAAATGTTTTATTGAAAAACCGTCGCGTCGTGTTGTGAATTCTAATAGTTGTGACGTTAGAAAATGATGAAAACCATCAAAAAAGGTAGGCTACGCCTGTGTTCTGCTGCGAGTCTCCTTTCATTTCATTTGGCGCTACAAGAAGCATTGTGTCCTGGCTAAGCAGTACCTCGCAGCAACCTCAGTTCCTGCAGTCTTTTCTACGCCGGCCTGCTCGTAAATCCACTCCGTACTCGCCTCTCCCCTGAGCATGTTTACATGCTAATTCTCCTGAATAAAAATGCGTATGGCTAATGCAGTTGTGGCTTATTTATTTTCTTACCAGTAGCCATGTAGAGCTAGCGTAATCGGCTGTTTATGTTTGCATTGTGTGGTGGCGCACCGTATCCTATAGGATTCCGGTTCCAAGTTCATATCCAAGTTAATATGCAATATTTCTCCGTGTGTCTTTCGTTTTTATGGAGGATAGCCTACCCAATGTGTTTAATTTAGTCCAATGTAGCCTACTTTTTATTTCACATAATAATAGGCTAATCGCTTTTCCGCCAAATTAAGAGCCAAAGTCTGAAGACGCAGCGTTTTTTCAAGTTCATTGTCTTTTCATCATGTTAATAAATTGATCTTTCATTTGTTTTCTTTATTCAACCCTTATTTAATCTAATAGTTTACCAGTCCCAATTATTGCCAGAATGTGTGGTGGTTCATGTGTTTACTGTATGCTTTGCGTCACGTCAGGCTAATTACATAACGGAACCACATTAACAAAATTGATTATCCGGATATTCTGAAATAATTTCGGATACTATTCGAATAGTGAAATCAGTTCAAATCTCCATCCCTACTAGAGGGTCATTGACATAGTCACTGATCTGCAATTTTGCACTATTGTACTGTACTCCACCTAGGTTAGAATAGGTTATAGGGTTGTAATAGGTATTATGTGTATTTAGGGTTAGTATAGTGTATTATTTATTGTTATCTGTATATTTAGGAAGTTTTAGTATTAGGGTTAGTGTAGTTGATTATTTATTGCTATCTGTATATTTAGGAAGTTTCACAAATTTAAGCTCAGCATAGATGTAAATTATGTTCTGTGTACTTATATGTTATGTTATGCCAGGTGCTTGCGTTGTCTTGTCTTAAGAATTTCAGTACCCAGTCTGACCTTGTGTTGTTCTGTGTACCTAACAAATAACAAACTTGAACATAACATACAAGTACACAGAACATAGATTACATCTATGATAAGCAAAAATATAGTAAATCTCCTATATACAATAATATACAATATTCAATACAGTATACAAAACCTGTATATACACATAATACACATAATAACCTAAACTAACCTTATAAACCTATACTAACCTAAGACAAGTGAAGTACAATAGTGCAACATTGCTGATAGTGCAACCAGTAGCTGAAAATGACAGTGTGTAAAGTCTTCTCTCCAAGCAAGATGAGGCCAGACAATCAATCAAAAGATTCAGAGGAACCGCTTGTCTGTGAAGTCCGAGACCCAGCCTGAGGGTCCCAGTAGTAGAGAGGAAGAGGAGGAAGAGCTTGACAAAGAGTACACTGTAGGGAAATTTGTCCTTGTCCGCTATAACTAGAAACCATTTGTTGGCCAGATCACATAACTAAATGCTGAGCACATTGAGGTCAATTGCATGGTGCAAATTGGTGGAAAAAACATATTCAAGTGGCCTGCCAGGCGAGACTGCATTATGTACAGCAAGGACCAACTTGTCAGTGTCATATCTGAGCCAGAGCCCCACCAGCGTACAGCCCAGCTCACCAAATATGACTGGCTGCTGTTCAGTGAAGTGTGAAAGGAGGTGGATTAGTCCTTAAACACTAAAACACTACTGCTTCTTTATTTAGTTTGTATTTCATGCTGTACTCGATTGTACAGCACAGTTCATGAAGAAAATAATCGATTTACTATGAATAATTTTTATGAACCACAGGATGTTTTGCTGTTTTATTAATGGGTTGTTTTATTAAATTTTACCCAAATCTTTTTAGGTCATTTCCATTTATGGTTATGAAATGTGACAAGTTGGCCCTATGGCTGTTCAAAAAATTATTTTAGTTGAGTTGTACAAAAAATGTGACTGAATTAAATACAGAGAACAGTAGTTTAAACTTTTTATCCCGTATAACTTTTAACTTAAAACTTGTACCTTTTTTATTTTAGTGAATTTTAAAATAAATGTGAAAGTCAGCCAGGTCAATTGTCTTTTTTTTATGGGAATGTTGGTTTCTTCTTTTTTCTTGACTTTATTGTACAAAAAACATTTGAACTTGTACTTTATTTTAAAGAATTTAATTCATTTGAACAATAAATAATAAATGTGACTTTGTACAAAACAGGGCATACCGGTACCTACTTGTTGTCCAATGGTGTGACGGAATGTGCTGTGGTGTGACACACTGAATTATTAGTGGAAAAGGCATTATAATGCACAAATTCTTGTAAAAAGTGTTGAATAGTATAATTATGATATCATCACTATGCACATATAAGGATAAAATAAAGCTTCATTAGGTTTTATACTAATTATAATGAATTTAATCCAGGTGTTTGGGTAAAGTCCCTATGTGTACATCCTATAGTAGGATAATAACATGATTGTGAATTTGTATATGTTACTTTTGTTGTGGGAATATAATTATGAAAAATTGATATGGATTGTGCATATGGATTGTGCATATTCGTGTTATCTGTCACACAATCTCTGAATTAAATATTAACATTAAAACACTGGTGGACAATATTTGGGACTACCACAGAAAAAAGTTCATAAAATGCTAAATAAATAAGGAATAAGAAAAGGGACACATTCAGTTTTGACTTATTCACATATTAAGCAATATAATGTCATTTGACATACATTTTACAAATATATTTTTTTCCACTTTGGATTTGAGTTCACGTCAACCACCCCATTACAAATACAAAAATATTATAGATCTAAATTATATTTGTATTTTTGGGGGGTATTAGCTAGCTAACTTACCTTTCTTGCACTTTCTCACTATGCGGTAGCTACACTGAGGTTATTTAACCAGCTTCTGTATTGCACACTGGTCACTCGCGCGCTGTGTTTGTGTGTGATATTCTTTGCCATTAAGTCAACATTTCTGTGTATTGTGACCTGTTATTGAATGAATATGGTAAATACATTGTAATATTTACGATTACAGTTAAGAACAATATATAAATGTATCAACTCCCCCAACCAGTTTTTTTTTACCTCTTTGGGGGGGGGGTGTCCAAGTCTTAATTAGGAGGGTCAGATCCCCCCATAATTCGCACTGGGATCAATGCTTTTTTGCGAAGTCTGTCAACATTCAATCGACCATATTCTGCGTCAAACTAGGCAAGCCAGGGTGACCAGACATCCGAATTTCGTCCGGACAGTCTGGTTTTCCAGCACTTTGTCCGCACTGCTGTTGGGTGTCCTCCTTTTTGCCCCATTCAGAATCAGAAGGGATTTTATTCGCCATGAATGTTTGCACAAAAAAGGAATTTACTTTGGCAGGGAGGTGCATACATTAAACATATAGGAATTTTTTGTCCTCCTGCCCACCTTCGCAGTTTACCACTCACGTGAGTTTCAGTGACAAAAAGAAAGACCTCCTTCAAACCTACGTGGAGTTCAGAACTCTTTAGAACACTTTGCCACTAAAAGCAGCACAGATCAATATCATGCTTAGCTCTGTCGCATTGATATAAACGTGAGTAGTAGGGGGAAAAGGGACTTTAGAGCGGCATGCCGCTACAGAACGGCACAAGGATAATGCTAGTTCTGCCGGGCACTCTTCCTTATCATTTTTTGCTCTTAACAACAGCGGACGGTTAATGCCGTGCACTAGTTTAAGTAGTTCAGTAATGGCGGCGGAGAAAGATGCGAGCAAAACTATTCTGCGGTTGTGGCAACGCTGCTGAATATCCATAGGTTAAAGCCAGAGCAAGAACATTCCTTGCTGAGTTTTGTTGGTGGCCATGATGTTGTGGCCCTCCTCCCCATGGGGTTCGGGAAAAGTTTGATTTTCCAGCTAGTGGTGAAAGAGTTGGCTAAGGCGAACGCTTGCGATTGGTTATGGCAAATCAGAGTGGCTCTGAGCAGATCCGATAGTTTTACACTTCAACAGAGGACCCGCCTTCAAGGAAGTTAACGTTAGTCAATGGAGCGATTCCAGACCCTCTGTACAAATGAAATGTACGAGGGTCTGGTTCGGACCAGGCTACCATCCCCCTAGGTCAACAACTTTTTGGGATTGCCCTCCTTTTTGACCCTTGGTCCTCCTTTTTGGACCCACGTGTTCTCCTTTTCAGGGTCATGCTGCTGGTCACCCTACTAGGCTGTGTTTCCCGATAACAATGGATCATAGCAACGATCAAGCAAAAAACGAAACCATCGATATTTCTTACGTGCGTTTCCAAACATGCTCGTAAGGAGTAGGGTAATCTCTGCGCTTTAAAGAGTTATGAATTTTCAAGAGACACTTTAGCTACGATGTCTTTGGGAACGAACCGTAAAACTAAGATTCGTCCTACGATGGATTCTACGATCAATTTAGGCTTACGACGCTTTCGGGGAAACGCGGCCCTGGTCGCTCCGACCAAGCAATGGGCAGGAGGGGCTGCTGCCCCGGGCCCCGGCCACTAAGGGGCCCCGGCACGGGAGATAAAAAAAACAACAAAAAAAAACATTTTTCATGCATTTACCCACCCGTAGTGAAGTCCAGTTGCTGGTATCAAAGCATGCAAGACAACAATGGCTTCGCATGAAGGTGATGTCAAACGATTTGACCTGATTTGCCAAATTGACTTCAACGATTTGATTTGTGACTTTGCCTTCAAAAAAAGTAGACGAGTGGAGTCCCACACTGATTATCTAGCCTATGTTCTTTTCAGTAGGCGGCCACAGCCAGATAATTTAATTATTCAATCGAGTTGTTTGTAAATATGTGTTCGGCAGATTTAGTGATTTGGGGGCCCCAGGCGAAGACAGGCATGGGGGCCCTTAACTCCTATTCTTACTCTTTTCAATCCATATCATAATTATTAATCTATATAATGTTGATAAACTACAGCAGCCTCAGTTGAAAAAGTTGGATCAAATGAAGATATTGGGCAATCCGGTGAAAATGTTCCTAACCTCTATGACTTTGTCAACTTTTTCCCTTCTAGTGATATTTTCAAGCATTTAGCTTACTAATATTGCATTAATTCATTAAGAACCCCCTTTGAAACAAGCTATTGTAACAACATTGTCACCGGCAGTATTTCAGATGGAATCGCAATTCAAACAGTACAGTACCATCTGTTTACTGAAAATGTGCCCCCAAAAACGTAAATAAGGTTGACAATTATTTAGAGGGAAATGGCTAATTCAAAAAAAGTTTGCTCGAGGCGATCATTGTCAGTAACAATGCCAAATCTGGTCTCAGTCTAGAGCCCTGAGTGGAGAAGCTGACCCCGGTAAATTGTGCTATGCGCAAGATAGCCCAGCTGCTGTTGCTAGCCAAACTTCACTGAGCAGCACTTGCGCTAGCTGCCGCATCATTGGATACCAGTGGAGAAAAAGTACGTTTCCTTCTGTAGTTTCAGTTTGGCAATTACTTGTTTACTCTCCTTTTTTGTCTTTCTCTTTTGTGCTCCGCTCGGGGAGTTAAGTTACAATTAGCAAATTGGTTTTTGCATTCACTTCACTCTTCTACTGTCTCACATTAACCAACTAAAATGACGTGCTTTGCTGCGCAGTTGCTGCAATCGATGGAATAGTCCACAGTAGTATCGGGTGGGAGGGGAAGCCTGCGTTGACACAAATAGAATAAACGCTTTGTTGGTATCTTTGTTGATACTTTTGTGGAAGATTATGACTTTTAATCGATTTGTATTATTATTATAGTTGTTATGGATCATATAGTAATTTTATGTAGACACCCCTGGCATCTGGGGGCCCCCTGGTAGCTGGGGGCCCCAAGCGGTTGCCTACCTTGCCTAATGGGTAAGTCCGCCCCTGGCTGGGCTGTGTGTGCACGCTGGACTGCATGTTCCAATGTATTTTGACATCGTGGCTGGCTTGGGGTGCGTGTTACAATATATTACAATCAGTGGCGATTTCTTTAAGACTGCAAGGGAAGCTCAGCTTCCCCTGCAATTAAAAAAATGAATGGTCAAATATTTACTATTGTGTTAACATTTTAAATGCGTTAGAACACGTTCATATTGAAGACGAGTTCTTCCAGAATCAGCTTCATATATTAGCTCGACTGACTTATTTCCTTCTCATACATTCCCGTAGCATTACAGTGCATTTCCCTGTTGAAGCTCAGTTTCCATGGACTTAAATGTGGCTGCTCTGAACTGTTTTTTTCAGTATTTCGAAACTATACGGTCATTGGATGAATGCTGAGATTATGTCCCGCCTCAGACGCTCAGCGTCTCAGGGGGTGAATGGAGGAGTGGGCTGGCCTGGACGCTGGGCTTCCGCATGATGATTGGAGGGTCTGTCGAAAGACTGCATCTCCTTTTGATTGACAGTAATTTTGTACTACAAAAAGTCACCGAAGCTATTCAAGCTCAGGCCCCGTTTACACGGAAGAAAAACATATATTTTCATGCGGTTTGGCCTTTCATTTACACGAAAACTGAGATTTTATCACGGAAAACGATCATTTCTGAAAACTCCGTTTTTGTGTTTGCGTGTGCACTAGCTTAAACGGAGTTTCAGGCTCTTAAACGTCACAGTATGGGACTAAAAAAGCTTATAGTTTATAGTAATAGGTGCTTTCGACTTCATGCAGCGCCGGCGTCGCCTGCAGCCCGGCTGACTTAAAAGCAGTCAATGGCTTTTTCAGCTTCAACGCAGCCGGCTGGCGGCCCTGCCGGTGCTGCATGAAGTCGAACACAACTAGTGTAATGGGTTCATTTAATTGTGAATTGCTTTACATTTCTGAATCACGAAATACATTTGTGCATCGCATTTCTGAATCATTCAAACAAATGAACCTCGCGCCTGAAAGGTAAAGGAAGTCGATCGTGTTATCCTTAGTTGTTGTTGATTTTGAACATTCTGATTGGTTTGCATGGCTTTATCCTTCACATTACACTGCCGCCAACAGGTTTGGCATACTGATAATGGCGCTCGGGGGCGTATATGCGGGTTCATGTAAACAGAAACTTTTTGAAAACGTACTTGTGTGTACGACGCATAGAGTTAATATAACTAGAGTAAGCTACTTTTGTCTTCCAAGATGGCGTCCCCATTCATTTCTATGAAAAGTGCTCAGTGGCGCAGTGAGGCAAGCGAGAGCGCGAGACAGGGCGCGGCCATATTTCCACTTCCGTGTCTTCCGGTCTAGCTTTAAACAGTGGCTCTTTTTTTCCCTAGCTCCGAGACCTCGTGCACGCTTGCAACTAGCTGTACACGTCATACTTTGCGACAACCAGTCGCGAGCATAGATTTATATGGTTACGAGCGTGTGAGCTAAGGCAGAATCTATGGGCAGTAAGTCCGATAAGAATCAGAGACATGATGCAAACTTAACGGAAATGTATTCTGTCACTGTATAGTAATTCCTTCTAATTGTTTTTTAGAAATGGGCTCTAGGGCTAAACATAGGGCTATTCTAGATGGAACTCATCACATATGTTGCTTTTTTTCTTCGTGATATGAGTATGATTTCCAACGCATTGTATCGGATGAAATAAACTGTTAACATGAACAGCTCCGTCGTTGTTCTCGCCAGTCAAAGAAATGAGTTATTTTGGTAACCGAAATCTTCCATAATGCAGACTTACCATAGCTTACTGTGAACTTTATATTCAAACGAAATGCCACGAAATTCACACTGCCTTCAATTTCACATCAGTGTCGAAATGCGACCTGTGTTTTATATGTTCAACCTAGAAAACCGAACGTAATTAGAACGGCAAGACTAATAATATTTAAATATATATCATTTCCTATTGTGGTTAACAGTTAAAGTATTAATCTTTGTCTTTGCTCCAGATATGTCAACAATCTATGCTCGCGCTTAACATAATATATATTATATATAGTCATCCTATATTTGCCATCATGTCATGCACGTTTACGAAAAATCAAATCCGTTTTAAAATAACGGCAATAAACTATAGCCTATTAACAACATTTCATGTATGTGTGACAACGATTTGCTAAACTTGCTACAACAAGGCAGGCAACTCAAGCCATTTCTCCCTGTGCTCATTCAATATAAGTCTATAGCTCATTCAGCGCCATGTAAATCGGCTATCGACCAATGTGAACTTTTGTGCTCGTGCCCTGTTGGTATCCGCAAGCACATTTGCAGGCAACTTTTATTGACGTAAGCAAATAAATGGGGTGCTAGTTTACCCATTTCGGATTGGTCTCAAACTTAGCAAAAATCGGGAAAATGTATTCTATGAAAAAGCAAGTAGTATGAGCCAGGTTCGAGAATCCAACAAAAATTATTGGGGGAGATAGTTTTGTAAATGTTGACTGGAGTTAATAGAATAAAAACGACCGGAAGAGTCGGAAACCTAACCGTAATGCAATACCACCTACATCCACCGGGGCCGTTGCTTCAAGCCGAGGGGTGGGGGCTTGGTACGACGTTATTTTTGAAAACGGAGGGACAGAAATATTCGTTTCTGTAAACACCCGGCTATGTGTAAACGTGGCCTCAGTCCCATAACGGATTTTGCAACTGTTCAACTACGTAGTTGAAGGACAAACTGCAGCAACCTATTTCTTGGTATTTGCTTAGCGAAATTGCTAACCCATATTCATCATACATTTCATACAATTATACACCATGTTCCTTGTTTCAGTTTAACCTAATTTCCACATTTCCTCCTTGATTAATATTGTTTTGTTAGATCGTTCGTTTATTCAGAAGGCTAGGCTTGTTGTAGGGGTGAACTAGCCAGTGAACTAGCCAAATAAATAAAACATTTTTAGGATGTAGGCCGAAAATGAGCTTCCCCTCTTTGAAAGACCAGCAGCCGCCACTGAAATTACAATGTATCACATACTGATATTTTTGTCTGTCATAATTTAATTACCAATCTCTCTCTCTAATATATATTGATATAAATCATAGTAATAATGACCGACAACACAAAACCAGAATCCCTGTGATCTGCCTGTTACTCAATGTTGTCCTATGGGTTTTATTATTATCATAGCTTCCTCTTACACTGGTTGTAGTGGTAATGATTACCCATTTAGAGTTTAGTTTTTTTCTTGAACTTTTCATCTGTCTGTTCACCTTATTTTTAGCATCTGCACCCCTGCTGCCTTCTGTTTGGTGGACATCTGATTAAAGTTGTCAAGATCGTCTTAAACAGAAGTAGGATAGGATAAGCAAGTTTTGCAACAGAAATTTTATCTTAAGTTTGAAAGGATTCAAACTCACCCCCTCCCTTAAAAGCCACTCCTCCAAAACACATTAATGCACTGCTTGACTACTGCTGGGAGGTAGGTAGACTGTAGACAGACAGAGAATGAGCCTGTCCAACCATTACTTTTGGTCCAAATGCTGTCCAATCATTAGTGCCGAGTCCAACCTTAATTATTGGTTGTGTCTATTACAGTCCTGCGATGCCCAACAGTTATCGGATTATTTCATTTTACTGTCAAACCTTAAGATTTATTGGTTATCAGGATGTGAAGTTTATTTCAAACATGATCCTACCCTGCCTTTAACATGGAACCAACCCCCCCTCCCCTCTTTACACAGTCTGCAACCTGCCTGTCTCATTTGACTTAAGCCACTGCCACTGACAAGCCATTGAAAACAGAAATACTTGTTCAAATATCTTAAGATCCCTGGTTGGAAGGGATGCGGATGATGCAGCCGGTTGACCCTTTGGTGTCTTGGATTATGGATGATCCAACAGGCAGATCACAACATGTGAGTTCAGGGGTGTGTGTCTGAGTAAGTGGTAAACAGGACAGGGGACACTCATGGGACTCCCTTCCTGTTGCCTGCTAAATCTGGTATGAAATTTGGAGAAGGAGTAGTGGTGGTAATAGCAATAGTAAGTACTTTCTTCATCCCAAAGAGAAATTATAGCATTACAGTCAACATACAAAAAGGTGATTGAGATTAGGTTAATGAGTGGTACAACAATGCTAAATATTCTTGACTGAGTGTTTGTGGACATTGGACATCTACAATATCCTATACACTAAATGGAACGCTGTGGTCATGTTTTACTTGGCATGCCAAAGGTTACTATTGGCTACTTTATGTTTGTTCTACTATACCTTGTAGTTCTAGAGTAGAAGTACATTTAGTATTGAATTTCAAGTCAATGTGTTCTTAACAGTATATTTAGTAATTTGTTTTATTACAATATTACCAGGAGTCTTCTAAGCACTTACATTTACATTGAGTCATTTAACAGACGCTCTTATCCAGAGTGACTTGCAGTAAGTACAGGGACATTCCCCCGAGGCAAGTAGGGTGAAGTGCCTTGCCCAAGGACACAACGTCATTCGGCAATCGAACTGGCGACCTTCAGATTATTAGCCCGATTCCCTAACCGCTCAGGCACCTGACTCCACTTTTCAACACTGGAATAACAATTACAGAGTTCCTCAACACTGGACATTATGTTTTCATTCCATTTAATTTCTGTTTCTATGGAACCTGAAAGGCTATAGCATGCTTGAGTATTCCTACCGCACTTTGTACCAGACATACAATCCAGGACCCAATTATTATTGTAAGGCTATGATTATTTGCTTGCTTGCATTTACTTTTTAGATTTTTCCAATGCCCAATTTGAATATGTAGATGATTGACTGGTCATGGTAATGAATTGACTTGAATTGGTGGAAACAAAAAGTTCTTCCAAAAAAGTAATTTCTTCACTGTTCCCACCCACCATGTGGAGTGTGTTAAGACAAGCTCATGTAAATATACACAAAGCCTGTCAACCCATCATACCAATCTGTAATTGTCCTCCACTTCTGCCAGAATAGTGTGCTCTTAAATTTAAATTATTTTCAGACTCATGAAGACATTTCTCATTTCCTTTTTTTATATCTCACCCGCTGAAGTGGTTATATTGTGTCCATGTGTTGACAGCCCTCCATTTCATACCATGACAATGGTTTTGACAAAAAGCTTTTGTCGCTGTTGTTGTGCCATTGCTCAATGTCACACATGCACAATTGCTGATAGTGGCTATTGCGCAAGAATAAATGTCCTTGACTGTGTTGGCCAAGTCTTCAGCATTCACAGGAGAATCAAATGGACAAGTTTTATTTGGCTTTGTTACTGTTCCAAAACTTGGTAGGGTTTAAATAAGAACACAATATGATTCAAGGTCTCACTTTATTAAACATAAATGTATTTTCTCAGTCTTACAAGTGTTTACGGAAAACTGAAGACCTGTCAATCATTGCAGATTAAATATTGAGTGGTGATGAAAAGCACTCTGCTTGCAGAGAGCAGCTATTTTTCCTTTTTGTGCTATGTTTACAAAACTACTAGGCTTTCCGTCCCTTGGTCAGCGGAGCGTCTGATAAATATCCATGCATATTTCAGGCTTCTCTAGCTTGGACCTGTGTTAGAGCGAGCCACACTGTCTCACCTTATAGAGAATCGCCTCTGGCTGTTTACTGTGTAGCTTGTGAGGTTGGACACAGGTTTTAAAAATTGATTTGATGACTAGCAAAAAGGTAGTGTAGACCCAAAGGGTAAAATGAAGATCCACTCTGATGTTTCACTTTTGCGATTCCTTCACCAGTAGTCCTTGTGGTTTGTTCCTGAACTTGATTTTTCTTCAAGTGCATTCCACTTCTTAAATGTGAAATGATTTGTCAAACTTTGGTAAACTGAATGCTCTTCTTTGTAAATGGGTCTACATACTTGATGTAAGATTTTTCTAGGCTGTGGCAAAACATTTCCCTGAATGAAAATAGGACCCATAACTAAAATAAGAAGTGTTAAATATTTCACTTATACCGGTACTACCATGTCGAACTAAGCTAAGCATCAACCTTTTAAAACATTTTCATTTTGACTACAATTATCCAAATGTAATTATTTCATAAGTTGGAAGATTTTTTTATGCCAGTGGGTATGTATATTTTTACGACTGGTATCTAGGCATATCTGACATCTTGTTTTTTTTTGAGTTGGCACATAGTGTCTCAGTGCTCCTCAACAAAGTCAACAAAGGCCTCATACACAGAATAAATAGGAAACATCAAATGTGAATCGGTGAGCGGAGAGAATGTGTAAATATATCTTCAAATGTTGATCCCCCTCCATCTCTCGCAGCATTGCGAGGGAGTAAGGTTGTTGTCATAAAGCGCTAGTCCTCCCTCAACTGATCAATATGTTTCTTCTGCTTCCTTTTCAGAGGAAAAGACACAGCTGGTTCTTAATGTCGACAAACAGCTTGAAGAAGTCAGAGAGTTGGTATGTCTTTGATCAGTAATTTTTCACTCTTCCGATTTCCTAAACAATGAGTTTGGAATGGGGTGGGGGAAAACACAGACAACATCACCTGTGTTATCTGAGTGGTGACATGATACACACTCACACACGCACATTTCATGTGTGGTGTCTTCTGTGGTTGCTGTGAGATTATGTCCCGATAATTCACTTTTATGTGACACCCCCCTGACATATTTCAAGATGGTGGAGGGAGTCTTCACATCTTATTTGCTAGAGTGATTGAAGAGAACTACCATTTCGTTTTTAGTTAACTTATTATGTCAGACTGATTACGGTCTTACAAATTCCCTGCCGAGTGTTTTGTCTCTCTGTTCCTCACAAGTAGGCCTGTGCTGTCTTCATTCCAAATGACATTTGTGTGCCTCAATAGATATGTTTAAAACCAAGGCCTTTCAATTTTATTGTATTTTGGTTATTCATTCATACTTTTATCTGTGCTGTGCGACAGTCATGGTTTTCTAAGTAAACATGGAAGTGTTACAGTGCAAACTGCTCATGTTGACAATTTATTTATTCTGTATTAAAATGTGTGTTTCAGCATGAGCAGCTCTCTATAAAGAAAACAATTTTACAATACAATTGCTATGCAATTTACAATACAGCTTTTACTTTTTATAGAGCTATACTGTGTGGGTAGGTATGGGTATATTACGTAGCTACAGCATCTTGTCTAGGCTAATATTTACTGAAATCATATTACAGTCTTAACGGACTAAATGAGGCACAACTTGCAGTAATATAGTTTGCTAGTCATATACAACTAAATCATTGTTGCTCTGAGCCTATAATTTGCGATCTTGAGGATACGTTTTATGGGGTCATTTATTGGTGAATTATCTGATTGCGGGATTATAGCTGGAGCAGATGGACCTGGAGGTACGAGAGATACCCATCCAGAGCAGAGGCATGTACAACGGCAGATTAAAGAGCTACAAGCAGGAGATGGAGAAGCTGGAGAAAGACTTTGTAAGTGGTTACCATCATTTTACCACTTTTACCATCTGCTTACATGAAAAGACACTAACGTACATTAGTTGATACTTACAATCCTCCCCATATTTTTGTGCTTGCATCTCTTCTTATTTTGTGTGATGTTTCTCTACGTCTTTTTTTCTCCCTCACACATAGTGCTACACATATTTACCCAAAAACTGAAGGTCAGCAGTATGTCCACTGTGGTTAAGTCAGAGCCTGTTTTTGAAAGCCCAAGCAATGTCCATCGAGAGCAGGCATGTGTTGATGCTACAGATAGTAGCCTTGTTTAGTAATTCATAAATCATAGGCTACCTGTATCCCAAATTCAGACTTCTACCTATATAAAACCTTAATAAGGAGCCCAGCCGTATGTTTTGAAGCATGTTCTCAACTCTCTCTTTATCTGTCTAACCACGAGCGACTCTGATCCATCTTGTGTTGGCCTAAATTTCCCATTTATACAGTTAATATAACATTTTCATATTGCTGTGTTTTACCCTGTTGGATGGTGTTTTCTGTACATCTTTCCTTTGTAATTTATCCCCCACTAAATAGGTGTTACTCTTTTTGTTACAAGACTAGGTTAAGATGACTTTCTGTTGGTTTTCATATACAGCACAGCTGCTGAAAGTGGTGCTTGACACTGATGCGTTTGCAATACAGACTTGCAGTATATGTGATACCAGTGCTGCCATTGTGGAGTCATTGCCTTAGGTTTCCAAACATGAAAGAAACAAACAAAGAAACAAATAAATAAACACTTGTTAGAGATCTGAAATTAGTGATCTATCACTACGCCACAGAGACTCGTTACCTCAGATCACAGAGGAGATCTCTACTCTGAGAGGGTTCGCTTTCCTCACGGTGGGCATTTAATTGGCTGATGATTAATCTTTCCCTTCTCCCCTCTTGACACTTGCAGTGGTTAATTATCAAGCAATTAACACCTGCTGTGGAGGATATTGCCGTTTATTTGCTTTCTTCACATTTTTTCACGGGGTTATCCGGATTTCTTCTGAGAGGTTGTTTTGTATTGTAACGTTGACATTGTTTTGCGTATACAAAATATTTGATGCACTAGCTAACAGTAAACTGTTTTAATTTGCTTCTAGTGTCCTGGGGTTTTTATGTAGTTTGTCTCTTGTGTAGCCTTAAGAGACGGTGAAACATTTAACAGAATTAGTGTTTTTCTTGGCTTACACAAGGTTGCTTGGGTTCATTGAAACACCTCCAATCCATTCCCTACCTTTGAAAAAAATGACTGTCAGCCTTTTAAGAAGTTAGTTATGCTAAGAGAACTTATAAGACCACTTAAAGGAATAATTCAGTAAAAAAATACTTTTATGTTTAAATTGTTATGTTAAAAGTGACACCTTGAATTATATTGTGATCTTATTGGCATATTACCCTTCTTTGTAGTAAGTTATTATCATCTGTGGTAATGTCTTCAACAAGCCCATTTCAGGACAAACTACTACATCTGGTAGTATTTAAGCCAGGATGCTTTTCTGGCTATTCTGACCAGTGAGCTTTTTCATAGCGTCAAGAAATGTTTCTCGGAGACAGCGGTACAGTATAGAGGACACAATGGTATGACTCACCCTCACTGGTTGCCTTTACATGCAAACTGCCTGCAACAACATGTACTATGTAACACAACAGTAGTACCTACATAGATGTTCAGCTGTTCAAAGGAGTTCAGGAGTAGAGAGCCAAAGTACTGTAGGTCTTCAATGTGTAGTACTTCTAGTTCTAGTTTTTCTGTACTGGTTCAAAGAAGGCAAAACATTTAACACACATCTAAATATTGTGCTACAAGTATCTTATCTCTTTATTGTTTTGGGGGGGACTAATGTAAATTGTTATGCCTTAGGCTCAACTTTTTAAATGGCCTCTGTTTGTCTACACAAGGCAGCATGAAATAGCTCTCTATATAGGGGAGAAATTGTTGATTTGAGTTTTTGATGAAGTATTCCTATAACCTACTGCTTCAATGACAATTAAGTGGTCAGATAAATATCTCCAGTGCTTCTTATTAATTATTGGCATGTGGGAGTGTTTTAGTGTTGCAAATGTCTTGACTAGACTTGACTACATGGAATGCAGCAAGCAGTAGTTGTTGTAGTAGTTGCATGGTTGTTGTTAACCATGTTTTATTAGGCTAAAGAAATGTGTTCTCTATTGTTGAACAGGAGTTTACAACCCAAACAAAACTAGTAGCTGAATCTGGTCACTTCCTTCTCTCTCATCTTTCTTTCAAGCAGTACCCACCTGAAAAGGATGTCTCTTCCTCTTATAAAAAGCCCAAGCTTTGTTGTGTATGATGGCCTTGTCCTCCTCTGCTCCCGGTCATCTCCCCTATTGGCATCCCCTTAACCCTCTCTCTCATCCACTCAATCATGTAGGGTTTGTCTTCCTGCATTCTTGATCATGCCTGAACCCTATGCCTGGCATAGGGGGGTCTTTAGACCAGAAGCCCCCTGCAGTGGCGCATTACAACAACCGAAGCGCAGCCTGGCACAACCAAAAAGCCTCCTAAACTTAAAACCAAAGATAAAAATAATATATATATATATATGTCATCGCTAAGAGGCATTACATTCCGCTCCCCCCGACTTGCGTTGCTTCAAATATATATATATATATATATATATATACATATGTCGGGGGGAGCGGAATGTAATGCCTCTTAGCGATGACTTTGATCAGCTAGAAGAGAGGCCTAATTGAGGCTTAATTTTATTAAATACATTGGGTAAACAGACCTTCCATCTTCAAAAGTAGAGACAGTTTTGTTCCACCAAAGAGAGCTGAGGTCCAACCTTAACCCTGACCGACATTCTGATGGAACATCTCTGAGTAGGCCGACTGTAAAATGTTTAAATATTTGTAGAGGTGTTCAATTTACATGGTCAAGTTTGAACTTTTTGGACATCTGGTCTGTTTCCTTGCTTAACACCAGATGGCGATGTTGCTTAAGGAATGCAAGTGTTCAGGAATGCAAATGCAAGTGACGCATAACTGACACAACACGCTCCTTCTTAGTGTGGTTTTATCTGCAGAATAATCTATGTCCTTTTCAATAATGTTGACCAAGGCTAGCATTTACATATGTATAAATATGTATATTTCCACCTTAAACACACAGTAATTTACTGTCCATGATTTCATCCAGTGATCATCATCAGTGTTCATCAACATTGTCAAAATAACTTTGTTTTGCTTTCAAATGTTACACCTAATGCTGCAATGTTTTTTTTTTTTTTTTTGGGGGGGGGGGGGGGGATTTTGGCTTTTTTAAAATCTTGATATCAGTCAGAGAGAGACAGGAAATCAGGGAGAGCGAGAGAGGGGGGCAACATCCTGAGTTGGAATAGAACCCGGGCCCCTCCGGTAAAGGCCTTGGTCCCTGTGGTTTGTTCTGCCTGGTGAGCCACCCACCCAAGCTGGAGTGGTTTTAATAATAAAAAAAGCTGAGCTTTGTACACTGATGTGTTTATAAAAGTGGTACAACTTGACACATATGATATGGGATATTTTACTAGAATGGTTTGCACATTCAGATGGTCAGGTCAAAGCAATTAGAAATTTGTTCTCTTGCAAAAACACCTAAATGAAACCAGTACTTATAGTAAAATATTACAAAACATGTCTTCTTTCAAGTAGTCTGTAATACAAATGAGAATGTTTATTATAGATTCTGCTGGTGTGGTCTTTGACATTTAATACAAACCAAGATAAAGTGACTTTCATATAATTTGAAAAATAACAGTTTTTGCTGTGAATCTTAAAGAATACAACCTCTTATGAAAACACAGTTAAATATTGCAGTCACGGTCAAGAAGGAGCTCTGGCCCCTTTTTAACACCTTAAGACTGAAAGACTTCCAATGTCTACCAAGGGAGATAATTAATGCATTTTCAAAACATACAGTCAACCAGCCTTGAAATATTGAACAGTTTATTCACTTGATACTGCTTGGTAAATAGAAATGAAAAGCTTTCTAAACTGATCCTATATTATTATATATTTTTTAACTATATTTCAGGGTCTCTAAAGTGATCATCAACCACTGTTAAAAAATGGAAATGTGCTCTCTGTTAGGGCAAATATTGAATGCCATAGAATCCCATGTGCACCTTAGGCTGCCTTTAGTGTAGTCTGCTAAAGGGAAAAAACTGGTTTGGTTTAAAATAAAGGCAGAAAGAATTTGATCGATCATCTCTTTTGAGTTACACATTTGAATCCCTCTGATGAAATGCTATGCAAAATGTATTGAAATGTATTTAGGCTCTTTGTATAGACCTTTATTTTGCATGGTATTGTATTAACTTGAAATGCAGTCTTGGAACAGCACTTGCATTGTCTAAGCTAGGTGTAGGTTGATGTGCCCTCAGATTGAATCAGCCTAAAATGACTCTTAAATTGTAGCATACATTTGGAATACAGTTCCAAACAGAGACTTATCTATGACACCAGCTTTATTTGTCATTGGTACATTGTCATTCCTTAACATTCACAAACTTTGTATGAGATTATTTATAATGTTATCATTATTTTATTATTTTTCCAAAGGCTTCGACATCTTAAGTGATCTGCAAGGAAAGCACAAACAATGTATGATAAAAACATAAACAAACTTATAACGTGTCATTGGCCATGGTCAACTCACGGTCATAGCAACACTAACTTTGCCAGTGATTAGAATAGTAAAGTCTTCTTCAGAGACTCATTTAGGATTTGCAGAGAATGGGCATAAACTGTTTACAAAGACACATCAGAAACGTCTTATTTTTAAAGAAAATGTATAACGTCATTACAAATTCCTCACTTTTAAATTATGTTGGGTAGTAATTGCAAAATCATGCAATACAACATAGGTTGTGTATTTATAGTGTACGATATAATGTGCAAATATGGATCATTTTGCATTTTGAATGATAAATAGAACATACTTGATAGACACATTCATGATGCATGCAAGTTGTTCATCACATGAATGGGTCTTCATTGTTAAACAAACATGTACCCCCCCACCCCTGTTGTCTAATACAGGGTTTCTACAAACATAAGACATGACAGACAGACATTAGTTGGATGTAAGACACTATAATTCCCCTTACTACGCTTGTTGTAACTAAAACATATTTGTTGTTTTACACTACTAAGCAGTTAATGCGAATCATTCTCGTGTTCTATAGTCTAACAAGTGATTAATAGCACCTAAATCCAATCACATCCAGATTAAAAAGATCTAATTTCTTAAGGAAATAGTTGAGGGGATTTTTCACCCTTTACTCTGAGCTCAACAAAGATTTTTTGTTGTTGTATAAATCGATTATCTCATCTTATAAATCCTGCCTTTCATTTGAAAGCTGTTCTACACTGGTTCTTTCGTATGCTTCTTGTGGATTGTGAAGTTTTAGGCCCACTGTTATTTCTTTATAGACTCAAAGATGGAACTTCACGACTATTAGATAAGGTACTCGTTCTTCAGCTAATTTTGTTTTCAGTTTTGATGATGTAGTAGTGTATAATGTCAAGTCTGTTAAACCAAATGAGAGAAGTGATGCTTTTCGATCAAAGTTGTGAAGGTTAATTCAAAGTAGCGAGAAAAGATGTATCTTGGAAGACTTGACTTAGTATTGTGTAACTTTCCTAGTTTTTGATAAACATCAAGCAACAACACCCACAGGGCCAGTGTAGGCTGTTATGAGTCGGATGGATGTCATTTTTGTCGTCTATCATTATGATGGTGCTCCAAACTGAGAGGTCAGTTTACTCCAGTACAGATCAGAGTAACAAAACTCTTATCCTTCTTCAAGTTCATAAATACGTACACCCCCCCTCCTCTCTACCGTTATTAATACTTCACTGTGGAGAGGCGATGCATTACGCCGTAAGCATTGGTTTTATTTGGCAGTGTGCAAATTAGCCCCATATCTGTCCATATCATCATTTCATCTCGTTTATCTTCTTGTCCTCCAAAGTCACCACACTTCAACTCTGACAGCGATCAGTATACCTTTCAGACGTGTGCATGCATGTGACTCCTGAAGTGAGGCCCTCCCAGGTCTTCTGTGTCCTCGGGGTCTGTGTGATTGAGTGACTCGAATGAGAGGGGGCCAAAGATAATAAGGGAAGGAATATAGAAAATAAAAAGAAGGGGCTATGATATATCATTCCTCCCCTTCTCCCCATCCATTTTCTCATCTTTTGTCAGTGCTGTCCTCCCCCGATTTCCGTGCTCCAAACCTGTCCCATGCAGCAGCGTAAACTAGAAGTGACATGTGACACCCACACCCAAGTGATGCACTGACAAGCAGGACCAGAAAAGGTGACACTTTTTTTCTTTCTTTTTTCCCCCCAGACTGGCTTTAATATGGGGGAGAATCATAAAGTATTTATGAAATGCATTATGAATCATCCAGTGGGCCTGTTTTGCCACAGTTTTTGTGGGTTTTTGCTTTTTTTAAGTACTGGAGAGCCAAATGTGAAAGAGAGAAAAGTAGTGAACTTTTATATTTTAAGCATTTCTGTCTGAAATAGTGTGCCTAATTGAATTAGGCCTAGTTATTTATAGTTTGACATTTGTTCGATAAGAACCTAGAATGCCTCAACACCTACATATATATATATGTATATATATATATATATATATGTATATATATATATATATATATATATATTTTTTTTTTTTGATGTGGATATATATAATATATATATATTTTGATGTGGATGAATGCTATTTTAAATCATTCCATTATTATAAAAAATTCACATAAATGGTGAAGAAGTATCATGTCGGCTGGCTGCATTAACTTATGTTGCACAGTAGACATAGCTATCTAGCTCATCACTTTGTTGTCAGGTTGAACTCAATGAAGAGTTGTTAAAAATGACAAAAAGTGTTTGCTAATACCTAATACCATCATCAACAACCACACCAACAACATAATCTTACCAGGTTAGTTGCCAAACATTGGAGGGAAAGTATAGTATGTTTGCACCTTACCTTACTTTGTTATTCACATGTTTCTGTCAAAGTGAGAATGAGGCTTCCTCTCCCAATTACTCTATAGTACTTCTTGTAATGCAATATATATGGTGGTGGTGGGGGGGGTTCTCTAATGTAATGCGTCATTTCTCTAAATGGATATGTGCTTGTGTACTTCCAGCCACTGTTTGCGTCTTAGTAAACCGTACAAGTAAGAGGTGTGGTGTTTTCTCATATTGCTGACATCATTATATTACACACATAAGATGCATTTATGTGCAATTGTGGATGTTTATAGGTAGACACTAACTACCTCCCCCTCTTCCTCCCATAGAACACCTCAATTTGTTTTATCCACTGCTCTTCTGAACGTAATAGCTAAACATTTATGCACAGTAATTGTAATTAAGCTAGGCAAAATATGTTGTTTTATCAGATGAAAATGTATATATGGATAAGGTTTGCCAATCAAACATTAATTAGTGTACTTTTGACTTCCTTGTCAGTCTAACAAGGAACATGAGAAAAGCAAAGAGGAAAAAGGCGTTTACTAAATGCAATTTTGGCTTTTCTCAGACAGTTTTTGAAGCCTGCGGTGAAATCTTGCTGTGGCCTTGATCAGAATTACACTGTAGAGGATGAATTAAGGATTTGTTCAGTCATCTCAGAGGTTGAACCTGCCAATTAGAGCATCAGCTTGCTTCAGCAGCCATTAAGGAGTTTATCTGCTGAACTGTGCTAATGCACTTAAGAGTTGTTATTTGATCAGTGCATGTGGTTTGTGATAACTGGTAAAAAAAAATTAAAGCCAAAACACAGAATCCTAGGTGTTCTTATATTTGCCTGGTGTCGATATGGAACCTGTGTAACGATAAGTCTCAGCAAGGCATTCACCTGCATAGACGAATTACCATATCTGGAATGTGCCTTCAGACTCACATCCAAACCTCAATGGCTCATCTAATCCTATAAGCAACTCTTCTCCATTCCACTACAAAACCTGTGGAGTCCCATAGAGAGTGGAAGTGTGTACGGTGGTTCAGGGGGACAAATGTTGGAATAGCTCTGGAAAGGACATTCAGACTTCATCTGCATTTGAATGGGGCTCTAGCCAGCTAAATAAGAAAGTGTACACAAATATATAGCATTAATGATGTAGCTAAGCCCTCATGCATGCTGCTGTATTCTCATGCTAATGAGGGAGGTATTGAGTCGAGACAATTGTCATCTTCCTCCAAAGAAAGATGAGGGAGAGAGAGGGAAGGTGGTCTTCTCCACATTTCCATAGACAGACAAAGACAGTGTCCCCTGCCCCCAATACGCACACACACATTGACATACACTGTAACCATCCTATAAATGAGTCCACATATGTCTTTATATCTAGCATATCCATTTTTAGATTACAGTCTGAGAATAAACATCAGATACAAATCTTATATCAAGATCTGGAGAGAATCCCCACCTAAACAGAGTAAAGGTTAAAAGTTAAGTTTTTTTTTATTTTTAAGGGGATTTGGTGGGGGGGGGATTGAAAAATTATTCTCAGTGGAGGGTTCAATGAACCATATGTAGGTAGCCACAGGCTAATGGGCCGATTGGTCCCTGGTATCCCCTCTGCAGGTATCCCCCCCATAACACACACACACACACAGACTCTCTCCTTCCATATCCCTTCCGCTCTGAAATCCCTCCACCACTTCCCTCTAATCTCACCTTTTCTCTGGCAATGACCCCGGGAGGCCCACTTTATTCCCCACTGCACGCCAGAAGCCAGCGTTGTGATCGGAGCCGCGGCCCTGCTCTGGTTCCCCCCTCGCCCAGCTACCTCCCCGACGGCTCTGCTCTATTGATTTACTCCTCCACCATGGCTGTCTGCCTGTGTGCTTGCACCACCAGTCCCTGGCCCCTCTCCTCTAGCTACCTCTCCTGCTCTTTCTCGCGTAACCTGGGATTCATGTTCTGGGAGAACGAGAAAGAATGGAGGAGACGGGTGAAAGAGAAGCAGAGCCTTTGATTTTTCATTAGAAGCGCTTCCATATTTTAATATTGGGTTTAATCGGCCCTACATGCCTTAAAGAAATAACCATTGAGAGACGATTCCCTGGCCTTCAAAAAGTATATGGTGTTTCCTCAATCAAAGCCCCTCGAATTTGCTCTTTTGTTTGGAGTTCAATTGCGATCGTTTTCCTCTCCTCTCTCTCTGTCTCTCGCCCTCTTGCTTTGCGAGTCGTTAGGCTTATTGACTGATCTCAGCTCTACTTAACAATAGAAACGACTTTGACAGGGAAATACAGCACATGTATCACAGAGGTGGTGGAAAAAAAGCTTCCATTGCAGACATAGCCTATGTTCCGTGACAAAACAAAAGGCAAGGTCTTTCCCCAGAGATGAAATGTTAAATGTTTCTGCATGCAGCGTAATACTATTTTGTAAATCGTTGTATGCGTGTTGTAAGACAACATTTCAGAACAATTTTGTACTTCTTAATGTGTTGTTTTTACATCTGTGACAAGATTTACCTTTTGATTATGAAAAATATATTGAGTTTTTCTTTTAGCAAATGCAATGCAGAAATAATACATTCATAGATAAGCAGCTATTGTTTCATTTAAGTTGAGGTTTCTGAAGAACATAGAGTTGTGTGCACTTTAAAATAAAACCTTCTCAGTTTAGATTTGTTGCATATTAGCTAACCTATTATATGTCTCAAGTTTATGATGTGAGTTTATTGTATGAGTGTCTCTGTGATGGCTTTCTAACGAGACACTTATTTTTGTAATGGAAGTGGAACACAATGCCTTGTATTTGTTGGAGCCACAACTCCACCAACCTGTGAGCTAATGAGAGGCCCCATGCTGATGTCTAAGTCTTGGGTTTCCTATACTGATGCTGTTCTATTAAACAGGAACACACAAGGCTGGTGAGCTGGAGTGCATAAGGGACACACCCCAATGCACTCACCCACACACACAATGAGATTTTTCATAGCACACAAGGGGTTGTATGCTTGTACGACCGTTTATCCCAAACTTGCACAGACATACATGCAGCCTCTGAAGAAAGACGAGGAGTAAGTTTTGATGACACCAAAGACCAAAAAGAAAGGCATAAACAGAGAATCTGCATCAATCAAATTGTCAATGCTTCACTATCGGAAAATGTATCAAACACATTAAAAGGAGCACTTACTTAATTGACCAACCCCAGACAATTAGTTTGCTTTAAAAGGAGTTAAAAAAACAACAGTTGTGTGTGTGTGTACCATTCTTTGTGCCGGTTGAGTGTGTTAACCCCCTGCTAGGCTGAGATGCATTATTGAAGACTCTGTTGTGATACTTCTGCCTGCTTAAAGGTCTCGGCTTTCTTTTAACGCAGCGCCACAGTACACCACCTCTGCCCTGCTTCTTGGAAACTATAGAGCAACCATTGGCCCGGGTCTACACTTCAGCTGAGGAAAAAATCTCTGAGAGATGAGGAAATTATGTCACGTTGAAGATTCATTTATTTCACATTTGTTGCGCATTTTTGTTTAAATTGTTATGTTCTCATTTATTGTATTCAGTTTAGGATGTAATTTTTATGATTGTAATAATTGCTTCAAGTAATTATCGAAATCATGATATTATTAACATCATAATCATAATGAGTGAATGATGTAATCATTAATGCCAACACTATTTTCTTAGTGGTTCATAAACATTTGCAGGAAATGAATTTTTAGGGTGGCATGAAACCCTATTTTCAAAATGGTGAGTTGCTCTGCCGATGTTGAGAAACACGTAATGAAACACACGTTTGTAAATTAAATACCTTTAATTACTTTTTGCCATACCACCATCTCAGTGTGGCAAAATGAAAAAGCAAGAATGAAGAGGAAAGAGCATGTGCAGATAACTTCAGGGCCCCTCATTATTCTCTGCCCCTGGGTATTTTCACACCTTTTATTTTCTATCTAATGAACTGTTTACATTTTTCAGTTTTCCAGGCACCACAATTATTTGAGATGTCCTTGTCGCTGGTCGCAGTGAGCATACAGAAAGGAAGGAAGTTGGAGGGCAAAAAAACATGTTTATAATAAATATAATTGTATTTGATTTTAATTATTCTGTTAATGAGTAGAACGTAGAACGATGACTCTCACAGTCACAATACTGTGAGAGTCATCAGTTTCTTCATTGTAAAAAAATATTGCTTAGATTTACAATTATTTATTTTATTAGTGTTATTTTTATTTGATTAAACAGTAGGATCTTTTATACATATATATATATCGTTTTTTAAAAGATTTGCACTTATTGTCTTAATTAGCATATCTGATTAGCATATCTGATATCAATTTGTATGCAATGTATATTTAACTACATTTTGATGGGTTGAAAATGATCTCTGTTTTTCCAACAGAGGTAAAACACATGTGTTTCTGACAGGACACTATGCACCTCAGTCTTTAAATTGATGGGATGTGTAGAGTTTTAAAAGCTGGGGGACCACTTTGCATAAAGTTAAGATGGACCTTTGTTCTTTTTTTGTGCCTCCGGGAATAGAAGTAAATTCTCACCAAAGATTAGAAAAAGTGACAAAAGAAAAACCATTCAAAAGGATGAAATCTTTCTTTTATAATTGTTTTCCATGGCAATAAGCTATCTTCTAAAAGTGCACATTCTTTTTAGATTACAAAGCCTCCTCTTCTGCTTCCATGATGCTTTATTTGCATTCATTCTCCTTCTCAATCCTATATAACAACTTGAATGAGAAAGTTTCAACAAATTGATTATATTTAAAATGACTCTGTCTTCTCTATGCATTATACAGCCTTCAATATATATCCTTCTACTCTATATCTTGGGGAATACTAATCGTACATGATGCTCTGTCTCATGCTCTATCATGAGATGAAACAACATTTCATAGGCAATTGTCTTGTTTTCCAATAATTGATCTCATATATCATATGTCCAAATCTAACATAAATAAGGTCCAACCATTTCAGTTCATTTTATTTATATTAACCCAACAGGTAATCATAGTCTGTCAATGGGTGATGCTTGTGTTGGATTCAATGGCGAGGGAAGAATCTCTTTTGTTTTCCAGAGGGGAATTCTAACTTCAAGTCAACCGGAACAAGAAGTAGCTCTTAGTAGTTGTAGGTCTTTTATTTTAGATTATTATTTTATTTTTTTCCCATTCCTTTTAGTTTTTGTTGTCATTTGCGTTCATTCATTTCAAAAGCTGTCAATATGCAGCTGCAACAAACAGCTATTTAGATCTACGTAAAATCGGTGTCGGGTTTAAAGAAGACATCACTCCTCACACTCAAATCCACCCCTATATCAAGTTTCTAGTTCTCAATTACTGTCATCCCGTCATTTCCTCAAGTGACACTGCAACTCTTAAAGAAGCTTGACTAAAATGTGTTTTTTTTTCTTTGCAAGGATGAATATACTCTGTCTGTGCTAGATTCTCTTTTCAGGTTTGTTATTTTAGTTTTAGCTCACACAATGAACAATCATGTTAGCAGAACATTAATATCTTACAGTCCTTCTATCCAAATTGCGTTTTATTCCACTGTAGATGCACCTCTATATTTCCCTTATAATCATAAGTCTTAACCCCTTCTATATCAAATATACTTTAAAAATAAATAATAATCAGTCATTTTAACTGTGGAGGCTGAGTCCATGGTTATAATGCAACTGGACACTTTCTTTATCAATACATTTTTCTGTTCTTGACCTCATCAATCAGACATCAGTAATTATTGTTCAATTCCCAGGCTCTCAGTGACAATAACAGCCAAAATATAGTCACTTTGTTTGTTCCCCCACTCACTAAGATTTGCCACTTTAAGTTAAACTCTATACAATTATTTTAGACTGGTTTTAGATGCTTAATTATTAAGCAAATGAAGAATTTTTAGCTAAACTACATACATGAGAGGAATTCTGGATGTAATTATTTCTGTCATTTGTTCAATTCTCGTGATAAACTCATAGAAAAAGTGAATATCTTTAGAAGAATGCCTCGGTTTCTACATGAAAACAATGTCAGGGCAGATGAGGATACACAGTTTATTTGAATGTTTTTCCCTCTATGTCTATTCTATGTCTACTAAGAAAACATCTAGGCAATGGATGGAAGCATTATCTATACATATGCAGTTGTAGTCAGTGAATGTTTAGTGATGCATTTTGAGATTGACATTGTGTATTGAGAAAAAAGCAGCTCACTGTGGTATTTTGGGAACACTAAGTTCAAAACCAGCCTAGCGCACCCCTTATTTGTTTTACTATTGCTTTTTATTGTAGCAATAATAGAAAAGTGCAACTCTAACCCTAAACCTTTTACAAAAGCCTGACCGTAATCACTAAAGGAAAGTTGAATAGAAATGCATGGATGGGGAATTGTGCCCACATGCTACTTCCCGAGTTAACTGTCTAAGAATAACAATTGACACTGTACAAATTGTACACTTGAAAGGTCTATTTTGCATTTACATGTAGTAATATTTTGCTTAATGTACGAACATTCATACTGGTTAATACTTTAACAGAGGAAACGGTGCAGCACTAATGCTCCGTAATTATAGCACTTTGTCCCTGCTGTGCTGGACATTCTATTTAAAGATTTTATTTTTATTTTTTATTGCAAATCTCTCTAAGAATGTTTAACCAAAACACAGTATCCATGCTTTCTTTAAAATTCAGAATTTAAATCTTAAAAAATCTTTAAAATCAGATTATTCCAGATCATCTGACTGAAAGTAAAGCCGACTGTTTTATAAAAATAATTAGATAGTAAACTGAGTACTGAGTGCTCAAATCAATCATTTATTCCTCTCCACTGCAAGAGATTGGCTAAGCATGCAAATGTATACTATATTAAATCAAAAATGTTTTGTTGTATTATGTTTGCAGAGAATATGTATCACATTTGTGTCTGTAAACAAGCGGTACACACCTCACACACACATCTATTCCTTCAGAAATGGTGGTGGCGTAGTCTGAAGTGTGTATGAAACGATTGTGTCGGAGTGTTTGTCTTTTTTTGGACATTGCTTTCCCTCTCCTATCTGAAGGGGCATATGGGGAGAGGGTGAACGAGAGAGATTGGGAGCCCAAATCTGATGGAATACCAATGGGTGATGAATTATGTCCCCGTCTAAGTCCCTGCATCGACAGTATCACAGAGCCTGGCACTGTACTGGGCTGACAGCAGTGACAACCCCCAGAGAAGATTTAGCCTTGCCAAGTGATACTTCCCTTATACATCTCTGTCCTTGTCCATGCCCCTTCTATGCTGCTCCCTATACAGTGTATGACTCAATATGTGACTCAGACGTGGTCTGTTAGTAGCGGGAAAATATTGTTTCCCTTATAATTTCCACTGTAATGTATCACCTCAAGAGCAATATAAAGCTCAGACTGGAAGACCAGGCACATAATATTTGAAACACAGATCGTCACGCCATCATTTTCTCGTTACACGTTTGCCTGTCTGTGTGATTCCGTTAGGGGGCTCTCGTGCTTTAGAAATGCCTAATGTTTTTTTTCCCCCAAGTCAACTGTGTTAAGCCTTATTTTTCCTCTTGTTTTTTTTCTCCTCTGTTATGCTCTCTTTCTCCTCTTCTCCTCTGTCCCACTTCTTCCTCTTCCTTTAGAAAAGGTCACGTATTGCCTACAGTGATGAGGTGCGGAACGAGCTCCTGGGGGAGGACCCGGGCTCCTCTGAGAGTCAGGTAAGGTGCTAATCAGTGGCCTGGCAGCTCCCTGTGTGGGTGGCTGGCCCCCGGGTGAGGGGATTGGGGTGGGGTGTCAAGGCCTGTCAGGGCCCTTCTTAGGGGCCACCAAGGGCCAACATAGCATTGGCACCAAGTCATGCAGAAGGAGGCCTGTTTAATGCAAAGCTGGCCAGGCTCTAAATGAATGGGGTCCGGGGTCTGGGCACAGCGTCTGGGCAGCACCAGATTGGGTCAAAACCAAGCCCCACTTACCCCACCCCCTATCCTCACAGCTGTTCTCCAGCCGGCTGTGTACTTATCCCCTCCATCAAGATCCTTCACCAATGGAAGCACCTTCCCCCTTGGAAGACAGACAGACACTTTCACACATATAAAACAAAATGAACAAAAAAAACGCATTTGACCGATTTAAATACCCCACACAATACTGATAGTCAGAACAGATTCAGTATCAACCTTAGGTTCCTCAATTCCACATCAACATCAATTCTGTTTTGTTTAGTTTTTTTTGTCCCAGCTCTATCATGTTTTCTTAACTTACATTCACTCTAAGAAATTACCATTAATCAACTTACCTATGAAGAAAATATAAATATCTGAAAATAATTATTATTAAAGTAAATGTTTTGGTTTTCTGAGGTTGAGGTAATATTAAATTCAAAGCATTTAAAAGCAACAGATGTGTAGCATATTAACAATCTTTATTTCAGGACCATGAGCAGAAACATTAAACAGGGAAATGTACTGAAATTAATTCATTGAAATTAAAAAACGGAAATTATAGATTTAAAAGTTATCTTAATTGCTCAACAATGCCACAATCCAAAAAAGTTAAAGTGCTTTTGAAGTAAAGCATTATAAAGCACAAATCAACAGCAAAGGTTGTTAATCATTTGAGACATCCTGTCTGTCACCTCTTAAATCAGCGTAATTGTATTTTACTCGTAGATTATTCAATATAAATTGTGTGGGTTAAGGTATGTATTTGAACAAACTAAATGGCAAAATTATTAAATGCATGTTCACATTTTGTCACAGTATGTTAACTGCTGAGCACAGCTAAATCGGAATTGTATATCAATAGCTAAAATATTATATTTTACTTTTTTTGATAGCTTCCTCATTGCCTTTTCATGGATGACCTATGGAGTAGATCCGAACTTATGTTTGGATCTTACAAACATATGTATACCCGAGATGGAAAACTGATATGCATATTTTCAAATTAGGGAGGCACAAAAATGAATTCATTCAACTTTCATACAGAAGTTTTAAGTAAACTTCCTGCAAGAGCTGTCACATTCCAGACAGTGATGCTTCCCATCAAAATCTTGTCAAAGACAAAAGAAGAAAAGTGACCCAAAAACTTCCATGGCTGAAATGATTGTTCACAATTAATATTTCATTCAAACTGTCACATATTTCTTCAAGTACTAGAGAGCTGCTATGGTGCATAAATACTGTGGATGTTTAAAGGCTTTATTGAATAACAAGCTTTTTGTTATTCACAAACATTGAAATCCCAAATTTAAAAAGTTTGTGAGAACTATTTTTAAAATAAAAAAATAAATATTTGCTCAACATTCAAATGCAGACAAACATTGTGATGTTTCTGACATGGGTTGATATGTCAAAAGTACTAACATAAGCTGGGGGATGTTGCTCTAATTTTATCAGAATGCATTTGCATGTCTGTTCTCTTTCAGCCTTGTCAAATCTCCAGTCGTACAAAAACGTGCAATGTCCAAAAACGTCTATTTTTATTTGAAATGGAGTACCTTGCTGTTAACTATGACTGCAGAGTTTTCACAATCTAAATTATAAAAGACTTAAAACATTGTAAAACTCTTAAGCAGACACACCATAACAAGCTGGCAGAAGAAATGTTAATGTGTCAGCCAGAGACAAGGTAAAGTAAATAGATGTTACATATTTTAACTTTTTTTGCTTGTTGCCCTATTTACCTAATTTACATTTTAAAAACTTATTGAGATAACATATGATTTGGTCTTGCTGTGAGTGGAGTGCTTGCAACTTCACTTTTTTTATCGAACGGGATCACAGCAATAGAATGGAGGGTAAAAGATGGGGGCACCAGGGTGAGTTGGTCAATTTAATTCCTGACGATCTGAAAGAGGTCAGGATCATTTCATATAACCCTGACTGAGCAGATCATTACCAGTCACAAATCTCTTCGTACATGCCAAGGATTTATAGCTAAGTAAATAGGGAGTTGTCATAAGTTCTGAAAATGGCATGATAATGGCTAAAAGATGATTTAATAGAGTTCAGCAGTTATTTGTTATCTGTATGCGGACAGAGACTGAATTGGCGCTATCACTCTTTTTTAATAATGTGCTAGTCTGCTGTTGCACATTTTCCCCTCTATTTTCCTCTCTACATGCAGCTCACACATACACAAACGACACACAGATGCACTTCATCATACCACACGCATAGCAGTCAGCACACACACACGATTTTTTGCACACGAACACACTACGGAATAGTTTCGATTTCAGTCACAGCAGAAGGCTTGGCCACAAGAGATTGTGCTGGTTTGAGCCGGCATGGACCAGATTTTACAGGCTACAAAGGAAGCAGATTACCACTTGTATCAAATTCCGTATTGAATAAAAAAAATCTTTGTTTGAAAAAATCTGCTGATTATCATAACAGAAAAATTGGAGCAGTGCATTTTTGAATACTGGCTGGCATCAGAAAAACACAGGGAAAGGCGGTGGTTGAGGCGTAATTATAACATTTACAATATCCAGCATTTACTACCTTATTTTGCTTTAGCAAAGCTAGCATTTTGGGTTTATGTTTTAAAGAGGGGATGCCAAAGCAAAATCAAGCTACATGAAAATTCAAACAAAAATACACTGCACAAAGCCCTGAATGTTGGCTCCAAATCCACAATGAGGACTTACAATCAGCCAAGCAGAACAAATAAGATGGAACAAGTTTTGTTCGGTACTCATTGAATTTAACGGCAGAGCTGTGGTGCGTGATTGCCAGCTCTGGTAAGCTTGTCCAAACTCCAAATCTCTGATCTATGGTGTAGTTTTGAACTTTGTCTTTCACAACATAAGGTTGAAAGAACAAAAAAAAAAACATTTTCCGTAGTTTGTGAAACTACAGCCAATCATTGTCACTACTCCTGAGGCTAGTACTCTGAATTTTTACTCTGAACAAATTTAACAGATTCTTTTGTAGATCATTTAATGAAACTTGATCAGTACCTTTGGTTGATATGACACTATTTGTACTCTTACTTAACCTTTGCTTCAGACAATTATTAGATTTTTTCTATACAAATGTCGATATTATGTAGGTGTTCAGTTTAAATATTAGAATAGTTTGAATGCCACTGCTAATAAGGCCTTGCGTGTAATAATCCAGGTTTCAGCATGGTCCAATATTGGTGTCAGTTGTAGCTATAACGAGTAACAATCAAACACGGATACAACTTTTCTCTTTTTTGTCGCCCATTCCGGTTTGTAATGTATGATCCAACTCCTCCTTCCCTTTTCTAATAGATACCAAGTTATGTCAAACCACCAATATTCAAAATGACCACCTCTTACCAAGAGAGATAAGAGGGCAGTAATAGTGGCCCAGAGCCTCCCTTTAGATCTGCTAACCTTACATCTCAAGACATTTTGATTTAAAAAAAAAACACCTGCAAAGGCTTACAAAGAAGAAAAAAAGAAAGACAAAGTCCTTGCCCTTTCTTTATCAAATATATTGTGCTCATATAAAATTCCCTCTTTCCTTTCATGAGGAGAAGTACATTTTTGTTAAAACAAAATTGTAATCTTTATTAGGCTTGAATTATATCTGCCCCCTATATTTCTTTTTTTTAAATGTTAGCTAACAGTTATGGATAATTAAATACCTATCTCTATTTACTCCACTGAAAATGTGCAATTATTTTTCATAATAAATACATAATGCTAAGATTCATTTAGATTCATAACCTCTTCATTATAAACTTTACTGTTATTTATTTATGTATATGTATACACATGATGCACACAGAAGGCATATTGAAATACAAGTACATGAAATATTGACAAAATGTCAGCTATGGTGCACATATAACTGTCAATAAAGTTGCCCAATATTACCCTATCTGCAATTAAATGGAGCATTTATTATAATGTTTTAGTTTTAGTACTGAATTCCTGAGATTTTTTATTAAATTAAATATGTCTGTACCAAGTCACATTTTCCCACTGTAAAGTAGATCAGATTTTTCATATAAAGTTCTGTGATGTGAAATCCTTGATGATGCTTGTTTAGACACCGCAAGTCCTGAAATCTATTCCCTCTCTTTGTTTATTGTGACAGCACCAGAACTTGATCTTGGTTTGTTAAAAAATATCTGCGAGAGTCTCGTGTTTAGCTTCGTTTAATGTGTTTGTCTGTGATTTTCAAATGCTAAACATCCAAACAGATAAATCGTCAAGGTTAATTCTGTACCCAGCCGCATGACTGATCTGCTTCCTGCCATTGCTGTCCTTTTTATCTGTCCCTCACTCTCTCCCTTTATTTCTCTATTTATGTCTCTTTCTCTTTGCCTTCACATGGCAGTTGATAAAGTTACGTGAAGAGGTAAGTGCCTTTCTCACTTCCTGTTTTAGATTTTCTTCATTCAGGGATTTTGACCTCATCTCTCCTACATGAAATCAAAATCAGCTCATTTGAATACTATTTGTACATTTCTGATTACCCAACCCAAAGGCCAAGGCTATTTATTACGCTACGAGGGAATTATTATAATAAAGGTCATTTGTAAAAAAAAAATAATATTTTCCAATGTTTTGCTCTTAAAACTCAAAACCCTAACATTAAAACAGAGCATGGATAATTGACACTTGGAGAGTGAATGGCCTTCTCACAATTTCAGAAAGCTCATTGTGAGCAGCAGCCATTATAGCTTATTTATTCTGCTTTCAGCTCACATTTTCTTTCTTATCTTGTTAAGAAATCTATTGTGTAGTGCCTGGCTTGGTATGTGGTGGAATAGCTCTACCAATATAGTTATCAATATGATCAAGGTATTAGTTGTTTTCAGATTTCATGCAAAAACAGTTTTGATCTGCTCATGTTTATTTACATGTAACAATCTAACTCTGCATCACAAAACCTTAGTAGAATAGGCAGTATAGTACATGTAGCTGGAGAATATAAACCATATGATGATTTTAGTACTTTTAGGATTACTTCAAGCATTATATAGTGGATGATGCTTTCTTTAACAATCTAAGACCACCAAATCAGTTGTGAACTTTTAACACAAATTTAAGCGACAGTAGTATTTTATAATTATATATCCTAGCGTATCCTAGTGTGTACAGCATGCCCACACTCTCGAGGCTGGACTACAACCAAGGTATTGTGTGCAAGTGTCCAACATGCAGCAACATGGGATTCAAAAGCAGATATGAAGAATATAAGATGAAGAAGTACATCTTGTTGCACAAAGTGTGCTATTAGCTGGTTAGCTTTTCTTAGGCACAATTTCCATGACATTGTCTACATGTATTAAATATCTCTGCCTGTACTTTCAGTAGTTTGTGTCGGAGTGCTTGTCAAGGGTCAGTTAAGCCTTAAATGAAAATGTGTGGAAGATATTCTTCAATCAGCTCTCTTGATGAATGCAAGCCAGCCTAGTAATCTGTTCACATCAGTGTGAATCTGGAATCCACAGAAATAAATTAGACTTTAACATTTCCCTAGTTTGTCCCAATGTGTTAACTAAAAGTTACCAGGTTGTATTGTATCATGGTGCATGTAGTGACAGTCTCCACTATCAAGGTAGTGCTATGCTAGTTGCTGTTACAACTTGCTTGTTGCTATGGCCATATTCATTCACTAGCTATCAAACGGGCGGCTCTATTATTCAGAGCTAGCTACAGCTGGTCTAATTTTCCTTCAGAGTTGAAAAAATATATATCTAATCTGGTCTAGAGGTAAAAGATTGAGTCCACTTGATGTAGCTACCTTTTAAATTGCTCAAATATCCTACCTGTGTAGGATACACACTCAAAGAGCAAGGATAGAAATCTACCTGAATTTTTTAAAGTTTGCTCTGCTGCATGTAGGGCGGAAGTTTGAATAACTCTGCCACAGTTTTACAGAAGTGTGCCTTTTGATCCCACTCCCAATTGTCACGCGAGCAAATAGACTCAGACATGCTAGCCTACGAACATAAATTAGTAAAAAATATATTTGCAAGTGCCAAACTGGATGTCGGCGAGAAGTATATATTTGTATTTTCAAAACCCAATTTGTTCTAAAGCACAGAAAATAATTACCATCCTATTACCCCACACTGTCCCTGTTTATACAAAAAAAAAATCCAGTGATCCAAACACAAGTGGACAGTTAAGACACATCACCGTTCACCACTGTCTCTCATAGGTCTTCAAGGTGTCCAGCTGACCACTTCAGATTTTGTTAAAACCTTCATCACTTCTTCTAAAGTGAGACCAAATAGCACCAGGTTTGTTTCACATGGGCTAGCTAGGAAGAAAAAAAAGTGTATTCTTGTATGGGCTGTCCTCAGGGCCGGCCCAAGGCATAAGCGAACTAAGCGGCTGCTTAGCGCCCCCGTGGCCACCAGAGGGCCCCCAAGAGCACATTAAATTACAGTTTAATGTACCGTGTTTCTTTGATTAAACGCTGCCCTCGATTAAACGCCGCACCAAAAATGAACATTGTGTAATAAACGCCAACCCAGAAATACGATAGGAACAGCATGTCCTGAAATACCTAGTAGCAGCATGTCATTTAATAAACATTCTGTTGTGTTGCACTCGGGGTCCACTGCTAGCTATGCGTTTCAAATATAAAAATATAGCTACCTTACTTGGCAAATGACTCTAGCTCGAAGGGAATAGACACTAGAAGGGAAGCTTACGAAAAAAAAATCCAGAAAACGAATAGCAGTGTAGCCTATTGCTAACGCCTGTCTAGATTATCTATTGAAAGAACTGGAGAAAGAAGCAGGTGCTCTTGCATTAGCAAGCTAAACTAGTTTACATGGCTACAGTAGGTAGGTGTTTTCGCTATCTAGCTGTTCTTGCATTCCTTGCAAATCAGCATTAACAAAAAGCAGATGAGATAGAGCTAGCTAGTCTAACTAACATTGACATTGAATTGTTTAATCAGTGATTTAGAAGACCGGCGTACAGTACTGTTCAAACTGTCTGTACGTACATTTAATGTAGCAAACACGTTAGCATGCTAGCGCAGACAGCCTAGAATACCATATTTCTTAGATTAAATGTCGCCCTCAAATAAACGCTGCCTCGAATAAACGGCGCAGCAAAAATGAACAATGTGTAATAAATCGAAGTTTAATCGAATAAATACTGTAATTAAGAAAACATTATAATAATTGGCGACACCGATGGGCCCCCAAATCAATTCTACTTAAGGCCCCATAAAGGCTTGGGCCGGCCCTGGCTGTCCTTGTTGAGATTGTCTGGACAAAGTCAGTTGCTACTTGGAAAAGAGCAGGACAAGATAACAGTGAGTGCAAGTGTTAGAAAAGCAGTGGCTCTCGATTAAGTTTTTTCCTGTTACATTCTTGTTGGGTACGCATCATGATGCATTAAGCCTAATTTATACTTAAGGTTGCCGAGACTTTTGAAATGGTCGCCGACAGAAATGACGTCATGGTCAACACTATTAACTGTCGCTTGAAAGTGTCGGCTACCAGGAGAAATTTCTACTGGCACTGATGTCGACACATAGTGTCGTGCAAAGTGTGATTTGCTAGATAAACGGCACGTGTCGTTGACTTCATTGTTTGAATTTTCAGCTAGCGCTCAACAGCAAGTGAGGAAATATCCTCATCTCTATAATGCCTCTCTGCCGTTTTATAAAGATCCCCAAGTGTTGCTTAATTCATGGGGGGAGATTTCGGAAACAATTTGGTTGACGGTCGTGGAGTGCAAGGCGATGGAAGAAACTGCCTACGTCGAGTGTCATGCGAACGTTGAGCACAGGCGACTATTCGTTGAAATATAAATGCAGCAGCCTGAGCGTCATTTTTTTTTTTTCAGCGACCATTTCAAAAGTGTCGGCAACATAGGTATAACTTTGGTTTTAGCATTTACACTACAAAATATATGATCAAATGCGTCCCAGACCACCTTGGCAGGTGGTTTGAGAGACTGGATACAGTGCGTCATTGTGGTCGTTAACACTTGAAATGAGTGCTGTCCTCTTGTGATCCGATCACCCTACCACATTTTAAAGATGCTGTGAAGTGGATTTGAAAATAAGTTTTAAGTTCATCACACCACAGAAGAATATGTTGTTAACTACCCATCCAAATTCGATTGAAAAAAACACCGGCAAGTATGTTAAATTAGGCTTTGAAATCTTGAGAAAATCAACAAGTCTTCTCTGCTTGAGACTGGGGGGGCGTGTCGCCTGAAGGAGCAGAAGCTCTACCCCCTCGAATTCATTGAATTTAGCAACTAGCTAAATCAATTGCATATATCAGAACAGACCTACCTGCAGTGTCTGAATATTTTATGTGTTAATTTCTTTGTCTTTTCATTGTACCAGCTGAGTAACAGAATGCAACTGTCTGTGATCTGATGTAGATAGGTGGGTGTGACGTAGATAGGTTGGGTTTTGCCTCGCCTATACAAAACCTGACTGGAAAACGGGTGTGAAACTGTTCAACCGTTTAACTCCACATTTCAGCGCGACAAAGTTTTAGAGCTTTGCATTCAGCAACTAATTTGACACCTATATAATGTACTAAGAAGCAAATCATGGAATTTGCTTTACAGCATCTTTAAAACCAAGTGTAAATAGGGTTTGAATTTTTATCTGGGATGGCTTGCTAGTTCAGGCAGTGGCATGTCCAGAGCATTTACATGATGGGTCTTGTAGGTACTTTGAGGAGTCACACACGTTAACTACCTATTCACTAGCAAAGCACAAGTTAAATGTACCTGATGGACTGCCGTTGTTTAGATTTATTTTTTAAATGAAGACTAGTTAGGCTGACTGAAGGGTTGAAATAATTTGTAATTCTTTTAAAAAGTAGTCATTTTTTTTGTAATGCTAAATAGGAGCTAATACATGAAACAGACTGCATGAAATGTTAGCAATGGTTTAGCATTTTGAATAAAAACCTCAAATGAAATGACTAATTGTAATACTTACTCAACCCCCCCACCTCCATCGCCACTGAGTCCAACTCACCCGAAGTGTTCTGTCTTTAGTTTTGAGGCAGTATTAAGTAGAGTCATAACAGTTTAATAAAAACACTACTTAATTCTTCATGTTTTTGTTTGTTCTGCTAAATTTGTAGCATCTCTTCAGCCAGTGTGAGACTTATTGTGTGGGAAAGGGAGACGATCCAGACTGCAAATGTATTTTGTATATTTCAAGAAAGCGGTATTTTCGTTTCCCCTCTCCTCCCATCTTGATTTACATTTTCTGTCACTGAAGGTTCTGGGATTGTCTTCACCTCACCTCTCCCTTTGGAAAGTAGAGGAACAGCATTTAATCTGGTTTGATTCACACTCTCCTCACCATCAACCTCCTCTGTTCTTCCTTTTCCTTCCAGTTTCTCCTGCATTTGAATCAAAGGCTTTTACAGCTTATACACACTTAAGCCAGCTTTAAAAAACTATACTTTTTCCTCAGCCGGAAAACATGTTTAAATATTTAACACCTCTATTCACAGCTGTTTGACACTTGTAATTCCTCGTCTTACAACTCCCAAACAAACCCTGGAGAAGATCACACAGTCAGTCTGAATCACAGCTGTCATCATTATTCACTTTGACTCTCCCCCACCCTTATTGAAATAATAAGGAATCATCTGAACTTTTGAAAATTGTGATAGTAACCGCCTGTGTTTGATATTGGGGAAAAAAAGTCAAGGGAAGAAGAGGGAGATATTCTTTTGAGCTACAGCTGCATTGTTCTGGGACTCACTGTTAATAACTTACAACTGCAGTAACTTACAACTCCACTATAAAAAAAACAATTTTTATTGTTTCCAAAAAGGCCTTTGTTGAAAATATAGGTGTCATAAAAAAAGACATGTATACATCTGCACAGACTAGAAGAGTAATACATTTCCACATCCACAATATTTGTCATCTACTGCATAAAATGTTTTGGCTATTAAGCTGAGTGGAGTTTTATTCATAGACTGATATAGATGTCAGATACCTGGTCAGTGTTAGGGTATGTCTGTACGAGGGTGTAGGCCTTTGTTGTAACATATAATCTATGAGTCAGAATTTGTCAGACTGGATTTTTTTTGTTGTTGTTACAGACAGCACAACTGGTTACAGAATATATTTTGATTATTCAACCCAACCATCCCTTGAACTTGATATGTCATGGGGTTTCCCATGATGGGCTACGAGCTACCAGACCTTCAGGCCTGCCAGACAGACCTTGTTTGTTTTACCTGTAAGGGAAAGGTTGGAATCGTCATTTAGAAGTTGTATAGTAGGGTCCATTGGCAATTGTTTTACCTATAGTTCTGCAATGGCTCTAATACCCCCCCCCCCCCCCCCCCCCCAACGAAAAAAAACAAAAAACTCCTGGACTCTCCCCTGCCCAGATGTTTTGCATATCTTAATAGATCGCACAGTCGCATTGATTTCAGAATGGTCTATTTATCAGGAATCTGTAATTGTTTAAACATCCTGAAATGTATGTGCTATATCTTCTTTTTAAGTACTCTTTATTGACAAAAATGTGGGTATCGACATTTAGTGTTTTTCTTCTCATATTATGAAGGGACATTTTTTGAAAGCATAAGTCATTTGGAGGCCGTTGGGGTGTGAATACTGGTTCCGTGCTGGGTGTTGTATTCCCTCCTCCTTCAGATTCTGTCACCATAATATTACACATTATTCTAATGGCCCCCAACACACAAACACACCGCCACCTCCCTGAATTCCCCCACCCGCCTGAAAGAAGACAGAATGAGGGAGAGAGAAAGAGAGGGAGCAAAATTCAGTGGAACGCTTTGAAGTGGCTTTTTTGTGCTGCTAGTCCGCTGGCCGTCTCCCCGAGACGTGTCACCTTTGCTGAGAGGGAATAGGAAAATCACGTTTCGAATGGTAATGATAACATACTAATCACTTGAGCTCTTTGAAGAACCGGGGGAGCGTGCTACTCTGTCAGTATCCCCGTCTGCCTTATGCTCCCAGGCACACAGGCACAGCCATGGTCTAGGTGTATTAGCTTAAGCGTTGCATGTCAATACGTCCCCTCCATCTCCGCTGATCCATAGGGGCTCATTAAGCCCGAGCTGGCTCTATTTTTCCCTCTGTGCTTTACCACCACTATTGCTAGCAGATCCGCACACCTACCCATCTACGCACCCCCTCTTCCACTTTCTCCCTCCATATCTCCTCCTCACCCTTTTAGTATCTCTCACCAACCCCCTCCCCAACCCCCTCCCGGCCCTTCAACTATTAAAATGGATTTCTGCTATTTTAAATGACATCTGTCAACTGCAAACAGAAGACAAGCAACAACAAAAAATCAGAGGAAGTTTTTTTAATTTTTCTCACTGTCAAACTTTGAAAAGTGGGATGTTGTCGTGTTTTTTTCTGTTTTATTTCCTTGGAGTGATTAGCCAGTACATATTTTGACAGCTTTACTATAACTAAAGTTTTTTTGTTTTCCCCTCCCTCCTCTCAAAGTGCAGAAACGGGCCTAGACCCCTCTCATGGAGAGGTGCCATTCATCTGATATATGTGAATTGGGAATCTTACAGGCACATTTTAGCCTGTCTTAAAAAGGTTCCCAACATGTTTGTTGTACATCAGCCTCTCAGTGTCAATTTCGTTTTATGTAGATGGACCATTTAGACTATGACTTTTGTCTTTGTGTCTATCTCAAACCTAACCCTAACTTTTGTACATATTTAATGTTATTTCCCACCAATGGTACTTTTGGGAAAGCAACATGTTCAATGTGCCTTTAACCAAAACATGACAAAAACATATTTGATTTAGACATAATTTCAGAGCCATTGGCTCGATTTGTTTCATGAAAGCTGCAAATTGTAATTTATTATATCTCAATTAGCTCTTCCTGACTTCTTCAACCTTGCCCTCCACACTAAATGTGAAGTAATGAGTTGCATTACAGTGCCTCTGGAGCAAATGAGGAGGGGATGCCTCATTTAAAAAAGGCAACCATGTGACCCTTACAGTATTTTAGGAGTTTGTAAAATTGTTTTTTGTTATGGCTCATTTATACTGGCCACATAGACCAGAAAGACATTTCTTTTGGTGACATTGTAGTGTTTCTCTGTGTTGCTTCCCTGCCTTCTCAATAATTATTTTTGTTTCTGTGTTTTTTTTTCTATTTGATGCAGAGAGCACATCTGTTGGACAACACAGAGAAGCTAGAAAGGTCATCCCGGAGGCTGGAAGCTGGCTACCAGATAGCTGTGGAAACTGGTACGCATTCTGTTTGGATTGGGTTGAGGGGCGGGCGCTGGGGGTGGTTCTGGGGGGAGTCAGTGAGCGACAGCAAATTGTCTTGCTCGTATGTGAGGTGGAGAAAGGGAGAAAAAATAATGCCTTGACGACTGGTGACATTTCCAGGGGCACATCAAAGACATGCGAGGGAAAGCAAGGTGTATGGGCAACGAGAGTGGGAGCCACTGCTCTGCTCTCGGTTCCCAGAAGAAAGAAAGAAAAAAAAAAACCTTTTCTCCATGCATCTGTGTGGCTCTGTGTCTGTGCAGTGTTTCTTTTTAGCTCAAAAAGACAGGGGAGTCTACCGATTATAGCTCATGTCAGTGTTACACCAAAAGTTCTTAATTCAGAGAACAAAGAGTAACATCACACCCTAAATAAATGTATTTCTTGCTTATTATCAAGGTTGGATTTTATCTTTAGACTCAGGAAAATGATCTAATTTGGATTTTAAATAGATTAAACCAGTTATCATTTTTTCCCTTTCCTCTTGACAGTCACCACATTATTGAGGCACAGTGTATTCCTTAGAGAAATATCAAAGCTCATTCTTGAAGTATCAACTAGCTTTATATGGCTTCCGCAGTAGTTTTGAAGAAGTTTGTTAATTTACAGTATAATGGCAGGGTGGTGTGTGTGCGTGCGACACCCACAGATTTAATAATTCAAGTTGAGAAAGGGTTTTGCAGACCACCGGCTTTTGATGTTCAGTAAGTCTTGCTCACAAATTCATAAATACAATCTGCTTTATCTGCTTAAAAATGTTGCTTTATATGTCTCTGATCTGCTGCATCACATTATTCCTATCTTTCAACATGTCAAACTCTGTGGAATCCCGTAGTTTTGATTCCATTCAGTCACATCTTTCAGTCGAGTACCTTGTTTTGATGTTTTGTCATGTTGGTTGGTGTAAAAAAAAAAAAAAAAAATGGGCCACGGCCTAACCGTGTTCTCTACCTCCTGGGCTCAGTACTTTCCCCCATAAGGGGCAGCCATGCGCCCTTTGACCTCTTGTCACCAGTGGCCGTCTCATCTCCTCTGTGTGCTCCTCTAACTGAGAAATATAGCATTTTGTCCAACACACACACACACATACTGCTCAAGAATCAACCAGCAGCAGTGGGGTGTGTTTGGGGTACGGTTGGATGTGTGTGGCTTTGCCCCAAGTGTTTAATCCGCAACCTCTCTCACCCTCCTGTCAACACTGGTCATCCGCTCAGATGCACAGCGTTAAACAGCAACTGCTGAGGACCGAGCAAACGAAGAGAAAACACGACTTCCCTGGGTACACAGGCACGCTGGGAATATAGTCATACTACTTGAAAACATACAAGCTCATATGCATCTCACCACCACTGTGCTGAGTATGCATGCACACACACACACACACACACAACTCCATCTGCAAGGTTACAAAGTTATTATCAGTTTAACATGTATCCAACCAATCCCTGCATTCCCAAATCTTATATTTCCTTTTATTTATTCTAGAATAATCAAATGCCAGAGCACGCTATCAGGCATCTATTCTATGTTTTTACACATTCCATACAGATACAATTTACAGGAGAGTTCAATTCTACCCAGTACAAAATTGTTCACTTTTGTCCAGTAAATGTTTCTTTTACTCAGTTTTAAAGTATATATATATATACTAATATTAAAATGACGACTCACACTTAAACATTTCATCATACTCATTTGAAGGTGTCCAGTGCAAATATTATGGCTAAAGCTTTGAAATGTCAAATTTCAGAAAGAATGTCAGCCAAAGAGGTTTACCACCAATTGGTGCTGTAATTGTTAATTAAATTGTCCCTCTAGTCATATACTGAATATACATGTCTGTTTAATGTGAAATAATTACTCTTTTCACACAGTTATAGCTATTTCACATAAGTCAAAGCACAATTCTGAATCCATAGTCAGACATTTTGGAACTCCTAATTTGTAATTGACCATGGAGTAAAAATAAACAAGCTTTTTTTCCTTAAAAAAAAATACACCCTGAGCAAAGGCAGAGACGAGATGGTTCTTCAACTGTAGTTCTCTTTCCATTTCATGGCAATCGACAACACTTGTCTTAATGACTAGAAAAGAAAAGAAAAAGTCAGGGTGCTGCAAGGTCACGTTTGAAAAGAAAATTGTCAGTTCATAGAGATGGTGAGTCTTCATAGAGTATCATTTTATAGAATTTTTGCTTCCTTTTTTCTTTCTCTCTCCAGTGTATTTAGCAAAGCGGGACATACTTGCCAAGAGCACTGAGGGCCCTTTGAGGGATATTGAAGAGGCTCTGTGGACATGCAGAGCTATTTACCACACGCACTCTTAAGAACTGGGCACTCTGTTTGTCTCATAAATAAAGTATGGAACTTCATTAGCGCAGGCCATGGACTTAAAAGCCAAGCACACTAACATGGAGACTAGTCTGTAAAAGAGGGCTACCCTGTTAAAGAGGGCCTTAAATATAGGCAGAGGATATGCAGTTTACCAATTTAAAAGCATTTGAATCAAAACATTTTTGCAAAGCCTAAATGTGGAGGCCCAGGCTAGTGCCAAAATCAAATGGATTAGTCAGTTTGTTAGACATTGTACCATTTTATGTGAGATATGAGTAGAGTATGATTCGGAAGGTAAGTAATAGACAATACATTTTAGTAGTGATTTTCTTGCTTTGTCATTATAATATATTGGAGAGTGAGCAGGTTATGTTTTACAATTGGGCAGAAAAATTAATCAATATGCTCACTTCTGTTGGAAATCTAAGTTGTTTTAAGCCAAATGCATTGTATTTAATTAGTTGATTGTAAGTTGATTAATACCTTTCACATACTTTTACCATGGGCAATTTCAAAATAATCTGATGCATTATTAATTGGTTGGTATTAGTTTTGTGTGGTATTAGTGTGGTTAATTCTAAAATATGGATTATTCTTTTTATTTTTAGTTATTGTTTTCATTTTAGTGGACACAATCAAAAAATATATATATATATATAGTTATTGTCTATTAATAGCATTAAAAAACAGGCAGAAGGTACTATATATTTGGCTAAAAGTATATCATCATTGAATTGTGGTCAAGAAGATTATTGCATAATCCTTTGTATTGCTGTGTTCTTAATGCACAGAAAGTTGAGTGTGCTTAGTTTAGTGTGGAACCTTTTTCTGACACTGTATGTTATTACCTGTTAACAAAACATGCATTCATGGCCACCTCTGTAAAGCTCAGCAGTCTAAACAAAGCAAAGCAAATGCAACAAATAACGGTGGCCAGAAAAAAGACAAACTCTGCATTTCGAAGAGCCCAGCGATGAGGCCGAGGTCACTTCCCGGCTTGCGGCCCTGGTGTCGGGGCTCGCCGCGATCGATAGGGGAAAATGAAAACAGCTCATTAGGGATTGATTTCAGCCCCGTTTAGATAAGCAGAGAGGGTCGGGGCCCAGCCCCCAGGGGCCCCTCGCTCGCCCAAAGTTCACGCCGTGCCAGGTAGAGAGCAGCACCGCAGGCCATCAACTTTATTAGCACAGAGATAAGCTGATTAGGCCTTGTCAATCAAAGGTGCCAATGACTCAATCGAGAGCCCAGGCCTTTCTTTCTCTCCCTTTCCTCCTCTCTTAGTCTCTCTCTCCCTCTCTCCCTCTCTTTTTTGTGATAAATCATTGAAGCGACCAACAAAGCGTCAGCTATTGCGGGGCTAAGCTAAGCAGCCCTGCAGTTGTCACCAAGGCAGACGCACAAGGACCCTGTGATGATGTGACGACTATATTAAAGAGTACATCAATTTGTTTTAGAGCGGTTTGATTTCCAACTGCAGCAGCATTAAAAGCGAAAGGAAGAGAGGGAGGGAGGTAGTATTGCTGACGCCGTCGTCATCCAACATGACTCCAGTGGCAAAGCACGGGGTGTCGAAACACAGAGAAATAAATAGATAAATGATGGGAGCACAGAAATAAATAAATATGTTTTGTAAACATAAAAAAATCTCGGATCCTGTTTGAAGCAGAGCATGGCTTTGAGCCTTGCTGTGAGTCCATGGGTGCTGGAGTGCCCCAGTAACAGCGCAATGCTTGTCCCCTGCTCACACTATCTCGCTTCCTCCATCGTACACTACGCTTTCTTTTTCTGCTTCTTTATTTCTCTACTCTCTCAAAGATCACACTCTTGTTTGTTTTGGTGTTGAGCCACCAAAGAAGAGCCTTAGCTTCATACCATAATGGTAAATGGCATAATAAGCTATATATAGAATGAAGGCTATTATAAGGGTTTACATTTTCTTATACATTTTTACATATGCCTTTTTTCTTAAAAAATAAATGAATAAAAACCTGAAGAAACTCGTTTCTATAAGAAAATAGGAAGGGAAAGCTGTGAATGTAATTTTACATCAGCGTGATCAGATTAGGAATACCTAACAATTGCCTTTTATATGATAAGATCAAACAACATCAATTAATATAGCCATTTTTTCCACTCATGATCTAAACAGCACTTTTTTCTAAACAACAATTGACAACAACAATTGGACTTTTTTTTTTTTTTTTTCTGCTGAGATATGGGATACTAGCAAATATTAGATTTAGTAGTAGTATTTTGTTTTCTAAACTGTATGTAGGGATTCAAATGCAGAGAAACACCTTTTTCTAGGAATTTTCCTTGGTATGATAGTAAAAGTTATATTTGAATTTCTTTATATATTAGTTTTAAAATCACTTTCAAACAATAGGTTATTTAGTTAAATATGAAGATTATAAAATGAAATCATATTTACTAGAATCTAAATTTGACTTCATACTCTGATGTAAAAAGTTGGTTTAAAAAGTTATACATATAAAAAACATTGTCTATAATATGTATACATATATAATATTTATATATATATATATATAATATATATAATGTATACGTATATATGTCTGTGTTGTCTACGTCTAGTTTATTCACTACACTACTAAGTGTATTTTCAAAAAGTTATTTTTCATTTCTCAATTGTAAGGAGTTTGTTCAAATGGATTTCCTCAATGTATAGCATATTAAAAAGCATTGTTTTTTGTAGTTTGATATGATCTAAAAGCTTTATTGTGTTTCAAAAGAATATTTTTGAAAGTTACTTGATCATTATTACTGAGAGCTGGCACATAAATATTTCACATCTTGAGTTTGCAGTTTTACAGAATGAAGCTCTTTTTTTAACGTATTTCCCGCCTCTAAAAGTTGAAAAATCTCTATGGAACATACTAGAATGTAGCCCAAGACTTTATTTCAACAACATGTACGCTTATATAACGTGTAACATTTTGCTTTCAGTAAATCTACCCACGGGTAGGCTGTTTATCGGTAAACCCCCTGGCGGATGAAAGGCGTCTCAATAATGATTTTTTCTCTCCTAATCGGGCCTTGTCAGCGAGGCGTCTTATCGTGGAGAGGAAAATGACACCGATCCTATCGAAGAGCCTGGAGTCCGAGTCGGCGGTGTGTGTCGTCCCCCCCCCCACCCCCAATCACGGCCGGCCACGGCCTCGCCATATCTAGCACCGCCACAAACGGGGAGCGGCGCTTTTTTCATGTGGACTTCAAAAACGTCTTGAGTCATTAAAATTGCACCCGCGTTCGGCTGCGGGGATCAGCCGCTCCAGAGCGAAAATGGGATGTGGGAAGAGGAGACTCGCTAAATGTGCTAATTCCATCCTCACATGTTTACGGCTTAATTTTAATCGGTTTGAGGGAGGAGAAGGGAGGGGTAGGGTTTGGGTGGGGTAGGAGGGTGGCAATGAGAAAGCTTCACATTGCAATAAATCGCCATTATCTTTGTCACCCTAGGACTCAGCTGTTCCAAGGATTTAGGGATCCACTGGCAACAGTGTTTATTGTGGTTTCCCCCCCAAAAATATTTACGCTTGAACTGTGGTAGCTAAGGTGCAATTGGCGGTTTCAGCTGCAGACAAAAGCCAAGGCTGGTACAATGGCCAGCCAACATATGGACCCTTCGTGCAAGAGCTCAACCAACAGACTTCAGTGTGTGTGCAGGTTTTATATGCGCTTGTTTGCGTTTCCCGCAGGTGTTTGTCCTTAAAACATGGTGCACAAGTACAGTGGCCTCAATGGATGCCATATCAGAAGATAGCAAGTAAGATGTTTTGGATTTTTTTGAAGAAGAGCAGAACCCATACAAATACCATACAACTAAACAATTTCCCTTAAATCTGAGATCCACAACCACTGCTCGCACCTTTTAATATCCATTTTATCTGCATCCTAGATGTTAACAGGGAGAGCTGGTATTAACAAATTGAAACGGATCTACAGTTAGCTCCAGCAAGACTTGTATGTAATTATTCTTAAAGTATTTATTTAATTCCTAAATTACAAAATAAGTGTTCTGCTTTACATTATATAGGACAGCCTCACAATTATCATTTTTTTTTGTATAGCTACTTTTGTATATTTATCTTCTGATAAATATACAAATATAATATATCGGCACTCCTCTCAGATATGATCAGATTTCGTAGGTGTCTTAAATGTCATAGGTTATGTCTGAGGCCATCATCTTTTACCGTCAAACTAAAACCAAGTTTGGCAGTATTTCGATGAACTCATCTCAGCATTGATCATGAAGAAATAAACCACTATCCAATTATTTTAATCATATCATAAATGGTAATTATCACAGTATCTATTGTAAAATGTGTTTATGTAGCCATATCTCAAAATATCGGAAAAGCCCCTTCAAATCGCTAGACAGCTTGTGTTGAACCTTGAAGCGGCTTATTTTTTGCTATTTTGAGCTTGCACGCCCTATAAAGATACCCCCCACCTCCCTCTGCGCTCAAGAAAAAGTGTAGCATTGACCCCCGTGTGACATGGAGAGAGGAAAAGAGAAGGGAAGAGAGAGTAAAAAAAAGATAAAGAAAGGAGAGGCCTTCCAAAACAACTGGGATGAGCAGGGTATGTGTTAAAGAAAGCACTTTCAGAAGGAAATAGGAGACAAAAGAGAGGACTCAGGGGCCCTATGGGAGCTTTAAAGAGCTGTACATCTGAGCTGCTGAAATATTTTTTAAATAAATTGAGAAAAAAAGCTGAAATCAAGTAAACGAGAGCCAGAGTTGGAGAATCATTTCACCCCATCACCCGGGACACAGATCAGAAATAATATTTCTGTGATGAGAATGGCATACTGATGATAGTAGATTGATGCTGGTTTAAAACCAAGAGCAAAGAATAGTGTGGCAGATTGATCGTTTATGAATAAGAAAGAAAAAGAAAAGAGAGAAGTTAGGCATCCTCTTTGTATTTTTTCCCCATTGTTATTAACCTGCTAACAACTTTTAAATCTTCTTCAAACCTACCATGCAATATGGTTCCTATTGAAGATGTAGTCACTTATTAAGCAAAAGGGTTTCTGTGTCCATAAGTCATACTGTATATGTTATTATATAACAGTATGTTAAGTTGTTTTATGCATATTTGCATGTCAGAAGGTAGGGCATCTGTTTCATGTAGATGAGCAGGTCCTATGTTAAGTATGTAAGAAGTAAGTAAGTTTGCTGTGTGAGGGGACAGGGCAGGGTTACATATAGTTTTTCACTCAATAAAATCTCAACTGCAAAATGACACACAGTCACACATACAGTCACACATACAGACAGACAGACAGACATGCTAGATATGCATTAGATCCAATATTAGCCGTCTCTGTGTGTCTCCGCTGTTTGCTCTTCATCTCTACCCCGGTTGTGCGGAGTGGGTCCTCACGTTCCCCCTTCCATCTCCTCAAAGGAGCTTCCTCCTCAGGCCGCCCCGCGTCCACGGACAGGGCGCCCACACGTTTAGGACGCCCCGGGAACATGAAAAAGCCTGGGCTGAGATGTCAGCTGGTCTGCCCATCTGTCTGTCAGTGGGACAGCAAAGCTTTTGTCTGGGGGGTATAGGAGAGAAGTGTGTGTGTGTGTGTGTGTCAGGTGGAGTGTGTGTGTGTGTGGGGGGGATTTGGGGAATAGATTATATATTGGAACCATGTCTTTGACCGAGGAATGACTGAGTTGGTATGCTGAGATGTGTGCTGATTTGAAAATCTTGTGTTGAGGATACTTTTTTTTTTTTTCTTTCAGACCTTCTTTCACTACAGCAGTTAAAATAGTTTGTTCTGTCAGGTTCAATATAGTTTGTAATGGAATGTTGTCACAATTACAATACTTAGTCTGACAGTAGTTCTTTATAATAGTGTGGATGCATATAAAAGATTGTCCCTGAATTTCCAGCTCATCCCACTTAATTGATATTCCCTCCCTTTTTCACTGTTGGCGCTCATCTGCATTTTAGGTTGCAGGAGTTTTTGTTTGTCCCAGCTTTTCCAAGCTTAAGAACATGCTGTAACCTTGGCGGTACAAACAGTTGCACTCACATATAAATGAAACTGCCTGCTGACTGACCGACTGGATCAGTGGGGAATCTTTAGTCTTGCATTCTGCTCGTTGGCAGATAGGCTGCGCCCTTGAGCCATCAAAAAGTGAAAACCAGGCTTGGTTGTTCTCCCTAATGTAGTAAGTAGGTGACAAGCTGGGCTCGGCATACACACACACACACTCTTTAAGTCTTTGGACGGGTCTTTGTGTGCCCCATAGTTCCTGAAAAGAGAACGCACAAGCGGCAGATTATTTATCACTGAGTTTTGTTTTTGTTGCCGTGCCTGTGGAGGAAATTAACACTTTTAGGTGTGTGCGTTCATGAGAACCTCATTGTGTGTGTATGTGTGTTTGGTCAGTACATTTTCTCAGTTCTGACTGATCTTGGATTAGTTTTTTTTACCAAATCAGACATGGTAGCATGACTTAATTTCTGACCAAGGTCTAATACAGTTTAATCCTCGGCACTCTTTTCAGTCTCATAATAGTTTTTTTAATTTTTTTTACACAGTTTCTTTCCTTTCAGTTTTCAGTCATTTAGTCTAATGTATATCACTAACTAAGACAGTATACTGGCTTGCATACTGTGTGTGTGTGTGTGTGTGTGTGTGTGTGTGTGTGTGTGTGTGTGTGTGTGTGTGTGAGAGAGAGTGTGTGTGTGTGTGTGTGTGAGAGAGTGTGTGAGAGAGTGTGTGAGATTGTGTGCGTGTGCGTGTGTGTGTGTGTGTGAGAGAGGGAGAGAGGGAGAGGGAGAGGGAGAGAGGGAGAGGGAGAGGGAGAGGGAGAGGGAGAGGGAGAGAGGGGGAGGGGGAGGGGGAGGGGAAGGGTGAGAGAGAGAGATTTTTACGCACAAAGGGAGATGGGGAAAGTGATGATGATGATTAAGATCTTAATCATATGGACATGCTGTTGTTTTTGTGTCTGACTGTGGCTTTAAATAAAAACATTATACGTCATCCTCACAGTCTCCTATGACAGGTTCACTCCTCTCTCAAGGGGAGGCACTCATTCCTAATTTAGACGATGTCAGTGTGAATGGCAACAATGACTTTGGCACCTTACCTTTACGATGTAACTATAGTTAACTTAACATGTTCCAACACATGAATTTTACCTTTGATGCAAATTGATATGAGTGGTTTGAGTATTTGTCCTGTGGATCATTTTCTGTACAGTAAAGTAAGAATTATATTCCGAGGCAAATATTGGCATTTTGGTTGTACAAAAATGATGTACAAGGCATTGTATGCCATTAAATCATAATTGTATTTGACTGACCACACTTCTGTTTATCTATTTATCAAGTAATTCCATAGCTTTAAAGCAAGTGTTTTGACATTTCAAATAAATAAAATAAACAAATGTCATAAAAAATGCCATGAACATGATTGTTTTGTCTTTGTCTGGCCTTGAAAACAAATCTGTTGAGACCACAGTGTCCCTCCACACACAGAGATACCGTCATTGTGTATCCACATTGGATTCAGTGCTCGATCTGGGAAATGGGAATCTTGCAGCTTCACCCAAGTGCTCAAGTGCTCAATTTTGCTTGTTTAAAAGTGGAACTAAATGTCAGCAGAAAATGGATATCAAAGAAAGAGTGTTACCTTTTGGAAGGTTTCCTGTTACAAGAAAATGTGGTATTTCAGTGTGTTTGGCATTTAAGTTGAATACAGTCGAGTCTGATGTCAGTGGGAGTCCTTGTTGGGTGGTCTGATTTTTGGCGTAAATTAACAAGATAATTAAGCTCTTTCTTATTGGTGACTTGTGTCTAAAAGATCTGCAAAAGATCTAAATATATTTAGTTACAAAAACCTTTGTAATCAAGATTTTTAACTTTAATTTGCCACAGAAAGTTTTATACTATGTCATTGGAATTGACAATTGATTATTGGTTCTGTGAAGGTGACAGAACCACATCACTGCAAAATTATCAGTATTTCCATTCACTGGCAAGTAGCCAGGAACCTTAAAGGCTGAAAACTGTTAAAATATTAGGACAATATAGTATGGTCGTGCGTATGTATACACATGCGAAGCGCATGTTTATGACTTTGTTTAAAGGTGAATGTTGTGTAAAGTGTCCAGTGCATACATCGTAGGCCACCTGGATTTATTTGGGCCAAACAAGAGGCCTGTTGTTCATCAGGGTTCTTCTGCTGCCTGCGTCCCGTGTGGGGCCTTAGAGCCATGAACAGAAGGTGCCTACTCACAGCTCACACCTGAGCTCACTCCCAGACTGGGACCTACCTTTATCGTTTGTGATCTTTCTGTCTCTTTAGCTCTACTCTCTCTTTTCTCTCTCTCTTTTTTTTCTCTTTCTAATGCTCTCTCACTTCCCCCTCTCTCTCTTTCGCTATATATATATATATATATATATATATATATATATATATATATATATGTGTGTGTGTGTGTTTCTGTCTCTCTCTCTGTCTTTCTCTATGTCTGTTTGTGTCCATGGCCTGCCCTACTTATTTATCTCACACCCACTCCAAATCCTTTGATGTCCGCCACTTAATTCCATCTACAGATCATTTGTACATTTCACAAACAGCCTCTCACTCAGTACACAGCCTGTTTATGTATATACATTTCACATAAGGGATATGTAGTTAATGGTCAGTCAGTAGATGGCTTTCCCTGCTTCCTCTACCGCCTGTCAATACACCCAGGTTCGGTGTCAGCTGAAACCCATGTCTCTTTTCAGCGTGTTTTATTCACTTTGCATTTGACTCAATGTTTTTTGCTAAAGAATCCCTTGACTTAATTCATTTTTAGGAGAAGCATGTGTTTGGCTGTCTGTTGGAATCTTTTCATTTAGTCTTCAAGCGACAGGGTGAGAAACGGTAGCAGTGTATGTCTCCAGCAAGTCAAAAGAGATCTGCTAATGAGACGATAAGTCAGGTGCTTTGTTTTAAAGTGTGTTCTGCCACAGCTGGGATTGAAGGGAAACACAAGCAGCTGACTGCTTTCAGGCGCCCCAATTCCTGCGTTTGCTTCTATGCCTGTTTATCTGATTATTCCTGATGTTTGACTGACTGATCTCTTTTGGTGCCTATCGCAAGGCAGTAATTGAAAATCAATTAACAAGATGTTAATGATAGGAAATCTTTAGTTCCTCATTAGTAGTAGTTTTTTTTTTTTTGCTTCCTCATTCATGAGGTGCTGACCTGCGTCTGCTACAAGGTTAAAACACGAATATGCCCTAGCAAACCTTTCTGCCTTTGGTAGGCTGTACAGTATCCCAGAAGCTGTAACCAGCAGCCACCCATGTAGCAAATCCTGCTAACCTTAGCTGCAGATATATCTGCCCACCTGCAGAAAGACAGCAGCCTACACTAACGTGCTAATCGATGGCCCCCACAGTGCCCTGTCTGGAGAGGGACAGAGGCGAAGCGATAGCCCCACAGTTTCCCACCAACCAGTTGAAAGTAGGTGTGCTGTGTTTGAGTCTGGTGCTAGCTCTAATTGATCCCAGTAGGGCCGGCACTGCTTCCCAGGCTTTAAAGCCGGGGCGGGCTAGAACCAATAGTACCACCAGTTGCCTGGGTAACTGGGGAAAATGGATGTATGTCTTTTATGTATTTCATATTTATAAAATGTCAGGCTCATCATACCCTGTGAGAGAGATGGTCAATAGTAGTATAATAAGTTAATAGGCCGTTTGAAAGTATCAATAATGAAGAGACTTATCTTGCATGCAAATAAAAACTACTTACTAAACGAGAGTGAGGTCATGCCGGGCTATCGCTCAGTCGATACGTTGAAGCCTCAGTTTGATATTTCCCGGCATGACCGAACGGTCGAGGTTAGTAAGTTGTTCATTATATGGCATTTTAAGCTCTTTTCATTTAAAACATGTCGTTTTGTTCAGCTCTCAAGTCTTCTCACAGTGTGTTTCAGGTGTTGCAACCAATCTGAAATCTGAGCAACCAAACCTAGCAATCTGCCTAGCGCTTGTTGTTTTTCTCTCTGTATTCATACTTTTCTGCTCTTTTATAAAGTTGATAATTTCCTCATTGCTGTTGATGCCTTCATTGTCATCTGGATAGTAAAACTCCTCGATATTGCTCATTTTGAAGATGACGTCAAGGGGAAATAAGTATCCGTATCAGACCGCAGATTACGTCAGAGGGCAATAAGTATCCAATCAGAACGCTCGTACTGCAGTTGCCATATAATAAGAATGTTTAATAACAACTAACATGGCAGGTAAAATCCATTAGTGTCTTAGACAGTCCTACCATTGGACTTGATGTGAAATGTGTCTTTTTATATTATATCCTGTTTTAAAATTAATTTGTTAGCAAACATTAGCAATAACACCTTTTTCATTGATTTGTACTAAAGAGTGATATACAGCTCTGAAAGTTTCTCATAAAGCACCAGTGTCCTTAAACTTAAAATTAACTGGCTGCCCATGTAAATTGAAAATCCATTGTGTGTGTGTGGGAGTGTGCGTGCGTGTGTGTGTGTGAGTACGTAGGTTTTGTGTGCATGTGTCCTTCATTCAGAGGCCACCAGAGAGGCTGACTAATTTCTCTATCAGTCTAATGGTATAGTACTCTATTCTCCAATATGTCTGAAACTGTAATTAGTGGATTGCTTTGAGTCGGGCTGGCCAGGGTGGGGATGCGGGTGGGGGTGTGAGTGAGAGGGTTGAAATGGGCGTGCAAGAACAAAAAGGCAGTTCGTTTCATAGCCTGATGGAGGTTATATTTTCTGTGACAACTGGACCAGAGTAATCAAAACGTGTTAATAATCCCTTCAAAGGGCTGGCGGTGTATCAGTGGAGCCTGAGTGAACGTGAATCCCCTGTTAGCCCCTGCACTGGCTACTCCACCCACATAAGCCCTCCCTTTTCTCTTCTTCTCTCTACCCATCTCTATATCTTTGAGTTTATTTTTTTCCCCCTTTTTCCTTGTCTCTGTCTTTTTCTCACTGGAGCCTATGCCTCAATTACACAGCCTCAAGATAGATAGATGCACACATATACTCACAGAATTAAACTTGCATCAAATCAACGTATGCAGTCCAGTCATGCTATCCAATAATTACATCCAAGAGTCCAAGAGAGTTGGTTAGAGCCTAGAAGTCATTGTATTTGACCTTTCCAACTGCCCTGTTATTGTTTAAAATGGGCCCATAGAAGCCTGTCTTTAGACTGGAAAATTATGAAGAAGAAAACAATTTATGAACAGTTCAAAGTGGAATCTACAGGAAGAGAATATATTTTGGTTAGTTTTGGTTTGATTGAATATAGAATTCAGAGTACAAGGGCAGTTTTACTGACTTGGTCACTACAGATTTTTATTATAATACATATAATTTGTACATTTTACTTATTAAGTACAATATTTTTGGTCCCCTGGCCAGAATATTTTTCAAGCTGTAAAATCCACAAATACGCAATGTAATTTTAAGGGAAGAAATTAACAACGATACAAAATATACTCCTTGAAATAAATAAAAGAAACACTAACTAGTCGCAATTAAGACTTTAATTTAAGAACAATTACATTTTGTGTTGCCTAAAAGGCCATGATAATAGAAACATGGTGCCATTAAAACCATTACGGCTGTGGCAATAGCCTATAGTGCAGAGCATTCAATATGGAACACCAAATATGTTGTTTATGTAAACAATCAATGTTACCTACTTGTAAACTACATAACGTAATGTAGCTTGCTAACATATCCTACATATTGAGATGAACTGTTCTTTAAAATCATCTAGTTCACCTCTAGCTATCAATCAAACAAATAACTGTTAATCTGATATCTATTAAATCCGAGAACACTTGGGTTTGCGCTTCCCTGACTGGAGGACGGTTTGACAGGTTGACAGGTTGGCAGGGAATCAACTCCTTAATAATATCTGACTCCAACTTTGAAATGTGCATACCATTACCTGTAACCTCAAGTACTAAACAATCAATGACATATTCTGTCATAGATTAGTATTATTTTAATGCCTGATCAGGACACCGATCTCAAATGTAAGCATGTTCACCAAACAGCTGTTCAACCTAAACTAAGGCTATGAAGATAACCACGATCAACGTATCCAAAACTGACCCCCAGATGCCATGGTGACATGCCCAGAGCATGGACAGCCCTACTGAAATAATCTATGTAGAACTGGAACTTGACCCCAAACTAGGTACCTCCCCAAAATCACTGTGTTTCCTCTGAAACCAGTCTCTAAATTGAGTTCCTGGAATTAAATAGCAGGAACCATTAATTCCCTGCTCTGGAACTCTGGATCTGTTGGAGTGGGACTTTCTGCGCAGAATTGTAATTGGTTTAGCGGCATAAAAGTATTTTAACCGTTATTTAAATGTTTTATGCAGCCACAAACAAGCATAACATAGTGCTGCATTATCTGCAGCTGGACCATTCTCGTTTTAAACATGCATCAACATGGAAAACAAAAGAACATACGATAGACAGACCAACAACAAAGTCCAGGCCTTTATAAATAAAAAACTGTGCATATGTCATCTGATTAATTTGCCAAATCTTCTGGGGACAGTTCCTGGGTTACTACTACAAATAGGTAGTTCCTTGCAAAGTTCTGGAGAGTACAAGTTCTACAGTGACTCTGATGCCCCCCTGGTTTCAAATGTTTATGTAGAATTAAATTGCCACATCAATCCGGCTAGCTCATAATGTTCTTATCAGAGAGTGTGTTGCATGATGTTCTGTATGTAATGCAGAGAGCATTTAATGCAGGAAGTTTTCTTTTTAAATATTATCTGCCACACAAATGTACAATTGAAGTAAAATGGTCATATCATAATTCTATTGGAAATTCTGTAAGACATGCACGCTCATAGAAGGGGGGCCTAATAGGTTCACACCAAGAGAAAGAGATCTTCCCCCCCACCCCCCAAAAAAATAACTAAATGACTTGTGTCTCCTTGTCTCCTTACAGTTTGCCAATAATTTAGGATTTCAGTTTCAGTTAAATCACCTGTGAGAATGCTTTGGTTCTTGCTCAATGTAAACATGGTTTTGTTAACGCTATCTTTTACCCTCTATTATATTCTGTTTCTATTATGTTAAGTAAGAACTAATGTAAAAATAAATAAATAAAAAAACATTTAGTTGGGCCTGGCATCGTGGTGGACAGAACACAAAGATTCTGTAGGTAGACTTAATCCTATGTAACACAATAATGAACAACACACTGCACCATGGATTTGGACCCGTCGATAGGAACATTAACTGAAACTGCTCTGAACACATCACTACTGGGTCATGCCAATGGCAAAACTAAATCTAAGACTAATTGTACACTAGTCCCCTTCTACATACCTGTCAACACTCACATTTTTCCCAAGAGTCTCCTGTATTTCACACCCATCTCTCGCCCCCCTTCCCTTTAGTTAATTATCCCGGGAAAATTATCCCGTCATTTGTATGGCCCAAATCCTATCGCTCTAATAATGCCAGGAATCTCTGTCTGTCTTGTTTTGTTGCTGACCATATCCATCCCTTTATGACCACAGTGTACCCATCTTCTGATGGCTACTTCCAGCAGGATAATGCACCATGTCACAAAGCTCAAATCATCTCAAACTGGTTTCTTGAACATGTCAATGAGTTCACTGTACTCCAATGGCCTCCACAGTCACCAGATCTCAATCCAATAGAGCACCTTTGGATTATGGTGGAATGGGAGATTCGCATGGATGTACAGCCGACAAATCTGCAGCAACTGCATGATGCTATCATGCAAAATATGGACCAAAATGTCAGAGGAATGTTTCCAACACCTTGTTGAAAGTATGCCATGAAGAATTAAGGCAGTTCTGTTGGCAAAAGGGGGTCCAACTTGGTACTAGTGAGGTGTACGTAATAAAGTGGCCACTGAGTGTATATATATTTCTATATTTCTGTACCTTGATGTGATTCTCATTTCCCAGTGTGGGATATACTGTATGAATAGGCCTACAATAACTTGCCATCACAAAAAAAATTTGCATTACATTTCACATAGACCTTTGATTCACTTTTGAGTGACTCCAATTAACTTTGCACTAATTAGCATTAAGCAAGTTGTGTAGTCAGATGGTGTGCCTTACAGGCAGAAAGACACCAGGTCTGTGGAGTAAAGCCAAGGAGTGGTGGGATCAGTTTAAGGTTGTTAAAAATGCATGACTTCAAGGTGGGGTGCCCAGCTTTAGACTTGTGGTCGGCCAGTGTGACATCCCGAGAGACACTGTGTTCATTGTAGAGGCCGGAAGACAGGTCACTTTCAATAATGTAGAGGAGGCATGTCCTTAATTCCTCTAATTGTCATTGGCACACATCAAAATACATGTATCTGTGCTGGACTTGTTCAGGCTGTGCTTGTGTAAGGCCAGCATATGATTGTTTAAGGCAGCCATAGCATTGTCTTTCAGTGCGTAGTTAAATGGGGACATAATTGAGTTAGGAATTTTTTAAGCATTTTATTTGTGGGCCCTTTTCTGTTCTTTGATTGATTAGTGTAGATTGACTTTACTGTAGGTTTTTGTAAATTATGCTTTGCACACCATTTGCTCACATTCTCATGTTTTCACTCACATGTATCAAGATAGTACTGTATGTTTGTGAGACACAAGTGTGTGTGTGTGTGTGTGTGTGCGTGCAATATGCCCCTACTTGCGCCTAGCCCTGGTTGGTCCCTGGGAAAGCAAGTGTAGCTGGAAGCGCTGGAAGCCTCATTGACTTTCTAATGATCAGTGGTCAGCCCCTTATGCATGTGCCAGGGGTTTCGCCTAGCCACCGCCGCGTACTGTTATCGACTCAACCCCAACCCTTCTTCCTCTGGCCTGCTGGCGCTCTGTCAAAACCTATTAACAACACCAACAGCACTGGGGTGGGGGGGGGGAATCATCCTAGGTTTTTTTTTTTTTTTTTTTTTTTTTTTACCTTCCTCTTCCTTTACTACCTCTTCTTCCTCCTCATTCTCTTGTTGTTCTTCTAGTCTTACTTCTCCGTTGGGTATGATGAAAGACAGATAGACAGATAGACAGAAAGAGAGAGCGAGAGAGCGAGAGAGCGAGAGAGCGAGAGAGCGAGAGAGCGAGAGAGAGCGAGAGAGCGAGAGAGAGCGAGAGAGAGCGAGAGAGAGCGAGAGAGAGCGAGAGAGAGCGAGAGAGAGCGAGAGAGAGCGAGAGAGAGCGAGAGAGAGCGAGAGAGAGCGAGAGAGAGAGAGCGAGAGAGAGCGAGAGAGAGAGAGCGAGAGAGAGAGAGAGCGAGAGAGAGAGAGAGCGAGAGAGAGAGAGAGCGAGAGAGAGAGAGAGCGAGAGAGAGAGAGAGCGAGAGAGAGAGAGAGCGAGAGAGAGAGAGAGAGAGAGAGAGAGGATAACCTTTGGCCGGAGTTCTTCAAGTTCCAGTATATGGCATATTGATCTGGATTTGATTTAGGTACTGGGGAACTTAGTTATACCCCCTTCTTTTAAGTCCCACACATTTCTGGGTATGATCAAGCTGAGCGCTGACCTTTTCAGGTTCCATCATCTATGGAGATTAGTTCTGTTTTATTTATTTATTTCCTTAAACTATTTTGGTGTCTTCTGCATGTTCATTTTTACTTTACTGTATGGAAACTCCAAGTTCCAACATCTTAAGGTTAACCTGTCATTCTTGGCATTGGTGATTTTTCAATAATGAAACTGATGACCACTTTCCACCATTCCAAATCCATAATGATGATGCTTAGTGTAGAAAATAGACTTTGATGACATTAAAGCGTGAATATAGGACCGTACACAAACACTGACTGCTTTCCCGTTCCCTGTGCTGATTAGATCTAACTCCCCAGAGCAAGCTTCCTGTCAAATATCTGAGTTTGCTGAGAGTTGTGAGTTAACGGGAAAAGACTAAGCCCTCACTATCATAACTTATCAATCCTGTAAGTTTGAGTACCTTATTTATTTAAATAGCTTGTGTGAATTATTTGAATAATGTGGGGATGGTGGAGAAAACCAAACAAACAACAAAATGACAACCACACCAAAACCACCCGAGGGCACATGCCAACGCGTCACATCAGTGTCACGCCCCTCCCCCTCATTCCACCCACGGCTCATCTCTCGACAAGTAACGATGCACACAGTTCACACACACACACACACACCAGCACTACACTCACATACAGGAACACGTGCACATGCGCATGCACACATTGCCAACACCCATATACCCTTGAGACAGTGGAATAACAGTGGATGATGATGATCTCATCTACCTGTGATCTGGGCTTGTCAGGCAAGCACCATGTAAAAACCAAGTGCAATCAAAAGTAAATGTGGAGCACATTGAAAAGGTCCCATTGATGCTTGCCTATCCATCATAGAGTGAAAGGATCTTATTATAACACGGAATGAGACACACCATATGAAAGGGAGGCTGTTGCTGTGTTTGTACCATGTGTTGTCAGTAAGCACAACAAATGGAGCCTAATATTTTTCATGTCTGAGTTTGATTTCATAGCTAGCTGGTTGACTGAGTTTAATGGTGGATAGTGGGATCCAGTGTGGCAATTGATTAGAAATGACCAAAACTTAAATAACAATGTTATATGGAGATACACTATCAGTAACACACACAAAAAGTTTACATGTGGGACAATGTAACCAGACAAACTTAGATAAGCAAACCACATTCACAAAAAAGGCTAATGTATACATTTTTTCATACTTATACGTAAATTGTTTCCAGATATTCCTTTGTGGCCACCAATGGCACCATGCCACAACCCACACCCAAGCATACACACAATACACAACACACACACACACTCATGCCAACCTCTACAATGCCCAATGCCAGACATTTAAACCAAAACCAGAAAAAGGAACCACCCTTTTTTGGTATTCTCAAAGGTAGATCACCAACGGTCTGGGTAACAGATTGTGACAGAGGTGATGTCTAAATTAATCATTCATGTTTTCTCACATGGGCTACAGTATGTGCTGAAATATTAATAGCCACCAGGAATACATTTGACTTTCTTTCTCTCTGATTGGGATCCACAGGCGCACACACACACATGTTTATTTATGCCCTGGAGATGAGGCAAGGGGTCACTATCAGGATCTCTCTCTTTCTCTCTCTCTCTTTCTCTCTGTGTACTCACACTTGTGTACTGCCTCATTGTTTTGGAATATGTACATATTTTTTCACATTGGTGGGCAAGCACCATACATTATACATTATAGGGTTGTGCCAGAAAGGTATCATATGGGAATGTTGTTCAGCTGTAGTTTTTGTTTGCTGTTTTAATTTGGTTACTTTTGTGTTTTGAAAGGTACAGCTCAAGGGATTTACAGTAATAAGATACTCCAAACTCTAGGTGGTGCTGTGAGAGTTGACAACTTTAGGGGTTAGAAACTGTTAGTCCTAACCCCACACATGCTCTGTTAGCAAATATTAATGTCTGCTCTGCTAGCATACATACACAAGTACAGGTTGTTGTCCTCATCATGCCTGGCCGTTTTGCAATGACCTGACATGGTAATGGGAGATTAGAAATGTAGAACTACTTTGGTGTTGTTTTTGCTCCCTGACACCATTGCTGTTACTGGAGCTAAGCGATGTAACCCAGCACTCAACCACAGATAACCATCAGGTGTTTCTGTCTAAACGTGTCTGTTCAGTTGAGGTTGGCTCCCCGTCACTTTAAGTGGAACCCACTTCTCCATCTCATCCAATATAATTTTTTCTATGCCATACTCAGAGCATTTAAATTGAAAATGTTTTAAGTTGTCTTTCTTTTTAAACTGTCTGGAGACATACACAGTAGATGTTTTCCCTCACAAAGCATTTCATAAACATTCATAAACAAAAAAAATTGTGTGTGTGTGCGAACATGCGTGCGTATGCGGCGAGTTTTGAAGGTGCATTGTAATGATGCCTTACTCCTTTATTGTACCTGGCTGTCAAAGCAGAGCATGTGACTGACACACACACAGTATCCGAGAGAGACAGGCCATTTTTCAGTGTCAGGATGGAACATTTACCCTGCCACCAGATTGATCCCGTGCATGTGTACTCATTATTCTCCATTTGCACTTCTCCATATAGACCTGCTAGTGACTGACTTTGTTAGATCTACAAGTGCAGATTTGAATAGTTGTAATTAATTAACCCACTCTGTAAAACCTGATACATTAGGTAAAGGTTTACTCAAATGGTTTGATAAAAATGAATTGCCTAGAGCCTTTTGAGTATTTATTTTTATTTTTATGGATCAATTGAATAAGCTACACCTCAATATACAAGTAAACTTAAGGTTTTACTGTCTAGTTAAATCTCAAGTTTGACGTCCATCCATATCACCTCTCCTCTTTCATGAAGTCCTTGTATCCATAGTCCTTCAATCCTCCCTCATCTAATTAACTCCCTTCCTCCCTCAGTCTCTGGTTTATACCTTTTTTACCTTTGCCCTCCCTTCCTCCTAGCCCCTCTCTTATGTCAGTCTGGATCCCTGTGTCTGGGCTGGGCCCCAGTAGTATGGTATTTTAATCAGGGATATTTGTAATGGCAGTACTTCTGCAGTATAGAAGGGTAGTGGTAAGGATTGGAGAGAGAGAGAGAGAGAGAGAGAGAGCCTCTGACAGGTGCTAATCGCTGACAGAGAAAAGAAGCTAAAGAATGTGCCAACTAGCCCCCCTTCCCTCCATCTCTGTCTCTCAATTTCTCGTTTTTTGTTTCTTGATCTCCCTCTCTCTCACACTTGCCTTTTGGCGTATATCCAGGATCCAGGATCACTACCTGCCACCGAAGCTCTCTCCCTCTCACATCCCTATCCCTCCCGCTCTCTAAATCTGCCCCTCCGCCTCCCTGCCCCCTCTTAGTTGTGGACAGTTGTTGACATTGCCTGGGTGAAAAGCATGCCTGTCTCTGTGCCGTGCATTGTCATCGGTGTTCAGTCTGTCAGTGCCCTCTGTCTGTCTGGCCGTCTGTCGCTGGAGGGAGTCAAGAGAGGGAGGGGCGTGTTTGGGATTGGTTTAGATTGTGGTTCTGGTGTTGTACTGGCGGTTGTCAACATTGACAGGAACAGGGGTTGATTTTGAGTCGAAAAGTATGTGGCGCGTGAGTGTCTGTGTCTGGGCTTTCTTACCCCCCCCCCTTCTTTACACACACACATACACAAACCACACCACACTTTCCATAGTCTTCACCTGCCAGACTATACATATTTCTGTGGCAATTACAGAAACATAATGCTCTGGTTATAGTAGTATACTTCACAGTGCCAGTTGTTCTTTAGCTGTCCACAGCTCTTGTTAGAGTGAATGCTGGGATCTAATCTCAATCTTTGATCACTCTGGTGTCCAATGCCTGAATCCCTTGTCACTGCTGATCAGAAGGGAAGAGAAATCCATGGATTCCCATAAGACCTACTAACAAACAGTTCACAGTAATTACGCATAATTATGTCTCTAAGGTGAATTAAAATGATTTTGTTTTATGCTTTATTAAGTTAGTCATTTGAGAAGGTAAAAGCAGTCGGTTTAGTGTGTAATTATTATGTTGTTTCCTGGTAGTCAAGAAATGAAGATTTTGTATATAGTTTTATATAGTTTCAACCGCTGGCACTGTTTATTAAGCTAATTTTGAATGTTAAACTGAGCAAATTAACAATTACAGAAGTGTCATGTTAGGGCATGGAATTACACCCAAGTAACATAATTGAATTGTTTTTAGAGTGGAAATATAGGACAATACTAGCAGTTATTCATCAGGAAGCAGATAACAGCAATCCTCCTGTCTTACTTTGATTCCATTGCGAATATGGACTGGTAGAACTTGAAATATTTTGATATGACAGATCTCAGCTTTCAATTTTGAATGACCTCTACACTGATATAACTAAATTGGAGGTTGCTAAATTTGAACAAAGGAAAATAATGTTTTGCGTGCCAACCATTTCTGTAGCGTCACTTAAATCCATTTGTCACAGACCAAGTAACAAAAGGAACAAAGCTAAGAGAGAAGACATGGAAGTTGAGTAGCATCTCAAGGATAGAAAACTTAAGTCAGAGACCATAAGAGGAGTATGTAAGCCTGAAAGACAAAGAAGGGTGGATAACACTTCATGACTCTGGCTTGCTTTGGTATACACCATAATGTCCAGACTTTCTCCAAGGTGCTGGTTGAGCCATTGGTGCCAAGTTTGCATGGCTGGTACACTCTGGGCATGTCCGTAGCCTCTCTTCCTCAAAGGCTCCCCTCTTCTCGCCTTCTGGTCCCCTCTGCTCCGTAGCCCAGGGAGCTCATTAGCTCAACTTCCTCTTTATTTAATCAATTTTTTATAGCCTAAAAAACAGCCCCTGATCTTAGAAATCCTGGCTAATTTAAGCCTGGAAGTTGGGAAAGAGTGGGGGGGAAACAGAAGTCCAACATGTCTAAATGTTATCATACTTGAATGTGTTGTCCAGGCAGTAAGACGACCCTGCCGGCATGAGATAGTCATGACTTTTAGTTCTAGTCTTTGCTAACATTCCCCCATGTCTCCCATTCAATAGGCCTTGTGGGAGAATGAGTTAACTTGGCCTAATGAAAACACTGGTAATGTGCCTTTCTACCATGTCCTTTAATTATACATCAGACTGGATACGGTGGGCCCCTGTAGTCTCCAAGATTGTTGGAACTTCAGTTTTATTTGTAGTTTGGGTCCTGTTGGGGAAACTTTTGAGGGGAGACTTTAATGCAACGTTACTCGTCCTTCCTTTCTCAGCATCCCTCTTCCTGCTCTTTCTATCTTGCTATCCCATGCTGGATATGTTTTAGACTCTTCCTCATTACAGCCAACATAAATAACATGTACAGTACAGAAACTGTAGTCCATAACATACCGTTTTCTCTACTGGGATCATGTAAAAAAAGAAATCTCGAAATAAATACTAACGTTGCATAACCTGCCACTAGTACTCATTAATCTTCAAACGGCAAGCAAACAGAATATCCTTGAAGTTTAGATTCAAAGTTGGCAAAGCCTTTGTCCTTCATCTCTCCGTTAGGACAAAGCTATTTTCTTCCCTTTCAGCTGCGTCCCAGCATTATTAATATACATCCTAGGTATCACTGTTGATGAGTGCCTGTCTGCCTCTGCCCGACACGTACCTCACCAAAGGTCTCAGAGTGAGATGAGGAATGAGAACGAGGATGGGGGAAAAAAGAGGGGGGGGGGGGGTGAGAACTAGCTTACATACCCAGGAAATGGATGTGGCAGAATTCTTAAGCAGCTTCATCTGCCCTCTCGTTAGCCTCCACGACGCCTCCTGACAGGGGTGAAGTAGGGAGGGGTCGAGGGTTTGGGGGGCAGGGGGCCTTGTGCCCCCAAGGGTTCTGTGCCATGGCCGTGCCAGGGCGGGACCCTGTGCCACCCTCCCCTGTGCCCTCAGTCAGTGTGGCCCCTTGCCCCAGGCCACCATCGAGGGTCCGTGCAGAGGGCTGTCACGCGTCAGCCTCAATTACAATCAGGAGACACAACATGGCTGTGTGGTCCATTGTAGCTGTTACCACTATTTCATATCATAGCTGACTACAGTGGAGTAACAGCATGTTGAAGCTGAGTTGTCACCTCCACTACTTCATAGAGAACTTGTCTTTCTTTCTTTCTCTCACACTTTGTCACTCAAGAAGAGGAGAGTGCCGGTGTATTGACACACAGGCCCCCGTAAAGGGGTGTCAGGGACACCCATGAAGCTTTTCAAACTGCCATGGTGGAGAAGTGGGTTCCAGACACTTAAGGTGACCCTGGAACCCCTGGCAAAGAAATATGCACGCAAGATCTTACTCATGTAGCAAACGTTGTACAGTTTTACTGTCTCCTCTCTTCAATTTCCACTTTCTCCCTCCAACATATTTATCTATGCGTTAACAATGAAAAGTGTATTTTCTGTCAAAGACTACTTACTACTCGATCATACAAATACTTTACCACAATTGTAATGTTGTTCATGAATTAATACAAGCAGTCTACGGACGGCCACATTCGGACCTTTAGACCTTGAAGGTTTGTTGTATAAATTTGACCCTCCATTTCTGTCATCCAGCGACAGTATTTATGGATCCTTCTCATTATTTGTGTACTTGTGTATTTCCTGTGAGTGCTTTTGTGAGCAGAAACTCCAATTTAACCAATATTGTGATGTTGAGCAACAGGCTCAATATGAAAAGGTTGGATCCTTGGTACTTTTCTTTCATGACAGAAAATATTGAGTATACAGGTTCTAGTACTAGTTTGTTTATGACCAAAAAAAAACATATTTGAAACTTTCCTGTCCATAGAGTGTAGAAAAGAAGACAACTAATCAGTTTCAGAGATCTCTCAAAGCTCGAGAGGAAACTTGTTTTTGACTTATCCCAGAAAGTAGTGTTTCACTGAAGGGCGCCCGGGGGGCTTGTGCTGGTCTTGAACACAGAGCTCCTTCATTGTGGCCTAGTCCTAAGGACAGCCTGTGGTCCTCCTCTCTGGCTCTGTTTGTGAGGCTGCTGTCAGTCCATCTAACACAGTATCGCTAACAACATACCCTCTGTCCTCACCCACTGCACAGTTGTTCTCATTGGGTCTAACAAACAGACACACACCACTGTCACTTTGTGCGAGACGTGTGCATTATGCGTGTATGTGTGCGTGCATATCTGAATGCCTGTGAGTGTCAGACCCACTTTGCAGACATGTTTTTGATACTCATTTATATTTTATAGTTATTGATAGTGTACATTTCCTAGGCTCCAGAGTCTGTTTATCCATTACTGGAATGATTTCTATTGGAAAGGTGAATGCCTAAAGGAATACTTTAATTTGCCTTTAGGCATCCATATTTTATGTGTAACAGTGCATAGATACTGTACTCTCAATAGTTACGCTTTTAATGATAGGTTTTACTGAACTTCTATTTATTGAACCTCATACAAATCACTGGTGAGTCTCACTCACAGTACAATCTGCATGTTGGTCTTCTGTCTGTTACTTGCACTGCATAGTTGGGCTGGTGCCGTAGGGGCGCTATGGTGGAGCACGGCCACCGCTGTGTCTGTCAGTCATCCCGGGGTCACATTCCATCATCCCACCAGGAGAAGAGAACGCAGGCCGGCCCACAGGGCCGCTGTGTGCAAAATCGAACTCATCCCACCTCCCTGCGCCCACCCTGTCTAAACAACATTAAGGCAAGGTGGGTTCTGCCAGATGGCATGCATTATTCATGAGTGGGAAGAAAAAGGTATCGTAGGTTGTGTTATTACCAACGTGGAGCGTCTCTGTTTCCTTTGGTGGAGCTGGCCCTGCCAGCACACCGCACGTACCCACGGGGAGCCGCGCCAATCGCTACCTCCCCTTCCCCGCCCGCCACCGCTGACAAACTTCAAAACACAAAAAGCAAATTATTTTGTTCGACAGCGACCATGACAATGTGCACTGCTCAGTTATAGATTAAAAGCGAAGGACGCACAGTAAAAGAAAGGAGTCCAAGACAAAAGAGAGCGACAGACGGGGGGATTTTAAAAAGGACAGCCACAGAGTTGACAATTGAGTTATAATATTGTGTCCTTTATGAATAATTAATTTGATGGCGCCAAGGCACCTCAGAAGTTAGATTAAATTAGTTCTGCCATGTCGGAAAAGTTAGATATGCTTCATTAGTGAGGAAGATGGTGGTTGGCGTCGTATTTAGTGAGTGAGACTGGTTTTAGTTAAATTAGAAGAGAAGGAGACATTTCTTGCTCAGGCTATGACAGGAAAACGCATCCATTTATATATTTTGAATCACAATGTAGTGTTTTTCTTTTTTGAAGGCCAGGTAAGCTTTAGATTTTTTGAAGTTAGTTGTATTTAAAGCCGATGTAGGTTTAGCAAACATGATGATCCCATTGCTCATTAGTACTTACACGCAACCTATTTTTAACAAGGGAAACTCAAAGCTGAACCTATGGGGAAGGTGGTTAACCCCTGCATTGGTTTCGGTTTGTGCCACTCAACAAGTTCTGATGGTTGGTAACTATTGTATGTTAAAACCCATTGGAAAACATACCGTATATTTCTAGAACACTAGTAAATTCGGCATATATTTGTCAATATTAACTGGGCAGACATGATACATTTTTATTTGAGGTTTAATGTTTGCGGTTGCTTTCGTATACCAAGATTTACAGAAGACACAGAAGGATTGTTTCTCACATCAGGCTAGTTGCATTGCTTTTAAGGAGGATGCAGCTCCTCAACAAATATCTCAATAAAAGACAAATTGTTTTCCCATCTAAAGCGTAGGCTATTATTTGAAAAAGAAAGCCCAGTAAAGAACTTTATTACTCAGTCTTGTTGACTCTTTGTTTTGAGATTTTCAAATCGTTTTACACATGAACAATATAAGCTGGACTCAAATGTATACAGTAACCAGTGGGTCATGTGGTCTCTTCCCTATCAATACTGTGTTGTGTGTTTTCACACTGCCAGCTGACAATAACCACTTTCATCTCAGTGGCTGTGGTCATTGTTGAATGAGGCGCATGGTGATTGTTGCTTTTCTTCTATGCTTTATATCCCCCCTATAATAGTGGTCTTATTTGCCTTTCACAAGACAGGGAAAGCATGTTGGTATAATCCCAAAGTTGGAGACTAGGGGCACAATGGCATAGTGTTCTGACAGTCATACGCTAGCAATTACTTGGCAAATCTAAATTCTCTGAACACCTTTACTTGGCACATGGCATAATAGGAATGTGATGTGACCTTTGAGCATCACAGGCCACAGAGACGTCAGACTATCATTACAACCTCAGGGGAGTATTTGCTTTACGTGACTTGATATTCTGACGTCTGAAGTGTTGTAGGAGCAGAGATCTATATATGGCCCATGAAACTATTGGTTTAAACGCTGTGTTATAGAGAGATGTTAGCATTCAGTAATTGCCACATCTTTATTCTCTTTGTCAAGCTTTGTTTTTATATCTTGACCTTAGACTGTACGATAAAATAAAAAAGTTATTTTATTCAGCATTCTCCAAGACTTTTGGTCAGTTTACAGTAATGGAAATTAGCATTTACTTTGTTACCTATTGAATTGTGGTAGATTCAGTATGGGAAAGTGAATCTCAAATCGGATCCTTATTCAAGGTCACTAAATTGGCCTGAGGAGCACCCTTTGTCACCCCCCCCCCCATCCAACCAATCTTCTTTCATCATGTTTTGCAATCAGTGCTTAGCTCATGAGTATTAATGAATTCTACGTTTCAGGAAAATAATCCTTAAGTGTTGCAAACTGTCAGATTCTGTCAGCTTTACGACCCTTAACGGCTTGTGCCTTCAGCTCAGGCTAATGTTTGATGTCTTGGTTGCACGCCCTCCTTTTCGTATTCTGCTAAATTACCTTTGACAGTCCTGTGTCCCTACAGATTGTTTGTTTGTTTGGGGAGTGCACGTGTTTTACATATCGTTGACGGATGCATTCAGTGAGCTGTAAGGAATTGGAAATTAAATATTTTAGTTGATTGCATTGGATTTTATAAATATCTGGTGATGCACTTGTACTGGATATATTTTTCAAGCAGAAACATATGTGCCCTGTCCCGTACCAATAAGAATGTTTATCAAAATGATGAGGATGACCCCGATCAAAAAAGTCACAACAAAGTGACTCTTGACGGGACAGGATTCACTTTTTGTTCACTTCGACTTTTGGTTGTAATTTACACAATACCTTTGGAATGAGGATGATGGTGCTGAAACAAAGCAGAGACTAATGAGTTATTCTACTTCTTTTGTGAACAAAAACATAATCAGTAGGTGATGAAATGTGCTAAATACTCCACTTGCTTCTCGACAAGCCCTGTCAAAACATGCAAATGACTCTGACACCGTGTCCATTTTTTACAAAGATAATTAAGGTGTTTCAATTTCGGGACGCACTAATAAAGAGGACTAGAGGCCTCCCCCAGGTCTTTGCTAATTGTGAAGATTGCTTTAAAGCGTTTGGTATGTGCATGTGTGTTTTCGCCTCCTTCTTATTGGATAATTAACTGTTAAGGAGTGTTAGATCTCCTTTGCTGTCTTTCGGCCGAGTTTGAGGAGATAGGCAGGGAAGAGCTGCCCGAGGTGTGGTGTTGTACAGATAATTAAAAGGCAAAAAATGTGTGTTACACGCTTTTATCTGTCTATCAACTTTTTGATTAGAGATGTATATTTAGAGATGTGCCTTTAATCAAGAGTAATGGGAATATCAACATTCCTAAACTGTATAAATATAACCAGAGAAATACCCCCCCCTCCCCACGCCCTTCACCTTTCCTCAATTTCTTGCCATATATTTTTCTTCGGGTCTGTTTCGTTAAACTGACAAAAACGTATTTCCTTTTTTCTGCTGGAATCGCCTGAAGATGGTATATCAGATGCTGCGTGTAATTAGTCAGGGGCAAGTCAACTTTCCCCTAGTATACCACCCTCTATTGCAATTTGGCCAATTATTCATCCTCCCTCTCCATAGGCTTTTCATCTGTCCTCCTCATACTCTCTCTGGTTCTCCTTCACTCACTCTGTCCATTCAGCTTCCTACTACTTTATAGACATGTTGTTGTCAGTGGTGAGATCCACTTGCCCCAGTATAAATCTGCTGTGACCCAGTAAAAAGTTTAACACTTTACTTTATTTGTCAGTGCCTTCATTTAGATTGATAATCCAAAAAAAAGAAACGCAGTACCCAAATCAACGCAATTAAACGGAAGACACAAACTGATGCATGCCCGCAGAATTCCATGCCCGCACGCTCTTCTGTGCTATAATAGCCACTACAGCGCACACACAGAAGTCCAGTAGTCAGCACGCAAGTCAGAATTGAGATAGGCTAAGAAAACATTACTGAAGTAAAGAATGTTTCTAAATAATAGGCCAACCAATCATCTTATTGTGATTCCAACATAGCTGGAGTGTGGCATAGAGTGTGGCTAATGGAACATAGAACCCCAATGACTGACCCAGCATAGAAGTAGAGGGAAAGGAGAGAGTGTGCGTAGCGGGGGAAGTGAGTAGTGAGACATAACGTGTATGGCCCGAGCGTGCAGAGTTTGGTCTTGCCTGACTGAACTGGCGCTAAGCTTCATGTGTAAGATATCTTTCATTGTTCACCTAAGCTTTGTCAAAACCAGATTTCCATCTGTCTCAAATATTTTGAAACAGATTGTTCTCTTTTACCTGTAATGCGGCCCAGGTATAGTACTTATGACACAAACTTCATCCATTTTTGAATAATGTATGTAGGTTCTTTAGCTTATTTTGAGATTACTTTTAGTTCAACACTTACACAATACATTTTTTACACGTTTCGACCACAAGCTTAATCAACGCAAGTGAAATGATTTCACTGGCAGTCGAAATTGAATTAATCAGTCAAGTCTGTTTGAGACGTACAATTGACCAGCGGGCATAGTGTAGACGCACAGCCTGACCAGCCGTCTGTGGAAATTCATTGTTTTTAATTGAAGACCCTGAAAAGTGTCGTTCTCCTCCTGTACCTTTATGTGTGAGGCAATCCCAGCAAGTGCCTTAAGTCCATTAGTTTTCATTTGGATGGTTCAGTAATGCTGGTTGATTAAGTCCAAGCAATTTGCGAACTGAAACCTACTCCCCCGATTTGCATCCACAATCTCTCTCCTCCCTCTTCCACCACCAGTATTGTGGTTTGGGTTAATTATCATCCATCTTGTTTGGCAATGCAACATTATGAATTGACGGTTTGGCAGTTTTTTGTTGTGTTGTTTGCGTTTAAAAAAAGTGTTGCATCCTTTAAATAAAGTGTTAACTTTTACAGGTAAGCAAAACAAACAATGTCAGATGTATTTAACACCAGCTATAGTTGTTCATATTAGCAATTGCAGGTATTATGTATGAGACCAGTCAAAAATAAGTATCAGGATACATTCTGCAATCTATAATGTCAATGTATGAGTCATTTTGTATTGTAAAACAACCACCCTTCTTCCGAACCTCATTTATTCTCATTCACGACAAATGAGAGGGACCTCGCCGCTAAGTCAATACAAGGAACCAGAGTGTTTTAACTTGAGGAGGAGATGAAGGGTGGAGGTTGAGGAGGGGGAGTTCAATTGGAAAAAACGAACAAGCCTTTATTTTTCCCCACCCTCCGTTCTGCCTTAAACAAATTGTTCTATTACCAGATGGTCTCTGAGAGGCCCGGTCATTTATACCCATTAAACCTGCGTCTTATCACCCATAAGACCCCCTTACATCTCTCCATCCGCCAATTGTCAGTAATCAGCCATTTAAAACCGCTGCGGAAATTTCCTTTGCGCCTTGCTATGGTCTGACGGACAGGCGCACGAGGACTGGGAGGACGGGATATATTGCACAGAATGATGAATAGGCCAAGTTGAGTGGCTGACTAATAGAGATCTGTCTTAATCAGAAGTGATTTGTCAGAACAGGAGCTCTGCTGGGTCAGGGCACAGGCGATGAATAAAACAGAGCCCAGTGGAGTGAAGAAAGGCCCCAGAAATCTGCCCTGACTGCCCACTGCCGCTCCTCATACACATGCAAGAGAAGGGCCCTGAACTGGGCTTGTCACTGCCCTGCCTGCGCAAAAGATTTCCTTAGCCTGTTTCCACTGTGAGTCTCTGTATGTACTTGCAGGAAAGTGTCACCCGAGAGCCACTGTAGGCAGGTCAGTTTAAATGCCACTTCCCATTCTTCCCTTACACATGCAAAAAGAGGCCTTCACCTGGGCTTAGTGCACCGCCTGTTCAGAATATGAATATATGTGTGTGATTTCAATAGGAATCTCTATTGGTGGAATCTAGTAATGATGAAGTAAAGTAATAATGGTTAGTTATAAGTAAAGGATAATGCCCTTTGAGGTGTCCAATATCACCTGATAATGGACAATGCGGAGGCGTGAACCGTCCGTTATCAGGTGTCCATTATCAGGTGTCCATTATCAGGTGATATTGGACACCTCAAAGGGCATTATCCCGCTTATACCTTGGTCACTTGCCAAAATTTTTATTTTATTTTTTACAAACATTAATTTGTGTTTTCAGGCATTTTGCTATAGAAATAGGGTTAGTTTTTTAACGTTTTTTTAACAGTACGGCCGCAGCATGTAGCGAGTAGAATAGCAAATGGATGTGAGATGATTGCATCCAAGTTCACATATTCTCCAAACAGTAATTATAATTTGACAGTATGTTTAACATCAACACTAGCCAGCTATCTAGCCATGCCATCGTCCCTCAATAATTTAGAACGGTTAACAGTTTTGCTGGAACTACTTGGCTGATTACCCCTGCATCCAATCAGAATCGAGTATTCACCCAGACCATGGTATAATTCAGATTAATTAAACATTTTAAATATAAACTTTACCCAAGCCCAGGGGCCCCCACCGCCCTAAGTCGGCCCTGGTAGTAGGTGGCCGTTATCACCCGATAATGGACACCCCTGCAGCCAATCAGAATCGAGTATTCACCCAGACCATGGTACAATGATTAGTATCACAGGAAGATAAATAAATTCCCACTTTATTTAGTCAAAATGCAGGTGTATTTGAAATCAACTTCTGCTAACGCTGTTTGGGTAACTCATCTTATCATTGATGGTCTATAAATGCTCAATAAATATTTAACAGTTGACACGTTAAATTAATTATCACTTTAACCAAAACAGTTTCGATTGTTAAATCAATATGCAGGGGACTATTTAAATAAGTGTTAGATTTAGTTTAAACAAACAAAAATGAAACAGAAGCTGGCAATAATAATTGATGTACATGTATTACATTAACCTGTGTGTGTGTGTGTGTGTGTGTGTGTGTGTGTGTGTGTGTGTGTGTGTGTGTGTGTGTGTGTGTGTGTGTGTTTGTCTGTGTCTGTGTGTGTGTGTTGCCGCACGTATTGTGTCTGCGTAAAAGTGTGTGGTAACCTTCAAAAAGTGGTTTCAACCACCTAATGAAAAGGAACTGTGCTGAGCTTCAGAGTGCACCAATGTCAGGGCTTGTACCCTTTTGGCTCAGGGGAAAGGGAAAACAGAGAGGAAGAGAAGCGTTAGACATCTCACTGAGGAAATGCTCTGAAACAGTTACTGTAAAATGTATGACGTGTCCAATTATACCTATGTGTCCACAGAAGGAGATCTGAGGGCAGCTGGGTTGGGGGAGGGAAGGGAATTAGCTCCTGAATGGTGGCTTTGACTTGTTGTTTGGCACTGTAGAATGGTAGAGCCTGGGCCCCAGTGTTGAAAGCAACTATATGTTAACCCTTTGGTCATTACCCTCTACTGAAGTTATGTCGCTTCCCACTGAATTGATGTGTGAAAGACTACTGGCAGGAATTTGAAAAAGTACAATAACTGATTACTAAAGTAGGATACCTGTGTCTCCTCTCTGTCAATGGTATGAGGCACTGTGCAGCACAGTACAGTATGTGGAGACTAACCAAACACCATTAACCCACTCATGGTTTGAAATTGCGACCATTTTGGGCTTATTCTCCCAAAACCGTTCCTGTACAACCTCAAAATATATTTTTGAGTATTTGTACAAATAATCGTTATGGTGCAACCTGTTTTAATTTCTTACAAAACGCTCGCTAATTTGCTTATTACACAGTAGGTCCCAGCTGTGAGCTGATATTAGGGTTGCCAACTTCCTCAACCCCAAATGAGGGACTTTCTATGCGCCTGTGCCAACAGCTGACCAACAATAAAGGACATTTCAAGGTTTCATTAGCCATACCATAAACCTACTAATTTCAGTGTAATTTTGGCACCACTACTGTACTTGCTTGGATGTATTGTTCATAGTAATAGTCAAGACAATTATTACAAGTTTCTCTCAAAATTCAAGTTTTCTTGAAATAGCATTAGACTTGCACCATATGCCACAGACACTGAAAAGCTTTAGGCCTAAACCAACTATTGTCACCATCAAGCAGTGTCCTATAGCAACGTTTGCGTGAGTTTTGGCACGTTTACAGTAGCCTATTATTTGCCGGCGAGGCTGTGATTGGAATACGGGACAAATCAAAATCACCCATAATTCGGGATGTCCTGGACAGTTCAGGACGGTTGGCAACCCCAGCTGATATAGAGGTTGGTCCACCGTCCTTTCCAAAGTTCCATAATCAATTAAACATCATCTTTACATTCTAAATGTTAATGCTGATTTTTGATTGATTAATATTAGCCATCAGTCATTCCTTTTCACTGCGCTCTGTTGTCACTTGACAAGGAGCTAACTAGCACGCAAAAAAAAACATTCTTAAGTCTCACGCATTCGTCGTGATACTCACACATTTCAACAATTTCTCACGTTCTCACGCAACACCTAGTGTTTCTCACGCTGAGAAGGCATAACTTGTCCCGCTAAAATTAAAGGAAGAGGCGCAGGCATACAGAGCTCATTTTTTTGCCAAGTTGTGAGCATAGCTCTGCTCCTAACTTTTCAGACCTTTTCTATCATCCTGTTTTCTTACTGTGTTCATAAAAAAAAGTTATCCTATGGTTAATTCTAACCTACGAAGGGTGAAAAGACAAGTGAAATCGAGTCTCTGCCATGATGGTGTGATTATATTATAATGGAGTAATAGCCTTGTTAAATGGACCTTTGGGGATGTGGATCTTCAGCGAGTGAGACGGAGCAAGGCCTTAGAGCCGGGGTCATTTAAATTGTTAATAGCTGCTTAAACGGGATTGGAATATATTAAATACTAATGAGCAACAAGTACAAATCATCGGCATGAACAAGAAAATTGTTTCTTCCCCATGCTTTGGCCATCTTTGGTTTAAAGGAAGTAACCTAAAAAAAAGCCACTAATATGATCACGTTGTGTTGGTTAGCTTTTCTAATAAAGAGACCCCACACTACTTACAAGAAAAGGAGCAAACATATTTACTTCTTGTTTTGTCACAGTCTCATCATTTCTAAGAATTTTGTAAGTGACAATAAATATGATTTAGCGGTAGAGTAATGGACTAAAAAGGAATGAAAATTCCAAGGCACTGAAAACTATTAAAATGCCTGTCATGTTAAACCTTACACAAACTCTGATGCGTTTAGGCATCAAGCTTCATCAGGGAATCAAACCGATCTCCTGGATCTCATTCTAGTGGTTTTCCGCCAATAGGAATCTCTATTGGTGGAATCTAGTAATGATGAAGTACAGATATAATGGTTAGTTATAATGATTAATGATTAGTGGCACAGGGAGATAAATTAATTCCAACTTTAAATAGTCAAAATGCAAGTGTATTTTAAAACAACTTCTGCTAACGCTGTTTGGGTAGCCCATCTTATCATTGAGGGTCTATAAATGCTCAATAAATATTTAACAGTTGACATGTTAAATTAATGATCACCTTAACCAAAACGTTTTTGATTGTTAAATCAATATGCAAGGGACTATTTAAATACAAGTGTTAGATTTAGCTTAAACAATGATATTTGATGTTAGATTTATTACTCGACTGTGAGAGGTAACGGTAAGCGATGGCATCTGTACGTTTTCTTAAGCACACAAGAAGCACAATGTCAGATCAGCTGTTGCAATGAATATCTCATATCGATGTCAAAATAACATAGAAATTTGCAGGGAAATCCTTATTTTTCCCCTTGTTTTCTAGATGGAATGCCAAGGGAGGAGACTGTTATTAGAGAGAACCCATCTTTCATCCTCCTCCACAGTCTCTTTGTTTATTTGTATAGAAAGCCATGCTGAACATTTCTAAACTACTTTCCATGCAACAAGAAACCCCTTTGCACGTAAGAGATGGGGAAAACATTGACATAACATGAAAATTGACTGAAGTGTTAATGCATGGCAGGACAAACGACTCTAACAAAAGTGCAAGTGAGAAAAAGAGAGGAATACTGGATACAACGAAAGTGGAGGCAGAGAAGGAGAAGGTCATCCCTATCTCCCCTTTACCTCCCTGGCGGAGGGTGGAGAAGGTGGGCAGTGTGTACACAGCTAATGGTGCAATGAGAAGGAGAATGAACAGGGGTGGGGAATGGGGAAGGAGGTGGAGAGGGGGCCAGGGAGTAGTGTGTTGGTTGGGGTGGGAGGGTCTTAATGGGAACATCCATTTGCGGTCACATAGCTAAGGGTAATGTTAATCTCTGAGCTACTGCAGCCTGTACCCACTGAATCCAGAGGCTGTAATGTGTTTGTCAGGCCGAGGAACACTTTATCATTCCTGCGATGGATTTTACATGACAGCACACCATACAGGGCCTTTGCAAGGACAATAATACCAAACAAAAGGACAGTGCTTTCTGCACTACTGTTGCTATTGCATTGTACAAATATTCAAATCTTTGATTTGAATATCTTTGATGTGAAACTTTAACTGTGTTGACATATTGGATAATACATAAATTCTTATGTAAGAGACCCAACTGGGCCCCATTCTTAGCTACTGAAAGGTGACTGTCCGCCAATACTGGTTTTCTCTTCCTTCTTTTGTGTGTTAATGTGTTTCTGTATCACCAGTGTGGACTTAATGACCCTGCGTTCTCGAGGTCCTTCCACTAGGGTTGGACTGGGGTACCTATTCTTCCCCACTTTGGCATCATACATCTTCTCTCACAGCCTATACTTCTTCAGTAAGCATGCTCTCTGGTTTCCTTTTATGGCACAAGCCGTAGTGACTTTGCTTGTACAGTTTTTGTCATCAAATTTATAAAAAAGAAAAAAAAAGGAGCGCATCTTGGACAGAGATGAATAGGTGCACTCTGTCGTCTTTTAACGGAAGGTTTCCGCTACACCTCCGTTCCTGTTTATCCCTTGTTCTTTTTTGATGGGGACCGGGAAGGGGCATGTATTATTATAGTTATTAATACCTGCTCTCAGTCTTTTAATCTGGCCTATTTGTCACATGTGACTGTCTCACTACACTCTTTAATCTGGGTATTCTTCACTCTGTCTCGTCCCTGATTAGATATTAATGAAGGCAGGAAGAGACATATTTGGAGTGTGCATGAGCGATGGATCAACTGAAGGGAAGAAGAAGAGGGAGGGAAGCGTCACTCATTCAATGGAGCTATCTCATTCTGTCTCTCTCTCTCTCTCTCTCTCTCTCTCTCTCTCTCTCTCTCTCTCCTTGTCTATGTCTCTCTGTCTCTTGTTTAGCTGCCAGATGTAGCCCATTTTTGAGGCGTTCCCCCAAACAGGCGCACAGCACGTGGGCCCTTTGGTGTTCGGCACCTGTGTAGTGTAATACAGTCAGCAGTGCGTTGTTTACTCCCGTTTGTTTGGTGCTTTTGAAAGCCTGTCTTTGATCCACGCAAAGATTCTTTTTTTATCTATTTTTTCCTTTCCTCCCCTCACCTTATTTTTTAACACTAATGCAGTCTCATCTTGCGTTAATGGCAATAGTGCGATATTTTTTGTTGTTTATTTGGTAAGTGTTTTTTTTTTTTCTTTCACCAACCCAAGGGACTGGGGGAATGACAGTGACCAATGACAAGCTTGTCACTTGTCTTGTTGAAGATGTTTTGAACATGTGTGTTAATGTGTTTACACTAACAACTGATGCACAGCATTTATAAAAAGTCTTATGAATATTGCCTCAGCTCAATACAGCCTTCTATCTATGCTGCTATATTGTAGTGGTGCATGGGGCAAGGAAAAGCATCTGTCACCTTGTTAGTTGGTGAGTCTTACAACATTTTGTACATTTACGCAAGGGCGTCTTGATTAAGCACTACTCAAACCATGGATTCAGATCAGTTTGGGTTTATAGAAACCCTTTAAAGGTTAATTGTTAATGAATTCGCACAAATGTATAAACAGAAAAAAAAACTTTACACTTTACAGAAATACACTTCTGAATGACAATCGAAAGAAAAACGCATAGATAAAAAATGCAACTAGTTAGGTGAATTTTGCATACCAAAAAAATCACGACTAATATACCATTATTATAGCAATTTCCCAAAAGTGATTGAAAGATCAAGGTCACATATGCAAACTTATATTGTGTTTCCTTTCTGCTACAGAACAAGTGGGCCAAGAGATCCTGGCTAACTTAAATACTGACCGTGAAAAGATTCAGAGAGCCAGAGAGAGGGTAAGACCCATACACACGCCAACACATCCACACCGGACATGAACCCTCATGATCTAACAAGTGTTTACATGGCAGTTCCAAAGGGACAGGCAGATTAATGGCTGGCACATAACAAACCCTTTGTAGCCAAGTAGGGACATTCAGCATGAAAGCTTTGTCTGTCCCAGGCAGTGATGTGATGGCTGATGTCAGATTGGTCAAGCAGGATACACATACATACTTTAGTACACACAGTTTACATGATCACACATGCTCAAAGACACACAGACATATCAGCACATATCAATACTCTCTGATTGAATTCATATTTAAGGTAAATCAGTTTATATTTGAACACTACATGGACAGACAGACATAAACGCTTTCCTCAAAATCAGGCTTTACCTTCCACCACACACCTTTCTCTTTCTCCATCACCTCCCTTGCCTTCTTTGTGTCCTCTTCACCAACCTTGCTTGCCTGCCAGCGTCAGACAGGCAGGAAGAGAGCGAGAGAGAGAAAGAGAGAGAGCACTGGAGATAGGGCACAGTCAGGGGGCCCCGGTTCGTATGGCCTCCTCGACGGAGGATGCTTAAAGATCACAACATGGCAGTGCGCCTCACAGCCGATTTCAAAGAAAATCAAACAGCCCCTTTCAAAAAGGTCTGCCGTCTGCAGAGAATAGTCATCCCTCGCTGCTCTTCCCATGAGCCAGCAAAGCCCCCCCCCTTCTCCCACACAGCCTCTCCCTTCCAAGACAGTTTGTGGGGCAAAAAGAGGAAGAAGGTCAAAGAGCAGGATAACACGATGTGAAGACACAGGATGGAAAGATCAGTGAATGCCTTTGCATATTTTGTATTTATTTATTAAAACTGAGAAAGGAGGAGTATGAGGACGAATGTTAAGACACATCATTGGGTATGTGGGACGGCACAGTATTAAACCGTGGTCCAGTGGCACTATCAGAACTAAAACATTTTGAAAACCACATATCTACGCATTCATTTGTCATTTTCTCAAAATGTTAGACAGTGGCAATGAGTGAATGAGGGAAGGGGAGGTAGTGAAAGAGAGAAAGAAAGTACAATATGAAAATAAATATCTCTGAATGTAGGATTTTGGTCCAGGCTAGAGAGAGACGTCAGGCAGCTGTAGGGCTAGTGTCAGAGCTTGTGCCCAATCCACATCCAAACCACATCTGTCCCTGAATCTGGCATCCAGCATCTCCCCAACACAGCCTGCCAGACTGAGAGAGAGACAGAGAAAAAGAGAGAGAGCTGGAAAAAGAGGCAGGTGGGAGAGAGGGGAAAGAGAGACATTGGTATAGATTGGAACATGGATAGATGGTTCGAAACAGAGAGGGAGAGGGGGAAATGGAGTGAGTTAAGGAGGGGAGAGAAAGAGGGAGGAAAAATATGGGATATGTTAAGCTAGATCACACTCTGGCCATCTCTCTAAACAGTGCAGTTTATTAAAATAGACAGATGGGGGAGGAAGGAACATAAATAAAGATGCATGTAAATAGAAAGAAAAGGATCGGAGACAGACAGACAGACAGACAGACAGACAGACAGACAGACAGACAGACAGACAGACAGACAGACAGACAGACAGACAGACAGATAGACAGACAGACAGACAGACAGACAGACAGACAGACAGACAGACAGACAGACAGACAGACAGACAGACAGACAGACAGACAGACAGACAGACAGACAGACAGACAGACAGACAGACAGACAGACAGACAGACAGACAGACAGACAGACAGACAGACAGACAGACAGACAGACAGACAGACAGACAGACAGACAGACAGACAGACAGACAGACAGACAGACAGACAGACAGACAGACAGACAGACAGACAGACAGACAGACAGACAGACAGACAGACAGACAGACAGACAGACAGACAGACAGACAGACAGACAGACAGACAGACAGACAGACAGACAGACAGACAGACAGACAGACAGACAGACAGACAGACAGACAGACAGACAGACAGACAGACAGACAGACAGACAGACAGACAGACAGACAGACAGACAGACAGACAGACAGACAGACAGACAGACAGACAGACAGACAGACAGACAGACAGACAGACAGACAGATAGACAGATGCCCCATACTGGGAAAAGGCCCCTCATCAGAAATATGACTACAGCTAGAATTTAGTGGCTGTTCTTTTACAGCACTGTCATTATTTTCAGTGTGTGCATACACATACACTCACATTCATGCACCTATTTTACACATATTATTAAAAGTAGATAAAGTATCTTTAGAAGTAGATAAAGTATCTTTGTGAGAGTAAAAACAATTTTTAAAAAGCAGAGCAAAAGAGGGAATGTGTGATGGAAGACAAAGGAAATATGTAGATGGTTTTACAGATGTGAAAAACAGGCAAGATCGCCATAAACATTTCATTTATGGCATACAGTATTTATATAGTATAATTCATGTTTGCGTAGCGGCTATTGAGCTCAATAATTACATGCATAGGCTAGGCTACTCATGCATCTAAAAAGTAAACGTCAGGAAGTACTGTAGCCGAGTAATGTCAACCTTCAAGTCTGACAAGCAACAGGCAACACCGATGGATTTAGAGGAATATTGAAAACAATTATTTCAATGCCTGCCCTCATAATGGCTGGACTACCGCCAGTGTTCTCATTTATACATTAGATTTTTAGGGGCTGACGTAAAATATATATGTATATGTATGATGATGTGTGATGCTTTTAAACAGAGTTAATAAGTAATCTGAGTTTTCAATGGTGAGAGTTATGTGTTTGTTTCTGTGTCATATTATTGATCTTCTCAGCCTGGTGATCTCTCATGTATCTCATCCTTGTAAGCTGTAGTCATCTTGGCTTTCCTTTCTGTTTCTCCTCCATCAGCTGAGGGAGACAGACGCCAACCTAGGCAAGAGTTCCCGTATCCTGACAGGCATGCTGAGAAGGTAAGAGGCCAGGTAGGGATCATGCTTCTACTGCACCTCAAAAGATGTTTCTTCACCTGTGATCATTCCATCCTACCAACTCTTAATGCTAGACTGGTACTGTGGTTGCATGTAGGCCCTCATTGTCTGTACATGACATCTTTCATCGTCAAATCGATGTTGTTTTACCTGTGATACTGGCTCATTGTTCACATTCTCCCTCAATTGCCCGGCTGTGGTTAGGGCCCTGCTAGAAACTGGGTGATCCTCTGTACTCACCCGTTATCATTTAGATTCTAGTTTGGGAAATTTGCGTCATTGTCTGAATTTAGAGTCATTCATTGTCATTTGTGAGAAGGGTTGTTATTTGAACTGGCAGGAACAGCACTGTTTGTGTTGTTTGATATGCTTTTCTCCTTCCACCTCCTTCCTCTGTTGTATAACCTACCACCAGCTCAGCCTAACCAACTTTTCTTTCTTTGCTCCGTTCTTTGTCATCTTTGCACATTCACTTGCACATAGACAATATGCATAATAACTCAAAGCATAGGAACAACTTCCCCTACTTTCTTCCCTTAATACACACACACTTCCTTCCTTTCAAAAGCAGACAAATGTCCCCCTCCCTCTCTCTCTACCCTGCTTTCTTCTTAAACACACACATGCAAAACACACCCACACACAGACTAATGTCTTGTCACATCTCCATTTTATAAAATACCTCTGTGGCTATGCCCCTGAACCATGACGCCACGGTTTTGTTTCACTCTTTCCTTTTCTTTTTTTTCCTCCATTGCCTCGTGTGGTTTTTGATTAAGAGTAATATGTAAATGACACTGGCCTAATGTAAAATCCCAGGGCCAGGAAGGAAGTGCCAATTGAAATAGATGCTTCAGTGCCCGTAGACAATTTGGGGCAGGCGTGCAGGGCCCCTCGCGCTGCTATGGAGGAGGCCCAGGGCAGCCTGTGACGCCGACTGTAACCAATATTTCTGCATATGTCTCCATTTTGTCAAGTCTGATTAGAGAGGGGGGGGGGGGCTCGCCCGGTGTCACCCAGGAGCTGTCCAGACATCATTCATCATCCCTCATCCTGTCTCCAATCCCCCCCCCTCTCTCCTCCATGGGCTCCAAAGTAAATAACACACACTTATTTCAATATTATCATATTAATGTTAAAGTTCAGCTGTCACCTAATGGGAAGACTTAATCAAATGTAGCATTTTAAGAGCTCTGCGCCTGTCAAGCCCACGTCCCCCCCATATACCCTCTCCACCCTCCTTCTTGTACATCGTCTCCACTGGTTAGCAGGCTCAAATAAGGATTTATGAGGGCTTTCCAAAGCGGCTTGACTCGTAGTTTCTTCTCAACCACCTCTCTGCCTGAAAAAGCACCCTTGTTCCACATTTTATAGAAATACCCACCAAAAACATACCCTTTTCTTGTTAAAGGTTTGAAGATGCATGTTGGGTTTTCATCTCACTAATGTCATGTCTAACCAGGGAAAAGGAAAGAGACACAAAAACATGTGTTCTTATATCTCAGATCAGGCCTACTTTCAGACAATTATTCACTATATTACTTTACACTTGTCACCGTTTTGTGTCTTTGGCATTTTAAACTGTCCCAGTAATGTAACATGTTTTTAGTATCATGTGCAAATTAAATTGAAGTTTAACCTCTTGTATTGGATACGGCAACTTTGGCAGATAAAAAAAAAATTATCCATTGGTTTTATTAATGTCTCTCTGTACTAAAAGTTAAATATAGAGTATATTAGTCACAAATAAGATGGCTGGCTGTTGTATGAATTGAAACTGTATATAATTCCTTGGAGTATTTTGTATCTTTGTCACATAAAAAAGAGGTATAGTTCAGGTATAGTTGTAAACTAGCTACTTACACACTAGGTAAACAACATGTGTCCGCCCAGTATGGTTAGGGTGATATGGTGATACTACCAAGTAAATAAAAAATACAAAGCGTGAAATAAATCAAGTACTGTAAACATTTCTTGGAATGTTTCCAACTTGGAACTCCCATCAAATATCTGTCATGGGTCATATCTATTCTGGATATCACTCCAGCTGAGTATTTACACTTTATTACTCCACCTTCTTTGGTTCAAGGAAACTAATTAACAGAAAGTGTTTGTGAAACAAGCGCGTTCTAAAAATCCTCTAGACTAATATCTCGAGTGGTCGTTGGATAGGTAGGGCAGTGTCGACCACAGAGTTTAGTGTGAATGGGAGTGGCTTAAATAGACACCTACATAGACAGTGAGTTGAAAGTTGAATTACCTGTGTCCCACACACCACCCCTCTGTATGACACGCCCCGCACAATGCCACTACTTCTCAATTACTCAGCGAATGTCATTTGATGCGCTTCAGCTCAGAGTAAATTATTCATACAAATCATCTGAAGTCCTGAGGGTTTTAATTATATTGTCATGGTCATGGTGATCTCATTAACTTTTAATGGGAACGCCTGTTAAAGGAAATCATAATGTTATTAAAAAGTAATAATATCAATGATACTTATTAGGAGTGAAGCGTTATGAAATTTGATGATGCACAATTAAAATGCTTGCTTTTGCACCGTGATTTCAGCAGTTTGCAGCGGTGATTCTTTTGTAACGAAAACCTTCAAGGGAATAAACAATAGTTGTACAAGAGGTATGCAGCAACAATGACACCTCAGTGAAGGATCTTGTCAGCTCAAATCAATCATTTATACTCTGACTCCTGGTTAAAACCTTCCATTTTAAAAAGTGGACAAATATGCCTTGCATATCATGTAAGTGAAAGCGCTGGATTTATTGTACAGCAAGTCTCTCTAGTGTAATGAAAAGTTAGACCTTGGAGGGGGGGAAATAGAAGGATCACTTTTAACACATCAGATGTGGCAGCTCTTTGTTCCTTAGTCAGGGCGAAAGCAGTGTGTGTGTCTGCCTGTGTGTAGTATTTTGTGTGGCTGTGAAGGGGGGTGGGCTGTTTTACACTGTCCTACAGTGAAGAGGTAGTGTGGGGTGTCTAAGCCATGTCCAATTGTGGAGCTCCAGGAATCCTGCAATGTCCTTCGTCACGTCTGTGGCCACAGCGCCTTACTCTATGACCCTCACAACGGACACAAAATGACCCCCACAACTTTTCTTGCACCAGTGAAATGGAACCAGCGTTGGCAGAGCAAGCTTTCTTGCTGCTGCTACACCCCATTTATGTCAGGCTCCCGGTCAGGAGAGCTTGGGATGCTGCTCCAGACCCAGTTCTGACCACTGGGGGTTCGGAAGGAGGTGGGGTTCTTGGAAGAAGGAAGGGGTGGGGGGGGGGTCTGTTCTCGCTGGCGGCTGATCCTGCATGCAGGTGGTCGAGTCAGTCGCCAGGCAGATCAAAAAGTCAAACCCCCGGGTGGACCTCCCTTTGAAATGGGAATGGGGCCGAGATATCAGACAGAAAGCGTAAGCAAGCCCGGCCGCAAAAGGACTCCATATTGATGATGGGGGGGCAGGCAGCGGCATGGCTGGCTGAGGTGGCAGGACTGGGCCTCGACCTCCAGAGGAGGGAACTGCACTGACTCTCAACACTGATTAAGAGATCCAACCCAGGCTCAGGACGGAAGGTTTACTAGCCGCCCATGTTGGTTAACTTCCCTTTGCTTTCACAGAAATAACCTAAATAGGGCTAGCATAGCTTGCACTAGGACCTCAGGAGGTCACAGACTAATACTGACAATGTTTGTCTTACACCACATCTACTGTTCTGTTTTAACGAAACCTAAGATTTGTATTTTGTGAACAAGTTCATTTCATAAGGTGTATCATTGTAGATATAACAACCCTCACTGTGGCAATTTGTCCCTATTGTCTTGTTTGTAACATTCTCTCAATTAAAGCCAAGGCAGTAGGGGCCTGGCCTATTTCCCTTTTGATTTAGTGGAAAACGGGTTGCGATAGGGCTGTTGAAAGGAAGAAAATGTGTGGCTGTGTTCACTTGTTTGCCAATCCCAATAAACTGGAATTTGCAAACAATGTCAGACGGGAGTAGATCAAAGTCTGAAGCCTTAGAAAAAGCGTCTAGAATACAGTGGCTCTGATGTCCTCAAGATCTCCTAATTTAGCCCTTTTTCTAGTATTGGCTGAGTCTCTCTCTCACACACACAGTTTGAAATATTAACTATATGATATGTAGGTCATATAATTAATGGAATTCAGAAGACACCAGTGGGCTGTGGTGGGATGCAAATGGATGCGAGTCTTAGGGGCCCTCTTGAAGTCTTGTTGTGAAGTTGAACAAAAAGATTTGATATTATTTTTAATTGAAGCTGAAAGACAGAACAAATTATAGTTCTTCTCTCTCTTTTTTTCACCCAGTCAGTCTTTTTTAGTTGTATTTATCTGGTACGCCTTTTTCTCAAGAAGCGGAGGAAAAGCTTTATTAGGATTCTGGTACCAGGGGAGGGAGAGGTTTGGGTGGAGCTTTCAAGGGGTGCTTTCTCCCACTTGTGCACTCCCACACACATTTATACAGACACACATTACACATGGACATACACACTCCTACACTTTCTCTTTTTCTCTCTCTCACACACACCCACACCATTTAACATTTTGGGTTGTGTGATGGCCCGCCTATATATTGAGTTTTTACTCACCTGTGTCACCTGTATCCCGGAATGATACCTGGAAAGAAGAGTCACCCCTTTTGAAGTAGTCATAGAATTGATTTCCCGTTCCCCTACCTTAGCTTTCAGGTGGTAGACAAAACTCTAACACTGATGTGTCTTTATCATTCTCATTGCCTTACACCTTTGGTAGTTGTGGAACTTAATATCCAGCCCCTGTGGCCTCAAAAGAGAATCACACATACTCAGAACCTAAATTATAGGCTTATAATGTTACCGTATCTGTATAATCTACATCAAATCAGCATATTGTATAACATACTGTATAGTTTGACACTAATAGGTTGTTCGACACCAAATGATTGGATGTCAGAAAATATCCAAACATGTTCTTTCATGTCAAAGTTGAATCATGCAAGTGCTTGCCACCCAGCTATACTCCAAATTTGTTCATCAAACAGTGACACATTCATAGGACTCAGAAATGTTGAGTAGTGGCCAGTATACACAGTGAAACTGTCACGCAACTTGTTTGATCGCTCCCAGAAGCCAAAAATTATCAAAGTCTTGTGCAATGTTTATTTCACAAATATTTGCAAAATAGATTGATGATTTTTCCTTTTGTTGAATGCTATTGTTTTCTTGCTGGATGTTATGAAGTGGAAAGTGTCATTGAAGGTACATTTGCTTCTTTGTATCTTATTTTGTATAATTTTCTCACTGGATGATAACATCTATTTGAATATCTTCACTAACTTTTGCATTTGGTGGCTGTAAACTAGTTCCACAACTAGTTCCACAAGTGTTTTGCAGAAGGCTTTACACGATACAATTCAACTGCAACTTAGTTTCAACTAAGGTTGCGTGAAAAGTTTCCGTCTAAAGCCACCCTATGCCTTTAACGGTGTTTTGCAACAAAAAAAGAATAATAATAAGTGCTAGCCACAGCTTCATGTTCCCTGTCCCATGAGTGGGTTCCCTCCCCGTGGATCAACCTCTCTGATCTGTTATCGATGTTAAGGCTGAAAATGAAATGTTCTACATTTGTACTTGTTCCATTTGTCTCTCAATTTTTTCAGCCTGGCATGATATCCCCCTCTTTATTTGCTAGTGCATCCCCCTTTGGGTCAGCCCTATCTGTGAACTCTCCACGTTCAGTTCTGTGGCTTTCTCTGGCAAATGTTCAGCTAAAACATGAATTGTATCTGGGTGCTCTCTCTCTCTTTCTTTCCCTCTCACCAGTTCCTAATGGAGGCGTATAGTTTTTGTGTTGGTGTGCGCGTGCATGCCTTCATGCGTGTCTGTGCATGTACATCAATGCACTGTACTATAGGGGATGCGTTGGTACTATAGGGATGGAATTGTGAAAGCTCAGTGCCAAGAGCCTAGTGGACAGTTAAGTGTGACAGAGCTGGTATCTGTGGATTGTGGAGCAGATTGAGAACCACGTACAGTAGAGATGGGTTTCGTGGCTGGCTTAAACAAATAAGTTGATCTAAGAGATTTAGAAATATCTGACCATTGATGACTACTGTAAATCGTGTGTTACCAAACCCAGATATAAGTCAATGTTATTTCAGCCATAATAACATATGATGCTAATAGCATAGGGTGCTTGACATTTTGTTGAAAACCATTTTTCCCACTGTATAAATGTATACAAACGGTTAAATCGGGTACACATGTATTTGTTTGATAGGGTTAGTCCTATATGAGATTCACAGTAGTCCAAGAATTTTAGTTTACTTTTTTCTGGAAGACAGATCTTCCGCCACGTGTTATTTTATTTTCAGGCTGTGTGAGGAACTTGCAGGATTGTTTGTGCATGTGTGTGTGTATTTGTGCATGTGTCTGTTTGTGAATGTGTGGCTTTGGCTACTGCTGGGACAATGACAGGGTGCGCCTTAGCCTCATTAGCAGTTGCTCCAGAGCCAAACAAGCACCAGTAACACCCCTTTCCCCCTCTCTCTTTCTGCCTGTTACTCTCTCTCATCCACTCACTGTGTGTGTTTCTCTCTCTCACTGACTCACTCATTCACTGTGTCTCTTACTCACTCTCTCTCTCTCTGCCCTCAAACTCTCCCTTTTTCTTCCCTCTCACTCTCTCTTCCCCTATGCAATTTACCTCTTTTCCTCCACCTCACCCATTATAGATTGCTGATGGGACGCTTTTAAATAAAGAAGACACAAACAAGTCTGGTTGTAGAGAAGAGAGAGGTTGACAAGGGCAAATCCATGCTGTTTTTTCATACAAGGGATACATTCACCTCTTGAGGAATAAAACTGACATTTCCTCAACTGAATTTTCTGGACCATACCTAAGACATGCAAAGAAGTTGTAATGGAATGACTGTTTGTTATCGGCCCACTTAATTGTGTGTATATAGAGTCATGAGTACATGTTGCGTGACCCAGTGTCTAATCAAATATGCCACTTACAGTTTAGTAGGAAATCCTCTACCTCAGCTTTTATTTACTTTGTAACCCACCACACTATCCACCCAGCTTTCGCAGGAGAGTCTTTGCTCTCTTACATTTCCGAAGCCCAGTGGGTCAACCTCGTATGACATTGGGGTGATGGTGTGTTTGCCCCTTCTTGTTTCTTCTACTTCCACTACCACTTCCTGCTTGAGCCCCCCCCCCCCTTTCTGACAGGCTGTCGTTCAGACAAGTTGACTGGAGATCTGTGGCGCTCTTCCCCCTTGAAGTGGCTCCAGGTGTCACTCCAAGGGTACCCGCCCTGTTTGATCTGCCTGTCGGGCTGCTGCGCCCCCTCTGATTCCCAGTCAGAGGAAAAAAGACGTGCCCGTCCAAAAAGTTCCCCCACTACTTTTGAGTGATGGAGTGAAGGGATGAGAGAGGGAGGATTGGTGGTGGCACCAGTATTTGCAGTGATCAGTGGCAGTTGAATCCAACCCTACTCTGCTCACTAAGTGTAGCCAACGTGAAAGGCCCGGGTCTTCTCTCCGTGAGAGAACATGTCGAGGTGGACAAACCACCAACAACCACAAAACAACAAGGCGATAAAGAAACATAAAACAGGGTAACAAACTGATGCGGTGATCTCAGTCAGAGACTTGTCTTAGAAACAACAAAAAACCCACATTGAAACATCTTACATGCAGTCCAAAGCAAGTCCCTGTTCACCCCACAAAATTAAAGAGAAGCTTTGCCAACAGAGGGGCAGATCAAACTAAACAGAGTAATGTTCTGCGGATATCAGTATGCACACAGATGCCTCTCATTCCTTTTCTTGATTCCTTTGTTTCCTTCATCCCTCCTTACTTTCCTCCTTCTATGTTTGCTGAAATTACAGGTGAGTTCACAGTCTGCAGTGGGTCTCTTTTTGTCTGGGAAAACAGGATGGGATTTTTTTTTTTTTTTTTCGAGCCGCCGTGCTGTTTGTAGAGCCCACTCTCCCTTTGTGTGCCCCGTGATAACTTATTCAGCACGGGCCATTCATCCAGGGGTTGAGCGCAGGCGTCCGTCAAGATGGAAATAATGAGGCGAAGACGGCACGGAGAAGCTCCCTCGCTCTGCCTGGGTCGCATCCACCCACCCCCCCCCCCACACACACACACACACACACACACCACCACCATTATCAGCCGTTTTAAATAGATAATAGGGGCCGTTCTTCTGGACATTTTGAAGCAATTAGAACCGATCACACTGCCTCTACCCTGACTGTCTTCCCTCCCAGCATGCCATTGTGCATACGTCTGGGCCGCTCACAACAGCTGCCTGGAAGAATACAGAATGCCACCGCACTGGACGTCGGCATGCGTATGTGGAAGAAGATAAATTGACAGTCTCGCCCCATATTCCAGCGCCAAGGGGACCCATGACCACTTGTTGCTTTTAGGGCTGCATGCCACGTAAGGCAATGCCAGGCATAGACGCATGGCAGTGCCATGCCAAGTTGCAGTGGGGGTACTTCAACATTGGCTGCCAGGATGGTAAGGCTCTGCCTTTCCTTCACACGGCCAGTCTCATCTCAAAGTAAACAATTTAAATCCATGTGTAACTTTCAGATGCCACATGTGCATAAATTTCTTCAGATTGTGTGCCCCATGCAGTTCGATTCACTTCTATGGTGGAAGCCTGGGAGATACACCAGCAAGAGTCCGATGGCACAGATATTTTGAATCACCATTTACGTTGTGGTGCATTTGTTCAAATGGCATGGATTTTAAGATAAATTAAATAGATGAATGGTCCATCTTTGTACGTTGAAGTATATTGGAGTACACACTAAGGTTAATTACTTTCCTCCTTTGAGGAGGACTTGTGTAGTTTTGTGCAGACAAAACTAAAAAATATATACACAGTACAAAATCACTTTTGATGTTTGGTTTGCATCTGAAGCAGTGATAAAACTTGGGCTTTGCTGCTGTTGTTGTCTCTCTGATCTCTCCTTGGTTGGGTATAGGAGCTTGAAATATTTACGAATGTTGAAATTTGATTTTTCTTTTCTTATACTCTTCTTTTCTATCCTGTCAATCACATTCCCCTTTTCTGTCTGTCTCTTTATTTCGTGTTCTTTTAACCCACCCTAACAGACCCCCAGTTTGGAGTGTGTGGAGGGGGTTAGGGGGTTTGTGCAGCAAACAATGTGAGCCCATCCGTTTTGGAATTGTTGATACTGATGTTTTAGATGGAATAAAAGATTCCCTTTATCACAACGGACCAAAGATTTTTTTTTTCTCCAAGAAACTGAAGAGGTTGTAACATCACTCCCATCAAGCTGAAGCTTTTGTGGGTTTAGTTGTCATGCCACTTCTCAAGGGTTGTGGTCCTTTACCCCCTCTATTGCATAAAAGCTTCCAACCTTGAGAGGTCTCATAATAAATACAATTTTTAAATACTTTTTTTTATGGACTGATAGGAGGACCGACAGACAGACTACCCCATTGACACACTGTCACTTGGATTTAGGACAGGGCACTTCATCATAACAACCTCAGATATAAAAAATAAGTATAGTAATAATTTAATAATAATAATCATAATATCCAAATACATTATAATTATTTTTTACATTTAAATATTTAATGTACTTTCAACGACAAATAAATAATTGTTGGAGTGAATTTATAGCTTAAGAGTCTCCCTCAGTTGTACAATATATTAGGACATCATAACAAAGTTATGGTCTAATGCTATGATTGTAGTCATGTCCTCATTTGTTTCATTGATAGTATCAAATCACTCCAAACTTTTCACCGGGTAGAATGCATACCACATATGATTCCAGCCTGGGCCATTTACTGCATGTCATCCCCCTTTCTCTCCCCTGCCTTTCCTGTCCCTCTACTTATTGTTATAACAAAAACGCTGAAATCCCCCCCCCCAAAAAAAAAAAAAAAAAAAAACGGGTTTCCCATTACTTTAGACCGGTGTGTTAAACAGGACTTTAAGATTGAGTTGACCAAACGCTTAAAACCTCAAACTTTTTAAATTCAAGATACCAGACTGTTGCTTATTCCTTCTATTTGTTAATCTTTTAGTTTGAATCAGACAGTATATTTTTTGTGTGCACCTGACCATAAAGTTGTCAATTATCACATCATCATTTTCATCACATAATGAAGTTAATTTGGAGATGAGAATTGTTGAAGTGTTCGTGACATTAGTTATTAAGTTCTTAACATTTATTCTATCCCATCTATGTATGGCAGCGTTTGTCTAATACAGTAGCAATGACTTTTTACGCAAACTTTGGCTGAATGAAATGGACTAAACTATGCACATCATGAGCCAATTTTGTTTTTGAATGTCATCAAAAACGTGATGGGACAATACATGAATGATGTTATCCGTTATCATCCTAATCAAGCTCCATGTGTGCAGGAGAATACACTAAGCGGATGTGTCAGGGCAAGTGTTTGTGTGTGTGTGTTTACCGCCGGTGACTCGATTCATTCAGATTCCAAGATAAAGCCACGCAGCTGCCACTTGTCCTCCGTTTTTTTTTATTTAAACACATCACTCTCTTTCTATTTTGCCTTTCAATGCTCCATCTCTCATTGCTCCAATTAATTGTTTGTCTTAATTTAAAAGCCGACTTGAGAGTGTTCAGTGTCACTCACCCAATTGTGTTGTGCAGTGGGGATGTTGCAGTGATGTTGTGTACTGAGTCAAGTCTTGAATGTTCTTAAGATGGGGAATGGGTGAGGTATCTGAAACACACCTCTTTACAATGCTTTTTAAAATTATTATTATTATTGAGCTTTCACAAATTATATGGAGTCATGAGATCTCTTCAATTTTTAGAAGTTGTTTCCTCAAAGTAAAATGCTTAAATACAAACTATTTCCAATATCCATGTTGGAGAGTATGAAGTTATGTGGACTGCTTGCTTTATATCTCTCTCTCCACCTGGGTGGCCTTGATTGGAGCAGGTGTGTCATTCCACAGCTGACAGGATGGCTATGAAATCATGGTTTCGGTGTCTAGTGGAAAAGGCCTGTCTCCAGATCATGACCTCGGCAGAGCACTTAATTCTTTTTCAGTTAGTCGAATGCTAAGACTTATAAACTGATATATTCTGATAAGGGTGAGTTGGTGAGGTGGCTCATATTATCGGTTTCCTATCTAGACTAGAGGTGTCTGAAGTAAGATGGGGGTGCTGATCTTTTGTTGCACAATAAATCTTCCAGAAAAAGTAACATTTTATACAAACAGCTACTCATCGGTTTGGCCTCACATATTTTATGTGTTTCTGTTTGAGCCTTAGTTTGGTTGCTGTAACAAAGTGTTGATTTGGCTCAGACTGCATTAATATTTTATATTGTGGTAGAAATGTACAGTAGGCCTGGTTGATTGACAAACCTAATTTGTTTTAAGCATCCATCTGATGAGTATCTTTTGAAGAAAAGCATGAGTGTACATTTTTATATTTACTCAACGTCTCTAATTGTAAGACTTGAGCCTAAACATGCACAACTAATGTGTTCTTCCGTTATGCTTCAAACAAATCTCTTGTTTTAGCTTAAAGGCAGGAGAGGCAAGTTTGAACCTAGCCATTTTAGCTCAAGTTTGAAAAGATTCTTACCTAAATATTCCACCCCCTCCCTTCAAAGCCCCTCCCCCAAAACAGATGAACATGCTGCCTAACTACTGCCGGGAGGTAGGTAGATAGACAGACAGACAAGTAGCCCATCAAATTATTGCATTCAGTCCAAATGCCGTCCAATGTCAGTCCGACTTTAATGATTGGTCGTGTTTATTACAGTCCTGCAACGCCCACAGATATCAGATTGAATCCATTTTACTGTCAAACCTTTAGATGTATTGGTTGCTATCAGGATGGGACATTTATTTCAGCCAAATGCTGCTCAACGACATTGCCTACCCTGCCTATAAGCCTTTTTTCCCTTTTTCTAAAAGTTTATAAAAAAGGAATTATAAACAGAATGCTTTGCAGTGCCAATGTTTTTTTGTTGTTGTTGTACCTCTTCAAATCACTTGAGGATGACTACCGAGAAACATATCTTTGCTTGAGAAGAAAGGTATACTGTAGATAGGGGTTTTGGATATTGAATTACGTGAATAACATTGCTCAAGTTCATTCTTTCTATCGGGATCATTGTTGCAGGCAAACTGGTTACACGGGTTGTTTTGTTTGCTTCCCCTTTTTTCCCCTGGCTATTACGTTCCAGCAATACCAGATACCAGAGGGCAGAGTCAGACATTTTGTATGATAATCTGTCTTAACTGACCCTTTTAGCATTGTTGAAAAGAAAGCACTTTTCATGGTCCTGGTCTTTTCCCTCAAATATAGCTTGTTCGACTACATGCTCTTATGGTTCTTCCCTTAGGGACTTATTTAGTTTTCACAATGTATGCTTCATGTTTTGGCTACCCACAATGTTTGGGGCTATCTCGTTGTTATGATCAGTGACCTATGCACTTTTGTAAAACTCTCTTTTGGAAGTCGCTTTGGATAAAAGCGTCTGCTAAATGCATAAATGTAGTAAGCAGCAGAATTATCCTGAGGACGTTTGCATAGAACATAGCGTAGCGGATCACAGTCCATTTTTAGCAAGAGATCAGAGGAAGTTGCTTGGATGTTGTATAATTTGTCACTGTGTAATTCATCTCTAAGAAAACCTTTGGACAACCACTGGTTCAAGTCCCTAACCCTTTTCACATGCACTTCACATTCGTCCGCAAGGTTTTTCCTCAATATTCTTCTCCTCATTTCTAATTCATCTGATCACTTTGTTAACCTCTGAGGTCCATAGGTGATAAAGTCGAATAATGTTCCGTTACATTATGAATGGAAAGACTTATTGCTCAGGAGATTTTACATGTGACAAGTGCAGTGCAGGGCAAAGCGAGGCCAGAGATGTAGGAAACAAGCCATGCTCAGTCTGTAATGACAGGTTCCGTGCTGCCTGTGGCTTGCGGCCCACTGAGCTGTTTGTTTGGAGAGTGGTGCTCGGCAGTGAAGTGCTAGCCCAGCTGGCACTGCCCTCTCTGCCCTCTTGGCCAACGTTTGGGCTTGTTTGGCCCCATCAGCCAGCCAGGGAGCTGGGTGGTGGCAGGGGAGGAGCAGTTGGCAGGGCACCCCTGTGCTAGACTAGGCCCCATGCCAGCTTGAGAGAAGACTCCTTTTTCTTACCATCGACCCCAGCGTCTCCGTGGCGACAAGGGAGTTGGTTTGCACCTCTACTGTCAACATCACTCCGTCGCTACCTGTCCAAACTGGAATGACCCTGCTCGCACGGCTGTGCTATCCTCACTGTAAATTACACCTTTTTTTGCCACTTCTGCTCACCACACACACACACACCATGTTTTCAAGGCTGCTACCACTTTATTGTCTTTAAATGATCTTGACTGAAGAAAGCTGTATGTCAAGTTTCTGTACAGGATGTTTGTTTTTGAATGACAATTATAGGTTTTTGGAAGGGTACAATTTATTATTTCATTTTTCCTGTATTTCTCAGTAACTCGCAAAGGTGATCATAGCAGAATGTCTAAAATGACATCCCCCCCCCCATCCTGCCTTAAGTTTCTTCTCACAGTGTCTGTCCCTCACCTTGTGTCTGCCAAAGCTCTCACTAGTATGTAAAAAATAAAAACACTGACCCAGAAGAGGCAAATTAATGGGAAATCAAGTTTTTAAATGTGTCAGCTCAAGATCCCCCAAAGATAGGGATTGTCTTAATGAGCTTCTTAATTGTATCTACTGTACAACTTTCCAATGATCATTTAGGATGTCCTTAAACAGAACCAGTACTTAAAAAGAATGCAAATGCAGTTCTCAAGTTCAGGGCAGTTTATTTGTCAGAATCTTTGCATGGACACAGAGGTACTTCCTGTCTGCTAGTCTTTACACCCAGCTTTAAAAGGACAGGGCAACAACTGTTAAAGGAGTTTGTAAGAACAATAGCATCATGGCCTAGCAGCATGGTGCCATTTTCCCAGTCAGTGTTTGGAGCCTATGAATCTATGAATCCCCCCCCACACACACACACAAACACACCTAACCCAACCCTAGCCAACTTGAATATATCCCTGAGCATCACACACATATGAGGAGCTAGTTACCCCTGCCAGGGCAAACGTTGCCCTAGCGTTGCACCTCCACACTAGAGACGGTGGCTTTATGACCTGGCTGAAACAGAGAAGCTCTGTGTCCATTTTGCATGCATCTTGGGCTAGACCGTCTTCTATTTAATAAGATGTCGACACACACCAGTCCCATCTAAAAGCTGCACTGTGGTAGAGCATTTTAGGACAGACTTGACATAAACCATTTCTAAACACTGGTTTCCATTCACCAATCTTGAATTACATATTTTGGCACAGTCCTAAGCACATAGTCGAAAAAAGCACCATGCAAAAAGACTGTATAGCAGTGAGGGATATCTCAAGTAAATTGGCTTTAGACTTTCTGTCACAAAATGTTTTGTGGTTGACAACTTTTGAAGCTCTAGACAAACTATGGGCGTGACCATGCTTTTATTGTTGTCTAAGGCAGCTGTCTGATAACGCTCTTGGCATTTCATATTTTTCATGTCACCTAAGGTCAGTGAATTTCCATGTCAGCATTGCGAATGTAGGTTGTAATAATCTGCAAAGTTACTCACTTTTTACAACCCCATTTTGTACCATCAGGCACTTGATTGGTTAAAGGCAGCATCCCCTTTCTCAATTATGGAATTATTCCACCGACATGGTGGAATCAGTCTAACCAACTTCAATTATTTGCGTGAGCAAGATTCCAAATTATTTAATATTGCAAGCATTAGACAATAGTGTTGGACTATTCACCAGTGTCTTAGCTGGTACCCCGGAGCGTTTGCAGTTGGCTTACTTGTAGGGCTGGGCGGTATGGCCTTGGTATAATTTAGGGATTCCCAAAGTGTGGTGCGCACCACACTTTGGGAATCCCTAAATTACACCATGACATACATACGAGCTGCCTATAGGGGGTGCGCGAGAGGAAAAATGTAATGGTGGTCTAATGGTGTAATAATTCATATGAATTATTATATGGCAACGACAGTACGAGCGTTCTGATTGGCTAATGGGTAGTCATGCCAGCTGCGTATTGCCTTCCTTGCCGGTCTGAGATGGATCCGGACCAATTATTTGTTTGTAAACATTCGGGATGCGCGCGCAGCATGGTGGCAGAAAACTGGGAAAAGATAGCCTTTATAATGGCTAGAGAATTACATGACGTGTCCCTACTATCTGCCTTCGATCTTGTGTGCAGCTGCGTTGGTCTGAAGATAACGACGCCCCTCTCGTTTGCATGTGAGATCGGAAATAAATACAGCACAGAAATAAATGTGATGTGGAAATAAATGTGGTGTGGAAATAAATGTGGTGTGGAAATAAATGTGGAAATGTGGTGAGTAAAAGTCTCAACAAATAAATAAATGTGGCATTAGGAAATTAAAGTCCCATGAAGTAAATAAATGTTGTCTTTACAAAAACGTCTTTTTGAAATAAGTAAATGTAATTTTTTATTGATGTCAATAAATGGATTCAGCTATATAATTATATAATGCTATATTTATATATTTATTGCCATCTTTTTTAAATTTCAGAGTTTATTTCATAGCCATATTTATTTATGTATGTATTTATCTATTTATTTATTTATTCATTTAATTTTGACTACCTCGGCATTCCATAGATAGCTAGCAACGCCAGTGCTAAACTAGAACATGCATTTTCTGCTGAAAATGCGTTGGAATGCTGAAATCTGATATTAATTTAAATGGCTGAAAATACAGAAATGAGAAAATAACCGCAAGCTGAAATTAATTTTTAAAATGTATGATTCACACAAAAGAGGGAGTGATGGAAGCTGAACTGCATCATCTAACAAAGTGCTCTCTTGGAAGTCGCTTTGGATAAAAGCGTCTGCTAAATGCATAAATGTAAATGTAAAGCTACGTGCTTAAATACGCGAGAATACGTTTGAACGTTGTGAAGCCATCGAAGAAATAGTTGAATTTCAAGAGGCAGTGTGGAAGCTGAACTGCATCACCAAAGCTAAGAGCTTAAATAGCCTACAATGTGGGAGAAGCTGAAAGCTGAACTGAACAGAAGAAGTAGGCTAGCTAGTCTTTACAAGAATATTATAGTTTTAACAGCTGAAATTATAGTTGGGATAGTAATATCAGTCGCAGATGTAGCCTAACATTGAGTGTGTTTACTCGGCTTTCTTAGTAGGATTCCATGTGTTGATTGAATGAAACATACAGCAGTAGGGTCAATACAGGGAAGACACAGCAACACTTTGTTGCAGAAGGATGATGGTGCAAGTTTTGTCTGTGGAGCATACAACGTTTAATACAAAGAATCATGTAGTGTCTGAGTAATCGCATAAGTAATTACACATGTAAACGGAGTAATTGTATTACTGGCATAAACCGACAATTGCTATCGGGTTTCTCATGGTCAAGTGAACGCACTTAGTGGTGCAGTAGAACAAAACAGTCCCATTAGCATAGTAGTTAGTAAAAGAGATATTAACAGCATCTGCAGAATTACTAGTTGTAGTAGTGGCATAAGATATAGCACTATCAGTAGTGGTAGTAGTTGTGTTGTGGTGCTCTTAGTCTTTTTATGAGACGAGTTGACTGAACAGCTTGTGTCTCTAATCAGCTAATCAGTAAGGGATAATGTATAAGGCGGTCATTATCACAAAAGTAGATCAGACGCTTTTCAAAGGAAAAAGTATTGGTATTGGCAATACTGGCCCTGTTTTTACTTGGTATCGGATCGATACAAAATGTTGCAGTCTGTTATCTGAAGATAACACGGCGTTATCTGAAGATAACAGACTGCAGAACGTTGGGAAGCCCCATTCAAGTGAATGGAGCTTTCTACAGCGTTAAGAACAGCCGTGTAATAAACTGTGTTAAAAGACCGCATGGCGTTTGTGTCGTTGCCACGGTGATGGTGCAGCTATGAATGCTAACTAGGGGTGGGCGATACTGCAAAATTTGGTATCGATTCGATACCAAGTAAAAACAGGGCCAGTATTGCCGATACCGATACTTTTTCCTTTGAAAAGCGTCTGATCTACTTTTGTGTAGGGAAAAGCAATGCCTCACTATTTATGAAGTCAATGCATAATCAATATGCAAATTTGAATGAAAATAGAAAATCATTATGTAATTATTCTTATTATTAACACTTATTATGTTTATTGTATGCACCTGCCCACCAAAGTAAATTCCTTGTTTTTGTACACTTACTTGGCAATTAAACACATTTCTGATTCTGGTTCTTCTGATATGCATTTTCATGATCATTGAATGCTTTAATTATTTTTTCCTTTAATTAGTTGATCATGATTATAATAATAATAAAACACTGGACAAAGTTTTGCCAAATATTGTTTAATTTAACAATATCAACAATATAACAGAGTATTTTTTGTGATAAATAAAGTCAATAGTGCAAATGAAAAAAAGTGGCTCTCATTCACGACCTTTGGCTTTTTGCCCCAAAGAGCCGTCCTGTGTCAAAGGAATTATTCACTGAGGTCTCCTTTTTCGGCCCTGTCTCCATGTTGAGAACTACAGATTTACAGGTTTTTGTTCAAAAACAATAACATGTTTATATGTTTGCCTTTTATGGCACTTCTTCTCTGACTTACTAACTCTCCTGCCTTAGAGAAAATCCTTTCTGCAGGTACAGAAGTTGCAATTATTCCCAGGTGTTTCTTGGCAAGCTTGCTTAGAGAGAGAATGTTGGCTCATTTGTTTTCCACCAAAGAAGTGGGTTTCCATCCCGTGGAATTGGCTTCTCTTCTGAGTACCGGCGCATTTCAATAAAGGCATCAGTGCCAGTTGTGCGATGCTGCTGGGATGCAAGGACTTGAGAGTCAAACTCTGTCCATATCCCACTTTTTTGTTGCAGGTGGGGATGGAAAAGCCCCTTTAGTGGAGCTTCAGGTAGTTGCAGGAGCCATTTCTGAGACAGAGCTGGTAGCAGAGCTTGTGCTTGGTTCAGGAGCTGACAATGAAGGGGCTGTGGTCTGGTTCAGATTGAATTTCAGTGATGAGTTGTTTTTTCACAGCGTCAACATTTGCCATGTCACGGAACCCAAAGTTTTTAAATCTCGTGTCCAGGTAGGTGCTGACAGCAAGACCATAAAAGGATTCATTACTACTGAAACGCTTATGGCATTGTGCTGACAGCTCAGTAGCTAGCTTGCTACCTTGGCACTCATGAGATACAGTTGATCTCTGAAGTAGTCTAACCAGGGGAATCAATTTTGAAACTGAAACATGTTTTTCAGTTGATTACTTCTTCAAATGGTCTCAGGGCATCAATGGAGAGACTAACCACGGACCAATCTACCTCACTCAAGCACAGAGAGTTTTTTCCAAGAACACCAATTACTGTAGTGACCGCTTCCTTTTGCTCAAGCAGTCTCTCGAACATGTAAAACACAGAGTTCCACCTTGTTTCCACTGATTGTATCAGTTTGTGTTCAGGAAACTTCAGTTGTTTCTGAATTTCTTTGAATTTATCTGTTGCCTTTGTGCTGTGGTGAAAGAAAGCTATAATAGCACTGCATCTCTACTGGATGTCAAGAAGATCAGGGAAATTCTTAGGGCGGGCTTTATACGATGATGGACAGATGATCAACAGTAACGTAATCAACCACGTCACCAAAGAGCGCTTGGGTTGAATTTGTTTCAACAAACAACATATTACGTTGCTCTGATTGGTTGTACGTCTATCCAATTCAACGAAGAGGCATTTATTTCAGGGTTCAGTGTAAACACGCCCCATACTCACAGCCCAACGGAGCGGTTTCAGACTCATTCTGACTACAATTATGAGTATGACATCGTCAGGCTAGGGCTTACGACCTCTTATCGTTGAATTTGAATATAGTGTATTTGGTCAATGGACAGATCATTAAACCCATGTTATGCATGGATTGGGGTAGGCCTACTGTGTGTGAAAGATTCTAATGAATGCTGAATGCGAGGCTAGTGGCCTAGGCCTACATTTTGTTTGCACATTAGGGGCTATGATGACTGAACACATTTATTATTTAGGCTAATATGTACTGTTCACAATAGAGGTTGCCATTGGTTACTTTTTATCGTTAAATGTTACTGCACTGCAAAATGTGAATTTTGCAGTTCGCAGAGCTTCACAGCCAGTGTGGCCAATCCAATTTGATAATACGGGCGCCGAAAGGAAAAAAGCTGCCCTTCCAGGCGCTTCACAGCCAATCCTGTTGTTTCGCAGCCAGTGTGTTTCAGGTGTAAGTCTCTGTAAACATCTGAAGTTGTGTCATATAAAACCGAACAATAAAGCCCGAATACGAGGCTCTTCTCTATCTGTGCAATACTGGTTATGAGGATGCAGAAGATTGTTAGCAATATTTGCGTAGATAGCAGAATATTGATTGCGATGTTTGCCTAGATTGATTGCGATGTTTGCATTAAAATTTCCTTACTGCCGTGCCTGGTGTGAATGGGACAGTGATAAATATTTCTGGAAGGTTCTACCATGGTATTAGCCTGGCTCTGCCCTCCTACGTACTTCCGCTAAATTTTGATTTTGCTTCTGTACTAGGTCTGGGATTTTGGTGTATTAGTCGATTGTTGGAAACACTATTTTTGTAGGTCCAATCAGCAAACAGAGGGAGTGGCTGAGAAAGATGACATTGATGTTGTTCGCTAGTTTGAGTTGTAGTTCAGTAATGGCGGCGGAGTTGCTGCCAAATATCCAAAATGTAAAGCCGGAGCAAGAACAATCTTTGCCAAGTTTTGTTGGTGGCCATGATGTTGTGCCCCTCCTCTCCACGGGGTTCGGGAAAAGTTTGATTTTGCTAACGGCAGCCAGCTCCGTTACAAAGGTGGTGAAGGAGTTGTCTAAGGTGAATGCTAGCGATTGGTTATGGCAAATCAGAGTGGCTTTGGGCAGATCCAATAGTTTAAAACTTCATCAGAGTACCCGCCTTCAAGGAAGTTAACGCTTGTCAATGGAGCGATCCCAGACCCTCTGTACAAATGAAACGTACGAGGGTCTGGTTAGGACCAGGCTACCATGGTATAGTCAAAATCCATACTATAGGCCAAATTCATACCAGCATATTTATATACCGTTCATATCATCCGCCTCTAGTTACTTATTCAGGGGAATGTTTCTGTAGATATTCTTTTCAACGTTTTCAGTAACTGCTACTTTTTGGTGGAAATAACAACAGACACCACTCAGGGGAGGGGGGGTGTTGTTTTATGATTTGGCATTTAAGTTTGTATAACTCGAGACAACTGTCATCTCGGCAGAAATCGTCCCTCAGTATGCCTGCGCCTCATTAATTGTATAGACCGGGACAAGTTATCCATTACTTCTCAGCGTGAGAAATGTTTGAAATGCGTGAGAAACAAAAGGTGTCAGCATGAGAGCGTGAAAAATGGGTTGAAATACGTGAGTCTTACGGCGAATGCGAGACTTGAGAGCCTTGATTAATACGTTTAAATGGATCCATTAAAAAATTATCCTCAAAAGTGTTAATAATGCCCCAACGTTTTTCCACGCAATAAACTTTCAATCGTATACTGTTAACTGCTCATGGTGAAAATAATCCATGCCAGTCATGGTCAGTCAATTGTCAATTGAAATGTAAACCTTATGGTCGCATTCCCATTGCATAGTGTTGTGGTGTATTATGGTGTTATGAAGAGCAGTATTGTAGACCATAGTAATGAACAAGCCTTCCTCCAGCTTTAGTACAATGGCTGCAGTTAAGTCGAGTTCTAGGCCAGGGCTATCGGAGATGGCAGCCCCACAGCGGGATAATAGTGTCAGCGGTGGGATTGTTTAGCCTCTTTTGTACAAGTGGTGTCCCTGGTTTTACGAGCATTTATGGTGTGTTGTATTCCAATCTATGTATCCTTTTCTCTCAAGCCCTCCACCCCCCTTCTGTCTCTCTGTAGTATGCATTGATTCATTGTCCTCATGATTTATTTTAGGGCAAGTTGATTTGATCTATATTTTGTACAAAATGTTTTCCTTATGAGGCTTAAACTATCATATAAAAGATATCTACTTTTTCTGCATGTTATTTGGCATATCGGGTGGTGTGGTATTGGATGAGAGTAGTCCTATAGTAACAACTGATGCTAACCTTTAACCCCAAATTGATCATTAATTGGAGACTTCTTTACCCGTCCTTCAACGAATTACACTGAACACTACCCCTTGCCAAAAATGTTGAGACACTTTATAATAGCTTGAAAGTTTGGGGGATTAGGTGGTTGTGATTGATTGGCTTAAAGACTCCAATAATGAGTATAAGCATATTATATACACAATTGACACAGATTTCTGTATCGGGCTGGAATGGTCTGCTGATATTGATATTGTCAAAAGTGCTGATGTCTACTGTTTCTAATGTTAGAAAGCTTTGTAAATAGTCACTTTAAGGGAACCTGTCAATGCTTTTGTGCAACAATTTTACCATACTGTATCATTATAGTAAGCAGATAATGTGGTTTAGAAACCTCCAAGTAAAAAAATTATGTTTATTGAGTTGGATTGAAATAGGAGGAGAGTGCCATTCAATGCAGTTGTAAAACATTGTTCTGTATGTAGCATGAAAAGTTTTTTCATTCTGTTCCATGTTTTTTTTTTCCTGTGTTCGGTCCAAGAAACAGACACGAGATGCACTTTCCACTGTCCAATTGGCCATTATTGAGCTGCTCCATGGCCCTTCCTCCTCCCCTAGCCCTTTTTTTGTGTATTTATTTTCAGAATAGAGACTTTTTTACGGTAAATGTTAAGATCCAGGAACAGATCGATGGATCTTACCCTTTGATATGCCGAGACACATTACGATGGCTGTGTTCTAATTGGCTGACTGAGCTGAGCAATCAATGTTGGCTATGACACAGAATGGGTGTGAGACTTTTAATATTGAATATTTATTATTCATTCATATTTAGACATGACGTGGGAGGACCCAGCCAAGCTTAAATGGACAGTGCCGGTGAAAGCCTTTGATCTGGAACGATAAGCAGATCAATCCATGCGATGGGGGTGAGGTAAAGGTATCTGGCACAGAAACTAGTAACGCTGACCAGTACTCTGTTTTATCAGATTTTGAAGTTTTGACTCAGTAAAGCCCGAAGCGGTCCCGCCCTAACATCAAATCAGAACCCCACATGAGATCAGAGCTTGAAGTGGGCAGTGGGACACTTAATAATCACTTACACGTCACTGTAGACTCATGTTATCCACTGACAGGTGCGGGGGGGGGGGGGTGTCCTTAGCTCAGTAAATAAAGGGTGAAAGGGTGTTTTGCCTTTTTAATGTAGCAACAGACAACAATGTCTTCATGACACTCTCCAATGCTCTGAGTTGGGTAGAGATTTTGGGTACAGTGCAATATGGCCATTTGATAGTGGTAATTAAAGGCGTGATTTGAAATATAATGTTTATACTTTTATGTCAGGATATTCTCTTTTAGAAACTTAATCTAAAGAAGAGGTGGGCCTAAGGGGAAAAGTGGTGGTGTCGGACTGTCATCTGATCTGTGACCACCTCATCTGGTCTGGTTGGGGTTGCTGTACCAATAAGACTCCCGCCTGTCCTGAATGGGGGGCTGAAAGGGCAAGAAGCAGAGTAGAGTGGATAGGTATGGGGTGTTCACTTCTTTTTGTTGCGGTGTTCCCAAAGGATATATACCCCAATCATTGTACTTAGTAAGACAAAGATGAGAAACATGCGTGACAATGGTGGGCGTCTTAGTTTTCGTGGCAGTGACCCAATGCCTGAAGAAGGATAAAGTGCTAAACCCCTCAGGATCCAGGTCAATAGGGTTGTTGATACTGCTGGAGAGGTGGGTATGTATTAAGTAGTGTTTGTCATACCCTATGTCAGACAAGGTCTGTACTTTCCTCATGATAGCTACATGCTGGTGTAGGTATTTAGTTACTATATTTCTGTCCTTAGTGTGTGTGTGTGTCTGTGCGTGAGCGTGTCTGTGCGTTTGTCATCCTTAACTTATGGTAACAGTTTCTATGAACAACCTAACAATAACTCTGCTTTATACCATGGTCTGGGTGAATACTCGAGTCTGGCTGCAGGGGTGTCCATTATCTAGTGATAACGGACACCTACTGCGTCATTGCAGCAAAACTGTCTTTTCACCGTTCTAAATTATTCAGCTGGCAACATAGTATATGAGCCTGAACAAAGTGTCTGAAATAAGTAACCATAACAACAGTGACGGAGTCAAAGCCTCCATTTACAACTTTGAAAGACTTTAACAAGAAGCTAACTTGTAATTTACAACAATGAGTGTCTTCAATATTTATTTTGACCTATTTGAAAATGTTACCTTTCTGAATGTACTGTGTCAGTGTCACGTAACCGCTCATCTCACATCCCATTCGCTATTCACCTCGCTAGTCAATCTACTTCAGACAGGCTGCGGCCAACTGTACACATGGCCGATTATTTTCTTTAAAATATCTAGATTTTATTTGGGGACAATGACATGGCTCGAAAGCTGGCTAGTCATGTTGTTAGACATACTGTCAAATTATAAATACTGTTAGGAGAATATATCAACTTTGATGCAGTCATGTCACATCCATTTGCTATGAACTCGCTCCACATTAATATACGATACAGAATATGTACTTATAAAATAATTCTCTGCTATAGGATCCTACCTCAAATGCACTTTTAATCCATCAGGGTCACAGAAAGTGATCAACCTTGTTATTTTTGGAATGTACATTTGTAGTTCTATCTTTTTATTTGAAGAATCAACTCTATTTTTCACAAAGTGTAGTGCTTCCCAGGGAAGATTCAAGACTGGTCATTTGTGCCAGTTTATTGGGGAATAAGGCTTAGGCCTTCTCCCCTTCTTGCACAGAACAGTTTGTTACATTCCCATTTGAGTATGTTTTACTGAGCTCTACGAGTGTGTGTATGTGTGTGTGTTTGTGTGAACACGCATATGTTTGGGTGTGTATCAGTATGTGAGAGAGAGATAAGAAAGAGATGAAGAGTCGTTCAGAGAAGCTTTTTCTCACTCAGAAGCATCCCCATCTGTTCGCCCAGGCTTAATTGTTCTTGGGTGTGAAGACAGGAAAAGGGAGCGAGCGATTGTACTCATCCCCTTCCCCAAGTTATTTCCGTAACATTAAAAGAGCGCCACCAGAACGCTCCAGATTATTTCCATGTAAATAATGGCACTTGGCTCTATTCCCTGCTAATGAATGTCATTTGCTTTCCCAAACGACGATTAATTATCGACTAAGGACCCCTCTCTCCTCCCACAGGGAGTGAGTCGCAATTAGTGCAAGAAGACGACTGCTAATATTTGTGTTTTAATATGTCTATATGTATGTGTGGTTGTATATGTTCTGGTGACACAGAGAATAACCTTGCAATTCATTATGTTTAATTCTATGGTGGCAGTTTGGTTTGTGGGGGGGAATGGGAAGGCTTGTTACAGTTGAAGGCCCACAATTTCTCAGTAAGGCGTTGGAAGTTAATGTCGGAGTCTGGTCGGAAGACCTACAGCTTTGGAAGTCCACTTCTTTTTTGCAAAATAAGGCCTGGAAAACAAACATGAGCCTCAAATTAGATTGAACCCAAACACAACATTCCCTCTCATTTTACGCACCACTGTGGTTTGGAGCTCAGAATAGAATACCCAGAAAAGAAATGCGAAGTTGCCCCTTGATGTATGTTATGAATTGCCCTCAGTCCCCTCCCCCCACTCTCAGCCTCATTGCCATGAGCAGGTTTACAACCCTGCTAAAAAAACAAAAGTATTTATTTCTTCAATGCTCTTATGTTGTTTGCATTTCACAAGCCTTAATTTAAATTGTCTACTGGGGGGTTGGTCATGCTATTGCGAAGCTGTCCCCTACAAAGCTGTCTCCCATTACATTTTACCCACTCCTTTACCTTACTCATCTTCACTCCTCCCCTTCCCTGTATTTATTCCTGTGTGGGCAGTTTCAGGGGTGAGGCACTTAACCCAACTGAAGAGGAAGACAAGGTTATTGCTGTCAATTCCCATGCTGTTTGAGGTGCTGACCCCTTTGGAGATGTCTGCTGAGCTGAAGGGGTAAACTAAAATTATAGAACAGTTGGTTCCGACCAAGTAATTTGATTTGACAAGAAGCATTCCATGAGTTCTGATATAGAGTATAACAGCACGGGGTAACTGTACATGTGTCACTGCTGTACAGGTGTTCTAATAATAATTAATCACACGATTGTTATCAATCTTAGGTTTGAACAAACTTTGCACCTCAAAGATGAAAATATTTCCACAGCAGACTATTGTTTCACTGGTTGCAGAACATATTGAAACAGACAGATAAATGGACATGTTTTAAAGTAGCTTGCCTGTAACATGTGTAGACCTACACAAAGCTAGGTAGCTGGTGTGTAGGAAAATGTTTGTGTTGCTTGGCAACAGTCCAGTCCCAGTTCAGAACTTGTGTTGGCGGACCCAAATAAATGATTCAATAAATAAAGAAATCATAATCTGTTGTCCCTTATAACTGTTCACGAATAAATGAAGTCAGTAGAACAGCACAATCTCAAGTGTAATATTGCTTAAATATGTGCTTCCAATTTGTCATCCCATCATTTCTTAAAAGATCTGTGAAATGTTTTGATACTCTACATACCTTAATCACACAATAGCTATGACGTCATTGGCAAGGGACAGCAGAAAAACAGTTGGTTTATTATTACACTCCTTGTCTTATGCATACAGAGCCAAGCTGGTTTGTTTATGTCCACAGGGGTTAACTAGAGCACCGCCACAAAGGCCAATAGCCATGCTTGTGTGGCAGGGGTTGTGATAATTGATAACTGTGAGAACGTTTGAGGGAATGGGATTGTACACATACCACCCAACACCCTTTTCCCCCTCCCCTCCACGGTTTAACAACTGGATTCTGTTACTCTTCCTTCACTGGCCTGGTGGTGTGAAATTGGTGTCCTGAATCTCCCTCCGAGCTTACTGCCAACAATACTGTGCGTGTCAGTGTTCGGGTGGAGGATTTTGTGTTTGTGAATGTGTTTACAATGTGGTCTGTATACTGTATGCAATAGGTTCAGTCATCAATTCAGTTTTGAGGTGTGTGTATTGGTACAGTGCCCCTCCTTATGACACTATACTCACAATAGCAAGTAAACGATACAGGATCTGATGTTTGCTCAGTGGAGGGCTGACACCTCAAGTCTGAAAACCTCTCTTTACATACTTCTATGGTAGCAGTAGTAGTAGACATTTTATGGTGTCAGTTCAGTTGTGTGCCTAAATCTTAACAATACATACCAATTGCTTTCTTCTATGAAAGTGGTCTTGCTCACAGGCACATGTACCTTGTTTGAAATCCCTCCTGGTTTTGATCATTTAAGTATACCTACTATGTTTGCCATCTTCAGTAGCAAAAATGCAGAAGATTTCTTAGTGAATAGTAAATAACCACAAGCTCTGAAGTCACAAGTCACTTGGCTCTTGGCCAGACAGGTAATTTTCTTTCTAGCTACTCTGGATGGCCCGGCGTTTTTGCTGATGGCCTGTCTGAGCATTGCTGCCATGGATTACATACCAGGGGCACCATTTTCCTCCCGGAGACAGACAAGCCAAAGGATCTGATTGGACAGTTGCCAGGGCACGCTCACAAAGGCTCCTTTGACAGCAGGTCAGTTGGTTAACCAAGCAGTCGAGGAAAAAAAAACTTCCCCACCCATGTAGCTTCTTTCTATTCCCCAAAAAGAGGCATCTTTATATACAACAAATAACTTGGGAGGTGTTGTTTGTAGTCATTTCTGTATTTTTTGGTTTCTTTACTTATTATAATATTATTATATATTTTTTTATATCAGAAGGGAGGAAGAGATGAATTAGTGCCTCAGAGGGCCTTTACTCATGTTTGGAATGTTTTGGCTGCTTGTCAGCAAACATGGATCTGAGCTTTTGCTTTTAGAGTTCAAGGGTAAGCTTGACCCTATGCTGCATGTTTTATGTGTGGGCCGACATTCACTTGGCTTTGTTGTAACACCCTCAGATGGGTCTCGCATGGTGCTCATTAAAAAATATATTTCATTTTTCTTACAATAATCTTATGTCAGTGTTGATAATTGTCTTTTGTTTTCTTTCCCCTTTAATAATTTATTTCTTTTGGAAATGGAGATGGCTCAAGGACATATCCGTGCTCCTTTTGGAGTCTTGTGATGAAGTAACCTAGAATAAGATGGTAACCTAGCGTGACCTTTTCTGTACTGTTTTTCAAAGCTAATGTAGCACAGTGCTGATTCACCCTCTGAGCACTTTACACCAACTGCCAGAAATTGCAATGGTACAATGTGTCAACTGCGTTGTTTGACACAATTTAACCCATAATCCCAAATCAGAGCTCTCAACCACATTTTGTAGCGACAATACAACGCAGCTGATAGAATTGCTCTGTAAACGCCACTGTTTTGACGGGCCCCCTTGCTCGTTATATCCTCCCTGATGGAGAAGAAGTCTGGGCCAGCCTTTCTGTTGCTGCTTTGCTTGCACGGATTCTCCCCTGTGTACCCACCACTTTGCATATGTTTGATCTTTAAATGCTGCATTGTTAACTGACGTGAGGTAGCCCTTCACTGACCTGGGAGGTATTTTATAGTTTGATCAAGGGGCAGCAGTTTTAATGCATTGAAGCACAGGACCTCCACAAGCACCTGGACTGGATGGGAGACAGAGAGCAAATACAGCAAGCTTCCAGCAGTTGGCCAGTATAGAGGGGTTGATTATTAGAATAATCTGCATGGCACTGCATGGATGGAGTCATACTTTGTTTATAAAAAAAGGTTTGACAAGTGTCTTTGTTTGCATTGATAGTAAACCATTTGGTTTTATTAACATATTCTGAACCTTGCATGCTTAGTGCTATTTATAAATACACTATTTTCTTACCTTGTGTGAATTTCTCAACAGAAACAAAACCTTTTAATTTTTATAAACACCTAACCTGGCAGTGTATGATCCTATGAACAAGGTATTACCTGTAATCGTCAGCGCTCCTCTCCAGTCATTTTCTTGCCTCAGCCCCTGCCTCCCTTCCTCCCCCAGCTTTTCCTTGGCTGCAGAGGCAGGGGAAGTGCCCCAGTCAGCAAACCTTGGTTACATCAATGTTGCAGAGATACCCCATAGATTGCTGATAGAAACACCACATCGAGAAACCAAGACACAGACAGAGGCAGGAAGAACCAGCACCAGGCCCAAGTTTGTGTTTATACTCTGGGGAACTCCATTCCCCTTTTCAAGGAGTTGCTAGAGCCCTGCTCCACACTTGAAGCCAAATCGCTTTCCTGATCAAACCTCATTGAACACCCAATATTGTAAGCCCATCTAACCTCTCTTTGCCCTTCTTCATCTTTTCCCTTCCTTTCTGTCTATTGCTCGCTCTCTCTCTATCTGTCGTCTCCCCTTCCCATGTCTATCATTCTTTGGGTGGATATTATTTTACTCTCAGTTCGGAGCAGCAGTGGTCACTGACACACACACCCACAAACCCCCCCAAAAATTCATTCTACTATTGTATTAATAATTGATGCTCTTTCCCCCATGAATTTTCTATACGAGTCCTCGTCAGACTCTGATGTGCTGAATGCACAGAGATAGCAATGGAAGGCAGACTGAGAGAGGGACTTAACCCATTGTACAGACCATGGCCAACAGGCGTTTATTTCCAACGGCATAATCGGTGTGACTGTAATGTTGTTTAACATTGTGTAACACAACAGTGAGGTGGATGTGTCTAAGGCATGTCAAACATGCCTACTTCAACACCATTGTAGTCCATCATTAAAATACTGAAAATACCCATTCTCCAGGCATCAGAGTGCAACTACAGATATAGATTATCTCCTTTCTTTTGTTTAAAAGAGGAAGTCCCCATGCAGCCCCAATGGCTCATCAACTTTAGAGCTTTGTTCACTGGACTTTCAATACGCCTCACGCCTACTTGACAAGGGTACAAGAGGGAAGCAACCCTCTACATAATTGTTTCAGAAGTGGAGATAGTGGAAAGATAGTGTAAATTACACAAACAAGTTAATTTATGTAGACACCCCCCCATCTTCCTCTATCTTTGTCTCTCTCTACCTCTCTGTCTCCCTCTATATTTATCTCTGTCTCCATCTATATTTATCTGTGCCTTTATTCTCTCTCTGTCACTCAGTCTTCCATAAAAAAGCCGCCCTGACCTCGAGTGGCTGCAGGCCCTGATTTGTAGTGTACAGAACAGAGTCTATTGATTCTAGCCTCCAGGGCACTAAGCAAATGAACTCAGAGCAACAAGTCAATAACTGTTGCAACAAATCCGCCGCACTGGTGCCCCCCTCCCACATCCACGCACCCACTCACTCGAAAAAAATTTGCGTTGGGGAGGCAAGAATAGAAAGCATACCAATCATGAGTTAATCTGTGTCACTCAAACCTTCTACCCCATTACCCCTCTCCAATATCTATTATCATTATCTTGCTATCTGTGTGCCCCTTCCCCTCTATCTTTATGACCCTTCCTTTTCTCACTCTCTTCCACTCTCTCTTTCTCTGTCCTGTCACACCTTTATCTTGATGCCAGTAAATGTCTGACCTATAGGGGGCACACACTCAGACTAATTCAGACTAATTCAAGACAAATTAAATCATTACAAATAATATAGTCACACAAACTGGAATGTCAACTCAAATACTCAAAAGGACTCAATTGGCTCCTACAGTGTGTCCAAACATTTGACTGGTATACTGTACGTGATTTGAACAACGTGATACTTTGCCAAGCTGTGTTTTGCTTGTGTGTGTGTGCATCTATCTGTATGTGTATCTGTGTGTGTATCTGAATGTGTGTGTGTTCCTCACTCAAATTGTCCTTCTCAACTTTTTTAGAAATGAAAGAAAAAGCTGCAGTGGTCTCAACATTTTTCCCAGAGCTGTATCTCTCCCTTGCTCTATATCAGTGCTCTCACTTTCTCCCAAGAACATTGTTTCTCTCATTCGCTATTTTCTCTCTTGTTGACTGACATGACTCCTTTTCCCCTCCTTTGTCTCTCTCCCACACTTTCTCCCCCTCTCTATCTCACACTTTCTCTTTCTTTCTGTAACACACACAGTGGCAGTTTAGATTGAAGATGGAAAAGAGGGGAAGCCAGTCTGCAAATTTAATGTAACTGCATTGATTATTTAGACTAACTAAAACCTCTCTTGTAGTGTCAAACGTTGGGTTGGAAGATGACATTATCCCCCTATTTCATCCCCAACCCCTCAAACACACCGGACATACTCACTCCATACCTTGAGGGCTATGGTTTTCGGATGGCGCAAGGCCGGCAGTAGCACTAACGTAGTACAGGTGACAATTTTGTTGGTCTTAAGGTCGTTTCTCTCTCACCTGAGCACATTTGTGTAAATGTGGGATGTAGGAATGTGACATTTCCCAGCTCGCCAGGAAATCACTTGTGCCAAAATTTCCATGGGGGCACGGTCGAAAGTGTCAGTCAAAATCAAGCGGCACAGTGCTAGTTGTGTGTCAAATGAACCAAATATTATATCCACGGGGTCCACTTGGACACCTTGATGTGGCACATCTCTGCTACTGGCTGCCCTTGAAGGAAGGACAACAGGATGAGAAAATACAGTGAACACATTTCTTCTGAAGGCACTCCCTGAATGTTTGTGTCATGCTGATAGACAAATAAATGTTTCTTCACCATGTCTATTGTATGCAATTACCTTGGCTCAACATATTACCGTTTTATATTTAAAAAAAATGCATAACTAACCAAAGAGAGCTCTGGATGGGTCACTGATACGATAGGAAGACTGATAGGACATGGTACCATACTGTACAGAATCCCCGTCTGAGACAATATGCATTCAGTTAATGCTGTCAATGTCCCGAGTTTTAGTAGAATATTTAGGTGTATGAAAATGAGCAATCCGTGGTAGGTGTTGAACCTCTGCATAGTTAGTCTTTTACATCCTGTTGCTGTTCACACATAACCTTTTTTACTTTTTACCAAAATATTTTCATTTCATGAGCATTAGACAATTGCGTTAAACTATACACTAGAGTGTTAGAAACAGTAGTACACTGGAGCTGTGAGGTTCTTTGTTCTCAGTCAACCAATAGTTATTTTACATGGACTAACCACTCGCACATGTCACCACTTTACTAATTTTCACAAGACACATCTTGATGAAACACGCATGCACTGATACAGACTCACACACATACCATGTGCTCACACAAAACTTGTCTGACTCTCATTCAAATTTGCCTGCCTGCCGGCCACACTGGCACAGTGGATCAGTGACCTGAAGGTCGTGAGGTCAACGTTAAGGCTGGGCTTGCAGCCCTGCAGCATATTGACATGACTTTTGACCTTATTTCTTGCGTAGGCATATTTCCATACCAAAATGAACTCCTTCTCACCTTTGCCCTGTGAACATATACAGACTTTTACTAAGTACTCTAACTATGTAAACAGAAGATAACAAAAGAGACCCAAATTGAGCACCCAACCATTCTTGTTAGTGGCTATGGGCACTTTTTTTTTTAAGCTGTCGGAATTAGATGTATATGGAAGGCTTCTCTTTTTTCTGAAAGAACTAGATTGAAAGAACCATTCTGCTAACAGTCCTGGCATTGTTTCCACAGGTTGAGGAACAGCCTTTAAAGTGTCTTCCATATATCCCCTCCCCACCACCACCACCCCCTCATCTCCCAAACCACTCCACAACTCTTGTGCTTTGCCGTGGCAAGGACGGTCGAGGTATTGTACCGCCTGGCGGTACTATTACTACTCTTTCATACCTGATTGAAGTGACAGTAACACGAAGCCATTGAGTGGTTTTTCTTTATGGAATTTGCACATTATTCTCTTGTACAAAGTATGTTTTCCACTTTATGGAGCGTGTATTGTCCGTGTATCGACACACAAGTGCTTTCAATAAGGTTAACTTCTGTAGGGAACATTGCTTTTCTGCTTTCGCAATATCACTTGGTGTGTTAACAGATCTGTTGACAATGCCAGTGACACCAGACTGTTACAGTATTTTGTTTATGGCAGACTATTGCAGAAGTGACAGGTGACCAGCAAACATACCTGTAAGGATTTTGAAGAATTATATATTGTATGAGAGACATTATAGAAAAGGCTTTCCTATCCTCTAACTTAGAGGTCTTCAACCCTGGTCCTCAGGGATCCCCTGTCCTTCATGTTTTGGATGTTTCCCGGTCCAACACACCTGGTTGAATGAATGGTCATTTACAAATGAATGGTCGTTAACAGACTTCTGCATAACTAGATAACACCCATTCATTTGAATCAGGTGTGTTGGAGCATGGAAACATATATAACGTGCAGGACAGGGGGTCCCTGAGGACCAGGGTTGAAGACCTCTGCTCTAACTGATTCTGTAGATGCGCTTGAGAGAAACAGCAATACATCAACATCATCTTAGAGACTCAGGATGCTGAAAGAAGCCTCAGGGAGTTTGAAACTAATATTTTCAGACTTTTCTTTTCCAAACTCCAAACAAACAACAAAATCAGCCTCTATGCCATTTAATAAAAAGATGCAGACATAAACAAAAATAGCCTAGTGGAGCCTCATTTACTTTTAGGCATTTTATTTCTAATTTGAATTAAGAATAATTATGGATCAGTAAAATAAGTTAGCTTGCCATGAAGCCAATGTGAAATTCTGTGTTGTTTGTGAAAGATAATTTTATATACTCTAGTAGTCAGTGAGCAATGGACTTGCACCCAACTTTTGGTTGGTATCAAATTATCATCCTGGTTAAGTTCACTGCCTGTAGCATTGTCAAAGCATGTTAAGAACAATCTGAGTATATTTTAGGGAAAGCAGTTATGCAACCTTTTGTTGTTGTTGTTAAGATGATTAGTATATTCATGAAATAATTGAACTCATATCATTGTGAAATGTCTAGCTTTCTTTTCTCTCTGTCTCTGTGTGCAAGGTATTGTGTGACAGAAACACAGCACGTAGGCGTCATAAACCAGTGCCCCGGGTCTGTCCTCCACTCCCATAGCATCCCAGCTCAGCTTCTTTTTTTGTAAAAACGAGTGGCCAGTGCACAAAAATGATTCATGTCCTTTAATGAGATTTCAATGCTGAACAAACTATAAAAATGTATGTGCAACATAGTTTTCGAGGCCTATGGTTCCGCGGCTCATGTTACGTCCTTTTTAGCGGGGCCGGTAACAAGATCCGCAGCTGGCCCAGGCTCTTGGAATGTGGTCAAGAGTTTTTTGTGTTCGGAAATCTTAGCAGCGAGGCTAAATTGTAAGGAAAGTTATTTATTGGAAGCGTTGGAGACAGCATGCTATCCAACGTCAACCTGGAGGCTGCTGTGGTTCCCTCCCTCTGCTACGGTCACCTTTTTGTCACAACAAACTTTTGTTGTAGGAGGAGTCAGGCACTTGAGGTACCCTGCAGGAAGATTGTTTTTCCAGTTAGAGTCAAATTCACTCTCATCTCATTACCTATAATCCCGTGTACTTGGAATTTTTAACCTCACTGAAACATTGTTCAGATTTGTGTCCTTTGTGTCCGAAATTGTCTCTGATATTTGTTCCATCCTACATCCTTCTACATCAAATCAAGTTTCCCTTTGGTGATATTTCCTACACGGAAGGGGCAGGAAAAGAGACTTATTTTCTCTCCCCAACAAGGGAGTGAAGGACGGATAAGGGGAGAAACAAGGGGTGTAAAGGATGTAAAGAGTAGGGCAGGGCGAGAGAGAGGTAAGTAAGGAGGGAGAGGAAGAATCAAGAGAGAGAACAAGGTAAGGGAGGCGTTGGAGGGGACTGAAGTAAGGAGAGGGAAAAGGTAAGAGACACAGGAGGGGGAGAGAGCTACCGGGCTGGCTGGCTGGCTGCCATGAAGGAGAGTATCTATAAGAATAAGAGAAAATCTCAGAAAGCCACCGGTACGCATCACATCAGGGGTAGGATTCTGCAGCTGCCTAAAAACGCTCCAGGCAAAAGTTCTTAAAAATAACAGAAAGAGTTGCAAACAAGGTATTCTCTCCATCCATTCATCCAGCCCCCCACCCCACCTTTCATATTTATTTATGTTTTCTTTTTAGCATTTTTATAAACACAAATGCACAGCATACACGCTTAGACCCCTGCTCTTTTCTTTGTCTATGTTCTTTTCCCCCTCCATCTCCCCTTCTCCCAATATCCTCACCTCTCTCCCTCCTTACCCCATCCTGATATCCCTCCCTCTGCCCTCCAACACATCTTCCAGGAGGTGTCCTGGTTAACCTGCTGCTCACCAAGATTGTGAGCTGACAACTAAAAGATTTATGAACTTGTAGAGTTAAAAATAGGATGGGCCCTGATATTGTACATAAAATAACTAACTTCATGCATTTGTGTTGTGTTTACCAATGTATTGAATAGATCACAAACAGCTTTTGGGGAAATACAGTTGAAAGATACAACATGATGTTTTGTATGATCATATTACAGTTAGGGTTAAAACATTTTTTTAGATAGTTTCATTTGGTTTTGTCTTGGTTATTTTTTTCACTCTGATTCTTTGATGTTGACACTGGTTGATTGCACAGTAATTAAGAGAATAAACCTGTGCACATACATGCATGGTCCCTAGAGAAATGCCTGCCTGCATTGTATTCATACCAAATTACTTGGTGTAATAGTCAGGATTAGATTTGTATTACAATAACAAACTCATCCAAGGTGAACGGTCCCCAGAGAAGAAAAAAGATCACGCCTTGCTAGTCCCTGGCCAAAATAAGTTGTGAAGTGCTGATCCCAAACCCTATTCAGGTCCAAAGGAAAGTTGCATAGTTCATAAACTGTCCCTTACAGAGCTGTTTTATTGTTTTTCAACAACAATGTAATGGTTCTAGCAGTATTAGCACCCTTAACTTTTTAGAGTGTGTGTGTGTGTGTGTGTGTGTGTGTGTGTGTGTGTGTGTGTGTGTGTGTGTGTGTGTGTGTGTGTGTGTGTGTGTGTGTGTGTGTGTGTGTGTGTGTGTGTGTGTGCGTGCGTGTTTGTAAATCTCTTGGGGGCCAGAGCATCCTAAGAGCTGGATCCAACCTTCCCAGTACAGGTCAATCAGTTTTCACTACAGCAGCTTGGACTACACTTTCTGTGTTTGTATGCATTTCTGTGTGCATTTCTGTAACATTTTGCATAAAATTAGTTCAGCAAAGGCTTTTCTCCAAAGTGAATGACAGATAATGCATGTAGAAAGTACAGCTGAACTTCGAGGTGAGAGGTGCATTGTTCGAAGTATTTCCGTGGTCGGAGTCAAGAAACGGTTTGTATTTACCAGTCACAGTGCAAAGTTATTACATCTCAGCTACTTTTGTGTATGGTTGTGTATACTGTATTATATGAAATTGTACGACCCTTTTCAAAAAGCTTTTTTTGTTCAAACTCAATTCACTGCTCTTCCATAACCCCGTTTTCAAAGACTGCTTTGACTTGTGGGCATGTGTGCTCAGTAGAGGGTGTGCAGGCACCATAATAAAACATTTATTTGTATTAGTTTATGATCACAAGAGCACATGTTAGTCACGGCTTGGGCCCCCCAGCTTTGCAGTGCTGTGTCCATCACTCAAACCATTTGTGAACACATTGATCGTTCTGGTGCACCTCCCTCCCTCTTTTACTCCCTCATTTCCCCTCCCTCTTTCCCTCCCTCGTTCCTTTAGTTTTTTCTTCCACTACCTCTCTCCCGTGCTGCATATTCCCAGGATTTAGAGGAAAGAGACCCATAACGGGTCAGACAGCGATTGATTTTTGTTTTATTGGCCTAGTAGTAGAAAAAGGGGGGTGGGGGAAAGGGGGGCTGTGGGAGCAGGTTTGTTTTCTGAGGTCTGTGTGCATGTGTTCACGTTTGTGTGTCTGTCCACCCAAGAAACCATCATAAAGTGTGTGTTTGTGCATATGTTCTCCCTTGAGGGAGGAGGGGGTGTTAGGGTACTCAGGGGTTCGAGCACAAGGGGGCTGGACCCCCACCATGTACACACACACACACACAGACACAACATAGAGGTGTATCCTTGGCCTCATTAGGTCTGGTAATAAGGGTGCACTGCAAAAAAAACACTGAGGCAGAGGAAGACGGAGAGGGAGAAGGAGAGAAAAAAGCTAGAGATTTTAAATTTTAATAACACTGGTACGATTTTGTAAATCTTTCCTGACAGAAAAGTCCTCATTATTTTCATCTGTCTCTGAGGAGGCTCTCCTCCAGCTCTCCTTCCCTGGGTAAATGGACTCTTCGAGGGTTTTTGCTCTTCTTTTTTTGTCTCTTTTCTCTCCCTCCCTCTGTCTCTCACTCTCTATCTTGTTTTTTCCTCTCTTCCCTTTTTCTATTTATGTATCTTACCTCTATCACATATATGCCAAGTGTGTATCAATATGTGTGTGTGTGTGTGTTTGGGGGTAGGTAGAATGACAAAGAAGGAAAAAGATTGAAGGGGGGGGATCACAGCAGGCCTCTTGAGAAGGTGCAGCAAAAGGTGAGGCTTATCCCAAGCCTTCAGGAACCACGCACTCCTTCCCCTCATTCACCCCGCCCCTCCTATTCTTTCTCTCATGTCAAGTGTCAAGCACAGAGGATGGATCCGGTTTGATAAGTTCTGTTCTGTCTGGCAAGGTTGTCAAAGCGGGATCTACTGTATGGTGGAAGATATCATGTTTTTTCTCTGGTCCAGGTTCCGTTTGGAAGCTTGAATCAGATTTAAATGTCACTGTTGAACTAACTTACCACGTTTTAATGACCACAGACAGTGAGTGTTCCTGACTGAGATGCTGATAGGAATCTCTTTCTAGAACTAAGTAGGATATATACACTGTCTATGAGGTCTTTTGTATCAAGTCAACACCAATCATTTTCAAATTAAGTAACTGGATGATGAAAAACAAGAATATTACGGCTTATTTTCTGACCCGTGATCTGTTTAAAATGTCAGACATGTTGACTAGAGATGGATTTCTAATGTTCCTGCAATTACTGTGAACAGTCTGACTCTCCAACCACTTTTTGGTGACTTTGTTGTTGTTGTTTTACAGTATTTTCCTTTCTTACTTCTGCCTTACTCTCTCCTGCTCTCTTTCTTTTCATTTGCCCTCTGTCTTTGGGGGTGGGGTGTGTATGGATGGGTGGGTTGTGTGTGTGGGGGACAGGGGGCTCTCGGGGGAGGGAGGGGGGGAGACATCAGCGGCTGTTGGAGGAGGGCAGGGCTAACACTTTTTAGCGTGTCACAGACACTGTTCCTTAAATGGATTTCAGCATGGCTCAAGTGAATTATGATGCAGGACTTTGAATTATGATGCAGGAACTCTGTCCCCTCCTTTCCATATTTGTGGGGTGTTCTCCTCCACCCCCATTTCCTCCCTAAATGATCGAGCAAGCACAGGTTTGGAGGACAGTTTTCTGTGTGCGTGCATGCGTGAGTGAGTGTGTTTGTGTGTGTTTTTTTTTCCTGTATATATGTTGTATATTTTTTGGTCCTCTCTTTTTGTTGAGGGTATTGTTGTTTGAGGCCTTAAGCGAAGGGATATTACCCACACAGTACTCAAGTTAACCAACAAAAAAGGTGAATTCTCTCAATTAGACCTACAGCCACTGTACCCTAGAAGAACCACTATGCTACTAAATCTGTGTTTCCTTTATTACTATTGCCTTAGATCACTTTTCTGATAACACTAAGTCTTTGTCAGATACATAAACACCCACACCCACATACATGCTCTGCCTCCTCCTTCCACTGCTGTAAAATTCACTAACAACAACCCCACCCCCTCCCCCTCCAAAACAACGCACACATACATGCTAGGGACTCCATTGGGCTTTGGTGGGTAAATAATCATGCTAAATAATGAATGGCAATTAAAGGGTGACATGAGGGAGATGCGGCCTTGCTAAACACGTTCTGATTAATGTTCTCCAAGCTTTACCCTTGCCATCGCCTCTGCATTATGCAAACGCCAAGGCGCCACCGCCCAATTGGGAGCGGGCTCCCTCGCCAGCGAAGCAGACTCGCCATTTCTTTGAGCGCCGCCATCTGATAAACACAGTGGATGCTGTGAGCATGTCAGAGCTACGCTGCTATGTCATAAACATCTCAACCCACTGACGTATAAGCCTACTAATGTATACCAATATGTACGCTTGCTTGCGTCTGAAGTACATACCAACAGAGGAAACTTCACACTCAGAAAGGCAGCAGAGCTTTGCTCAAAGTCAACATACTCAAATACAGAATGTAAATGCAACACATACAAGCAGTCTTGATACAAGCATTTCACTGGCACTCAGTGTTCAGCGTGCTTGCTCAGTCTTTCAGTGCTGAGCCGTTGCCAGGCAGAGAGGGGTAGCCTCCTTCCTAGGGGCCCCTGATTCTGAGTGTCAGTGTGGGGCTCCCTGCGGCCCGGTCTGGGCCACTGTAGTGGAGCAACGCTGGTTACGACAGCCCCACAATAACAATACTAGTGAATGCATATATGGGGCACGTAGCGTAGGGGCATAAAAGGGTGTAAGAGGCGATGGGGAGGGGGGTGAGGGAGCATGTAGTCCCAGAGTTGTAGCTCCAGAGCCCCAATGATGAATGGTTGAAGCATGGGCTATTCATCTCCTGCTTAGAGCAGTGGACACTGCCCCCCTCCACCACCCTTCACCCTTCACCACCACCACCACCCAGCCCTCCACATGTCAGCAAATGTGATAATTCTGCCATTTGTCAGAACCAGTGGACGGTGGGGTGAATATGGGGGGAGGTGGGGTTTAGGTGTGTTTGGGGAGACAGACTCCAGAGACTAGCTCTGGAGCTAAATGTACACATACACACACAAACTGTACTACTGTACATACTGGTCTTGAACTGTAGCCTCCACTTATGCTTTCTTAATCTTTCTCATCACTAATAAATCCATGTTTATAATGTTAAAATGTTTCTCTAACTCTGTGTGTCCTTCACTCACTTTTTTGTAAGTTAAACACCTAGGTTTGTTTGGACTCAGTTTGTGTCTTTCAAATTTTTACATCCTACTGTCTTTGCATGTGTGTGTGACAAAACCAAATATCTTTGTATGTAGTTCCCATGGTATCCATTAAACATAATAACCTCAGAGTTTAGAGTTGGTCATTTGTTTTGAGCATAAATACATGAATATTTCTTGATGTATTTTACATGTCTCTCTGGATACAAATTTACGACTGTGAACTCTGGCTAACCCTCTCTCTCTGTCTCCCCCTCTGTCTTATATTTCTTTCTCTCCTTTTTCTCCCTCTTTCTTTCCATAGGATCATCCAGAACCGTATCCTGGTCTTCATCCTTGGTGCCATCATCCTCCTCACCATCATTCTGGCCATTTATTTCAATCTGCGAGGCCACTGATCTCAAAACGCTCACACACACCCTCACACACTCATACACACCTTCACACAAACACTTGTGATTAATAGCGACAAAAAGCGTTGCTCTAGCGTAATTAGGACAAATGGCTCCCATGAATCACTCTTTCCAGGGCCTGACAGGCCTCTTTCTCTCTCCTTTCTTTCTTTCTTTCTTTCTTTTTGCTTCTTTCTCTTCTTCCTTTTTTCTCCACTCTTTTTCCCTCTCTTACTCTCTTGCTGCTTTGTTTTGTCTCTCCCTCCTCTTTCTTTTCTACTTTTAAAGGAGGCACATGGGGCATACTGACCCTTAGTTTTATTTTGTATATACATATTTTTATGAAAGTTGACATGATTCACCATTGTCATTCAACTGATGTTCCATGGGTTCAAACTGTCCCGGGGTAGAAGACCTATGGGAATACAGAACGTATAGCTGTTGTTTATTTGGTACATCCAAATCTGATGTAATATCTGTGCAGTCGTGTGTGTATAAAAAACATGCTTGCTTAGAACATGTCTATGTGTGTGTGTTGCATTGTCTGAAAGCGTGTGCAGAGAACATTCTCAATATCAACTTTTTCTGCATCTATGTAGGCAACATCTGTTTACTTTCCATAGATAGCCTATAGACACGGGAACCTATATTATGTTATAATTCAGACTCAAGCTCCAGGCATGAAGCACATTGCTAACAACTTTATAAAACCATGTTTTACAGCACAAAGGACAGTGCCTTGATACAAAAGGAAAATGAGTTGGCAGTCAGTCACTTTTTAAATTCTGTTTCTACTTACCTCAAGTGATTTAAGTTTTCATCCTCCATGTATATGATATAAACATAATTGATGGGTAAGAACTAGCTGTTGCAATCCTAATCATCAAATTTGTTCTCGGGTTGCAGACATGTTGACTGTGACTTTTGTATGTTTTTTTTTTTTTTTTTTTTTTTACATCAAGTTATTGACGTCAAGAGTATACAAATAATCCAATAACAAATAACTTACTTAGATTTAAAGCAAAGTACATGAGGTTTACTTCAAGTTAAGTTACTAAAACTATAACCCTACTAAGATGTTATGTTTTTCTAAAAGCCCTGACTCTTTGCCCCCTTTGCTCCACTGTCCACACAATGAATGGGATTTCAATATTCTCCAATTCCCTGTTTTCTGAAATAGATTCTCAATTAGTTGTTAGCAATATACTGTACTAACTGGCAAATCAGCAAATGATGTGTGTTTTCTTTACACAGTATTGTTAATTTGGTTACTTTTTATTTATGTACATGTTTGAGAAATTGTTGCTTTTTGATTTTTATTAGTGTGTCTGTGATAGTGGTGTGTATTAAGAGAGGATTGTGGGTGTTCTAAACTTAACTGAATGCAGACCATTTGTCTTTTGTCTTGGAGATCATTGGATAACTAACAGGGCCATGTTTTTTATCAACAAAGAACTGTTCTGTTTTTCAGTCATAGTATTGGTATTTATTTGGAGTTTGGATTTGTAAAATACTTAAAGATAACGTTGAAATGTTGCATGCTATGTGTGTTTTAAACGTTTCATTCTTATTATAAGTTCTTTATTAAAATGAGGAGAAAGCAATTCAAGGTGATTGTGGTGCAGAGTTCCCGTCAACTCAGTACATAAGAGAGCACACACATAACGCACATACATTCTCAGCTAAACTTTTAATCTCCCCTTAACCCCATCCACATAGACACATACATACATGCACGCATAGAGGAACATTTTGTTATCTGTCCTCCCAAGTCTGGCCCAAGTCCGGCCCAGACAACCTCTTTTTCTTCTCCCTCTGTCCGTTTGTCGGTCTACACAGCGACAGGACCATTAGCTATTACATGTCAGAACTGGGTGGGATCATCTTATTTTGGAGGCTCACGGTCCCTGCGGGAGGGCCCTCCGCTCCACGGCCAGTCGGCAGAACCACCAGCAGCACAGCGCACCGCTTCAAAGACCCAAATTAATAGGCAACAAAATAGTGTGCCACGACTCTACTATGTGGGGGGCTCATCATTAAGTTGGGGTGTAATGAATGAATGGGTAAAAGAAAGAAATATCATCTTGGAAAAAGGAGTGAAGTATTACCTGACAGTTCAACAAATCTCATCTGATGACACTTGCGATCGGTTTTCAGCCATATGCTGTGAGCCGAGTTTGCATGCACATGTACTGTACGTGCACGGAATTGTTTCTAGCATAGATAGGCAAGATGTTGGTACGTAGTTGGGTGTGCATGCGCTCGCTTGTTGGCTTAAATATCTTTGTGTGGGAGTGTGTATTACAGTATCTACCTGTGTACTGGTATGTGTGTACCCTCCCCCCCTCCACCACCACCATCCTCCTATCCATCTCACTCTCCTCTCTCTCTCTCTCTCTCTCTCTCTCTCTCTACCTGCTTCTCCTCTACTCATCCACTCACTCTCCCCCTTCCTCCTTTTCTCTCAATTTCTCCTGCTCCCCCCACTTCCAGCCTGTCAGATGAGCCGAGTTGCAGCGTCTGTGGAAGGCAGCGTGGCTGCGCCTCTATTTGAAGTTGTAATGGTGTCAAAAAGTCAGGGCTGACTGACAGCCGTCAGTCCCACAGGGCCTCATTAAACCAGACCCACTTGACAAGGAAATAATTGAGCACCGGCGACAACTCGGGGAGCCCGTTTTTAGATGTATTTATTTTCTTTCATTATTAGTACCGGCTATTATGTTCATTAAGAAATGGCATTAAACAAGTTTCTTTCTTTTTTTTTATAGAGGAGGGAGGAGGGTATGTGGGTGGGAAGTGGGGGGAAGGAAATAACGATTTGTTTAGAGACCCCTTTTTTATTATTTAAACAGAAGGCCCTGTCATGTGATACCTTGGCAGACACAGAGGATCATCTGCCAGCTCTCTCTTTCTCTCACTCCTTCTCTCTATGTATCTCTCCATCTTTTGGTTTTTCGACCTATTCCTTTCTTTTCTTCTCACCCAATCTGTCTCTTCTCTCCCCCTCCACACTCCTATCCGCACTTTTCTCTCCTTCTTTCCCCCTCCCTTGGAGCAGCGGGTGCCTTTGGAATATGAAATAGATTATTCATTACCCCCTCCTCTCTTTGTGACTGATTTGGTTTTCGATGAGCATCTTGCCGCAGAAAGAGAAAGATGAAAACTTGTCAAAAATAGGTTATATCTTATTCCAAGGGGCAACAATAGTAGCAGGTACAGACACTTTTTAATATTTAATTAAGCTGGATGTTAACCCTCATTCGGTGAAAGTGCATGCTTTACATAGAAGCATAGAGAAAAATAAAAACATGGGGGAATGGTAGGAACAAGCAGGAGGGGGTAATGATTAGTCATTCAATGTCTTTAACAGATTTCAAAGCTTTCACTATTTCCCATTTACTAGAAAGTAAGTTAGTCTTTGGGGGTCCCTTTCCACTGTCGTATGATCATTAACAGTGTGAGGTGTCCTATCCCGGGTTAAAGCTCTTTGAAGAGCTATATCTATAGCTATATCCCACAGTGGTTTGGAATGTGTATATCGCTGAATGTGTTTGTCACTTAAACGATCACACACTGTTTACAATACAGATCCTATCTTTCCAACCTCAGCAGAGATGACATCACACTGTAGTATTTAACACACTTAGTGAAAGGCTTTTTGGTGATGGCATCCTAGACACTTCTAACACCAGGAAGAGGGACAAATCCCTGACTATCCCAGATGGAAGGGGGAGAAAACGCCTTTCAGCACAAAGTCCGGGAATTTGTCAGACGTTTAGGTGAACAGGGATTGTGACAGGCGCAGTAGGGATGTCTCTCCATCTGAAAAGGTGTCTCTAAGGCGGGATAAACAATTCTGTCTGGGAGATCTCAATGGGAGGCATCCGTTTCATATCAGGGAGAGTCAGGCCACCTTGCCTGGCCCTCTGGTCCCGCCTGTGGAGGCCCTTAGCGAACTAGCTAGGGGAGTCATCCACAATGACACTGTTAGACTAAAGGGATGAATCTGCCTCTGTTTGACCATGCACATGCGTGCCCACACACACACACATATCCATCACAACTGTCACACGTGCAATCCCCCCCCCCCCCCCGCCCTCTGTCACCCTCTACTCATTAGCTTAGAATGGATTTCTTTCTCTTCCTTTCTTGTCTTCTCTAGATACCATCAATGCGTGTGAGTTTGGGCTTACAAGGACATTACAACGTTTCCATTATCTGTGTGTGTGTCACAAAGCTAAAGCAGTGTGTGTGTGTGCGCTTGTTTGTGTGCGTGCGCTTGCCTGTGTGTGTGTGTGTGTGTGTACGTGCGTGTGCATGTCTAGTGAAGTGATTGAGCTGAGATGGTCAGTGCAATGAAGGGCACTCCTGTTCAAATATATGTGTGAACAATATGTGTATCAGTGTGTCCACCCCTGCTGCACGTTCTAGGTTTAATGATCAGAAAATTCTGTGTTCCATAGTTGCAACAAACACACTATGCTGCATCCACAACTTTTTGGTAGAGCAGTTTGGTAAATTTGTAATCTGTCAATGTGTAGAATGCTTATGTGTGGTTAACATTTTCATTAAAGCGGTATTGTATTTCAACAATAACAAAGTATCCCTGTCATAACTCCTCCTTCTCTCCTGGTCCATGCTGGGAAAAAAATAAAACCTGACTCTTCAGGAAGATGGATGGATAAAAAAATAAAGTTTACATTTCATCCACAGCAAGATCTCAGTCAAATCCAATCATGGCTTTTCCTGCACTCTGTCTGTTGTTAGTGCACACCTAGACTTCCTCAAATAACTATGGTCATGTACAAGCAAACTATAAAATACAATATGAGCACACAAAGTCTAGGTCAGACCCAGACTGTGCCAGACTAAACCACTGATACCCCTCCTCCCCTCCTACAGCTCTCCCTCCCTCAATCTCCCTCTCCTTTTCTTTCTCATCACTCCCTGTAGAATACTGGCATAGCCTTTGAGCTAAAATTAACGTTTTACCACTACAAAGGAATACAGTTGTAACCAGCTTTTCTATTTGCATGATAATGGAGACTTGATATAATAGACCCAGTAGGCAATTTTTTTTTTTAAGCCTTGTAAATGTTTGTGTACTGCTAACCTTGTAATTTTTTGTAAAAGTATTTATTTCTGTAGTAGAAAAAGTGGAGAAATTGATTTTACCCTAGTTGTGGGATGCCACCCCCTTTAAAATCTACAATACGGTTACTGTGCATCATCATGACAATTCATTGTGTTTTGTCTTTTTAGATTTAAGCTAACAGTGCAGTTGTGTACTGTAGTGTGGTCACTGTTGGCGGTTTCCATTCCTGGTGAATGCTAGTGCAGTGACCGTTCCCGCAAAATCCATGGCTCCATCACTTACTGCAGGTCAACATCATGGCAAACGTGTTTAGATAGTTATTGCGCAAACCGCACATCCAAAAAACTTTACATTAGACATTGCACGTCCTTGGGTCCTGATCAGTACACCTCAAACTTTATACAGTGCCCAGTACTCAAGATAATTGAGCCACACACACATACAGATTCCTGCCTGTATAGATAGATATTCAGTGGTCAGTACTGAGACCTATCTTCCATTATAAAATGGTTCAAGAAAGATGACAAATCAAGAAGAAAAGAGATTGGAGCCAGGTTGCCTGCAAGGCACACTAGGCCCAACCATGGAGCTTTCTTCCAGTTCCATGGCCTACACAGTAATTTACTTTGCATACTGTGTCTTACCAGACACGATTCTAAATTTCCAACTGGGAGGCATCAGTGGAGAAATCACTGTCTTCAAAAGACGGCCTGCCAGTCATGTTCCCCCCGTAGCTGGAGATCTGAGCGAGCGGTGATAACCCGCGACATCTCTCTGGAAAAAATGGGGAGTCGATCAGCTTTGATGGAGCACATCCGCCATGACAGGCTACTGAAGAGCTTGCTAATGAACTGGGGGGTTGTGTGTGCGTTGGGGGGGGGGGGGGGTATCTTCGCTTAGCATGGCAGCGACACAGAGGATGTCAGAAAAGGGGGCGAAGGGGTATGGATGAATTTGGGGGGGCAGGAGGTAGGGGAGGGAAGTGGATTTTTTCAGTGTGACCCTGAACAGCTGCCCCACCCCTCAATCCTCACACACACCAAAAATGTATAGATGGACAGACTAATTGATTAATTGATGGGTGAGAGAGAGAAACACCGGTGCAAATTGTAAAATTGTCTTGTGCTTGCGTTATGTGTGGAAAGGCCATCGTCACCCACAGCCCCCTCCCACTTCTCCTTATCCCCCTCTGTGTTACCTCCGTCTCAGACAGGGGAGGAAGTTGTTAAATATTCATGAAAAGGGGTGTTGGTTCGCAAAGGGGGGTCCTGCCAGGTTAGCATGAGGGGTCAATTGAATGGGGAGTTCAAAAGTTACAGAATCTGTATGATGTCTTCTTATGTACCCAACTGCCCTCATATCTCTCCTACACTACGTGTTCTGTACTGTAAAGTTAACATGGTTGCGAGATAATGGTGGTGTGTGTGATGGTGTCTCAAAGTAAAGAAATGATCAAAATAAGCAAATTATGATAACATTATTGTTCGGTGAGGGCCCAACAAGACAACACTGTCACGTTTTAACACACTTTTGTCTGCTTTAACACATATCTTGTAAGACTTTCTCAGTACACCCCGTTACACACACATACTATAGGTAATTTTCAGAAACATACACATCTCTACTGAGACGTATAGCGGCAGCAACAAAATGCACAACTTTTGTTCATCTCAAGGTTTTCTGACTGCCTAGATGAACCGTGAGCCCGTATTGATTTTCCCTCTACCCATTCTGAGACTCTGGGATTACCCATTTTCTCATTCATTTTTAAAGACAACTCATGAGATTCTTTCCCCTTTCTTTTATTTTTTTCCCTCCTTGTATCACATTATTTTTCCACATGATGGTGCCCACCCTTTCTAAAGCAGAGTCCCTCCTTGACCCTGAAAATTGTAATTCTGCTAAGATCACAGCTGTTGAATATCAGGCTTTACAAAAGTGGTTAAATAAAATATGTTCAAATCGTCGAATCCCAGAGGCTGCGGCACAAATTCTAATCAGTTGAAAAAAGGGGGAAGAAGTCAGCGAGGATAAAGGCAAGCAATCTGAATTGACCAAGTCTGGGAGACAGGGTCGAACCTTCCTCACCAATCAGAACATAGTAAAACACATGTCTATGAATGATACGTTATTTACTGTTCAGAGTACTCTGTATACATCTATTGAAACTGTTGAGCCAGCATAAGCTGTCAAATTTGTATACAAATCTTAGGTATTTCAATATTTAGTTTAAAGATTATGTAATATAAGTAAAGGTTAGGCTTCCTGTGTATCTTCAAATCCAGAAGTATTTGAAACTCCTAACCATGGTTTGTGTCATTATTGGTGTCACCCAAGGGGGTACTTAATTAAGTGCCAATCCACTCTTGACCTGTATAGGCAATCAAGGAATTTACTAAATAACAATCTCCTTGTGTAAATAGTGCTCTCGTTAATGCTGAACAGGCCTATCAGTTTGGCCCATAGGTCTTGAGTTGACCAGAAATTCTGAATAGATAAATTCTTACTTTTATCATGGTTATTAAAGTGAATCACAGCCATAAAACTCCTGTGGATAGTTGTATATTGTGCTTCACTACCCAATACTGTCACATAGATGTATATTTACAGTATGAGTTATCTTTCTGTGAGCTGTGCATAATCATCCCCATATTTATCAAAACTTTGATTTGTTTTTGCTGTGTTTGCAAAATCACACCATGTCTGTATTGAGTCCCTCCTAGAGTAAACAACCTGGTGCCCAAACAAACTATGAACCTAAAAAGTATGCAGATTAGAAGTCAGAACCTAAGTAGTTGCAAGAAAAACTGAGTTGAAATGACCGCACAGAGTGATTGATTGAGGTTAAATTCCACAGTGTGCTCTAAAGACTCTGAAGGTGCTCAATTACACTATGGGATAAATGCTGAATTCACAGACTGCTCTGGAAAAAAATACAGATGACCTTCACTGGCAATCTTTAAAACATCAGCCAGAGGTTTCGCAGTCGCAACCAAAAACTACAGTGAGTTAGGGTCCAATCTCTCATTACCAAAACAGCACTATACAGGAACCAAGGTCTTCCTTGTAATATTTTAATATTATGGGAAGTAATTATTTTATATGTAGACTGGAAAGAACACAAATGTAACTGAAACAAGATATTCAATACAGTATGTAATAAATGGTCACTGTTCATTAGTGGCACCTGATATTTCTTGAGAAGGTATGTATTCATCCAATGTTTAAGGCATTTATACACATACATAATAATGACTGTGTATATAGCAACTTATGAATAATACATTTCAACTGGTATTCATGTGGTTCTAAGTTCCTGTTGGGCAAATAGTGGGAGGGCATCTGCGAGGTTGGGGGGCAAAGCAGTGTGGGGTGAGCACATAGGAGTAATCAACAAATAAATGAATGAAAGGATGGCTGACAGAAGAAAAAGTGATGCAGCACACTAAGAAGGTGACATGCTCAATGTCAACTGGAAGCTATTCTCTGAACATAATTTCTGAGACATACAGTCCATAGAAAGTATGGCAGCCATTGATATCACTTTCATGAATGCTTCTCTTTCACTCTGAAAGTATTTACAATCATCGACAAATCAAACATATATTTTTATGTGCTGAGAAGATTCAGTAGTTGAAGGACAGTACTTTAGCACATGATCTCAAAGGCTTATAAACATCTATTTTTTTTCAAATAGTGGTTAGAATCAGGGTCTCATTCAAAGTGAAAAATGTCTCTATAAGTGGTGGCAAGCCTTCAATAAGCAACAGTGGGTCAGGAAATGTAATATACTGCATTAGAAAAACAGCAATTTTATGAATTGTCCTCAATTGTAAGTACAATCCAGATGTTTTTGTTGCAAGTTAATGTTTTTGCCAGAGGATCCGAACGGCTCTGATTTCTTACATTACTTTGTTTTTGTCAACAGTCTGCTGCAGCCTTGGGTTTCCATGGCCGACACATACCCTTGACACATGCACACTTATACTTTAGTCCCCTGAACTACTCATCTCATACCTCAGCTTTAGTATGTAATGATATTGTTAGATATAAAATAAATGTATTTGTGATGGGGATGGTGTATACTGCCCGCCTCAGAAGAAACACTACACAAAAAAGTATCCACTTTAATTTGAACAGGAAAGGACAACTATTTACAGTATACACAATACAATATGAATGGAGCCTCTTGGTCTATTGATTGATCCTAGGCTGCAGTATATCTATATGAACAACAACAAAATGAAAAATGTCACCTCAAGTCTATTCAGTTAACTTGAATCCAAAGCTCCACTTTACACTAGAAATCTGATTGCATTTGTGCGCTTGTAAGAATGATTTTTTTTCGGACACAGCTGCAGATTGTGCCCCCACCCCCAGTTTCTTAATATGTATATATAAATAAATATATAAATATTATATATATATATATATATATATATATATATATATATATATATATATATATATATATATATATATATATATATATATATATATATACAAATTACATACTATAGGAAGTAGCTATCCTAAAGTAGCTACATCTGGGGCAAACTCTTCAAATAGCTGCACAGACCTGTGGGAGAGATTAGCACACTGTGCGGTAATGATGGGCTCCTTACAAAAAGCATCCTGATTGGGCACCGACCCATAATTCCTTAAGATAGTGACTTTGTTTAGGATGCTTACTTTTATCAATTGTGTGAGAGGGTCAAGTTGTTGCATATTGTGCTTTGCTCCAAATAGTGGCAGGCCTGTTTCAGATCAATACATAATATGTTTATTGTAATAATGGCATTTGATATTTTAAAATGTTAATTTAGTAGGTACTTTTGTCAAACCCATTTTGGCTGCTCAAAAAATAATAATAATACAGCAGGTTAAGTGGTGGTCCCTTGGATGCTCCTTTTTTACATTTCTGTCACATCATCATTGACCATTTTAATTTGAGTTACCTGAAGGCTTTTGTACTACTTACATAAACTTTTTTAGCCTTCTTCCTTCAATGATACAGTGTACTCAGCTTGCAACCTCACTATACAATAATTGAAAAACTCAGCAATGAAATTAGATCTCAGACAAGATTATTGTCATTATTCCCAGGTGTGGAATGCAGGTTCAAGTTTCAGGGTTCCAGAAGTAACAAAGTACCCTTAGAGTATGAAGTCATTCAATAGGCCTATAGTACAAGTCTAAATAGGTACTTGGGAGGGAATGATAACAGTGGATGAAAATGGCTAAATGTAATGATTAATTTAATGAGCTAAGGTCACATGTTTAATTGCATCTATCTTTTCACTAAGGAATAGACATTCTATTATTTGATATGTTCTTGTTTAGACAGACAGACAGACAGACAGACAGACAAAAATGTCTGGATGTGTTGCGTATCTTTAAAAAGCCTGCTTTAGCAGTATGTACAAGAGAATGCTGGGAAGGTGAGGTCAGGGGTTCATCTGTCAGAGAGGCTCCTTGTTCATGGATAGCTACATGTTCCCAATCCACTGTAGCCCTAACCGCTGAAAAGGCCTTCGCTGCAGAGAAATAATTAAACAAGGACATCAAAGGAATTTTCACAAAAAAAACAAAGCCAGCACACGTTAGCAAACACACATTCACTGGTACACATCCGGCAAGCCAGTGAAGGAGAGAGAGAAAAAATAACGGGCTGCAAACATACACATACAGTAGTTTACACTCACCCAACTTGAAGAAAATCCAGACAAAACAGAGTGGCGAGAATTGGTGTGTTTGATGGTTCGATATTCAGTTTGAGTGACTCAAAAATAACATTTGGCCAAAGCTGTTGTTTTTCAAGACTACATGCTACAACTGCCCTAACCCCCCATACACCATGTTTTGATGAGGTCAGCAAAGGACAGGAAGTGGCTAACCCTCAACATTTATACCAGGTTGCAGAAAATTTGATATTTTCAAAAAATATTGATTAAACTAAGACCTATCCACATATAAGTTTCAATATTCCTATATGTTTAATGTATGCACCTCCCTGCCAAAGTAAATTCCTTGTTTGTGCAAACATTCATGGCAAATAAAATCCCTTCTGATTCGGATTCTGACCTGTTTCTCTAAAATTAGAGTTTCTGTGGGTAGTCATCTCACAATGTTGAACTAATTCATCGTCTTTCTTTTGACAGCCAGACAACTGAAAATAAATGAAGTCTGTGTTTTGAGCTAGTTACTGGGCGTCGAGAAGCTCACCTGACTTCATGTCTGTGTTTTGAGCCTGGTTTTCACCAGCCTTGAGAAGTTCAACTGGGGCTGACTGTATGAAATATTGAGGAAGCTCAGAGGTGTGTGTGTGTGTGTGTTTAGGGATTGATGAGAGTGCACTTGGGTGTTGAGGGTTAAGGTTGGACTCTTCAGAGCTTGTGTTCCAACTTGCTACCCACCAACCAAACAAACAGCTTAGGTTTCAAATATGCTATCATGAGCAGAGCACAAAGTATATGGCAATATTGTAAATTACTGCAAAAATGTACATGGATCCATGATATAATAGGTAACTTATGCATTATATTTCCTATACACTTGGCTGAAGGGTGGGGGTCCAGAAGTGAAGTGTTTACAAACATGGATACTGTTAAAACAAAAAAAGTGGGTTACAATATCATCAGCATTACCATCAACCCTAACCCTCAGTCTAAACTAAAACTTAAATATCCTAAATGGACCCTGTGGTGCAAGCTGTCCACCGTAAGAGCAACACACAGGCTCACAGGAGCTAGTGACTGGCTAGTTAGGGGTAGTGGAAAGTTTACCTCTCAACTTACTGTAGCTTATTCAGGTAGCCTTGTTGTTGGGTCTTAACAATTCATACGCTGATACAGATTGTATTGTACTTATCTTTTAATCTGTCTGTTTTACACAAACACTTTAACACCCTAATTGAAATATTTATTCAGGTGTTTTTACATCTCCCACATCTTGGACCTTTCTTTATCTCTTTTCCTCTCTTTCTTTGCCTGCTCTCCGTTTTCCTAATAAGCAGACTGCCACTGTGTGTAGTCAGTGTGCCTGGCTAAAGTTTAGTACAGTTGAAAGAACACATCAGATTTTGCCCTGCTCTCTCTGAGGGATGATAATATGAGGTCTTCTTACCTGTTAGAACCTAGTGAGGCATCCCTCCTCCCTTTAAATGAACTTCAGAGGAGGGGAGATTGACAGAAACACAGAGAAGCCTGCCCTGTTTGACTGGCGGGCCCTGTCAAAGTGCACCCACGGGCACTATAGACCCACACAGCTTTCCACTTGCTGACTCCCTGAGATGATCCTGTGTTAATGCTACAATAATGACCAAAATAGGCCAATTTGCATACACAACCACATACTCATCATTGCAATGTTTTAGCCATATACATGTTTTTTTGCTTGAAAGAAGCCCAACCCCCCTACCCCAAGGGATATATTTAAAGGGAAAGCTCACCTCAAAATCAAGCATCCATATTTTTCCATTTACCTGTTGTGCTATTTATCAATCTAGATTGTTGTTGCCAAGTTTTGAAGATGTCAGCCGGACAGAGATGATTTCTTGAAAGAAACAGTCCTGTTGAGTGTTACAAATAGATTTTTGGGAGCTTTGAGCACCACAAACCAAGTGCCATCTAGGTCCATTGTATTCAAGAGAAGACAGACATCTCTATGACTGGTATTTACAGAATTCAGTAACTCACACAAGAGCAATCTAAATGGATGATTGGCACTACAGGTAAGAGGAAAAATGTATATTTAGATTTTTTGGTCAGCAGTTCCTTTAAAAGCTAACATGTGACACACCAATGCAAAGATATTACTGGAACCCTTTTAGTAGTCCTTTTCTTCCTTGTTGTATTCATTCCTGGCTCACAGTGAGACGGGTAGGAAGAGCATAAAAAGTGTTGGTGATAGCATTGGAAACGTATGATCCAGGATCCCAGCCGATGGTGCATAGTAATGAAGTAAGGGAGAAAGTCTTTCTTTGGCTCTGAAAACCATATCTATGATGACACTTTATCCATAGTTTGTGCATATCATCGCCAAACTAAAGAGGGCAACCTTAAGGCCCTGGGTTCACCAGCTGACATTTGACATCTTTATAATTAACTCGGAAGGTCTTATCTCTTCCTTCAAATGACGCCATATTCCATTTAATATGCTCATAAGTAGCATGTATTATTCAAACATGCAAATGAGACGTGGTCAGAAAACAGACTTTTTGACACAGTTTTTTTTTTTGGGGGGGGGCGATTGTGGAGAATTCTGGGCATTAAAGTACCTGATGGGTGTTGAGAGCAACTGTCCCTCTAAATGTTCATTCCATTAAATGAGATCTAACTTTTTCCACCTCCTTTTTTGGTCCTAGGGCCAATTAGAAATGAAAGAGGGCAGAAATTAATCAATGTCCTTAAGGGGTCAGTGTTGATTTTAAATGGTAACCCCATGTACCTGATGGAAATTAATTCTTATTCTTATTATAAATTATATTTGTAATGTACCTTTCTTGCACTGAAAGATGTACAGAACAGTAAAAACAAAAACAATGAGAACAGACACCATTTAAATTAATAACCTGATTAAAAAGGCATATTTCAAGCTAGTTCTTCAAATGGCCAAGCAAAGGAGCATTTATGATGGAAACAGGTAGTGAGTTCCACAGTTTAGGAGCAGTGCATGAGAAAGCCCTCCTACCAGCCCAATTAGAAGTCATGAATGAACATAAACCTTCCTCTTTATGCCCTCCATCCTGAAGCTGTTTTCTTGCCTCTCGTGCTATACTATGTGCATCAATAACAGCAATAATTGACAGATTTAAGAAGTGCCTTTTTACAACTCAAGGACACAAAAAAAGAATTGGTGGAGTTTTTCCAATGGAGTTTAATACCAATTTGTCAGGACTGATGGTTAGAGGTATGTGAATTATTTTTATGCTGTACAGTATGTGTATTGGTAAGAGAATGAGCAAAGGAATAGCTTTCAATATAATGAAAACTGATCTTAACTATTTGTTGTTTCAAGACATTCAGAACACATTGTTTTGTGTTTCATTTTGTTTTTCTATACAATAAATCTTATATCTTTTTAGGAGGTTTCAATGGTTTGGTATAAGGTTTTTAGGTTTAAAGCAGCCATCTTTGGCCAGACTCACCACCTGAGCTTTTTATGGATGCAGACACTAACAGGGGTGAAAGAAAGGGCCTCTCATGTTCTGTTTTGGGTTGAGTTACTTTTGAGAGGCTGGTGGTCGCTGGGTCTGAGGCTTCACTGAGCCGGTAACCACAACATGAGCCTTCAGACCTCACATGTGCTTTCCAGTTCTAAACTCTTCCACACTCCTTAAGCCCTCAGCTGAAATGAATGAATGTTCAGTCCTCAGCTGAATTCAAAGTCACAAAAGTGAAGCAGGCCCATTTTGTCTAATAAGTTTAAATCATTATTACTTGTATTTATATATATATATATATATACATCTATTATATGTAAGGTGGCTTAAGTTAAATGCAACCCTTGTCAGCTTTATAAATAGATGTTATATTTTACCGATAGATATTTTATATAGGGTGACCAGATTTGAGTTTGTGAAAAAGAGGACACTTCGTCGCGGGGGGGTGGGGGGTGGGGGGGGGTGGGGGGGGGGGGTCGATGCTGGTCGTGTATTGCATGCCACACCATCGGATCAAAATGATTGTATTTGGAAGATAATCATCTGGCAACACTGAGAGGCGGTCGACCAATGACAGTTCTCTATACAACCAGATCTCGTGCAAGAAGGTGGAACGTGAGGGAGATACCCTTTCCAAAACTTGTAAGGGCGTAATAGTTTGTCAAAGACCCAGAGAAACACAAATATTTGACGAGGCAAAATCCCGGACAATTTTGGAATCCCTGCCAGACGCATATTTTAGGTCTTGAAAAGAGGACATGTCTGGGTAAAAGAGGACGTCTGGTCACCCTATTTTATATCTATGTTTATATGTTTTGTTCATAGATTGGTGAAACAGGAACCAACCACACTAGGAAGCTCAACTTGCCTAACTAATATGGTTCAAGTTGAACCCCTATGGTAAAACTCATGTCTCCTGTCTCATGTGTCCACTTTGACGACAAAACCCCTCTGTTTGGACTGCACTATTCTGAGGAACTCATCTCCCCAAATGTGTACTTTTCATATTTACTTGTGTTAAAATATTATCTCAGTCTTGCAAATAGTTTTGGTTGATGAACTTCCATTTGTTACTTAGACTGTAAAAAGATGATCTTTGTGACTTTTTTAATGTATTCTCTCCAAAGCAATTTCTACAGCTGAACACACAAATTCAAATAGACTGTATGATCAAATGTAATGCCAAATAAAACAAGGCATTTTCGCCTACAGATATCAGAATTTAGGTCCATTGATATCATAAGGCCCACAAGGACAAAATGAGACAGATCTGCCATTGACAGATATTTTGGTTCTTTAACAATGCAAACATTTGTAAATTCATGTTTGTGTCAAGCTGTACACCTTTTTTATGCCATGCGTGGGGGTTTTATTGAGTGTGCTATTGTTGATCTGGGTCTTTAAATCCTTGAATGTCCTTACTGTTGCCTGGAGCCTGCACCAAGCCCGCCCCCCCAGCTGTGATCTCTCTCTCTTTCTGTTTCTACTCTTCCTCCCTCTTCCTCTCACATCTTTCTTTCCATTACATCACACCTATTAATGTATTTAAAAGTTATGCTGCCCAGTAATCATTTTATTTTGTAAGTCTTTCCACGCCACAAGTCCCTTTTCATTCAATCTTTTGTTCATTTTTGTCCATGTGATCAAATAAATTTGTTTTATCCATTTGACCATTCCCTTTCTCCAACCTGTCCAGAAATATCTCATCTGTCATTCATGACTCTTAATCCACCTCATCTAACCCTCTTTCCATCCCTTAATTTCTTTCTCTTGTTGCTGTCCACAGGTGTGACTGCGGACAAGGGACACAAAGGCCATATCTCCATTTTCTCCACCTCGTGTCTCTTTCATGATGTCACCTCTTTAATTTTAATTTGCCTTCTACCCTCCTTTTCTGGTGAACAACAAAGCATGCTAATGAGGACTTTCAGCACAGCCCCTCCCCCCACTCCCAAAGTGCACCCTTTCTATGGGGCATTCTTATAGGCCACCTAAGGATGTCGAACCTTAAAAGCTATGGCATTGTTTCAGTAAGCGTTCAAATACCTAACTTGTAACATGGTTGCTTATCTTCCTGCAAATGTGTGCAACCATTTACCTGATGTCAGGAATTCTAAGTCTCACACACCTGATATTTTCAGGTTTTAAAACAGCTTTATATAGAGTAGCTGCCAGTAGTGTGTATATTTACAGTGTGGCAGTCATACTCGATAGGATACGTTACGTAGAGATAGGCAATTCCTCTGTATGTGTGATCTACAAACCACAACATTGTTGACAGAAACAGGGGTGGGTTTTGGTGAGCCAGGTGGTTGGTATGTGTCATAGGTCATCCTTCACATGGTGCCAGTAGTGTAAAATTTGAACCAAAAAATCACTAAAAACAAATATGGTTTCTTGACACCAGAAATGGAACTTACACTTGATAAGAATATGAGTTTGGCCAAGCGTACATAAAACACTGTTTGCGTATCAGTCCAACACCTAGAAATACATTTTAGTATTTTGAACACTGAATCTGTCCCCTCTCTTTTTCTGTTGGTTCTTCTCTTTCCTCCTTTCTCCCACCTCCAGCTCTATCCCACCCTCTTGTTCTCTCTCCCTCCATCTCTCTCTTTAACCTTCCATCTCTCTATCAGTCTCTCAATCCATCTATCTCATTAAAGCTCACGTTTTTTCGCCGTTATTTACCAAATATAGTCTGACAAAGAAGAGGTGGGTATTTTTACTGATTGAAGATCAAAGTGACAAAGTCTCCTCCTCGAATCCCGCCCCTTCTATTAGAACCCCTTAAGAACAGAGGAAAACATCAATTTCTCACACATCAATGGCGGCCTCATAATCAATTGAAAAAGACACTTGTATGGGGATGCAAATCTTATCTTTGTCTTATTAAAGCTTTTAGAAGATACATGTCGAGATTTAATGTTATTAAATAAAAGGGGTTGGTTTTTTAATCTAAAGATGCAGAGGCGTTAGTAACGGTCTAAATCAAAGCCCAGGGACTCTGGTAATTACTTGAGGAGTTTCGCCTATCCTTATTAATATTGATAAAATATACTGTGATCTGATCTCTGAGTTTATGATGCATTTGGAAGGTTGTTAATGAAGATTTTTTATACATATGACTCATTTTACCCTAGTGAGTCCAATCCATGAACCAAGAAGAAAATTATTTGCTTGTTCATTCACACTGGTGATTTTGCCAAAGAATGACAATGCAATTAAACAATGGTATCATATAGCCATGCTATGTCTGGGGAGAGAAAGGAGATAAAGAAAGTATCAACCTTTTGCTGAGAAAGACATGCTTCTAGCTTTTTCCAGTTTGCACTTATTTGTTTTGCTGGTACAATTAGAAATTACTGTACATTTCAGGGAGACAGACAGGCAATTGTGTCAGTATTGTGTCAAATAATTCAAGGTTGAGCTCAGTTGAAAGAAATTTGATGCAGTGCAAATATTTAAGGAGGCCCAAAACAAAGTGGCACATTGCAGGAAATACATTTTTACAGTGTTAATTTGTAAAAATGTAAAAAAAAGTGTTAATTTCATTGGAATTTGTTATAAAAACGTCATCAAAAACAAAAGAGGCCTGTTTGTCAGCCAGATATGTGAAAAGTATTGATTGCCCCTTAATTGAAGCCATCACAAATATATTGGACCCAAATTTGAGGCTGATTGATTTTGTTGCATTCATTTCTCAAATTAAAGTATTTTTCAGCAACTATGAGTGAAATTGCCAGAAAACACTAGTAGAGTCCCATAATGAGAGACCCATGGTGAAAGAAGTATGGGGGTAAAAGGAGATGGAGTTTGGGAATATACATTTTCACAGATCTGATTGTCTGACATTGAACAATCTGATATGGCTAATATATGGGGTATATCCTTTCTAAGAGAAAGACACTATTTTTCATAATTTCCTTTCTGTACAGAAGCGATCAGGGGGTCAGATGGCTGAGTGGTGAGGGAGTTGGGCTAGTTGGGCTAGTAATCAGAAAGTAACCGGATTGATTCCCCGCCGTGCCAAATGACGTTGTGTCCTTTGGCAAGGCACTTCACCCTACTTGCCTCGGGGGGAATGTCCCTGTACTTACTGTAAATCGCTCTGGATGAGAGTGTCTGCTAAATGACAAAAAATGACTAAATGATCAATATTGGTAATATCTATGCCCTTAGACCAAATTCCATCTTAATTCCAAGCTTATTTAATAGTGTTAAACTGTCCTCATCATAAGGCCAAACTTTCTAAACTAAATAGGGTACTCAACTCAGTTCAGAAGGTCAGTGTTGTAGGCACTGACAAGATATTTATAATTTAAAACAACATTCTATTTATTCAATAATATATTTCTTGAAATATGACCTTGCTTTAGCAGTCAAAAACTACTTGCATGGTAGCAATCTGGTTACTCCAAATCACATCATACTTAACTTTGTCTTTTGTCATCCCCCAAACCAAAGCTGTTCCCTGCAGATAAAGAATATGGTATGTGTCCCCTTCCATTCATCTGGTGCCTTGCCACAAAAAGAACATGAATGCCTGTAGTCTCAAAACCATTCTGAGGTCTTATTCCTTGTGTTACAGTGGCATAGAGTTCTGATGATCTACTTTTCATCTGTATCTGTTCATCCAGCTGCTGTCTATGAAAAGAAGGGAAAACAAACTGAGATTCATTCATCAGAGCAACAGTCGAGTCATTTATGATACCTTACTCCACATTTGCATCATAACACATCTAATTTGCCCGGAGGTCATACACGCATTGTGGCAGCTGTCAATGGCAATTAATTTAGTAGATTGTACAATAGTGTAGCCACAACCTAAAGCTATTAAAATTATAAACATGGAATTAAAACTGTTTTTTTCAAATGGTGATTTAGCAAACAAAGGGATTGTTTGAGTTTCTTATGGTTTTATTACAAACTTGCCCCTGGGTTGAAATACTGATAAATAATCAATACTGGTAATACAATTAGTTGTTGTATTTGTTGTCCTGTCCTGTTCTATTTTTATTTTTTTTACAGAAATACGATTATAAATATACATGTTTAAATAAAAGACCCAAGCAAAGGCAGCACATTGGATGGACAGAAGGTGATTCTCTTAAAAAAGCCAGCCCTCAATCAATACTGATGAAGTTAAATTCAACGTATTAAGTCCTTGGATCAAAAATTCTCTAAGTTTGAAACAGCACAGGAAATCCGACAGTTTTTATGCAAAGAGTTTTATTAGAATCCAAAAAAGCAGGGTGATTAAAAAAAAACATGAGTGATTCTGCAGAACCAGACTGAAGAAATCTTCTCCGAACACTCTCTTTTACATCAAAACCTTATCAGTTCTGAAAGTTTACTATTGGTACAATATTTGTTTTGTCACAATTCATTTGACTTCTTATTGGTCTCTCTCTCTGAGAGATTCAGATTGCAGGTGCATACAGAATTCATCTATTTTTTGTAGACCTACTCTGACCTTGGAGGCCAGTTACACTGTGCTCCGGCCTCATTACTGCTGGGTCTTGTAGTTTTTCTTATGATAGGAATTTGCTGACATAGATTTATCTCACACCCATGCACAATCATCCAGATTAACACTTTGGGCTTAATTTTCCTTCTATATTTTAGGGGAAATACTAAACAGTCAAGAACTTTGCATCAGGCTTTTTCAGTAGTGTAACATAAAGGCACTCATTCTTCATCTTCATAATTATAACAGTGTGATATTATTCCACTTCAATACCACTTCATCTTCTTCTCTCTCTCTCTCTCTCTCTCTCTCTCTCTCTCTCTCTCTCTCTCTCTCTCTCTCTCTCTGTCTCTGTCTCTGTCTCTCTCTCTCTCTCTCTCTCTCTCTGTCCATCTCTCTTTCTATCTATGTATCTATGTATCTATGTATCTATCTATCTATCTATCTATCTATCTCTCTCTCTCTCTCTCTCTCTCTCTCTCTCTCTCTCTCTCTCTCTCTCTATGTATTTACCTATCTCTCTCTCCCACTCATTAAGGCACACAGGCATATACAGACAAACCTACAAAATAGTTAAATGCTCAATCAAGGTTCAGTCAGGTCAGATAGCTCACAGCATGGTATTAATTATAGGCCATTCCTCTTCATGCATGAGGTCATGCATGAGGACAGACATTGTTACTGGTCTTTCTTCTCTCTCAACAAGGTGGTCTGCTGCTTCCTGTTCCCACTCAAGAAGAAGCTCCTGAGATGAGGTGCGCAGTCTCTCTCTTTCTTTACACACAATCAGAGCCCCCCCCCCCCCCCCATTGGAGCAAAAAGGTGGTACAGTCCTAATACAATACTAGCTTTAAAGAAGGTACTTCATTGTAGTCCAAAACATTAAGTGGGGGTTGTGTTTTGTACAAAACTTTAGTTTTTCACAAATGTTCTGTGCATCTCTTTTGACGTTCCTTTTTGTCTGGTTTGTGAAAGTACTCACGGAACTTGCAGTAGGAAATCTGTGAGCACAATGGGGCCAGTTCTCTTAATGTTTTCTTTGTTGTCCTCAGGTGGCAGGTGGTCTACACATGAATTACAGTACTACTGCATAAGTAAACAAACATCATATTTGTCTGCATGTAACCGTTTAATTAAATTACAAGTTTACAACATGTTATGAGGTGAAGTTATGTCTGTCTAAACATCTGTTTTGAATGCTGTGTTAAGGCTATGGTATGAGCAGTAGACCTGTATACTCAGTAAGTCTTTTATGTTATTGTATATTAATGTACACCAGTGGCTTCTTATAATATCAAGCCATAATTAGGGGTTTGGTTGGCACTTCTAAGTCCCAAAATTATATCTGCCACTAAAAGCAGACCACAAAAAACCCTTTGGCACATCCACTTACATTTTGCCCATCCACATATACATTAAATCATCAATGTGTATATAATATACATAAAATATATATTCCAAAACATGTAATATACACAAAATTGTCACGTAATAGCACATGATCAAATTGAGCCAGACAGACATCAGAATGGAATAAACAATGTACACATGTGAAGTGCCAGATAAGGATACAACAACAACATGCAACATGATATACATGCTGCATTGTATATCATTGACCTTTACCTAACAAGTCAGTGGTGGTTTTGCACACCATCGGCTGAGACCAACCACGGGCAGGTGTGCAGTGTGCCTTGGCTGGGACGGCGGGCAAGATGACTCTCAGGCTGTGGAATGCTAGGGCATGTTGTGTAGCAGGAGCACCACCGCAGGTGGCTCCCATGTTTGGAGTGTTTTGGAGCCCACGTTGGCCTGATTAATGACTATCACAACTATATCTGAAAAGACTGTGTTTGTTTTGGATAAAGGAGACAGGTTCACTCGGTTTTCCTAATATGGTTCCCACGGTGCTGTGTTTTGTAACAGTGGATAAGTGGGAGACAGTTAGCTTATTCCTGCAGCCAATACCTACAAAAGTGGAGATACAACACCAGTATGGTGCTATTTATCATGAACTTAAAGTCTGGCCTGCCTGCCACAGAAAAGCACACCTTGATTTTTTTTGTCATGGATTGAGGCTTTCAATGTTGTTATTAAGAGTTACTGCATCAATCCAAAAAATAATTATGTACAACCCTGTTGGAAATTGAGTTTAAAAGCTTTCAATACAATAATACAGTATATATATATAAGAAATCTTGTACTTGTGTTTTTAAATAACTCTCAATTTAGAGTTTATCTCCCCCTCAAATTTCCCCCCACTTTTTTCCCCCCGTTTCTGTCTTCTTTTTGTTGTATGTTTGATTACTGAACAGCACCACAATTAACCACTTACAAACAAGTATGGTCTTCTTTTTTGCGCTTTTACTATGAACATAATAAACATACACTAATGAACATATGTCACAAAAAGTTTACATAATCAAATGCATAATAAATCACATTACTGTCCTTTATACAATGTCCAGGGCCATCAGAAAATATATAATTGTGGTTAACCATGTGATTATTCATTTGATAGAATTAATTTAAACAGTACTGAAAAATGTTCATGGTTAGCAGAGATTCCCATACAATAAGGACATTTGCAATTGACTAGATGCAAAAGAGGGTGAAATGTCAAGTTCCATTTGTTGAAGAGAAAACTTTATTTTGTTTTATTCATCTAGCTCAGGGAAAATCTGGCATAAATGAAGCTGCTGTAACCACTAAAAAGGTATTTAAAAGCACATGTTACTATGAAAACAACTGTGTAGACAGACCCTATAATATGCTAATTAAGACCAGAGTTATTTCAGCCCTGACTGTTGGGAACATGGGTGCATTGTGGGTAATTAACTATTTGTACACAGAGATGGACTGGGTAAATGAACTTACCCGGGTATGTCTCATAACCTGCTTTCTGGAATACACCCCTGGACTATCTCACCAGCCTCAAGTTTGCAAGAATGGGCCACTGACAGTGTAAACAGCAATTTCACAGCGACAAAATAATTCTGGGTATTCTGTCATGGTAGCATTGACACTACTTTCAGTTGTGATTTAAATGTTTCAATATCAGTCTAAGTTCAAGATCACACATGTTAACAATAACAGTGCAAAATGGAGTAGGTAATATGCTTTCACTGATTAGTCACATTAGATTAGCACAACATATGAGTCACTCATCAGCCTATTAAAAGCTCCCTTAGATTAGAGTCAATAAGATACCATCATAAGCAGGTGCCCTGCTGCAGGCGTGATAACACGCTGCAAACCCCACTGAACTCTCAGGGACCCGCTGAGGCAATCCAGGGAGAGGTGAGCTTGGAACTCCACTGCTTTGGTCTTGTCTGTGTGGGCACAATGTTTGTAGGGCTTGGAGCAATGGGGCACTTTGCAGCCTACACAGACTTTATGATTACCCAAGATAGGCATGCTAGCTTCACTCTATTATCTGATGCTTGCTCACCTTCCCCTCCCTATTCAATAAGGAAATGATATTGGGTAGGTAAACACAAGATAACAAACATTTTACTTTCACCTCATTTAGCTATGATATATTAGTGATAATGATGCAGAAAGGATTGCAGAAATGCATGATAACTAAGTACCTAGGTCTAGGTGAGTTGATATTTAGGTTTAGGAACCTTATCTTTATTTGGCAATATACACAAAAACTGTTTGCAAACACAGCATTTTCATAACTAAGCTGAAGTTGTATTTAACGCATTTGTATAGCACAAAACATCTTTGTCATTAGCTACATATTTGATTGTGCATCGCAAATATTGATAATTTTTTATATAATTTGATAAAAACATATAAATCTCAACTTTGTCTTCTCTCAAATAGAGGGATACAAGACTATCTTTTCCTGTTTCAATGGACAATACTGGAACGCGCGGTGCACCTGTGCTCAAAAGAACACGCGCACATGAGCACGCACACAAGCATAGAACCGTGTCTATGAACATCAAATAAATAATAAAATGCGATGGATTATGTTTTTATTACACTGAAGTAACCAACAGTGTACACAAGAAAAGGGCCCATCATTTAGATTGTATTGTATTGTTTCCACACTTAAACATATTCCAACACTATACCTAATTTGTGATATTCATTGGCTGTTTTATCTGCTTGACCTTGATCTATTGCAACAGAATATATGGCGCGTAAGCGCGCTGAAGAATTCATAATTGTTCTAACCTTACCATTTAGGACTAAAGAGAGCTACTGTAAAACAAGGAAAATTCTGCCTTTTTACTTTTTTATTTCTGAACAATCTTAAAATGAAGACCTTCGTCCTTGTAATGGCCAAGGCCTGATTAGATTCCAACTTGTGAAAGTTATTGCATGAAACGCAAAAAGGTGGCCTGAAACGATCTTATTCTGTTCAAAAAGCATCAACATTTCTGAAGTCTTCTAATAAATGCAATTTATTTTTGTTCCCAGGAATCCCAGGAAAAGGCCCAGTACATGCACATCAAGCATGCTTTTTATTCCATTATAAAACATGTTAGTGCCACGATCTAAAATTGTGCATTGCCTACAGAGCACTGTCTGTCCCCGTTTCAAGCAGAACATTGCAGTAAGAATGAGGGAAATGCCATTATGATTTTTTTGTTTGAAATTATTTACCTCGTATTTGTGTAATATCTCCTATGAGCTGCAATATTCCAACAAAAATTGAACGATTTTTTCCATAAAACCATTACACATTATGTAGTAGCCAACAAGTATTTTTTGTTATTTAGCCTAACTGTAAACAATTAGCCTACCTAGTTTATGGTGGTGAGATTCATAACTTAGTTGGGGATTGTGTGTTATTGCTTTTTACAGTTAAATTCAAGTTTGTTCTCAAAACATGCGTGGTAAACTTTGACCCCTAATTCCATGACATATCAAAAAAATCTACATTGGAGAAGAAAATATCAGCAAAGGAAGTGTCCTCTATTCATTTTCAGTGGGAGACCGCCCATATGTTTAATCCGCGTCTACAAGTAACTCCTATCTTCCGCCTATTTTGCTATTCCAGCACAAAAGCTAACAGGGAAGCTTCACTGTCCTGCTCCCAAACTACCTTCACTCGCTTTTCACTGCACACTCGTCCGCCGGCTTCTTCCAGCCTTTTTTTTCCTATTTATGAAAACGTCACTTCAAGTCCCTCCCTGTTTGAATCTCATTAGTTTCTTGTGTGTTTCTCCCTGTCAATAATCCTGAATCCAGACTCTCTCTATTTCCATCCCTCTCTATCTGTCAATCAGCGCCGCCTTTGAACTGAAAACCACTCCGACCAACTTCAACTCACTCAATCCGAGCGGCTCAGCTCCATCTCCGGCTTCTTTTTCTGCCAAGATTCCCCTCTTTTTAGTTTGTACTAACCGCCAGTGCTTGGAAAACGCCAATACAGACCCTAAACTTAAACTCGGATTCTAGATCACAAAGATCAAGGGTTTAAAACTTTGTGTTTTTGCCCCCCAAAATTGCTCGGGAAAATGCCGCAGCTCAACGGCGGTGGAGGGGACGATTTGGGTGCGAACGATGAAATGATTTCCTTCAAAGACGAAGGGGAACAGGAGGAAAAAATATCGGAGAACTCTTCGGCAGAAAGGGATTTAGCAGATGTCAAATCTTCTCTTGTAAATGAATCAGAAACGAATCAAAACAGCTCTTCGGATTCGGAGGTAAGTGACAAATAATCGGAATCGATTGTCCACTCTCGGTTACCTATTTCTTACAATTTTGCCCATCTGTAGACTATGCAAAATATGCATTGATCCGCGATATTAGAAAGTGTAATATTCCCCCATGTTTTACTTTCTTTAATGCAATCCCCATGTTTCATTACATTTCAAGGCGGAAAGACGGCCTCCGCCTAGATCTGAAACTTTCAGAGACAAAACAAGAGAAAGTTTAGAGGAGGGTGAGTTTGTGCTTTTTTGTTCACGGTCTTGTCTCTTGGATTTTTACACAATTACACCATCAGAGCGTGCCTAGAGTATTTCTCCAGGAATCTGAAATACATTCAAAGTTTTAAAGACACTTATAAAAGTTTTGTTCTTTTCCCCCGCCATGTTAGCTGCGAAACGGCAAGATGGAGGGCTGTTCAAGAGCCCACCGTACCCGGGCTATCCATTTATAATGATCCCCGATCTTACAAGCCCGTACCTTCCGAATGGATCTCTTTCTCCAACTGCACGCACAGTAAGTTCGTTTATATACACCTATGTGGATACATGGATAGAGACACACAATCTAATTTCAGCCGTACGCGCCTTATCTGGTTTAGGTAGGCTATGTTTTGGATGTTAAAACGTAGCCAAGGCAGAAGTTTCACAACTTCTTACGAACTGTACAATGGAATGCATGCCGGTTGCAACGTTGTCTGCCGTCGTTGTTTTGTACAGTAGTTAGCATGCTAAATATAAGGGATGTTTTATTGTCAAGATACATTTAATACACAATGTAATCTGCCTAATAACGACAGCAATTGTTCTTATAATTTCCGAAATAAATCATTATTAGTATTCATCTTAATAAGAATCGTTATTGGTTCCAGTTGTTACAAATAGGCTACCCAAAACAATCAGATTTGCATAGTCATTGCCTTTTTTTCAGTTGCATATCACAATTACCCCCAACACACTAAAGTGCAATCATACAATTTTATCAAGTTTGGAAATGAAAATACCAACCTAAATTCTTCTGGAGGGTTGACAATAGCATAGAAGCCTATAAAAACAAAATCGGTCCGAACAGTTATTTTATTACTCAATTTGCGCGTGTCAAAAAACCTATAAAAACATAGACAATGTCTTGCTGTACGATTATTTGAAACATTTACTTACAACATATATATATATATATATATGCAAATATTTGTTTACAAAAAATATATAGATTTACAATATTGTTGTAATCATACATAATGCTGCATTGTAGACGAAGCAGAAGCGTGTGGCCATGCACGGAAGCTTGTGGCATACATGTTTTTTAGAAGTAAATTCATGTTATCAGAGATAATAAACTCAGCTGTAATTATGCATACTTACTTATTTACTCACCACCACACCAGTCCCACCGGGCAATAGTAATGGTTAAGGACTTTGTTTTTGTATTAGTTTTTTATAACTCATTTTAAATGGTTGCAACAACCAGTCACTGTTCTAAGATCTCATTTTACAAGGTTAAGGCAAAGACCAGGCATTACGAAATATGATCTTATCCCCCATACAACTTCAGAAAATGAAAGTGATATTTGATTCCTCAGTTTAGAGCATTGTGTGCACCTTGCAATTAAACACATGTGATGCGCAATAGCCCCTTCCCTGTCTGTAACCTGTTTTGACCTTCATTTGAAGTCTGGATGTGAGAAACTAACATTTCTATGGAAAATTGTTGGCTAATAAACCTCTATATATTGGGAGCTCAAATTAATCAAATTTAAATTCTATTCCATACCATATTGTGTAAACATCTTTCTTCAACCACTTTTCCATTTGCATTTTTACACAATCCTTAACTTGAGGCTCAGTTCTTTTTGTATATACAATATATTAATTGCTATTTTCCTCAACATATAGACTACACCAGGTTATCTCTGCGTAGTCAACTGCTGAATATGAAAGCACATTGCATTGAAAGCACGGGTAGACAAAGAGTCTTGGTCATATTCTTCACTTTGTTTTTCCCCTGAAATTAAAGATTTTTTTTCTCTGAAGTTCCAAATGACCTGATTGATCAGTGGTATTTTTTTAATCTGATCCTTCTATATTTCATACTCTTAGGTTATTTTCGGGTGTGTTTTCTGTTGTAGGTTTATAAAACAATGAAGGATTGCAAGTGTGCAATCACTTTCCTCGCAAAGTGATGTTAACGTTGAGCTCTTTTTTCCATTGACTTGAGTGAGGACTATTCTGACCTGTGTTTTTCAGGCTTATATTGGAAGCATTACTGCACTAAGCAAGTCCACTTCATGAGGTCTGCTACCTTTTAGCATGTCTTTGAAGTGGGTGGCAGTTGTGTTCATAAATGTATTACTTTAGCCAAGCATAAATAATTCACCTATCCATTGATTACCTGTCTTCTTCTCTAACAAGTCATAAGGGTAACTGAATATGATTTGTGGGGTTGTTGTGATAAGAAGTGGCTTATTTTGCTCTATTGTCATACAGGGCTTTTATGGAGTAGCTGTCTATGTTTTTTTCTTTATGATAATCACAATATAATGAACATCCCTTTTTTGTCAGACGTCAATGTTCTGTGTTGCCATGCTGCCATGTTTCCTGTGGTTGAGTTATAGCTTGTCTTTTTTTTACAAACACGTGTGCGGAGGTTATTACAATTTGTCTGACCTCAGTGGGCTATAATGAGAAAGTGTTTGTTTTTCCAACCACCTAAGTCTAAATAGCTGTACAAAGCTGGGTATCATTTAACAATTTGACAAAGTTTTGCCCAGGGTATTAGCCTTCCTGGCCTGTCCTCCTCCCCTTTCCCTCCCATCCCTCTCACTCCCTCCCTAAACTGCACACAAAGACATGCTGGATCAGTGGGAGCAGGTTGAATTGGTGAAGTGGCCTGGGCAGCTCACCCTAGGTGCTCACCGTTTTGTCTTGCATCTCTCTTTCTCTCCCTCTCTCTCCCTGCGTTGTGCCAATGCTAATGCTTCATGGGGCTTGCTAAAAAGGCGACGGGTTAACTCCAGCATGGTAGGCTAATATCACACATCAACAGGTCTAGAGAGAGATACAGAGAGAGAAAGGGGGGGTGGATGGATGGATGGACAGTGTGTGATGGAGAATAAGGTCTGGTTGTCCCACTCTTTGGCATTGGGGCTGCAGGGCCAAAAATCTGCCTGCTTTATTTACTGCCTCTCAGACTTATGAATGTTAAGATATTTGACGCCACCCCTGGCCCCACAATTCCCCAGGCCTGCAGACTTTTGGCAGAGGTATTGGGTTTCAACGTATAATTACCAGTAGTTTAAAAGAACAAAAAAAGACAGAGATAATGCAACACCCTGTCTTCACTGCTTTATTTAAAGTGAAAAAAGATTATCCCGAAACCCGTGGCTATTCCCCAACAAGCCTGGCGAGAGACATTGTGTGGTTGAAACAATAGCTTTTTGACAAAATATTTTTCTGTTTGTGTCAGTTTTATTGTTGCACCAATGTGTCTCCTATAAAAAAGTGCTCCCAAACAGTCATTTAAACGGATTTAACATAGTTGTGGGTAAATGGTCGCATTGTGGGACAATTGCTGGAATGAATACCTGATTTAGTAGTAATAATTGTCACATTACCTTTTTTTTGTAGATATACTGCAATGGCCTGTATTTTACCATTGATAAAGACAGTATATTCATAATTATAATAATTATTTATTTTATGGATTATATGTGTTATGATTGTGTGTTGAATAGCTTTTGCCTGTGAGGTGACGGGAGATAGTTTAATGAGGATTTAGGGGATAGACCCACACCTTATCAAATTGGCTTTACATGTTAATAGGGCCTAATTGCTATCCACAGGGGGTTTGCAGCCGTACCCGGTCACATTTTGTGCTTCTGGCCGCAAAATGCATTCTGAATTTATTTAGAGGGTGGCGCTTCTTTTGTCTTGCAAATCACCGTTGTTTACAAAGTATAGCGGAAGCAGCACCACTCTCTCTGTTCCTCTTCTCTCCTTTTATTCTTTCCTTCCCTGTTGCCTTTCTTTTCCACTGCTCTGTTTCTTTTATACCATGCAAGGAAAAGAAAAGGTCCTTATTTTCCCCCAGCTCAATAAACACCCATAAAAAAATCCAATCTGTTTTGTATTTGAGTGCGTTAAGTTGGGCGAGCAAAGTTTGGCACCATTAAACAAAAATTGGGGCCTGCTAGACATTAGCAGCTCGCAGCACATTCTCGGAGCTTAATTAGTCCAAACTGTAATTGTTCACTGCCTGCCAATAGGAGTAATGCTCAGGAAAAGTGGAGTTGCACTAAATCGGCCCAGGGCTTTTAAAACAATAAATCACTCGCATATTTGTGCCGTGATTCAGATGGAGGCTCGACCTCTCCCATCTCGACATGTGGTAAATTGTAAAGTCAATGAATCGCAGATGTAGAGAGAAAGAAGGGAGGGGGCCTAGGGAGAGAGAGAAAGAGAGGAGAGTACAGTAAGGTTTTGTTAGCGCTTGGTGGATGAATGGAAAAAAAATTGAGCTGTAAATATTTACTGAGATTTTTTTCCCCTTCTCTTGCTACCAGGGCTTAATTGTCTTGGTAGTTGGTGTTGGCAGGCTGAGCTGTGTGAGAGTGTATGAAAATCGCTCTCCATCAATCTATTTGAAACACCAAACAGAAAAAAAGAATATGTCAGTCCAACATGTTTGTGGGCGTGTTCAAATTAGATTTTTAAATGTTGTGAAGTGAGTAGCTAGCTCCCTAGTGGTAATAGTAGCAAAGGAAGGGTTCACTACTAGAACACTAGTTTGCTGGTGTTCACTCTGCACAAACACTTGTTTTGTATGTCTTTATCTATAGTTGAATAACTGATCAAATCTATCTATGTAATTGTTTGTTAGTGAAGGATTTGTAATTTGATGTGGAGCTTCAAATAGTCTGTGGTTCTATATGCAACCCTGAAATGTAAACGTAACGAGTGTTCTTTTATAGAACAAGACAGTTTCATGCAACATGCAAGTCACTTTCAATACTGTGGTATTGAAAGTGAATCCCCCCCTCCTTCCACCCAACCTCTAATTTCCTATCTCTGGACCACAGTGCTGTGTTCTATTCTGTCTGGGGGAAAAGCTGCATTGGCTTAGCAGCTGTGGACTGGTGGCCCCCACACACAGCCCCCTCCACACACACACTCCCACATTCTCTCTCTCCCATGCATTTCCATACAGCTCAACACAAAGATCTTACTGTACATCTGGAATGCAACTTTTGTCAACTGTTAAATATAGGCTAGGTCTTCTGCATACCTGGGGCTTCTTTAAACATGGAAATCACATTATTCTTTATTATTTGTCTGTGCACATGTTGGACATACATTGCTGTACATTGTTGCTATATCCAAAACTGTATTAAGTAAGGGGGTATGTTTTAATCCACTTATTTTTGGAAAAATCTTACTTACTTCTATATTTTGCTTTCATTCATAAGTTTTTTTTAGCTCCTAGACAAAAACCCAAGTTGGTTGCATTGGTATGTAGTGCTAGCTAATACATATGTTTCCCTGAACTAGATGCATTGAACTAACTGCATTTTATATTAATAACAATAAATTCTACTGTGTAACTGAATTTTGAGAACTGACCAGAACACTGAAATGGACATGGACATTCACATTTTCAGCTATGTATTGATGAATGAAGGCCTACATTTTTTAAATACACATTTAATTAAAACAAACATTCTTGAACATTTCCAACACATTGCTAAGGATAAGACCTGTTGGTATCTAAGTATTTTTGGACTGTATGCGTAGTCTATTTAGTTAGCCCATTCATAATGCCGTGGTAGTGTTTGCTAGTGTGTGTGTGGGTGGGTGGGTGGGAGGGGGGAGGGTCACACAAAGGCTGGTTGAATAGGGCGCATAATTGCTGTTAATGCTGGGGCAATGAGAACAGCGACAGTTCCTGGTTAGATGTCCAAACAATAGTGCCCCCCAGGCCTCAAATTTATCTTCCCAAAAAAAAGCAGCGGGACCCAGAGAAAGTGGGCTGGGGGTGAGTTTATTGCCACGCTTGACAGACAGGCCATGTGTGTGGCTTTTTTGGCTAATGAATCTGGCTAGTTCTCTCCCACTATTCACCTCCTCCTGTGTCTACATCTCACCATCAAACTGTCCACCCTAAAAGTGTTGAGGAGACGGCAGTGAGACAATAAAGGAATTTGGCAGTGCCAGGTTGCCAAGTTTTTTGAACGGAGTCTTGGAGGAGGGTCATAGTGCACTGAGGCTGACGTTCTCTGTTGGAAACCCCCTTTATGACTAGTAATAGAAGTGCTTTAGTTTCAACTGATATGTGAGAGTGTGTGCCAGCACAAGCATGGGGTGTGTCGGCATGCAGGTGTGTTTAATGATCACGTTGGGCTATATGATGACTAGCAATGCCATTATCCAGTGAACACCTGTGGTAGGCCAACCTTTTTATGGACGTGGCAAAATGCTCTTGAATGTTGAATCATGAGAAAAAATACATGGCATGTTTGGCTCCTGTCATTACAATGGTAAATTTCACACAAAAATATGCAGTGAACATCCTGTTACGTTAATTGTTAGTTTGTTTTAATGAAATATTAACTATGTAAAAGGTATCTGCCTGTCTGTCCTCTTAAAGTGTTTTCTAATATTTTTATTTTATAATTTTCCATGTATACCAGTAATAAGTTAAAACATCTTTGGAAGCTCTTGCATGCATTAAGCACATAATTGAGAAGTGAAAGGTGATAAAACTATAGTCCATGTATGTTTAATCTTATAATTAAACTTTTAATTGCAAGGGATTAGCTTGTTTTTGTGCATGCAAGTATGTTTGTGTGTGTGTAAGAGAGAGAGCGAGAGAGAGGGCAGTGATAAGGTGATTGTCTGCTTGAGTTTTGTTAAAAGAGCTAGATTTCTGCTAGGAACAGGAGCGAGGTTTGTAGCCAGAGCAGAAATAAATGAATCTACTAATCTCAGGATTATTGTAGGATTTAGAACAAAATGTTGCAGAGATTACTGTATGTAAAAAAAATGCACAAGGCTAATGAAATCTAAGCCCTTTATAGGTCTACACAATGTAGATCATTTTATGCTTTGCGTACCAATTCCAGAATAAAATTACTTTCAGAATTTCATCTGTCAGCTTTTAAACCAAAGTGCTCCAGTTACAGACAATAGTATTACCACTCTTAAAACAGATGTGTGTACAGTAGATAACATTTTATGCAAATTGCACATGTTGTGTGTGCAGCCTATAGTGCACTACACTCCTAGGGTGCTGTGGCATACTGTAACAGTAGGCTAAAACATGTATGGGATTGTGGTGGTGTCAGGTTTTCTCTGTTTGCGTGTGTGCGCCTCCATAGAATGTGTTGCTGTAAGTCCTCTTCCAGCACCACCCCCTTGTTAATGCAATCTAGTCTGCCAAAAGGGATTGGTGTCAGTGGTGTTTGGGGTCAATTCCAAAAGTGAACAAATTGACTCCTGCCATTGAGTGAATTGTCAATTGCCACCCCCAAGGGGTAAAAGTGAATTGAGTGAATGTTTTTACAACTGGCCTGAGGTGAGATGAGTGGCCTGCGCTCTGCCGGAGGGGACTGATGCGGACGGGGCACCAAATGAACTGACGAGGTGCCAAATTAAACCTGCTGTGGTAGGGGGGGAGGGGATATTTGATTGAATGATGAGTTAGATGTATTGGTGGTTCATGTGTGGTTAGGTTGTATCAAGAAATGAGGAACAACATTTTGCGGGGGTGGAAGACCATGTGATGTACGTCACAGTGCCCTTTAGAACGAGGAGTTTCTTTATCTTGCTCTTACTGCCTTTTTATCTTTATGGGCGTCAGGCTTTGCATTTTTCAAATATCAATAAAGATAAATGGCTGGCTTTGTCATAACGTGGCAACATTTTGGGATGGAAACTTTTCCATTTTAACCCTTAATAGTCCAGGAAGCTCCCAATCCTATTTAGGTGATTAGCCTAGCTTCTTTAAAAACAACCATAACCATGTAACCCTAAATGTTATAATGAAGAAACCAATGAATGGCCATGCAGGGATTCCATTGTCAATTCAGTCCATTCTCTGTCTGTAAGAGCATGTATTTGACAACAGAGGATGACCCTTCTTATGTTAAGCCTAGAGTTCTCAGGTCAGGCATCTTGCTCAGACGTTGCATTAGAGACCAGCTGCTTTAGGCTGGGCCTAGGCGCTGGAATGCTCCGCTGTTTAAACAGTGGGTCATCTCAGCGCAGGCCTGAAGGACCGGAGGGAAGGAAGTCCCTCCATGTTTACATAGCTGAATTGTTCTGTGGGCCCCAGAGTGTCTAATGCACTACTGTTCAAACACTCACAAGTGTACGGATGACCCCCTCCAATAGCAGTGTTCACAGCTCTCGGAGAGCCCTAATCCCCTCTGTGAGTGTGTGTGCTTACACACTCACATGCCCTATTTACTTTTTAGGTACTACCGCCATTGGTTGTTGTTGCTTGAACCTGTAGGTTTGGATGATTGATATAGTACAATTGCAAGCCTCAATTCATCTCAACAAACCGGGGAGTTTGGACAGGGAGAGAGAGAAAGACAGAGAGATGGAAGGGCCTATATGCTCCAACTTATCCACCAAGCAGCCAGACATTGACATACGGTAGAGTTATCAAACTAATTGTTGTTTGAATTACCTGTTATGATCCGATGACAAATCTCCTCCCACTCCCATCACTGGAGCGGAAAATGTAGCTGGGATTGGCATGATGTTAGCAAGTGTGTAAACCTATGCTTCAACAAGATGGATAAATGCAATTATTGGTCAGACCTGGAGAGGGGAAAATCCATTTAAAGCCTGTAACACTAAGCAGGGGCCGTGGTTAATTCATTTGGCCAATTTACGGGTGATGTATGAGTGTCAAGGCACATTAGTCAGGGAAGGTGGGGGTAGGAAGGGGTGCAGAGAGGGTTTGGTGTATGTGTGAGGGAGGGGGAGACGGTGAATGTTTTAGGGGTGAGTGCCATAGAGATGCACTGCAAGCAAACAGCCTATTTGGGAATTAAACATCACCCCTTCCACCAGACCCCTTCCATCTAGCCTTCTCTTACCCCAGCCCTCTCCTTGCCATTTCGGCAGATAATACAAATGGAGCCTAAACAGGGAAATTACAAAAAGATGCACTGGTTGGCTGAAAGCAGGATTGCTGCGCAAATGAGGCAGGGAGAGGCGGATTTGGTCTGCTGGGTGGCAGGCTGAGCACCAGCAGCATGGCCATACCAGGGCGGGCCACATAGCTCAATCAGGCCAAGTCCACTGGCTCCAACACCCAGCCTGCTACTCTGACCCCAAGACCCCAACTATAGATAATAGCTGTAGTACTTGACTGCACTTTTCCACTGCATGGTACCGCCTAAACTCAGCTCGACTCCACCCAATTTTGTAATAAGGTTATTTGTTTTCCAATGCAGAATAGTACCACAAAAGCTCTCATCGATCAAGAATTAAATGAAAAAATCAAAAATAGTCCAAATAAATAGGGCCCTCTCTGGAAAAAGACATGGTTGTTTGTTTCCTTGTTGTGGCCAGTAATAGTATAATTTTTTATTTTATCAAATGAGCATAAGCCCTGTGGTCATTGAAAGACATTGTTGTGGGTGTAAGTTTCATACTTACACCCACATCAGTGCTATCAGCTGTAGCCGGTCTTGGACTAACTGTACGACTCAATTACACACACTCTGACCCAGATTGACTGATACTCCGAGTAAACTCAGGGGAGTTTACAATTAAATTACAATTATATAGTGGATGCTGATGTTTACTCTTGACAAGCAGTGCTCCAGCCTTGCTAAACTGCTTCACCTATTTGCTGTTCACTCTCCTCTAGATAAGGATACACATATACAACATCATTTTTTTTTTGGGGGGGGGGGGTGTTCAGTTCAGCCTGAAAGTATTTTTGTTTTTCCATTTCAAGTTGATTGGTGGTGGTCAGTTCTGTCCACAGTAATCCTCTTCTGGGACCAAAACACTCGACAGTTACGCAAGTTGAGCGGTATGCAAATCTGGTGGTTACAGTCATGTAGGGTAGCGGATGAGAGACTGGGGAAGTGTTGGTTTACAGCGCCTAACCACGGAGTGAGTGGGAGCCAACTGGGGGGGGGGGGGGGGTGAAATCAGAGACATAAAAGGGTTTGGCCCTTCTCACCATGATTCAGAATATTCGTAAGTGGTAAGGATCACACTAAATGGCTCTTGGTTTTAGAAGATCTCTACTGCTCTGAGTGTGTGTGTGTGTGTCCATTTGCTGTTAGTCGAAGTGTATGTTGGCGTTTGTCACCTGACTGCGAGGCAGCCAACTTCAGGAAACCAGAGTCAGTGTGAATGCTGGGACTTGTCAGAGACAGGTGTTGATGCTGCCGCCCACCCTGCCACTTTGTAGCAGCTGTGCAGTCAGTTTTTTTTTGCTCATAGTGTGGGCCATTGGAGAAATACTGGAGTAACATTCTTCTCCCTCCTCTGTGGGGACCAGTGGGAAGGCTTTGCTCTTGTCCTGCAGCTGAATGCTGTTAGCAGGCCAGTAGATGCTGTTACTGAATATTGGGCTTTGGCATTTGACTTGCTATGAAGGATTTTGTCTGCGTTTACTGTCATCAATGGAATATTCTAGAGGCAAATTTACAGCACTTCTTTAATTGTGACCGTAGCATGATCTCCTACATGATCCCCCTCTCATCCCCTGAAACATTGCAACAGGAAATGCTAACCTTCAGACCGGTGAGGTAGATATACTTGTGAATCTCCCTTTCAACTTCCTTTGAGCCTTACATTTGCCAGCGATGTTATGCGGCTTTCTAGTGTAACACCACCCTCCCCTACCCCGTATCCTGCAACTTGGCCTGTGGTATCGCTTTGCGGACCCTTGAATTCCCAAATCCCTGTTAAAGAAAGCACAGGTTTTTCAGTTGGCCATGTTGTCAGTAATATCCAGCCTTTTTTCTCAGTGATTCCCCCATTCCTCTTTTCCTTCACTTTTGCCCGCACACCCGAAGAACAACTATAGCCAGCTCTCTGTAGGCCAATGGAATTCCTCACCAAGACTCAAAAAAACAGTGTGGAAGTTTTCTGTATGCTTCTAGTATCGTTTGACAGAAGTAGACATGCCACTTGATACAACTGTTCCCATTTAGTGTGGGGCTACAGGTGTTATTAGTGTCGCCAGAGGGACACGTGTTTTTCACAGCCATTATATATGGATTCAGATGTAGCCTAGTCTTAAAAATGACTCAACTTGGCAGGCCAGTTTCAGCTTGACACATTTTCCTCCTCCTCCCATGTTGATTTAGCACTTAGTGATTCATTACAATGGAAGGACTGAGTTGTGTGTACTCGTTGTTGTAGTGTGCGCTTTGCGAGAATTTGTTTTGTGTTGCACTCCTGCGCTACTTGTCGTCCTGACAGTACAGATACATAGTCCTTTTACCAGTTCAATATGGCTCCTCCCCTTCATGGCATGAGGTATGAGCCTGTCATAGAATATGACACTCTAGGGTGCAACCAGGGACCAGACCAATCAGGGCAAGATATCTACCCAGTGACCAAACAAGTGACCAATCATCCCTGGGATTTACAACCAGTCTGACCCAAGCATTTATCTTGGCTTTTCTTTGGGTCCATATGGAAGGAACGATTTTTAAAGACATCACCGTCAACACCAGTGTCAATACATGTATTGATGTCTATAATGATGAGATAGTGTAATGGTGGTAAATTCTTAACTCGACTAAAATAAGGATCTGCATCAATATCAGCAGGTGTCTGGAGATCAACACTGGAGAACCATCCGTTTTCATTGTTGGATTGAAGTGTGCTTTGTTTCTTGGTTTCTGAGTCGACAGGCCAGAGATTGAGATGCTCGGTTAGCTTCAGAGATGTTGCTGACCTCAAATTGTACACAGAAGCAGGAATTGGCTGGAAAAGCTGGGAGGACCAACGAAGCATCAGTAATGGGACGACACTTAGTGGAGTGCGCTAGCTCGCTTGCTCTGGGTTTTTTAGAAAAAAGAGACAATCCCTGAGATTCTTCCAAAGACAAACTATGTCCTGGAGGAGAAACCCATAAATCAACCTCAGTTTCATTCTTTTTCAAGAGACAAATACTTTCCTCACTTTGGGTTTACCTTACAGGACTGGTGGGAGTGACGGTAGTTCAGCATGGGCCTCTTTTTTTGATCTATCAATGGGTTGGTTTTATTTGCAATGACGTAGTACTGTCAACTTTTTTGTGAGAACTAACACCAAACATGCATGTGTGTTCTTCTTGCCTTTTTGATCTTCACCACAGATGCTGTGCATGTACACATCTGCTTTTCTATCCCCCCCCCCCTCCCCCCCACTTACGGCACAAATCCTGTTTTGTGGTGTTTTTGTGTGCCGTAATTTAGCAAACAACATCAGTAATGATTCAATTGGGCATAAAGTAATGGAGAGGCGGCCTACTTGCCATCTGTTTGGTGAGATTACTGTTTCTGTGTAATTAAATGTCTGACCTTATGACCATGGTGGGAGGTATTTGAGGGGACTAGCAACCACAGGGATTGGCTATCTTATATGTGAAAAATTGAGATGATTAGGGACTGGGGGTTTGTAGAGGGTCTTAGTTGGGCACTAAAGATTGTAGTGTGAGACTAAAGTGGCATTTCCTTTACAAGCATGTGTGCTTTGGACATAAATGCACACTCACACAATGACACACACATACACACACACACAAAGGCCCAAACATTGCTCAATTTGACTAGGAAGAGGAGACGTGCAAAACCTTGGTGATCCCTGTGTGCATGTAGTGTAACCAGGAGTGGTGGGGAGATGTAGGGGATTGAGGTGGTGCCGATGCCAAAGGGGGGCTGCTTTAACTCTGATTTCACGTGTGGTTTTGTTTTGACTCCCGAGGTTCAGTTTCCCTTGGACAGAGTCCAGAGACTACAGAGCCTGCTTCTGCTCACTCCTCTCCTGCAAGCCCAAAGTGAAGGGCCTGTAAGGCCTGAAATTGGATTTCAGATTTGATCTGGTTGCGTGTAGTAAACAGGACATTAAAGACAAGGAGGAGGAACTAATGAATGTGTGTGTGTTCAGATTTTGTGTGTTGTATTCATATTTCCCATTGTGGTAATACACACCCAGTTCAGAAGAGGAACCAAAACAACTAAACCATGATTTCATACACACAAACACACAGGATGTGTGGCAGAAAAAGATATCCGAAAATGCTACCAGTGTGGTCAGGGATGGCGTCTGCAATACTTGTGCCAGGAGCGGCAAATTGGTTTGGAAAAAAGAGACAAGGGTCTAAACAAAAATAGCAGTTTTAATTACTATGGTTTGCTATGGCGCGGCCACAGTGTGGCTGGCAGGGCTAGTTTGCCACTGGGACAGGGACGTGGTGAGCCTCCAGGGAAATTACAGGGTGCTCCGGGTAAGAAATAGAGACAACAGCCTTCACTACCAACCTTCCACTGAAGTTTGCTCCTTTCAAACTAGATTTTTCAAGTTTGCTATCCTGTTTATTGCCCCCAGAGATAATTGGGTAGCCACTCCTACGTTCAATGTCAAGATGTATTTTTTAAGTCACTTACGAATACCTTGTCAATATTTCAGTCAATAAACTTGGGTAGAAGTAGTCGGTCACTGTGAAGAAAAAAAAACACTTTCCAAATATTGTATGATAGCAATATTTTAGGACATGACATTGACCTTTTTCTTCTTGCTTTCTTCGAGAGATTTTTTTCCCTATATAACTTTTCAGACTTAAGTCTATCCTTTCTCTTCGTTCTCTCGCCTTCTCAGTCTCCCTCCAAACATCTCCTCCTCACTCCCAAAATGTGCTCTGATTGCCTTTCCAAAATAGCAATACGTTGATTGCTTTACAGAGATGATGTAAGCCCCTGCCCTAGGGTACATCAGGTTGGATTTCTCCTGCTTTATCTCGTAAAGCCTAAATTAACAGCTGGTTTGGTTTGAGTTCTTCTGGATCTGACTAAAGGATTAAGCTTGGTTCTCATGTGAGTCAATCTGGTTTGATTTATTGCAGGTCTATCAAAAAAGATCAATGGGAGCCCTTTTGAAAGTAAATCCTTAATCGCACTTTGCACTTACATGTCATCGCAGTTTTTTTCTCTTTCTCTCCATCCTCTCCTTTCCTGCTTGTTCTCTCACTCCCTCTTTCTCATTCTATCCCTCCCCCCTCCTTGTCTAACGCCTTGGAATATTTTTATTTATTTTTTCTCTGCTCACCCTAACCCACGGCTGGTTGGGAGGGGAGCTCTAGCGATCGGGCCCTGTCAATGGTATTCTTGCTGTATTGCCAGATGGATTTTTCCCCTTGCTCATTAGCTATCCGTCACCACGAGGCTGACTGAAGCCAAGCTTTAGCAACAGAAGCCCCGATCACAACCGAAACGTGTCCCTCCTGCTCATTCTGTTCTGTTTTCTCAAGTTCATTCATCCGTGGCTGTCTTCTCTCAGTGCAACCATCGCTCACTCCTTGCTCAGGCTGTTTAATAAGATAGATTTCTTGCCCACCTTTCTTTTGCAAAATAATCAACCATTTGGAAATGGTTCAATGGATCAAATACATGGGCCTAAATCTTTGGAAATTACTGTTTTATAGTCTAACTTTTCCAGTGTGGCAATGCAAGTTGGCCCAATGTTTCCATCAGGATTTGTTTTGATTGTCCTTGAGAAGGGGACTTCATATCAGACAAATCTGTGCTTTCTGTCAACTAACCCCCTCATAGCATTCAAATTCTCAGAGTGACATACACTCAAATACATGAAAATTCCCAAACTACTGAGTGACCTGGCAGCTGTTGGGGAAACCAGATCCAGTCATGTTTTATATCCTCACTTGTCCGTTTCACCCATTTTCTCGAGCTTTACTTTCTCTCTCTCTCTTTCTCTTTCTCCTCTTTCTCTGCCTCGTCATTGTACCTCCAGCCATTTTTTCACAGTATTTGAATTTCCTATGCTCCTTCTCTACTTTTCTCAAGGCCATAGATCCAACCATAGAAGGACGGCCCCAGTGACATTGATACTGGCCGAGTATTTAGATGTATGTGTGTCGGATACGGCCACTGCATGTACATGGTGATGTGTTTGAATGCTCGTATGAGTCACAGTGTTGTAGTCAAGACCAACTAAACTGAGATCAAGTCATGACCAAGACCAGAGTGTTTTGAGACCAAGACTTTGAGGGGTCGTACCCGAGTCAAGATGAAGACCAAGGCAGGGCGATACCGAGTCAAGACCAAGACCAAGGCAGGTCGAGACCGGGTCAAGACCAGACCACTCAAAATACACAAACAGTAGGGTTTTACTAGGTACTTCACATCTCTCTCTCACCCAAGTGAAGGAGCGCAGTACCACAGTGTTTAATTTATAATTATTAAGTCGGGAGAGGTGTGAAGCTGACATGAGTTAACGTTGGTGTAACAACTTTTTATTCATCATTAGCTACATAGCTTTATATGGCCTTGCTCGTTACCACAAACAAAATCTGGCAAGCAACTGAAACTAACGCCCTGAAACATACAGAATAGTTTTGGTACAGAGGCAGATTGCAAACGTTAGGTAGCTAGCTTTGCTAACGTCACTTACGCCTAGATTACCTTTTTTTATGTTTTCTTTCTAAATGCTGGTACAAGTTGATGTAGGCCTAGTCCCAGCCGTCTCAGTGAGCATCTCTTTGCAGAATTTACACAAGCTGTGTGTTTTCTTTAGTAAGTTATTGTAAACTCTTTGTGGTTCAGGTAACCAAATTTAATTATAGCAGATTTGGCCAACAACAGACAGCCACAGTTTCACCCATCTTCCTCATTCACTTTTGGGGTTCGAGGAGGGGTTATGGGTAATTTCAAATGAGAAATTAGTAAAGTTATTGGTTGCATTTGAAGTGTGACGTTTTACATCCAATAACAGTAATGATATTAGTATAAATTAAACAATGCACAGGCAATTTAGTGATATTCCCACATTTGTAATAAAATCCTGAGTCCTCTTTGTCTGAGACCGAGACAAGACGAGACGACACCGAGACCTTCAAAATGTGGTCTCGACCAAAATGTGGTCTTGACCGCATTTTTACTCGGTCTCAAGAACTACAACACTGATGAGTGGTTAGCATTTGTCCATGGCCATCTACACCTAGTTGTCCCATGGAGAAGCATTTTAGAAGGCAGCTGAGGAAACTCGATGAAATGCCCTGAACCTAGCTCTTTCATCCTCATATGTCATACATCTTCTAGATGTTGCATGTCTTGCTCAACGAAGAGTGTGTGGCGTGGTAGCATGGTCGATGTCAAGTTCAGGTGTGTCCTCCAGGCGGGCTTGGCTAGCTGGCAGAGCAGGGTGGTGGGGTGGGAGGACTGTAGCAGGATGAGATCGACAGGATATGTGGGAAGGAAAGGCTTGCTGTCAGCCAGCTGGACCTCTTAATCCTATATCCTTAGGGAAAGGGTGTGTTGGTGGGGGGGGTGCGTGCACCTGTGTACATGTGTGTCTAGTAAAGGTTTTCAGTTTCAGTACACCTTGCTCTTGCACAGTGTAAGACCCAGCCACTCCTCAAATGTGTGTGTATGTACTGTGTGTCCGCAATTGTCCACACCTTTACTGTGAGCGTGAATGCTTCTGTGAGAGACACACAGCATTTAATCTCTACTGTGTTTACTGTAGTCCTCATTTTAACTGCACACTGTATATTTATGTACAGGCTCACTCCCTTGATGTTGGAGAGGCAATGGGGGTTGAAAGTAGGGGTAGGTCCCACACTGCTGTTGGGGGGATTGAAGGTACAAGTGGAACAAACACTGCCAGTGCCCCCCCAACTCTTACACTCACCCTCTCAGTATCACATACATTCTCTGAAACACAAACACACTTATTGTCAGCTAAAATAGGATAGCCGATTGCATCATCCCCATGTCATTCATTAGATGCAAAACATACTATTTAGCTACATTCAACCACATTCCATGCAAGCTTTCTCTCTCTCTCTCTCTCTCTCTCTCTCTCTCTCTCTCTCTCTCTCTCTCTCTCTCTCTCTCTCTCTCTCTCTCTCTTTTTCTCTCTCTTTTTTTGGCGTAGACTTTTGCATATATCACAGGCTGGCAGGCTAAGAGCCTGGGACTTCCCCACGCCACACTCCAAGCCTTTGATCCTTTGCTTTGGAGGTAACATCAAAAGGAGAGGCATAGAAAGGCAGCTACTACTGTGAAGTTCAATGTTCAACTTGATGGCTTGGCTGAGGGCTTTTTTTCTCTCTCCCCTCCTCCTGCTGCTCGCGTTGCATCCCTCAGCTGACAAAAACACACAGTTTATTAGCCACGTTTTTTGTCTGGTCTGTCTATAGTACACCTTTACTTTCATTGTGTCTATCCAGAGCAAAACAAGACCCTGAAAAATCTTGTACAATTCTTTAACCATTTTCATAATTACATATTCTTTTATTTATTTTTTATTTGTCTTGGGTTTAATTGAAGTTCAGTTTAGCCCATCTTCCTTAATGTGTAGATGACATGCAGCGCCCTATATTGCAGAAGGTTGCATCAATGCTAAGTCTTCTTGGGAGGACGGGTTTGGGGAGAAGAGGAGAAGAATATCACTCCATATTGTTTGCAACATGTGTGTTCCAATGGATTCGTCCGCCTTGTGTGTTTCCTGATATGAGTGAGAGAGCTGTCAGGTTGTGTTAAGGCAAGAAGGGAGCCCCCTCTGTTTTAAGCTGCTCCATTGACATGGATGAGAAGCCTCATTCCATTGTTCAGTGGAAAACAATAACCAAATTTATGATGGCCTAGCTTAGTTGGCTGGTGAATATATAGCTCAAAGGAAGTCCCTGCTACACACCCTAAAGAATGATTGAAGAATGAATACTTCCATTTCGGGAAATGTTTGTCGATATTGGGCAAGCGAATTGTGTGAACTTCCTGAAGTGGAATGAAATGACAGATTATGTCTTCCCTGTCTCACTGCGTGCCAATTAATAATAATAATAGATTTTATTTGTAATGCACTTTACATTTGAAACAAATGGTGGTGAAGTGCTGCAATTATTAAAGGCGTGTGGCCTTCTTTTTCCCTGTCACACACAGGCATCTCTCTCACTCTCTGTCTCAATCTCACACACACTTTTTACTCTTTACCCCCCCACACACACTACTAGGGGGGGAGGGGAGGTATATCATTAGCCCCTGTTTGCTGTAAGGCAGACAGGAGCCAAGCTCTACCTTATCTCCGTGTCAATTACATTGTGTGTGTGAAACATCAGTTGTAATGATCTCCATCCATCCAGCCTGTGTGTGTGTTCAACACCCGCCTTGCCCCCGAGCTGCAGTTCCCCAGCTAATAGATGCAAAATTAAGCTGATCAATAGATGGCCTCAGCCTCGTTATTGACGTATCATTGCGGCGTGGGATTTCTGTCAGACTGTATGGTAGGAAAAGATATGAGGACGAACCAAGGGAGGGCTGGCTTAGATGATGAGATGGCTTAGGCTCCATCAAGATGCATCTTGTATAAATTATGTAAACAAGTTGATTTAGCACACTTTCCTTATCTGCATATTAGTTTTCTCTATTTATGTCCCTTTGGACAGGACCAGTCACCCACAAATCTTTTTGGAATATGAGACAGGAGACTTGTTTAAATGACTATATTAAAGATTCAGCAATAATTGGCTTGTGTGCCCATGCTTGGTGTGTGCGCGTGCATGCTTGTTTGTGTGTCTGAGAGGGAAGACCATGCGATTGAGCTAACTTGTAATTACCCATGAGAGCTGGTATATTTGTGTGGCAGTGGTGTTTGTCGTGAATTGATTTGGAGGTGAGGTGTGTGTGTGTGTGTGGGCTGGATATGGGGGACACTTCTGCTGGATGGCCTATGTAGCTGCCTCCCTGACCCTCCTGGGGTCCTATTGTCATGGAAGCATCCTACATTTTAATGAGCTCCAATAACCACCTTATTACTCATGTATTTATTAAACCGTGTGTGTTTAGTGAAAAAGGGCTATTATTTTTATTTTTAAGGTAAACAGAATTATTTGTGTGTGTGTGGTTTCATTTTAAATTCCATCCATACCTGACCGCTTTTAGGGTTTAAATGTTATATGATGCCGTCTCTGAGGTGCAAGTCTTCTAGCAAGTGGCCTAAAACCATTTAGACTTTGGAGCTGAAGCTCTCGGTATAAAGCCTCTGACATGCTCAGGGAATGGACCTCATGAATATGGATGTTGCACTGCTTCCAGCTGTGTGTGTGTGTGTGGATGCCTTCATCTAAGTTGTACATAGGTGTGTGTGGTCAATGATTGTGTGTAGAGTGAAGGATTTCAAATCATTTGTGATGGATAACCGTGTGTAGGTGTAAAAAAGTTATTATTCTGGGCTTCACTGTAAGTGTATTATAAAGCACAAAGTCTCAAGAAGGGCTGAAAGGTTGTGAACATATCCTCTCTGAAGGCTTCTCCACATCAATACAATATTCTTGTACGATTCATGCAGCCAGCGAACATTGAACCAACATTCCCAACACAGGTCACTGGCCACAGCTTTGCCCCACTTGAGTTGTCTGAGCTATAGTTTTCCATTTTAACTTCCCCCTATAGACTCATGTTTCCTTACAAAAGGTACACCTATAATATACATGCTACAGACCTATGTAAGCTACTTTACTCTAACAGAAAGTACCTTGCGTAATGGACTTGGACATACCTAGGCCTGCTGTGCTTGCCCAGCTCACATAGCCTGTAAGTAGGTCATGGTCTACCAGACTCCTGACCTGGCATGTCCAGGATCTGACCTCCAGTTTCTTATCTTTGCCCTGAACTTGTTTTAGACTAGTCATCACTAGTAAGTAATAAGAATTAACATTGTACACTGCACATATAGGTGTTGTATATTAGCTATACGATATAAGATGATACGTATCAGAGAGAGAGAGTGACAGAGTGTGGTGTTAAATATGTTAGTGCTTCTGTTCATTAGTAACCCTGTTTTGGGATTAGCAGGCCTCTGCCATCTTCAGACTCACCAACCCTATTTAGAGACTGGACCAGCGATACTTTTGATGACAGTGAGAGGGAGTTCAGAATTAAAAGAAAGTTTTCTTTCTGAAGCTTTCGGATGAAAAGCCAATATGAGTTTGGAGCCATACTGGGATGTGTGAGACACATCTTTCAAATATATCGATCACATGGTGTGTCTGATGGTATGTCTGATGGCTTAGTGTGGTCAACTATTCTTTGAATAACTTTTGATTGGAGTGCTCCCAAGTTAGAAGTTGTTTTGATATTCTTTGATTCTGTTTGTTCAAATATTTTTTTAACAAACAAAAACACATTTTTAATCTGATTGTTAGATTATTTTTATTTTTAGGGGGGCAGTATATTGCTCAATTTCATGCAACCTTTCTGTGAATCAGCCACTGTTTGAATAACCCATTTGTCCACACCTACTAGGTAAACAGTGTCAGAGCGAGACCACACATCTCATGAACTCATGTTTGAGACTAGAGTTAACATCACCCGTACACAGATAAGCGACCACAATTTCAGTTACTTCATCACAGTAACAAAGGTTTCAAATGATATCTGTATACATACGGTATATATACCTACCGTATTTTTTGGAAATAAAGCTGGGGTTTATACCCCAATTTTAAATTTTTCTTGTGGTGGTCAGCCTTATTTTTTGATGCGGCTTATAGCAAGTTTTTATAACAAAACAACAGTAGAAACACTTTTTTCGTGAGTGCCAACCCGTTAAAGAGTAGCGACGCACATATGTGATCCCTCAAATGCGGGTCTCAGAGCGTAACGTCGCTTATACCATGGCCTGGGTGAATAATCGATTCCGATTGGCTGCAGGGGTGTCCATTATCCGGTGATTTCAAAGAACTATATTGACTTCTATACTCTTTGGCTGTGTTCACACTTGACTTATTTTTTCAGAAAAATGCGCTGCCTTCAGCGCCTTTTTACATGCAATCCTATGGGAAAATGAAAAAGGCAGACGCCTTTTAAAAAACTTCTAAAAAAGTGCTGCATCTGACGCCTTTTTGAGTTCAATTTTCTCAACTTTTAGAAAAGTGCTGATTGACGTCAAGTGCCTTTTTGACAGCTGACCAATCAGGACGAGGAGAGTAGGTACGAATGTACCTTCCCTAGTAACCTTCTAGTCGAGTCGAGTTACCTAGTTATGGCTCCTCAAACGCCTAAGCTAAAGCAAGTAATTGCATTTTATTGACCATAGTAGCTAGCTGTCGATAAGTAACCAACGGAAAATAACGGATAATAATGTATCGCTAGAATATGATTCCCGTTCAGGTTACAAAATTCTCGTCAGAAAGGCGCTTGACGTCACCCAGTGCTTTTCTGAAAAGGCGCTCCAAAGGCACCCAGAGGGCACTGAAGTCAGTGCTTTTTTCTAAAAAAAGAAATCAAGTGTGAACACGGCCTTTGGTGATAAACGGACACCTACTATGTAGTTGCAGCAAAACTGTCTGCTCACTGTTCTAAATGATTGTGCTGGCTATTATATGAACCTGTACAAAGTGTCTGAAATAAGTAGGCTAACCATAACAGGGACGGAGTCAAAGCCTCCATTTACAATTTTGAAAGACTTTAACAAGCTAACATGTCATTACAACAATGAGTGACATCACTATTTCTTTTAACCTATTTGCTAAATGTAACTTTTCTGAATTTTCAGTGTCACGTAACCGCTCATCTCACATCCCATTCGCTATTCACCTCGCTAGTAGGCTACTTCAGACAGCCGCTACTCTACACATGGCCGATTTATTTGATTTGTAAAAATCTTTATTTGATTTGGGGACAGACATGGCTGGATAGCTGGCTAGTCTTGTTGTTAAACATACTGTCGAATTATAATGACTGTTTGGCGAATATGTCAACTTTGATGCGGTCATCTCACATCCATTTGCTATTCAACTTGCTCCACAGGCTGCAGCTGTAGCCTAGTACTAGTATGGCCGATACTTTGTTCGTGAAAATCTTGATATTGATTTTGGGACAGTGACATGGCTGGTTAGCTAGCAAATCTTCTCGTCAAACATACTGTGAAATTATATTTACTGTTTGTCAACCGTACACAATGTTATTGCCTTTGAATCTTGCTAGCATAACATTAGCTTTCGGGCAAATAGCTCAACCAAAGGAAAGCCAGTGTTGGTTCAATGAGCTGAGCGGACTAGAAATATCAGAGTTGGCTAACGTAAAATAAAAAAACATTAGATTTCTATTCCAAAACGCCTGAAAACATAAATTAATGTTTGTAAAAAAAAAAAAAATCGTTGGCAAGTGACCATGGTATAAGCGGGATAATGCCCTTCGAGGTGTACAATATCACCTGATAATGGACTCCGCTGCACGTCGGACGGTTCACGCATCTGCATCGTCCATTATCAGGTATATGCATAGAGTTAATATAACTAGAGTAAGCTACTTTTGTCTTCCAAGATGGCGTCCCCATTCATTTCTATGAAAAGTGCTCAGTGAGCAGTGAGGCAAGCGAGAGCGCGAGACTGGACGAGGCCATCTTTCCACTTCCGTGTCTTCCGGTCCAGCTTTAAACAGTGGCTCTTTTTTTCCCTAGCTCCAAGACCTTGTGCACGCTTGCAACTAGCTATGCACGTCATACTTTGCAACAACCTGTAGCGAGCATAGATGTAGATGGTTACGAGCGTGTGAGCAAAGACATTGCAGTTGCAGAATCTATGGGCAGAATGGGGTACAAGTCCGATAAGAATCAGACACATGATGCAAACTTAACGGAAATGTATTCTGTCACTGTATTGTATTCCTTTTACTTGTTTTTTAGAAATAGACTATAGGGCTAAATATAGGGCTATTCTAGATGGAACTCATCGCATATGTTGCTTTTGTTCTTCGTGATATGAGTATGATTTCCAACGCATTGTATCGGATGAAATAAACTGTTAACATGAACAGCTCCGTCATTGTTCTCGCCAGGCAAAGAAAGCTTAATAGTTATTTTGGTAACCGAAATCTTCCATAATGCAGACTTACCATAGCTTACTGTCAACTTTATATTTATATGAAATGCCACAAAATTCACACTGCCTTCAATTTCCGACAGTGTCGAAATGTGACCTGTGTTTTATATGTTCAATCTAGAAAACCAAACGTCTATTAATGGATATAACGTGATCTAACAAGACGTGTTAATAATGTAATAAATAAAAGCTCAAGAAGTGTGTCTAAAATATACTTTATTGAACATTTGCCTTTGAAGTGTAAGTGTGTAAGTTACAGAACACAAAAATTAACATGCAATGTCCGCTCTGTTTTCTTTTTGATTATGGCATAAAATGTGCAGTCTTGAAGAAGAAAATGCAAATGCAAATAGGATGATTGATTACTAATTTCATTTATGAGTCAAATCATGCAGCCACATTCTTAAAATGAAAATGCATTTCTGGAAATGCATTTTCATTTTCAAATTTGAGTCCAATAATGCAGCCACATTCTTAAAATGAAAATGCATTTCTGGAAATGCATTTTCATTTTCAAATTTTACATTTCAAATTGTCGCGCTGAATTTGCAGGGAATCGTTGAATTTGCGTGAGTTGGTATATGTTTTCCTTTTTTAAGTGGTCAGAGAAGGAAAAAAACATACCTAAATAGTTTTCAAGTGTCACAATTATAAGATGGTAAATTGGATGTCTGTGGGGGGCTATTTCCTTCACTGACTGTCTGTGTACATTGTTGGGTTGAGTTTAGCCGTGAAAAAACAAGTTAGAAGAGGTCTTTGGAAAAGGGAGGAGGGAGAGAGAGAGAGGTGGTGTGGAGCAAGGTTTTGGAGTGGGTTGGCGCCCCGTGCTGTCAGGGCCGGTGGAACCCCCTAGCGGTTCTGGCTTTGGAGTAAATACAGGCCCAGCGGACCCCTGCCCGCCCCGGGGCACTCAAACCCCAGGCCTTCCCACATTCCACTTTTATTTTCCTGGTTGCAAAACGCCTCCGGCTATCAGAGCTGGTGGGGCTCTTTTTTATTTACTCATAAAATGTGTATTAGAAATACTAAAGCAGTCATGAAGGACGTCGACTCACTTTTGCCCAGTTTTTGGTCTGACTTCTCAACTCTTTCTCTTGGTCATTTGCTTTCACCCTCTCCTGCACCCTTTTCACCTCCACTGTCTTGATTCTAGACGTAAGCTATTTCAGTATGTACACACAGTTGTGTAGACACACACGTGTGCACATACACTTAGAAGTGCATAGAAGTGTATATATAGGTATATCCCAGTGGGATTTCAAAGGGTCTGGACTGCATTATATATTCCCCCCCTCACAATTATAGAAAATTGCCTTTGCCCCAACAATTGGGTGTGTCTACATGAGCATAAGTCTGTTTATGTTGTCCCGTGCACCTGTGGTGAGAACAAAGACACCCACCAATCAGGGGGAAAAAGCATGGCATTTTCTGGAACCATCTGAAATATGCAACCCCCCCTTAGCCGTGTATAATTGCTTGCCTCCTTCTTGTGAATAAAAATTGTAAGTGAGGTTATCCTGCTAAGTTTTGGAACCAAAACCTTCCTTTGACTGGGTTTTTTCCACTCATCTTGTTCATGGCAGACCTCAATAAAGCCCTTTATTACTGTGGATGTATTGGGTATAATCTGCAAGCTGTCAATTCCATCTCCCCAGAGATAGTGAACATGCTGATGGCTGGGTCAGTTGTCTGTCTGTTTGTCTGTCTGTGTCTGTCTGTCATTCTGTGTGTGTTGTGTTTGACGGTGAGTCTGTGTGAATGCACATGTGTTCTTCACTGTACATATGTGTGTGTGCATGTGTTTAACCCAATGCTCATGTGTGTGGGTGGCTGTGTTATGCCTAACTTATGAGGCATCCCCCCATAGCCACAGATGGGCTGGGGATCTGCTGGGATCTCAAGAGCAAAACCCATGCTCCATATGCCTACCTCCTCTATGCCCCCCCCATATCCCCCCATGCACACGCACACACTTTGTCTTTCTGGCACGCATACAAACTGTAATCCGTTTCCGTGTTTTTCTATCTGCACATCTACATCTTTTCTAGTTGTAGGCCGTTATCGGCGTTAACGTGCTGCGTTAACGTGAGACTCTTATGGGGCGATAAAAAAAATATTGTCGTTAATCTATTCTCAAAGTTGGGTTGGGAGCTGGGTCTATACTACGCAAGCTATGATAACTTCACCTTGATATTTTAGCACAGATGTATACCTAGCCGAATTGCACTGTAGGGGGCGAGAACGAGTCTTCGAACCTGTGTGTATGCCTTGTGTATGAAATTACCACATCAAACATGATGTGCAAACATGGATGCAGCTATGAAGCCACCGGGTTTGCTTCAGGGAAAAATTATTTTTAAGAAGCTTCCCAATGGAAACCTCAACAACACTAAGGTTGTTTGCACCCGCGATGCGGAATTAGTTTACTGTACGAGTTCTTCCAGTCTCAAATACCACCTACACGTAAAGCATCCATTAGCTAATGCGGAAGATGCTGGGCCAAGCACTGATGCAGGGGAAGAGTCGTTGTCACTACTATGTTTGAGTGCAACCGAGTTAAACCCGTCAGCACAGCTCTATCAGCAAAGCTAACAAAACGTCCTCGCTCACCTGGCTTGAGAAACACGTTCTCAAAGACTTACATTTAGTCATTATTTGGGAAGCACACATATTCTGAAAGCTTTCTCCGGAATTCAAATGAGCCCTTTTAATCTAGATTAATCTAGATTAATTCCAAGATTACAGTGATATTAATCTAGATTTAAAAAATTGATCTATGTCCACCTCTAATCTTTTCTCAATCTTCAACCCAACCTCTCTTGCTCATCTTTCTCTCTCGCCCCCCCCCCCCCCCCCTGTCTCTCTCTATCTCCTTCCCCGCCCCCTTGCTTACTCCCTTGTACATTGTTTACGTGGTTGGAATGCCAATGGTGCCCCATGCACGCCCCTGCAAAGGGGATTCACTTCATCCTTATCATCCCGCCGGGCCCTCCGGGGATGGGCCTGGTGTCATGAGCCACTTTGGCACATTAGGAGCCCTGTTTGTCTGATTGGGGGAGCAGCCTCTGCTCTTAATCCAAAACTAAACGAACAAGCTGCTCACACACCCATCCCTTGTGTTACAATGTGATAGAAACATCCGATGGGCTTTCAAATCAGGACAGGTTGCCATTGAGCCAACAGCAAATACGGCTCTATATCTCAATTTTAATAATTGTACTTTTGAATCACATTTTATTGTATTTTTTTATTACATATTACAGTTTTTCTGTTGTTTGGTGTAAGTAGTGTGTATTTTCACATTTATAATTGATAAGGTGTGAGAGGGAAGCTGGTTTGTTTAGGGTTGTGTGGACGGTATAAAATATCAGGGCCTGGCCGGAAGTATTTCATGTGAACTCGCCTCACCGTTGTCTGCCGAATGGTTAATAATAGAGGAGGGGGTTGTTGTGTAGACGTGTGAAGATGATGAGCGAGCGCACACAATGCCCTTCTCCCCGTCTCCTGCTGTGACCTCCCTCTGTCTAACCGATGGCACTGGCCTAGGCCTTGTCTTGTTTGCATTGTGATGACAGTTACTATGTGTCTGGGTCACGTTCAACAGCTCGCAACATGCCAAGCCGCGGTCTGGTGGCAGTCTCTCCAATATGGGCGAGCAGGCCAGCCTGAAGTGTCATGAAGAAGGGGGGGGGACTAAAAATAATAAGATGCAGTGAAATGAGTAGGCTTGGGGACTTTTCTGTAGAACTATAGTGGAGCCTCAGCCCTTCTTGTGACTCTGCCCTCCCACCCCCTCTCATTTATGTGTCTCCCTTCTGCTTGTCACTATGGGAAATTTCCAGGCAAAGGAGAGGGGAGAGGGTAAGGGTAGAGTGAGTTAACTCTGTGAGAGCCTTCAGAGGACTCCCTTGTCTTTCACTTCATCAGAGACAATTGAGTCATTCAGCTCCCATTGTGGGGCTAGCCTGGGCTGGGAGGGGGCATGGGGCAAGTATTTTTGGAGGGGAATGGTTACCCCCCCTTCCCCGGCAATACACAACGTACGGTACCCTATGTGCCTCTTGGTGGGCTGCAGGAGGAGGAAAAGGGAGGGAGGGTCGAGGGGAAGGGGTCAGGATGGGTGAGTTATCCTGGAACTCCAGAGCAATTTGTCACATCAGAATGGCTCTTCAGTTACCAGGGGAGGGAGTGGGAAGGGAGGGGCTTCCTCCACCACATTTACATTTAGACATTTAGTCATTTATCAGACGCTCTTATCCAGAGCGACTTACAGTTAGTACAGGGACATTCTCCCCGATGCAAGTAGGGTGAAGTGCCTTGCCCAAGGACACGTAATTTGGCATGGCCGGGAATTTAACCAACAAACCTTCTGAATAATAATGTAATAGCCCAACTCCCTAACTGCTCAGCCATCTGACCTCCACATCATAGCAGGAGAACTTTTTAGCCTGAGAGTGGGGAGGAGGAGCTGTGCTGCAGAGAGAGGTCAAGGGTCACGGCCTACTCAAGCCCAGGCGGCATGTCCGTCAGCAGGGGCTTGTAGAAGGTGGTTGGGTAGAAGGTACAGGGGCAGAGAGGGAGAGAGGAGCAAAGGAAGGGTTGGAAAGTTTGGCACTCGCCAAGACTCCCTTTTCCTTGGCATGCTTGTAAAAGCTGCAGGAGGGATTAGTGTGTGAGAACATTGCAATTGCAGGCTGAAGTGGAGATGACTGTCAGGACAGTTCCTGTAACCTGCTCTTTCCATCTCACTGTCTCTGTATCGTCACTCCTCTCTCTATTCCACACTTTCCTCTTCTGTCTCTTTCTTTCTTCCTCTTTCTGTTTCTCTCTCTGTCGCTGCTCCAGCGCCACACTCGGGTGTATCTTTTCACCCCTCACCTCCAACTCAATGGATGAGGTTTAAGGGAGGTCCCCTTTCTCTTGGCCTTCCTGCAGTTGTTTATATATTTGCAAGTTGTGTGCATTTGGGGTTTGTGCGCTCCCTTTGGACAATCATTCTGTTGTCTAGCCCTTCTGGCGACATGATGACATTCCCATGACTGAAGTCCGACTTTTAGATCCTCTTCTACCACCAGCATTGTCCAGAAGTCCCCCTGGCAGGCCCACCAGTGGAAGCTGTCTGGAATTACCTCACAGATGATGGTTCTGCAGCCACTCCCCCCCCCCCCCCTTATTCCTTCATTAATTTCAGTAATTAATGCTCAATGATGGGGGTCTTAAAAAACAATAGCTTAACGACTCGTCTTTTCCACTCATGGACACACAAACAGCAAACAGACCTAGTTGCAGAAAATCCCTCCTGGGGGTCAAAAATGAGTGGTGGTGGGAGCCAGGCAAGTTGAGTTTAACTATGCTGAGGCAGAGCAAGGACAGGGAGTCAATAACTCCCTCAAGCTCCAACCACAACCAGGCACCCTGTGGTGAACTTTTCACTAATTACCATTGATTTAGACACAGTCTCAGAAAGGGGTCATGACACACATAAACACAGATGCACGCACAGACATGCACTTTCACTCCCTCTTACTGACTTTGCAATACACTCACACACTGATGTACACAACAACACTCTTGTTTATCCAACATTCCTGGATGTTGTGCTTTTCCTCACACATTCATATTTAATACCAGTATTTTACATTGTTTCATTGTGCCTTAGGTAGGAGCCTTCACCCTTAGGAAAAACCACCTTAAGTGAATACAATATTGGAAATTGGGAGTGCCAGTTTTAACCAGTTTCAGAGATTTGTGATGAAATGGCCATGTTCTTTTTCTGTTTTGGTCATGCTGTGGGGGTTGGATAGAATCCCTGCAACTGGATAACCTGATAATTTCTGAGACCAGAATCCGGTGTGGTATAGGAGGTTGCTTTTGAGTTAAATTCGAATTAATTTTTCTATCTCTGGCTGTCATGGTACTGAGGGCTACATGTGTGGTCCCCAAGTTAGACAACAAACACAAAACTCCTGAAATCAAACCAGGCCTACTCTGCTTTCTCTAATACCTTCTCTTTCAAAAAGTTAGATTTTTGTCTTGAGTTCTTGCTTTAATTATTATATTCAGTTTTACTTATTCTATTTGCATTGGACAATTTAGCAGTGTTCATTTTACTCCCCTTTAATATTTTTAACAGCTGGTATTCTCATACTTAACTGGCATGCATGCAAATTCCGGGAACTCCCACGACTATCACACAGATTGTTTGAATGCCTATTTGAATTTACTTTCCGGTGGTAAGCGTTTTCCAAAGGTCAATGATGTTCCACAGTGTGACCACATACCGGGTTCTATTTTTCACAAGGGGACAATAAGGGTCCCTCTGACCTCCTCAACCCCCACCAAAACTTAACCAATGCTAAGGCCTCACTTAATGTGAGGTGCAAAGAACTTCTCTGGCTTGCAGACTAGGTGGCCGTGACATTGATAAGCGTGGCTTACAGAGCATAGCAGGGTCAACCTTACTGGATCATGGGGTTAGAATGGAGTGGGAGCATTAGGGATAGCCTAAGGACACATGCATTTACTCATAGAGGCCCTGATGTGCTGTATTTAGAAGTTGATTAAATAAGACGAAGCAAAGGATAGGCCCTATCTACTTGTGGAGTTAACATAAACTGTAGGTCCAGTATATCTATTTATTTCATATGATCCATTTAGTTTTCATAATATTATAGGGGAAATAACTTTGCTTCTTACTCTAGAATCAGTGAAGATTAAGAAATAATCTTGCAGTGTTGTATGGACTTTGGCATCCACCATATTTCAGTTCAGGTTATGATTACGAGACTATGATACTTAATTTTATTATCCCTTGCTTTTCCTTCTCATCATTGTATGGAAGGATAATTTATACAATCGATTATCTTCCAGAATAAGTCAGCATGTGTGTTATCGTCATATTTTGAAACGGCTCCGCCTAGTTTATGACACAGGCGAACAAATACATGTGTATTCACTGTATCTGTTTCTCTCCAGCTGTGTGTGTACATGTGTGTTAGTCCTGATAAAGGTCAAATCAATCATTCACTGGTACAAGTAACTCAGTTGGTTGACTCATAGCATGCAGAAACACCAGGGTTCACTACTTTATGGGTTCCAGGCAAAGCCAATAAAAGTCATACTCATCTCAAATAATCCCATGTATAACATAAGGAAATCAATGCAAAGTCATTTTCTTTTTTTTTTCTTCAATGTAAATTCCACCAATTGCCTTATTTGGAACTGATCCGGTTCTTCAGTTTCCCACACGATTAAAGATCAGAACCAGTTCCAAATCAGAACCAGACCAGTTGTGTGGAAAACATGACTTTGCATGGACCACAGGTTTACTATATAAACTCCTCTTCAATGTAAACTTCCTCAGACACTTGGAGTAACATAAAATATACATATGTATATTTTAGGACTGTCATATGCCTCAAGAATCCTTGTTTGCGTTGCTGTTGAGTTTTGGTTTTTGCTTTCTGCACCATGTGGTCATTAAGAGTCCTGTTTTGCTTTGATGTGTTTTTATATTATTTTGCTTTCTACATTGTTAACATGTTTTTTCTTTCTTTCTCCATTCTGTTTCTTTCTGTAATTCAGTACCTACAGATGAAATGGCCCCTGCTAGATGTTCAACCAGGAGGTCTGCAAAGTAGACAGACACTTAAAGATGCCAGGTCCCCTTCACCGGCACACATCGTTGTAAGTAACCCCCCGATTAGTACTTTTTACATTTCTCAAGCTTTTCTTCCTCTAAGAGGGAAAGAAAACCCTTCCTCTTTGTGTATAACTCTTTGGGAGTTACATACCCCCTTTTCCAACCAAAACCTGTTGTTGAATGGATGTCAGTGAGTAACTTTAAGTAGTTTTAGATGTTTGTCTTTCCTGCAATGATGGTGTCAAACCAAATTACTTGATTTTCAAGGATGTAAGTCCTGAATTAACAACACTATCTACTTTGAGGAAAGAAAGCTCACTGTAGAAGGGCTGAGTAGGCAGGAGCAGTGGAGTTGCCAAAATTGCAGGTGTCTTGTTGCTCTTTGGATGGCCATGCCACCACTGGATTAGTTTATAGCGACTATGGGCCCTACCCAGCGTTTTCTCATTACTTTCTGTAGTTGCAGATACAATTACATGAATGCATAGCTCATGATGACCCACACCCTCTGTGCTGGACTGAGTACATTTCGAGGGCAGCGTGGGTGCAGAAATGCCAGTGCAAACTTCAAAGTGCAAAGGCGAGACACCTTACTAGGCAATGATGAGGGCATGGAAGTGGCAGAATAGCCCAAATTTTATTTTTCCATGTTACCACCACCTTTTTAGAATATAGCTTATGATCTTTCACAGGTTTCACGGCTTTTTGGTGGGAAAGTGCAGCAAGTTGTATTTATCAGGTTAACAATGCAGCAGCAGTATGTGTAGAGGTTTGTGTAAACATACTGATCCGAAACAGCTTACCAACTTATTTTTATTGATGATTTATTTATGATTTACTTAATGTAAATCATTGTAAAAGAGAGTTCCCTCCACATGTTGCAGCTGCAAATTAATATTTGCAATAAAGGAAAGCAGACAAAATGACTGTCCATAACCCTGTCTAATGTCCATGGCACTACTGTAGTCTTAAGGTCAATTATTTACACTGTATAGGTGAAGACCAAAAAAATGTGGTATTTCCAGGATTTTTCCTGGGTCAAAATGGGTCTTCGGTGCAAAAAAAATAAAAAAAAAAAAATATATATATATATATATATATATAGGCCTATGTATATATATACCTTTTTTTCTCCCCCAACCCAACATATTTTTGTCCTATTTCCGCAAAGCAATAAAGTTAGGCTACTTACAGACACCTTACACTCAAAATATGTTCTAAATGGTATAAATGCTGCCAATTAATAATTGACGTAACAACTTACTGTAAATGGTCAGTAGCCTAGCCTATCGATAAAGGTTGGCCACTCTGAAGCATGTACACTGCCTGCTTCATTTGATCTTGATAGGCTAAGCATTCTGCAGCAAACAAAAAAAAGAAACCCACTTTTTATTAATTAAAACTACTTCAGCATAATAATGCACCTTGAATACAAACCTGAGCAAGGGCAGAAATCGCTACCGAATCAACAGACATGTGCAATTTAGCTAGCAGGGGAAGAATACATACAACGAAAATCACCAGTTAACTTGATTTAAACATGCAAGGACTATAGACTTATACAATAACAGGCTCACATAAACTGACAACATAAGTTATAGGCTATGACTTACAGTTCTCAAAGACGCACACACGCAATCTCAATTGCGTTGTCAACCGCGTGTCCTTGCAATTCTCCGACATGCACTCTAACAATCACTGCTGATACGACGGCCAAAAATGTTGTACAGCCTGATATCTGATACCGTGGCGGCAGAAATTTTGCCAAGGAGGAAACACTGCACTATATATTATCATTCCAGGTTAAGAATACCAATGGAGGCTGCGTTTGAAATCATAAATCAAACTTTTGTCAGCATTTTGAGTGGAAATTCTATTTGCATTTCTACAGGTGTATTTGTGCACGTCAGGCTGGCCCTCGCAGCGGAATGACAGTTCAGTGGCCACTCGGTCCATTCGCGCACCTCACAGTTGCGTATTGTTCAGACAAGAAGACACGCTTATCAACTCGATTACTATTGATCAAAACAGAACGAGGGTTCGGCTGTAGCCTGCTTGAAACATGCTGTTGAGAGCATATTCTCTGACATGCATTGCACACGTTTTTTTTCTTTTCATTGCAGACTTTTTTTTGCCTTTGGCGCTCGGGATTTGTCATTGGCGCTCAGGAAAACGGCTTTGGCGCGCGCCAAAATTTTCTCTATGCAGGAAAAACCCTGATTTCATAGGCCAGACAGTTTTTTTTTATGAGACCCAATAAATACAATTCCCTATGGTTTTCAGTTGAACTGCTAAAAAAGGCTGGCAGACCCTTTGGTCTTTTGCCCATTTTAGCTAAGCAGAGCTAAAAATAGGCAACAGGCCTGTTTATTGGAAACAGAAACCCTATCAAAAGTTATGTTCAAGACAAAGAGATGGCGATGACAGTGACAAAACAACCCATATCCAGCCCTCTTTATACTTCCCCTATTATGCCTGCATTTATATTTATACTAAGAAGTTAATGGGGCCTTTCTTGCTGTTATTGTAAGAAAAAGTAATACAAATGAACTAAAAGCCACCTCCCATAAAACAACAAAGCTGATAATACTTTTATTCTGTCAATACTCAAAATACCTGGAACCTCATGTCTTATGGTTGCTACTGTACCATCAAATGTCTTGTACAATTGCTGTGTACTTTTTGTATGTAAATTAATTATTTCATTTGAATTGATCAGTACTGTTCATGATTGTTTGATTAAGGACCATAGGGTATCAAAGAATCAGACAAGTTGATCAGTAGGTCATAAGACTGAGGGCCCTATTTTAACGATCTGAAACGCAAGTATCAAATGCGAGTAACTTTGTGGGCGGGACTGTTAGCGCTGTTGCTATTATACCGGCGGGATAAATGACTCTTGCGCCCGATGCAAATCTAAAATGATGGGTTAGTCTGAATTAGCTACATTACTCATAGGTGTGGTTTGGGCGTAACGTGCCATAAACCAATCAGTGCGTCATCTCACATTCCCTTTAATAGCCGGCGCACTTGTTCCATGGCGGATTGCTATTATAATGGCGGATTTGCCAGGCACACGCCAGGAGCGGTTCAAAGCCAAGGACACCGACGTTCTCGTCAAGGCTGTAAAAGATAGAGAAGTGACATTGTATGGGGATAGGAGAAGAAACCCAACCAAATTAGCTTTGGTTAAACAGGCGTGGAAGGAAATTGCCACAAATGTTACAAATCAAGTTCACATACATAGAGATTTCTCATGAAAATCTTTGTAATCATTGACATGAAAGAAATGTAACACAGCCATACAATAAATCAAAACAATGTAACACAGCTTCGCAGGAAGAAGACCTGGCCTCGCCAGCAGTGCCCACGGGCCAAGCATGCGTCCTTAAAACAGCATCTGAATAATACGTCACTGACTTTAGACTACATTTTTCCTGGTCTGTGGCAGAATTGTTTTATGAACCTGCAAAATAGCACCAGGAAACGTTTGCGCTGGAACACGCCTCCTCTTTTTGCTAAACCGCCCCCGGGAGCGCAATTTCATTCCCTAATTTACCGATGTGCGTCTGTGGAGGGAAAAGTCCTATGGGAACTACCTGTAAACTAATGGAGTTTGGATGATTAAAGGAACATAAGTGGTAACTCCACCACCTCGACCCCCTTTGTTGTATTTCACCATCTCAGCTCATCAAAGCCTTGATTTCATTTGGATTTTTTGATAACACAGATGATCAAAATGTTTCACTTTATGGGACCCTTATCAATAAAATTGTCAAAAAACGGTATTAGTATTTTTTCTCACTTCCAAATGGGGAATATGACCTAGGCACCTTGACCTCTGAAGGCTAAGAAAGAGCTGTCTGCACCATATTGATAAGACCTCACTGAAAGGATTGAGAGATAAGGAGAGTGATCCAAAGTTTAAGTGACCCTCCAGTAAACTAAACCAACAGAAAGTCAGGGACAGAGATGTATATAGAAAAAAAGGCACTGCAATGGAGAGAGACAAAAAGACTAAAGGATGTTGAAACAAAAGCAATAACTACACACAGTATGATATCAGGCAAGTCACAAGAATGGGAGACATGCTAGTAGAGACCATTGTTAACCATCTAATAGGTTGGTTAACAATGAGGTGTTCTGTTGTTGGAGAACAATTGGGGTCACCCATGAAGGGAAAAAGGAAGTTACCTCACGAAGGCTCGTCTTTATCTGGGGTGTGTGCCCTTCTTTGCCACGCCCTCAACATGTTGAAACCTTTGATGTGTCAGACTGCCCCAATGGCGGGCCCTAACCACTGCAGTTGAACTTGTATGCCATTGGCTGAAAGTTATTATTTATTTATATACCTATTGATGTGTTTTTTGAGAGAAAGCCAGGGAGAGACAATTTAATCTCATGCCTCATGTTTCTGTAGGCCTAATAAATAAATGTCGATAAACTAGAGCTTTCGAAGTAAAACACAAATTCTAAGTCCATTCTCCAAAGTGACTGAAAAATGTAAGTCAGATGCCAAAAATGTTGTCCACTATCTGTAGACTCTGCTTTCCATTTTACTGATACAGTTAGTTGAATGCATATGAACAGGATGTAGTTTAACATTGGATGTTTTTTACTACATTTGTGGAAAACGTTAGATTGGTTATGGTATGTGTTTGTTTCTTCTGGGTCCTGGTTGTGGTTTTTAGGAATGTCCCAGTGAAAGATTGAACAGAAGAACGCTTAAAACAGTACTAGGACACATTCTACAGAAGTAGCAGCATAACCCAAAATCACTTTGAAGTTTGTTATTGATAGACTTTATTACGAAAGTGATAAGGAAAATCTAGTCTAGAAGGATGCAATAATACTTGTATTTGAATATTTATAGTCCTTAACCGTTCAGAATTCTAACATTTTAACGGTGTTTCTTAAATTGACATGCTATGAACTGGGACAGAAACACAGACACACACATTTAAACATGCAGGCACATGAGCATGCACACACACATACGCACACACGCACAAGAATCTTTTCCTCAGTCTTGTTTGGGCTGGACAATGTGTCCATTGTTTCCTGGGTTTTCTCTGGCAGCAGGGGATGGTTAGAGTGTTAACTATTTCCTAACCAGGCCTTGTGTGTGTGTGTGTCAGAAAGGCAATGAGGCAAGTATGCGAAACTGGAAAAGAGAGGGAAAGGTATGGTCTTTTGTGCCTACTCCAAGTGCATGTTAATTAATTAGCTTTGGGGAAGTGAAGGAATCTGACTGTTTTGTGAGGTAAGACCTCCCACCTGAGGCTTTACAACTGACAAACACTTCACTTTCATTCAGTCCTCATGGATTCTCTATGGAAATTATATTCGATAGAAGGCCTCAAGGTTATCCACAAATGGACATCCCTTTCTATTTATGATTTTAGAAAAAACCAAACAGTTCTGTATTGTCTGTGACTTGTCCGGAAACAACCCACAATGACTTTTCAGTCGCCTTAGGTGGGCGAGCTGGGTTAACGTGTCACTTCCAGAAAAAACAGAGCAGGGGTCTTGTCCACTCCTCTATCTATGTTGGCTCTGAAAAGTGTCTTGTTGTCGACTCTGCACCTGGGCTGCCTGGACAATGGGTCTGAGGGGCTGGGAAGCCTGGTGTGAAGCCCTGGCCACCTCCACAGTTAATGAGCGCTCCCAGGGTCAATGACAGGGGGCACTGTCTTCTATGTTTGAGGAGGGAAGCTGCTTTCTCTATCTTCGCTGCTTTCTCTTTCTCCATTTACTCTACTATCTATCTATGTATCTGTCTATCCCTCCATTCCCTGTCCTTCCCCCCACTTTTGCCAGACAGGTGATGTCAGTAGTTGAGTTGAATGCTGTCTGTTCTTGTGGCTGTGCCCAATGTGTTGGTATTGGATAGTTAGGAGAAGACACTCATAGACATGGCCTCACCCTTAGACAGAGAGCTTTGTTCCCACCTACTGATGGCTCTGCCAGTCATCCGCTCTTGTTCACTGTCTCCGACCAGACACAAGTGCAGTGTCACGCTGACATAATTTCATGCTTGGTGGCAAAAACCTTGGATGAGATCAGTCATTGCAACAGAGTCAGAACCGGACTTTGGTTCAAATTACACTTGCTTGTAGACTGCTATTGTCTCTTCAGCACTGTCTGCTTGTTTTCATTTACATCCCATTTATTGTGACAGGGAAAAACACAGTTGTTTGGGTTTTGTTGGTCTTTTTGTTTTTTTTGAGGACTTAGGGACCTTGCTGCAACCAGCATTTTGCCATTGGAGGAAATCTGAATAGAAACTTTCATATCTGTGTGAATAGTTATGAGATCATTGTTCTTTTTACCTGTAAGAAGTATCCAGCCATTGCATAACCTCTGTTAACTTGGACCACTATATGTTATGTGCAACAGGGTTACAGACACGCAGACTTGAGGCAGCGTGTGTGTGTGTGGATGCGTGCGCTCACACAAGTGCTGATCACAGTATTTACTGTCGGCCCACTGATAGCAATTATCTTGTTGGCCACAGGGTCAAGCACAAATATGACCTATTGACCTGGATAGCTAGGAACATGTACAGTAGCCTAGTGTGTCAGGGCAGAGTATGCTGAACACTTCTGCCAAAGAAAGTTTTGGTGAATCAGTGAGGGTTGTGTGAGTGTGTCTGAATGACTGTGATTTGATGTGTGTTTGATTGTTTCATACAATCTCTTTCTTCATTTATCTTCCTTTACCTCAGTTTTTTCTTCTTCTTTGCATGCCTTTTATTTCCGATTACTGGAGTCATGTAAGAGCTGATTTGGCTGTTATGCGCTCATACGCAGATTAAAATCCTCCATGTTCAACCTCACCACCACACCATCCCTCCGGCCTTCTTTAGAGTCCATGTATGCTTGAGCCGCCAGCAAGGCTAGGTAGTACAAGGCTAACAAATAGCCAGATAGTGTAACAGCCGTGTAAACACAGCAGAGCCACAAACACTCATTCTCTGTGTAACATGTAGAATCCAGCCATGCACAAATCCAGGAGGAAAAACGCCAAGCCAGCGGAAAAGGAAATGGAAGGTTAAATAAATGAATAGGAAAAGTATGGACAGGAGTGAAATAATACTTTGCAAGGATCACATTTTCTTTTTGAATTCAGACCATAGCAGGCTAGGCTAAAGGTGTGTGTGATGTATGTGTGTGAGAGCTGATATAATTGTGTGACTCGGGAACATCCATCTTTGCCTTTCAGGGGCCCTTCTGCTTGGAATTCCCCGGACAGTCAGATCTGAGCCTTCACCAATTTCAGTTGGTGAGAGACCTTTGACTTCCAAGTATCTTGTAGCTGGTTGATGCCAACAATTAACAACTTACAATGATGATTTTTTATGATTAAAGTAATGCTTAACTTTGATCTTGATGATAATCATGCTATGCTGTGCTTTGTTGTGCTGATTGCGTGCTGCTGCTGTGTTTCTGACTTGCTTTGTTATTCTGGAAATGGCATTGCAAATGTTTTGTTCTATGATGGCTAAATCTACTCACATTAACAGAGGACAGTATAAGCGCAGGTCCAGTGTTCTTAGCTAAACAGTAGACAAAAATGTATATTTCCTTTGGGAAGTTTATGAATAACCATGAAGTGCGCTTGGTAAGCACCTGACCATTGTTGCCCTTACGTGGAGCTGGCTGTAGTTCACTATCATAACTTCAACTATGGTGCAGATGGTTTTGGATAGTTTTACTTCAAGGTAGGGCTAGGCAGTGGTCAAAAACTGAATTGACACTGAGCACTTACTGTATAACTGCACCAAAGTATGTTAGAGCTGTTCTGTTTAAAGACAGTTTAGAATTATACCTATCTGGAGACTTCTGCTGTGTGTGTATGTACCAATGCTTTCACAATCCCTCTTTTCAGATTTCTTTGTCATATGGTCACACTATTAGTGACTTATTTTTGCCATGCCTTCTCGTTATTCTGCTATTTTGTGTTCTTATTTGAATCTTCTTCCGGAATAGATATTTTTGTTCTCTGTCTATCTACATCTCATAGCAGCTGTCTTGAAGAGGATTCTCTTTATAATCAGCATCTGTGCTTGAATGCAAGCCAGTGTGAAGTTGGTGTGCTATTTTGTGTATATGTGTGTCTGTGCGTGTCTGTGCGCGTGTACATGCCCTGGCATCATGCATGTTTATCCATGTACGTAACAAACTGGTGTCTTTGTTGAAGATGAAGGTCGGGGAGTTTAGACAAAGCCATTTAGTTTCACATGATTTTCCTCAGGTCCTTCAACAGAAATATTGAAAAATATTCTATCTGATATATACCTTAATTTCCCTTTTTATTCCATCTTTTAGTAGGGTGGGACCACTAATGCCTTAATGCGCTGTTGTTCTCTCTCTTCACAACAAACAGTGGCAGGGATGGTGGGAGTGAATGGAGTAGAATATATTGTGTTATCCTTGATCCGCAGAAGTGACTTTTGCTGGGGAGATCAATGGGCAAGTGGTATTGCTTAGCTCATCGCCAAAAGCTTTACAGTAGGCTCGCAACCGAGTAGAAGAGGGTGCAATTGAAAATCAGAGAATACATTTATTTGCCTTCTTTTGTGGGGTCCCATCAATTAAAGGGAATGTTCGAATGTCCCCCCCCAAAAATACATAATTTTCCTCTTACCCGTAGTGCTATTTATTCATCTTGATTGTTTGGGTGTGAGTTGCTGAGTGTGGGAGATGTCTGTAATGTAAATGTCTGTTGTAGAGATGTCTGTCTTCCCTCCCTTTTTCCACGAAACTACACCCACCAACCAACATGTAGAAAACAAGTGTGCATCTACTCATGGACAAGAGGCTTGTAAGATGTAAAAATGTGCTTGTGTACTCTGGTTAAAAAACGGTTAAGCAACATAGGTTTTAATGTGTCCCTCATAGTCAGACATTGCTAACGAGATAACCATCCAGCTCAGTGGAGGACACCATTCATGTTTACATGCACTGTCACAAGCACCAGCCTCTCGTCCATGAGTAGATGCACGGTTCCAACTCACAACAAGGTCTAACAATTATCTTGAGTAACCGGCCCATGATTTCTGGACATTCCGAGACATGGCTGTTGAGTTTTTAAAATGTATTTTTGGGGAACTTTGAGGACCACAAGACTTATCCAATCTAGTTCCATTATCTTCAAGAGAAGGCAGACATCTACGGCCAATATCTCCAAAACTTTACAACTCGCACCAAAACAATATAGATGGATAAATAGTACTACAGGATAAACAACTTTTTAAAATGTTGGGTATGAACCATCCCTTAAGTTTAAATTTCATGGCTGATCTATTGTTTTTAGGTTCTTCCACTCTTATCAAAGCCATAGCTGTTATGAAGAAAGAGAATCTTGCATGGAAACATCTTGTAATTATAGCTTAATTTGGAGAAAGACTGCCCTTCTTGCATTTTTTCTTTTTTCTATTCCTCTTATGAAGGTGTTTGTGCCAGAACTTGTTTGACTAGATAGCTCTGTTGGGTGTGTCTGTGCATGTGCACCTTAAACATGTGTTTGTCTGCCTAAGGATTCCTGCATACTTTTGATGTATGTGTTTCTGTCTAAGGTGTGTGTGAGTTTGTGTGCCTGTAGTCTGAGGTAGGTCATATAGGGTTGTCTTGTATAGTGGGTTTTATAGATAAACCACCAAATCTACCAATTTCACTAAAGCTTACGAGTGTATGTGTTTGAGATATGAACTAAGCTTCAAAGACTGTCACCAGAGTTCAAACCTAACCTTAATTTATAACTCAAATGAATATATGTGACAGGTGCTGGTATTTTGGGTGTCACATTGTAGGTCACACTTCCCGCAGACAAGTAATCAGTGGAAACAGTAACTGGTGAACCACAACCATATGAACAACGGCGCTGCAACTGCGCTAGCTATCTTATGTAGCAAACAACTTGTTGGCTAAGAAAAGCATACAAAACGCATGGCTGTTGATTCTCTGCATGTTCAGCTCATAACAGCTACAGCTGAAAAACATGACACACAAAAACATGAACATGTTTGGCTACATATAACTAGATCAACTCACAGGCCCTAAACAGGACAGATGGATCGATTTTGAACTTACTTGTACTTACTTTAAGTACAAAACATAACGTTTCATGGCAGATGATGGTTTTGTACATTTGTTTATTTCCATTATGCATGTACTCCAAGATAAATTAGTCTATTAGATTTCCATTATCAATTGTCTTACCATCTGCGATACGTATATCACGTACGTATAATTAGTTGAGTGAAAATGGCATCCGCCATAGTAACAACCTTAGAGTAAAAAAACATAATGCCACAGATCTTTCTTTATGGGTGGTGGCTTGGACAATACTAAGTGACAAGAGCCAACAAAACCAAAGATGCTAATCCAACTCAACCTGCATCACGCTCCCAAAACTCGCATAGAAAACTGCCTTAACAAAGTTACTTTGCTGTTTGATTATTCAATTATCCTAAAATTGTTGTATATTATTGTGAGTGACTTCTTCAACACATGCTGTAATATAACTATAAGATTGTGATATAATATTTAAAAAAACACCAGCATGTGTCACATGAATTAAAATGATTGCTGTTGGATGAGACTGGACAGTCCATGCTTAAATATAGATATAGCAATGTTAAAACTCTTGTCTTCTACTTTATCCAGTAAAATGTTATCTCCTTGGCCGGCTCTGATTGGATTCCGAGGCTAGGCCCTGTAAACGATGAAGAGTGTGTTCTGTACACTTGAGGCCGCTTCAAACTTGTTTTGACAGAGCTCCAGGTGTCTCATTGTTGGACCTGCTATGGTTCAACAGATTTATCAATTAGCACTGGGGCTGGGGGCATTTTTGGGTGAGAAGTGGGGAATATGGGAGACGTAGGAGGAAGAATTTAAATGGGGAGGCGGGAGGTTCAACGGTAGGGGTAGTGTTTCTCCAAAGGAGGAGAAAAATTCAAAATTACAAGAAGGCAAGAGTAAAAGGACAGTGACAAAGACATTTGAATGGAATTGGCTTTATCATTGCAATGTGTCCTTTCGCTTGAGTGTAACTGTGGAGAGCGTTTCCACACACAGTCTTCCACTGGGTGAATCCTATTGGATCATACACATTGTTATTACTCTCCCAATATTTGTTTGTGTCTCACACAAGGCCTGCTCCATTTCCAAGAAGCTTGCATATTAACTTAAAAAAATGGTGTTTAGTGATTTCAATAAAATCCCTTGGGTCGTCTGGAAAGTTTATGGTAGTATGTCAGTATCACTGCCAGTATGACATTAATGAAGAAAAAACATAACTTATAGAAAAGGGTGCATGTTGGCTGTAAATACAGTATAAAGAATATTTATTTTTCAGTTTAACTGGAGACTTATTATAGTTTGGAGTCATGTTGCAGCAACAGTACACCAGTCAAGCTCCATGACACATGTATTATCTATAATGCATAGAACACTTTATTGACTTAAGCCTGTTTGTCTTGAAGTGGGGAGAGAATGACAAAGGATTTGTAGGAACATTTATTCAACAATTTCTACAATCCGCATGTGAAATTATACAGATTGTTATATCTTACCAGGGATGTAAATGATTAATTGAAGTTCCAATTAATTGTCAATAATAATTTGATTGACAGTAATTCATTTGATCAACCTAGGCCATTTCAATTTAGTATCACTAGCCGTATGGCCAGAAGGGTGGTTTCTGCCCAGTTAAGTTATTTTTAATGACAGTGTGTGGGCAAAAATGGGCTTTGGTGGGATAAACATACACACGTGGACAAAATTGTTGGTAGCCCTCGGTCAATGAAAGAAAACTCACAATGGTCACAGAAAAAAACTTTTATATGATAAAAGTAATAATAAAAAAAAATTCTATGAATGTTAACCAATGAAAGTCAGACATTGCTTTTCAACCATGCTTCAACGGAATAAAAAAAATTTACTCATGGAACAGGCCTAGACAAAAATGATGGTACCCCTAGAAAAGACTGAAAATAATGTGACCCCTTGTGACCAAAGGGACTTGTTAATTCAAGGTATGTCCACTAATTAGCATCACAGGTGTCTACAATCTTGTAATCAGTCAGTGGGCCTATATATAGGGCTCCAGGTAGTCACTGTGTTGTCTGTGACATGGTCTGCACCACACTCAACACGGACCAGAGGAAGCGAAGGAAAGAGTTGTCTCAGGAGATTAGAAAGAAAATTATAGACAAGCATGATAAAGGTAAAGGCTATAAGACCATCTTCAAGCTAGATGTTCCGGTGACTACAGTTGCACATATTATTCACAAATTTTAGATCCATGGGACTGTAGCCAACCTCTCTGGACGTGGCCGCAGGAGGAAAATTGATGAAAAATCTAAGAGACGGATCCAAATGGTAACAAAAGAGCCCAGAAACACTTCTAAAGAGATCTAAGGTGAATTTCATGGTCAAGGAACATCAGTGTCAGATCGCACCATCCGTCGTTGTTTGAGCCAAAGTGGACTACATGGGAGACGACCAAGGAGGACACCATTGTTGAAAACAAATCATTGAAAATCTAGACTGGAATATGTCAAACTACATGTTGACAAGCCACAAAGCTTCTGGGTGAATGTCCTATGGATAGATGAGACAAAAATTGAAATTTTTGCCAAGGCACATCAGTTTATGTTCACAGAAGGAAAAATGAAGCATATCAAGAAATGAACACTGTCCCTACTGTGAAACATGGAGGAGGCTCTGTTATGTTCTGGGGCTGCTTTGCTGCATCTAGCACAGGGTGTCTTGAATCTGTGCAGGGTACAATGAAATCTGAAGACTATCAAGGGATTCTAGAGAGAAATGTGCTGGCCAGTATCAGAAGGCTTCGTCTCAGTCGCAGGTCATGGGTCTTGCAGCAGGACAATGACCCAAAACACACTGCTAAAAACACCCAAGTATGGCTAAGAGGAAAACATTGGACTATTTTAAAGTGGCCTTCTATGAGACCTGACCTCAATCCTATTGAGCATCTTTGGAAGGAGCTGAAACATGCCGTCTGGAAAAGACACCCTTCAAACCGGAAACAACTGGAGCAGTTTGCTCATGAGGAGTGGGCCAAAATAACTGCTGAGAGGTGCAGAAGTCTCATTGACAGTTACAGAAATTGTCTGTCTCAAAAGGTAGTGCAACAAAATATTAAGTTTGGGGTACTATAATTTGTCTAGGCTGTTCCATGAGTTTTTTTTTTTTTAATAATTCCGTTGAAGCATGGTTGAAAAGCAATGTCTGACTTTCATTGACCGAGGGGTACCAACCATTTTTTCCACGTGGGTAGCATAGCAGACTCCACAGGTGATTGTGTGGTGCACTGTCAATAAAATATGGCAATTCTGATCATTAGAGGAAGCTATGTAATTGTTGTAAATAAAACTACATTAAAAAACTAGAGCCTTAAAATCAAAAGATGAAACGAGCAACTAGAAGTATGGTTTGAGATTACTTTAAAAAAAGTTAATGTTCTTTGCAAATACTGTGACTGTGTTAAAATATAACACCACAACTACGCCAATGATTCATCACCTGACAAACATACATCCTACCGCCATGTCTAGTGGTATGTCTTTTCAACTGATCATTACATTGATGTTAGCAGGAAAATACTGTGATGAACATCAGGCAGAGAGGATAACATGAGATTTGCCTGTTAATAGAGAAAGATATGATGCAAATAAATATAGTTGATTGTGAAGGTTTTTGGGGCTTCAGGAATTTGGTGGAGCTGGGATACAGCAATCCATTTGCACAGTCACTGGGTGCAGAGAGTTTCTGTCAGAGGCAACAACAAAAACCTTAAATAAGAAAAATCTATTGATTGATCTTTAACAATGGCAATGTTCAAAGCACATTTGCAACCCTATGCTACATCACTGTCAGACAGGCAATACACCATCTCACACAAATCCACTGCTGAAACTGGTACCCCCTTGTGTTCAAGCAATTATGCCGTGGCTTGTGTCTTTCTTGGGTGTTGTAGTCACAGTCTGGGGATTCAGGCTTGCTCCCCTGTGTGAAGACCCATATCTAGCTCAGTGTATTCCTACAACCCCTTTCTACAAAAACTCTTACCCTGAAAATAAAAATGTATTGTTACAGCTGACTACGCATTGAGAGTTAAAGTTAAACACCTTCAGTGACTGACTGAGTGACTGTGTGTATGGAATGCTGACTATTTCCTGGGAGCACTAAAGCTGCCCTGAATTGGGTTTCGTTTTAAGGCAAGAAAGCGACCGTTGGGAGGATTAGGGAACATTCGGTATCTGCTTTCTCAATAGTTTTGTATTGTCCTCTCTCTCCTTTTTTGTGCATTGTTTTCAGATGTTTGTCAGCCCAACCTATGCAAGACTAACCTCCAATATATTTCATGTTGTTCTTCTCAGCAGTTCCAGTGAAGACATCTCTGAAATGTATTTGCTTTTGAGTTTATGTATTTATTTTCTTTCCTCTCAAGCCAGTGTAATTAGTGCAGCCTCAGTGCTAGGCGACTCTTTTGTCTCTACAATTCCTAAATAAAGAAGGAATTATGGCATGCATACATTTTTTTTCTTTTAGATGGTGTCATATGTTTTATTTAGGGCATCTCCACCAGACAGGTGACGCTGCTCACATGCTGCACACATGCGTCTTGTTTATCTTAACAGCCTCACAAGAATCATATTGCCTATGAAAATGCCTTTTGGGTGATCATGAGTACTAATATAAAGGCAGGGCTGTACATTCCATCTGAATTGGTATGGCAGATAAGTTGTACAATACAGCCAATAAAAAAGCACCATTCAGACATCCAACTCTGGCCTGGGAGGTCATTAAAATCAACAAGGAAGAATTGTCTTCAGGGGAAAAAACGTAAAACATCCACATAACTATGTAGAAAAGCTTCTATATCTGTCAAAAGATACTTAGATTCCATACATTATTAACATTATCTAAATGCATTATTTGTGTTTTTGTTCATTCATTCGTCTTGTTAACATAATAAACAGCGTGGAGAAAGCATGGCCATTGTGGGCATTGTGACAGTTGTGTGCAAGATTTGAATAAAGAGCACAGCTCAGTGATTTCAGCGAGACGGGTGCTGTTTTGTGGCCGCACGACAAGTTCTCCTTCCAGAGCCTCATTAAGGGACAGTGACGCGATGATGTAGAAACTGTTATAGTTTTACCGACCTACCTTTTTCTTTGAAAACTGTCACCCTCTCATCTGCAACATGCTCTGTTCCTCTATAACAAGACGTCACACACACTTATTATTTTTGTGGCTGAAACCAATAAAATATGGCTTGTCCACAGGATTTTGGGAAGCTTTGTTGGAAAACCCACCTATTGTTTTTTTTTCTCCCCCTTTTCTCCTGTCTCTCTTCTTTGGCTCAAACATCATGGTGAATGGATATTTTAAATGGAACTTTTGGAACTGTCTCCATCTTGTGTTGACATGGCAGACAAGTGACTGCCTGGTGTAGTAATGGCAAGTTGATTGGTGTGTGGCGAGGCACGGATAAATCAACTGGGAGCCTCAATGGCTCAGTTGATTCTCACTAGTATTTATAGACATACCTGAATTTACCTCTTTTTCTAGAACTTTTTACCTGTTTCTAGCGAGAAATGTTGGCATGTTGGACAAAATACCTAATCGTTCTGTCATTTGACTTGACTTGGTAAAATAGACTTTATATCCCAAGCCATGCAGATATTTTTGTCTCAATTAACGTCATTTGACACCATTAATCAAAAGTTTTATCAAAGAGTTTTATCAAAAGAGACCCCTTTTGTTATGTTTACCTTCACAGCCACTAAAATATTAGCTAATGTCAGTTTGGATGCTCCATGCTCTATCTTATTGAGACAACATGATTCAGTTTGTCTGCAAAAGCACAGGGATGACCCTTCCCACACATCAGTCCATGTAGACTGTATATTTGTATTTGCTATAGACAAGACAGTGAGGATCTAAGTATAAGGGCTGGTGAGCAGGATCATATTGAAGTAATTGTAATACTTAGTGTTTTTTGTGTCTCTGTGTGAGATGGTGTCTCTTTCTGTGTTTCATTCCCTGTTTCCCTCTCTCTCTCTCTCTCTCTCTCTCTCTCTCTCTCTCTCTCTCTCTCTCTCTCTCTCTCTCTCTCTCTCTCTCTCTCTCTCTCTCTCTCTCTCTCTCTCTCTCTCTCTCTCTCTCTGTCTCTGTCTCTCTTTGTCTTTGTCTCTGTCTCTGTCTCTCTTTGTCTCTCTCTCTGTCTCTCTGTCTCTCTGTCTCTCTGTCTCTCTGTCTCTGTCTCTCTTTCTCTCTCTCTCTCTCTCTCTCTCTCTCTCTCTCTCTCTCTCTCTCTCTCTCTCTCTCTCTCTCTCTCTCTCTCTCTCTCTCTCTCTGGGCTGATGGGCAATGCTGTGTAATTTATCTGGAAGGCTGCTACTGAGCCCTTTATGAGAAGAAAGGACAGAAGCTGGGTCCTAGGTCACTTAGTGTTGTCCGGTAAATAAAACTCCACATTGGTATAAATCAGCAGTGAGAGAAGAATATGGAGAATGTATAAGTAGATAAATAAGTAGAATCTTTTTCACCATAGTCTCTTATGGAGTCCCTCCATTAGCCATGATGTGTTCTTCTTAACTCCATCAAGTAAGCGGACGTGGCACACAAACTCACTGGCGTATGCACGTACTGCAGTGTGGGCCTGCCTCTCTTGCAGTTTTAATTGTTATATCTCCTCACCCTTGATATGAGCAAAAAGGGAGGCCTCTGCAGAGCCTGGGACTTCAAAGGCTACCTCCCCCAGTCTTACAAGTTGCCCGTCTCTTTGGAGGAGTAGGCTCTAGAGAGCAGAAGGGGGGTTGGAGAGGTGGGTTGTAGAGGCGGCGCCAAGTCCTGGCTGGAATGAGTTTGATGGGCTAATTGTAGCCCCCAGTGGACACAGCTGCACATCACAGAGAGGACTGGGTAAGAGTGTGGAGCACTGGATGAGAAGCCATGGCAGTTCACAACATGGGAATGAATGGAGACTGTAAACGAAATAAGATATTTCTGTCTCCTGTTCTGTCTCCCCTTTCTCTCCTGTCCTCCATGTTTTATCTTCTGGAATAATTTCAGACTTACCATTGCAAACATTTACATTTATTCATTTAGCAGACGCTTTTATCCAAAGCGACTTCCAAGAGAGAGCTTTACAAAGTGCATAGGTCACTGATAATAACAACAAGATAGCCCCAAAGCAATGCGGGTAGCCAAAACAAGAAGTACACATTGTGAACAACCAAAAAAAACAAACACAATTTTTTTCCCCCATGTTACCTTTTCTTTTTTTCAGTTCCCTTCTCTTGTTCATTGAATAATCTTGCTCTTTTGTATGTTTTTTTTTTTCTGTGTATCTGCTGTTTTATATCTGGCAACAAGTAATGCATTCATTTTGTCTGCCATCCCCTATCCATGTGGATAAACAGTTTCTTCAGGCACAGTGGCACATGTAGTTGATTGCCCTATCAGCAGGCCTTCATACTGCAGCAGGTTAGTCACTGCATTTAATGAGCCCACTGACCGCATGCAGTCAGAGTCAGAACCAAACACAAACTAGAACAAAGGAATTTGTGTGACACAGATGCACACACAAACACGCGTTAGTCTGACGACTATTAGTACCACTACTACCAACTAGCGCTACTGTAGCGGTGATCAAAAAAGATTCTTCGCAGCTTTGAACCGTTCTCTTTTTTCACCCATCTGCATCAAAAAGAAATCAATAGCTGAAACTTTGAGAGAGCATGTATCATTTTTTCTTCTCTTTCTCTTACCCGCACCCCCCACCCCCACTCCCTCATTTCTGGTGGTTTGTACATTACACCACTAGAGTAAAGCACAGTTAAAAGGAGAATGGCGCTGGAGATGACACCATCAAGGAAGTTTCTCGTGTATAGAAGGGCCCCGACTGGGTGGAAGAAAATCAATGGGATGGAACACACTTCCACACGCGGAAACGGCACACTGGGAGGGAGAAGGAAGAGGTTAGGGAGAGGGAGGAGGGGGTGTTTTTGGACACACAAAAAAATGCATTTGTTTTAGCAAAAGATGGAAAAGAGAAGAAAGAAAATAAATATAACACTTTAGATCTTATGGAAAAAAGACTGCTTTGATGAGGTTGAGTTGAGCGGTTAAGGTTTGTTTTATCCAGCTGTGCCAAAGCGCATGTAGCTGTATTCCAGGTCTCTTTTAGTGTGGGTGCAGAAAGACTACTCAAGGCATGTTCTAGGGTATTCAGTGGACACACCACCCTGCATGAGGCAGAAAAATGGATCACATCATTTTCTGTACGTTTTTTTACTCTCTAGATATTAATTTGAGCCGTCCACACAACTCAGAATGTAAGAAACATTTCTCAAGTCAATAACCACTATTAACGGGTTAAACACAAAGTTTTGTAGTGGAACAACTACTACTGTAATTGCCTGATTCGAATTGGCTGTTGAACAATACAAAACGTCAATTACTGTTGTGAAATTCCAGAAACACAAACCAGTTTTGATCCCACATTGTATTTGTAGTAGTCACTGACACCAACATTTAAAAAAATCCTTGCTATAAGGCAGTGATATCTAAAAGGGGTTTCTTACAAAACCATGATTGCATCAAACAACAGCATAGCGTAAAATGTCATACATTTTCAAAGAAGGTAGCAGTATGTGCTAGGCTTAAGGCTATGGCAGGCCTATGGCAGAAACTGTTGAGGGAATTGGGAGAGGAAAAAAAAAATGTCTAGATCCAGAAGCTTGTAGATCAGGTAAGTTTGTCTAGTTGGTATCTTGGCATAACTGCATCATCCAACCCCCAAACAACCAAGGGGATATGGCCTGCTGAAGGGACCGAGAAGGAAATGGCAATTCTCACTTTTCAGTTTTTATTGTTAGGTTTCCTGTTTTGAAAGCCATTAAGGAGCTAATTTCCTCACAGCAAGAGAGGAGATAAAAAGCCCTGGCCTTTTGAAACGTGTCCAAGCGCAAACGTAAAAAAGATGGAACGATAGCTATCTGTAAACATCCCCGCCGAGGGGTCTGAGGAAAAGAGAATTGTGAGCAATGGCATATTCACACGCTGCACAGTTTTGATACGATGATGACTGATGAAAGACTTGCCGGTGTTTTGTTCCATCACAGCTGTATTGCTCTATTCAAACCCACACAAGGATCCCAGGGCAAGGTCACATGACTGCCCCCCCTTCCAAAATGCTTTGTTACATCTGCATTCAAACAGTCTTGGTTCCAGTTTGAACCAGTTAGCATTATTTCAAAACTGATGCATTTGTCTTTGCTCCTTCAATTTACCCATAAATCCTGTTTTGAAATGTATTTTATTTCTAACATTTATTTTTGCAGGGATAGCGCAATATTAAAAAGTAATTTTACCTTTAGAGTTAGCTAGCAGCTCATTTACATCTGTTGTCCCTTATACAGGTACATTACATGAAACAGTTATAAATAAAGTCCATGAATGTAAGATAGACAAATTCAGTATGTTAACTACAATAAATACTAGGCAATCATTGGTGCTAAGTGCTGACAAAGTTACAGAGTATATATATAGATATGATAGCAATGTAATAAGTAACAGGATCCCAGGTAATATACTGCATCATTTTATAATCTAATATGACCAGATATAATCTCTTGACATACTGGAACTGAGATTTGTGAAAAAGGGCCTAACCTTCTCACACTTGCTGCTACTTTCACAGTGACAAAGACTATTCCTTCCATCTATCTCTGAAGATTGACTGATGTCACCATGTACTGTACAGTTGACCTCTGTGACCTGCTGACCCCACCCTGCTCTCTGTGGAGCTTTGACAAGCAGCTAAAAAAACTTTCAAGCTTTTTACTTCAACCTTTTTATGAAGTTAACATTTATGGTAAAGACTGTTTAGTCTGGACATCTGTCAAATGTAATGTGTTATGGTTGGCTGGTGTCTGCTCCAATGTGCTTGTCTCCTGAGACAAATACCCCGCCTCCCACCCCCTCACACCCTCAGAAGCATGCAGTAGTTTGTTGCTGTGGTGCATTGTCCACGTGCTTCTTCCTCACTGCCCCAAAGGCTGGCCAGCCTTCTTCCTCTTAATAAAATTGACAGGCTGTAATTGGCAGTAATTGCACCCTTCGGGCATCGTCAAATGGGGGTGTTGCTAAACAAACTACAGGGACTGCAGGCTGGCTAGCTGTCTATGAGAGTTGAAAGTGGGTGTGTAAGATTGGCAATGTGAACTTGTCATTTGTCGGCCTGCATATGCATGATGCTGCGACATCCAGGGTATGCAAGTGTTATGTGTATGTGTGTTTGTGCCATTCCAAAATGTAAGTCATGATACCACCAGGCTTCTGAATAGACATTGATATGAACACTGATACACTTCTCACTAGTCACTTTACACACTGTCACTTTCAGCTTCTGGTTGCACTCAGCAATATTGCACTATTGTACTTCACTTGTCTTAGGTAAGCATAGGTTTATAAGGTTAGTATAGGTTATTATGTGTATTATGTGTATATAGAGGTTCAGTATATTGTATTGAATATTGTATATTATTTGTATATTACGTTTTCTATATTTGAGCTTATAATAGATCTAATCTATGTTCTGTGTACTTAAGTTATGTTATATGTGTTGTCTAGTCCTTAGAATTTCAGTACCCAGTCTGACCCTATGTTGTTCTGTGCATCTGGCAATACAGGACTTGAACTTGATTATTTTCTTCTTTTCTACACAAATATGAGCAATATGTACAATGTATGCACACTGAAAGTCTAACAGTCTGTGGCAACACCGTCCTTCCGCACAGTGAGCCAACAAAACAAGAGTCCACAAGCCTGAAAATCTCATGCATTCAGCAAAGCCTTATTACCTGGCTTTGAACATCTGTGTTCTCCGCTGGTAAATCGAGTTTGACAGTAAAGGTGTCTATTTACCTTTTTATCCCTGTAATATGGATGAAAAATAGAGACAATCCGGTGCATTAGATCATGTGTCACGGTGGGTGGAGGAAAGCCAAATCATGATGGGATGCTGATGTGGCAATGGCTATTTTAGACAACTTCATCCTTATGGCACCTCCTTCTGGTTAACGTGCAGGAGTGACGTACCAGCAGGCTTCTTCTCAGGGACATGTTTGGTTGATACTCTTCGCAGGGCCCTCCCTGGGGTCACTGAGCACTATCGATTGAGAGCTCCAGACACAATTCAATTATTGAAATGGCATGGCCAAGCATGTGTGTGTGGCACCAGTGACCTCAAAACCTGGTGGCGAGAAAGATGAATGGAGATAATCACATTGAGCGTAGCACCAGTCTTGCTTTTACGTCAGTGTGGGACTTGCTTTTGTGGGCATTTGTTCCTCTTCACCTCCTTTTCAGTTGTTTATTCCGTCATTTCACATTCCCATTATACTGGCCCAGTGGGTTTCGCATATTCTTTTTCCAGTGTTAGATGTTTGTGGGAAGCAGCGCATTATGTGGCTATCTGTGTCCATGATTATAGTTATTTTTTTAAATGATCTCCAGTACAGTTGTCTATGTTTGTGTTTGTGAGAGAGAGAGAGAGAGAGAGAGAGAGAGAGAGAGAGAGAGAGAGAGAGAGAGAGAGAGAGAGAGAGAGAGAGAGAGAGAGAGAGAGAGAGAGAGAGAGAGAGAGAGAGAGAGAGAGAGAGAGAGAGAGAGAGAGAGAGAGAGAGAGACAGAGAGAGACACAGAGACACAGAGACACAGAGACACAGAGACACAGAGACACAGAGACACAGAGAGACAGAGAGAGATTGCAATAATGGAGTGTACAAGACAGCCCACGGCGAGCGAAAGGGCCTCATTCTCTGACCTTCTGCTGCTCTGGGCTGACTCGCAGACTCTCATTCGACTGCTCATTCCCTTTTAGGAAAAGAACCAGAGCACATAATTAAAATATATGGCCCAACTGGGGCCCAAATATATAAACTTTTGAAAAATATAGAGTACCACCAGACCAACCTCCCTCAATCAGGGCCTGTGGTGAGTGATGGACTGCAGCAAACAAAAAACGTGTGTCCAACATCTCAGCAGTTTGAGCAGCATGCTATAAAAGGATGCAAAAAAACACTGTAGTCTCTCTGTGAGTCGGGGTCATTGTGGGCTAAGCACAGTGTGTACTACGTGCGTATTGTCTCACATATGTTACTGCTGTGTACACTGTTTGTGAGTCTAGGATGCTGCCCCGCTCACTGACCCACAACTGCCTTTCTTCACATGCACCTTTCAGTACCGTAATATATGACCACACTTTTAAAGGCAATAGTGTGTGTCAAAGAGGACACATTTTGCTGCTCCTCAACAATGGGACAAACACACACACTCACACCTCACTCGTTTCAGGATTTTTTGTCACCCTCTAATGATGACTATCCATCAATGAGAGGGGGCTGTGCTTGGGAAATGAAGATGGATTGAATTAGTGTTAAAATGAGATGGTTGCTGCGTTTTGTAGACCCCTTAATTACAGTGTCAGGGCAGTTGAAACCCTTCAGTAGCCCCTGAGAAGGGCAGAATAAAACATTTGCTCCAGTGATAATATTATTAAGGTATTTTGGCAGATTCACTTCATGTAGTTCCTAATAGCAAGTAACTGGTACTGATTGTTTAGGAGAGGTGGGCTTGTGTGTGTGGGAGAGAGAGAATGAGCAAATGGAGGATGAGTGGGGGAGTAAGTGATATATCTGATGAAGGGGAAACCATCTTCAAGATCATTCTGCACCCAGTGTGGACTAGGACGTTCATGGCTGTCAAGAATTATTGGAGGGCGAAACAACCAGCATAAACCAGTAAACAAACTTATTGAGTGAGTCAAACAAACAGATTGAGTTCAACAAAGCATCAATTTTTTGCCTTGTCTCTGTGGGAAATGGAAATTGGTCTGAAGTGTTTGTAATTAAATAAATCTTAGAAACACCAGGAAATAGCTTAATTTCATATTGAGACACATGACTCTGGGATCTTAGCAAACCAATTAACCCTGGCGCAGCTCATTAAAAAGCTACTTTCATGGCCAGGAGCAGCGACTTATCTGCCAACACGGGACATGAAAGCACACATTTGTAAATCCCAAACTCCTAAAGTAATTGGAAAGGTAGATACGCAGAATAGTAATCAAGTGACACAGCGAAACTTTAATGGACCTAAAGAAGGAGTAATTATAAAAGGATACAGACGTAGCCATTGATGGGCCCAGTTTTTACAGTAGCAACAATTAAAATCTATTGCTTGTTCAAACCCAGGAATATAACCTACACTTTTTCCTTAACCCTTAACATTGATGCAACTAAAGGTATCCTTGGTGCAAATGAAGGGAAAGACAGTACAACAGTACAATCCCCAGATGCTTTTTTAAACTCTTGAAACTGTTGTTTACATAGCAGTTCAATACATGTACAAGGTAAATAAGGTTGAACCGCATACAAAACGATTAACTGTTGGCTTTTAAAATGTTTTTAAGTGATTGAATGAAATACTATATAGTGTTTCTTTTATTGCAATTCCATTTCATTCATCCAAACAGGAAGAAAAGTTTATTATTTGTGTGTTTGATAAACAAATGCTGAAGCTTACTGGATATTGTAAAAATGATATATATAGACTATAATAATGGAGAGCACAGAAAATATGAATATTGCTGTAACATTCAGGTTAAGAAAGATACAGATACACTTAATTTGCCAGTTAAGTGACATCCATTGACCTAGCTGTAGCCGGGCCGTAGTTGTCCAGGGTTTCTGTATTTTTGACCTCATTGAAAGTCCATTAGTGTCAGGCCATGAGAACATTAGTCAGTCAGCATTTAACTTGGAGGAAGCGTAGTATGCCCAGACCTGAAGTGATATTACAAATCACTTACTGCTAGTTTTTTGTTAAAATAATCTAATAGGTTAATGGTACTAAGAGGTACCATTCAGCTTTGTTCATACATAGTTATTTGTGTTGCTGTGTGTTTGCTGGCTCAAACAATGAATCCAAGTCTCCTTTTCTCCTCTCGCTTGCTCTCTCTCTTTCTCTCTCTGCCACACACACACACACACAAACAATCTCTGTCATCTGCATCAAAATTATTACAAGGAGATAAACACCACCATTTTATAATTTTCCTGGTGTTCTAATCGGAAACAGGCCTGTGAAATTGCACGAGGCAGATGATCAAATCCCTTTTTAATGGGAATGATCAGTGTTGTATGTTCAGTATTCATCTCGCTGAGGTATTACAAATCCCACCTCTTATTTAGCCAGCTTGTTTGTTCTGCGCCATATTTCTTTCTATGGTTAAACCAAGCCAGAAATTGACCTAAATTTGTCACCATGCATTTATTTGCCACAACAGCTTAACTGATTGTTAAATCTAGGATTTACCATTTAGAAAGTTTATTTGAGGTTCAATGATACTGTAAGTTTTGATTGAACAGGGTAAGCATATTGGTTACTGTTATTTTTCTTTATGCCACCCGTTTTCCCTTGGCAAGAAGGTATACAGCATCCGAAATCTGATTAGCCTCCATTATAAAGGGTGATATTTTCATCCCGCTGATTCTCGGCACTGTGTCAGAGCACTCCGCCGCTTCAGTACCGGGAAAAGCCTGCTCTTCTGACAGATAGTAGATATCCCCACCGTCGCTTGTTTAGACATCCCTGTCTTTTGTGACACGGAAGAAAAGACAGGCTAGAAAATATAAAGCAACCAAATAATGTCAAAAGATCAGAAATCAATGGCTGAAGGAACGTGATCCCCCCCCCTCCCCTCTTGCATTATGAGTGTCTTTCCGTTGCCACTAAAGTTGCTTTTGTTCACCCTCTTAGAGATGTAACTCAAGCATGAGGAAGCTGTCTGACAATGTTTGGATATCAGCAGAAATAGCCTTTAACTTAAAGGTTACTATCCAAGGTTTATTGGGTTTCATGTTCATCACATTTAGGGGAAGGAAAGTTGGACACAGAATGGTTTATTAATGGACTGTTTCATATTTCTGTCAATTTTGTGATGTAATGCATGATTCAAAAGTAGGAAATGATCCATTGAGAGACTGTATTTAACATAGTAATAACATTTTTCAGTTACTTAGGAAATTAGGTGTATTATCCAGTGATTTTAGAAATAATGTGGAATTTGATTCTACCATTTCTTAGTACCAAGGACAATTACTTTTTCATTAATATCCAATGGTAAAAGCTAAAACTATTGGAACACAACACAAATCAGAATCAATACACCTTACATTACATTATTATTTTTTAGTTGTTTGTAATTTTTGGTATTTGGTTTAAATGTTGTAGGACATGTCATCATTTCACTTTAGGTCAGTTGGCAGTTATTTTATCTCTCTTTTCCCATCCTGACAAAATGTGGCAATTCTGGAAACATTTATTATACAGGTTGGGTTTGGGTAAGAGCACATGGTTTCAACTTCTGTAGCAGTTGTGATCTCTTATAATGAAAAAGAGGAAACATGGCACCACTATGCTTTGTGTTGTCAACTGAGGCCAAGAGATAGACACAGAAGAAAATAAAATAAAAAATTCTGGACATTTCTCGAAGATAAATTTAATTTATTTGCTTTTTGGAGGTCTTCTTTGAAAATCCAATTGTAATGAGCACATTCAGAAACCAGAGAATAGATTTACCCTCAGCTTCAAATAAGTCGGTGTTATCAGACTCTGTCATTCACTACTTCCCATTTTCGAGCTGCTAATTGATGTTTTTGATGTTGGCGAGAAAATTGAAGAAAATGTCATGTGTGAACCAGCGCGGAAGTTAATAAGATTGACTTCGTTGCTGGAATTCACAATGAGCGAAGGAGTGGCGTGTAATGGGGACCGCTGCGAATTCGCCCAGCCATCTTCGGGGGGATGAAATCGACACCCTGCATGGTATAGACCTAATGCGGTCGATATGGAGAATTTCGGATGGGTCGCCCTTAATCTTAATCTGTATTTTCTTGGCTGTTGTTTTTTTTTTTTTTTTTTTTACTTTTCTCTATAGATCTGCTGATTCGTACGCACAAGCAGCTGTTTATCCAGAGGGCTCCTGCCCTGGACCAGGCCCAACATTTCTGTGGAATAGTCTCCCAGGGTTACCTCCTCCCTCACTTTCAACAATTCTCATTCTTACTGCTGGTTTGAGTCTTAAAAGCCACAGAGCTAGAAAAAAAAGGTTAGATTAAGATATCTCTTAAGATTCACAAATATCAGTGTGGGTCATTGCATATGCTTGGGCAATGTGTAAAAGAGCTCAAACTCAAATCCCTTTGAATAAAAGGATAGAAGCACCACCATGGTAACTCCATCTTGAGCCATTTATCGAGCGTTGACTGAAAGCCGAGCGGTGGCCATTGTTCGCCATTTTATTTTTTAGTGCGTATTTTGCTTTTTTCCTTGCTTCTTGTGTTTTATAAATCCAAACTGTTGCGTAAATAAATAAATGATCTCAAAGTTTTTTTATCTAACTTTCTTTAAATATAAGTATTTATTTGCAGATTGCCATTACGGTGAGGTGTAATAGGGTTTTGAGTTTTTAATTAGGATGTGGATTAGTCGAGTTTGGTTCAGTGCATCTGATTATTTTCACCCAACCTTTAGGGTAGAGCTAAACCCTAATACGGCCAATACCCCCAAGCGTCCTCTTTTTGAAGACACTGAACAAAAAAAGTGGCCACCGCTAGCGTTCGGCCCTCCGAGGATCGTGGGTAAGGGACATTTATCTTGGAATAGCCAATTAATTCCGCTGGCAATGATCGGTTAGAGCTTCTTCCCCCCTATTCCTCTAAACACCCACCCTCAGCCCTCTACTCGCCATTTGAAATGCTAACACAATGAAATATTTTCTATTGGCCTGTGTCCCTCGGCTAAGCCACTGCCGCGGGCCGAGAATTTAATCGACTGATGAGACCAGAGGCAGGCCCGATAAAAGGTTACCTGTACGTGACATGCACTCCAAGTAGCTAGTACTACCTTCAACTTGAAAGTTCTGTAACTTTTATTTGACTTTTTATTGTTGGCAAGGACACTTGTGTATGGTCACTGAGGCTATAAATTGAGCAAGACTTCAGTCTAGTTTTTGTTAAAAATAAAATAAAAAATTGTATCACTGAAAACAAAACGCAACACATTTTGAATGAAGGAATTTCTTTTGTTTGAATTTTATTGTTTAACGGTCAGTGTTTTTTAGACCTCTTATAAATAAATTTTTCTGCTAAATCGTAAGAGGAATAAATCTAAATCTAACACAAATCGTTTCAAACGACAGCTGGATTTTATTAATTTATAAAATGCAGTTTACCAAAAGCTTTTATTAACTACAGCTTGAAGATACGGGTTTACGTAATGAAAGTGAGATAAACGAATACATTCTATGTTACGCTGTAACATGTATTTTATTTTCATCACCTACAATAATTGCTGAACAACAAATATTCTTTATGATTTGGTTAGTATTTTAGCTAAATTATTTTTGCATTAATTGATGTGAGTTTTGTGTGGCTATGCTCAGTGGGAATGGAACAGAACATGTACACCTGCCACAGTGTAAGACTTCAGAGGATAAATAAGGTTGACTGCACAAGGGGAGGAACTGAGGCCCTTCTCAAATTGTTAGTAAAAGATATATGAGCAGAGAATAGGTATAGATGCTACTGTATCCCCCAAACCCATCTTTCAAATACACACACATACACACGCACACTCTCTCTCTCTCTCTCTCTCTCTCTCTCTCTCTCTCTCTCTCTCTCTCTCTCTCTCTCTCTCTTTGCTGTCTACGAGGACTGAGGCAGGTGACTCCCCATGGCTGCGGCTTCATGACAACATGCCATTAGAAATAGCAGGCCTGTTGATCAATCCTGCCGACATGACAGCTTGCCGCGAGGCCTGGCTCTTTGAGTGCCGGTGCTGCAGCAGCTCCCACTCCTGTTTCTCCCCACTAATTGGTGAAAGTTCTCTTATATATGCTCATGGCGCAGGGCTCTTTTTCCCTCCACCACCACCTCTTCTCCATATCCCTCTTTTTGTTTTTTGCTGCCCCCCCCCCCCCCAACACACACACAAAATCACAATTTTCGTTTTTCACCTAATTATTGTCACAATGGATGTGATGATTTTTACTTAGATATTGCAAGTGAGTTAAAAAAGTCTGTGCCGGAGGCCTGGTTCGTTCTGCGGGAATACTAAAGCTTTAGATTTGACATTGACTCTTGGTAATGCCCTCCAACAAGAGATTGGAAGCCTCAAATAGCATTATTGTCAGGTTATAATTCAACAGCAACATCAAATCATTTGTGTGCATTAACAGAAAATATAGTGCGTGGAATTAGGGGTGTAGGTTTGTTTTAAAATGTGAGGAGGGACAAAAAATATATAAAACTGAGGATGCAGCCGTTAAACACAATTTTCTTGATAAAAATGGGGGGGGGGGGCAGCTTGGAGAATACATTTGTTATTTTATTAAAATATAATATATTAAATATTACCAACATAAAATTCAATACCAATTTAATTGTCTCGATCTACACAGTAAACTAAATATTTGCGTATTTTACCCTCTTGTTTACACAATTTGAACAGTGAGATGTCAAAACAATTGTCAGGAAATCTCTGTGTGCCTGCTGACTGTCACAGACTCACTGTAACAGAGCTGCATTCTAATCCAGTGGCATCTCTCCCCCATCAGTCTTTACCAACACCCACTTCCATTTCCTCTGAACTGTATAAATGGGTGCTGGGGGAGGGGGATAAACACACATTAAATGTTTAACTATGTCCCATTTGTCATCTGTTTACTATTAATTAAACGGCACTCCACGCGCTGGTACGCACGCTCACACACACTCACACACAGACCTCTCAAGCACTACTCTCTGCACAAACACTGTCCAGCCAATAATTCATTAAGGATTTTTTTTTTTCAGCCCTTTATGTTGCATGGAGTAGAAGCTAAACTCTTAGTTTTTGTATATATTGAGTATTGTAGTGGAATGAGTATAATGAGAAAGTTATCAGTAGGTTCGACCATGCTTTTGATATATGGTATTTTTTATTGCTTTGTATCAATTGGTTTACATCTTGGCATATAATAAGTAAGCCAAAAACATAAAGTACTACCACCACCCAGTGGCGTAAAGTGAAAAAATTTAACGTATATGATTGGCAGTGTGCTGCATCTAATGCGGGTGTGAATATTTCCCTTGAGGGGTGTGGGGGGCTTTCAACCACACAAAAGCATGACTACTTCTAGAACTGTTAGCATTGACAAAAACATACTCTTGGTCAAGAGCCTCCTTTTATCAACAATACATTTAAATGTCATCAGCTCCATCTAACAAGGACATGATGGATCATTTTATGTGTGAGTGTGCATTATTTTGATGCCTAGCCGTATGCGATGTGTAGTATATTGGAATACCACAGTAATGATGTGTTTGGGTTCATTGCACATTCACCACTCTATGCTACTGCATTCTGTGTTGAATATCCTCATATTGTAGAATCTGGTGTGTGTTTGTGTGTGTGTAATACTGTGCCAGTTCATGGGGTTGCTGTAAAGTGATGGAGAAAAAGAGCCGGCACTAAAACCCGGGCCTTGGGTGTGGGAGAAAGGAGAGGAGAGTGGAATTGGGGGTGCCTGTGAAGCCCCCTCCAGATCCGAAGCAAGGGTGGGGGGGATCAAAGCAACTTGTTTTATGTGGCTCGTGCAGTACTTTGAAGTTCCTGAGTCACCTACAGCACTCACTTCATCAAGTTCACTAGTGTCTTAATAGCAGATCAATAAGTTTCAAAGTCAGAGAGTTAATTTAATACTGGTGCTGATGTGATCATGCTGGGCCACAAAGCTGCCTGCTCGATGCTCTGCTCTCTGCTTCCCTCTCCATCTTTTCACCTATATTAGACCTGTTTTACACTTTAAACATGCGTAAGGCCTTGGAAGGCTTCTCAGCTTTGTAAAGACGAGCTTTTGAGAACACTTAATAGGGTTGTATTCTGTCGCATAAATTGTACATTATCCATAATTAACAACATTTTAACAATTATTTAATAACTAACTAATGATTATATACAAATTATTTATCAGACAAGTGGTATGTTCAGGTAATTTAGTTAAAATTATTTATAAAATACAAAATCTTGTCTAACCTTTAGAATGTACAGTATGTTATTCGCTCACTTTCATACACTATGAACTTAATTTAAACCTATGTATATTGGTTACATTTAGATGTATTTATTTTGTCAGATTGACTTCCCCAATTTGTGGTCCATTGCAAAATTTCTGTAACTTGTTAGTAGCAAAGTATTTTAAATTGTCAAATAATGCAATTTTACTCAAGTAATCAAGTAAAAGTATACAAAGTAATGAAAATCTGGAATATTTTTTAATTTGACTCCATAAAAAATTCTTGTTTTGCCGACGGCTTTTCTAGTGATGTGAAATTGTAAAACATTGAGCGGTCCTAAGCCGCTTTTTTATTTGTGGTTTAAGAAACTACCATCTGCATTTTAAACCATGGTAGGTTGTTGGGGTCGGAGTGGTACCTTGACACAAAAGCTCAATTTAGAATGTTCATTTAAGGGTTGCTAATGGTATTAGGGGTCCAACGCGGTGGTCGGCATGGGCAGTCATTCCAAGGTGCGCGCACAGCTTGACCCCCGACCTGGACCAATTCACAGGGCCAGTAGCATTTGTGCCCCACATCTGTCATATTCCATGCATGCCCCTCTAAAGCCTTTTCACAATATTGTATAGTTTTATTTTTCACAATAAAAACAGAGAAATGGTAGCGTGTTTAAAAAAGATTTGTATTTTGTGGCCCCCTCCTTTACACAGGAAAGAATACGACAAAATCTGGTCATTTAAATAACAGAGAAAATGACTTGAGTTGTGTGGTACAATGAACAGTCAGATGTTCATATTTATAGGTTGAGAGTTTGTAGAATGTTTATAGCATTTTTTTTTTTTAAATTATGCCATCGTTTTTATGTCTTTTATTAAGTGAAATGTAACTATATGGCAAAGCTTTTAACAAAACAATCAGGTAAGGATATTTCTGATCAAGAAGATCATTTAAGCAGACATTTTGAACTTATTGATCACAACTAAAAAATATTATTTCTGGTGATTATTGTCATGCCGTTTCAGGGTGTTTGAATTTGTACAGTACTCTCTGAATTCAAGTCAATGGGATAAGGTTGCCTTTGTTCAGCCATTATGGTGTTTTACTGTGGTATCCACTATTGGGGGGGAAAATTCTGAAGTTTGTGTTAAAATGCTGGTAGCGGATGGCACTGGTTAAAGCAGCCTGTGTGGTCTTCAGAGGTCGGCACTGTTGGGCTCTGCGGAGAGCGCTGGAGGTCCAGGGTTTTGATAAAAGTTTAATGGCAAATTTGAGCAGTAATTATTTACAGCACATATTCTCTATCTCTTATTTCTCTTTAATTCCTGTTAGAAAGCAAATACAGGATTACAAAATCCAGGCTTTAATCGATGTATAAAAAAAGGATTTTATAAAAATATGTTCTTGATAATACATTTTAAACTGTGGTCACAGAAAAATATTATCAACTTTAGATTTAAATCTTTTAAGTTAAACACCAAAAATAGGGAGGCATAAAATATCTATCTTTCTCTCTTTTTTCTGACGTTCCTCCAGCTCATGCACAATGAAATCTTGCTTCATTAAAAGTATATTAATCTTGTCTCTTGTCTCGGGGGGGGCACCTTAAGATGATGTTGTGTCTTTTCTTTAAATTGTTGGAGGAAAAAAAAGTCTCCCAGATTTGGTCCCTGTCAGTCAGAAATAATTGTGTGCTTAATCTTGTCCCTGATGGATGACTTGGAGTTCAGCAATGGGCCAGCTCCAATGACAAATACAATATTAATATTCATTAACTGCTTTGACAATGCTAATTTTGATGCAGTAGTAAAGGGCCTTCCAAAGTTAGCGGCCAAAGCATCAGAGCTGCGCAAGGTGGCAAGATAATTTGTGCTGGTTTACTGAGCTGAAGGCTTTTAAAGTCTTAAGCAAGGAAAAAAGCTAGGTACCACAAACAAAATAAAAGAGAAAGGGAAAAACTTCAGACGCATTGGAAACCAGGACTGCAGAAGTAATTTGATCAAGAGACGGCTGCAAAAATTTGACACCTCCGATGCTGCATCTTTGAGCGAATATTTTTTTATTTAAACCAAAACTTGCAACAAAAAGGAGCATAACATGGTAAGTCAGCACATTCTGGATTTTGTTTAATCTTTTTGATCTTTTCAATTATCGCCATTTGAAGATCAATAGTCATTTTTTTCTGCTATGGTTTAAAGGCTCACAGCGGTGGTATTCTGGATGGTCGGATCACGGCTTTAAGAGTGGGCTTCCTCTCTTCAAGCCACCAGTTGGCCGGGCTTAATTTTCTATTGCCAGTTCTCCAGAAAGCATACAGACTTGTTTCGATTTATTACAATTTTTTTAATTGATAGCTACTCTTGATGGTTTGTTGTCAGGCTTTATTTGGCTTTGGAGTTTGGACTAGATTACAGAGTTGAGCTGGCAAAGCTGGAAGATTGCGGCATGTTTCTATAGTTGATAAATGACTTATTAGCTCTTTTTCTGTGTGTGCAGTTGTGTTTTTGGGGTCCCTTCATCTAAATGTGGTGCTACCGATGAGCCAAGACTGGGGGGCAACATGGCTGCACTGCCACTTACTCGCTGCCCCGATTGGATTATTTTCCTAGTTTTTCTGTGACATTTTTTGCCCTGTGTTGTGTTTTTGATTTTGCGTTTAATTTTGTGCGACTAGCGGTGAATGGAGCCTGGGTAGTGTTGGGGATTAATGACATGACGAGGGACACCCCGCTGCTTGAGTTTAGCCAAGTTAGGGCAACTCCTATAGAAGACACTTGAGTACCTTTATGTCTGCCAAGCCGCGGAAGGAAAGCTCCATGCTCTTTCTCCCTCATACTCTTTCTTTCACTCTTTTTGTTATTCTTTCAACTTATCAAAGAGAGATGGACACAAAAGAGCCTATTAGAGGGGATATGAAGATGGGCGAGAGGGAGAGTGGGACTCCCGGTCAGATGCTGAAGAAGAGCAGCGGTGCCTGAGAGAAGAGTGTGTGTGTATTTGTGTATGAATGAGGGGGCTGAGTGTGAGCAGCCCGCTTTGGCTGCTCGTTGCCTGGCTCTCTCGATCTATCTTGTGCCGCTGTAGGACCTGGTTGTGCTTGCCTTCGCCAGCGCTCCATTCCTGCTTGACTTTCGCCTCTCCTTAACGGACGGTCTGTTATCGAATCAGCCGATCGGGGGGTTTGGGAAAGGCTGCCGTAGATGAGGTGCTGCCCCCCAGTGGATTAGTGGATGACATGGTGATGTGAGTCTTGTAGTCGGTGCGCTACCACAAGCGCCAGCATGCTTGTTTTAACCAGGAACCGAGCAGCATCCCAAATACAGCTCTTTTAAATGGTAAGACTTATACATTTTTATTACCTCTGGTGAATTTTTGTTTTGTTGGTTTAAGAGTGTTTGCTTGGCTTTAAATATATTTTCGGGGGGTGGAATTCCTGTTGTAGCATTCTGTCCTTTATTTATCAATTTATAACACTTAAGTTTCTAAGTGACAGATTGACAATTTCAGTAATGAAAGGCAGTGTTTGATTGCTTTGTCTTGACAGTCTGACAAGATTGTGTCAAAGTGGTTTTTCAAGACATCAACAACTTAAAACAATATTTTTGCTGTTCACTCTGTTAAATTATTTATGTGAACTACAAATTAATCATTATAGATATTATTTAGGTTATAAAAAATGACTTTTATCAAATATGTAGTGGTGAATAAAAGTAATTCAAATATAACTTATGTATTTTTCTTCAGCTGCTTCTCTAAAAAGTGAAAAACTAATTAGATTTCTCAAAAGGAATGGGAGAGTTTTTGTAATATATTTGTAAATACATTTTTGGCAATCATTTGTTATTATTGTTGTAATTTGTTATTATTATTATTATTTTTGTGCCAACTTTTCTGTATTCAAAAAGCATGCTTGAATCATATTAAAGTTTTACAGCTAAAAACACTATATTGGTGGTAGCCCTTAAATATGTGTGTACAGTATTTCGGTGTTTTAGTATACTGTCCTGATATTCTTAATTTATGTCAGCATTATGGGATTAGTAAAACTATTGTTCATTCCGGTCTCTTTCTTTTCATAATTTTTTTGCTTTTTCTTTTTTAATAGTCCTTTTTTGGTTTATTTTTCCAAACACGTTTTCTGTCTCGGGCAAATACTGGGGACGTTGCAATATTATAGAAAGCTTTTATTTTTTGTCTTGCTCAGAAGGGTCGTCTCTCCTGTTGGGCTCACTGTTTTTATTGTGTCCATTTGATTGGGAGCTGTCTATCATTTGCAAGCAACTGGCAGTTTACTTAAGAAAGTGCACGTGGGACAAAGGAGGTCGCAGGAGTGTGGCGGCCGCACTGAATGGAGGGAGGGAAGGCAATTAGCCGGCACGTTGTTTGGGCTCTTTTACTTGTCAAGCTTGAGCCTTGTTGCTTTTGTCAGAGCCGTGTAAAGGACATTCCCAGGTCTTTGTTTTGGCATTAAGGGCCTCAGGACTGCTCTGTGAAGGCCAGAGAAGAGCAGGGTGCAGAAAGGGAAAGAGAGGGTGAAAGAGAAAAAGCAAAGCCCAAGAAATGTACAAAGTACATAGGGAAAATATGTTGCAGGTTGAATTTAACAACCTATATAACAAAAATAATCTGTCTATAAGTATAAATGTGTTATTATATAAATGTGGTATTTTGTATCTTTCACTATGACCATTTAATTGTCATTCAGTAATTAATAATTATTCAGATGAATTTGTTATATTAAACATAGATACATTTTTTGTTCTACTTTCTGACAATTAATGTTCTCACAAAAAAAATATTAGTGAGTTAACATCAAATCGACAACTGCTTTAAAATCTAAGAAAAGACCATAGTGAAGGAAGCTAAGGTACACTTTTTAAATCCACTTTGCTTGTGCACTGTTGACTAGCTCCTCTCCAGGGTGTTTGTGCACAGCTCAATGGCCTTTTAGATTTGCAAAACACGTGTAAGTGGGGACATTCTGATGAGACTTAAGATTATCAGGTGTTTAAGAGGAAAAGGACATGGGAGTGTCGTAGGGCGTTGTTACTGGGCGTGAGGCCAGTTAAACAGTTGATTGCATCTCAGGGAAAGAACTCTTGAGAAGTCCTTTTCTATCTGTCCTTTTCTCAAGTATTATTGAGGGGGTGGAAAAAAAGTAGAAATGTCATGTGTATGTTAAAGTGAAGTAAAGACAAATGGCCTACCCACTAAATCATGGGATTTAAATGGGACTGTCACATTCATAGAGATAAGTGACTGTTCACAACACTTTGCTGAGCCTGCCCTCCATTTGGGGATATTGTTGTCTTGTTACTTTTGTTTCTCTCTTTTTCTTTGTCTCTATTCTTTGTCTCTTTCCCTTGCTTTCTTGGTTTACCTTGTTGTGGCCAAAACTTTTCAAGCTTCCAGTTCATCTCTGGGCCTCTGGAGGCTTAGCACAGCCCACACAAACAAACATTCTAACCCATCAACACGCTCATACACACTCACTCACAGGCTGAACCTAGAGTAGAATAGTAACAGAAATATTAGAATTTGATTTATTTTTATTTTTATGGTGAGACATTTCCACGCTTAAAATCAACACTGTATTTTCATGCCTTGTAATGCATTCTTATTTTAATTTGTTGTGATTTTTGAGGCGAGGAAGCTACTGGGGGGGGGGGGGGGGGGGGAGTAAACTAGGCCTCAAACCCAGATCCCCCTAGATATGCAGTCTATGGTAACTTTGGGGACAGAACCCTGGGGAACAATGCTCCACTCATTGCAACAGGCGAACGTGGCTCATGTGAGAGCGGGGGCGGTTCTACACGGGGGCCTACAGGACCAGTGCCCCTGTAAAAATGTCCCTGGCCCCCCCTGTGGCCCCCCTGAGCTGACAGTTTTTTTTTTTTACACTTTGTTTTAGTAGACATCATGAATTAAGGAATGGACATTGCAGCCATTAAATAAACATTTTTGCCCCAGTAAAAAAAAAAGTGAGAGAAACATATCGAGGTAATGACAGAGCTGAAAGAGGGAGAGCCAGAGCTGTTTGTAGGATTTTAATGTAAAGCAATTTAGGATTTAATGTTTAGATATTATTTGTTTCCGTTTTTTGTGCCCTTCTGATTAAACTACACCACTACCCCCCCCCCCCCCCACCCCGTTGGCCCCCCCAGTAAAATTTGTCTAGAACCGCGACTGTGTGAGAGGGTTATGACACCTGCACAACCACACACACTGGCAGTTTGGAGGACCAAGTGGAGGCAAAAATAAACACAGAAGAAGTTAAGGCAAGAATAGAAGGAAAAGGACGTTTTTTCAGAGAAGAGATTTAGGGCTGGCAGGTGGATAGAGAAGGTGGGGGTTACAGCGGGGGTGGGGAGGGGGGGGTCATGTACTCAAGGGATGGTGCTTTAGTGGGGCCGGAAAAGAGGGGAGGTAAAGGAACTTTGTTTCTGCCCCCCGGGATCTCACTCTTCCAGTAGGTGGGCTGCTGGCATTTCAATATCAGCGGCTGGTTGAGTAACACACCCTGCCTCTCTTTAACCTACCTTCTCTCTCTACTCCACTCTGCAATTCAGTTGTGTTATTGGTTTATTGTATAAGCCTTTTTTAAACCATCACAATTTAACTTTTCCCATAACATATATTATCATAGACGTGAGGTTGACAGGGGGGGTCTCCTCATCCCCCTACTATTCATAGGCTGACGGTCATCTGCTTTTAAGTGGCTTTAAACACTTCCTCAAACAAATCTCTGCTTTTTTTGTTGTTTGTGCGAAGAGGACATCTGTTCCAGATGCAAATGTGCTGTATATGCAATATGTTATTGCTTCATGCACAGGACATTTGTATTCATCAATGTAGTGCTATTTGAGTCAATTTAGCACATTCTTTTAAAACTTGTTTCAGTTTACACATTTTGCATTGGTTTTCTTATTAGATCATTGTAACTGGTATGTGCCTTATTTGAGCATCCTCATCTCTTAACCATGAAATTTGAGAAAGAGAAGAATAATGAATACAGCCCCTGTAAATTTACATATTCAAATCTTAATTTTGCTGTGTAATCAAATTTTGTATTGCCTTCTTTCAACTGGAAGTGCACAAGGCTGATTGCATTTAAAAAGACGATGCTCAGCTCAGCTTTCTAGTATTACCTTTCAGAAATCCCTTCCACTCAGGTGTAGACACAGTTATGCATGTTGACATGCATTTCAGTTTTTCAGACTCCTTTTCTAAAGCCCCTTCAATATTTAAGCAATTGAACACAATTTATTTATCCAAGTGACAATAGGTCTTGATATTTAAATAATCTATCAGAAATGTTGACATCAAAGACAATGCAGAATTACATTTATTTATTTTTGTTAAAGAAAGCCTTCTGTGTGAATGAAGAGAGATGAGAAAAAGAGCAAAGACTTTTGCCCAGATAATATTTTTGCTCTGCCCCTCTGATCAGCAGCTATTATGTCACTGCAGCAAAGTGAATAGATTAACTTTTAAATATACTCTTGTTGTCATGAGCCAGATTCAATGGGGTCTTTTTCTGGATGTCTGCATCCTTCATATATTTATTTGTTGTAATATCAGATAACTATTGTTATTAATGTTGCATAATAATATTTTACAAATCCCTGAAAGGCAGTTCAAGACAGAGCTCATTGCCATTGTGGGTTTTCGCTGTAAGCAAACTCAAAGCGCTCGCACTATTAACACACAGCTAAAAGAAATACAATATTGCTCAGTAATGTTTTCCAATTATTATTTGTTTGGGTTTGTTTAGTTTTATGAAGTTTATACGCCCAGGCTATGATACACATTTATTAGTAGTTTACTTGCAGAGGAGAACAGTTGGGCAAAATACAAAACTCCAAATAAGCCATTATTTTCTTATTTGTAAATATTTGGCTGTTCCGTCATGACACACTTTCTCTCTTCCTGTTTTCTGCATCAAGTTACTCTGTAAAGGCCACCGGCGCATGTTTTGGGAGCGGTTCAGGAGGTTCTAGCTTTTTCTGTTTGCTCTGGAATTTGTAGGCCTGAGAGGACCCCAATCCATCATCGTGGTGTCACCCCTCCACTTCTAACCCCCCAGCCCCGACCCTCCGCCTCAACTTCACTTCAGCTCATTAGAGCACTACGAGCGGTTGTGACAACTCATCATATCATGACACAAAGTGTAGAGGGGCACTAGGAGCTCCAACCCCCCCATCCCCTCTGGACCCACAAGGTCAGCACCTTCACATGTAGGCCTCCGATTGTCCCTTGTGAGGTGCCACCAAACGGAAATGGAAGGCCAACAGGCTTCCCTCATCCAGTTTTCCCCTCTACACAGGGCCACCCCTACACTGCCGTAGTGTGTCTTTCTCTCTGTTTCTTTCTCAATTGTCAAAGAACGTTTGGGCTGTTTTAAGTACTCAATATAATATAATATAAGTAATTAAAACATTTAACAATGTGTTTTTTCGCTCATTAATTGTCTATTGTTACTATTGTCCATTGTATGTAGCCATCAAAATATTTAAAACCAGCTGTAGATCATCGTTATGATGGTCAGAATAATTTTCAGACCAAAGACTGTGGTTTTATCTCAAAACCTGTACTGAGCTTGCCTAGTATACCTACAGTCATTTCTAAGTGATCCCTTGATGGGAAGACTCAGGGATTAAGGGGTCAGTGAGCAAGACAGCCTCTGATGCTGAGTGTGTGTGACACTTGTCATGGTAACTGAGAGCCTTCACACACAGACATTTTTTCCATCCACACGGCTTCGACAAAAGTGGGACCACTGCCAGGCGTCAGGACCCCTGATACTACTGCTGATAGGCACGTCTAGGGGGTTTGGCATGCATACGTGCACACTATTGGCATGCACCACCAAGCAGACGTGGGATTGCTCTTGGAAGTGTACTCAATGATTATCTTCTTTCGTGAGAATATAAACAAAATTATCCAATGTGCATTTACACGTCTGTGTGTGTGCGAATCCATATCCTTTTAGTGCAGATGTCTTTAAAGTTTAGTCATTCATTCATTATGGGAATTGTTGAGTGTTCATGGTCAAATAATCATATGAAAGTTACTGAAAGTGTGTGGTTGTGTGTACATAGTAGAACACACACACGTTTCCTCTATGATGGGTCTCCTGTTATCTATTGTAATAATGAAGGTAGTGGGAGGGATAGAAACTCTGGGGCCAGGAAGTCTGTGTCTTTCTTCTGCCTTGTAGAAAGGAGAGAAGAGAAAAGACTCCCACGTTGTTTCTTTGTGTGTGCTCTTTGCGTTTGGCTTGTTTGAGGAGTCTGTGGTGATTCCGTCAGCGCCTACACAAGGGTTATTTTAGTAAGCAGGTGGATTTGTATGGTTTGTGCAGAGACTTGGCTTGGCTCATCTTAAATTGGGCTTTGTGTGTGTGTGAGGGTACAACAGCAACAATTAAGTCTCAATGGCCTAATGTAGATTGTGAAGACACTACAGTAGAGTAGCTTCAATCACCTTTCTTCTAGTTATCTAGAGTTCAGTCATAGTTGCTCGCATGGTGTGAACCAAGCAGCAGGTGCACTGACAGCATGTTTTCACCAACCTCGTAGTCTGAGTGGTGTTGAGGTAGACAGCACCCCAGTACATGTGGGCTCTCCGCATTGTTTATGGGAGGCTGTGATGGCTGTCGCTGTTGTTCTGTGTGGGTCTGCAGAAACTTGGCATGACAGTGTGTGTACACTAAATTACACTAAATTGTTAGATGGCTGTTTTACACTAGGTAAAATGTGGTGGTAGGCCTGGTCTGGTAGTGATCTAGAAGCCACATTAAACGTGAGTGGTTGGCTGTTTTTCCTGCTCGGCCCATTTAAAAAGAAAGTCTGTCCTATCAAAGAGGCAGCAATGACAATGATATAAATTGGTTGGCTTGTCCACTTGCACACTCTCTCTCTCTCTCTCTCTCTCCCTCTCTGTCTCACACACATACAATAACTTTTTCTCCCCCTTGCTCTCCTCCTCAGATTTTATCTGTCACTCTCTATCTCCTCTCTCTAAATGTGGACTCAGTGGATGGGCATAATGAACTGTCTTCTCAATGGCGGGGTCCCTGGACAAAAGAATTCATTAAAATGGCCACTAAAGCCTTTCAGTGAGGGGAGAATTGACAACATTCTTTCACATCATTACCGAAGGGGGGTGAAGGGGGAGGCAGGGAGGAGAGAAGGCCATATGGGGGCAGCACGGTCATTCAATGGCCATCTCATCAGCTGTTTGGCAGCTGTCAACCCCCCCCCCCCATCTCTTTCATTTACCTCTATTTCAGATTTCCAGATATGACAGGGAGACTATAGAATGAGAAACATGTTGATTTGTATTTGGTATTTGTCTCATCAAGTTGTGTTCTTCCACAAACTTACCCCCGTTCCCCCCGTCTTTTCTTTACCCCCCCCTCACTCTCTACCCCTCTCTCTACAGTCTTTTGAGCTTAGGGCTGTGAATGACTCCCCAGAGTCTCTCCCTCTTCTTCCTAGTTCTACTGGGTTCATTAATCTTTCATTGGGACCATGGCAATAGGGAATGCTCCTCTCCTCTAATGCTACACCCTCCTATACCCTCCTCTCAACCACACAGAAGGTATTTTAGGTATACATGTAGCTACAGGACAGGAGGATTTTGCTGATAACCACAACTTTCGTTGTTTTTGTAAACAGAAGGAATGGTCTTTTTCAAGTATTGTTTAGCCTTTGCTTTTCCATAGTAATTATTGGTTTCCAACAATGAATTCTGCATATTTTTCTTCTTTCTGTAAGTGGCCAGTCACTTTAACACGATAGACACCTGCAAACATATACACACAGACACACCATATTATCCCCATCCCTCAAACACACAAGTCATATTATCATAAGCCTGATTAGTTATGCTTCTTTGACTGCTGGGGGCAGAATATTAATGTGGGTATAAACCTTTGCCATTGGTTTAATCTAGACCAGAACCTTAATCTGGTTATATAAGGTATGTGTGTGTGGGTGCACACAGGAGAGATAGTGGAGCTGAGCTGTGGTTAACACAGAGCCCATAGCAGTCCACCCCCTAAGCCCAACTGTTATCTTTGAGTAATTGAAAAAAGGGAGCCAGCACCACTTAGGAGCACAAAGAGCAGATTACATAGCTAAACCTAATTTGGCAAAAATCTTGAAATTGATTTTCTAACCCTCCTCCCCCCTCCTCACCATCTCCCTCCGGGTGCTACACAGAGGGAGATGGCGAGTGGGGGAAGTGGTGGAGCAAGGGAGGTAGAAGAGCAGATGAATGGTGTAATGAATAAATGGATGAGTGCTAACTGTTGTTTTAATAACTGATTTACAAGCACTGGCTTGATTCGCTTGTTTTTCACTAGATCGATCCAGCCTATATAACAGGATCCTTATGTATTCCCGCCCATCTTAATGCAAGATGGTTGCCCCTTTGGCATTTAGATGGTAACACTTGTCACTGCTCCGTCAACACAGAATCTTCTTAATTACCGACATCACTATTTTTTCTGTGGTCTGGTAGTTTGGCGCCCAAAGTGGGTTTTGACAAGTCTTGTTAGCTAAGCGCTGATAGTTTGCTACTGCAGTGCTTGTGATTTACACCCTTAGTCCAAAATATTCACACTACACTTTGTGTTCTTTGTCATCCCTCTTTCTTTCTATTCAGTCTAATAAGGTCCCTGTGGTACAGCACCCTCACCATGTGCACCCGCTCACACCTCTGATCACCTACAGCAATGAGCACTTCACACCGGGCAACCCCCCACCACACCTACAGACAGATGTGGATCCCAAAACAGGTAAGAGACTAAATACAGACACACACATGCCTACAGATATCCATTTTCACCTCAGCAGTTTTTTCTGATAATAGTCTTTGACGTATGAAGCCGGAACACAGCGACATGACATCTTAGCCCATGGGATTCTTTTCAAAACAGTTGCTTTCTTATTGTGCTTTTAGAGTCAAGGAAGATACCAAGTCATTAAACATTCAGAGTTAGGTGATAGATACATCATACACTTTGTTTAAACTAGTGGTTCTCAATCTTGGTCCTTGTGCCCCCCTGTCTTGCATGTTTTAGATGTTTCCTTGCTCATATGATACATTCATATGAATGTATCATTCATATGAATGTATCATTATCAAGCTCAGCAGAAGCCCGATAACAACCCATTCATCAATCACTGTGTTGGAGCAGGGAAACATCTCAAACATGCAGAGCAGAGGGGCATGAGGGCCAGGATTGAGAACCACTGGTTTAATCCAAGGACTATCCAGGGACTGAAGAAATTTCCATAAAATGTCTACAATGTTTCATTGTATGTGTCCATGTTCCATTGTAGACATTTGTCAGGATACAAAGGGGAATACACAACATAGTCCTTCAAAAGCCTGTTTATTGAAAACGGACATTACAGTTTACTAGGTGTTGGTTTTTCTCCAGCACAACATAGAGATTTTCATGTTGTGAAATACCCACCCCTGGCATGGTGTGACGGGTTATAAAGTATCTCGTCCTGTAGCCAGGCCATGGCTCCTATAACAAAGATCTCTGCTAATGTGTCCCTGGAACCAGCGCATATTTACACACACATTCACACACATGCATTTACATGTATTCATTTGGCAGACATAAACACACATACACACACACTCTCTGGGTTCTGGCACGGAGAGGAATGTCCTCTCTTCTCCCAATTTAGATGAGGACATTTGATGACTCAGTCAAACCTCCACACACACCCAAAACCAGCCAGCATAAAGGTCCACTTTTACACAGATTGTATGTAATATTACTATAAAAGGAAAGACACATGGTAAAAAGACTGGTAATATGCTACAGCAAGATGTCTACTGCAAATCTTTATGTTCATTTTAACCTACCATTTAATGCACTTCTCTGTGCGTATTTAATTATTTCCCTTATTTGATTGGTCTCTGGCGGGCTATGTTTGTGTTTTTAGGTAATAATGTTCCGTTATGATGATCGTCCTTACAAAGGGGTGATAACAACCCAGCTGCTGTTTAATGTGTCCCTTAATGGTGCTGCTTAATTAAGCTTTGTGTTTAATTAATTAGCAAGCTATATTAAAACTTGAGCTCTAGATGGCAAGGGGCTAACACTTTCCTTTCATAAGGACTTACCACATTCAGTACAAGTCTCTTTCCTTTTTTAGTCCTGAAAAATAAAATATAAAAAAATCTGGACCCCCTCAGAGATGTTGTCTGCTTGGAGACACTAATGTTTTGCTGGCCCCTGTCAAGCAGCGATGACAGTACCATTCTCAAGGGTCAATTTCCCACAGATCTAGTTCCCTGTCATAACTCTGGGTGTGATACCTACACTATTGCTGTAGGTATCAGGACAGGGTCAGTTTTGCAAAGCTCTTCAACTAGGTCCATTGTGGCAGTATAGGCACAAGTCCAAAAAACACTCCATATGCACAGTTGAACAAGTATACTAGCCAGGAAAAACGGTACAAAATAAAAGTCACTCCCCACTTTGCCAGTGTCCCTCCTGACTTTCCTGTCTGGTTAATGGCTAATGCTCCGAGGTGGTTTGTCAGAGGTAACATTTTTTGCCTGTCAGCTGCCACCATGTCTGAAGGCAACATTGAGATACCCATGATCATGTGGCAATGCCCTTTACACAGACTGTCCTCACACAGACATTTCTGTCACTGTTCATCTGATGGAAAAAGGGCCTTCCATCCCAATACTTTACATGGACAGTAGGCTTTATGTGGCCTGATTTACAATGACATTAGCAACTCTAATTACAGCCATTCCGAAGAGCCATTTAAATGATGATTCTGAACAGCGGACTAAACACTGCAGTGTCATCTTTAGATTTCAGTTAGGTGTTCAACAGTTTGCAGTGAGGCTTATTATGGTTGTTTACCAACTTCTGTTGTTGTCTACCAACTCCTGCTGCGTATACTGTTACGATTGTTGCTGGCAGACGGCATTATGACATGCTTGTTTACAACACAAATTTCATTAATGTCAGTGAGCCTTTGGTTTTATGAACAACTAAAATACAATCAGATCCCGATGTGTAACAGACAACGTTTACATATGAGCTGTAATTGTAATTATTTTTCAATCATAGGGACGGATCTCATTGTATTGTGGTGAAATGGATCCCATCCCTAATATATGACACTACCAGTCGGCGCACATGCCACAGCGGCATTTGTTTTGTTAACTTCTAAAACCTCAATTATTGCCTGTTGTTAATCCTCAGATTCAATAGACAAATGTAACAGGATCGTGTTGTTTCCCCCCCTCTCCCTCTATCTCTCAATGCATTCTGCCAGCGTTGCCTCACAGAGCTTTGATCAGGACAAGTGATTTAGTTCTGTGTACAGTACATGGGATCACACACACCCTCTACCTCCTCCGTACTGAGGTTCCTGTGATGTTGACTAGTTCAGTTGTGAAACTCACAAAGGATGCATTTAACTGAGACTTCAACCAAATGAGGATATATTGTCATATAGGATTACTGTTCGCTCTCCTCTCTTTCTCTATTTGTTCATCCTTTCTCTCTTCTCTCTCTGTCTAATTGTTCAACTTGTCTTTCTGTTCCATCCACTCCTTCACCCTTTTTCTTTCTGCATGGTCTTTCTCTGTTTTCTCCTCAGGAATACCAAGGCCTCCACATCCTCCAGACATATCTCCCTACTACCCTCTATCGCCTGGCACTGTCGGCCAGATTCCCCATCCACTGGGATGGTTAGTTCCACAGTAAGCAACCCCATTATTACTCTTTTTCTCAACTCATCAGTAGTACTTTACTGTACTGAAAAGTACACATTTGGCATATTCATTACTTGTAGCAATAGTTATGTCAAAAGTTAGGGTTATGCAATGGAAATGTATCTTGCAGAACTCAGTCAAAATGTTTCAACTAGTGTGTTGTACTGGTTTGTTGTGGTTCCACAGATGTTTTCTGAATTTCCTTGACTGTTGGCATCAATAGTTCAGCACATTGGACTAGCTTTCACTTGGATATCCCACTCTGTGTCTTCCTTCTTCTTCAAACCACCCACCCTACCCAACCCTGACTTGATATTTTTGGCAAATGCTATTTTGCATGTCTCTGTATTGTGCAATTACAATAACGTACGATGATTGCCCCTTTTTTTACCCACAATTCCACATGGGGGCTCTCCCCTGCTAAATCTTGTCAACACTTGTTAATATGACAAAAGCCTACAAATTAAGCTCTGTTAATTTAATGTTTTCTCACCGCGATCTAAATACCGGGAGAGGCCCCTGGCGCAGCCGCAGCGCCCTTTGATTCGCCGCACTTTATTTTGGTATAAATTTACATTCATTATTGTTTGTCTTTGGATGTGTAGACCTCAATTAGCGTGATGGCTCCATTAAAGAGTCCCGCGCTTCGTCTTTAATTATCACAACAAAACACCTAGTTCCAGCTTGGGGAGGAAGGGGGCCCCACTCCGTCGACACCAAGCGAAGGGTTATGAAATTTAATTAGCCATTCCTATCAAGATTTGTGGCATTCAAATTGTTCAGAGTTTGCCTCCCTTTGATCCGCACTCTGCAATCCCCTAGATTTTTGTCCTGATCAAATGAGAATAAAGAGGCCCACAACAGGGAGAGAGAGAGAGCGAGAGAGGGCTTTGCCTCCTCTTCTTCTTCTGTCAACCCTGTTCCCTTACCTTTCCTTTCTTCTCCCCCCCCCTCCTTCTCAGGCAAGGTCAACCTGTTTATCCAATCACGACAGGGGGTTTTAGACACCCCTACCCAACTGCGCTCACTGTTAACGCATCCATGTCAAGGTGAGTTTGAGTCCTGGGAAATAACACCTACACACACACAAGCGATGATGCAAGTGCATAAAAAGATGCACACATTGAGTCAGCGTGAAACTTTCCCTTAAGGAAAGCATGCTCCCCATCTCCATGTTCAAAGGGCCAATTCTCCATTGTGCAACCCCAGCTAACATCAAATATTAATTATATTTATCATTTTCTAATGAGGCCCCCGAAGAACAATTACCCCAGCTGCATGTCAGGCAGCACTCAAATCAGACTGGTCATGTCCTTGTTGCCATTTTCTAACATGCATAAACACAAACTCTTTTACATGAAGTGGATGATGTATGCTGAAGTTCAACACTTACACGCCAACATTTTAGTTGGAACCATAACAGCTCAAGTGGAGCTCTGGGCACAAGTACATATGTTTGTTTGCTGTGTTTTTAACTAGTTATTGCTCCTCTGAGGGGGCCCCATTTTTCTGTATCGTGTTGCAAGCGGGAAGGACAGCAGATGACAAATGGATCATAATATTTTGAATAATAATAATAATAATACACCAAAATACTTATGCCCCTCTCTCCCCCATTTCAGTAATTCCTTCCTTACAATATAAAGCTATTGCATTCACAAGGCATTTCAGTGCAGAGCATATAATGATTACAGAAGTGGCTGGTTCATGGTTTGAAGGCAGAGCGTGAAGGGGTGAGAGGCTCCGGCAACAAGTCTTGGCCAGACTTTATTTTAATTACAGCATTATTAGCAAAACAGCTCAACTGCTCAATCGCTCTGACATTGGAGGGTGTGTGTGAAAAGGATTAGGAAGAAAGTCCTAGAATACGAGGGTGAAGCTAGACGAGGCTAAAGCTTAATGTTAACACTTCCACAGTTGACCTGGCTACATTATCCTTGCTAATTTGATCTTCACATCTTCAAATATTATATTATATTTTTTTGTGTATAACTAAGGATACTTGCATCCCCACCGGCCATACTTCCTTTGTTTCTAGTCCTTTCCTCATTATTATCCTTGAGAGGTAGCCTACTTGGCTTCTCCACGCACATCAAATGTTTGGCCCTTGGAAGCACCAGGTTTAAGTGGCTTTTCACCCATCTTTTTTTGAGACATCTGGAACAAATCATGGCAGCCACCTAAACAACATTTTGCCCAGCCCTGACCTGGTCTGGTCTTGTTTGTTCTCAGGTGTGTGTATGTGTGGTTACTGTATGTCTGGCAGTAGCCACACCCAGCAGACCTGGTGCTTTAAGTGACAGCTAATTTCCTCCTAATGACAAGCTTTACATAGTGATCATCTTATTTCCAGGGTGGCTAATTGAATCAGCTGCATGTGGGTTTGGAAGGGGATTGGGCATGGGGCTGGCTGGAGCTAATGTCTTCTGATGAGACCCTAATTGAATTAGCAAATCTGAAAAGGTGGAGGGAGGGTCGTGGGCTGTCTGGAGAAAGAAGGTTTAACACATCCCTGTTAAAAACTGCACTGGGGGATTTGACAGAGGTAAGGGAGAAATGGCCATTTGGTTTGCCAGTTACTTTGGGGGGAGAGTTTGGGCTAATTGAGTAAACATCTGGGTTTTTGCAAAGCTAAGCAGCCATGGAACTTGCTTTAAAGCTACATCCACCTGAAATACATCAGGAATTATCTATCTACAAGGCCATGTGTAGTGACAACATAGACAGATGAGATACAGGGCTTGGTGTTAGTATGAGTATGTTAGTAAGGACCCAATGCATTATTCCACAGGAATTAGGACACAGCCAATGAGCCCAGATCTTGTGCCTGGCAACCCCCTCAATGAACACCTTGCACCCATATCTTAAAAAAAATAATTGTCTCATAGAAAAAGTATTTGAGAGAGTAAGGAAGAGAGCGGTGGTCATATGGCTAAATTAAATACGTTATTTTGATGATGGGGTTGCAACTATTTAGGTCCATTATCCACTGTGTGTTTGTGAGAAGTGAGAGGAAGTGTAGGCCCCTAGCCCCCTATGTCCAAGTCTGTCCTTTGATATGTTCTCTCTTTCTGTCCTCCCCTGCTCCCCTCTCTCTTTCCTCCCCCCCTCTCTCTTGGGGAAAGGAAGAAGTATGCCGGCCAGGTCATTATACATTAAACAGGCACGGGGGGTACCGCCTCACATTGGCAATTAAATGGCACTGCCTGACACCAGGCTTTCGATGCATCAGTGACCCACCCCTACCCAACCATCCCCTACCTTTCAGATTGAGACATATAAGCCTGGAGGTTGTGGGTTGGAGGAGGGGGAGACTCTGCCTCCGTCTCTGTCGGCTAAATTGGTCCAAGGCGCTGCTCTGTGCTGATGAGACTGGAGGATGATGATGATGCCCCCGCACATCAAAGGGATGGCCGTCATGTTTAAACCATAACCTGGACCCGTGCAGTGGCAGTGGGGGAGAAGGGTAGGGGGTTGTGGATGTGGTGAGGGGACAGGAGGAGGGATAAAGGGAGAAGGAGGGTAAAAAAGGATGCTGGAACAGAAGACATTTTAACAAGTGTGCCAAGAGAGAAAGAAAAATGAAGAAGAAAAAGAGAGAGAGGGGAAGTGCAGCTGCTTAATGATTGCCTATCTGCAGCCACTGCTGTGGTTTCCTCAGCGAATGACATGGCACAAACACAAATGTGTCAGTGATGAAGGAAGGAGTGGAGGGAGGGCACCATGTGAGAGAGAGTGTGTGTGTGTGTGGTGGTGGGGGGGGGGGGGCATACTCCACTGGGATTGCCTTTAACAGAAACTAGTTGTTCCTGGCGAGTTTATGCTCATCATTATATTCTGGCTTGGAGCCATGCAGCCAGACATAGCTAGATAATGAGCTGTTTATAAAAAAAGGGAAAAAAAGGATTATTCCCTCTGTTTTCCTCCTCCTTCATCCTCTTTACTCTTTTCCTCTGATTTGTGTATGGTCATATGTTCCGGAAATATACTGTAGCCTACTGTAACTCGTCTAAGATGCACATAATTAATCTCTTTTGAAAAATGCACATACACACACAGCAAACACTGGGCTTGTATTTGTTATGCTCTGTGAAGTGAATCGAGGCATGAGGGTTATTGTGCTCAATGAGTTTAGCAGTAGGAGATTATGAAATTATTATACAAGTGTTGTGAAGAGATAAAAATTAATGATGATAATGATAATGCCATTTATAATACCGGCCTTGTGGAGGAGGGAATAGAATGATGGAAGGGGTATGCAAACAAAAATGCAAGATGTATGTAAAAAACGTTTCAAATCCAGGGGGAGGGAGGATTGGGAAATATGGTGACACTTTATCTTGTCAGACCTCACCTCAACTTATGCTTTTGCTTTACCACATACTGTAACCTAAAGCCATGCAATGTTTCATTGAAATTTGCACCAAGTAATTAATTATCCACTTCATATAAAACCTGCAACAACTTCCCTAATCCTGTGCGGGCAGCTGTGGCTCAGGGGGTACAGAGGGTCGTCTGTTAATCGCAAGGTTGGCGGTTCGATCCCCGACTACTCCCAGGCCATGTGCCGAAGTATCCTTGAGCAAGACTCTGAACCCCAATTGCTCCCGATGGGCAGAGCAGCGCCTTGCATGGCAACTCGCCACCGTCGGTATATGTGAGTGTGAGAGTGAATGTGAGGCAAAAAAAATTAAGCACTTTGGGTGCTACTAAGGTAAAGAAACGCGCTAATAAATGCAGTCCATTTACCATCCATTTAATCCCCATTACAGGTGTATAGTTCTAGAATTATGGAAATGTTCACCCTTTCAAAGTAGGGTTCAAACCACAAAATGTCCATCTATCCAATTCTATCAGTTTAGGGGGGGCTAGGGTGGAGAAAGGAATGACATTTGTTTCGGAACGGCCAACCAAATGTCCAATTGGTTCAGTCAATGGCACTAGTTAAGAAGCTCAAGGTATTCAAGGCCCATGCTTTGACCCCAGACAAGACCCCTTTCTCCATCAAATTTAGCTCAATCATGGCAGCAGTTGGGACGTTTCATAAAACACATTTCAAGGACATATTTAGTTTGAAGTGTCTCTGTTTGAGGTTTTAAGAATGGCCTTCGGTTTAAGAGCTGGGCCGTCCTTCTGGATAAGCTGAATAGAGCCGTTCCCGCACCAACATAATACAGCTATTTCTATTTTAAATCTGTCTAGCTTTTACAGTGTGATTAAGAAAACGATTCTGTGTTATGTGCCGATTAGAAAGAAACATCTTGAGTTTCACTGGCAAAAACCCTTGACTTATGCCATTGTGATGAATTGTTAGTGATAAAGGTGTAAATATGGATACTCTGAAGTCTGTGTGTTTACAGTGCTTGCTTGCATGTTTGTACTATATGTTTCAAGGCTGGTTGTCAGTTGCATTTCAGTTCTCACTTCTTGATTATGTCCTCTTCTAAGATACTCAGATGTACTTCTTCCATAGTTTCTTTCACTATTTTTTTTTTTACATTGATTATGAAATTGAAATTAAACTGACTCCCAACCCTTGTAAAAAAAATGAATAGCTGTAAAAGTATGTGTCCATCTCCCATTTCACCCGTGTCCACTCTGACGATTTACACAGTCTTCTCTCCTCCAGATTCCCCCCTCACATGGTGCCCCCCCACCACAGTTTGCACACCACGGGCATCCCCCACCCAGCCATTGTCACACCCAACGTCAAGCAGGAGTCCTCACACAGCGACATTGGCTCCCTCAACAGCTCGTGAGTACCAATAGCCCCCATCATTCCCTCCTGCTTACCTGCACACACAGTCACTTTTGGCCAATTTCAAGTAATGAATGAAGTTTCCCTCTCCCCCTGTCTCTCCTGCTCCACAGGAAACACGCTGACTCTAAAAAAGAGGAGGAAAAGAAGAAGCAGCCACACATAAAGAAGCCTCTGAACGCCTTCATGCTGTATATGAAGGAGATGAGGGCCAAGGTTGTGGCTGAGTGCACGTTGAAGGAGAGTGCCGCCATCAACCAGATCCTGGGCCGAAGGGTGAGACACAAACTCACAAAGTTACTTAGTGGGAGATTCTGCACACACTGACCACTACTTACCACCAGACAACTATTTTGGGAAGTTGGAGGGAGTGGGGGCATTCTATAGACACAAATTGTCTCAATTTATCAACAACTTGATTGCCTGAATGATTCCCCATTCTTTATTTACTTATGCTGATGCTGATGATTTGATCTGTTAACAATCTGTTTTATCAAATATAAATGAGTATATAAGTGTTATTACTTTGTCATCTCCGTGAGCCCACTCTGTCCTTGTATGTCTGTCCGTCAATCCGTCTGTCTATAGTGGCATGCCCTGTCACGGGAAGAGCAGGCCAAGTACTATGAGCTGGCCAGGAAAGAGCGACAGCTTCACATGCAGCTCTACCCAGGCTGGTCAGCACGAGACAACTATGTAAGTTTTTAAGTTTACAACACGGAACACCCTGTACTTGTCCCCCTCTCAAGGACTTGCCGGGGGACAAGTGTGCTTTACTGTAGATCTGTTGTTTTAGAATGACTAGTTTACCACACGATAACACAGGAATAAAGTCAGTTTAGTTGAGCTCCATTCTATCACCAAAGGTGGTAGAGGCGAAAAAGCTGACCTTTTTTAATCCAAGTCTTATTTATATATGTTTCATAGAAGCCACATGTGATTTTTTCTCACACACACATATACACACCAAGGGTCCTCTCTTCAAGGTCTTCAAGGACCTGACTGGACCACTGAGATCACACCTTTTAGGAAGCCTAAAGGATCTCCCATAAACTCCCAAACTAGTAACCATCAGAGCTCCTCTACATGTTCACAAACGAGGGGAAAATAAGACTAAGATACAAGAAAAGAACAAAAAAAGAGGGGGAATAATAACTGAAAAAGAAAGTTCTGTTATGGCCTGCAGTGGTTGTTTAAAACCGGAGGGCAGAGACAGACAGAAACCAAAAAGGAGAGAGAATGAATGAATGAATGAATAAATAAACAAACAGTAAGATGGGCCCCCGTTTCTATTTCATGTCTCGGGTCTTCTGCAATATAATAACTAAGGTTCCTGTCTATTTCTCTTTTTTTGGCGGGTAACCAACAGGGGAAAAAGAAGAAGAGAAAAAGGGATAAGCAGCCAGGAGAGGGCAATGGTAAGTGAGCGGCAATTATATCTCATATTAGACGAGCCCCATCATGTGTCAGGAGTATGTGACATCTCACAAGATAAAAGTCAAGCTTTTTTCTGTCTTTTTATTTTTTTGTTTCCGTTTTTAGTTTTATTTGCCTGGCCCATGTTTTTTTGTAGCAACCCAATGCAATATTTAAATGGTAGACTGCCTTGTAACACCCCTCATCCAATGCCTTCCCTAGCTAATAATATTGAATATGCATGACCCCCCTAAACCTCATCTCACACCCATGATTCCCCCCCCCCCTTACTTTGCCCCCAGCATTTATAATACTGTGATGTGTGTTTTGAGAATGTGAAATTTAAGCATTGTGAGAGCCATTAACTTTGCCAGTTGTGTGTGAGTGTATTATATTGCCAATGCCCTGCAGATAGTTTGCGCTTATGTGTGAGTGAGTGTGCGTATGTAACTTGGGCTGCCCCCATCCTTGCTTGTCTTCATGCATGCTTTTATATCAACATACACAAAAAAAGTAATCACCCGCATTTAAAAATTAAGGAGGTTTGCTAATTTTTCCATTCATACATTTATTTTTATCATTAATATTCTTCTGATTTTAATATTGTTGAGAAGGACGGATGCAGAATTTATAAACATGTATTTTACGCTCGTACTCGTGACGGATTCCCTCTTGAAGGCCTCTCTATCTGTTCTTTTTTTCAGAACACAGAGAATATTTTCCAAACCCTTGCCTTTCACTTCCTCCGATTACAGGTGCTAATGTCATTTTGAGTCTTAAATTACTAACTTGTTTTTCCTCTTTTGATTTATTATGTATTTATTTATCTATGAATGTGCAGTACATTATCCTATATCCGATAAGTCTTCTGGGATATAATACAGTATTTCTAAAATATGTTATAATTTTGCTTTGTTTAATGCATTTTTTTATGCTATGTTGCAATTTTACTCAAGTGATCATGTTTCATTTTAGTTTATTTAATTAATTATGCTTTTATGTTAAAGTCATTCAGTCTATAACAACTTCCCTACTTAGGCAAAAATCTATGTGCAGTATATCTAGAACTGAATGTTATAGGTAAAAGAGTCAAGAGATTTAATGCCAGGGTAAACCTCCTTAATCTATATTATTTCGTAGCTGTGCTTTTCTGATGGCCAGCATGAGTTTGACCTTCTGTCACAAACAAGGCCTGGATTTAAACCCCTCTACATACAGTAGGATTCCTCCTTCGACCTACCAGACAAAGTTTACTTTACCATGGTACAGTTCTGCCAAATAGGATGGACATATAGTTTTTATATTTTGGGGTGACAGGTCAATTAGAGGAAACTGTGTGTCAGGCATTGGAATCCAGGTCTGACTATGCATTTCCCCTTGCTTCATCCACTAGGCTTTAACCCCTTAATGGCTACCCTGCCTGAGACTAACTCACATCTTTCATCACCCTCCATCTATTAAGACCCTGTACCTGACAGTTATACACTTATCCTTTCCAAATACACTATCAATGACGCCTAACACAACACTGCGTTTCCCCCTGTCTATACTCTTCCTTTAACATACAAGCATTCAATTTTTTATTAACTAGTAAATCAAAATGGCAAAGTTAAACTGTTCTACTTTATCTTTGGATCTGAATGAAATATTTTACTTTTTGCCTGCGGTTTGATTTCACTAATGTCTGAAACACTAACCGTGTCCTCTGACTGTCTGCTCTATGAACAATAAAGCATGACTCTACATCTGCCCATTAAAAGGCTGGATAATGTGCCCCAATCCCTAGCTTCACAGATTCACTGGTTTTCATTTTTTTCTCCTTTTATTTCTTTCCTTCTTTCTCTTCTCCCTCCCTCCCCCCCCCCCCCCTTTTTGGGGTTTCCTTTCTCCTCCTCTGCCCATCTTCTCTTCCTCTTCTCTGCTGGCTTTCCACCACTCTTGCGGCATCAGACCTGAGTGCTCCTAAGAAGTGTCGAGCGCGCTTTGGGCTCGATCAGCAGAATAACTGGTGTGGCCCGTGCAGGTGTGTATGGTGTGTGCTTGTACAAACGCTGGGGGCCAGGTGATGGCTGTGCTCCACTGAGCTGAGATCTCCTCCTTCCCTTCCCTCCATCTCTAGCGTTCACTCCTTCTGTTTTGCCAAGCTGTTGCCCACCTCTCAACTTTCTTTGAAACTGCCCGGGCAGTCTCATTCAATCTAACACAGGTGTATGGGATAGAGGAAATGCTGCAAAACATGTGTTTGTGTATGACTGGTGTGTGTGTATGTGTGCTTTGTAGAAGGCACTTTTTTTTTTCAAGTGATCTGAGCACAGAGATTCGAGGGTGGGTGTGGCTTCAAATGGGAGTTGATGGAAACTGGCCAGTGATAAATTTGGGGTAGCAGCAATAAGGCAGCGGGCTGGGCATAATGGGATGCTGGAGGAGCGGCACAGCCTGGTCAGTATGGAGGAGGTCTCAGTGAGGACAGCCTGAACCTCAGCCCTTGGCTAAATGTTTTGTTTGTCCAATGACAATGTTCGTTTTTTGTTTTTTTGTGTGTGTCTTTTGTTATGTTTGTCTACCTCTTTGGCTAACAGATGCAAATACCCCTAAGAAGTGTCGTGCCTTGTTCGGGCTTGACCAGCTGAATTTATGGTGCAAACCATGCAGGTATACTCTCACTGCAGTTTCTATGAGAGGAGAACCATCATGACTTTTGCCTTTTCCTTGATACAAATCCTCTTTTTCAAGTACACTATTTCCTGGGATGTTCACTGATGGAAGACACTTCATCTGTTCCTCTTCCTGATGCGAACCTCCTGCTAGAAATTTCCAAATTAAAGCAGGTCACAGTTGTCTGTTATTTAAAAAATGTATACCCAGTGGCGGAAAATGGATTTATGTCTATATATACAAACATACTATTGAGGAGACCTGTCTATTTGGTGTATATGATTTTAATCCATTTTCTACCCAGTGGATCTAGACAGGAAGTGTCTGTCATTTAATTGTCTTGTTTGTCTTAATTGGCCCTTGATAACCATGTGGTGTTCAGACTGTCCCTTTTTCTCTGAGGGCCCACAGTGACACTTTTCTCTATGCCCTCTTCCTTCTCTTTCTCCACCTCCTCTTCTTCCTCCAAACTCCTCTCTGATAACCCTTACTTAGTCCCTACCTGTTGTCTTTCTGTTCTGACACAAGCAGTCTTTGAATTGGGAATATTTTCATGGTAGGTATTTGTTTCTGTTAAGTAATACCCTTCTCTGTGTCTGACTTGCGCTGTCCTTTCATCTCGAACTTTCTCCACAACCTTAATGTAGCCCATCGTGAACCATCATCATTTGGTATCTGTATATCACTGTGGTTAAACCAAAGCATGTGGCCAACATCCCATTTTTATACATTTGTTATTATATATTAGATTATTTTCAGAGAGCTAAATCTTTTGGTGTGTTTCCTTGGGGTGAGAAGTTACAGTAAACTAGCATTGTTACGTGTTAACTAAATACAAATTCAGGATGCATTTCTACTTTGAATAGGCCAATATATTACTGTTTAAACTATTTAATATTTTTATCATAGATAGTTAGTTTCTCTTCAAAAGACTCACCGGCTTAAAAAATTTACTCTTCTCAGTCATTCAGGATGCCTAAGGAATTAATAGGGGGTTGATGAAAAACCAGGTGGGGTATCAGAGGAGCACAGACTGAGAACCAAAGATTATTCCAGTTTCGCTTAAGAAGCCGAGAGGTTAAAATACCTCACTCGGCTCCATTTCCTGAAAGCTGTATCTGGCATAATTCCCCCAGAGGCAAGGAAATCAATACCATACACAGGCACATACTATAAATCAATACACGTGTTAAAAAATGGATATTAGCTCATTTGTAGCAGTTTGACAGGCAGTTAGCACTTGACAACATACTGTTGCATGACACACTAAAAGCTGGTACCGGTGAAGAAAGAGCAGTCTACATCAGTTTACAGGTGTGGCTGAGAATCAATAATCTGTTACAGAAAGCACTTGACAGCTCAAGCCAACTCTTCTGCTTTTCATGTACTTTCCCTATTGTTTACTCTGTGCCAGATTTTGGGGTTAATTGTCCCGCCTTTCAGAAAAGCATGCCTTTCTTTTTGTTCAAGCATCCATCAACGTCCAATGGTTTTGTAACTATACCAAATCGTTCCTGTTTGCCCTTTCCATTTTACTGTCCTAACTCACTGATCAGTCTCTCGTCTTTGCCCCTTCATCTTCCTCGTTGACACAATATTTTGTTGAAAAACCTTTACCTACCTGCATAAGTACAGGCAGGGGTATGACTTGAGAAACAGGCCTTACCTAGGCTATCTCAAACAATAACACACAGACACTTTGCATTAAAAAGATTGGCTGAACTAAAAACCTTGCTTCTTTCAAATCACTTTCTTCTGCTACTACTCCCTTTCAAACACCTCAGTTTTCTGTTCTTTCTTTTTCCTTTCTCCTCCTGCCCATTGTCCCTGTGAGCTAGCACACAGTCTGAAACAGTTCCCTTGCCCTTGAGGCAGGCACAAACCTTATGATGCAGAGGGAGCTGAGGGGAAGGGTCAGTGCAAATAACAAGGGGTAGACAGAACACTCCTATTGGAACACAACATGTAGACAGCACCGCCCCCTATTTTATGTATTTGTTGACTGTGGGTCTGGTTCAGACCAGTGGTGTTGGCTGCAGGCATGCTAGACGTGTGTGTGTGTGTGTGTGTGTGTGTGTGTGTGTGTGTGTGTGTGTGGGGGGGGGGGGGGTAGGGGTTACAAAAACACAAACATAATGCTGTGACCCCGCATGCACATCTTAGGGGCACGTGTAGCAACCCAGCATGGCTCCCTGTGACATTTTACCTCTGCATCTTAACCCTCCACTCCCTCAGAAAACGATAGGGAAAAGTCTGAATAGTAAAGATTTTACTGTGGGAAGAGAGGGTCGGACTACTTATTTGCTGTAAATATGTGGGCTATTCCCAATCGTAGGTCTGGAAAGTCTTTTTGCAAGTAGAGATCAGAAGTCTTTCAGGACAATTATAAAACCACTGCAATAAAAGATATGTAGTTTAGGTTTTTCCGATTTCTTCTTGTCATTTTCTTCACTTCTCATTTCATTTCATCCCATGTCTACTCTTCCCCAGCTCTTTTCCTCTGTACCTGTCTGGTGTTGTGTAGTATTTTGTGGATGGATACTGTGAATCCAAAGTGTACATCTGGAACTGCTGATGCTGTCTTAGCACCTACTTGAATACACCTGCTTAATAGCCTAAAAAGGGTTTAGACGGATTTTAGACATGGTATATAACATGACATTACAACTGCTAAAAATGGTGTATTCAAAATGCTGCTACAGGTCAGCAATTGTACAGCAGATGTTGTAGTCAACCAATAAGCTTGTATCCTAAACAATGTGTTTCTCTCTACCCCACCCCTCCAGGAGAAAAAAAAAGTGCATTCGCTACATCCAAGGTGAAGGCAGCTGCGCCAGTCCTCCGTCTTCGGACGGAAGCTTACTAGACTCCCCCCCTTCCTCCCCTTGCTCGGTGGCCCCCTCCCCCTCCTCTAAGGAGTCCAAACCTCAGACTGAACAAATGCAACCTCTCTCACTGACTATGAAACCGGCCCACCAACCTCTCCACCACCCGCACCTCCTGGCTGGGCTCCCCCCTCCTCCTCCATCTTTGGTTCTTCTGGAAAACACCGCTGCACCTGTGGCCCAAAAAACGCCCAGTGCCACCCACAACGGAGTCCTGGAGCACAGTGACGTCTCGTCCTCGCGGCCGCCGGGCTCCTCAGTGGTGTCCTCCCTGGCCCGGCAGTCAGCAGGGCTGTGTCATTCCCACTCACTCCTCCCTAATTCTACCATCCCTCAGCCTCTGTCACTTGTGACCAAGTCTATAGAATAGTATCTTCCTTTTCACATGTCCCGTTCCCTTTTTTCTAACTCTGCACAGCTCTATCTGGGCCCTCTTTCCTCTTTGTCTGCTCTGTTCATAATCTTTATTTCGTTTTTTGGTTTCTGTGCCATACGGCTTTGAAAATGTCTTCTTATGTTATCAAAGTTCATTGGTCAATATTTGACCCATCATTGAAAAATTATTATTATAAAGAAATAAAACAATGAGCTGTAGTGTAGCTTGGGAATTTGCCAAAATGTATCTTTTTTTTTTGTGTGTGTGTGCAACAAAAATGTTATGTAGCTCAACTTAAAATAGGTTTAACAGACTGATATAAAAAGGTAGGCTAGATTATTTGATGAGCCCTTTTCTTGAAAGAGTTGGTTCTCCATCATTATTTGTATTAAATACGAGCTTTTGAACCAATTATTTGACACCTATTCAAATCCTGGAGGGCATGAGTATCTCAACGAGGGCACGAGGGCACCTCTCAACGAGGAACAACTTTGTGACATTAATTGTTCTTGTTTAAATGTACAGAAATATTGGGGGGGGTACTGTGTTCAATATGCATTGTTCCATTGCGTTGTCTTTTTTATTTTTGTTGTTTACCTTTGGGGATGGAGTCAGGGTGGGTGAATTTGGAGAGAAGGCCAGGGGGTGGAGATGTTGAGGGTGGGTGGGGGTCGTGGGTATTCAATACAAAATGTCACAACGCTAGGACCAGTAGTATTTATTGCTTTAGAGATTGCTTGTTGTATCTTGTATGTTGTCCCTTTTTAAATATTCTTTTCTTAACACATTGTAAAAATATTTTTTCTTAACGTAAGCAACTTATATATCAAATGATCCATTTTTATGAGGACACAAATTACAAGTTCACTTTCTTCACTGAAAACTTGGATTCCACCCAATGTACTGTGTAGATTTTGCAGAAGTATGCACAACTTAATTTCAAGAAATACGTCTATAAGCCATTTTACAAAAGAAGAAAATAAATCTTGAAACAACAGACAGTGGGTACCGTGTCTTCAGTAGTTGGGAAAGTGTTCAAAGCCCTTCTTTTTTATTACAGTCCATCTCTATCAGACTGTACAGATTTGTGTACAGATTTTCCGTGCCAAATTTTGTGATAATTTCCTCTCCCCTTCTAACCACGTTGTCGGGTTCTTTTTTTTAGTTGTTTGTTTTTTTATTTTACACTATTCTTTGCTGTGACGTTACATAGATTGCTATGTATGTAGTATAAATGTTGCTATAACAAATGTGTTTGGTAGCAGATTGTCAAATATAAAAATTTAAACTGAATAAAAAGGCGGACTTGATGCTGTATAAAACCCACAAGGGCCAAATTATGTATATTAGGAGGTTCATAAAAAAATTCAATAAAAACAAAAAAATACACAAACTGCCACTTTTAAGTACACTACTACATATAGGTAGATAGAAAAAAATAGGCATGTTGATGTTGCAAGAGGCTGCAAAAAAATAAAAATAAAGCTACAAAAGAATCACACCCGGTGCCATTGTAGTTGACATGACGCAACTGTAACCTGTCAATTTCTTCTCTGGTTTATTAAGATGCTAATGATGAATAGTTTGAATGTTTCCTTAACGGCTGTGATGTTCCTGTTCTATTTTATGCTCTTTATCTTCTTTTGTTTTGTTTCTATTTTTTCCCTGTTATTTCAAATGGTTCCAATACCATGTTTTTGTAATGAATAAATGTTTATGCTGTACAGTCTCTGTAGCATGCAGTTCTGTATTAATAAAAGCGACTTAGTATGTGCAGATCAAACTGTGTCTACCTCTTTGTAGTAATTGTAGTACATTTGGAAATTATCTAACCTTTAAGACCAGCCAAGTCTATATTGTGCTTGGTCGATCTTAGTCAACCTTGTTTTTTAGTAATTTTATTCCATTTAAAATACTTTTCATAGAAAATAAAATAGGCGTATTCATATACAATGAAGACATTACCACATTTGTAGGCACTTTTCCCTTTAATTACTAGAAGGGAAATAAAGAATGCTAGAATTTATTATATAATGATTCAACTTCTAACAAATAGGTTGCTCTTATACCTGCTTTTTAAAATAATTGACTGGCTGATAAAGACCAGCCTATTTGTTAGAAGTTGAGTATACATATTTTATTAGTGTCTTGTGAGCAGAAGTCACAGAAAGTGTGGCAACAGTGTCAGCATCAAGGGGAGTCTTTCACAATTTATTCCTATAGCCTATAGTTGTTTTTTATATTAAAGCTTGCAACTTCCGACTTGTTTCTGTTTAGAGAAAGAAAATAGTTCCATCTCATAGTACTGAAGCCATGCAGGAGATTGAGGGCCTCAATTACTAACAGGATTGCGCCCATTTCAGGTGTAATTAAAATAAATTTACATATAGTCATTTAGCAGACGCTCTTGTCCGGAGCGATTTACAGTAAATACAGGGACATTCCCGCCGAAGCAAGTAGGGTGAAGTGCCTTGCCCAAGGACTCAACGTCATATTGGCACAGCGGGTAATCAATCCGGCAACCTTTTGATTACTAGCCCAACTCCCTCACCGCTCAGCCATCTGACTCCATCTGAAAATAGCAGGTAAAGACATGAAACCATAATTACAAAGGCAGCGCACTTGAGTAAAAACGCAGATTACCGCTGCTGGGAGGGTATAAGGGTGTGTGCCGCAAAGAGAAGGGAGGAGAGGTGTATTTCTTCTTTGCAACATGTTAATGTTAGCTGTAACTTTGTGAACCAATATTTCTATCTCCTGTTCGCTGAACCTTCTTTTTTTTTCCTCGAATCACATATGGTGGCAGTAACATGCAGGCAATTTCTCCCGTATTTTAACGGCGCGCTAATGAACACTGAAGGGCGGAGTAAGGCGCTGATTGCCCGACGAGGATTTGGTTTGATAAATACCATGCAAAATGCCGAAATACACCATGCGCTATTTCCGGTTGGGCAAAGGCGCAGATTAAGCTGCGGTCACAATGTTAGGAAATGAGGCCCTGAGTGTGGCTCTGACGGCAAAATAACATTTGAGTTTATTTGAAAACATTTAAGTTGCTTTGAACGCCCGAGTGCCTGATCCACTTGCAGACTAAGGCAGTAGAAAATTGAGATTTCTGTTTGATTTTGACGCTTTCAAGCAGACAATTATTGACAACTGTTTGTTAGTCTATTGCACAGTGTATATAAATTAGGCGACCACAATGTTCCATTATACACCAAAGACAATAATGTCTACACTAGACTACACATTTCTATACTAGAAATATAATATATATACTACATATATGCTCTCACACATATATGTCAGACTAATGGGAATGTGTGGTGTGTTTTTTTGGGTGGAAGCACTAGTGTGTCAAGACATTCATTTACCTTGATTGCTGTGGTTGCACGTGTGAGTGTGTGAACATTTCAGAAAGGCTTCCTATTGGTTTTGGCAAATTGCCAATTCACTTGGACCTGGACAATTATCATATTGGCCTATCAACGGGCACCGAGGAGGCATAAAGAGAGGACGATTAGACAGAGGGGGGGGGGTCAAACGGACTAGAAATGGACGACCACACGACAAAGAGCAACCACACAGCAGAAAAATAACCCGACAGGACGCGCACTGTGGACATTGATTCTGATCCGAGGATTGCTGGTTTTTCCCCCTTTTTTTAACATAATTATCGTTGACCCTTTTTTAATGTAAAATTAAACTTACTAGCTTTTTTTATTATATCTCGTCTTTTGTGGTTTTCTGTGTCCTGGGAATTTTGTAATATTAAGAGGAGGAGTCATACGGCTGACACCTCGTTTTTCCTGGCGTAGTCGGCAGGATGCCCAGTGACACAGAAGACCACTCGGGCTCGCCCGATAGATCCAATATCCCAATGATGCCATGGCTCTACAGTGCTCCCTGGCTTCCAAAATTCAACAGAGAGCGGCGGCGATTTGGGTATTGGCGTGCTCAGGTTCAGGCTATGCTGCACGCACAACCCCTTTTGGATGAACAGCAAGCCAACTTCGTTTTCAGCGCCTTGGAGGGAGAGGCCCGACGCGAGGTGGCATTGTTGGATACGGCACAAGGCAACACCGGCAAGCACATTCTTTCCGCTCTAAAGGAATTTTATGGAGAAACCCTTAATGCAGCGCAAGCAAGAGCAGCCTTTTTCAAGTGCCGTCAAAGCGCCGAAGAGAAGGTGAAATGGTGGGAATGTCACGCAAAGTGGCGACAGCTTGACCGACAGGCTGCGGGGGAGGAAGATGAGGGACCAGTTTGTGCTTGGCATGAAAACGGGTCCTGTGAGGACGGAGTTACAACGCCACCTGCGGCGACAGCCTCTTCAAGGTTTCAAGGCAGTGACTGCAGAAGCCCGGGCCCTAGAGGAGCAGCTGGGAAGTGGCACCGAGAAAGCCCAGGCAAGTGCAGTAAGCCGCACAACAACCATGATGGAAAGGAGAGAAGAACCAGCTGGACCGAACAAGAACTGTCAGAGCAGGTGAAGGCCCTCGGCCGACCAGAGAACAGCCCCCGGGAGCAACCACAAGAGCATTTGATCCCCCCCTCCAAACCAGACGGGCCCTAGCCATGCGCCGAGTTATCAGTGGGACCCACAAGGCCGAGCCATCTGCCCTGATTGTCGGGAGGCTGGTCATGTACGGAGGAATTGCCCTAAGCGACAGCGACGCACAGAGGGTTTTCAGAATCCCCCACCACAGCAGGCCGACCGGTGGGGGTGGTGAAGGACATTTCAACTCCCTCCCTGTGGCCTGCTCTAGTAGGTGAGTCTCCAGGGGTGGAAGTGGAGGTTAATGGACAAATAATACCTTGTTTGCTTGATACCGGTTCACAGGTGACCCTGATGAGCCAGACCCTTTTCAAACAGTGCTTGGGAAATGTGGGGTTGGAAGGAGGAGAGGAGTCACGCTGGTTGACACTGAAAGCTGCAAACGGCCTACAAATCCCATATATTGGTTATGCCGTACTGGACTTAAAGGTGGGTGGTGTTCAGCTGCTAGCCTGGCTGCCAGCCCAACGTCGCCCCGCCCACAACAAAATGTGGTCGGGAAGTTGGGTCTGGAGGGTCTCGTATTGGGAACAACTATATAAAACCAGGATCTGGGCGGACCAATGAAATTGCCAGGGCGGGCTTTATACGATGATGGACGGATGATCAACAGTAACGTAATCAACAACGTCACGAAAGAGCCCTTGGGTTGAATTCGTTTTCAACAAACAACATATTACGTTTCTCTGATTGGTTGTAGGTCTATCCAATTGAGCGAGGCATTAGTCACAGCCCAATGGAGAGTTTTATTAGAGAGTTTATTCTGACTAGAATTATGAGTATGACAACGTCAGGCTATTCAGCTGCAAGATAAAGGAGTTTTTATTGTGAATGATGACTGTTTAGGCACAGAACTGGCCATCTTGGGGATGAACATTATAACAGACTGCTGGCAAGAACTTATGCACGGCCTTCATCCTGGAGAGACGGCTTTCCGGTCCCAGCTTCCACCTCGAGCAGAGTGGGATTTGGGAAAAGCATTTGCTGTCTGCCAGCAAGCCACCATGGGACCCACCCCGCATTTCCAAGGACACGTAAGACTCCCAAAGTCAGAGACTATTGTGGTTCCTGCAGAATCCGAACTCTTAGTGAGGAGGCGGACCAGTGAGGATTCGTCTTTGTCCGGACGCACCCTATTGGTTGAGCCATTACCCCAACATGATGCAGAATGGCAAGTGGGGAGGGCCTTAGTCACCACAAGGGGGGGTTATGTGCCAATCCGCCTGTGTAATCCCCATCCTTATGTTGTCGAGATTGCCCCCAGGACAGTCCTTGCAGAACTCCAGGGGGTGTCAGCAGAAGATGTCCAGGCTGAACGGGTGCTCCGCCTGCATGGCGAAGAGACCGGGACTGTTGAGGTCGCCATCCATCGCATTAATGGCCTCCAAGTCAGTGATTCCATAGCGTCCCCAGTGCTGGGGGAAGGTTTGACAGCAGGACAGCGGCAAAGACTGAAAGGCCGGATGGACCAGTGGACAGCGGTGTTCGCACAACACGAGGAAGACTTTGGGCGGACAGGGGCCATTCAACATCAAATTCCGACCGGTTCTGCACCACCCAGCTGGGAACGGTATCGGCCGGTGCCGCCCAGCCTCTATCCCGAGCTCCGCAGCCTTCTGAAAGGCATGCTGGAGTCTGGGGTAGTATGGGAGAGTTCCAGTCCATATGCAGCTCCAATTGTCCTTGTCAGAAAGAAGGATGGCTCCTGGTGCTTCTGCGTGGATTATCGGAAACTCAATGCGGTAACACACAAAGACGCTTACCCATTACCACGCATTGAAGAATTACTGACCTGCTTAAAGAAGGCTGCCTGGTACTCCACTCTGGATTTAGCCGCTGGCTACTGGCAAGTCGAGGTTGATCCGAAAGATAGGGAAAAGACCGCTTTCACGACCCCTATGGGGCTAAATGAATTTGACCGGATGCCTTTCGGTTTGTGCAATGAGCCTGCGACTTTCCAGCGGCTAATGCAGCGGTGCCTGGGGGGCATGATTCACGAATCCTTGCTAATCTAGTTAGCTGACGTGATCGTCTACTCCTTGGATTTCGACAGCCATTTGCGAGACCTAGAGACAGTGTTCTGATGCCTGCAGGAGATGGGGCTCAAACTCCAACCCAATAAATGCCACCGTAACAGTCTTCGGCCGTGCCCTGTAACTTTCCCCCAGGAACCTACACCGGCAGCGGAACCCGAACCACCACCAAGGCGAACTGCAAGCCAGTGCGAAACTGGTGTAAACCAGAGGAGGACCTACTGGCCTCTGACCTTCTATAGACAAAGACCTACACCTCCACAAGAGCCCGAGCCCCCAGCAATCCCTGACGACCCTCCTTCTGGGCCAGATAGCCCCGCATGATGTGCCAGCCAAGGCCGATCCTGAGCTGTCCGGACCCTGTGTGGCTGCCGCTCCCCGAGGTGATAATGACTTACCCCTGCGCCGCTCTACTCGTGCCACTCAAGGTAATAAACCTGACCGGTATAGTCCATGCTAGTCGGGACAACTATGGTCAAAGTGGGGGGGATAATTGTCAGACTAATGGGAATGTGTGGTGTGTTTTTTTGGGTGGAAGCACTAGTGTGTCAAGACAGAAGCGCAGCTTGTTCTGGCAGGGCAATCGGGCAGCACGCGTCAGTCAGTCATCGGGGGCGTAAGGCGTCTTACTCCACCTGCCTTACTCCACCCACTACCACACCCATGTTAGCAGCGCATATCCATTGGGCCACGTCCGATAAGGCGTCTTTAAAAGACGCACGGATATGCACTCACTCATCCCGGTCGTTGTATGATCAGTGCTGCTGCCACCCTCCACCGTCCCCTTCTCCCCCATGCTGTCTGTATATCTATCCAACAGGGGGATGATTATATCTCTATTGCTCCCTGCCTCATATGTCATGTATGAATGTATGTGTTGCATCGAGGAGGCAGGGAGTGCTTCCCTTAGATCATCCACTCCGCCAAAGTAAATCTACATGTCCATGTCATGTAACAATAAATGCTCAAATCTAATACCTGAAATTAATTTCCCTTGATTGCTGTGGTTGCATGTGTGAGTGTGTGAACATTTCAGAAAGGCTAAAGAGAGGACGACGCGACAGAGGGGGGGGGGGGGTCGAACGGACCAGAAAGGGACGACCACACGACAAAGGAAAGAGCAACCCACAGCAGAAAAATAACCCGACAGGACGCGCACTGTGGACATTGATTCTGATCCGAGGATTGCTGGTTTTCCCCCCTTTTTTTAACATAATTATCGTTGACCCTTCTTTTTTGTAAAATTAAACTTACTAGCTTTTTTTAATTATATCTCGTCTTTGGTGGTTTTCTGTGTCCTGGGCATTTTGTAATATTAAGAGGAGGAGTCATACGGCTGACATATACACCACCAGTAATGACAACAATGGAAGAAACTAAAACATGCATCAATTTCCCAGGAAGATAGCGATGCAACGACTGAACTGTCATACATAACTTATTTCACATTTTGACTATTACTAACAAACAGTGATAAAAGTGACACTTACAATGTGGCATGCCTGTGATCCCTTACAAAAGTGAAGTATATTAAAGTGTACTGAAATATGGATAGTACACTTAGCTCACTTTTGATATACTTAAGTATGCTTTGAAAATAATTCACTTCTGTAAGAAGTATACTTAAATAGTTCACTTTTGATATACTTAAGTATCCTTTGAAAATGGTTTACTTTTGTAAGAAGTATACTTGGAAAATAGTTCACTTTTGATGTACTTTTAAGTATGCTTTGAAAATAGTTCACTTTGTAAGAAGTATAGTTAAATAGCTCACTTTTGATATACTTAAGTATGCTTTGAAAATTGTTTACTTTTGTAAAGTATACTTGGAAAACAGTTAACTTTTAATGTACTTTTAAGTATGCTTTGAAAATAGTTCACTTTTGTAAGAAGTATGCTTTGAAAATAGTTCACTTTTGATATACTTTTAAGAAGTATGCTTAGAAACTTTTATACATTTCTTCTGGGGTAGGATGTACATTTTCTATTATTATACAGCAAAAATAGTCCAAATATGTACATTACAGGTTACATTTTTTAGATCCATCTCATTCTAATTATTAATGTCTATGAAAATCCATTATGCATTGCACATTGAATCTTTTTTGGTATTGAAGCTGTAACCTTAATTACTGCCAAAACATTCTGAAGCCCTATAATCTTATACTAATAATTATCAATCGGAGTATTAATGGAAAAAAACGAAAAAGCTACTTGAGAAAGAAGCAGACAGAAGGGTTGCATTATGCATTTGAAGGTTATACTGTCAAACTGCTTGAAGAACGAAATAACAACGTGAAATAATGAAAATAATGTGGCTCATTAGCTAGTCAGTTCCCATGATGCAAGGTGGTAAATAGTGTTAAAATTTGCTGATAAGTTTGCCGTTTGTTCGAAATACAAATGTAACTTCATGAATTTTGTTTTTTAAATAGGTCTGCTTAGAATGTAGTGTTTTGTTGCGTGGTAATTGTCATTGTTGTGCTGGTTTACCATTGTAACTGCATTTCATAAGAACAGCTGGATTCTTGCAAGATTTATGCTTACTCAGTGATTAGCTTCTGTCAGCTAAGAATCTGCAGTGAAATGTTGCGAGGGCCCAGTTCTCGCCAAGTGACTTAAGATCTGAGGCGTTTGAGGGGCCCCTAAACATTTTAATACATTAAAAAGTAATAATAAAAAGTAATAATAACATTAAATTTAAGTACTTACATTAAATGAAAGTGCACTTGAAAGTATTGCAAAGTATACTTTGAGGGTCTTTAGGAAGTATACTTGATGAATTGAAAGTGCACTACACAGGCTACTTTGCAGTATTCAAAAGTAAACCTTGAAATACACTATAAGTGTACTTTAAAGTGTACTAAATGACTTAAAAAGTGGGCCAATTCAGTTTACTTTGTACAAAAAAAGTATATAAATAAGTACACTACTAGTATACTTTAACCCGTTAATTAGTAGCGTCACATTTATGTGATCGTTCGAAAGCGGGCCCCACAGAGTACCGTCACATATATGTGATTCTGAACATTCCAACCGACTATTTTCCGATAGACAAAAACTATATGACAAACGCTACAGTATGGCTTCAAAATGTACAATTAGGAGGCTAACAAGTAACACTAGCAGGTAGTAGCATTGCTACAAATATTATGCTTGGTTGCTAGGTAACGGAAGCTAACTAAAGCTAGCTAGCTTTCGTTTCGAAAAAATAACTCTGTTGGCAGTGTTGGTAATATTTAGAACTCACTCCTCTAAAGGTTAAGTAACATCATAATAGTATACTTTTTATACTAAGTCTACTTTCAAAATAAACTTGAAGTATACTTCAAGAAATCTGAATCCATTTTGCTGTAGAACTTTGAGTTATCCATTGTGTACCGAATGGCAGACGCTGAGGAGGGCAATACGTGTCTGGCATGACTCCCCATTAGCAGAAAGCTCGTACCGTCGTTGCCATAAAATAATATGTCTTATTACACGGCTGTTCTTAATGCTGTAGAATGCTCCATTCACTTGAATGGGGCTTCCCAACGTTCTGCAGTGAACAATTTTCTCATATTTGACCGTTTCTATGCATATTTGACCGATGTCAAGGGAAGTGGCCTTTTTGCCTCGGATTCCGCAAGTAGTCCAGTAACTGTTAAAACCCAGCGTACTCTGTTGCTTAGCGATGTCAGCTGATTTGAAGCCTAAATAATGCTCTAAGTCTATGAAGTTCAACGTCTTTGGCGAACTATTTCTCTGCTGATCAACAGTACGAATGGTAACAAATACATTGTAAAAAGACACTGTGTTAAGTTATTGTTGTTGGCAAGTAGCCTTGTAATAAGCGGGATAATGTACGCCGGTCATTATCGGGGAAATAAGCCCCTTCATTGTGCAACAAAACTGGCGAAACCTCTGCTTCGAGTCGTGCCTAACAACTCCCCTTACCTGTTCTAAAATCAGCGCAAACCACGGCCTCTTGGGGCTTATTGCTTAATTATCCCTTACAAAAGAAATGTTCTAATTTCCTACACTTTCAAACAATCAGTGGAGTGTGGATAGCAACGGCAGCTAACTTGCCTCTAGCAAACTGCTTTTGAATTAGCTATGTCCCCTAGCCTGGCTGCCAGCCCAACTTCTCCCGCCCACAAAAAAAATTGTTCGGGAAGTTGGGTCTGGAGGGTCTCGTATTGGGGACAACTACAGAAAACCCAGAATCGGGACGGACCAATGAAATTGCCAGGGTGGGCTTTATACAATGATGGACAGATGATCAACAGTAACGTAATCACCCACGTCACAAAAGAGCGGTTAAGTTGAATTTGTTTTGAACAAACAACATTACGTTGCTCTGATTGGTTGTAGGTCTATCCTATTGAGCGAAGAGGCATTTGTTTTCCAGGCTCGTTTGAAACACGCCCCGTAGTCAAAGCCCAACGGAGAGTTCTCAGACTCATATTCTGACTAGAATTATGAGTATGACAACGTCAGGCTACATGTCCCCCTAAATTAATATCGAACTTATTTACGTGTTGGGGGGCTTATTTTAAGTAAGCAGACGGTACTATTTGAATCGCAATTCCATCTGAAATACTGCCAGTGACAACGTTGTTACAGTAGCTCGTTTCAAAGGGTGTTCTTAATGAATTATGCAATATGAGTAGGCTAAATAGCCCACCTGCATCTAAAGCAAGCAAGCACATCCAACAATTTCCCCAGAAATTGTAGTGCTACCTTCTCTAGTTTTATTTGTAATGCACTTTACATTTAGCTAAATCTCAAAGTGCTACAGGTTAAAAACAACAAAGGGCGCAAATAGTGACAGTTTTCCACTCCACCGACTTTGTTTTGTCGCTAATACCTGATGACAGGCCGCTAAACAGGGCACATTTTCTGGCCTCCACCTCTGTTGTTAGAACCTCGATCTCACAGTCACCATATTTCATTTCTTTGTCTGAATTACTGTATTTCTTCAAATAAACGCCCCCCTCAAAGAAACGCCGCACCAAACATAAATGTTAAACGCTGTGGCGTTTATTCGAGGGCGAAGAAATACGGTAATTCAGACAAAGAAAGTACCTCAAAAGCACATTTATAACCATCTGCATATTAATTTATGGGAGGAGGCAAGGCGGGATCAGTGGCTCGTTCACGTGCGGTCAATCCCACGTTGATTGTGATTTATAAAGGAAAGGTGCGCAGGACCTGGCGTACGACCGGTTTTATACATGTGAATATTTCTGTGCATAGGATCTTCCTATTCTACCAACAGAGGATAATTAAAGAATTATATAAAAGAATATGGATTCAATTCAGTTTCATTTCATTCATTTTACCTTTAACACTGGCACTGACAGTATCAATGTCTGAGAGTGAACCTTCAAATGGCAAAAGCCTTTTGATTTCTGATACTGATTTTCCATGATAATCCTCCTTTTCCAACACAATCTGGAAATCTGAATACATGACCACAGCTAATTCAATAACATTTACATTTATGCATTTAGCAGATGCTTATATCCAAAGCGACTTCCAAGAGAGAGCTTTACAAAAGAGCATAGGTCACTGATCATAACAACGAGGTAGCCCCAAACATTTTAAGCAGCCAAAAAATGAAACATACAATACCTCAGATTGTTACTCAGATTAGTGGTAAATACATATAATAATACCATTACGGCAAGTTACTCAATGTTTTGTACTAATATCATGTAATGTGTAACAAGGTTTATTCCAGTACACTGTTATAACAACTGTTACAGCACTGTAGCTGTGTTGGTCTACTATACTACAACCTACATACTGACATATAACAAAAACCTTGTTTGTGTATAATTTGAGTTGATACTTCATCATTTGAACTTATTTCGGCCTGTGAGGCTGCGACATTCACAGTCCCCAGCCCTTTGGCTACCACTGTTCATACTGACATCTACCAACTGACCCAAGTTGAACAATGGATTTTGGTGTTTCAACACCAATTGACACTTCCCTGCTGTATGACTATGTTAAGCCTGTGTTTTGCTCCTCTCTTTCACCAACCGTCTCTGGAGAAGATCCCTCACTGAATTGCTCCTCCCAAGGTTTGTTCCATTTTTTCTCCTCTAGTGAGTTTTTTTGGGAGTTTTTCCTTGTCTTCCTTGAGGGTTTAGGTTGGTTGAGGGGCAGTTCTATGTGCGCATGTGAAGCCCTCTATGACATGCTTGCGTGTAAAAAGGGCTATACAAATACATTTTTATTTCATTTGACTTTCCTTTGAGGCTTTTCACAAACCATAATTCACCAAACATGTGAATGTATATAGTAAAATACATACACACACAGTGCTTAACAAAGGTATGCAGAACATTGACCAATTATCTCATATTGAATTAACTGAATTGAATTAAATTAATGGTATTGAAAAAAAACTGTTAAAACACTGATTTAATCTTGGGAAACAGTTAAACAAAAGTAAAGTTATCTTGCTTGCATATTAGTCAGTCGCTGTGCTCTGGATGCAGAATTTACACTTATTAAACCCATTTCCCTAACCAGGACACAATTACCTCCATTGACAATATTTTTCAATCATAACAATCATAACAAAACTAGCAGAATGTTTCATAACAGTGTTGAACTACCACTAATGTGTAAAACAATTTTGAAATGTATTAATAGGTGGTACAGCCAGTTCCAAACACTTGAATGGGGCACAACTTCATAAATCAGTGAAAGATAACATAAACGTCACTAACTTTTCCTAAACACAAATATTTACATTGAACTAAGTTTGTAAACATTTCTTGAAATTGGCCAAAAGGGGGTGCCACAAACCAATTTCCCTATGAGCTTACAGTATAGTATTTTTGTGGAGCTTTTAATTTGAAACTGGGTCTTTGTTTCTGGGGTTGTTTTTTTTACTGGGCCAGTTTGAAAATTTAGAAAAATTCCAAACATGTTTAGATGGAGGTTGTGGTTGTGTAAAATTCAGCATACCATTTACTAGCACGTGGAGGTTTGTGTGACCCCCCACGGATATGCCTCCTCTGACCATCTCTGACCCACAGCCACACCGGTCAAGCTGGATGGTGGTGCAGGTAGCATAATGTTCACTATGGCATCTCCTGACTCATGACACACGAACCTGTGAAGAGAACGGGGCACCAATGGCAGACCTGTCAATTCTAGTGTTCTCTGTCGAATGCCAATCAAATTGCATGGTGCTGGGTTGTTAGCACAGCTCCCACTACATAACGTCAAGCCCTTATGCCACCCTCAAGGAGTTTGTTTCTAACAGTCTATTTTCCTTAGTTTGTACAAAAAAGTCAGAAGAAATAATGAAGTTAAAATATACAGAAAGGTATTGATACCCCAGTGTAAACAATAAACCCAATGACAAGGAAGACAAAAATGTGGGGCATGAAGTTAGGTATACTGTAGATTGAGGGCATTGTGATCATTGTTGCTACCTACTGACACTTCATCCACACCTGGCCTCGAGCAGATATCTGTCCCCGAGAGACAGAATACTTTTAACCATATGAAAAGTTCTAGTGTTTGTGTGTGAGAACATGCAAGTTAGTCTCGAGAGGAGTCGGAGAAAAAGACAAGGTAGAAATCCCAACGAGACACTGGAGCTTTCTAATGGTTTGCACAATGACTTTGCTGGAGGCCCCTGAGTCCTAGATGACATGATGACTTGACTTTGATTGGAGGCAACTACTGTGACATTGAGGAATCTTGTGACAGCTTAGAATGGGTAACGTTCTGTGTGTATGTGTGCCCACATGCTTATGTATGGTTATTTAGTAGAGTTTGCTGTAAGAGACACAGATTGTGACTGTGGCGTTTGTCCTAAATTTAATTCAAGTTCAGATAGTTTAGATAGTTGATCCGTGTTGCAAAATCAGTGTTGGTAACAAATAAAAAGCGGTCTTCAATTTGACCATTCCTCAATTTTGCCAACTTGTGCTAATTTGCCCGAAACACTCACATTTGCCACACAAGATATTTATTTATTCGTCAAGTGGACACGGAACACAATTGGGGATATTTTTCAATTGAGGCTTTGTCCTCAGAGGCTGAAATTCATTTCCATCGTTTTTTCCACCTCAACGAAACTTCAATTAAAATCAAACCAAAAATGGTCTTGCAAAGAACAGTTAGCCTAGCTCTGCCCTCCTACGTACATCCGCTCAATTTTCATTGTGCTTATCTACTGCGTCTGGGCTTGAGGTGTATCGGTCAGATGGCTCCGGTAAAAAAAGATTCGGTCCCATCAGCGTACAGAGGTAGTGGCTGAGAACAACGTTGATGTCCTGCGCTAGTTTGAGTTGTAATTGCGTAATGGCGGCGGAAAAAAGATGCGAGCAAAGCCTTTATGTCCGGCGTTGTGGCAACGCTGCCGAATATCCAGAAGTTAAAGCCGGAGGAAGAACAATGTTTGACTCCCCACGGGGTTCGTTTCTAGCTTTCAGTTTCAAGATGGAGGAGAAACTAATTGCCTGTGTGGCTGCATATTCAGTCCTGTACGATACGTCTCAGTATTTTGTACAGATACTTTAATAAAAAGAATGAGGCCTGGTGCAGGGTTGCCGACGTTGTCGGTGCTCCTGGTGTTTTTTTTGTACTTTCAAATTCAGTCTTGTCACATTACGTAACTTTGTTCTGTGGTAACTAGACGCTAGCTAGGATGACTGGGACTCCCTACAGTAGTCAGATTGACAGATTAGCAGACTTCGAGTAATATAATAAAACGTTTTTAGACATGTCAACGTGTATGTCTATTAAACACTTTTGTATTTTGTATACAAGTTGTATTTTGATCGATGTTGCAAGTACGTATACAACAACGTATGACAACAACAGCGACTTTCGAGAACTACAACTCTACATTAATCTGATATGCCCCTGAGCGTGGTGAACTGTGGGAAGGCGATAGATGGCAAGCGATTTGGCATCGCTGCAGTGTGAACTGTTATATACAGTAGACACAGTGAGCCTGCTCTTTAAAGATGGCGTCCCATTCATTTCTATGGAAAGTGCTCAGTGTCGCAGTGAGAAAAGCAGGAGCGCGAAACGGACCGCGCCATCTTTCCAGTTCCGGCCCGTCCGGTCTTGCGCAGAACAGTGGCTTGCCTTGCTCCTAACACCGAGGCTGTGTTCGAAAACTTAGACAGCTGTCTTAATCCTTGATGTGTTACTAGACAGGTGTCTAACGAGACAGCTCTCTTCGGGGTAAGGTATCTTAAAAACCGTTGTTTTCGAACAGCCTATTAAGACAGGATGCACGTCATCGCGCTTCGTGTACTCGTGTACTGCTTGCACTTGCGCACTTTGTCAGACGGCAGTCAATTGCATTGAGTTTGTTGTCACACTAAGTCAAGTTAAGCTGTATTTAAACTTGTGTCAGATATAAGCGCAAGGCTCATAACATTTGTGTTTGTATTTCACTCAATTGATAGGATTATGATTAAACGCAGCAACTAGTGTCTGCACTGCACTGCGATGCTAGCTACTGTACGTTATCGAAAAGTCGGAGCAAATTTACAAATTAGGAGTGTTATCAAAAAAATTAGTATATTTTCAGCAACAACACTGCCCAATTCTCGATACAGTTTTATTCAGATACTGATTTATAAGTACCGTTTAGCTGAAATATGAATTGTAAAAACGTAGAGCAATGGCGGTGAAAGGATTCTGTTTAACTTGTTTCCTACGGTAACCCCGCGCACAGAATTATGGGTAATACGTGCCGCCATTAAGACAGCAAGGCAGCTCAGATGCTCTCTTAAAAAAATGACCGTTATGTGACGTATTTCAAGGTATCTTATTAGACAGGAAGAGAAGATTTAAGACATTTCGAACATACCTCGCTGTCTTAAAAGGAAGGAAGGACGCATTTTAAGAGTTTTCGAACAGAGCCCGACACTCTTGCAGGCTTGCAACTAGCTGTACACGTCATACTTTGCGAAAACCTGTCGCGAGCGTGTGAGCTAAGGCAGAGAATCTCTAATATAGGCTATACCTCTCAAAATCCACTTTTCTCAGGATATCATCATCATTTCTATTCTATCTATCTAGTAATGTTGAATTCGAAAGGGGAGGCAAACAAATTAACTTTTTTAAGGCGCTTTTTTGTTCTAAAAAGACTTGGGTGGGTAGAACGTTAAAATACAGCTTAGCAACCAAACCATATCGCGATTCTACTCGGCTTCAGTTAGCTAGCTAGCTCTAAATAACTTGCTGAAAAATAACATGACCAAGATCTGAACAAACATGCATCGTGAATTGTAGATTTACATTGCACAGGTTATTTATTTGAATGAAACACAGTCAGGAACATGAATCAACGTTAGCCCCATTGCCAATAAACTAGGCTAAATTATCACACATTCTACCTATGCTCTTGCGTTAGCAAGCTAAACTTGTTTACATGCCTACAGTCTAGGTGTTACTAGTAACAGTTACTAGCAATGCTACCGTATCCTGTATCTCTCCAGTTCTTTCAAATAGATTATCTAGACAGGCGTTAGCAATAAGCCAGACTGCTGTTCGTTTTCTGGCTATTTTTCGGAAGCTTCCCTTCTAATGCCGACTACAGCTAGTCTAGCTAGAGTCATTTGATGTGTAGAAACGTATTTAGCATTCTACCTGGTATGCTTTATACAGGAAACATTAGCATTGCTAATAACTGTTAGCACAACACCATACTGTCCTTATAGCTTGCGGTTGCAATGAGCATACGGTCGCAACAGCACCTCTTTCCAGGTTCAGATTCCTAGCAAATTCTGCTTGAAATTGTCCAAGGTTGTCAAAACTGTCTTGGGTGAAATGTTCAGAACAAATGAATGATTGAGTGTCGAACTTCGCCGGGATGTTCTCATAGACAACAGCAGCCATGCCTGTTGAATGTTTGGCTCCATGGGAAGACTGTGAGTGTTAGCCTTCCCTGTTCAGCCTGGAACACAGCATTTACGACCGTGGTCCATTTTCAATATCCTTGTTATAATTCAAAACGTTCTTCTTTGTAATTCCTTATAAATAGCCTACACAGAGCAGCGCGCAGCTAAACTAGTATCGGAGATAGACGCTACCTCGGGCTGGTCTGGATGTAAATTCTGGGGCGTGACAAAGATACAGACCAGAGCCAATAAGAGGGCGATCACCGGTCCTACGTAGGACCTTTGTTGAAAAGTTAGCGTTTTACAGCCATTTTTTTTCTTTTTGGGATTTGAATAGGAAAGAGGTGTCAATGGACTTTGATATTCACGGTATGTTCAGTTTACCCACCAAACTGTCGTTATTCAACTATGACAAGGTAAAATCTGTTTTGCAGTCAATTGCCCCTTTAAATATGTGGACTAACTATACAAAAGGAGCAAAGTCTAGCTAATACTAAGGGGGGTCTAGTTAATACTAATGGGAATAAAATATATGTGGCCCGGTAATAGTCAGACCGGACACAGGAATGTAAAGATTATTTTTATATTTATTTGTGGGTTTGATTCCCTGACTGCACTTATTAAGAACAGTATTAATCTTTAAGTTTTGAGGAGATTTCCAAACAAAAATACTTATTTCCTCACTTAGCTACATTTATACAATAGGTACAAAATAGGCAACAGTATAAGCAACAGTAGTGGCTCTTCTGAATAATGAAAGAAAATAAACAAAAATACAATGGTTGAGCCACACATTGGTACACATTAGAGAACATTGGTAAATTAAAACATTTTGCTGACAATTAACCATCGTTCATGACATTTCTCTATATAGACTCACTTTCTACTTGTGTACAGTCTGTGCGCCAAACCACACATGGAAACCCAAAAGACACCACCAAAAATATCTCCCCTCTGGAGTAGGCAAGGGCATACCGATTAACCCAATTTATTAGTATACACAGATTATTCAATATTGCATTGTTATGTGTGAAATGTGTGTTTAATCGCGTACGCTATTCTGCTGTTTCAGCTCACACGCAGTCACCATATGACGGAAGCTAGCTCTTCCAGTATTCTACCCGCGCTAACTTTATGACGTGAAACGTGATTTCACCACCCTCGCGAGCTAACCGTGAACTGCTCTTAAGGTGACAGTGTAACCGCAACCAAGAAACCCCTATTTAAGCAAATAAAACAAACAATAGTATTGAACAGGTCAAAAACAATTCCTACCCCTTGTTCACCTGGTTACATATCAGAATTAATAATTTACAATCTAACCTAAAAAAACAGATAGTGCAAGAGAACGATACAATAGTGCAAATTCAAATGTGCAGGTTGTCATTGTGCAGCTTGTGATTTAAAGTCAGTGTGAGTCCTTGGCCTTATTAAAGTGGCCAACAGTGGATGGGAAGAAACTGTTCTTGTGGCGTGAGGCTTTCGTCTTGATGGACCGCAGCCTTCTGCCAGAGGGGAGTAACTGAAACAGGGAGTGTCCAGGGTGGTAGGGGTCGGCCACAATCTTCCTCGCTCGCCTCAGGGACCTTGAGGTGTGCAGATCCTCGAGGGAAGGCAGATTGCAGCCGATCACCTTCTCAGCAGTGCGGATGATACGCTGCAGTCTGCTCTTGTCCTTGGCAGTGGCAGCAGCATACCAGATGGTGATAGAAGAAGTGAGGATGGACTCAATGGTGGCTGTGTAGAAGTGCACCATCATTGTCTTTGGCAGGTTGAATTTCTTCAGCTGCCGTAGGAAGGACGTCCTCTGTTGTGCTTTTTTGGTGAGGGAGCTGATGTTCTGTTCCCACTTGAGGTCCTGGGAGAGGATGGTGCCCAGTAAGCGGAAGGACTCCACAGTGTTGACTGGGGAGTCACTCAGGGTGATGGGGGTGAGTGGGGCTGTGTTCTTCCTGAAGTCCACAAACATCTCCACTGTCTTAAGAGCATTGAGCTCTAAGTTGTTCTGGCTACACCAGGTCACCAGGTTGTCAGCTTCCCACCTGTAGTCAGACTCGTACCCGTCAGAGATGAGCCCAATGAGGGTGGTGTCGTCCGCAAACTTCAAGAGTTTGACAGACGGATGACTCGATGTGCAGCTGTTGGTGTACAGGGAGAAGAGCAGAGGAGAAAGGACACAGCCCTGAGGAGATCCGGTGCTGATGGACCGGGAGTCGGAGACTTGTGTTCCCAGCTTGACGCACTGCTTCCTGTCAGACAGGAAGTCTGTGATCCACCTGCAGGTGGAGTTGGGCACGTTCAGCTGGGAGAGCTTGTCCTGTAGCAGGGCGGGGATGATGGTGTTGAAGGCAGAGCTGAAGTCCACAAACAGGATCCTGGCGTAGGATGCTGGGGAGATGCTGTAGGGTGAAGTGGAGGGCCATGTTAACAGCATCATCCACCGACCTGTTGGCTCTATAGGCAAACTGCAGTGGGTCCAGGAAGGGGTCTGTGATGGATTTGAGGTGTGCCAGCACAAGGCGCTCAAAAGACTTCATTACCACAGAGGTCAGGGCGACAGGTCTGTAGTCATTAAGTCCTGTTGGCCTTGGCTTTTTGGGCACAGGGATGATGGTGGAGGACTTGAGACAGGCTGGCACATGGCATGTCTCCAGGGAGGTTTTAAAGATGTTTGTAAACACAGGAGACAGCTGGTCAGCCCAGTGCTTGAGGGTGGCAGGAGAGACAGAGTCCAGCCCAGCTGCTTTGCGGGGGTTCTGCCTTTTGAAAAGTCTGTTAACTTCATCTTCCTGAATGGAGAGTCGTCACTGTAGAGGGGGGAGGGGGGAGGCCTCATGGATGGGAAGGGGCAGTTCAGGACTGTCCACTTGTCTTTCAAATCTGCAGAATAACTTGTTCAGGTCGTTGGCCAGGCAGGAGTCATTGGTGGATTGGGGGGCTCTGGGCTTGTAGTTGGTGATTTGCCTGAGCCCTCTCCAGACAGAAGCAGAGTCGTTAGCAGAGAACTGACACTTCAGTTTCTCAGAGTACAGTCGTTTAACCTCTCGCACCGCCTTGCTAAACCTGTTCTTCGACTCCTTGAATCTGTCTCTATCCCCACTCCTAAAAGCTTCCTCCTTCTCTGACCTCAACCTTCTCAGCTCTGCTGAGAACCAGGGCTTGTCATTGTTGAAGCTGGTGCGTGTTGGTATACAGCAGTCCTCACAGAAGTTGATGTATGATGTCACAGCCTCAGTGAGTTCATCCAGACTATCTGTAGCAGTCGATTGAATTAACAGACAAAACGAGACAAAACAGAGCGCACTTAACCACCACGGCCACCCTCACCGGCGCCATCTTTCTTACCTTTTATTATATAACATCACCCCTTTTTCAGCTTGTTTCTTTCTCTCAGAACAAAACAAGACAATTACATTTCCTGACTGAACATTCAGAAGATACTGCTTTCATTAAATCAGAAAGACACTGATATTACTTCATCTTATCAAACATTAACTCATCAAAATCTGAGCATTTTATCAAGTAGATCATTAGAATATTATCTCATTTCGCAGCCTCAGTAAACTTTTCAATTCACAAAATCAACAACCTTATTTTTTTTTTCTCTTTCTTTTCTTTCCCCTCCCCATAGTCCATAGCTCAATTACTGAACGAAATAACAACATACAGCACAGTGAACATGTGAACATTTTTTTTTTTTTCACAGATTTAGTCTTTCCCCAGGTTTACTCTGTCTGCCAGACCGGGTATGAAACAGTCCATTCTGTGGGTCTGGTGGTTTGACACTGACTGCTGGTGAGGTAGTGTTAGTCGCAACTGGAGGGTCGGGCTGCTGTGCAGCAGCTCCCTGCTGTAGTCCGTCTGGAGCTAAAGGGTGTGCAGCTCCAGCTGTTACAGGAACATGTTGCAAGTGACAGCAGTTGTACAGTGTTGCACCCTGGGGTGTTTCAATGACAAAGGAGCGAGGTGTGATGCCTTCTCCAGTGACAATGGCGGGTGTTTTCCAGGACTTCTGATGGTCCAATTTCATGAGGATCATCTGGTTTTAGTGATGGTAGGGGTCTGTCTCCATGGCGCTGATTAAAGTAGAATGCTTGTTTTTGTTTTTCCATTGCATCCTTATTCATGACTAATTCCAGATCAGGCCATCGAGGCTGAAGATTGGCCTCCAGAATCGGAAAAGTTATGTTGATCTTCTAGCCCATAAGCAGCTCTGCTAGGCTCACGCCTGTGGTGGCGCAAGGCGTTGACCGATAGCACATAAGGGCGAGCAGAGGATCTTTTTTCTGTAGGATTCTCTTTGCAGTTTGTACTCCTCTCTCTGCATGTCCGTTCCCTTGTGGGTAGTGTGGACTAGAGGTGATGTGCACAAAGTCAAACTGTCTTGCAAACTCTTGAAACTCTTGGCATGAGAACTGAGGCCCATTGTTTGAAACAACCTCATCTGGACAACCAAATCTTCCAAACACTGCTTTCAGCTTTAAAATCACCTATGAAGCAGTGGTTGTTGATAGGTGAAGTATCTCAAGGAACCGTGAGAAGTAGTCCGAGACAAGGCAAGGTAGATGTGTTTGTTATGGTCACACGGGTCAATGGCAAGTCTCTGCCGGGGTCTATCAGGTAAAGGTATCGCTGTTTTTTTTTTTTTTATCTCGCTGTGTGGGGTTCATCTCACGGAATACCTGACAAGACAGGGTTTTGTTTTTAATTTCAGATGAGACACCGGGCCACCACACGGACGTATGGGCCCGCTCTCAGCACTTTGTCACACATGTCTGTCATGTATTAGATTCAGGATGTCTTCTCTCATAATATCAGGAATCACCATGCAGTTTCCTCTAATGATGATCCCGTTGTGTTAAGACAGTTCATTTCTGATGGGAAAGTAGTCTTTAATCACTGCTGGAACATTGCCTATATACTCAGGCCAACCTGATCTGACGTACTGCAACACTAACTGCAGATTGTTGTCAGCTGCTGAGCGGTCTTTATGGTCATCAGTTTCTGTGGAGTAGCTGGCTTATTATCAACAACAGGCCTCCAGACTAACTTTTTCCCGTGGTTGCACTGGTGCACCTAACTTTTTTATTTAGGTGCAAAAAGACAAAATGTAGGTACACCCATATTTTTCCTTGCGTCGACACAATTTCAAGGTCACCTTTTTATCACGCTCCATAAACATTCATATATCGTCGTCGTCATCTGCCGCTTGTCCGGGGATCGGGTCGCGGGGGCAACGACCTAAGCAGGGAGGCCCAGGCTTCCCTCTCCCCGGCCGCTTCCACCACCTCTTCCTGGGGGACCCAGAGGCGTTCCCAGGCCAGCCGAGTGACATAGTCCCTCCAGCGTGTCCTGGGTCTTCCCCGGGGCCTGTTCCCAGTGGGACGTGCCCGGAACACCTCACCAGGGAGGCGTCTAGGAGGCATCCTAATCAGATGCCCGAGCCACCTCAGCTGACTCCTCCCGACGCGGAGGAGCAGCGGTTCTACTCTGAGCCTCTCCCGGATGACCGAGCTTCTCACCCTATCTCTAAGGGAGAGCCCGGACACCCTGCGGAGAAAGCTCATTTCGGCCGCTTGTATTCGCGATCTCGTTCTTTCGGTCACTACCCATAGTTCGTGACCCTAGGTGAGGATAAGAACATAGATCGACTGGTAAATAAAGAGCTTCGCCTTTCGACTCAGCTCCTTCTTCACCACGACGGACCGATGCAGAGCCCGCATCACTGCGGACGCCGCACCGATCCGCCTGTCAACCTCGCGCTCCATTCTTCCCTCACTCGTGAACAAGACCCCGAGATACTTGAACTCCTCCACTTGGTTCAGGATCTCCTCCCCGACCCGAAGATGGCACTCCACCCTTTTCCGGTCGATAACCATGGCCTCAGATTTGGAGGTGCTGATTCGCATCCCAGCCGCTTCACATTCGGTTGCGAACCGCTCCAGTGAGAGCTGAAGGTCACGGCCCGATGAAGCCAACAGGACCACATCATCTGCAAAAAGCAGCGACCCGATCCTGAGGTCACCAAACCGGACCCCCTCAACACCCTGGCTGCGCCTAGAAATCCTGTCCATATAGGTAATGAACAGAATCGGTGACATAGGGCAGCCCTGGTGGAGTCCAACCCTCACCGGAAACAAGTTCGACTTACTACCGGTAATGCGGACCAAACTTTGGCACCGGTCGTACAGGGACCGGACAGCCCCGATCAGGGAATCCGGTACCCCGTACTCTCGGAGCACCCCCCACATGAGCCCCCGAGGGACACGGTCGAACGCCTTTTCCAAATCCACAAAACATGTGTAGACTGGTTGGGCGAACTCCCATGTACCCTCCAGGACCCCGCGGAGGGTATAGAGCTGGTCCACTGTTCCACGGCCAGGACGAAAACCACATTGCTCCTGCGACCGCCAAAGCCGCGTTCCGCTTGGCCTGCCGGTACACATCAGCTGCCTCTGGAGTCCTACCAGCCAATAAAGCCCGATAGGCCTCCTTCTTCAGCTTGACGGCATCCCTCACCTCCGGAGTCCACCACCGGGTCCGAGGGTTACCGCCGCGACATGCACCGACCGCCTTGCGGCCGCAGCTCCGGTCAGCCGCTTCAACAATGGAGGCCCGGAACATGGCCCATTCGGACTCAATGTCCCCGGCCCCCCCCCGAGACATGATCGAAGCTCTCCCGGAGGTGGGAGTTGAAGCTCCTTCTGACAGAGGGTTCCGCCAGCCGTTCCCAGCAGACCCTCACATTACGTTTGGGCCTGCCAGGCCTGACCGGCGTCCTCCCCCACCATCGGAGCCAACTCACCACCAGGTGGTGATCAGTTCACAGCTCCGCCCCTCTCCTCACCAGAGTGTCCAAGACATGCGGCCTCAAGTCCGACGACACGACTACGAAGTCGATCATCGAACTGAGACCTCGGGTGTCCTGGTGCCAGGTGCACATATGGACACCCTTATGCTTGAACATGGTGTTCGTTATGGACAAGCCGTGTTTAGCACAGAAGTCCAACAACAGAACACCACTCGGGTTCAGATCTGGGGGGCCGTTCCTCCCAATCACGCCCCTCCAGGTCTCACTGTCATTGCCCACATGAGCATTGAAGTCCCCCAGGAGGACGAGGGAATCCCTGGGAGGAGCGCTTTCCAGCACCCCCTCCAGAGACTCCAAAAAGGGTGGGTACTCTGAGCTGCCGTTTGGTGCATAACCACAAACGACAGTGAAGACCCGTCCCCCCACCCGAAGGCGGAGGGAGGCTACCCTCTCATCCACCGGGGTGAACCCCAATGTACAGGCGCCGAACCGAGGGGAAACAAGTATTCCCACCCCAGCTCGACGCCTCTCACCAAGGGCAACTCCAGAGTGGAAGAGAGTCCAGCCCCTCTCAAGGAGACTGGTTCCGGAGCCTACGCTGTGCGTCGAGGCGAGGCCGACTATATCTAGCCGGAAACTCTCTACCTCGCGCACCAGCTCAGGCTCCTTTCCCGCCAGCGAGGTGACGTTCCACGTCCCTAAAGCTAGCTTCTGCAGCCGAGGATCGGACCGCCAAGGCCCCCGCCTTCGGCCGCCGCCCGTCTCACACTGCACCCGACCCCCATGACCCCTCCTGCGGATGGTGAGCCCACTGGAAGAGGGTCCCACGTTGTCTCTTCGGGCTGTGCCCGACCGGGCCCCATGGGAAAAGGCCCGACCACCAGGCGCTCGCCATCGAGCCCCACCCCAGGGCTTGGCTCCAGGGGGGGGCCCCGGTGACCCGCTTCCGGGCAGGGGCAACTGAGAACCATTGTTGTATTTCTTCATGGTTGTTTTTTTGAGCCACGCTTTGTCTGGTCTTTCACCTGGAACCTGTTTGCCTTGGGAGACCCTACCAGGAGCATAAAGCCCCCGACAACATAGCTTCCAGGATCACTAGGACACGCAAACCCCTCCACCGCAGTAAGGTGGTGACTCAAGGAGGGGCATTCATATATATTATGTAAATTATCTTAAACAAGAATAAGGGGTAGGTAAATATTGGTTTTATTTGAAGCACAATTAAACTGTATATAAAAAAACAAATCTTGTGATCAGGGCTTCACTGAGCTGCCAAACTAAAACATTTCAAGCAAAATAAAACATTTCAAAACTCTACATTCTGTATCAACCTTCAGTTTTTCATTTTTGAGGGCTAACCAACAGCTAACTCTCCTGTCGGTGAGGTTGCGCAAGCGAACATTTGTAAATCACCTGATCACTACATATTTACTGCAGTTCAACACATTTATTTATTTTAAATTTTTGCTTTACCTCACGCGGGCCGGATTGGGACAGCCTGTGAGCCGGTTGTGGCCCGCGGGCCGTACAATGCCCAGGTCTGCCATAACTTATTCTCTGGTGCTGAGGTCGTAATTTCAATCACGCAGCACGGAGCAGTGTAAGCCTACAGGAATATCTGGACCACAGCCAATCAGAAGCAAAGACCCGCCCCATCTCTGTCTCTGATTAGTTTAGACCACGATATGATCCAACCATGAGTGTGAGTTCCGTTATAGAAGAAACAAACAATTTGTTCCTGCAGAGGCAGCGGAGGTTAAGTGCACCGGTGCGACCTAGGAACATTTTTAGTCGCACCCGTACAAATTGATCGCACTCTAGAGCTCTGAACAATGACTGCTATGTAACATGCTACATTAGAGTGAGTGTCAGTCTCTCTTTCTAGGCACTGTAGCGGACTTTGCGAGAGTGTATCTGCCACTGTCAACGTCTTTCCAGGTGTGTGTTCAGCTATTGGTTTAAACCTCATCAGTCTCAAGAGTAGCCTTTGGCATCGTATGGGCACATTGTCAAGGTCCTTTTTGTTCATAAGTGGCACCAAAGGTTTGTGGTCTGTGACCAACTTGAAGTTTTCAAGGCCACAGAGGTACTTCTCGAATCTTTCACACACCCACACACTAGCCAAACATTCCTTCTCCATTTGGGCATATCTGGTCTCGGCCTCGGACAGACGACGCGAGCAGAATACCACTGGGGTCCAGTCCTTGTCGTGCAGCTGCAGCAGTACCCCGCCAATGCCATAGCTGCTGGCATCAGCTCATATAGCAGTCGGTCGGTTCACATCATAGAATTTCAAGACTGGAGAGGTGGACAGGATGTCTTTCAGGCGCTGGAATGCCTCCTGTTGAGAATGGTCCCACTTCCAAACTGACTTGGATCTCAACAGATCGTATAGTGGTTGGCCCACTGTTGACAGGTTTGGGATATATTTCCCTAAGTAGTTAAACATACCCAGTACACGCCGTAGGTCATTCACATTCCGTGGTGGAGGGAGCTCACGGATTGCTTTGACTATCAGGGTCCGGCCTCATTTTTCAATTACCTGGCCCAGGAAGTGAAGCTGGTCTTGTCTGAATTTACATTTTTCTTTGTTCAGCTTCAGTCCGGCTGACTCTATCCTCTCCAACACCTTGCTGAGACGCTGATCGTGCTGCTCAGGAGTGTCCCCATAAGATTGCCACACCTTCCAGGCCGTTGAGGGTCTCCGTCATCTTGCGCTGAAAATTTTCAGGCGCGCTTGTGATACCAAATGGGAGTTGTTTGAAGGCATTTCCCAAAGGGCGTTATGAAGGTGGTTAAATTGGTGGTTAAAAAAGCCAGAGGCGGCATCCAAAGATGTGAACTTGGTTGCGCCACTAAGTTTTGCAGTGATTTCCTCTGCGGTAGGAAGAACATATCTCTCTCTACGTTCACCTTCATTTAACCTCTTCAGATCCACAGAGATATATACATTTCCATTTTTCCGTCGGACTGGCACCATTGGTGCACACCAGTCTGTAGGTTCAGTCACGGCTTCAATCACATCATTCTCCTCCATTCGCTGCAATTCTTCTTTGACTTGCTGCAACATGGGCAAAAGGATGCGACAGGCCGTGTGCACTGTGTATGGCTGTGCGTTCTCTTTTTACAGGATTTTAACAGGTTCTGTTTTCAAAGTTTCCAGTTCACTGAATGCTTTGTGAACTTCTTCAGTGCGCTTCACAAGCCCCATCGATGTTGCTGTGTCTCTGTTCAGCAAGTTATTTACATTTTTGCCACTGATGACATACACAGGAAACGTGTATGGCTTCCCTTTGTATTTTGTGCTAGCTCGAAATTTCCCTAAACAGTCCAATTGACCACCTGGGCTACACAGTGTGATATTAGATGGCTATAACTTCTTCTTGGGAGTTAATTTGTTAAATGTCTCTTCTCCCATAATGTTTGCATCTGCACCTGTGTCGATCTTAAATTGGACTGCTGCTCCAATTGTTAACTTTATAGTCCATAGTTCGTCATTTCTGTTTGTGTTAGTGACTGCACCCAGGAAATACGGTCTCTGTGAAACTGTCTTAAGTTACTTCTCTCACTAATTTACTATAGCATTTATTTTCCCAGGTACCCACCTTTTTGCTAGCCTGGTCCTAACCAGACTCTCGTACATTTCATTTGTACAGAGAGTCTGGCCTCGCTCCATTGACAAGCATTGTGTAGTTCCTTGCACTCTGTTGAAATTACTTGAACTAGTGGATCTGCCCAGAGCCATTCTGATCTGCCATAACCACATCGCAAGTGTTCGCTTTAGCCAATTCCTTCACCACTACTGTAACCGAGCTAGCTGCCGTAGCTGGAAAATCAAACTGTTCCCGAACCCCATGGGGAGGAGAGCCACAACATCATGGCCACCAACAAAACTCTGCAAAGATTGTTCTTGCCGGCTTTAACTTTTGGATATTGGGCAGCGTTGCCACAACGGACCGTTGGCCATTTCCGAACTACAACACAAACTAGCGCACGACATCACCGTCATTGTTCTCTGCAAGATCGTCTGCTAAATGACTAAATATAATGTAATGTAAATATAATATACCGAAAGCCCAGACACTGTACAGAAGCAAAATGAAACTTGAGCGGAAGTAGGTAAGAGGGCAGAGCCAGGCTAGGACCACAACATTGACACACAGAAAAAGCCGTCCATGTTTCATTGGATCACTTCTTAGCTAAAAAAAAGATATAGACACAAACTGCAAGTGTAGGGCACTTGCGACCCATATACAGCACCCACTGCCGTATTTCTGTCCCTAAAAACGCAAGGTTTTTATATATGTGATGACTGTGATATAATTACTGTAAACTAGGTAACCCCTCTCTCTCTTAAACAACTGCTAACTATTAGAACGGAATGTCAACGTTTCCTTAAATGTTTACTTAGGCTATTACAACCCCAATTTCCAAAAAGTTGGGATGCTGTGAAAAACGTAAATAAAAACAAAGGACCAAATGAGAATGAAAAACCAATCAGCAAGCCTCACACATTGTCTTTGTTTTACATTCAGTTGAATATCGGTGTCAAGGGATTTCCAAATCATTTAATTTCAAATGCATTTTAAGTTTAGTTGTCTAACACAACAACCCGTTACAATACAACACTGCATAAAGATGTGTTTTATGGCAAAAAAATACCATGATATGTATATTCTTGTGTCTTTACTTGAGCTTAATGAAGTGTTAGCTGCAAATACGTGTATATTTGAACGGCTGGCATTGTTTGCCCTCCCCGGATACAGAGGTAACGTTAGGCACAAATCCACAATCTCCTTCTTTCTGGGTTTTCTTTATCCAACAAAATTCTAAAGAAAGACAGCCCTTGTCTCTTCTTCGATTACTGCATCCGAGAGAACAAATATCTGGCATTTTGGCAACACAAAAGCAACAGACTCAAAGAAAATGTATGACTTTATAATGGGTGGAGGGCAACGGAAAGTCTTTTTTGCCCTCCAAGGGGGCGTTGCCCCTTAGAACGTGACGTCACCTGAAAACTGCTTACTTGCGTAATAAACACTGTGTTTTAATTTAACCAATTTAAATAACCCTTTTTTGATTTTGTTGATGTGGTGTTTATTACACAATGTTCATTTTTGGTGCAGCGTTTATTCGAGGGCGGCATTTATTTGAGGGCGACCTAGTCAAGCGAAAGTGAATGAGGTAAACAAATCTTTTCTGTTTCCTCTTTTGAGCCTATGCAGGTCACATGAAAAATGATCCAAAGACCTGAAAGGTACCTGAAAGAAGGAACAAATCATTCACCTCCCAACCGTGCCATCGGCTAAAACAGTGATTCTCGCGGCCCAAACTTGCGGCCAAAACTTGATGCAGACACCCCCCCCCCCCCAAAAGACAAAATTTGTGCTGAAATAAAATCTCAACCTAATTAAATACGGTTTTGTAAATGGAGGAAGAGAGGCAGTGCCAAAAGCCCAGTGTGTGGAGTGTGGGCTAATGCTGTGTAATAATGCTTTTGAATACAAATCCAACCGAGAGTGAAGTCAATTAAACCTATACATAGTTAATATTTAATGGGCCCTAGCCACTTTGTACTGTAAAAATTCGGCCTCAAGGTCAACAAGGTTAAGAACCCCTGGGCTAAAAGATTAGTTCATCTGCCAACAGAGTCTTTAGGTCAATGATTAGTTCATCTGCCGACGTGTCTTTGGGTACGAGTCTTTGGATAATTTCTAACGTGACCTGCATAGGCTCAGTACTGGTAGCTAGAGGAAACAGAAATGATTTGTTAATTTCTGTGTCTTTGGGTATGAGTCTTTGGATCCTTATTCACGTAACCTATCGTCCAGCATACTATGTAGGTCACGTGAAAAAGGATCCAAAGACCAAAAAAGAGTATTGAACTGGCTTTTGTTGGCTATCTTTAAATCAAGGACATGAATATTACCGCCCTTATTATGTTTAGGGTTCATGGACATTTATGTGAGCCTTGTTGGTATTGTGTTCTGGCTCAAGCTCGTACTTGTATGTCAGTGAAATAACTGTGGGAAAAATACAGTTGTGATGACAACCAAGTATTTTTTCATAACATAATTTTTTCCATGTGATTTTCCAGGAAAATGGGAAATCTAGGGGAAAAAAATTCAATTTTACATTCTGTGTAACCAACTGAATAGGCACAGTAAAAAAAAAAAAGCTAATTGGGGTATATTCTGTCTACAGAATACATTTGAAAAGACCCAGCGCTGACTGACAACATAAATATTAAGCAAATTATTAAAAGTACATACATTTTTATTTTCATTTTTTTGGAAGTTGAAAATTCTAGTTGTACACAAAATATTTAAGAAAACTCATGCTCCTAACCTGAACAGTTAGTGGTGAAACTATGAAGATAAATGGTTTGTTTTCACAGGTTTCACAAAACAGCCAGACATTCAAAGGCTGACAAAAAAAGAGCATTTCCATTACACTTCAGAACAGAAAAAAGTGATCAACATAAGGCCAAATCAGAAGCACAAACCAAGATCTGGGGATAAAACCAATAAAATACAATATTAACCCTTGTGCTGCCTTCGGGTCACATTACCAAAAGGTTCATAACGAACCATCGTTGTGTTTACCCAATTTTACCCAATACAAAAGCAAATAAAAATAATTTTCTTTTAACCTTCGCAATGTGGGGGTCTGAGACAGCCCAACGGTTAAAAGAAAATGCTTCATTTTGTTTTTGTATGCGGTAAAGTTGTTGCAAACGACGGTGGGTCACATTGACTGATGGGTCAGAATGACCCGAAGAGAACACAAGGGTTAAATAGAGACAAAAAAAACACATTGGTAAACCAAAATTGTCTCTCCATGGCCCACAGCATGGATATAAATCTGTTCAACCATAATGCCTTGGTTAACGACTCTCCTAAGTGAGGTCCTTCAACAATCTACCACTGAAATCTGAAAAACCAAAGCTTGTCACAATCCTTCAAGCAGATGAAAGCACCAAGCAGCAGGATTGATTAGATACCTGTAAAGTGAAAGATGCCATCAATGGGAGCGTGCCAAAAAACTTATATTAGCAGAATCAAAGTGGATGACTATAATGCTGCAATAATACTTATCATGTAACTATAATGCGAATACATTAAGTATTTCATCATGTTTACAAATCAATAGGACAATATGGGCAGGCAACCAGCTGGCCATGTACATTGCAATAAATCTTTTTCTTCTTGGATGGTACTTGTCAACTAAAGGTCAGAAAAGGTATCCTGTGATAAGACCTGCAATAAATGTCATTTTGACCCAAGCAATTAGGGAATTCCTGCCTTTGTCAGATCTTCATGTATGACAGAACCCCACTCTCCACCATTCTTTGAGGACATTAAAAAAGCAACCATCAAGTCCCGCGGGAGGAATCAACCAAACAGGTCACAGAAAGGTCACTTCAGCTCAAAACCAAAGATGGCCAGAACAACACCATGACTCAGAAGAGACAAACCTACATGATAATCATACTCAAACATGAAAAAGATGAAGGATCCCAGATGAAGTGTAAATAAACTATGGTCCATTTATTACACAAATGAAAACGGAGTTAGTGATATTGCAAATATATAAAATAGAATAATTTTATGCTTCAAATTAGTAATAAATGACATGTTTGTCCATCACATTAAAAGAAACATGTTATAAGACTGTACCCACAAACACATTGACACATTCCAAAAGTACAAGTGTGAGTATACAAGTTTAGCTGTTCTCCGTGTGTGCATCATCCACACCTCAGTGTACTGTACAGTATGTGTGTGTACATGCACGCGCATGTCACCTTCTCAGTGCCTGCTCCACTCCCTAATGATGAGGTGTATAGTGAGCTAACTACCCTCACAGTGGAGCGAGCCCCCAGGCTAGTGCCACATTTCTCCGTCAAGGCCTTCCTTCATCCCAAGTTACACAGGCCCTTTCCAAAGAGACACACACTGCCAATGACAAATAATTCATAATATGACCTGCCTGGAAGTTTGCCATAGTACCTCATTAAGCTGGTTATTGTAACTTGGTGACATTCTCACAGAATAATGTAAGTGGTGGAGTGTTTTTGAAGGGATAGTTTGTTTTTAAATTGTGTTCATCACCTTCAGAATTCTCAAGGGCATTCATTTTGACAGTGATATGTGAGTAAATGAATGGCACCATGAGAGCCTTTACATAGAGCACAATAAATGTAATTCAGCGTATGCATCGTGTTCTTTTTTCCTGGTCATCAGCACTGTGAAATAAAATAGGGAGCCTGCTACACAAACTTCTTGTAGGGTAAATTACAAATGCAAAGTCAATGTGATAAAGTTAGGATAGTTCACTTGGACATTTGTATTTGTTTTGGATTGCAAGCACAGGGGCAACAGTACTTCAATACAAACCTTTAGTGTAGCCCAAAACAAATAAAAGGATGGTTACAATTCATTTTTCTATCTAGTCATTTCAGAAACAAATCTCTCCAACAAATCACATCTTTCTCAACCTGGACAAGAGTCTTTTTTGTCGTAATGAAGTCATTCAGTCCAAGCCTTCATATTGAGTTTAATCTCCCACTTAGGAGCCACATCGATTTTTTTCTCCTTTAGCCACAGTCCAGTGCACAACTTCAGTCGCGGCAGTGAAAATTAGTCTCTTTGATATTTATCTGTAAAATTTAAGATGAGGGGAGAAGCGGCTGGGTGGGAGGAAGGGTGAAGGGGGCAGAGGGGGGAAAGTGAGGTGGTGGAGAATTTGGTGAAAGGGTGTGAAGTGGATAGAAGATGGTGAGGATTACTTGATGTGTTTACTGATGTGTTACCCTATTTGCGTGTATCAACATTAGCAGTGGAATGGCAGTTTTGCAACATTTTCTTCCATTTCTTATTTTCTTAAGTATTGCAATCAATCCACTTCACAGGCTTTTCGCTTTGAGCTAGCCTACCAGGCATGTGAAATAGTGCTCTCTGTCCTCAGGGTGATTCAAGGACATTTCTAACTTTTCTAGGGTATCGGCATGGCGTGGGAGTGGAAAATAAACTAGGAAACTGAAAATGTGAATGTTTGTTCGGAATCATGCTCTCTAAATCTGTCAATATAGCCCAGGATGTTTCCCTTTACGATTTTGTAAATCATATACACAAAAACATAATCAGAACCTATCCCTATTACATTACTATCTATCTAACCTCACTAACTGTTACAGATGCACAATAGAGAGCATTCTGACTGATTGTATTACAGTGTGGTATGGCAGCTGCACAGACAGGGACCGCAAGGCCCTACCAAGTGTGGTCCGTTCTGCTGAGTTCATCATCGGCAGGAAGCTCCCAGCCTTACAGGACATCTACCACACACGTTGCCTAAGGAAAGCCGGCAGGATTCTAAGAGACTGTTCCCACCCATCCTTCAGTCTCTTTACCCCTTTGCCTTCTGGCAGGCATTACCGCAGCATCCGGTCGCGCACACGCAGATTGGACAACAGTTTCTACCCAAGGGCAACCAGGCTTATGAATGGACATTGATATGGACATAGATTATTTACTGCACACTAGTCACTTATACACTAGTCACTTATACACTTTCAGCTACTGGTTGCACTATCAGTAACATTGCACTACTGTACCTCACTGTACCGCCACCAGGCTCCTGTATGGTCACTGACAGTCACTGATCTGCAATTTTGCACTATTGTACTGTACTCCACTTAGGTTAGAATAGGTTATAGGGTTTTAATAGGTTTTATGTGCATTTAGGGTTAGTATAGTGTATTATTTATTGTTATCTGTAATTTAGTAAGTTTTAGTATTAGGGTTAGTATAGTCGATTATTTATTGCTATCTGTATATTTAAGAAGTTTCACTTAATTAAGCTCAGCATAGATGTAAATTCTGTTCTGTGTACTTATAATTTATGTTATGCAAGGTGCTTGCGTTGTCTTGTCTTAAGAATTTCAGTGCCCAGTCTGACCCTGTGTTGTTCTGTGTACCTGTCAAATAAAAGACTTGAACTAACTGACTGTAGTAAGTCTGGGAACATCACTAAGGTGCACATATACACTAAGGTGCACATATACAGCAAAGCAACATATTTTGTGTGCGCAGTACAAGATAAACTTGGAAATGGAAAATAATCAATGTATGCATTTGCATCAGCAGTCAGGTATTTGCATTTGCATCAGCAAGCCAGACAGAAAGGAAGAGCAGCTACTAAACACGCAAGGCCCTCTCTGGCAACAATATCTGCTGCCATTGTTCAACTGGAAAGGGCTGTTGAAAATGTATTTGGGCTGATCATCAATAAAACAGTTAAACCCCTATGCTTGTCAGTCATGTGTTGATGCCTTGTACACACAAACACATCCTCACACACTTCTCTATTAAGAGACTTAGCATTATTGACCACTTACAGAGCTTTTAATGTACAAAACCTAGATCTCCAGAGTACCTCTGCCCCCCACCCCACAATTTAGCAGATGTACATTTCAGTGATTTCTATATTAAACAGCAGGTCTACATGAGATAGGAGCCTACAGGAGCTGATTCCATTTATCCAACTGCAGACAAGGATAAGTTGCCCGCATTGATAAACTTTGGGAATCCAAATTTGGGAGAATTACAGAATGAACAAAATGAAATTGTGGGACTCTTCAAACAGGAAACCAGTAGAAAGGGCAACACTGTGTTTTATATCTGACTGTGTACCAGAGCCTTATGCTACTCATATAATTATAGGCAAAGAAGATAAGTTAGAAGTGAATGTGCAAGTCCCCAGAAGACCTACAGTAAAATGCACTGACAAAGTGAATACTGTAAAGCAAGTACTGTTTGCTAATTAAACAATATGTTCTACAATGTCCAACCTGTACACTTAGATCCAATAGACAAAAACAACACATTTAAATCAACCTGTTGTGTCCCAATCAAACCATTGTTTCGTTTTTGGAGACAGTGTGAGGCGATGGTGAGCAATAGGCATTTAATTCTCCTGAACAAATTTGGCTTAACAAAACAGATTTTCCTAGTAGTTATTTTGCAAAGTCAAAACAACAACAACAAAGCATCTCAGTGATGTTTTTCCTAACTGCCTGGTTTATAAGAACAGTGGATAATTGCCTGGATCATCATGTAATTAAAGTCAGATTTATGTTTGTGGCATAAATAGAACTGTTGTGTTTGTGTGCATTGCCGCCTTGGAGACATGCAAAGATTGCTCATTTTCCCACCATAGGGGACTCACAGTATGCCTCAACAAGACCAATGTCTTTTGCTAAGGAATCTCTTAAAATGGAGACAGGTTGAAGTGTAATTGTAGAAGAGTCCTTTTTTATTCTATCAATACTTGCAACAAGCTTACAAGGGGGCTAATACTTAGTTACTTATCTGAAAGGCATGTGACTGCTGCAATGGAATAAATGCAGTTGCAAGTTTTGTATAAAAACGTAATCAACATCACTTCTTGATTGTTTCCTGTAGCAGTAAATACAGTAAGGGCAGTCATATCATTTAAATGCATTCAGACAATTTATTGCTTGAACAAGTCAAAACATTAGCCAAAAACTGCCGTTCTCAGTTGAACAAACACAATGTCTCCAAAAAGTCTTGTGTGTCTAAAACAAAATACCCCCTAATTATATAACAAGCATTTAACTATTTTAAATGTGACAGAGATTGTCATCACAAAATCTATAATATATTTGTATTACAAAATGATGCTTTCTGAACTTGGTCTTTTCAAAACAAATTAAACTGTGCTCATCAAATAGGTGGAGGTGCACCATTTTAGATATTTTGTCTGAGTGAGTGTTTTTTTGTGGTGAGTAAAGACACTGGAGGAGAGACAGACGTGCCTGCACAGAGTGAGTGGGGTTCAACCCCCTCACATCAAAGCTTTGCCCACTGGCGATGTCTTGTGATATTTATTTATTGAGATGATTTTGCCAGAAACCCACTGGCCTCCCTGTGCCCTTACACTCTTTGATATGCTGCTTCATTCTTAGCACAATGTCCTCAGAGAAAGAGGGGTCAAAGGTCATTGGAGAGACCTCCTGAGTAAAAACCAGGGATACTACAGTGTGCACAAACACACATACACCATGTCATGCATGAGGAGACAGACAGTGAACATTTATTGACATACAAAAGGGGCTATGGTATGTTTCATACTCCATTTTGAGGAGCAGGGTTCACGTCTAAATAAATCGACAATTAGCTCATTACAGCACAAGCCCTTGCTTCAGTTTGCGTCAAGACTTGCTTAATACAAAGAACCCTCTGGGTTTCTGTAGGCCCACACTGAGCTTAAACTTTACATTGTGGCTTATAGAAAATAAACATGCCCTAAGACTTGATTTCTCTCATTAAAACTTCCAGATACAAAACAGGTTTACACCTAGAAGGGCTAATACACAGCCATGCCATGCATGCACACGCACACATACACACACAAATCGAGGTAAATCACCAGTTCAGGGACCTCACAAGCCCACCCAGCACTTGAGTCGATCACTGATACTAACATTACCTAGGCAGATGAGCTAGCAAGCTAGGCTTGTAGCATGACACCAACCTCATTACCATGTGGGATTCATCATCAGCATAGCTTCATTGTTTCATGTGGTTCCCATTAGGCAACACGTCAACCGAGCAACCGAGGGACAAAGCCAGTGACACAGCCAGCGAGGGCTTGGGGATAGATCAGGATTGTTGTGTTTAAACTCGTGGTGGGCATTGATTCTTTTTTAAAATCTAGATTAATCTCATTGATATCTTGGCGTTAATCTAGATTAAAATGGCTCATTTGAATTCCGCTGAAGGCATTCAGAATATGTGTACTACCCAAATAATGACTAAAAGTAAATCTTTGAGAACAGGTTTCTCAAGCCAGATGGTGCATTAGACCAGGGGCTCATCTCCTGTTTCCAAAATGCATCACAAACTGCTTGAGAAAGCTGTTCTACTATAATAATTTACATTTAGTAATTTATCCAATTGGTGATGAAAATAAATTATGTTCAATAAGATGTACTTGTGTTTATTAACTGTTTATTAGTTAGCTTGGCTGATAGAGCTGTGCTGACGGGCTTGCCTCGGTGCACTCAAACCTAGTAGTTTGACGACGACTTTTCCCCTGCGCCACATCAGTGCTTGGCCCGGCATCTTCTGCATTAGCTAAGGGATGTTTTGCATGGTGGTATTAGAGACTGGAAGAACTCCTACAGTAAACTAATTCCGCATAGCACAAGGTGCAAACAACCTTAGTTTTGTCGAGGTTTCCAGTGGGAAGCTTCTTAAAAATATATTTTCCCTGAAAGGGGCAATTGACTGGGTTTTTTGGGTGTTTCACACTGTTCCTTAAGGTCTCCGAATAGGGTATGTAACATTGGTTGGGTTGAAAATGGCCCGGGTGCTGTTCTATGCCCTCTGACAGATCCTCTGAAATGTTCCCGGGAAAAAACACTAGCTTTTCTCCTTTTATGGTATGTTCATTAATATTTAGATAAGCTGCGTGCTGATTGGTTGGTTATCAACAAGTGAAGCTGGGAGCAAAAACGCAACACGGCCAACAACAGCAGCACTCGCTGAAACACCAAAGTTGGAGACTTGAAATAAAAACGCGCAAATAAATCTATTGTGTCTACACAACACTGTTTTCAACAGATTGACTATATATAATTTGAAATGATAACATTACTTGTTTCCACTTCTGTTGTTGAAGCAAACTGGATTGACTTAGAACGTTAGGCTACAGCTTAGCAACTAAACCATATAGTGATTCTACTCGGCTTCAGTTAGCTAGCTAGGCTAGCTCTAGATATCTTGCTGTAAAATAACATGACAAAGATCTGGACAAACATGCATCGTGAATTGTAGATTTTCATTACACAGGTTATTTATTTGAATGAAACACAGTCAGGAACATGAATCAACGTTAGCCCCATTGCCAATAAACTAAGCTAAATTATTACACATTCTGGTTGTCAAAACTGTCTTGGGTGAAATGTTCAGAGCAAATGAATGATTGAGTGTCGAACTTCGCCGGGATGTTCTCATAGACAACAGCAGCCATGCCTGTTGAATGTTTGGCTCTTTGGGAAGACTGTGAGTGTTAGCCTTCCCTGTTCAGCCTGGAACACAGCATTTACGACCGTGGTCCATTTTCAATATCCTTGTTATAATTCAAAACATTCATCTTTGTAATTCCTTATAAATAGCCTACACAGAGCATCGCGCAGCTGAACTAGTATCGGAGATAGACGCTACCTCGGGCTGGTCTGGATGTAAATTCTGGGGCGTGACAAAGATACAGACCAGAGCCAATAAGAGGGCGATCACCGGTCCTACGTAGGATAACGGCTCACCACTAGTTTAAACTCTCCCATAAGACATGCCTTTTTCTAGCTATTCTATTGAACTGCTAAGATGCAGAGTAAGAGCTTATTAAATATCCAGTAGAGAGACTAGTGCACATAAAGAAAATTTAACTTTTTGCTCATTGATAAACAAAGAAACATAAAAATGCATGCATATTTAATTAATACTATGGCGGTGGCTAACTAGTGCAAGCTGCAAACTGTCTACAATTAATTGAAAGGGGGTGTGGGGTGTATGTGTGTGTGTGGTGTTATGTTATTAGGTGTAGACCCTATAACTAAAGTAGAATGAGACACAACGCCGGGTTGGTACAGATGACTGGAGCTTTACTGAAACATGTTCATCCGTACTTCGTACAACTCCCAACCTCCCAGACTCTAGGGGGCAGCATTCATTCACTAACATAACATCCCCCTTTCTACGTTCTGTAATAACCATTTAAGCTAAGTATCAATAATTATTTGTTTTACTGTAAACTCGTGATTGAACTCTTTCTTCCTTTTCTTCAATGACTTGATTCAACCTGGATTTTCTGTGTGGGTATTATAATTAAGAGACACAATTGAAGTTCATGATTTTATATCAGGCTGGATGTTGATGGCATCAAGCTCTTAAAAGAACTCCAACACAGAAAAGAAAACAACGAAACATAAATATATAGGATATAGCTTTGCCAGTTGTTCCACGTCTTCCATCGGTCTCCGCTGCCCTCCGAGTCTGTCTCAACTCAATTGGTAACAGTAACTGCCGATTTTGGCAAAGGAGAAGACAAGTTTTTACAAGTTTCATAAGCACTTGCTCCATACTGTTCCTCCAACGAGCAACTGAGCTTTTGTTCTGAGGTAAAGTTCGGTCGTTCTGAAATCGTCTACTTTTCCCTGTGAAAGCAAGCTGTTTCACCTTTGGCCTATTTCAGACAAAATCTGAATTTCCGCAATCTGAATCTGAATTTCAGCAATCTGAATTTCAAGAATCTGAATTCCTGCAATCTGATTTTTTGAAATGTGTATTTTTGGTTTTTGGTGTTCATTTAGTTTAATTAAATTCGGCATACAAATAATCAGTGGCGGTTCTAGACTAATTTTACTGGGGGGGGCCAGTGTTTAATCAGAGGGGCACATTAAAAACGGAAACAAATTATATTTAAACATTAAGTACTTTAATTTTGCTTTACATTAAAATCATACTAAATTCCCTCTTCCAGCTCCTCAACTCTCTCAACACCTTAATGTTTCTCTAACTTTTTTATGATGTTTCTCTAATTTTTTTTTTTTAAAGGCTGCAATGTCCCTTCCTCGGTTCATGATGACTACTAGAAGAAGAAAAACGTGTAAAAAAAAAAAAGCTCAGGGGGGCCACAGGGGGGGGGGCAGGGACGTTTTTACAGGGGCACTGGCCCCTGTAGGCCCCCGTGTAGAAACGCCCCTGCAAATAATTCAGATATTATATTAAACAGCAAAATATTTCAGTTTTATGAAATTCGACACACAAGTATTTCAGATCTTTCATATTCAAATTCAGATACTTTTGTCAGCTTTCTAGCTCCATAAATCTGTTGCTTTGGATCCTCCGACGGATGATCTGGTGGCCTACGCCGAACAGCTCTGCTATGTCCTTTATTTTTAAACCATTTAATAAATAGTTTTCGATGGACTCGAACGGGATGTGGATGGTTGGTCGTCCCCGTCCCATTCGAGGCTTCGCAGCATCCAGCCGTTCCAGGACTGAAGAGAGGTTTACTATGGCAACCTCATTAATGTGTACGTCTGTGACCATAGACATATATATGTTTATGTCTGTGACGGCAGAGTATGCAGCCAAGCTCCCTGTGACTTGTTCTACTCGGTCACGGGCATCAGACTCAGATATATTATTAGTTTCTACCAGCTCAGCTAATTCTATCAGTATGTAGCCGACTGTTTGGGTTTGTTTATGTTGCATTAATCATTAGAGACGGACACGGTCTTTGGGCACACTTTGTACATCTTTACTGTATCTCCCCCACACATAGCATTTCACTCCACTCACTTTCTTTCAAACGTCAGAACCACACACCCCTGTCACAATAAAAGCCCACAAGAAAATACCTTACAAGTATCTGCACAATTTGAGGGAGCGCCATAATCTGTGATGCGTCCTCCAAAGACCCGGCAATTCAGTCAATTTCCCGGCAAATTTTGACATGTAATGCAATGCATATGTGCACACCGCCCCCTACCGAACAAGATGGGTAGCTCGGTCAGCAGGGAGCTGAAGAAGAGAGACTACTGACGTCACTCTGCTGCGCCTCAGAATGCATTTTCGTTTTCGAATTATGGGCAGTTCTTTGCGGGCAGAACACGAAAACTAAAATGCATTTCTGGAAATGCATTTGAATTTGAATTGTGGTCACGATTTTGCAGCCATCTTCTTGAAAATGAAAATGCATTTCTGGAAATGCATTTGAATTTGAATTGTGGTCACGATTTTGCTGCCACGTTCTTAAAATAAAAACGCATTTCTGGAAATACATTTTCATTTTCGAATTTTACATTTCAAATAGAATTTTGGTATCTATTTGCTGGGGCATATTTTGAAAATTAAATTTCAAATGTCTTTTTCGTTTTCATTTGAATTAAGTGAAAGAATGAGCAGTCTTAAAGAAGAAAATTAAAATGCAAATAGGATGATTGATTACAAATTTTATTTATGAGCCAAATAATGCACCCACATTCTTAAAATGAAAAAGCATTTCTGGAAATGCATTTTCATTTGAATTTTGGTCACGATTTGCTTCCATACTAGGTGTCTTGAAACCCAGACATGATCTCCAGTGTTGAGCCCAGGCAGATGGTGAGCTCTATGTCGTCTGTTGAAGTGAAGCTGCTGTCTCCTTTTGCTGTCTTGCTCCTTTTGTCTCAGCTGCTGCAGAATCGTCCATCTGGGACGGAGAGAAGATAGTACAACAGGCAATATGGTTCTAATGCGTCTACCCATCAGCAGTTCAGCCGGGCTATGACCATTGGATAGAGGGGTGGCTCGGTAGGTCATGAGTGCTAGATATGAGTCAGACTCCTTCTTCAGCATGTGTTTGATTGTTCTCACTGCTCGTTCTGCTTCCCCGTTACTCTGAGGGAATCTTGGGCTTGACGTGATGTGTCGAAACGACCAGGCGTTTTGCAAACTGACCGAAAAGATCAGAAGAAAACTGGGGACCATTGTCCGTTCTTACTGTCGAGGGGATCCCGTGTCTAGCAAAAATAGACTTGAGATGCGCTATGACAGCCGCTGAAGTAGTGCTGGACAGTTTGGCTATCTTAATGTAACGGGAAAGATAATCCAGAAAGATAGGAGGTATTGGTGCTGATTCCACTCAAAAAGGTCGGCTCCTACAACTTCCCATGGTCTCTATGGGATGTCAGAAGGCATCAGTGGCTCCTTATGGTGGACACTGTCTCTCGCACAGGTGTCACACGTTTCTACCAGTTTCTTGAGCTGGGTGCTGGAACCTGGCCACCAGACTGACTGTCTGGCTCTGTCCCGGCACTTGACTATGCCGAGGTGGCCCGCATGCAGTTTCTCCAGTATGTCGGCCTGTAATGTTTTCGGTATGACAAGTCTTTTATTTCTCAGTAACAGGCCTTTTTCCACTGTTAACTGTCCTGCAAATGGTGCATACTGACGAATTCTCCCCTCTATTCCAAATCTATCAGGCCACCCTTCATGGCAGTACTTTTTCACTTCCTGTAGTACTTCGTCTCTGTCTTGGTGTACTTTGATTTCCTGTAGTCTTGTCTCAGTGGCTGGCAAGCTGGACATGATCATGTTGTACACTGACTCAGGGAGAACCGTTACGTCTGCCCCTGTGTCTATCTTCAGTTGTGTTTCCTGCTCGTTGATCTTAAGATCTGTCACCCACCCATTGTCTGGAACTTGTGAATTACCTAAACCCAAATATGCAGCCTCTTCATCTGAATCACTTCCAGTAGCTGCTTCAATTTCGCCTACTGTTCTGTTCAAGCACACCCTGGCATAATGACCTTGCCTATGGCAACTATGGCACGTTTCATCGCGAGCAGGGCATTGCTGTGTGCTGTGTGCTGGCGCTCTTCCGCACTTCTTGCAAGCACTTCCCTTGTCGTGTTGCTGTTTTGCTACATGCATATTTCCTTTTGCTTGCCATCGTACTTTCTCTTTGTTTCTAGTATAGCCTTTCTGCTGAAAACTAACACTGTCTAAGTTTGCAATTGTGTCCGGGCTGAAATTACTTTTCATTTACTCTTGCTGCTTTTTCACTCTTTCACTCTGACGTGCACAAGTGACTGCTCCGTCCAGAGTGAGCTCTGCATTCATTTGAAGTTGTTCCGATAGTTTCTTATCACGCAGTCCCACGACGAGTCTATCACGTATCATCTCGTCATGTAAAGCACCGTAGCCACAGTGCTCAGCTAAGCAATAGAGTGCAGTGATAAAACAATCTACAGTTTCTTTCTCTTCTTGGTGTCTCAGGTTAAATTTTGCACGTTCAAAAATCACATTCCTTCTCACCACAAAGTAGCGTTCTTGCCGCTCCAACACAGTGTGATATTCTGCAAGAGCCTCCTCCGTAAGTTGAAGCAATGTCACTACATCCTCGGAATCCTCTCCCATAGTGTACAACAAGGCGTTTACCTGGTTTTCATCTGGCTGCGCATCTAGCCCCGATACTATCCGGTATCTTTCAAACCTTTTCTTCCACTTGGGCCATCCCTCTGGTTTCGAGACATCAAACTTTGGCGGTGGGGGAATCTGGAATTGCTCCATGCTAGGCAGCACTTTTCGCGCCCTTACCTATGAAGCTAACTCCGTTCGTTGCTTCTCCTAAGAACTTCAAAACAGGTCCATTCGAACTCTAATACACTTCTGTATAATACCATGTTATGTTTTTAGGTGTAGACCCTATAACTAAAGTAGAATGAGACACAAAGCCGGGTTGGTACAGATGACTGGAGCTTTACTGAAACGTGATCATCCGTACTTCGTACAACTCCCAACCTCCCAGACTCTAGGGGGCAGCATTCATTCACTAACATAACATGTTTGAAGGGGGGGATGTAACTCACCCCACGCCAAAGACCATAATTTCAGCCACAGCGTTCCCACTTGCTCCTCTTTTTTGTGACGGATTTCTAACATAATGCATTGTCAAATAACTCTTAATATTACAAGGGTGACACAACGGTTTGACGTGACGAGGTGGGGCACTCTCAATATTCCGATTTTCTCTGGCTCATAAACTAACCATTCGGCTCTCCCATCAATCAAGTCACCCCTACCCTCTTTCTCACCTGTCAACACAATTCAATATAAGTTGGTGCATGGATGGCTTCTGCAAATCAGCATATGGGAGAATGAGGCATTGCAAAACAGTAATGTATTAGGGGCCTATAATTTTGATTGAGGAATATGCATAGCTCCAGAGCCAAACGGTGTGAAGAGTTGTGAAAAGTGTGGATCATAGGGTTTATGACCGTTTTAATGTTTTGTAGGGTACCACTGCCCATTCCAAAAATAAAATGTTTCCAATCCTGCTCAATGAAAGATTGTCAGTGTTCAACAGAAGGAAACAGACAGACGAGCGCTTTTTACTCATTCCTGTCATGAAACAACTGTCTCGACTGGCGCATCAGTTTCACATGCCGACTGTCTCTGATTGTCCGTATGAAGGTAATCAGACCAGCTCCTGTCTGTCATGGCCTGTACCAGATAAAGATGGATTGTGTGTGTGTGTGTGTGGGGGGGATGGGGTAGAGATGGGCTGGTGAAGGTTCTTGTCCTAAGATATTCAAAGTGAAACTGATCAATTGTAAGCACACACTCAAACAAAAAAATTATAAATTATATATATATATATATATATATATATATATATATATATATATATATATATATATATATATATATAGGGGTGGGCTCTTGTTTGGCATACATGATCAGCACATTGGCCAAATGATGTCATCCATCAGAAAAGACATTGCAATTTGTCTGCTATTTCCTCATCAATCAAACTTGAGCATTTGCACAGAGGGAGTGTGAATGTATGTGTCTGTGTGCGTTGGGGGAAACAGAGATGGACGGATCATTTGAGTAGCCTCAGCAACAAAGTGCAGCAATGCGTTCAGCTCAAACAAGAACCTATAGTGCAGGCTGTGGGTCAGTTTGATAGCAGGCCTCCGTAGCTTTATGCAGCTTTCTGTAAGGTGTACCAACACTCAAGTAGTCATCATTTCACTTCAATAACCTGAATTTCAGTATTCCTTCATCCTCTCCTGCACTCAGTTCCACAACTGCACAGACCTGTAAAAATTGTTCCATGTTTCACTTAGAGGCCAACTTTCTCACTAATATCTGTTATATTTGTTTTCCCTCTGTTTCATAATCGGATAATTGTCTACTAAAGGGATGTAAACAATATAGCTCATTCATTACCAACCCACATCAGCACACTGTCCCTCCCACCCCTGCCCACCAACTGGCAACATGTGCTTCTCATAATACAGCTCAACCATTACAGCCCCTTCTACCCCTTACTGGTTTAACATAGGGAAGATTGGATTTATGGGCCCTGAAAATTGAACCTGAGTGCTTGAGATATTCAACACAATCTGAAAACATATCATGTATTGGTGGATTTGTTTATGATCAACTGATCACGTATAGATATACATTTTACAGTTTATAAAGGTTGATCAATAATGTGGATGATCACATCAAAATGCCAAAACCCCAAACGGGAAATGCTATATAGCCTTCTGTTTAATCCGCCACCACTTAATAACTAATGTTAAACTTGAGGGTGTCAAACGACAAACGACAAAATCACTCAGGAAATGCATGTCACGCTAACTCTATAGCTGCCATGCTGTAACAATTCGCCACCACTCGTTTCTTAATTTAAAGTTTACATCAGACCCATTTCTTCTTTATTTCCGCCATGGTTCAGTTCTCTGAACCCACAGCATTTATGGCCCTATAATCAAAATAATGATTTTATTTGTAATGCACTTTAAATTTAGCTAAATCTCAAAGTGCTACAGGTTAAAAACAAGAAAGGGCGCAAATAGTGACCGTTTTCCACTCCACCGACTTTCTTTTGTCGCTAATACCTGATGACAGGCCGCCAAACATTTTCAACAACACATTTTCTCACCTCCACCTCTGTTGTCAGAACCTCAATCTCAGTCTGGGATTTTTTGTTGTTGTGCGTGTTTAGCCATTTAACCGTATTTCTTTGAATAAACACTGCAGCGTTTCTTAAATAACGGTCATTTTTGGTGCGGTGTTTATTCAAATAAATATGGTAATTCAGCCAAAGAAATGACCTCAGGATCTCATTTATAGTCCGTCTCCATATTCATTTGAAGGGGGGAAGCAAGGCGGGGTCAGTGGCTTGTTCAATCTCACGTTGATTGTGATTTATAAAGGAAAAGTGCGCAGGACCTGGCGTATGACCAGTTTTATACATGTGAATATTTCTGTGCGTAGATACTTTGAGTTTAGGCTATACGCCTAAACTCAAAGTACGTGGTATGAAAGTACGTTTAAACTCTGTATGCCTAAACTCAAAGTATGTTGTATGAAAGCTATGTAATCCTTTATACATGAGGCCCAGGGCCGGCCCAAGCCTTTATGGGGCCTTAAGCAGAATTAATTTAAGGGCCCCCATATGACGCAAATATTATTAACTAATTGTAATGCTTGATTATTTGCACACTATTAATCTAATGCACTAATTTGCAATGGTATTAGTTGTGTTGCTTACATGATAACATTGATTTATTTCAACCTTATACAGTTTTTAATTTTAACAGAAGCAAACCCAGATTGGTCTTGTGATGATTTGAACTTTTAGTATTCAGTCTTACAGTACGAAGTGGTGTACCTAATGTGGTGTACTGAAAAGTAGCTAAATAAACCAGACAATGCATCTATTGTACACAAGTTAACCACTTTAATAGCTTATGGTTTAAACTAGCAATGTGCAAAAGTGCAAAACATTCAACTCCAAATAACTTAAAGATACATTATTTTCTTATTTCCTTATAAAACTGATATTAAATTAAATACCTACAATATATACTGATTTGGGATTGTTGAAAACGGACCTGTTGTATCATCAACTGTAGCACTGGCACTTCTGGGCAGGAGGCGTTGGTTGTGGCCCAGCTCTAAAATATTTCAACAGTGCTCCTAAGGAAGATTCATATGAGTAGCCTACATAGTAGCTAGCTAGTCTAAGTGTTACACTAAATGATAGCTAGCTAGCTCTAGCTAACATTGAAGGCTTGTTTTACGCATGTATCTCTAGACAGTAAATGTTTTTGGTTAAAAACTAATTAATCATTCAAACATACCTTGATCTTGCAGTTTTTTCTCTTCCTCTGTTTTCTTTTCTCTGCACCAGAGGAATGTCTTTTTTTGTGACATTGCTTTTTGCCATGTCAGATTGCCGACTGATCTTTTCTGTTCGTGAACAATCGACAATGTTGTTGTTGTGTACTAGTATGAGTGCTGACAAAGGCAGGTAGGGTTGCCAACTTCCTCAACCCCAAATGCCCCCCCCCCCCCCCCGCGCTAATGTTTGCAAATTCTGTGCCTGATGGGATGCCAGTTAGGGATTTCCATGGTTAATGCTCACGTTGTGCGCGAGCGAATTTTTTGCCTGATTTCAGCGAAAAATAGTTTTTGGAGCTTGCAACAAACAAACATAGCCGTTTGTCCAATTTGTAAAACGTTGTCTAGTGAAGGTAATTACGTTTACGTGTCTTAGCCTGGTTTTCCATCTTTATATTGTCTCAAATTAGCTTTCGATCTGTCAGTGTCACTGTTGTGTGTAAGCGGCACTAATTAAGGGCTGCATACGTTCATTTGGAATTTTCCACCGGAGCTTTAGCTAGCTGGCTAACGTTGCGTTCTCTCGTCCTGTGTTCAATTACTAAATTCATCAAGCTGTAGCTAACGTTAGCTAAGTCTATGTCAACAGAGCTCCTGGGTAACTTAACTTAAATATACCAGAAAATATAAAAATTATTGAAACCATCATTCACCAAATTCAGTCAGGTAAATCGCCGAGGCCAGGAGTGTTTTCAGCTTCTGATGGTCGTCTGCACTGGTGATGCAAAGCCCTTTGCGTTAATATTTCCATGCACTCACACTCCCTTCTGACACGCGCACCTGTTCGGAGTTCACTGAATATGAATACCGGCCAGCAAGGCTGTGATTGGAAAACGGGACTGGACCTGTTCCGGACGGGACAAATCAAAATCACCCATAAATCGGGATGTCCCGGACAAATCGGACGGTTGGCAACCCTAAAGGCAGCCCCCCAAGATAATTTATTAAAACAGTAGTAGTAGGCTATTATCTTCCTTGCCAGCCGGTAAACATAATATTTAGGTTATTGCAAATTTGTATAATTACCATTAACATAATGTAATTTAAAATTAAGCTGTAACTTAAAGTGGTGGTCATGGGGGCCCCAAGCAGCCGCTTAATTCGCTTATGCCTTGGCCGGCCCTGCGGGCAGGGCGGAGTTTGTACAACTTCACGCCCATATTATGGAGGCAGTAGCTCAAACACCACACCGAGACACGATTCTTTATCACCAACTCTGACTAAATTATTGAATCGTTTCATCAGTATGTACTCTGTCCATTTTTATCACCAAAGCCACGTTTGTGGAGTTTAAAGTTAATTTTAATTATATTAAACGTTACAAGGTGCGCTGGCATTTGAAATAGCCTACTAATTTGTGACTAGGCGTGATAAAGTTGATCATGATCCCAAGGTTTCTAATGGTAATTTACCACATGTGTATCTAAAATGATACCTAAACCTTTGCAAGTGGTTATGTGTTGCTCCCCCTCACCTATGAATGCAATTTCAGAAGTTCTTGTCTTTTTATCTGCCATAGAATTTATTTTCTTGCAAAATTGATTGCCAGAAAGAAAGAATATTTGCGCTTTTAAAAAATGTATTTGCATAGCATTGATTTGCTCCAATTTGTGCTACGTAAAGAATTTATAATACATTACAATACAATTCTAGAACTATAATCATTAGCTGTATCACGGGCATGGCACTATCTATAATCCCAGTTATAAATATTTGTGGCAACTCAATCACCAAATGCATCACGGGCACTGTGCACTATATAGCAACGGGAACAATGCTCATAAGACTTTATAAAGGATGCATGTATTAAAATTATGTATTGTGCTTATTAAATGTATGTCTTATGAACTTAAGTGTGCTCAGGCTTAAAACATTGTGTCTCACACAGGGTGTGGGAAACAGGCTGTATTTTGTGTTGTTATCTCTCCATTTCAGAAGCAACCTTGAATCCGGGCTGAGAGAGAGCCCGAGCAGGTGGGATGCGTAAGGATACACAACGCAACTCCCTGATACACGAGAGAACAAGCTCAACCCTTTTTTGATATTTCTCTTTCAATTGCACTGTATAATATATGCTGGGGCAGGGACAGATAGCCAGTTGGACTTCGTGAACCAACCCAAACTCTGTTGCGGGTAGGGAAGCGTAGACAGCCCCAGAGCTCTGTACTTGTTGATTTCCAACTGCTGCATTAAAGCTGATATTATCGGACCTCTGGACTCCAGACCACTCTTTCTAGAACACAGACTTGTGTCATTGAATACCATCATTACATATTGGATTAGACACAAAGTTTTGAATCCTTCAACTGGTGACCCCGACGCTGAAAAGAGGGAGTCCGGAGGGTTCCATTCCGGCCCGACCGACAGATCGGGAGAGACCCATACACCGGTACGAGGAGGCAGACGTAATTGTCAGAGGCGTCTCAACATAAAAAAAGGTAAGCATACACCTGTTAATTCAAAGAACTGCTATTCGGAACTGAGAACCAAATTTAGACGATTACTATGTTTCATCGTACCTAGTCAAACCAACAGTGGTGGGAAATCAACGACTGTATGTTACTAAGGGTTGAGAGGCCTTGAGATGAAATTCCTCAAAAAGGGTTAGAGTCCCACTGTATGTTACTAAGGGTTGAGAGGCCTTGAAGTGAAATCCCTCAAAAAGGGTTAGAGTCCCACCGTTTTATGTGTTTTAAGGGTTTGAATCTGTGTACTGTTTTGTGTGCCAAAGGTGTTAGAGTCCCTAAACAGGGGAGTCTTTGTCAGGGGAGGTTAGAGTCCTCTCCCGGGGTTAGATTCCCTAAACACTGTCTTTGTCAGGGGAGGTTAGAGTCCTCTCCCGGGGTTAGAGTCCCTGAACGTGTAATATTTGTGTGGAGTCAGATTGTGTTGAGAGGAGTGTGGTGTGTGTTATTTCTTTGACCAAGAAGTTAAAGAAATCCGAGGAGAGATGGAGAAAGGTGGGGGCTAAATTCCTGTTACTTGAGATCTTACAAAGGTGATCCCAGAGGGTAGTTCTGCATAATTATGTGAGTATTAATGCTGAGAGATGTGTTTGTTTATATGAATTCCAAGTTTGGTGGTAAACAAATGCGTGATCAACATTTGTTCCTATTCCTAGCCAAACAGGGAGGTTTTTTGAAACCTTTCCGACCAGAAATAAGCGGAGCTAGTTCAGGCATGGAACTCGGGCAGCGCGCGCCATATCACCCATCGCCGTGTTCTCAGCCCATAGGCTTAGCTTGATAGGCGGCGCTATAAAGTTGCACACATGCACACACACGCGTCCTCGCCCCCTTGTGTTTTGCGCTGCTGCCATTGCAGTACAATACACTCCCGACTGCTCCCCGTTCTGTGTGTTGTGTTGGCCTGTCTGTCTTGTTTCCCTGTCCTTCTCTTCAGTCCCGGCCGCCGTGTGCGTGTTTTGGGGGATCTGAACGAAGGTTTCGAGCACCCGATGATTCGCCGTACCATCCGCTCCCCTGCATGCTGCCCGGGGAAGGCTCCGGCGAAGGGCGGCTCCGTTTCCCGTGCTGCTGTTGTGCTGTCCACGAGCACTCGCGGCATATCTGAGGAGCCGACTTTGTTTGCAGGTACCATCGCGAATCACGTTCAGGTTTTCTCGGTGCACAGACCTGTTGGATTAATGCTTGCTGCATAAGCCCGCATTTGAAGAAGCAGCCAGAGTTCGCTAGGTAGCTGCTAGCCATTAGTAGTGTTTACTGTTGTTAAGCCGCCCTGTTTGTCACTGCTTGACCGAGCCGAACAGAAGTGCTCGCTGTATTTGCGCCGTTTAAATTCATTGTTAGAATTGTGGAGCACATCCAATCTACCCGCTCGCGTTTGCAGACGTTCTTTCAATTCCGTGCAGCTGTATTATGAATACAGCGGAAGCACTGGAGTACATCGTCCTAGTGACATTTTAAGTAGCCTAACGATGGAGACGGCAAAAGTTGTCAGTGAATAGCAGTAAAAGTTTACTAGGATGCGTCCTGTAAAGGAATGAATACACGATGCTAATCCTGCTGCAATTCCATATACTACTAGTTATGTCTCTTACTTATTAGAGACGCATATAAAGTCCCATGACATGCTGTTTTGGATGCTTTATGCAGGCCGTAGCGGTCCCCTAATATTGTAGCCTATCTGTATGTTGTCTTGTGACATCCTAAGAGCAATGTGTTTAATTGGAGCATTGAGCTGCGTTTTCTCAAGGCAGAGAAGAATACCCTGGCCCGGTTACTCCTGTAGATATACCAGTGTGCACTGACAATGCTGAATGTGTGTCTATTGTAATCAATGTGTCAGAAATGAGTAAGGATAATGATGAGCCGAGAAGCTTTTGAGACAGTCCGCACAAAGCCAGCTATACTGATTGCAATAGGTATCTGCATGCTGCAGGTAGCCTGCAGGGCTTCCCCGATCTGTGCCCTCGTCAAAGGGCAAGTGAATACCGTCAACCCCTGCCTAGCTTCGATATTCTTATACATACCTTGATGCGTTCTCTGCGAGCCCTCTGCCTGTAAACTTGTCTGTGCTGTGCCCTTTGCAGGGTGCACCGTTTCGAGTCCCGCAAGCTGCAACCGTGTCCATCAAAGCATTGGTGGCAGGTGTCCAGTTGTACGTTCGGTGTGCGGATCCTTCATCATGCAGCCTTCTGGGGAGCCCATCTCTCCGTCTTGTAATGAGCGGTTCACGGAATCAGCGGGCCGAAAGCAGACAAACGTCTTCCTAACACTCCACCTTTACTGCACAAACTACCACTGAGACAGGGGTGCTTCGTGCTAAGTCGACACCCTGCTCGATAGTGTTTCTCGGGTGATGCGGTGTAAAGGTACCCCACTGTGATGGTCCACACTAACTACCTTTTGTCCCCTCTCCTTCATGCGCCAGTACCTGCTGTGCTGCCCCGGGCGACACCCGATGAGCCCTGTTTACCAGTGACGCAGCCGGCAAGGCCACAACTAGATCGTGGCTCATGCAACTCCACTAAGTTCTGTGCGAGTGTCATGGCCTGTCCCCGGAGCTGTATACGGCATATTCCGTCCGGATCGGCTGCTTCTGGTGTCCACGTCCGCGCTGGACGTCGTGGAAGCGCAGAACTCATGAGCGCTTGAGAACAGAGACCGGGACCGTGTCGGGCGATGCTTGCAGCCAGTACACAAGAGGCTTGCATTGGTTAACGCTCTGCGACTATCTACTCTAGGCCGAGCAGCTGAGCAGGCGTTCGGGAAGAAACCGAGCAGGCGTTCGAGAAGAAGCCGAGCAGGCGCTCGAGAAGAAGCCGAGCAGGCGCTCGAGAAGAAGCCGAGCAGGCGCTCGAGAAGAAGCCGAGCAGGCGCTCGAGAAGAAGCCGAGCAGGCGCTCGAGAAGAAGCCGAGCAGGCGCTCGAGAAGAAGCCGAGCAGGCGCTCGAGAAGAAGCCGAGCAGGCGCTCGAGAAGAAGCCGAGCAGGCGCTCGAGAAGAAGCCGAGCAGGCGCTCGAGAAGAAGCCGAGCAGGCGCTCGAGAAGAAGCCGAGCAGGCGCTCGAGAAGAAGCCGAGCAGGCGCTCGAGAAGAAGCCGAGCAGGCGCTCGAGAAGAAGCCGAGCAGGCGCTCGAGAAGAAGCCGAGCAGGCGCTCGAGAAGAAGCCGAGCAGGCGCCCGAGCAGAAGCCGAGCAGGAGCTCGAGAAGAAGCCGAGCAGGCGCTCGAGAAGAAGCCGAGCAGGCGCTCGAGAAGAAGCCGAGCAGGCGCTCGAGAAGAAGCCGAGCAGGCGCTCGAGAAGAAGCCGAGCAGGCGCTCGAGAAGAAGCCGAGCAGGCGCTCGAGAAGAAGCCGAGCAGGCGCTCGAGAAGAAGCCGAGCAGGCGCTCGAGAAGAAGCCGAGCAGGCGCTCAGGAAAGTGAACAGGCGCCCGAGCAGAAGCCGAGCAGGAGCTCGAGAAGAAGCCGAGCAGGTCGCTCAAGCTGAGCAGGTCTGAGACCTCCGGTGACCAATGTGGTCCGCATGTATCTTGTGGTTGGGTGGCTTCATACATTGCAATAGTAGTATGTCTCTTCGGATCTCCATGCAGCCGTGGTTGTCCACAGATGTCCTCTGATGCGCTTACGTCACCATCAGAATCCAGTGTCTACATGGGGACGTCCGTCCAGATGCCCTGGGAACAGCGGATGCACCGCTGATTTGTCTCACACATAGTTTTGTTGCTAGTAACAGCGGGATGTCATGTGGTCCTCCTGAGGCTCAGGAGGCGCGACGCTCCGCTCTACACATAGTATAGACTGGCTGAGTGTCGGTGTTTTGGGGTTTTAACTTGTTGCTCTCTGCCTCATGTCATGCATGCTGCAGTGAAGGCAGGGAGCGCTTCCCCATGTACATCCATTCCGCAAATGGTGTGATTTGTCATGTGTATGAATAAATGGTGAAATCAATCACGCAAGTGTCTTGACTGAAATAAGCGGAGCTAGTTCAGGCATGGAACTCGGGCAGCGCGCGCCATATCACCCATCGCTGTGTTCTCAGCCCATAGGCGGCGCTATAAGTTGCACACATGCACGCACACGCGTCCTCGCTCCCTTGTGTTTTGCGCTGCTGCCACCCACCACCATCCCCTTCACCCCCATGTGGTCTGTCTGTCCTCCCCGTGGGGGATTTAACCCTTGTGCTGCTTTGGGTCACATGACCAAAAGGTTCATAACGAACCATCGTTGTGTTTACCCAATTTTACCCAATACAAAAGCAAATAAAAATAATTTTCTTTTAACCTTCGCAATGTGGGGGGTCTGAGACAGCCCAACGGTTAAAAGGAAAATGCTTTACTTTGTTTTTGTATGCGGTAAAGTTGTCGCAAACGAAGGTGGGTCACAATGACTGATGGGTCAGAATGACCCGAGGAGAACACAAGGGTTAACTTGTTGCTCCCTGCCTCATGTCATGCATGCTGCAGTGAAGGCAGGGAGCGCTTGTGAAACCAATGTGAAACCATTTGTCATGTGTATGAATAAATGGTGAAATCAATCACGCGAGTGTCTTGACTGAACTTGTATTTATAAGCGGAGATGTGTGATGGTATTCAGTAAAAATGCAGATATTAAACCCCTGGTTTTTAAATTGGTTCTAATTTCACTAGAGTGAAATTAAGTGAAGAGATGGTAAATGCTAAACAGCTGTGTTGTTCAAAGAAAAAAAAGTTGTGCCAGCGCGCGTGTTTTGTTTGATTCTTGTTTGAGACGCACGCTCATAGGTTGTCTATTTGAGTTGATTCATTGAGTAAAAACTCAGAGTAATTGAGAAAGTGAGAAGAGTATTACATTCAACCATATAGTAACTACAAAATATGAAAATGAAATATTTTCATTAGGGATCTATGGGTCCGCAAATGTCAATTCGAGATCCGTGCATTACGCATGCTGAGGGCAAAGGAGTATTCTATATTACATGCTTTGATAAGACTTTTGAGATGTTAAGGACTAAGGTTTTGTGTCTTACGGGTTACATTGTTAAATTGCAGGTTTGAAAAAGACAAAGGGAGCATTTTGAGTTATATTTTATTTTTGTCTCAAGGGCATTGTTTGGCTGACATGATTACAGAGCGTAATACTGACATGAGGGACGTAGGTCCCCCCCTCCCTTAGATAGGTTTTAACCTATCTAAACATCGATTTCATGAAACAAAATTATGATATAGTGTAATGTAAAAACATTTTTAAGTTAACATTATTTTATTTTGGTTTGAGGAAATGTAAAAGATTGAGGAAGTGATAAGATAGTTACATTAAAGATTGGTTTAGACAGGATCATGGAAGGTTATGAAACAAGAACGTTTTGTGGATGTGAAGAGATGATTGGTTTCAACACTGATGTTTTGAAGAGGATATTATGAATATACTTTGAAGGTATATGGGAAAACATTTTAAGTAAAAATTGTAAAAATACATTTAAGAGTTTTGATAAAGGTATTAGATGTAATTTGGTTGAAAATGAGCAAGAGAAAACACTAAATGTATTTTTATTTGGATTTTAATTGTAATTTGGTTTTAAGTTTTATTTGAGAGTTTTATCAGAACCTGGCATACTGGTTGGGATAAAGTTAGGCTGTGATAATGTTGTATTAATTAATGGCATTAGTGCATGAAGAGGGTTATTATAACATTCAGTTCTGAACTAATTTGGGAAGACTCATGAAGTCTGATGAATTGTGGTTATGATGGTTTGAGCTAATTGACTCGTTTTGAACTGCAGCAAAACGAGTTATAAAGTTCTACTTATCTGACCTTTATAGAAAATATAGTTGAGAAAAATGTTTGATTCATAGCTACATTAAGAACATTGTTTGGTCTATATTTCATTCAAGAAACATACAGATTCAATTCTGGTTTGGCATAATGAAAATTGCTTTTATCATATATTTAATGAAAAGAGGTGTGATTTGGTAAAATGGAGAATCTGAAACAATATAGGTCTTAAACTTAATTTTTGAAGTGAAAGAAACAAGACTAAGTTGATTTTGTTTATATAAGGAAACAAAGAAACAAATGGTAAATTCTGGTAGGTTATGTAAATTCACAGGAGGAATTTATGTTACTAAGGAATCTGTTTCATTATGTGCTGATTTGAGCCATGGGATGAATCATGTCTCAAACTCGAGGGATGGAGATAACGAAAGGGTGTTCATAGTATATGGATTTAAAAACTGTTCAAGGAAACTTGAAGATTTTTTTTGCATACCCTATTTGAGCAAACATGATATGCATGACCTTTATTGAACTAAAGAATTGTGAAGGGGAAAATACTGCCTGGTTCAGGCAGGAGGACTCAGTAATGTTATGTTACTTGATACTTTATTACACATGTTACAATACATTATTGTAATATTTGATTTGGCGTATGGTTGTGCTCGCAGCGGCTCCCTGCCGCACCCAACTGAAACACCGTCTCCTGAGACACCGTCTCGACATCCGGGCAGAGAGCAGCGACGCATTCCCCCTGAGGAAGAAGAAAAAGAAAAACCAGACAAAAGGGAGGAGGCCGCAGGAGACCGAGAGTGTCTGTGTCGCACTAGCAATGCAGGACCTGGGATCCCTGCTATATACCCCGCCCTATTAGGAGGTTGTACCTTGACACGTGATGACGATTTGCTGACGCGCTAGGTCTCCGGTCCCCCAGCATGAACCTGCTTCGCTTGTTAATTATAGATACGGTATGTTTACTATGTGAATTGAAGTCTTTCCCAGTCCTATACCAGATGCTTAACACCATTTGAATTGATTATTGGAGATCATATGTAATACCACAACTTAAAGCTTTCACATAGCATGATGAAGAGGTGAATCAAATGGTTAACTGATTTCATTAAAAAAATGCTAACTAGAAAAGAGATGTCTTCTGCTAAATTCTGTTCCAGGTGAAGCTGTAACCCAAAGAGTGGAGGAGTTAAACCAGGAGATTGGTTTGACAGTTACATTTTGAATTAAATGTATTTTGATAATATCTTTTATTTTTTATATATTACCATTTTAAAAAGCTTGGCTAAAGGTGTATGTATGTGGTGAAGGGGGCCTGTGAGTATGTCCAGGTCTGCCGTGGATACATGAATGTCCACTCTGCCGAGTGGCGGTGGGTTTTCCCCTATAACATCATTAGGGTTTTCCCACTGTGTCCAGTGTGTTCTCACCACTTGGCCATAACGCTGCATAGTCTCATCAGTATAGTTGAATTGTATGTCAACATTGTGTAATCAATAATAGGATATTTTTAATGTTTGTTGTCACCACCTAAAAGGGTGTGAAAGGAGGGATTTATTTGAACTTTAAAAATATCCACTTTAAATCCTCAAATGGGTTCTTGATTTCAATATCTGTGTTTAATCATTGGTGTCCGACTGTTTGCATCTCATTTGACTCAGTTACTGCTTGATCATGGGAGATAAGGTGATGCTGGGACTGTAACTCTTTTCTGCTTCAGGATGAGTCAGAGTGGCGGGTCTGATTACCTTTGGATATACAACCCCTGTTCTAAGGCCCCATTCCCCTGGAGACCCTGTCCCCCCCTTTCTCACTGGATGATCTACCCCTTCCCCTTGCAGACCCTGCCCTTTTTGCCCCTATGCCTCATCAGACCTAGGAGTGCCCCCCCCCCCTTCCCCTTGAAGACCCTGCCCCAATACATCATCAGATGTTTGGTAAAGCCTGTTGTACATTTATGGACAGGGCCATTCCAGGTCATCGAGAGAGCCTTGCAAGCCCTAAAGGTGTTGGGGAAAGGTGTTGGGGAAAGGGAGCTGGAGCATGTGTTGTGCTGTGCATGAGTTGGTGGAGAAGTGCCAGGACGGCCAGTGAACCTTTTGTTATTGCTATGAATGTGAGAGTCCGGAAAAGAGGGTTACAACTAGGTCAAGAGTGTCACTGCTTGACCATACTAGCATTGTACTGGACTAAGAAGGTTTCCGCTAATTTGCTTAGTGTGTGCTATATCAAATATCAACATGATTGTTGCTCTATCCCATGTATCAGGTCCCTGTGCAACCGGATCATTGTCTCGGCTGTGGAGAACCCAACAAAGGGGTTCCAAATGCCGTTGCTGGGGGTGGCTGACCAGGACGAGGAGGCGGTGGTTGGTCTGGGCTATGTTGATTGATCTCTGGTGTTTGCAGAGATCAAAAGAGGGATTAAAGAATTTATAATACATTACAATACAATTCTAGAACTATAATCATTAGCTGTATCACGGGCATGGCACTATCTATAATCCCAGTTATTAATATTTGTGGCAACTTAATCACCAAATGCATCACGGGCACTGTGCACTATATAGCAACGGGAACAATGGAAGAGGGTATTTGATGCAGCCCCACACATCAAGACAGCGACAGCCCCCCTCGGTTGGAACATGAAATCTGTTCCGGGGGAAACAACTCTAAAATAGGTTATATTTATACGAATAAGGATGAAAACAACCAGTCCCCCGTTGTCTCCAACTAGTAAACTATAACAATAACAATATACAGCAACGGAACTATTACAGTAACAATATACAATAACAGGTTTACTTTATTTGTAACATCTAAATGGGCAGTGTGAACATAAGCTAAAATTACAATTTAAAGGTTACATGTGATACACACATAGGCAAACGCACACCCCAGGTTTACATAGAAAGTACACACATACTTTCCTTTAACAATCATAGAATTGACTAAACAAGAACGTTTTTAATCTAGTAGTTAATGTCGAAACAGTATCAGCCTCCTTAGTTGAGACAGGTAATTTGTTCCAGAGAAGAGGTGCTTTATGGTATCACTACCATAAATCATTTCGGTAGAAACATTTTTTTTTTAAGTCACCAAGAGAGTGGGTTTTATATTATCAACGTTTGTTTTTTGTTCTGCACACTGTAAAGATACATGTTGTAGGCCCATGTAGCTAGCAAGTGCTAAATACGCCATCAAAGTACCGTGAGATCGATACTAGAACTGCCGGCTGTGTAGCCAAGCACATTTTCACATATCCGTCACAAATATCTGTATACATATTTACATAAAAATCTATTAAAAACTATACAACCTAGGTCATGTGTGATAGACAGACGAAAATGTCCAATGATACTAGACACAGAAATGGCTATATTTGATGGGCTTAGATGGTTTTGGGAGCAGTGTTCCCGCCTTCTTCTACGGAGATACAAAACTATTTTTTACAATTACACAAATCTTTTTCTTCTACGGAGACACAAAACTTTTTTTTACAAGTACACAAATCTTTTTCTTCTACGGAGACACAAAACATTTTTTTACAAGGACACAAAAATGTTTCTTCTATGGAGACACAACTTTTTTTACAAGTAGGCCTACACAAATCTTTTTTTGAAAGTTACAAATCTTCTTTGCAAGTACACAAATCTTGCCTTCTTCTACGGAGACACAAAACATTTTTTTACAAGGACACAAAAATGTTTCTTCTATGGAGACACAACTTTTTTTACAAGTAGGCCTACACAAATCTTTTTTTGAAAGTTACAAATCTTCTTTGCAAGTACACAAATCTTGCCTTCTTCTACGGAGACACAAAACATTTTTTTGCAAGTACACAAATCATTTTCTACAGAGACACTAATCTTTTTTGCAAGTAACAAATTGTTTTTACAGAGCTCGCTCTCCTGACACTAATTTCACACCATAAGTCTTCTGCCTCTTTGTTAGGCTGTCACTCATAATTCTCGCCTCTGAGTTGAAACCACGCTCCCTACGCAAAATCGGGGCCAAAAGTCTGAAACTGAAAAAAAAACCTGAAAAAAAATAAAATAATGTAAGGCGTAAAAAAAGTTTCGAATCTGAAAACATGAAATGTGAAACTGTGAAAATATGAAAGTGAAAAATGAAAATTGATAACTACATTCGAGAATGTAATAATTTGAAAACAAAAGTGTTTTGTTATGAACAGTGATAATCTATTTAAGTCTGGACTGATAACGAGGACGTAGAGTGTAGCGATTGTGTGGGAGCTCAACGACTGTACTATTTCCAGTTTTTTTACATTTGATGATACATGCACAGTATTTAAGAACTATATTTAGTTATACAATGTGTTCTGCAGTACACTGTAAAAAAAAAAAAGTTTTCTGTAAATTATACGTGTTTTTTTCTGTATTTCTGAATTAGCCTACAGGAAATACATAGAAAGACAATGGCAAACTGTAAATTTATAATTTTACATAAGAATTCCAGCCAAATGTTGCTAGCTAGCGATAACATTTACACAATTTTTTTTTAAACAAATATTAATACAATTTTCACGAAAATGTTCTGTTAACCCTTTACTGCCTGAGCCTAAATTCTGAACATTCCATATGCTGTTGAAATATGATATTAATATTAATATTAATATTTTATGAATGTTCATATTAAATTATACACCTTAACTGTTCATACCATATTGAAGAGGAGAACTAGGTGATTTTTATGACGTGAATAAATATATGATTACTTAACCCTTTCCTGCTGGACCATTCAAATATGGGCATTAAAATGCCAATGGTTCGTGCCTTAATATCTTTGCCGTCCAATCACCGATTTTTATTTCTGAAAACTTCCAAATACACATGACAACTTAAGCTCAAAGTACATATCATTGGTTCATATCACTGGGAGGGGAAAATAAATGTATTGTCAGCAACGACAGCCATTGTTTTCCGAGGCGGCGCCAGAGCAGAGACCATGGGATATTGCCTCCAGTGTTAGGTTTACACCTTCGAATTGAAATCGGAGATGATATTATGAGTATAGACAAGTTAGTTTCTTAATATGTTTTGTCAATATTGTCAATTAAAAGTCTAAACTTTTTACTAAGAATTTGTTTGTGGGAGTGACGCGAATTTTTTCAGGAAAGAAAGACGTGCAGTAAGTAATGTCTCATTAAATAATGTATTTAAACTTAAGCTTGTGTGGTGCATCGCTGTCTTCACTGCCACAGGCTTAACTTTATGTCAAAAGAAACGTTTTTCATTTCCGACACATTCAGTGAAGTTTGGGTAGTAACATCAGCTAGGCTAGCTGGCTCGTAGCTTTTTCATGCAGCTTCTCCATGCAGGGCTCTAGACCGAGACCAAAGGGTCAGCTTTTTTTAGTGACAATGCTCGCTTTCAGCAAACTTCTTTAGAATTTGATATTTCCCCCTAAATAAATATCAAGCTTATTTACGTGTTTGGCTGCATATTTTCAGTTAGCAGATGGTACTGTTCAATGCTTAAAGTGGGGAAAAAAAGGTGCCGGTAGCCTACGCAAGAAAAGGTGCCGGCACGCTTAAGAGTAAAATGTAGAGGTGCCAGTACTGCGTACCGGTGAGTACCGGCCCACTTCGAACCCTGGTACTGTTTGAATCGCGATTCCATCTGAAAAATACTGCTGGTGACAACATTGTTAGAATAGCTAGTTTCGAAGGGGGTTTGGCTTGTTTCATAATAAACTGACCCATCTGCAACCAACACAAGCCCTACAATTTCCCCCAGAACTTGTACCAACTCTAGTTAAGCCTACTCTTTCAAATAATAAGCCCCTGTGTTCTACTGTTGAGCATTAAATTAGCTGTATGGTCTGTAGATCTTGGGACGAAACTGCAATAGCATAACAAAATGTATAATTCTGTAGAAATTGTGTAAATGTTTTATGTAGTTAGATGGTCCGAGGAGAATGAGTGGTGGTGAAATTGGTTGGTGAAGCGTCCTTGTGAGTTGCAGTCGTTTGTCATAGTTCCAGTACTAATCTGAGGCTATTCTCCATAGATATCTATAATATGTCTATGGATATCTATGCCTAGTCTCCTCCACGTCTCCCCAACGTGACGTCATCACCAAATTGCGCTAATATGCTAATGCTAACACCAAAAAAAAACGGTCATATGCCAGGTCCTGCGCACCTTCCCTTTATAAATCACAATCAACTTGAGATAGACTGCACGTGAACGAGCCACTTACCCCGCCTTGCTTTCTCCCATAAATGAATATGCAGATGGACTATAAATGCGCTCCTGAGGTCATTTCTTTGTCTGAATTACCGTATTTATTCGAATAAACGCAGCCCTCGAATAAACGCTACACCAAAAGAAATTCGAAAAAATACGGTGACTGTGAGATCGAGGTTCTGACAACAGAGGTGGAGGCGAGAAAATGTGTCCTGTTTGGCGGCCTGTCATCAGGTATTAACGACAAAAGAAAGTCGGCGGAGTGGAAAACTGTCACAATTTGCGCCCTTTCTTGTTTTTAACCTGTAGCACTTTGAGATTTTATGAAAGCACATTACAAATAAAATCATTATTATTATAGGGCCCTAAATGCTGTGGGTTCAGAGAACCGGACCATGGCAGAAATTAAGAAGAAATGGTCCGATTTAACAGAAGGCTATATAGCCATTCCCGTTTTGAGTTTTGGCATTTTAATGTGATCATCCACATTAATGATCAAACTTTTATTTGTATGTTTTTTGAATAGTCAACGTCATAAACGTAGTAGTGGAAACTTTATTTTGTAATGTTTGGTCAGTGTCGGCACTTTTCAGTTAGAATTTGCCATGTTATAGAGTCAGACAAGGCTTTGCGGACCGTCCGCACATTCTCACGTCTGCTCAAAAGTTTCTGTGGCGGCCCGCACATTCTCACGTGAAGTAAATCTTTATACATCACAAAGTGTGCATGAGAACTAGCGTACGCAAGCTTTTTGTGCCAGCGTACGCAACGTTTATACATGAGGCCCCTGGTCTTTAAGTAAGGGATAGAGTAAGGGATAATGCCCGACGAGGTGTCCAATATCACCTGATAATGGACGATGTGGAGGCGTGAACCGTCCGACGCGCAGCGGAGTCCATTATCAGGTGATATTGGACACCTCATATGTTTTCGGGCGTTTTGCAAATAGAACGTTTTTTTACGTTAGCCAACTCTGATATTTTATAGTCCGCTCAGCTCATAGAACCAACACCGGCTTTCCCTTGGCTGAGCTATTAGCCCAAAGCTAACGTCATGCTAGCAAGATTCAGAGGCAATAACATTGTGTACAGTTGACAAACAGTAAATATAATTTTACAGTATGTTTGACAATAACATTTGCTAGCTAACCAGCCATGTCACTGTCCCAAAATCAATATCAAGATTTTCACGAACAATATCGGCCATATACTAGTACTAGGCTACAGTATGGCCACAGCCTGTGGAGCGAGTTGAATAGCAAATGGATATGAGGTGACCGTGTCAAAGTTTACATTTTCTCCAAACAGTGATTATAATTTGACAGTATGTTTAACAGCAAGACTAGCCAGCTATCGAGCCATGTCATTGTCCCCAAATAAATCAAGATTTTTAAGAAGAAAATAATCGGCCATGTGTAGAGTCACTGCTACTGCCGTGTTGGCCACAGCCTGTCTGAAGTAGATTGACTAGTGAGGTGAATAGCGAATGGGATGTGAGATGAGCGGTTACGTGACACTGACACACTACATTCAGAAAATAAACATTTTTCAAATAGGTTAAAATAAGTCACTCATTGTTGTAAATACAAGTAGGCTTGTTAAAGTCTTTCAAAATTGTAGATGAAGGCTTTGACTCCGTCACTGTTGTTATGGTTACTTATTTCAGATACTTTGTACAGGCTCCTGTGTGGTCAGCGGAATAATTTAGAACGGTGAAAAGACAGTTTTGCTGCAATGACCCAGTAGGTGTCCATTATCACCCGGTAATGGACACCCTTGCAGCCAATCAGAATCAAGTATTCACCCAGACCATGGTATAACACCATTTAGAGACACCATTTGGATGATATACATATCTTGAGTGCCTTATGTACCCATTTATTAACAGTGATGTTTAAACTGCAAAATGGCCTTTAAGTCACGGTCAGAAATGTGTCATTTGCATATTAAAAATCACAAAAAAATCGGCGCAGGGGGCCCCTCCACCCCCGTGACACTGTCACCTTTTTTACTCAGAGGAGTTTGCAGGTCTGTTTTTTAACAGTGTAGGATATGTGATGTTATCCTGTATTCCATGCAGTCGGGCTTCTCCCCCTCGTACACTCCCGTAGTGGACAGTCTGATGGTGAGACAGACAGTGCTGAATTTTGATTTAAAATTTGAGTTGGATTGTACAAGGTGTTTATGGAACAATCATCACTCAGTACAAGTGCAAATAACACTGCTGGATTTAATCTTCATGATAATGAAGATGAAATCAAGTGAAAAAAACGTGAGGAAAACAAAATCTATAAATATTATGAGTAATCGTTCTGCCCACATTTACTTTCTGCAGTCTGACTACAGTACAGTCATCTGCGTTGCCAATTCCTACTTTCTCCAAAATGTGTGTAGGCCTACGGATGGGTCAGAGTTTGCATGGAAGACCCACATTCTCCCGTCAAGTTTGTTTTTTTATAACTCACAACCTTTGCGTGGAAAGTGTCATACGCACATTTTCAGCCCTGTTTTGTGCGTACCCAAACTTTATAAATGGACAGGGCGGTAGAAGGTCCTCAACCCATCAGCAGGACCGATATCTGCTGCTTTGTGCAAGGAGGAACAAGTTGAGCACTGCCCTAGCCCTACAGAATGACCTCCAGCAGGCCACTGGTGTGAATGTCTCTGCCCAAACAATCAGAAACAGACTTCATAAGGGCGGCCTCAGGGTGCAACGTCCTGTAGTGTGCCCTGTGCTCACTGTCCAGCACCATGGAGCAAGCTTGGCATTAGCTATAGAACACCAGAACTGGCATGCCCCTGGCGCCCTGTGCTTTTCACAGATGAGAGCAGGTTCACCCTGAGCACCTGTGATAGACGTGAAAGGCTCTGGAGAAGCCAAGGAGAACGCTATGCTGCCTGCAACATCGCTCAGCATGACCGGTTTGGTGGTGGGTCAGTGATGGTCTGGGGAGGGATATCCATGGAGGGACGCACAGGCCTCTACAGGCTAGAGAATGGCAGTCTGACTGCCATTAGGTATCAGGATGAAATTCTTGGACCTATGGTCAGACCCTATGCTGGTGCAGTAGGTCCTGGGTTCCTCCTGATGCACGACAATGCCCGGCCTCATGTGACAAGAGTATGCAGGCAAAACCTGGAGGATGAAGGAATTTATACAATTGAATGGCCCTCACGATTACCTGACCTAAACCCGATAGAACACCTCTGGGACATTATGTTCGGTCCATCAGACACCGCCAGATTGCTCCTCAGACTTTACAGGAGCTCACTGATGCCCTTCGACAGACCTGGGAGGACATCCCACAAGACACCATCCTTCGTTTCATTAGGAGCATGCCGCGACGTTGTCAAGCATGCATACAAGCACGTGGGGGCTACACAAGATATTGAGAAGCATTTTGAGTTGCAGAAATTGAATTTTGGCAAAATGGACGAGCCTGCCACATAATTTTTTCACTTTGATATATATATGTAGCCGGTGTGAATCGGTGAAACTCATTCCTCAGGTATGTAATGGGCCACCCGCGTCAACGAATAGCTGGCTTTTCTTTGGCGTAGCTGGTGTGGTGGCGCTTGGGAAGTCAGAGATGGCGTGTTCGACCCTCGGTGAAGGGTGGACACGGTCCGGAAAAGCCTGACGGAACTCGCAAGACCACGTCCGTTACATACCCGTCACATATATATGTAAGGAATAATGCCAGACAGAAAATAATGGACGATGCAGAGGTGCAAACCTTTGTGGAGACAACCGTATATATATATATATATATATATATATATATATATATATATATATAGTATGTAATGAGCGGAGCTAGTTCAGGCATGGGACTCTACACCTGTGTTAGCCAGCACAAGCCCATTGGACACGTCCAATAAGGTGGCATTTAAAAGCCGTGCGGATACGCACACACTCACCCCTGGTTGCTCTATGATCAGGGCTGCTGCCGCCTTCCACCATCCCCTTCTCCCCCTTGCTGTCTGTATGTTTTTATTTTTCAGGGGGATTATATCTCTTTTGTTCCCTCACATTTCATATATATATGTGTCGCATCGAGTAGGCAGGGAGAGCAACAATTTGTCCTAGAAGTTGATGTGTTAGAAACAGGGTTAGTAGTTAGTAGGGAGTAAAACCTGGATAAGAAGTATGAAAAGTAATTAAGAGATTTAAGGTAAATGAGATCAAAGCCATTTGTACATGTGTGCAATCACACACACACACACACACTGGCATACAATACACCTGGGCTGGGAAAGTCTCCAAGAACAGCACTACTTTGAGCTGTATCCACTATACCCAGGTGGGTCTACATTTAACTTCTCCAGCTGCCTCATCCTCATCATGTAGCTCTGAGGCAGGCACCCAGCCACACACACACACACAGAAAGAGTTGTATCTTTGTGCTGATGATGCGCTTTTTATAGTTCTGTGAAGCCACATGCAGTGGCTGTGAAGCCTACATCTCCTTTTTCGTCAGAGTAAGTGGAATCAAGGGAAGTGTAGCAGCCTCTGAAGTGTGTGATCACTGGCCCCTCAGGAGGGTTAACTCAGTCATACTGCTCTAAGGGCCAACTAACTTCACTCCAGCTATGTTATTTGCTTCGCCGGACTGTGCCATTTTGCATTACTTAATGCAAAAACTGCATTATACCTAATGCAGGAATCAAGCACGGAATCCATCACCAAATGTTCTCAATGGTTACAACTTATAGAAACAGGGCATATGGACCATGGAATTCCAAATCCAAATCTTGTCAATCATGACAGCAAGCAAAAGTGATGGTATATTTCTGCTAAGTCCAAAAAATATTAAGTGTATTATTTTGAGGTATTTTAGACAACTGTTTTACAGCTAATTCCACCTCAACATTTGCAGAAGAGGAGGGTTACAGATTGATGAAAACAATTTAAAGAGTGCAAGGTGTCCTTCAACTAGACCCAATGAGGGGAGACCGCTTTATTGTCTGAATACTACTATAGAAAAGCCAATTGAACCGTCTGCTCTCAGAAGTCAGAGGTCAAACTCATCCTGTCAAGACAAGACAGGTTGCAAACGCCAGGGGAGGGGGCAGGGGGCAGTGACATGTTGATTTGCTGAGGTATGATGGTCGGTGATTAAGCTGTCTGTGATTGTCTCCCATGGCTTCTAGGGATATTAGTGGTGACAGACACTGAGTTACCTCAGAACGGCCAACACGTGGCCAAGAGAGCATAAGAGATGTTTTTCAAAGAGAGACAGTCTTCACCAAAAGACAAGAGCAGAAAGGAAACTCTCCAGTATAGTTACAATATATATATATATATATATATATATATATATATATATATATATATATATATATATATATACACACACATTTTATTTGCCATTGGTGCATGCCCTATAAAACTTGAAATTTCAACATTGCAAGAGTTGGTAGGATGCCTAATGGTTTTTCTTCCAATGTTGCCATACGCAACTCCACAACTATGTGCTGTGTTGGTTGAGATAGCCTCAACCTCCCATGTAAAAAACACAAGACCTTCCCAGCTTAGCAATACTGTGAAATAAACAATTATTTTCATTTTCATTATTTTGAAGTCTGTTCTGATCTGTTAGATCCTCACAAACCTAGCTCAGGCGCATTTTCATGGCCAACAACTTGTTGTGTTTTGTCTGCTCGCCTCCTTTCCCTTGTTGTTTAATATTTGCTTATTTCGTTGTTTACTTATTCATACGTTCGTTTTTAGGGCGCTATCTCTTGCCTCTTGATATTTGTCAATATAGGCTTGACCTCAATGGGCAAACTCTCTCTTGTGAAGTGGAGCCGACGATAGCCTTGAAAACAGACCTTTAAATTAAACGGGGGAGAACACAGATTGTTGTATAATTCATCCGGACCCCCCATGGAGGATCCACTGTGCAGTCATGTTACTGTCTAGATTAGAATTTATTTTTGTTGCACACGGGTTTGTGTGATACACAGTGTGAATATTGCCAGGGCTGGTAAATTCCCTCTTTAAACATTAATATGTCTTAACCAAGAGGAGACAGAAAAGGAAGAGAGAAGAAAAAACTCTTGATTTCATATAAAATGAATAAGTAAATAAATAATACTTTTTCCCCTCCTACATACACTAGTTTCACCCCATTCTTTACCAAATCATAAAAATGAGAGGGGGGTTAAGGGAGTGGGAAAAAGGAGAGAAGAAAAACAAGGACTGAGTAAGTCTGAGAATATATGCCTGTGTTGAAGTACAACAAAGAAGGGAGAGTGCAATACTGGATAGTAGAGTAGACGAGAGAGAGAGAGAGAGAGAGAGAGAGAGAGAGAGAGAGAATGAGAGAGAGAGAGAGAGAGAGAATGAGAGAGAGAGAGAGAGAGAATGAAAGACGAGCTCTTGGAATGATGTGCCTTATAAGCCCCTCTTGCCTCCCAAAATACCCATAGCTGGAAATGTGAAAGCCATTCCCCAGAGAGCCTCCACTGGTATCATTAGCGAGGGAGACGGCGGGCGCAAGTGGCGTACAAACTTCAGCAAAACGTCAAGAGAGACGCGCACGCATGGCACCTCGTTTTTTCTCCCTTTCTCGCTCTCCCTAGCCAATTTTTTTCTGTCTCCCATTCCCTTTAGTGTGTTCAGATGCATCGCTATCCTTTTCAACCAAATTAATATTTCTGAAAATAAAAGCCAGGACAACTTTAAACTAGCGCGTGAAGAAAAGGGTAGTGAAGAAAGGAATAGAACAAGGCGGGGTGCAGGGGAGAGCTAACTGGGTTGGGTTTTTGCTGTTAAGTTGCGTCGCTCTCTTCCAGCATCTTGTTTGAGGTTTGTGGTTTTGGCATCTCTGTCTCTCCAAGTCAACTCCACGGTGTGTTACGGGTAAAAATGACAGCCGGGCAATTTAGCCAATTCCTGATTTGATGAGGTTGTCAGAACTACTTCGGAATGGAAAATGAAGAAACTTGACAACCGCAGCAACTCTTCTGGGGTAGCTATTTGCATGCACTGTGGTCACATAAGCAAAATCCTGATCTGCCTGGACAATAGTATTGTTAACTGAGTGACTTCGGCAAGGCCAGACGACTCTAAATACTGTCTGCCTTATAAATCCATGACGTGAATTGCAGCCATTTTGGTCACTGAATAGAGCTCACACTAAACCGAGGCACATTTACGTAGGGATTAGATGTATTGGATTGGATGTATTAGTTGTTTAGAATATCACAATTACTTTCAGATGAAGAGGTTAGATACTTTTCATAGATGAGGATTTTGGCTAACAAGACACTCTTGATTGGGACTTTACTGCAGAGGTGCCATCACCAATGTAAAAAGTAGTATTGCCAAACTTTATAGTCAGACACAATATAGTGGATGCATAAAATAATCCTAAAGCTAACACTTTTTCTACTGTGTTTATTGTATGTTGTGTGAAATTACGGATCATATCCATAAGGCAAGGTAAGGTAAGAGGGTCGTTGCTAGACATAAAGCTCTACTCGGGCACGGGTCCCTTATTACAGTAAACATTTTTTTTTGCAAAATGCAAAAAGTGCAAATAATGTTTTTTGTATGTTATAGAATATTTTGGACTCATTGTTATGTTTGAGTATAAATAAGATGATCAATAGGCCTATTAGAAACTTTCTGATAGTTTTCTGATGGTTTCAATTCGGACCAAGGCCGTAGTAACCCAAAGGGCCCCTTGGCACTGATGCTCATGCCTTCCATCAATGATTTTACATCTATTGATTGGGATACTGTGTTTCTTTTTCTACATTCTTCAGTACAATACTTTTACTTCTTCTAATGTCCTCTAAATGAAATTAATGCCATAAGGTCTGCGAAAAAGTAGTATTGCCTGGGAATAGCTACTTGATTAGCCATGCCTCGTGTATGAATGAAAAGAATGTGTCTATGGATGCATCACTCTTTATACCCCCCGCTTCCATGGTGCGGTTAAAGGAAAAATATATACGGAGGGCGAGCTGTCTCTGATTGCTTAGTGATTGAAGAAAACTCTGGGGTTGGACATGTTACGGTACAACCACCCAATCAGGATCTATTTGGTTTGGGCCTTCAGAGATGTCTACGCGTACAGCTGGCTGAAGCCTCAGCATTGGAGAGTCGAACACAGATAATTGAATATTGTTTATGTATTATGCACCCCCCCCCCCCCATCCAGACACACACACATACATAAAACATATTCCATCTTGCCAGACTTTACATTTGCTGTGTACTTAACTATGACATTAGTTGAATGGACACATCATAAAGACCTAACAAGGTATTTTTGGTTGCTGTCCTTTACTGAAAGGCAAGAAAAGAAATGCAAAACAAAAACAAAGTCTGTGCTGACCGAAAGAATAGGGTGGCTCTTAACTTAACCTGGTGTGTCAAGATTCTTTTCTCACTCCTGTTCAAGAACAGATGGGGATATCTGGGGATTTGGGGAGAGACAGACAGAAAGACAGAGACAGATGCCAAGTTAGGAATAATGCAATTAACAAACTCTAGTTAGACTTCACACTAAGGCTAAGCTCAAACTTGAACTAATCCAGGTCAAACCAAACTGTAAATCTAACAATAGTTCGAAAGGTGAAAAGTCAAAATGCATCAAACATGATTTGTATCATATAAACCAATTGGGCTATGAGGCAGTTTTGGAACAGTAAATGGGTAGATGGCATTACAGTCTTAAGAATGGTTGTTTGTGCTTTTAAACAGTATTGGAACACAGAGGGGAAAATCCAATCCATTAGATAAAGGCCCACGGTAATGGGTATCAGCTATCAAAGGAAACAGCTAAACTGTGGAGGCTTGGATGCGCTCACTGCTGTTTATTGTTTAAAGTGGCGCTTTATGCACACGAGGTGATACGAACACACTAACAAAATCCCTTTCAACACAAGTGGGGCCGCGTGACATCAAATGTGTCTATTAACTAACCTCTTGACGAGCCAAGGTGATTCATCTTCCACTGCTGTGTTTTGCTGTTTGTGTGTTGTGTGCGCCAGATAGTGATTTTATGTCTAAGGAGAAACTGATGTGAACAAGGCCACCACTATTTTTAACTCTCTGTTCTTAAGATGTGTGGTTTATAGTGAGTTGTTCCCTTAGCTACCTGAATTGCTATCTACATTGAAAATCTTCTCCTTTTTCATTTGTACTAAAGACAAAATAAGATGGCAAACCCTTGATATCCTTAAAAAAACACATGCATCAAAGTGCATCGAACATTACAACAAAACCTGATTCTGTGCCTCTGAAATGACAAAAAACAATGCATAGTCCTTAATTTAAATATGACTGGTTTGTGCCTTGTAGGTATTGCATTACAATAGCAGATGACTATAGATTTCTAAACACTGAACACCGACTTAACCCGGACTCATTGCATATAACAGTGGAGCCCCCAAAATCAAAGTCCCCTTCAACTCAATCACTGTCACACGGTTGTGTCTCTCACCAACACTAATATTCACATTCCTCCCTGTACATTTCACATTGTGTGAAACATCTTATTTTTCTTTGATTGCGCTCTTTAAATGATTAGCACGCTGCGGCAGTGGAGACAGTAAGCGGCGCAAGGGAGGGCAGAACGGAGGGAGAGCAGTGGTCTCCCACTGAGCGTTTTGCGGCGGGCCAAACAGAGACAAGTTTGGGCCGCTGTCACTTCATTGATGCTCAGATAAACACACACCACACCACAGTTTCTCAGCTATTCCCTCTCTGTCCTCTTTGTCTCTCTCATTCTCTGTACTTACCTTTTCTGAAGAACTAGCTATCAACTCCACTGTTCAACTAACCAAAAACATCAAAACACTAAATCACTTATGAATAATGACCATTGAGACAAAGTAATTCTATAAGTAAACAGTAATTATACTTAGTACAGCACAATAATATTCCACATATGGTGTGGTGCACTGTGTACCCATTAAGAAGAAATCAAGTTATCTAGAGCTTTAAATATAGAAAGAAAAAAAATGGTCACTGAATAAATCAAACATTTGGGGAATAATGCTACACCTGGAGTAGTTTTCAAACATGCTTTTTGTAAGCTTTTGTATGTGTTTTATAGTTTTACTTTTGTTACATAAACATGCCTGGTTTCTAAATTGAATCTTAACTGTAAACTAACTGCCATACAACACAGTCTTCGTGCCGAGTGGAAATGTAACAAGAACAGGTTTGTAGTCACTATACAATACTGTAAAATAATTTCCAATATGGAAGTAGTAGCCAAGAGAAAGCAAATCACAAAGGCCAATGAAACTAATATTCCAACCCAGCATTGTGACTTTTTTGTTTGTTTGTTTCATCAGAACGATTAGAAAAAGCAGTACACAGAGAACCATTGATTTATATTATATGTTGTAAGTATTTTCAATTGTAACATTGTGATTGGTGCTAGAATGTTTAAGTTACCATTGAAATAGGAGAGATTGTTGAATAAGTTGAATACAAAGACAGGAGATTATAATGTTAACACATTACTATAATTACCAGTCATGTCAGGCACACATGATCTATATAGTATTTATATGGTGATGTCAGTATTCAAATCATCCCGTGTAATTCACTTTTAAAGAACAGTTTGCTCAATTGTTGAGAGAACGCATCCTATGAAAAAGTGTTGATTACCATGTACACAATAGAATAACTATCATGTACATCTATATATTGCTTCATACAATAGCTGTATTAAATAGCTGTCCATCCTGTTTTGATGGTCACCAAACATGTTATTGTGTTTGGCACATGCAATGCATGCAATGAATGATGTATACAATATGATGCATGTATCACATTGAACAGAGGCCTAACACTTTGGAGACTCTGTTTTAAGAATGACATAAAAGTGTTAGATTCCAAAAATGAAATATTAATTGACCTTGTAAGAGAAGTAAGTAATTGAATAGTAATTGTAGTAATTTTAATATCAGTGTTTTGAAAGTGTGTGTGTTCCTTGTACTCTTCTGCCTCCTGGTGGCTAAAAAGGGAGAAAAACATCTCTTCTCGAAATGGCTGACCTTGAGTGGGATGTTGCATCTAGGAGAGGCTTGCCAATTTGTTCTCCCTTCATCAAATGTGACGATTATATTAGAGAAATACGTCGAACACAATCCAGTGCTCTCCTCAAGTCCTCTGCCTGTCTCTTTGACAGTGGTTTTGACAGTGATTGTTCTCTAATGACTAACAAAACCAACTTTCACTCAAGTGCAAAATAAGGCTGTGTCAGGGGGGGGTGGGGGGTTGTGAAAAAAAGGCCATGTCAGTTTAGCCACATCATCATTAGAGTGATGGCGACAGTGCTCCCTATAGCTAATCTGCATAATTGAATAGCTTTAAGGAGTGTACCTCAAGCAGCAATGCTCTTCTTCAGCAGTGGACTCTCCTCAATCCATTCCTTTCTGTATGTGAACGTCATCATTAAACCCCCTATAGCCAGCACAGGGGAAAAAACGACTTGGCTCATTACTGACAAAAATATCTTTATAGTATACCCCCCAACCCCCCACTCACTTTTTTCCTGTTCCCTTCTAATTTCGCTTGGCACATATGATTCAATTTCAATTTCAGGACAAAAATAAATAAATAAACAAAAATAGGCAAGACAATAGAGGTAAAAGAGAAGACAAAAATATTCAAAATGGCATGGTCACAGTGTGTACAGCAATAGGCATGCCAGAAGAATGAGAGAATGAAAGAAATGAAAGGACTTTCTTCCTGGCAATATTTCTGCCAACATCTGTCACCAGCAATGCACTCTGTGAACATGTGTGTGTGTGTGTGTGTGCTTGTCTGTTTGTGTACTTGTTTTATATGTTAGGAAATACATATTCATGTTAATGAGTGAGTGAATTTACAGATATGTATTTGTTCAGTCTGTGTGTGTATATGTATGGGGGGGGGTTCTATATTCAAATGTACATTCTAGCCCATTTTTACTGTACTTTTTTCAGAGCCATTCTGATGTATAGTAATGACAGGTGTAAATTTGTCACCCGACATCCCTCATATTTGCCTCAATAAACCTGTATCTTGTCTGTCAGAGCCAGGCTTGGCCTCTCACACCTACAATGGATCATGCTGCTGAATATGTTTAAGACATGGTGAGACATATAAATATCTGTTGAGTAGGATGGCGCTTTCTGTTGTTTGGTTGACATGGTGAGAAGAAGATTGAGGGAGCTCTCTCCCTTCAAGTTTACCCCTGAGGACTAACCAAGTTGTTTCAGGAGAACAGGAGAAAATCACGCCTCCTCTTATCTCCATTGAACCTTTGAGTACAGGTAGAGTACAAGCAAAATACACTAACCTAGAGAGAAAGTAGAGGAGAAGTATGTGTGGGGGGTGAGAATATATATTACAAACATAGAGAGGGAACACTTACTCACAATGAACAAATATTGTCAACAAAAGTTAAAAAGGGACGTTGAGCAGTGCCTGACAGCAAGGAAGAGAAACACAGCATGAGTCACATTTCATTTTGTAGCATGAGAAATGTGCATGAATTATCCCTCTATTTACTATTTGATGATTTTACGTGGAAAAAAGATACAGTACTACCTTCTGTATATATCTTAAAAGTAATAACCTGGAAGTGATAAAACTAATAGTTTAAATTCCTTAAAAAATACTGGGAGGATAGAATAGTATTTTAACAGAACTGTATTTTACCCAAAGGAGTTCACATTTAAAGGCCATGACCAAACTGTCCTAAAGCCATAGTCTTATGATCTTGCATATTTGTGGTTTACTGTGAGGTTAACACAATGCTAAAATTGATTTTAATGATTTGACTACTGCCTCAAATGCTCACATACCCTGCTTTCCTTTGAAATCGGAAAAGATTGTAGACATCCACAGAGGACTGAGAAATGTTAACAAAACCTTGTCTACATCCTACAGTACAGATTTCCTGTGACCCAAACCAGACTTTCACAACTGTAGACATGTTGTCTTCCTCCCTTGTCTTTCTCCTCTACAAGACCACCAACCCCCCCCCCACACACACACACACACACACACACCAAGACCCTCTTATCCCCAAACCCGGTCTACCATAGACTCCTCTGAACCAGTCATGACCTTCAAGGTTCACCTTCCTACTAAAACCATCTAAAGGCCAGACCTGGTCTGCTCTGCCTTTTACACACATATTCCAGGTAGAAAGCCTCTGTGTTCCTTACCTGATTGCTTGGCTCAGTGCAGAGATAGGATCTTACTATTTGCTAGTGGCAGCACTGCTCTCTTTCTTGGTACCTATGGAGGGGTTTTATCTGGTCTGCTGATAAGAATGTTTTCCCTGCCTCCCCCAGTTATTACTAATAAATGGGAGTCAAGGCTAACTGTCGAGCTGGCAGTCAGCTGAGACCGCCACTACTTCTAATAAACAAGATTGGGTTGTATGCTTTTACTGTTTGTCTCCTATGTGTGTGTTTGTGTGTGTGTGTTCAGGCGTGTGCCTGAACTTTGCTTCTCTGCTCCTTCTAAAAAAAAAGGCAAGACTTAATAATTCTCCATGAAATTTCTTCCCAAAACATTTCACTGTCCACTTTACCATATACTTCTGTTTCTGCTCACACTGTAACGTCCCTGGACCCATCTAAAACTATTAATACTTTACATAACAACGAGTGCATTCTTTACATTGAATGCAAAATGTAAGACTACGCACCAACTTGCTTTCAAAGTGCATCGCAAGCCCACGAGAAAGGCACTCTCCTTGAAATTTTATTTAGTATGGGCTAGGCAGGCTTTTTGGTTCTCTTTTTTTTTTTACTGCATCCCTGCCAATCCATCTGCCATTTGTGGAAAACCCAGATTAACTAATACTTTCAAAACGTTCTTGCTGCCAACAATGTGTGATAGGCTCAAAAGTATTAAATACTTTTTCTAACAGAAACTCTTAGCTGATGTTGCGGAGTTGTCTTGCAAACTGCATGCGGGTATAAGTCATAGATCACTGTCAGGTTTTGACTGGGCCAGAAAGCTGGACATGCTTTTTTCATTCGTATGGTGGTGGGAAATTGCTTGCATCCTCTGCATGGTAGAAACATCTGTGAGCTGTTGCTGAGAGAGAGATCCAGTGGAAAACATTTACCTAACAGAATACAAATTCTTTCAGGCCCTTGTGTCAGCACTTCGTAAATAAGCAGACACATATGGTATGGTTTTCTCAAGACAGGTCTGGAAGAGCCATTGCACTCTGGCAATCTGCTTTATCGACACTGGGGTTGTGATATTACTCTCTCCCCTCCCAGCCGCTATTCCACAACTATTTTTGTTTTATTTCAGTCACTCTTCCTATCTTCCAAACCTTTTCTCCCCTTCCCTATACCATCGAATCCCAAATCTTTCCATGCTGCTGTTGTTCTCTGTTCTGAATCCCTCAATCTTTCTCAACATCTCTTGTGGTTACGGCAATCTTGCAAATACTTGCAAAGAGTTCTCAAACTAAAATTCCATAGAAAATTCAAATTCCATCCTTGCTCTTTCTTATTAGAAAAAACAAGCATGTAATAGTAATTGAAACCAGGAAATAGAATCCAATTTAAAATAGTTTTGCGTGATACAATTTTATCTGGAAAAACATGAAGCACTAATATAAACTCCCTCTTTGAAATATCAAACATTTAAGAATAGGTTTTGTTTTTTGCAATTTAGGGCCATTTAGGTCCAGCGAAACAGACAACCTACCATCTTCAGTGCAATGTTTGTGCTATTTTTTGTTTCTGTGATGACTCTGCATATCCCCACTTTGGGAAGGCTGGACAAGATTTGAAAGCTAGTCAGTCATCACTGCTCCATTTCCGCATGAAGAAAATTATGTCTTTGAGGGATTTTCACCTATCTTACTGTATTATAAGCGTCCACATCTATGTGTTGATTTGGAAAGGTCTGGCGACTTTATCTTAGCATGTTTTTGTGCTAAATCGTAAAAGGTACATTATTTTTGAGGAATTTTAAACAGGTTTAAATAAACTAATAGTATTTAGTAAGATGAGCGTTGAGACACAATTAAACAGGACAGTATAGTATAAACAAGTGTCAAAATTCTAGTGATAAACCAAAACAGTATCTCACTGAGGTGTCTACTGGCAGAAAATGGGAAATATTTGAAATGGGAAAATGAGACTCAGAAGTTCAAGTATTTTATTTGTCAGGTACACAGAACACAGAACAGATGCAGGACACAACAACATTTATGCTGGATGTCTTGCAAAAGAGAAGCGTTGTAATTTTTTCTTTAGTAAGTCTTTCTCCTCATCACTCCTGTAGAGTGACTTTCACTCAGTGTGCTGAGTTGGAGGGAGGAATTCTGTTGTTCACAGGTGAACCCATTAGGAAATGGGAGCCCTCTAATGAAATGATTGATTGTGACACACATCGATAATTTGTATGTGTATAAAACAGACGCATCAGCACTTTCGTTTTTTGGGAGCGCATTGTTACTTTTTGTTTAATGAAAAGATGGCTTTCATTAACCATAGAGTTCCAAAAGGGTATCAAGCATGATGCTCGTCACAATTTGGTCTATGCTGCATACATCATAACAGACACTGAAACTGGTTTGTCCTTGTCTAATCCCAGTGGCAAATTTTTGAGGTTATTATGCAAATCAATACTGTTTACACACATGAAAGCCACCATCCTGTTTTGATCTGCAGCAGAAATGGCATTGGTTATCGATAGCTAAAGCCTGGCCCGGCAGGTGTCATGTCAATAACAATGTGATCAATATGCAATGTTCTGAGGGGGATTGGGACAGCAGGACATCTGAAGGGGGCGCTTTTTTATTGTATGAAGACTGCATTCAAAGCCAAATCACATCATTAACAGAGCTTTACAGATGGACGTAGCCCCTTGGGTTGCCAATCACATAGACTGATGTCATGTTTCAGCCAGGCAATTTAATCTTTTTTTCTCATCTTTCCTCTTTGCTTTTTGCTTCAATATGGTGTGAGGAAAAAGTTATCCATAAACCTTGAGCAACAAACAGAAATAAAAGAGAATTAAGAACAGACTTTCTCTGTCTCCATAATTGCATGCCACAAACAAAAATATATATCTTCAATGACGCTCCTCTTTACTGAGAAACTCAATATATAAAAAAGTCAAACACAGATAAATATTTATTTGACAAATTGCAAAATATATTATAAAGTCTTTTACTTAACAATTTGTAGTTCAACATATTGTTTTCCCCTGTGATTCAGCTTCTGCAGTTCATTTATCCATTTATTTATTCACCCATTAATTTGACAATTCTCTCTCCTTTGCTTTCTGGCTCCTGACCCCTGCTCCATCAGCTTCCTCTCCCTTACCAACACTGAACATGTACAATCCCTCAGGAGCAAAGGATTGTGGGTCAGGAGCAAAGTTTTTCAGAGGGCACTGTTGAGTGCTGTGGGGCAATTTTCTTAGTGCAGGAGTGTTAAGCAGGCAATAACCATGTGATCACTCGCTAGTTTCTGAGGTCATGGATGCTTATGAATGTTAAGGAGATTTGTTACAAAGGGCGCCAAAATTACCCTTTAAATCACACGTTGACCTTGCTTGTGGAATGGAACAGCCGTGCTGAGACCGTTAGCATTATCGAGGTAGTGCAAAGTATCCCAGTGGAAACACCAAATCAACAACACAGCTTGCACTACATAGTCAATTCGATGTCAAGGTAGCTGAATGCAATTTGCATTGCCACCAACTTAAAAATACAGAGGAAAGTGAAATTGTATTTCATATGTGAAAGAATTTCCATTGTAAAGAAAATCACAATTGGCCTCTTTTAAGCATTGAATTTGTATTGAGCCATTGGCGACCAGCTGAACCATTGGCGACCAGCTGGATTGGTAATCTATGAGTGATTTAGACAGCCTGGTTGTTGAGTTCTTTCAGGTGGTCTTTCCTGTCCTCTGAGGTTTGATTGTTCCACCCTTTTCCATTTGAATTCTTGGAGGGTAAAAGAAAGTCTAAATGGGAGTTATCTATCATAATCTATCATAATCTAACATTAGTAACATCCTCCCATTCAATAATACATTTAAGTTTGAAATGCTCAAAAGATGGGAGCCACACAACTAACAAAAAAGCACTTATTTTAAGCTTTTTTGTTTCACTTTACCAAAGAGGGTTTCAAAGGGGTTGAGTATATATCAAAGTGCAGTATAATTGTTGAAACAGGTTTAGCTATCTATGTGGCAGTGAGCCACTCTCCATGTTTTGGTCCCTAAATCAACCTCCGCCTGTGTCTCTGTCTTAAGTCTTGGTGTGATTTTTTGACAAAGCAAGCCCACCCTTGAGATGCACCTTCAAGAGGTATGAAAAGGGACAAAAACACATCCTGAGAAAAGGCAGAAGAAACAGGTTTACAACCTGAGAAGAAAATTTACTTTGAGAAAATAAAGTTGGGTGACACAAGGGTGTATTGGGGGACATACTTAAGGATGGGTGTTTAAAGTGGGAGGCACAAAAACATGTTAGTGCTAAGTTATGGTCGCTAATTGGTACAAACTTAATGAATGCAGTGTCTTGTGAGACAGATGCTTTGTGCAATATGGCATATTTCAGTGTTTCTCTCCTTCCCCGGCACATCAAGAAGAGGGGAACATTTGGCAGGCCATGAAATTATGCACAAAAAAAAGGGGGAAGCCCAAGAAGAAGAAAAATGCAAACTGTTCTGTGTGTTACTTTGAGTAAATATGAGGAGGGGTATGTTTATGTTCTTGTGTGTGTGTGTGTGGTAGCTCTCAAGTGCTTGTCTGTTTGTTTGAGCCCAGCCTCTTTTGTTTTAGCTTTCTTGCTTTGCCAGCACTTGCAATTAGCTTGCAGGCCTTGGGGACCCAATTAACCAGTTCAATTAATAAATAATTTTTCTTAAAAATCCACCTTGACATTTGTGAGCCAGTCAGGAGGAGTGTGTGTGAGAAAGAAACATGATGATTAGCTTGTTTGCAAGACCTGATTATTTCCCAGGGGCCTAAAGCAGCTGCAGAAACTAGGGGGACAGCGGTGTGTGTATGTGTAGAAAATGAGAAAGTGTGAGAGAGAGAGAGAGAGAGAGAGAGAGAGAGAGAGAGAGAGAGAGAGAGAGAGAGAGAGAGAGAGAGAGAGAGAGAGAGAGAGAGAGAGAGAGAGAGAGAGAGTGAGTGAGTGAGATAGACATAGACTTTCTCTCAGCTCTGGACTCACAGAAGAAGGAGACCCCCTGACCTTTTATTGAGCCGACAATCGATAACGCTCAAGCGGCCGTCCCTTTGAGTCGCAGCCTTCTGAAAGCCTGTGGCCAGCAGTAACATGGGTTGGGGGGTTGGGGGGTTGGGGGGGGGGGTTGTTGTGCCAAAGAATATTTTGAGGGAAGGTATGTGTGTTTGGGGCGGAGAGGTAGCTTCAACTGCCTCATGTCATTTACTCACAATGATGTCTTCCTTTCGTTTCCGAGGGAGGGGCGCTGCGGGGGTGTGGCGGGGGTGGAAGGGGGGTGGAGTTGGTGGGGGGAGGGGGTGAGGGGGGGTGCGGGACGACTGTTACGGATCCCTACTAACCCACCGAAAGAAAATGAAATAAAAATAATCTCTTTCTTTGTTTGACTTTGTTCTGTCAGCCCACTTTAATGATGAAGGAATATACAAGACCTGGGTATTTCCAGATTTAAATCCCATTTTCCTCCATTATATCTATTTGATTCTGTTGGACCAACCCCTTTTGTGCCTTAACGTATATTCCCTTGTGGGTGTGATGGGATAGATGTTCTTGTTTAATTTGTTGCCTTATCTCCAAACAGTGACTTTACAGGATCTCCTTGTCACCGCAAAGTGCCAAGCTGATGGATCTGACTGTGTACCGGTGTTCATTAAACACACTCCAAACAGGCTTCAAACTGACTGTATTAGAGACTGCCTCTTGTACAAGAGCTGCAAACATTTTACTACCAAATGCTCTTTAAAGCACGTGCTGGGCTTGAAAAGTATTTTTTCATTCTGAAATGTCAGTTAGGAGTCAATCACTGGATTTCTAAGTGCTGTGTGTATATGACAAAATAAAGTGATACACCACGGTTGTGCATTGATAGCATCTTTTATTGGTGGCCATTGTAGTCTTTCTTTACACCTACACAGGGAGCAGGGTGGGGGTCCCAGTGAGTCTGTTTTTAAAATACCAAAGGGCAGGCAATAACAGTTTAGGTCAAATTATAACAATGTGTTTTGTACGGTAAAAGCAAGGACTTGGCTGAACACCTAAATGTAACATACACAGCTCTGAGAACAAGCTGTGTTTAGACATAGTAATGTCTGTACACTCTGATCTACTACACCAACCCACACATATTTATGTTGCCTTTATTGTAGTATAACACATCCTTGAAAGGAAATCACAGAGTAAGCAAAAAAAAAAAAAGACATTGCAAAACAGAATTATGGATATTTCCAGCTTGTGTTAGTTGTAATTTTAACTGAAAACCAGACGTGCCAAAAATGCTTCTTGGTATTGATTGTTCAGGGTGTGTAAAAGAGTAAAGAAAGTCAAAATCTAAAAGTGAGATCCAAAGACAGATACACATATGGGGACAGAGAAAAAGAGTGCACAATCACATCTGGTTATCTGCTTAGTTTGGACCTGACAGGGGTGACTTTCTTACTCTTAAGTGCCCTCTGCTAACCCTGAGTCATTTCCATGGAACCCAACTGGCTCCACTTTGAAGCCATAGGGTTATTGTGTAAATATTTTTGCTTGGGTATTGCCTGTCTTAATCTACCATGGGGTGATCTTTGTAAAGGAGAAATACAGGGTGCTGATGTTCAGAAGAGCTCCCGGTTGGAGCAAGAAAGAGGAAGAGAGTGGAAAAAGAGGGTCTCTGTACTTCCGACAGCGCTGGGAGCTAGAGTTCACTACGGGGGCGTAAGAGTGTCAAGAAGAACACCCCCCCCCCCCCGCCCCCATCTACAAGCCTGGGGCCCTCTCCGCAACATTAAAAAGCATAAACAGTCAATACTGAATGTGACTCAGAGAGAGAGAGCAAGCAGGCAAGAAAAAAAGAAACACATACTAGAACACAAGGGTTTTTCAAGTGTTACACAACATTTCGAGATCAGAGAGCTTGGTTTACAGTGTACAGTAGTTACGATGCTTCCACATTTCTTTTTGGTGGGGTGGTCTAAGTGAATCATTCATTGCAGGCGGTGGAGATAGTGAAGGAGAGTGGGATCAGGAAAATCCACACCTGAGGTCAGATCAGCCCCAGACTAAAGAGAAAAGAAGTAAATTAGAGTTTTTTGACACTTCTGTTTAGACAATGGGAGAAGAAAACGTGCACAGATACACTGACTTCAGAGCACTGAATTCAGCCTTTTATGCTGATAACAGAGAAATGCTTGAGATAAAATAAAAAATGTATATTCTCATTCATTGCATTCAGTGCATTGTTTTACTTATAACCATTAGAACTGGGAGAAATAGGAGTCTTTTGTCAATTGTAACAAACAATCACATATATATATATATATTTTTTTTTTTTATGTTAACAGCACGTAAAATGACTTCAGCAAGCAAAGCCAATCTAAAATACAACAACATTGTATCTCTCATCCAGAACAACATCCACATCCTTGAGTGCTTTTGTTCAATAGTCGAGCGCCAAACACCAATGTTGCTGGGAGATCCAAGGTGGATATAAGAACATCCAGCTACCTTCAGTTTCAAGATTCCCCATCCTTCCTATCAAGCAATTATGAACCTGTGTTTTTCTTCAACGGAATGCCCTCCATGACCAAGGACACTAAAACTGTTTTCTTGATAAAATAATTCAGTTTTGCATACAAACAAAAGTTGTTAGGTAGTTGTACAGTGTTTGAGCTAGTTTGTTGCCTGTGCAGGACTCTGCCTCTTTTGGAAGAGGAAAATGGTATCAGTGGAAGTGTGAAATTTGATTTCCACTCCCTGGAATAGGCCTTTTCCTTTTGTTGTCAAACAGAATGACTAAACATGCTCATTCACATGCTCCCATGGTAGGGTGTTATTAATTTATTACTTTGGAGTTATCTGGGCTTTCACACACATGCACACACATGCCTTTAGATGAATGACAATGTGTTAAATTTTATTTGAATATGGCTGATATGAATTATGTAACCATAGAGACTGAGTGCTTTGTTGCTTCCCTAAAGTAATCTCTTTCCCTCCAAGATAACATACAGTAGATAATTTATGGTATAACTCACAGGAATAATGTAGGGAGATGTGGGGGACAATAAAAGCAGCTTTGGTGTAGCATAGTCAAGTTGAGGGCCCACAGTGAGGGCCGCGTCACCGCAATGCTTTTTTGGAAAAGCTGCGGAAAGGTTAGCCAGTGAGTCACCTGCCACCCTTTTGACACTGGAAAGTGGGGCACTTCAGTCTTATCAAAGTTGAGCTCAGATGTTAGCGACAGAGTCTCAACAGGCTGAGTTGAGCAAATAAAGAAAAAAAGAAAAAGAAAATAAATATAAAGTGAGTACTGTGGCAGCGGTATCTGATGTTGATCGGTGTGGCGAGGGCTGCCTTTGATAGGCTTGAAGAGAGTGACAGTACTCCCCCCCCCCCCCCCCTCATTGTTACTCTTTTAGAAAAAAAATGCTAACGCTTGCTGTCTGATTGGTCTGAAAAGACTGTCAAATGTCAAGTAGTTATCAAACGGTAGACATGTTTTCTTTAGAAAAGATGTGGGGTAGGAAAAGCCTAACCTTTCAGGGAGAGAGTGGAAGTCACTCTTCCATCATGTACGGTCCTTATAGAGGAACTGGGGAAATACACATACTGTATATCCTCCTCCTTACTAGGCTTAAACTTTCACCTCTGATCGAAATCTGCAGTTGCTGACCAAAGTTGTTCTCACTTGAAATGATAAAAAAAAGACTAGACTACAAAACCTATAACTCACCACTCCTAAAAAGACCTCCACAGAATTCCAACATTTTATTGAGAAAAAGTCAGCCACAAAAAAGTATTTAGATTTTTACCATGTGAAACCCAGACAGGTTGTGCCCTCGTAAAGCTGTCTTCTTTTGTTCTGAACAGGCTCTATGCTTCCCTAGAATGACACCCATGGCACCTACAGTATTCATGTTCACAGTGGTAGTATGCAGATGGATCTAGTGACATTTTCTTTGGATTGAGGGTAACAACTTGTTCATCACAAAATATTCAGTAATGCATGTTGTCTTGGTGTTATGACTCTCATGTGGATGGTTTTTGGTGGACATGTAACAATGTCAGGGACAACGTCAGGGAAAATGTCAGGGACAACGTCAGGGACAACGTCAGGGACAATGCTAGAGACAACGTCAGAGACAACGTCAGAGACAATGTCATAACTAAGATAGTCTAGAAAAATAAATAAAAAACGGCTCCGCATCTCATTGCTCAAAGTTCTACAGGTTAAGCAAGTTCCCTTTTCAGTTGCATTAGTTCAAATGGGAAGATACAGTATCCTTGATTCTATAAATATAATTGTAACGTTGATTTATAATAGACCACAGCACACAATGGCATATTTAGTCATCTATATAGATAATTGTCCCCTACATTCTAAATTGTATACAAAATGTTTTTTTCTGAGATGTAATTAATTATTTTTACACAAGGCAAATATCCTAAAAGTATTTTGTTCAAACTCCTGAACATAACATTAACATATTTGTACTTACTTTTTACTTAAACTTTTGCTTTGTTTAGTTATTTTGCTTATTTATCTTTTGAGGAGTTTTTGGAGCAATATACCATCAATGGTACAGAACATTGCCAGAGAAAATATAAAGTGCTTTTCCTTAGCACCCAACTGCTTGCCTTATATTTAATCTAATTTGGTCTTCATTGAGCAATGAGTAAGAGCAGTTTTGTTTTATTTATGTGTGTTTTTTCCTCCTCTGCTCCTTCCTTTGTTGCTTCTCTTCAGCTGCCTCTGACAAAAGACAGCCAGCCTGCCAAGCCCTGTGCTGCTCTGGGACGGACCTGTCAATCACTGCTGACGGCGCCCTGACAACGTGTATGTTAAAAATTCAAACAGGACTCAAAGGCGGTGTGTGACAGCCGAGCCTTTGAAAGTGGCTGCAGTGCTTGGTGACAGCCAGAGGAGTACGACTCGAAAACAAACTAAGAAAACAACACACAGCAGAGGGAAAGAGGGGGAGGTGGAGAGAGCAGAAAGCTTGGAGAGAGAAATAGAGAGAGAAAACACAAAACTTCAAAAACAAAAGAAAGAGGAATGCGAGAATTGTTGGTGAGAATTGGTGTAAGAATCTCTCCCGGCAGTACTGTTGTTTTTTAATTTAGTTGAAAATCTCAGGAGAGCAGAGCACAGGGTCTTCCAGGGATTGTATTAACTACCCCGGATTTACTGTAGTCCAGGGATTGGCATGCATCTCCAGCTCTTCTGAGGCCTGCCTCATACACAAACCAAGCTTCTAATGTATCTTACTACCCTATTCACCAACACAAATCAACTGAGCGGGTAGTCTAATAATACGCTCAATTCCATATACATTGGCTGCAATTAGTACAATTAATTCCCAGTGGTACTGTCAAGCCAAATAGTGTCCTACCTGACGTCACAATGCCGTTCAGAAGCAAGGACGCGTCCGTCGCTATGCTGCTATTAAATTCCTGAGATATCTACACGTGCTAGCAGGAAATTGTCATGGTTGCTATACTGGTTACTTGGTAGAAAGTTTTGTAGTTAGGCTTATTTAAACCAGTTTATTCTTCTCTACAATTTACTCAATTTCACTCGTTTGATAACAACTAGCCAGCTAGCACCAGCTTTCATAAAAGAAAATCTTATTTGGCATCAATTTAAACAGACCGGGATGGCAGCACGTATACTATTCTACCTTCGCCCGTTGCTGTCTCGGGAATGTTGAAAGAGTGAAAACTTTAAATAGTAGAGTAGAATAAACTGATTTGAATAAGCCTAAATACAAAACTTCCTACTATACCATTAGCATGTTTCCTGCTAGCACGCGTAGATATTTCAGGAATTTATGGTCGGCATAGCGCGACGGACGCATCCTTGCTTCTGAACGGCATTGTGACGTCAGGTAGGACACTATTTGCCCCTAGGACACTATTTGGCCTGACAGTACCCCCAGTCATATGATAATACACTTAAAATATTCCCCTTAGGCAGTGAATATTGAATAAACTGTATGGTGATCTGACTTCATTCAGATATATATTTTCCAGTTCTTAATGAGACAAGCAATAGACCAAATGGCTACATGTTACATATGCAGCATTTACACACAAAGGCTGACTTGAGGACCTACTCTAAAAAAACAACAATTGGTTGCTGGGGCTATTTGTGCGGTGAATGGTCAACAACACAAAGGCCTTGACAATCCTAGTGGCTAGACCACATGGGGAACTGACACCTTTGCTGCCTTGCAGGTTGTGCCCTTATCTCTCAATCAGCATTGTCTACAGTTCAATAAACACACTTGACTGGTACACAGCCTAATCTGGAAAAAAACCATCTGCAGTGAGTACATTAAATTTGTGATGATAAAATGAGTACATTAATTGTTTTTGGAAAGTCTTGAGTAAGTCTGTCAGCAGAAAGGAATGCACACATACAGTGGAGGTATATGTGAGTCAACAGTGTGCATGCTGGGTGTACTGTGTTGTATGGTTGCCTATTTGACAGTAGCAGCATGCTGACTTTAGCTTTGGTGACAGCTAGACTTTCCCACTCCCTTAGACCTGGAAGCCCTTCCAGAGGGCCTAAGTCCTGTGTCTTTACAGAAACAGATTTGGAGAAACGGACACAGAACCAGTAAATACAATGCCCCGCATTCCTTCCAGAGAACTGACATCTTTGTGTTCCATGTCTACCTCTCACAAATATACATCTGTGTGCCCACACTTGGACTCTCACTCTTTCTCCCTCTGTTCAAACAACCTCAGAGATTGGGACACACTTCCAGGAATTATGCTTAGACTTCTAGTGCCCTCTGGTGGTAACTAAACTTGTTTTAATGCCCCAGCAGCATAAGCTTGACGTTAAATACATTTAAGCAATAAGCCCCAAGAGGCCATGGTTTACGCTGATTTTAGAACAGGTAAGGGGAGTTGTTAGGCACGACGCAAAGCGGAGTGCCGAAAACCCCCTTACCTGTTCTAAAATCAGCTTAAACCATGGACTCGCGGGGCTTATTGCTTTTCTAAAACTGTTACTACAAATATTTGATATGGTTTCATCAATAAAAACAATTAGAAACTAAATAGTTTCATAATAAACCTTCATTCTTCTGCTACTACAAAGTATAGTTCCTACATAAATCGTTGCCAAGCAACAGCCAGATGGATATCATGACCGTCTTTTTCAATTTGAAATATTCGATGCGCAGTAATATGGAATGTTAAAGAATGTTGTGAAGACAACCTGTGAGGTTATGCTGGAGTTTACAACGGCATGGAATGCAATATAGCCAATCACAATCAAGGATGGGAACAACCAGTTTTAGAATGTATGTCATTAGACAAGATGCACTAAAAAACAAACCACTACTTCTTTTTTTAAATGGTGGGCCATACGTTTTAACCAACCCTTGTTCCAACTCTTGAGAGGACAGGTTTGTTTTGGGAGTGTCATGGATTGGTGAGTGTGCGGGGCACTTAAAATTTGAAGTATAAAAGAATAAAGGCTTGAATACATAAAATTCTATTAGTATGTTGAATACTAAGAATGGGATTCATTGGGGCGCCACGGTAGCTCACCAGTCTAATGCGTGCCTGTGGCCTCACCATGGCGGGCTGTGTTTGGTCGGTTTTCAAGCCTTGATATGAATAGTTTTAATTATTGTGGATATCTAGAAAACGATTCCCTCGTAAGTTCCCCCAAGAACCACAATTCTTACAAAACTATTAACTTTTGCTATAATTATTCCTAATCAATCAATTTAGATATCAACATTTGATCATATTGGTCAACAATTAAATAAAATGGGCCAATTATTTTTAAATGCAGTTATTAAAAGTGTTGCAAAGCATAAATACACTCTTGTATTACCTACAAAATAATCAGTTAATGAGGATTTTTTTAACACATGAATGTGTGCGTGTGTGCGGCCTGGGGGATTTGAGAGACACCTGAAAGATATAATTATCCTGAGTGGCCCTGCTGGTATTGTTACCGACTGGGACAGCAGCAAAACCCCTCTAAATAAATTGTGATTGCCCTTGGGCAATAAGAAGGGCCCTCCTTTGATCTGCCTTACCAACAAAGAAGTAAAATGTGCAGTTAGTCAAACAAATTTGCAAGCTTTCACAACAATTCTGTTTTTTTAGGGGGGAGGGGTGGGTTCACCAAGGTTACTATTTGCTGGTCAGGGGCAACCCAAACCAACATTGAAATGATGCACAATAGCCGATTCACAGCCTGTTCTCTGGAGCACTTTTTAATTGCTGGTAGAACTAATTTGTTTTAATACAAAATTTGAGGAAGTATAAAAAAAACGTATCTGGTTTGAAAGGTGAGCAGATCGTAGGGTGAAAACTCAATCTCCAATGATGTTGTGATGGACAATGGAATGTGATGTGAACGGAACTGTAACAAGTGGGGAGATATTTATCCAAGCTGGCCCAAACCACAGGGGGAAACAAACAACAACATTTAGATTACATTAATCTTTTCTCTACTATATTTACAATGAGCTACTTAAGTTCAGATACACAACTTTCCTCTCATGCAAAAGGACAATAAAGAACTTTCAAGTTCAACTCAGTTTAAGACAACTTTAACAAAGCGTTCCAACTTCCCTGTTCTTCTTAGGGTGGTGGTATCTCCAACACCCCTTTTCCTGTATATTAGTGTGGCTCATTCCGTTTACTTGTCCTTTCAGAACTTTGACATTCATCAAGAAGTGCATGCGAGATTGGTCTGGAGAAGAAGAAAACGTACCATCAAAGCACAGCTAAACTATTATTATATACTTACATTTGAATTAAGATAAACATATTCATAATGTAATTCTGACTTGTTGCAATTCCAAATAATGATATCTACAAATAACTAGTCAAAATGTCAACTATTGATATCAACCACTCACTAGTAGAAACATAGTTGCAATGCTCATGTAGTTAACTACAATTTGTCTTACATTACAAATATCATCAATGGAATAGATCTCTAGAATTCCATTCTGACTGGTAAACTGTATTTTGGCTTGGAATTGTAAATTGCATTTTAGATATCTAGATTTGAATTTCAGACATCAAAACTGCATTTCTGCATTTCTAAAGTAGTTATAGTTGTATTTTGTGAAAATGTGTCAATTCCGATATCGAGATATCAGATATCTAGATTTGAATTTCAGACATCAAAACTGCATTTCTGCATTTCTAAAGTAGTTATAGTTGTATTTTGTGAAAATGTGTCAATTCCTTTAATGACTGGTCATAATGTAATTTCAATTTTCACTAGTCAAAATGTAATTGTAGATATCTTAAATATAATATATTCAAAATGAATAGTAATTGGGTGTGCTCAAGCCTTCAGCGAGCACAACTATTGTTCTCTCTCATATGTATTATTATTATTTATTATTATTTTCCCACCCCTAAGGATCCCTCAATATTTGGACTACATAGACAATGTTGGTGTCAAAAGGTTTGTCTTGGTCTCGATTGCGTTGCTTCTATTGGGATTCACGTTCTGTTGCACGGTTTAGGAGCTTACAATGTTTTTGCGGCAAAAATGGCCTTGTGTGCACCAAGGGACCTCAGTGCTAGCCTAACGTTACAACGTTGGCACACATCATAACACATTAGCATTGACGCAGTTCTGGTAAGACTGACAGCAAGCCCTCAGCATTAGTACCACAGCTCAAAGTGTAGGAAAGTTGAGGCTACTTTTCGCTAGGTACCTTCGAACATGTCTTAATCTGCTAGACAAGTGGGTTCCCTTTCCCGGCGTCATAGAGCCGACCAGCTAAATAGTTATTTAGCACTAGCATTGCTACCTGCATATGCCTACAGCTGTCAGCTGTGCTCCGTTTTGCTCCTAGATTCAGACCTAGCCCCAGTACATTGTAGAGCTAGTGTGACGGGTATGTAACAGACGTAGCCACGCTCCGTCACGATAAGGTATTGTTCGCCACTCGCGGGATTCGAATGCTCGGCCTCCGATTTGCCAAGCGCTACCATTACCAACTACGCCAAAGAAAAGCTAGCTCTTCATTGACAAGGGTGGCATTTTACATACTTGAGGAGTGAGTTTCACGGTTTCACACCGTTACACTAGCTAACTACTAGACTTCTGGTGTTTGGGAATCACAGGTGGGAATCGCAGGAGCTAATTGAAGGGCGTACAAAAATACAGGGTGTTGATATCTACAGTCTGGGAACATACCCATCTGCAACCGATGCAAGCACACCCCACAATTTCCACAGAAATTTCCACAGAAATTGTACCCTCTCTTGTTTGGGTTAAATTCCCAAAATGAATTAGGTCATTTTGACTTAGTAATGGACCATGATCAGACTATTTAAATGTTGACCAATGGCTTTGTGGTATTTTAATGATATGATGGACATTTGAAATGGAAAATTGCATTTCCACTTTAAAATCGTTTTCAACATATGGAAATTGTATTGTAGATACTGAATCGTGAGTCTTTCTAGTGAAAAAGGAATTACAGATATTTATTATGATATGAAAGATATAAGTTCTGATTAGTTGAAAGGTAATTTTTTCATAATTGTTTGACAAATATATTAAATTAAAGTTTTAACTAGTATATTTTAAACAGTGATTTCCAGTCGTGAAAAATCATTGCAATACAGCCCTACTGATTACTTGATAAAAAGGTTGCCATAGGAAGCTGCAATTTGGTATACAGGTGTAGGATATTGGAAAGTTACTAAGTTGATGTAGCAAATATTTAACTGAAAAAACAGTTCTGTGACAACAGTTGACCAATACTCGGGTCTTGATAGGACCGCTTTACACAAACATTCAAAAGCATTTTTTACTTTGGAACACAATATTCCCCCACTTTAACCTTACAATAGTTAATTAATCTCTACTTTGTGATAGTAAGGTAAACTTCAGTATCAATGAATGAAGTGTTGATTTGATTGCTCTTGGGTCCTACGTGGCATTGAAACATGTTTCAGGAATTACTAGACTCAGGCTTCACTTTTTTTCAAAATAATTTAGCTGAATAGAACAATTGTGAGCCACAATCCGTGCAATAAATAAACTTCTAGTTTCAAGGATACACTGATTCTGAGGTGTGTTGATTTTGATCTTTAATACATTCCCCAGTGGCAATGCAAATATAGTTTTTTTTTCCAGAGTGGATGGCTATTGGCTAGTGCACCTGAGGGAAGTCAGCATACAGTAGGCCACTGTAAGTCTATGGTAAAGGAAAGTTTGGGGTGGTAGGACTATGCCACAAATATAAACAATCAAGTCTAAATGTCTTCTCGGATTTAGGTGAAATCCTTAGGAGGTAAACAAGTAAAATGGTACAAAGTTACAACATGAAAAACTTAACATAATGGACAGCTGCATATGTTTGTATGGTCCAAACACCTCCCCCCTCTTCCCTCCTCCATTCTGTTCTCCCCACCACCATTTCCTCTTTTAATTATCCCCAAACAGAAAGATGGAGCACATCAGACGTGCTGTGGTAAATCCCGGCCCTGGCACTGGCTCACAGTGGCTTCAACGTCCATGTCTGGTAATCCTGATAGAGTCTGCACTGGCAGCGACAGAAAGAGAGGGCCCCTGGATTTTTTTCTTCTTCTTCATGACGGAAGAATAGGGATGTTGATGTCCTCAGTCCTCTTTATCCTTTCTGACGTGAGAGGCTCTGGCAAGCCCGTTCGATCACATTGCGTTGTCAACACCACGTTTAACCATTGACAGGAGATATAAGATCATATTGTACAGGCAATTTTGTATGCGCCTAAAACAAAGTGTGTTATTTGACTTAAAAAGAGTCACAATCCTTATTGTGATTCATGTAGGGATATTTTCTGATACAAGTAGGTCGTTTTTCCTGAGTTGTATTCATCTTCTCTTCTTAAATCAGAAATTAGTTTTGTAGTGTGTCCTGGGAAGACTCCTTATTAGTCATCAACTACACTTGGTATTTTCTATCTATAAGTCACATAGATGAAAACAGAAGCCAGTCTTTCTCAGGTCCCTCCCTACCTGTTATTCGATTACCTCGATTAGGTCTATCGTCATCTCATATGTGATTATCAATACTGCTCTAGGAGATCCTGAGCAGCAGCCATCTATTCCTCCTTTTATATCTCTCTTGCCCTCTTTCCAACATTCAAAGAAAAAGAGTGGAATTCATGGTTGCTTTTTTCTCCTCTTGGGGAAACTGAGAAATCGGGCAGTCTTCTGTGATGTTGCTTTTCCTTCTGGGTGGGAAAAATAAGTCTTGAAGCACTGCTAAAGATGATCATTTGAGATCCTCTGAAATAAGCCCCTTTGCAAACTACAGGGAAAGACCAAAGGCTTAGGTCTGAAGAATGAATGAGAGGGTTAGTATCAGTCTTGGATGAAACCCCCCCGATTGTTTTCATGTTAATTATCGTGTTGGTTATGATAGATGCGAACCAAAGAACTGTGGTGAGGATTGTTTTAATGATGACTAAAAGATGATGATTAAAAGGCTGACAGTCATTAGGCTCACTCTAAAAACGTTGTTAAAGAATGAAATCAATTCCATTATGAACAATAAAAACTAAAATACAGGGGTGCTGATCCTCTATAGCCTTAAATACAAACTACACAAAAACTGCACCATATGATAAAATAATATAAATGTTCTACTTATGTAATGGAAAAATAGTGCCGCTCCAAACATGAAACCTATTGAAGCTTAGGAGAGTTTCAGAGCTGTGACTGATAAATGAAAAAAAAACTTTTTTTAAAGCTTATCAACACAGCTCCTTAACTCTAAATGAGTTCCACACTGATACGTTGCCAGAGAAGCAGCTTTTTGCCCTGGAACAGAATAGCTATTGTGCTGTGGAAAACATTTCTATCTGGTTAAAGCCTCACAAAAAAAGCAAACAGAGGAAAGAGGGCATAGGCTCTTTATACTGATGAAAGGCTAAAGGATGAGCCTGACCTTTCTGGCATCAGCTGGGCTTTGGGGACAGAACACACAAGGCAACTCCTCTTGGCCTTTTTCCCCTTCAGCTCTATGGTATGTTTACGAGCCAAAGACTGGAGTCCAAAGCACTATTACTTTACACACAGACCTACACAGACACACACACAAATGTCTGTCATGACAGAGTAGGTGTCCAGGCAATGGAAGGAAAAAGAGACAATAAATCACTTTAGATTACATCAACAATAAGAGCTTGATTCAATCAATACCCTCACTATCACTTAACCAAAAGGGGCTGCTATGAAAAACAACCAAGATATGATATGATACCAGATAGCAACAATAATGGAACATCATTTCATTGCTACATATAAATTATGAACATCAACGCTGAACTTTATCATGACAACCTGAAATGTTTAAAACTGTATTTCAACTGAGATTTTGCACGGTTAAACAGCAGTCTAACTAGCTAAATGTTAAAGCTCTCTAGTTCCACACATTCCTCAAGTGCTTTTGTGTGAAGTTTCAAAAGGCTGCATCACTAGGTCATGGCTGAACAAGGCTCTATGCAGCCCAAACATAGAATAGGGATATAGGGAGGACCATGGACAATTCAATTCTATAGGTAAACTCTAGCAGATGAGGGTAAAGTGGACTATGGTATGAAAAACAAAAGGGTATGTCTGTGACGTCCAACAAGATAAAGTCTAGTTTGACACGTCATAGTGCTCCTGTTAGGGAAATAATATAAAAGGGCCTGTGAGTCTGTTAAAAGGCTTAAGCTGCAGGTCCTCCTCCAGTCCTCCAACGATGGGAAAGGTATGAATAAATGTAATTAGTGGGCCTCATGTTTATGAAGGCAGAGGAGATTGAGGATAAATCCTTGATGGAAAAAGATGTATTTGGACAGACGGGAAATATTCCAGACTGTGTTATAGCTAAAAGCTACCTAGACCTGTACCAAATCTGATTTAGCAATTATGTTTTGTTTGCTATTGGAAATTTAACTTTTTAATCACTGGATCAGACTACATTTGACTACACTGGACTTTTTAAGATAGGATAATTACTATTATTCAGTTGCACAAATAAAGCCGTTCAGTTTGGGGACTCTATATTTTAGACATCTAATACAGGCCATTTTGTAAAAACATTGTAGAGAGCTCTAATGAAGTAGAATCAGTGCTCGAATAGAAAAGGCTGGATGATGAAATGGTTTATCTAAGGAAAACCTAAGATGATCACAGAGAGTAAAAAAGCAGGTTTACAATGACAGTAATATAGTTTCTCAGCAGTGTTTGGAGAGCAGATCCAATAGCACTTGCCGTAATGCTCAGATTTAAGGGGGATGAGTGTCCCCTACTGGCAATTCAAACCCACTTTCACACACATCCTGTCAACCACTTTTTTAAAGATAAAAGTGACATAGTTGGAAATCAAACCTGTATCTAACACATTTTGTATATTCATCCATTTCCTTGAAAGATTATCTTTTACGAAGGCTACAACTTCCAGGGCCGCCACTATGAGTGCAATGGCGACTGTGCTGACACCTTTAGACACTTCAACTGCTGCAACTCCATCCGTGTAACTGGGGGTCACTGGGTGGCCTATGAGAAGCCAAACTTCATGGGCTACCAGTACATCCTGAACCAAGGAGAGTACCCTGATTATCATCGCTGGATGGGCTTCAACAATTGTATTCGCTCCTGCCAGATGTTCCCTCCAGTAAGTCAATCAAACCACTAACCGGGTGGTTCTCCCTGCACATCAAACAAGCTTTTTAGAAATCAATGTCAGTCACTGCCCTTTTGATGTAATTTATAGATAGCCGAGTTAAAGCATAAAAGTATTTGTGCCAGGTCCTCAAGGAGAGACAATCTTTCTTAAAAAGGAATAGGATACACCTCCCAAAAGACTTGGCATCTACATTTTAATTCTGTCCATTGCTCAGTTTTTTTGGCAGTTAAGAATGACAGTTGCTAAGAATGATGTGGCTTGAAAAGGTTATTCTAAATTTTCACCATTTGGTAATCACATGTTTTTATTCTGATAAGTTAAGTCTGTCAGGAACACTCAAATCACTGCCAATGGTTCCATGTCTATTGAACATTTTTAATTGCTCATACAATCACTTTGCACTTATTTATTTAACCAACAGCACAGAGGATCTTACAGGATGAGGATCTACAATAGACCTGAAATGACCGGTCACATGATGGAGTTCATGGATGACTGCCCTAATGTTTACGACCGTTTCCGTCACCGCAACATCTTCTCCTCGAACATTATGGAGGGTTACTGGGCCTTCTATGAGCACCCAAATTACTGCGGACGCCAGTACTTCCTGCGCCCTGGCGAATATAGGGCTTGCAGTGACTGGGGCTGCCATAACCCCATGGTTGGCTCTTTTAGAAGGATGAGGAGTGTCATGTAAACCCTACATCTCTGTAGATTAAAAACAATTTACTAAACAAGAGAATTGAGTGATTTGTTTTCATATCCATTAAAGACTCTGCAACTAAACAATGCAGTAACTTGGATAGGGGAGATTTTTGTCATTGACTTTTGATGAGTACATGACATTTTAATAGACAAACACTACTCTTTAGTTTTTGGTAAAAATTAAGAATTAATTAACTATTATAGGCAACAGCGGCAATTCGACATTCACATTACACCCCCCAAAAATCCTCAACCACATAACCCACATTGCTGGCCACAGTTTCAATAATGGCTGAGACTGCAACTCTCATTGTGGGACTTCTAAAAAGTGCAGCTGTACTGTATTTTCACAAGCAGTCAGCCCTGACAGAGACAAAGAGTATCTGGTATTGGGCAGTCCTATAGTATTGTGTAGTCTATAGTGGATATTGTGCTGATGTGACAAGGCTTTGTGTTATGTTTACAAAGATCTGATCCCTACGGGGTGTATAAAGAGGTCTGTACTGCACAGTGTTTGGTCCAGTGAGAACGCACCAGTCACAATGGGCAAGGTAAGCGTCTACATGACATGTTGAGTCCGAAGTGGGAAAAAACAGGCTTCTGTCTTTGTTGCCAGTTAATGAATAATTCCTGAGAAATTTAAATATTAAGTATTTATATATAAATATTGAGTGGAAAGAGCGTGGTTGTTACAAGCCCCCTTGTCGTAGTGCCCCTTGTTGTTACGAACACGGGGCAGGGGATGTAAGTCAAAATTGCTGTGTCAGGAAATTGCTGTGTCAGGCCCAGTCTCTGGGTGGGTGTATTTTGCAAACATTAGCCGCTAAAATTTGTTCAATTTAATTGTTAATTGAGCCATACTGGTTTGTACCCTGAGCTGTACCATTTCTTCTATATGGCTAAATGTGAAACTACTGAAATGTTACCTGAGGTACCTTGGACGACTATGCAAGTCTGTCAACTTTTTTCATTAATTTGTAGATGGTTTAATACGGATATGTTTAAATTCATTCTTAGACATTTATTTCAATTATTCTGAATAGTTTGTCAGTGAATATTCAGGGATTGATTCTAGTGAATCCTTCAGTCAAACTGCGTATCAATAACATGTACACAATTTAACCAAAAATGAGATGGCAGGTGTGTCAGTCGAAAACAAAGCTTCCTTTAAAAATGCATCAATATCAACCCATTGGACTACTTTGACAATCATAAAATAGTTCAGAATTGTTCAGGATTTATACTGATAATCATCAGTATATGATGATGTCAGCAAGCCTTATAACAGATTAAAAATAATTATTCTGAATTAGATTTTGGTCGAATCAATATTTATCAGGATTTATTTCAAATTTGTTTGTGTGCCACTGAGGTGTTTACAGTCAGATGCTTTCTTTTGAGCAGATAATCTTCTACGAGGACAAGAACTTTCAAGGTCGTCATTTTGAGTGCAGTGGTGACTGTGCAGAGATGCACAACCACTTCAGTCGCTGTAACTCCATAAGGGTGGAGAGTGGCTGTTGGGTGGCCTATGAGAAGCCTAATTATGGTGGCTACCAATACATGCTGCACAAGGGGGAGTACCCAGACTACCAACGATGGGCCGGCTTTAATGACTGCATCCGCTCCTGCCGTATGGTGCCCCCTGTGAGTGTATCCTATTGTGTCCCATTGGCTGTCTTTCAGTAAAATTCAGTGAGTCATCAAAAGTCACAATAAGTGTTTGTATTGAGGGGGACTGTGGGGAACTAACATTGTAGAGAGTTAATGTCAAACGTGGAGTTTTATTTGTGTTACCCACCCACCTCCACCTTGGGGATCCCTCCCAAGACCACAAGACAAAATTTGAACACCAGGCCAGGATCCTTTCAGTTTGAGATGGTGTAACTTGTAACTTGAGAGAAGACAATTTGAGGAGTGACCTATTAACAGACAAAAGCCTGCTAGAAGCATAACCAACAGATGAAAATAAATCTTTTAATTCACCTTATGAATAATTAGTTAATTCACATTATATCACTCACTTTGTAAAGAATTAACTAGGGTGCATACTTATACCATTCTTGATTTTCACAGTACCGTGGGAACTACAGGATGAAGATCTTTGAGCGTCCTGAATTTGGGGGCCCGAACATGGAACTGAACGAGGACTGTCCTGACTTGTTTGAGCGCTTCCACAGCCGTGATATTTCCTCCGTCAACGTCATGGAGGGCTACTGGATCCTCCATGAGCACCCTCATTATAGGGGGCGCCAGTACTTCTTGCGCCCTGGAGAGTACAGGAGGTACAGTGAGTGGGGCAGCGCAAGCCCAACCATTGGGTCCCTGAGACGTGTCACTGAAGTCAATTGAGTCCCCACCTAACCTTACCCCTTAGTACAACCCATGCATTAGCGAGTGCTAAACCTAATCTTGCCAGCTTTGTTTTACTGTAATGTTCTCATTGTTGTGTTTTTAAAATACCGCCTCCAAATGATTGGGATTTAGGTCTGTCCTTTTTGAGCTGCTTTGCACTGTCAAGGAAGTACACCTCCTTCAGAGTTTGAGTAAAGCTCATGGTAAATGGTGATAGTCTCTCTTGCTTTTGTTTTTACAGAGCAGAACAGTGTGCTTTGCCAGTTCCCAACCTCCTGTTTTTTGGGAGCTACAATAAATTAATTGATGGAAGTCAAATGATGGGGCTTTCTTTTGGTCTTTAAACTACTTTGTTGTTATCATTAAAGAGATATAGCATGTCAGGTTTGTTAAGTCGTTTTTTTTTGGCCAGGGAGCTAGCTGTGAAAGCATATCCACCAAGGTTTAACTAGACAAGAGATATTTTTGAGCAGACTGCCATGACATCATCACCCCCTTCCACAAAGCAAAATTATCAAGGAAACAGAAGCTTATTCTTTGAAGCTGGTTATTAAAGAACAAAAAAGGGGTATCTGAAGATAGGCATGTAAGAGTCTTTAAGGGATCACATGGTACCAAGCAAGTGCTTTGGGTCCACAAAAGAGGCCCATATTAGACCCACATCACAGACCCAAAGAGGACTCAAAGAGTTGGAGTCAAAGTGTCCTGGTACTAGCTCCAAGCATCAAGCTCTCTCTGAACAAAAAAACGAAACCCAGTCCACATCCCCAACTCATGCATTTTTCATCAGCCAGAGATACGGAACTCTTTCAGAAATAAATATCAATTATTGAAATTGTTAATTAGACTGCCTGTAATTGGCAAAGATACACATGAATAAATAACTTTAACCATTAATTATTGATTCAAAAAATTAAAAATTTAAGCCCAGTGGGAAGCACATTAGGGAGTCTCTTAAGATCAAGCGCAACAAGAAATATGAGTTTTGGCCTTAAGTAATGTTCAATTAAAGGCCTGTTGACTTTGCTGTCCATGTCCAGTTATTTACTTTCTGTTATCTGATATCTGTGAAGTCTGGGCCTTGGTGTGTGTCAGATCCATCAACAGGGTTCATCATGGGACTTGGGTGTGCTTCAGCCAGGGTGATGTCAGATAAAAGATGACGGCAGGTTCAAAGTGCACCATGTCTGTTCTTACAGTAGTAGAAGTTAAAGTTGGGGTCATGGGGATACTTGCACTTGCACAAAAAGATGGTTGCAGTGCACATGTTATTAAATGGGTATTCTCTGATCTCTACTCCAAAACAGATAACAACAGTTTTCGGAAGATATGATTTGCACCAACAGCTTAACACATAACTTGAACTATAATCCGGCCTATCTAGGAGCGAGTGCGAATATTGTTTTCTTTTCTTCACTGCAACTGGCGCTCAACACTTTTAATGATTAACACAAAACAACCAAATCTCTGGAGTGAAAAGGTCTAAAATATTTTAAGCCGATTATCTGGGCTAGAGCTTTCCAGGTTTAACAACATTCAGATACACGTATCTTCTTCAACATTTTTCAGATCTCAATGTATGACACATCGTTTAAAATATTACAATCTGCACTTTTACAATCTGAAAAAAACAGAAATTACCTTGCCGACAACATCCCCTTTTGACTTGAACGTGTCACATTTAAACCTGGAGCTGGGCCTATAACACTTGTTCAAAATTAACATTTTAGATGGAAACAAACACAAAAGGTGGTTGTACATTTGCAGAATATTCATATTCAAGTGTTACAAATGACCTGAGATCTTCCCATATCCTGAAAAGAGGATGACCTTGATCAACTACCCACACTGAACCATACAACAACTCCAAACCTCCACAGCATCCCTACACTTAACTAGGTGCAACCTTTTGAATGTGGTTGTTTCCATTTAAACAACCACAAACCTAATGGCACCCTATATCTAAGACCTATACCTACATTGATATCTCATCAATCAGACTTCATAGCATGGGGGGATACATAACATCAAATATTACATTAATCTTGTTCTCTAAAGCAATTTACATAGTTTCAGTATCTTCTTCCACACGGATAGAGTGAAAAAAGGAGTTCTACTCTCTACCCTTTCTTTCCAAACCTTTGGACTTGTGATGGGAGGCTGATTGAAGGGTAAGTAGTGCCTTTTGGAAAGTGAATGTTTTATGTAAGGGTTGAGAAAAAGTGAAGAAACACAAAACCTTCTCTGTGATGCAATTTTTTGTCTACGTTCTTGTTCTCTGTCTTTTCAGTTCTGATCATAGGATAATTAAACCTCTATAGTATTGTCTTCCGTCTTCCATGCCCCACTTACAGCAATGAGAATTCCCTGTCGGGAATTTCTTTTAACATCCTTTTTTAGACAGCTGTTTTCAGATCAGTGTGATTTATTTCAATTAAACACTAGGACTGAGATAAATATACATATAATATTGAGACAATTAATTCTTATTCATCTTCAAATCAAAGGACATGAGAAAATCCAAAAGCATAATTTTTCAACTAAAACTTCATTCTGCAATAAAACTACAAATTACCAAAAACATGAACTGATTCTTATTGTAGGTGTGTGTTGCAATCTTATAGGCTTGCAAGTTGGAATATTACAGTGCATAAATATAAAGACTGAAGTTTTGGCCTGGAGGATAAGAGGTATCTTGTCAATTAGCTACTGCTTTTATTCTCTTATTGTGACAAGAGGCTCGGGGCACTACCGTATTTTTCAGAAATGAAGTTCCGCGATTTATACCCCGATTTTACATTTTTCTTGTGGTGGTGAGGGATAAGGCCTATATTTCGATGCGGCTTATAGCACGTTTTTATAACAAAACAACAGTAGTTAATTCCCGGGCAATAGAAAACATATATTACACACTTACTTACTTTTGTTTTTGAAGTGTGTTAGACAACGGCATGCTGTAAGATCGCCTATACTCGTGCATTGCTTGGTATCATTGTTCCCGTATCAAGTGCGGCATATATTCTAGTGTGGTTTATACTCAGATTTACAAACACAAATCTCCCATTCTGGTGGGGTGTGGTTTATAGAAAATGGGGCTTATTTTCCAAAAAATAAGGTATATATATATACCTTGTATTCAAGGTATAAAAATGCTAAATTGGAAGAAATGCTTTTGGATTAAAGGAAATAAAATAATTGAAAAGCATTTGAATATGAAGTGTTTCTTGGTATGTCGTTTACAATGAAATTGGTTTGATATTTTAGTCCTTTCAAACAGGATTTTCTTTTTTTTAAATGCTGCAAAATAGAACATTGTGAGGTTTAGCTGAGTGAGCATTTGACGCTTTTAAATAGTAATATAAATGCAGTAAATATAAAAATAATAGTATAAACCAGTAAGAAAGCAAGAAGCCATTCACTTTGCAGACAAACTTATTGTGTCTATTCAAGAACCGGTCAAAATTATGTTGTGATATCTGGAAAAAAAAAAAATATTAGATGACTACAAGGACTAATGTGCAACAACAACTATGCATTTAATCAACCCATTTGTTGTCTTGTGTGTGATTTCTAGACAGTAAGTTATAATCAAGGTCTTGGCAGTGTTGTTATTAAGTAGTCCAATTATCCAACTAACTATAATCTGTAAAACATGTACTGTAGTTGCAACTGAAGCGCAAAATACTCATAAAACCTGAAATAGTATCAAATAGTATGAACTAAGAGCATCTGACTTTTAGTCATTGCTTATGCTTAGGCAATAGTGTACAGCAAGTGGTGGTGGGCAGTCACTGTCCAGTCTGTACTGGGCAGTCTGTACCAATTAGCTGAGGCCTCAAACTCTAAAAGAAGTCCAAGTGACCATTCAAGCAAAAAAAGTGTGAACTTCTTGTACACTGCAGCGTCTGCTCAGTTCTGCCTATCTGCACATAATGCGGCCATTAGGGATTTGAAAATATGTTTGGTAACTGAGTCAGAGCAGGTTTTTGAACCAGATTTTGTGTATTTTGGACCAGACAGAAGGGACGTGCGTGTCTATCTATTTCCCAGGTAAGTTGCTTTCTCTGTGACCAGCCAGGAGTTGAGTAGCTGGGAGGGGGTCTCCTGGAGAGACTCCATGGTGCCTTGCTCAGAAAAGTTTGCTGCTGTGTGCCCAGTGCCCATCAGAACCCACTTGGTGGTGAGTAGCCCTTCCAAACCAACAGGACCTCTGGCATGGATACAAGCTGTTCTGATTGTCAGGGTATTGCTTGTTTTCCTCATGCCCGGCTTGCTCAACCCTGATTTTTGTTATTAGGTTCACCTGGGCCTTAGGTGCTGTTAGGTGTATTTATGCTGTCTCATGCTTACCTTGCGTGTTGTTTAGGTTTTTCAGATGCCAGTTGCCTAAGCCAGTTCCGACTTTTGTGTTGGTTGGAGTGTTACTTTTAGTTATTCTTACTTTTGCTGAGCCAATTAAAACAGTCAGCCTCTCCAGTACCATGTGCGTTTACTTTTGGGTTCACCCTCCTCCAGTGGCTCAAGAAGTGTGAGTGGAACCCCTCACACTGAAATTTCAAGTTTGAGTTCCGGCGCTGACAGAACAACAAGCCACCATGAACCCAGAGACGCAAGAGCTCCTCGCTACCGTGGCCCAGCTGGAGGGCTTAGTCCAACTTCATGAAGCAGCGCTAGCCCAGTAGGATGTCTTGATGGCTAAGCATTCACAATTGCTGTTATTGATGTAATGACCTATGTCTCCCAGATCTTCGATCAGCTGTCTTCTGTGTGCCCCTGAGGACTTCTGGCTGCTGCCTGCCACGGTGCCCGTGCTCCCAGGCGCCCCTCGTCAGTGCTCCCAGACGCCCCTCGTCAGTGCTCCCAGACGCCCCTTCGTCCGCGCTCCCAGACGCCCCTTCGTCCCTGCTCCCAGACGCCCCTACGTCCGCGCTCCCAGGCGCCCCCTCGTCCGCGCTCCCAGGCGCCCCTCGTCCGCGCTCCCAGGCGCCCCGTGTCCGCGCTCCCAGGCGCCCCCTCATCCGCGCTCCCAGGCGCCCCCTCGTCCGCGCTCCCAGGCGCCCCTCGTCCTGTCCCGTGTGCCCGTCCTGCCCCCGGGTGGTTCCCCCCCCCAGTACTGCTCGTCCCGTTCCTGTCCCGCCCCCGGGTGGTTCCCCAGACCTGCTCTGGCCTGCGGGTCGACCCCCAGACCTGTTCCGACCCCCTGCCCTGCCTTGTGGGACGTCGGGTCGTCCTGGTCAGGAGACGTTCCTAGAGGGGGGAGTCCTGTCAGGGTATTGCTTGTTTTTTGTGTTTTGGCCACTAGAGGTCCTCATGCCCGGCTGATTTGTTATTAGGTTCACCTGGGCCTCGTTCTGTTAGGTGTATTTCGGGGACTCTGGCTGTGTCTACTACCGCGCACTTTACGAAGTACACTGCAATACAGTGCACTGGAAAACAGTGCACTTACATATTCAGTGCACTCCGTCGCTGATAAGTGCTGTCTCAAATGGAACACTTACGTTAAACACTTGGCGGAAGTGATGGACGCAAATCTGCTTGCGACACCCGCAAAACCTGCCTAAATGTATGTGCTTCTCCAACCCAAGTGGAAAAAGCTGTCGAAAGGGCTCCTCCTTTTCCACTATGTAGCCAAGATGGCGCCCGTTTAGGGCGAGTAGTGTCCATCGTTGAACACTTTTTTTTGGACCGTTTGTAGTGCGCCATCCGGGTACTTTCAGTGCACTGAAACTCTGCTGGTTTTGTAAGTGAAGCGCCCAAAGCACTGAAAGTCAGTGCTCGAAGTGCTCGAAGTGCACAAGTGCGCGGTAGTAGACACAGCTTCTGTCTCATGCTTACCTTGCTTGTTTAGTTTTTTCAGATGCCGGTTGCCTATGCCTCTACCGAGTTTTGTGTTGGTTGAAGTGCTACTTTTTGCTATTCTTACTTTTGTTTAGTAATGGGGGAAATGAAGCTTTCTGAAGCAACGAGCTATTTGACACAATTGTCTCAAAAAAGTATCGCTTTTTCGAAGCGTTTGATACATCTTCTCCATAGGGACATCTGCTGGTCAGTTTATGGTATGTCGACTGTATCGAGCGAATGAAGGAATCAAGTGATGTCAAGTCCTCGAGACGTCAGTCTCACAATCGTCGTTGACAACTTAATAAATAAAGGTTATGTGACAAATGTTTCTATTTGCAAGTGTCAAAAATATGTTATCATATATCTTGTTGTATTATAAACAATGTAACGTCTTTGCTACTTTACGTTTAAAACATTTATTGGGGTGTGCTTGCCTTCGGCTAGCACAAACCATTGTTATCTCACATATATATTATTATTGTGAGAATGCTGTTGTTTTTCAACTTCTCAGTTCTTCCGCCGTTTTTTTGGCCTTTAACTAGTCCTGTATACTTTCACCGATTACTACAATTTTTGTATCAAAACGTTCAGCTCCTTCAGGAGATGATGGCTATGACTTCTGGAATTTCTCACTTTTATACTTTTTAAAGAATTAAGGTTTTTGTGAAAATTATTCTCCCATTGAAAGTAATGGTAAATCATTTCAAATTATTTAACAGCTTCCTCCTCTTTATAACTTAACTACTTCAGCATACTTTCAGCTAGAGACACCATTCAGCCTTTAAAATGTTCACAAGACATTCAGCTATTCCCAAATGATTAATCCTTTTCAAATATTTAGCCAATTTTGAATTGTGACCGTTTTAAATACATGAAAAATGTAGCTTCTTGATTTTTATGATTGATCAGCCAGCAGAGTGGCACACTGCTGGCTGCTCTTTTTCTGATATTCAACTAAATTGACAAACAAATTCCTCTGACATTCATATAGCTTAACTTACAGAAACAAGTTATACCTTAAAATGTAGGAAAACTTGTCCTCTTTCAGCCAATGTAACTACTAAAGAGCTCACATTTAAAGATGTTCAGCTTTGAGCCTTGAAGCGAGAGCAGCCTTTCAAATTCTCTCACTAACTTCAATGGAGAGGTGGGCAAAATTTGTCAGAGAATTTCGAAAGTAGACGTGTTTTTAAACTGCCGGTAGAGTCGTATTTCTGACCGCACAGACATATAAAGGACATGTCTGGTTTCGGGAAAGTCTTGGGTCTCGGAAAATATCCAAATTTTTTGGATTGGACGTATAGTTTTGCGTCTAGGTTAACTTGTTTGAGGTGTGGATTCCAACTAAATTTGTGATTTTCTCTGCCCAGTTTGTTAGTGATTACAGCTGCGCCATCACCGTGGCAACCAAACAGACACGCACCATGAAAGCAGAATTGGGTGACATTTTGGAAACTGCCAAAAGAGTTGTATTTCTGACCGCACAGACACATAAAGGATATCAATGGTTTCGGCAGAGTCTTGTGTCTCGGAAAATATCCTTATTTTTTGGATTGGACGTGCAGTTTTGCGTCTAGGTTAACTTGTTTGAGGTGTGGATTCAAGCTACATTTCTCATAATCGAGCTAGCGTGATGGCTCTCCATAACTAATAACGGTTCGACTTTTTTTCCACAATCGACCAAATTGGCCAAACAAGGTATGTAGCTACATTGAGCTTAAAGTGTACATAATTTAGCTAGATCGTTTTTATTTTAGCAAGTTTTAGAGAAATCTGCAAAAATCGAGGCGCAACTGTCATAGCTGACCGTCAAGAACAGCCAAACCAGGATTGGGGTAAGTGTTTGCTGCAGCTGGCGTTAATCCTACGAACAAACGCTTCGTAACTGGAAAGCTTTTACTTTTAATTGACGATATTGAACACAGATGTTAAGTAACTTGTCTTTACTGTAAATATCTTGTCCGTTTTTAATTTGAAGTAGTAGATCTACATACCACTTTGACACACTTGCAAGAAATGATCCGCGGGTTAGATGTAGGATGATATTGTTATTTACGTATAAAAGACTCACCAGGGACAACGACAACATCGGCAACCCTGCACTATGAATTATTATTTTGATGTCATCTTAAATGAAGTGACTGAACAGGACTGGGTGTGGAGGCACGCATGATTAGTTTCTTGTCTTGAACCTGAAACCTAGATTGTAGGTTAGAAATGTTGCCAATGACCAACGGTTGCTACGTTTTTCCTGCAAGTTCAAGTCATTCCAGTGTTGTCCTTTTACCTTCAAATTCGTTCAACCCAGACTTCAGCAACTAATTTTCTGCTACATTTTCAAATTTTCCTGCAGCTCATCTTTTTCTTCTCTTTTCTGTATGCCTTCGTCCAGCTCCAGCCCCTATTTAAAATACCTTTAGGGAGCTTTGAAGCTTCAGCTTATAACTTAATTTTCACAATTTCCAGCTTTTTTAGCATGGTCAGCTATCCCCATTCAGGTTTTCAGCATTTGTTATGCTGTTTCGCAGGCACAGCCTTTTCTAGTTCTATTTGCCCCCCTAAAACTTTGTCAATATTTGGACTACATAGACAACATAACGTCAAACGTTTCGACTTGGTTGCAATTGAGTTGCTTGTATTTGGAATTACGTTCCGTTGCACAGTTTAGGGGGTTATAACGTTTTTGTGGGGACAAAGTGCCTTTTGTCGACGAAGGGTAACCTGTGCTAGCTACGTCACCACGTCAACACACGTAAGCAACGACGCATTAATACAACGTGATAGAGTCTTCCTAGCTCGCAAATTGGAGCTTGGATTAAGAGTGAAAAATACCACCCCCAAAAAATCACAACCATTTAGCTTTATAGAGAAAGCAATTTCGACTGGAGCTGCAATCTCAGATTTTTTATTTATGTTGTGACAGTCTTTGAAATTTGAGCGAGTTCAGGTCGCCCATGAGACCGCCTAGTCTTTTAGGCGGCAGCCATGCTAGAAAACGTCATACTAGTATTTTGTAGCTAATTTTATAGTTCAATTTTACACTAAAAAACTGAATGAAGGAAATGTTATGACGATATGACTATTGTGAAAACAGCTAGGTGGTGAGATTTGAATATAGGTTGCTGTAAAAACGTTGATTTGTTTGCTACGTGAGAGCCTGTCAGCCTCCATTGACGATTGCGGCAGCAACAACACAGTGTAGTCAACAGTGTTGACACTCAGTCAACTGTCGATCTGCGTCTGGTGAATATTTTCTTGATTTCGTACCAGGATCAAATCTACATCTAAATGGATAGCAGTGTTTTAAAGATATGGCGATTTTGAAGACAGCCAGCGGGTCAGCATAGTTTGTTATTTGTGTAAAACTTGGAATTTGAGTGAGACTTCGTCTTGTTTTGACATTAGCCACAGAGTCACAGACTCGGCTCGCCCACTGGCAGTGTAGTAGGCTACAGTACTGTCTTCAATGCCACAGCTATGGCTAAACTTTATTAACTACTTACTAACCGAGAGTGAGGTCATGCCGGGAAATATCAAACTGAGGCTGGAACGTATCGTATCGATATGGCAAAGCCGAGGTTTGATATTTCCCGGCATGACCGAACGGTCAAGGTTAGTAAGTAGTTTATTATATGGCATTTTTAGCTTCTTTTCATTTTGTAAACGAAAATAAATGGTACCTCTAGGCTAATTGTAGCTAGCTCTCAAGTTTTCTCACGTTGTGTTTTATGTGTTGCCTAGCAACTCTTTTGATAGAAAGCGGACAACATGGTTCTGCTAAAATGGCTTTAATTTCAACACAAAATAACGACACAAGTTATTAAAAGAGTCTAGTCTTCATCCTCACTTTCAATGACAAATCTTTTCAGCATCATCTGGATAGTAAAACTCAGCAGCTGACTTGTCGCTCATTTTGAAGATGACGTCAGAGGGCAATACGGAGCCGTATTGACCGCTGAGGAGGGCAATACGCGTCTGGCATGACTACCCATTAGCCAATCAGAAAGCTCGTACCGTCGTTGCCATATAATAATATGTCTTATTACACGGCTGTCCTTAATGCTGTAGAATGCTCCATTCACTTGAATCAGGCTTACGTTCTCCGGTGAACAATTTTCTCATATTTGACAGTTGCTATGCATATTTGACCGCTGTCAAGGGAAGTGGCCTTTTTGCCTCGGATGTCTTTTGTAACACTCCGCAGGTAGTCCGGTAACTTTTCAACCCCAGTGTACTCTGTTGCTTAGCGACGTCAGCTGATTTGAAGCCTAAATAATGTTCAAAGTCTATGAAGTTCAACGTCTTTGGTGAACTATTTCTCTGCTGATCGACAATATGAATGGTAACAAATACATTGTAAAAAGACACACTGTGTTAAGTTATTTTTGTTGGCAGGTAGCTGTGTAATAAGCGGGATAATGTATAGAACGCCGGTTCTATACATTTTCGGGGAAATAAGCCCCTTCACGACGAAACAAAACTGGCGAAAACTCCGCTTTGCGTCGTGCCTAACAACTCCCCTTACCTGTTCTAAAATCAGTGCAAACCACGGACTCTTGGGGCTTATTGTTTAATTATCCCTTACAAAAGAAACATTTTAATTTCCTGCGCTTTCAAACAATCAGTGGAGTGTGGATAGCAACGGCAGCTAGCTTGCCTCAAGCAAACTGCTTTTGAATTAGCCATGTCCCCCTAAATTAATATTGAACTTTTACATTTTGGGGGACTTTTTTTTCAGTTAGCAGACGGTACTATTTGAATCGCAATACTGCCAGTGACAAAGTTGTCACGGTGCGTGTCCACTACAGCGTTTTTTAACGCTCTGCACCGCTTGCCTTCCCACAGTGCTCCACGCTCGGAGCGTGTTAGAAAAGTTAATATAGATTTGTAGTTCTCTAAGGTCACTGTTGTAGTTTGTCATTGACAAGTGTGCAGACTTGGGTTCATGTACTTACAATATCGATCATTATTGATATAAATAATGCCCCTGTCTCGATCTAAATACAGCTTTTACACTGCATGATGCAAGGAATCAGATACGCTGACTAGATGTTGCATGATATTGTCAACTAGGCTACTGTATGGGTACAGTACTGTACAGCACTTCAGTAACATTCGCTCGGTTATGGCCACTACACATTTACTGTATTGCCAGCAAGTGACTGCCAAGCAGCATTTCAACGTTGAATGTCAATCGTGTGCCGGGTAAACTAGACTACTGCAGCTAAACTAGTCCAGTATGCAGCTAGCACAGAAGAAAGTTAGAGCTAGGTTACGTATAGGGATGGAGATTTGAACTGATTTCACTATTCGAATAGTATCCGAAATTATTTTCGAATATCCGGATAATCTATTTTTGTTAATGTGGTTCCGTTAATTAGCCTGCCGTGACGCAAAGCATACAGTAAACACATGAACCACCACACATTCTGGCAATAATTGGGACTGTTCAGCTATTAGATTAAATAAGGGTTGAATAAAGAAAACAAATGAAAGATCAATTTATTAACATGACGAAAAGACAATGAACTTGAAAAAACGCTGCGTCTTCAGACGTAGGCTCTTAATTTGGCGGAAAAGCGATTAGCCTATTATTATGTGAAATAAAAAGTAGGCTACATTGGACTAAATTAAACACATTGAGAAGGCTATCCTCGATAAAAACGAAAGACACACATGGAGAAATATTGCATATTAACTTGGATATGAACTTCCTATAGGATACGGTGCGCCACCACACAATGCAAACATAAACAGCGGATTACGCTAGCTCTACATGGCTACTGGTAAGAAAATAAGTAAGCCACAACTGCATTAGCCATACGCATTTTTATTCAGGAAAATGAGCATGTAAACATGCTCAGGGGAGAGGCCAGTACGGAGTCGATTTACGAGCAGGCCGGCGTAGAAAAAACTGCATGAACTGAAGTTGCTGCGAGGTAGCCTACTGCTTAGCCAGGACACAATGCTTCTTGTAGCGCCAAATGAAATGAAAGGAGACTCGCAGCAGAACGCAGGCGTAGCCTACCTTTTTTGATGGTTTTCATCATTTCTAACGTCACAACTATTAGAATTCACAACACGACGTAACGGTTTTTCATTAAAACATTTTTTTTTTATTTAACTACGCTCATTAGTATTCGAAAAAAGTATTTGAATACTAACTTACTTTAGGATATCCGGATATTCGATTAACCACGCCCATCTCTAGTTACGTACTGTAGCTAGCTAAAGTGACGAGACTGAATTTAACACACCAGGGACACCAACAACCTGGGCAACCCTGCGCCAGGTATACATTTTTTGTTAACATCTCTTTAATCGTACAGAGGCGTATAAAACTAGACTGAGTGCGTAGACACACATACGATGAGTTGCTCTTCCATCTTGAAATTGTCAAACCTAGAAATGTTCACCATGAGCAACAGTTGCTAGGTTACATTAAACGAGAAACCAACTTGATTGGCCAACGCTAGCGTTTTCACGCTCCTCATTTACATAAAGTTGAGAAAATCCAACTTTCGCCGCCCCGCTCACCTTCCCTCAATGCCCTACGCGAGTGTCGACGCCCCGCTCGCCTTCCCACAATGCCCTACGTGGGCGTCAACACCTGGTTTCATAGAAAATGAATGGGAAGCCAACGCCCCGCTCTGCCCGCCCCGCTGCAGTGTGAACGCACCGTTACAGTAGGTTGTTTCAAAGGGGGTTCCTTGTTTCAAAGGGTGTTCTTAATGAATTATGCAATATGAGTAGGCTAAATGCTTGAAATATCACGAGAATGGAAAACGAACCCACCTGCAACTGAAGCAAGCAAGCACACCCTACAATTTCCCCAGAAATTGTACCCTCTCTAGTTTTTAGGTTCTTATAACATTAATTACACAAGTGCTCAACTGAGTTGCCTATGGCTTCGTGGTAAGAGTGCAGCCTCTCACTCAGACAAAGTGAGAACGCATCCGCTCACCCCGTTTTAGTGGAAGTATATGCTAAATTAATACATTATTATATGATAATGTAAGCTAACGGTTAAGGTTTTGGAACATGCTTTTGAAACCGGAAAGGGTTAGCCAAATCGAAGAAGTGTACAATCTCATATCTGTATCTATCTCTGTCTATCTTGCATTGGCAATCTATCTGTATCTCTGGCTCTTTCAATTAATGTATTCTATAGCGTCCGTAAATAGGCCTATGCCTCCTCTCTATAACCTACGAATGTTAGTGATTTCTGATGTCTTTTAAGCGTTTGAAAAAAAAGCAGTTTGTCTCAGCTGCTCGTGTGACGTCCGATGCTTCGGACGTCACTTCGACACTTCGACTCTGATCACGTGGTTTTTGCCCATTTCTATATGTGAGGTTGTCTCTTGCTGTGGTCAAGAGGTCAGGCTGGGGGGTGTAGGCTGCCCTTCTTCTGCATGCCATGCAGGTTTAGAATTGCGAAACATTATGGGATCATTCTTATAATTTACATTTCTCTGGGCCAATTGGAATCTTAGCACTTTTTCTCTTGGCCAATGGGAATCTTAGCACTTGCGTCAGAATGTTTTAGCACACAGAGTCAACTGTTACTTGCACTGGCCACTCAGCTTACCTACCGAAGGTGAGTTAGCCAATGTCGTTAGTGATGCTAGCTAACGTTAGTTTGCTAGCTGTATATAACATTTCTATGGGGCTTGCAGCTGTGTGTTTAGCAAGTCACAGTATTTCCAAGCCCTGATAGTTTAACTGAGATGACGCAGTAGATACGACGTGCATATATGTGCTTGGCTGGATAGAACTAGCACTATATGGGATAGACTGTTGCACAGTACTAGTAGCTTTAAGTGTAACTAAACTGCAATTAGACACAGTGATATTATAATAGTATATACATTTAATGACTTAAAAAATATATATAACACACAACTGTATGCCATGTTCTATAAATAATCGAAATATTTAGTGTGTAAATTATGTACTTAAAAAGAACTGGGCGCCACGATGTTTAAATGACGTACACATCTGACATCACGAGAATGGCTGCGCTCAATTTCAACCCGTCAAACTGCATTGAAAATGGAAGAACATCGACCCATCATACCTATCCCTGTTCATCCTATAGCATATGCTTTCAAACCAATATGTAATTATTAGTGCTGTCAAACAATTAAAATATTTAATCGCGATTAATCGCATTAATGTCATAGTTAACTCGTGATTAATCGCAATTAATCAGACATTTTTATCTATTTTATCCCATTCTTTTTTCAAATTTTAATGCTCTTATCAACATGGAAAATTGGTTCGGAATGCTTCGTGCAAATATTTTTTTTATTGAAAACGACATTGCAATCGCCTGGCTTTGACAAGGGGGCAGAGAATTCGCATCAGCTGTGTGCTTGGCCATCAAGTGGTATTTCAGACTGGACGTGCTGCGATGATAGCTCAGTTTACAACGACAAAACACACAGATCACTTCTTGTCAATGGAACCATTTGGCAACTTTTTAAAAGTAAACTTTTCATTCAGAATCTTATTGGCATCCATTTCGTTATCTCGCGCTCGCCATCCACTCAAAAAGTAACGTTAGCCTACTACCAGAGAATGTCTGATATCCGTAAACGGGCTCTGCCCACTACTCTTTAGTCGGCTCGCAAGTCAAACAAGTGTGTCTGGCGTGCCTGTTGTTTTGTTTCCGGTCTGGCTAGATCCGGTGTGGTGTTGTAGTTTTTCTAACGTCGGTAGTTGTTGCAACAGCATGTGACAAAAACAACAAAGTTTGCTAGGCCAAAGGGCATTATTCGCGCAATAAAAAAATCTACGCCGTTAATTTGGGTTAGCGTTAACGCCGTTAATAACGCATTAAACTGACAGCACTACTAATTATGTACCCGCAGGACCGCAGTTGTCCCATATGATGGAGAATGTGTTCTTGTCGGATATAAAGATATAAATATAGTTAACACTGACAAGTTGAAGAACACCGAGTGGTGTAGCTACTTGTCGTAACTGCGGACAATGCCAACAGACAGAAAGGATCTGATCAAAGAGGCAGACGTGCATGACCTGGGTGTTGGTGGTCCACCAAAATGATCATTCATCATTGAGCACAGGCTCTTTCCATTGCTGTGTGAGGAGAACCTTTTATGTTAACTTATCATAGGTGTAACTTATGCTCGGTCTGACCCTGTGTTGTTCTGTGCATCTGACAATAAGTTTGGAGTGCCCTACACATAGCTGGTAGCCTAAGTTTCAGTTACTCGTAGCCCTTTCAAGTTGTGTGAAACATGCTCACTGGTTCAGTTGATAACTTGTTCGCTGCTATAGCCTATAGGTTGAACAAACTACTGTGTAGGAAACGTTACGTAACGGAGCTAGCTTTGGCTACAATCAGATGTGAATTTAGGAGCTAGAGCTAGCTAGCATAGCTATGTCAAAAACGCCAGTGTGTGTATGTATAAACAGCCACAGCAACATGTTGTAACATTCAAAGCATCAAGAAAACCTTTCAGCCAGAAGTTACATGCCAAACATTGTATATGCATTGAAAACGCTGTTCAGGAGCTGAAAAGCACTGTAAAGCAATAAAATAAATGAAAGTCTCAAAAACGGAATCTAATGGCTAAACATCTTCACAAAACACCTTTACCATGTAAAAAGCCACAAAAACATGTTATAACAGTCAAACATCTTTAAAAACACCTTTACCATGTAAAAACAGCCACAGAATGATGTTGTAACATTCAAAACATCAAGAAAACCTTTCAGCCAGAAGTAACATGCCAAACATTGTATATGCATTGAAAACGCTGTTCAGGAGCCGAAAAGCACTTTTAAGCAACAAAAAAAATGAAAGTCTCCAAAAACGCAATCTAACGGTTAAACATCTTCAAAAACACATTTACCATGTGTAAACAGCCACAGAAACATGTTATAACATTCAAAACATCAAGAAAACCTTTCAGCCAGAAGTTACATGCCAAACATTGTAAATGAATTGAAAATGCTGTGCAGGAGCTGAAAAGCACTTTAAAGCAGACATAAAATGAAAGTCTCAACAACGGAATCTAACAGCTAAAAAACTTTACAAAAAACCTTTACAATGTTTAAACAGCTACAGAAACATGTTATAATATTCAAAAGATCAAGAAAACCTTTCAGCCAGAAGTTACATGCCAAACATTTTATATGCATTGAAAATGCTGTTCAGGAGCCGAAAAGCACTTTAAAGCAATAAAAAAATGAAAGTGTCAAAATACGCAATCTAATGAACTAGTTCATTTCATAGTTCATAATTCAAAATGTTGAACTAAGTTCAAAGCTCCAAATAATGAACTAAGTTAGTTCAGTTCTTTTTTTCAATATTTGGCTGCTGTCTGCAATACCGCTCTCTGCCTCTACGCAATTCGGCGTTTTCACACTTGCCATGCATAGACAGTAGAAGAAAGAAAGAAAGCACACGCAGCAGTTGACAGGTTGGGTAACCCTGGACACAAGACTGTTAACGGTGTGTTTTTAGCCTGGAAGTCTCTAGAAATCTGGCACCTTATTAAACAAAATTAAAAAGAGTGAACGTGCCATTCACAGACACCAGAATGAGTGCGTCCACTGCACAGTATCGTTCATCAGGCAGTAGCCTATTACAGTAGGCTACGTTCAGTTCACGTTCACCAAAATTATGAGCGAGTTCATGAACGTGTTCAGACGCAACACTGATAATAAATACAGCCACAGAAACATGTTATAACACTTAAAACATCGAGAAAAGCATTCAGTCAGAAGTTACATGCCAAAATTTGTAAATGCATTGAAAACGCTATTCAGGAGCTGAAAAGCACTTTAGAGCAATAACAAAAGGAAAGTCTCAAAAAGTGAATTTAATGGCTAAACATCTTCACAAAACCCCTTTACCATAAATAAGCAGCCACAGAAACATGTTATAACACTTAAAACATCAAGAAAACCATTCAGTCAGAAGTTAAATTGCAAAACATTGTAAATTCCTTGAAAACGCTATTCAGAAGCTGAAAAGCACTTTAGAGCAATAAGAAAAGGAAAGTCTCTAAAACGGAATATAATGGCTAAACATCTTCACAAAACAGCTTTACCATGTATAAGTAGCCACAAAAACATGTTTTAACACTTAAAACATCAAGAAAACCATTCAGACAGAAGTTACATGCCAAACTTTGTAAATGCATTGAAAACGCTATTCAGGAGCTGAAAAGCACCTTAGAGCAATAAAAAAAGGAATGTCTCAAAAATGGAATCTAATGGCTAAACATCTTCACAAAACAGCTTTACCATGTATAAGTAGCCACGGAAACATGTTTTAACACTTAAAACATCAAGAAAACCATTCTGACAGAAGTTACATGCCAAACTTTGTAAATCGATTGAAAACGCTATTCAGGAGCTGAAAAGCACTTTAGAGCATTGAAAATATGAAAGTCTCAAAAAGTGAATCTAAGGTCTAAACATCTTCACAAAACCCCTTTACCATGTATAAACAGCCACAGAAATATGTTATAACACTTAAAACATCAAGAAAACCATTCAGACAGAAGTTGAATGCCAAACTTTGTAAATGCATTGAAAACGCTATTCAGGAGCTGAAAAGCACTTTAGAGCAATACAAAAAGGAATTACCCAAAAACTGAATCTAATGTCTAAACATCTTCACAAAACCCCTTTACCATGTATAAACAGCCACAGAAACATGTTATAACACTTAAAACATCAAGAAAACCATTCAGACAGAAGTTACATGCCAAACTTTGTAAATGCATTGAAAACGCTATTCAGGAGCTGAAAAGCACTTTAGAGCAATAAAAAAAGGAATGTCTCAAAAACGGAATCTAATGGCTAAACATCTTCACAAAACCCCTTTACCATGTAGAAGCAGCCACGGAAACATGTTATAACACTTAAAACATCAAGAAAACCATTCAGACAGAAGTTACATGCCAAACTTTGTAAATGCATTGAAAACGCTATTCAGGAGCTGAAAAGCACCTTAGAGCAATAAAAAAAGGAATGTCTCAAAAATGGAATCTAATGGCTAAACATCTTCACAAAACAGCTTTACCATGTATAAGTAGCCACGGAAACATGTTTTAACACTTAAAACATCAAGAAAACCATTCAGACAGAAGTTACATGCCAAACTTTGTAAATCGATTGAAAACGCTATTCAGGAGCTGAAAAGCACTTTAGAGCATTGAAAATATGAAAGTCTCAAAAAGTGAATCTAAGGTCTAAACATCTTCACAAAACCCCTTTACCATGTATAAACAGCCACAGAAATATGTTATAACACTTAAAACATCAAGAAAACCATTCAGACAGAAGTTGAATGCCAAACTTTTTAAATGCATTGAAAACGCAATTCAGGAGCTGCAAAGCACTTTAGAGCAATAAAAAAAGGAGTGTCTCAAAAAGTGAATCTAATGGCTAAACATCTTCACAAAACCCAATTACCATGTATAAACAGCCACAGAAACATGTTATAACACTTCAAACATCAAGAAAACCATTCAGACAGAAGTTACATGCCAAACTTTGTAACTGCATTGAAAACGCTATTCAGGAGCTGAAAAGCACTTTAGAGAAAAAAAAGAAGGAGTGTCTCAAAAACGGAATCTAGTGGCTAGACATCTTCACAAAACCCCTTTACCATGTATATAAACAGCCACAGAAACATGTTATAACACTTAAAACATCAAGAAAACAATTCAGACAGAAGTTACATTGCAAACTTTGTAAATGCATTGAAAACGCTATTCAGGAGCTGCAAAGCACTTTAGAGCATTGAAAATATGAAAGTCTCAAAAAGTGAATCTAATGGCTAAACATCTTCACAAAACCCTCTACCATATATAAGTAGCCACAGAAACATGTTATAACACTTAAAACATCAAGAAAACCATTCAGACAGAAGTTACATTGCAAACTTTGTAAATGCATTGAAAACGCTATTCAGGAGCTGAAAAGCACTTTAGAGCATTGAAAATATGAAAGTCTCAAAAAGTGAATCTAATGGCTAAACATCTTCACAAAACCCTCTACCATATATAAGTAGCCACAGAAACATGTTATAACACTTAAAACATCAAGAAAACCATTCAGACAGAAGTTACATGCCAAAGTTTGTAAATGCATTGAAAACGCTATTCAGGAGCTGAAAAGCACTTTAGAGCAATAAAAAAAGGAGTGTCTCAAAAACGGAATCTAATGGCTAAACATCTTCACAAACCCCTTTACCATGTATAAACAGCCACAGAAACATGTTATAACACTTAAAACATCAAGAAAACCATTCAGACAGAAGTTACATTGCAAACTTTGTAAATGCATTGAAAACGCTATTCAGGAGCTGAAAAGCACTTTAGAGCATTGAAAATATGAAAGTCTCAAAAAGTTAATCTAATGGCTAAACATCTTCACAAAACCCTCTACCATATATAAGCAGCCACAGAAACATGTTATAACACTTAAAACATCAAGAAAACCATTCAGACAGAAGTTACATGCCAAACTTTGTAAATGCATTGAAAACGCTATTCAGGAGCTGAAAAGCACCTTAGAGCAATAAAAAAAGGAATGTCTCAAAAATGGAATCTAATGGCTAAACATCTTCACAAAACAGCTTTACCATGTATAAGTAGCCACGGAAACATGTTTTAACACTTAAAACATCAAGAAAACCATTCAGACAGAAGTTACATGCCAAACTTTGTAAATCGATTGAAAACGCTATTCAGGAGCTGAAAAGCACTTTAGAGCATTGAAAATATGAAAGTCTCAAAAAGTGAATCTAAGGTCTAAACATCTTCACAAAACCCCTTTACCATGTATAAACAGCCACAGAAATATGTTATAACACTTAAAACATCAAGAAAACCATTCAGACAGAAGTTGAATGCCAAACTTTGTAAATGCATTGAAAACGCTATTCAGGAGCTGAAAAGCACTTTAGAGCAATACAAAAAGGAATTACCCAAAAACTGAATCTAATGTCTAAACATCTTCACAAAACCCCTTTACCATGTATAAACAGCCACAGAAACATGTTATAACACTTAAAACATCAAGAAAACCATTCAGACAGAAGTTACATTGCAAACTTTGTAAATGCATTGAAAACGCTATTCAGGAGGTGCAAAGCACAATAGAGCATTGAAAATATGAAAGTCTCAAAAAGTGAATCTAATGGCTAAACATCTTCACAAAACCCTCTAACATATATAAGTAGCCACAGAAACATGTTATAACACTTCAAACATCAAGAAAACCATTCAGACAGAAGTTACATTGCAAACTTTGTAAATGCATTGAAAACGCTATTCAGGAGCTGAAAAGCACTTTAGAGCAATAAAAAAAGGAGTGTCTCAAAAACGGAATCTAACGGCTAAACATCTTCACAAACCCCTTTGTATAAACAGCCACAGAAACATGTTATAACACTTAAAACATCAAGAAAACCATTCAGACAGAAGTTACATTGCAAACTTTGTAAATGCATTGAAAACGCTAGAGCATTGAAAATATGAAAGTCTCAAAAAGTGAATCTAATGGCTATACATCTTCACAAAACCCCTTTACCATGTATAAACAGCCACAGAAACATGTTATAACACTTCAAACATCAAGAAAACCATTCAGACAGAATTTACATGCCAAACTTTGTAACTGCATTGAAAACGCTATTCAGGAGCTGAAAAGCACTTTAGAGCATTGAAAATATGAAAGTCTCAAAAAGTGAATCTAATGTCTAAACATCTTCACAAAACCCCTTTACCATGTATAAACAGCCACAGAAACATGTTATAACACTTAAAACATCAAGAAAACCATTCAGACAGAAGTTGAATGCCAAACTTTGTAAATGCATTGAAAACGCTATTCAGGAGCTGAAAAGCACTTCAGAGCATTGAAAATATGAAAGTCTCAAAAAGTGAATCTAAGGTCTAAACATCTTCACAAAACCCCTTTACCATGTATAAACAGCCACAGAAACATGTTATAACACTTAAAACATCAAGAAAACCATTCAGACAGAAGTTACATTGCAAACTTTGTAAATGCATTGAAAACGCTATTCAGGAGCTGCAAAGCACTTTAGAGCATTGAAAATATGAAAGTCTCAAAAAGTGAATCTAATGGCTATACATCTTCACAAAACCCCTTTACCATGTATAAACAGCCACAGAAACATGTTATAACACTTCAAACATCAAGAAAACCATTCAGACAGAATTTACATGCCAAACTTTGTAACTGCATTGAAAACGCTATTCAGGAGCTGAAAAGCACTTTAGAGCATTGAAAATATGAAAGTCTCAAAAAGTGAATCTAATGTCTAAACATCTTCACAAAACCCCTTTACCATGTATAAACAGCCACAGAAACATGTTATAACACTTAAAACATCAAGAAAACCATTCAGACAGAAGTTACATTGCAAACTTTTTAAATGCATTGAAAACGCTAGAGCATTGAAAATATGAAAGTCTCAAAAAGTGAATCTAATGGCTATACATCTTCACAAAACCCCTTTACCATGTATAAACAGCCACAGAAACATGTTATAACACTTCAAACATCAAGAAAACCATTCAGACAGAATTTACATGCCAAACTTTGTAACTGCATTGAAAACGCTATTCAGGAGCTGAAAAGCACTTTAGAGCATTGAAAATATGAAAGTCTCAAAAAGTGAATCTAATGTCTAAACATCTTCACAAAACCCCTTTACCATGTATAAACAGCCACAGAAACATGTTATAACACTTAAAACATCAAGAAAACCATTCAGACAGAAGTTACATGCCAAACTTTGTAAATCGATTGAAAACGCTATTCAGGAGCTGAAAAGCACTTTAGAGCATTGAAAATATGAAAGTCTCAAAAAGTGAATCTAAGGTCTAAACATCTTCACAAAACCCCTTTACCATGTATAAACAGCCACAGAAATATGTTATAACACTTAAAACATCAAGAAAACCATTCAGACAGAAGTTACATGCCAAACTTTGTAAATCGATTGAAATTCAGGAGCTAAAAAGCACTTTAGAGCATTGAAAATATGAAAGTCTCAAAAAGTGAATCTAAGGTCTAAACATCTTCACAAAACCCCTTTACCATGTATAAACAGCCACAGAAATATGTTATAACACTTAAAACATCAAGAAAACCATTCAGACAGAAGTTGAATGCCAAACTTTGTAAATGCATTGAAAACGCTATTCAGGAGCTGAAAAGCACTTTAGAGCAATACAAAAAGGAATTACCCAAAAACTGAATCTAATGTCTAAACATCTTCACAAAACCCCTTTACCATGTATAAACAGCCACAGAAACATGTTATAACACTTAAAACATCAAGAAAACCATTCAGACAGAAGTTACATTGCAAACTTTGTAAATGCATTGAAAACGCTATTCAGGAGGTGCAAAGCACAATAGAGCATTGAAAATATGAAAGTCTCAAAAAGTGAATCTAATGGCTAAACATCTTCACAAAACCCTCTAACATATATAAGTAGCCACAGAAACATGTTATAACACTTCAAACATCAAGAAAACCATTCAGACAGAAGTTACATTGCAAACTTTGTAAATGCATTGAAAACGCTATTCAGGAGCTGAAAAGCACTTTAGAGCAATAAAAAAAGGAGTGTCTCAAAAACGGAATCTAACGGCTAAACATCTTCACAAACCCCTTTGTATAAACAGCCACAGAAACATGTTATAACACTTAAAACATCAAGAAAACCATTCAGACAGAAGTTACATTGCAAACTTTGTAAATGCATTGAAAACGCTAGAGCATTGAAAATATGAAAGTCTCAAAAAGTGAATCTAATGGCTATACATCTTCACAAAACCCCTTTACCATGTATAAACAGCCACAGAAACATGTTATAACACTTCAAACATCAAGAAAACCATTCAGACAGAATTTACATGCCAAACTTTGTAACTGCATTGAAAACGCTATTCAGGAGCTGAAAAGCACTTTAGAGCATTGAAAATATGAAAGTCTCAAAAAGTGAATCTAATGTCTAAACATCTTCACAAAACCCCTTTACCATGTATAAACAGCCACAGAAACATGTTATAACACTTAAAACATCAAGAAAACCATTCAGACAGAAGTTGAATGCCAAACTTTGTAAATGCATTGAAAACGCTATTCAGGAGCTGAAAAGCACTTCAGAGCATTGAAAATATGAAAGTCTCAAAAAGTGAATCTAAGGTCTAAACATCTTCACAAAACCCCTTTACCATGTATAAACAGCCACAGAAACATGTTATAACACTTAAAACATCAAGAAAACCATTCAGACAGAAGTTACATTGCAAACTTTGTAAATGCATTGAAAACGCTATTCAGGAGCTGCAAAGCACTTTAGAGCATTGAAAATATGAAAGTCTCAAAAAGTGAATCTAATGGCTATACATCTTCACAAAACCCCTTTACCATGTATAAACAGCCACAGAAACATGTTATAACACTTCAAACATCAAGAAAACCATTCAGACAGAATTTACATGCCAAACTTTGTAACTGCATTGAAAACGCTATTCAGGAGCTGAAAAGCACTTTAGAGCATTGAAAATATGAAAGTCTCAAAAAGTGAATCTAATGTCTAAACATCTTCACAAAACCCCTTTACCATGTATAAACAGCCACAGAAACATGTTATAACACTTAAAACATCAAGAAAACCATTCAGACAGAAGTTACATTGCAAACTTTTTAAATGCATTGAAAACGCTAGAGCATTGAAAATATGAAAGTCTCAAAAAGTGAATCTAATGGCTATACATCTTCACAAAACCCCTTTACCATGTATAAACAGCCACAGAAACATGTTATAACACTTCAAACATCAAGAAAACCATTCAGACAGAATTTACATGCCAAACTTTGTAACTGCATTGAAAACGCTATTCAGGAGCTGAAAAGCACTTTAGAGCATTGAAAATATGAAAGTCTCAAAAAGTGAATCTAATGTCTAAACATCTTCACAAAACCCCTTTACCATGTATAAACAGCCACAGAAACATGTTATAACACTTAAAACATCAAGAAAACCATTCAGACAGAAGTTACATGCCAAACTTTGTAAATCGATTGAAAACGCTATTCAGGAGCTGAAAAGCACTTTAGAGCATTGAAAATATGAAAGTCTCAAAAAGTGAATCTAAGGTCTAAACATCTTCACAAAACCCCTTTACCATGTATAAACAGCCACAGAAATATGTTATAACACTTAAAACATCAAGAAAACCATTCAGACAGAAGTTACATGCCAAACTTTGTAAATCGATTGAAATTCAGGAGCTAAAAAGCACTTTAGAGCATTGAAAATATGAAAGTCTCAAAAAGTGAATCTAATGTCTAAACATCTTCACAAAACCCCTTTACCATGTAGAAGCAGCCACAGAAACATGTTATAACACTTAAAACATCAAGAAAACCATTCAGACAGAAGTTACATGCCAAACTTTGTAAATGCATTGAAAACGCTATTCAGGAGCTGAAAAGCACTTTAGAGCAATAAAAAAAGGAATGTCTCAAAAACGGAATCTAATGGCTAAACATCTTCACAAAACCCCTTTACCATGTAGAAGCAGCCACGGAAACATGTTATAACACTTAAAACATCAAGAAAACCATTCAGACAGAAGTTACATGCCAAACTTTGTAAATGCATTGAAAACGCTATTCAGGAGCTGAAAAGCACCTTAGAGCAATAAAAAAAGGAATGTCTCAAAAATGGAATCTAATGGCTAAACATCTTCACAAAACAGCTTTACCATGTATAAGTAGCCACGGAAACATGTTTTAACACTTAAAACATCAAGAAAACCATTCAGACAGAAGTTACATGCCAAACTTTGTAAATCGATTGAAAACGCTATTCAGGAGCTGAAAAGCACTTTAGAGCATTGAAAATATGAAAGTCTCAAAAAGTGAATCTAAGGTCTAAACATCTTCACAAAACCCCTTTACCATGTATAAACAGCCACAGAAATATGTTATAACACTTAAAACATCAAGAAAACCATTCAGACAGAAGTTGAATGCCAAACTTTTTAAATGCATTGAAAACGCAATTCAGGAGCTGCAAAGCACTTTAGAGCAATAAAAAAAGGAGTGTCTCAAAAAGTGAATCTAATGGCTAAACATCTTCACAAAACCCAATTACCATGTATAAACAGCCACAGAAACATGTTATAACACTTCAAACATCAAGAAAACCATTCAGACAGAAGTTACATGCCAAACTTTGTAACTGCATTGAAAACGCTATTCAGGAGCTGAAAAGCACTTTAGAGAAAAAAAAGAAGGAGTGTCTCAAAAACGGAATCTAGTGGCTAGACATCTTCACAAAACCCCTTTACCATGTATATAAACAGCCACAGAAACATGTTATAACACTTAAAACATCAAGAAAACAATTCAGACAGAAGTTACATTGCAAACTTTGTAAATGCATTGAAAACGCTATTCAGGAGCTGCAAAGCACTTTAGAGCATTGAAAATATGAAAGTCTCAAAAAGTGAATCTAATGGCTAAACATCTTCACAAAACCCTCTACCATATATAAGTAGCCACAGAAACATGTTATAACACTTAAAACATCAAGAAAACCATTCAGACAGAAGTTACATTGCAAACTTTGTAAATGCATTGAAAACGCTATTCAGGAGCTGAAAAGCACTTTAGAGCATTGAAAATATGAAAGTCTCAAAAAGTGAATCTAATGGCTAAACATCTTCACAAAACCCTCTACCATATATAAGTAGCCACAGAAACATGTTATAACACTTAAAACATCAAGAAAACCATTCAGACAGAAGTTACATGCCAAAGTTTGTAAATGCATTGAAAACGCTATTCAGGAGCTGAAAAGCACTTTAGAGCAATAAAAAAAGGAGTGTCTCAAAAACGGAATCTAATGGCTAAACATCTTCACAAACCCCTTTACCATGTATAAACAGCCACAGAAACATGTTATAACACTTAAAACATCAAGAAAACCATTCAGACAGAAGTTACATTGCAAACTTTGTAAATGCATTGAAAACGCTATTCAGGAGCTGAAAAGCACTTTAGAGCATTGAAAATATGAAAGTCTCAAAAAGTGAATCTAATGGCTAAACATCTTCACAAAACCCTCTACCATATATAAGCAGCCACAGAAACATGTTATAACACTTAAAACATCAAGAAAACCATTCAGACAGAAGTTACATGCCAAACTTTGTAAATGCATTGAAAACGCTATTCAGGAGCTGAAAAGCACCTTAGAGCAATAAAAAAAGGAATGTCTCAAAAATGGAATCTAATGGCTAAACATCTTCACAAAACAGCTTTACCATGTATAAGTAGCCACGGAAACATGTTTTAACACTTAAAACATCAAGAAAACCATTCAGACAGAAGTTACATGCCAAACTTTGTAAATCGATTGAAAACGCTATTCAGGAGCTGAAAAGCACTTTAGAGCATTGAAAATATGAAAGTCTCAAAAAGTGAATCTAAGGTCTAAACATCTTCACAAAACCCCTTTACCATGTATAAACAGCCACAGAAATATGTTATAACACTTAAAACATCAAGAAAACCATTCAGACAGAAGTTGAATGCCAAACTTTGTAAATGCATTGAAAACGCTATTCAGGAGCTGAAAAGCACTTTAGAGCAATACAAAAAGGAATTACCCAAAAACTGAATCTAATGTCTAAACATCTTCACAAAACCCCTTTACCATGTATAAACAGCCACAGAAACATGTTATAACACTTAAAACATCAAGAAAACCATTCAGACAGAAGTTACATTGCAAACTTTGTAAATGCATTGAAAACGCTATTCAGGAGGTGCAAAGCACAATAGAGCATTGAAAATATGAAAGTCTCAAAAAGTGAATCTAATGGCTAAACATCTTCACAAAACCCTCTAACATATATAAGTAGCCACAGAAACATGTTATAACACTTCAAACATCAAGAAAACCATTCAGACAGAAGTTACATTGCAAACTTTGTAAATGCATTGAAAACGCTATTCAGGAGCTGAAAAGCACTTTAGAGCAATAAAAAAAGGAGTGTCTCAAAAACGGAATCTAACGGCTAAACATCTTCACAAACCCCTTTGTATAAACAGCCACAGAAACATGTTATAACACTTAAAACATCAAGAAAACCATTCAGACAGAAGTTACATTGCAAACTTTGTAAATGCATTGAAAACGCTAGAGCATTGAAAATATGAAAGTCTCAAAAAGTGAATCTAATGGCTATACATCTTCACAAAACCCCTTTACCATGTATAAACAGCCACAGAAACATGTTATAACACTTCAAACATCAAGAAAACCATTCAGACAGAATTTACATGCCAAACTTTGTAACTGCATTGAAAACGCTATTCAGGAGCTGAAAAGCACTTTAGAGCATTGAAAATATGAAAGTCTCAAAAAGTGAATCTAATGTCTAAACATCTTCACAAAACCCCTTTACCATGTATAAACAGCCACAGAAACATGTTATAACACTTAAAACATCAAGAAAACCATTCAGACAGAAGTTGAATGCCAAACTTTGTAAATGCATTGAAAACGCTATTCAGGAGCTGAAAAGCACTTCAGAGCATTGAAAATATGAAAGTCTCAAAAAGTGAATCTAAGGTCTAAACATCTTCACAAAACCCCTTTACCATGTATAAACAGCCACAGAAACATGTTATAACACTTAAAACATCAAGAAAACCATTCAGACAGAAGTTACATTGCAAACTTTGTAAATGCATTGAAAACGCTATTCAGGAGCTGCAAAGCACTTTAGAGCATTGAAAATATGAAAGTCTCAAAAAGTGAATCTAATGGCTATACATCTTCACAAAACCCCTTTACCATGTATAAACAGCCACAGAAACATGTTATAACACTTCAAACATCAAGAAAACCATTCAGACAGAATTTACATGCCAAACTTTGTAACTGCATTGAAAACGCTATTCAGGAGCTGAAAAGCACTTTAGAGCATTGAAAATATGAAAGTCTCAAAAAGTGAATCTAATGTCTAAACATCTTCACAAAACCCCTTTACCATGTATAAACAGCCACAGAAACATGTTATAACACTTAAAACATCAAGAAAACCATTCAGACAGAAGTTACATTGCAAACTTTTTAAATGCATTGAAAACGCTAGAGCATTGAAAATATGAAAGTCTCAAAAAGTGAATCTAATGGCTATACATCTTCACAAAACCCCTTTACCATGTATAAACAGCCACAGAAACATGTTATAACACTTCAAACATCAAGAAAACCATTCAGACAGAATTTACATGCCAAACTTTGTAACTGCATTGAAAACGCTATTCAGGAGCTGAAAAGCACTTTAGAGCATTGAAAATATGAAAGTCTCAAAAAGTGAATCTAATGTCTAAACATCTTCACAAAACCCCTTTACCATGTATAAACAGCCACAGAAACATGTTATAACACTTAAAACATCAAGAAAACCATTCAGACAGAAGTTACATGCCAAACTTTGTAAATCGATTGAAAACGCTATTCAGGAGCTGAAAAGCACTTTAGAGCATTGAAAATATGAAAGTCTCAAAAAGTGAATCTAAGGTCTAAACATCTTCACAAAACCCCTTTACCATGTATAAACAGCCACAGAAATATGTTATAACACTTAAAACATCAAGAAAACCATTCAGACAGAAGTTACATGCCAAACTTTGTAAATCGATTGAAATTCAGGAGCTAAAAAGCACTTTAGAGCATTGAAAATATGAAAGTCTCAAAAAGTGAATCTAATGTCTAAACATCTTCACAAAACCCCTTTACCATGTAGAAGCAGCCACAGAAACATGTTATAACACTTAAAACATCAAGAAAACCATTCAGACAGAAGTTACATGCCAAACTTTGTAAATGCATTGAAAACGCTATTCAGGAGCTGAAAAGCACTTTAGAGCAATAAAAAAAGGAATGTCTCAAAAACGGAATCTAATGGCTAAACATCTTCACAAAACCCCTTTACCATGTAGAAGCAGCCACGGAAACATGTTATAACACTTAAAACATCAAGAAAACCATTCAGACAGAAGTTACATGCCAAACTTTGTAAATGCATTGAAAACGCTATTCAGGAGCTGAAAAGCACCTTAGAGCAATAAAAAAAGGAATGTCTCAAAAATGGAATCTAATGGCTAAACATCTTCACAAAACAGCTTTACCATGTATAAGTAGCCACGGAAACATGTTTTAACACTTAAAACATCAAGAAAACCATTCAGACAGAAGTTACATGCCAAACTTTGTAAATCGATTGAAAACGCTATTCAGGAGCTGAAAAGCACTTTAGAGCATTGAAAATATGAAAGTCTCAAAAAGTGAATCTAAGGTCTAAACATCTTCACAAAACCCCTTTACCATGTATAAACAGCCACAGAAATATGTTATAACACTTAAAACATCAAGAAAACCATTCAGACAGAAGTTGAATGCCAAACTTTTTAAATGCATTGAAAACGCAATTCAGGAGCTGCAAAGCACTTTAGAGCAATAAAAAAAGGAGTGTCTCAAAAAGTGAATCTAATGGCTAAACATCTTCACAAAACCCAATTACCATGTATAAACAGCCACAGAAACATGTTATAACACTTCAAACATCAAGAAAACCATTCAGACAGAAGTTACATGCCAAACTTTGTAACTGCATTGAAAACGCTATTCAGGAGCTGAAAAGCACTTTAGAGAAAAAAAAGAAGGAGTGTCTCAAAAACGGAATCTAGTGGCTAGACATCTTCACAAAACCCCTTTACCATGTATATAAACAGCCACAGAAACATGTTATAACACTTAAAACATCAAGAAAACAATTCAGACAGAAGTTACATTGCAAACTTTGTAAATGCATTGAAAACGCTATTCAGGAGCTGCAAAGCACTTTAGAGCATTGAAAATATGAAAGTCTCAAAAAGTGAATCTAATGGCTAAACATCTTCACAAAACCCTCTACCATATATAAGTAGCCACAGAAACATGTTATAACACTTAAAACATCAAGAAAACCATTCAGACAGAAGTTACATTGCAAACTTTGTAAATGCATTGAAAACGCTATTCAGGAGCTGAAAAGCACTTTAGAGCATTGAAAATATGAAAGTCTCAAAAAGTGAATCTAATGGCTAAACATCTTCACAAAACCCTCTACCATATATAAGTAGCCACAGAAACATGTTATAACACTTAAAACATCAAGAAAACCATTCAGACAGAAGTTACATTGCAAACTTTGTAAATGCATTGAAAACGCTATTCAGGAGCTGAAAAGCACTTTAGAGCATTGAAAATATGAAAGTCTCAAAAAGTGAATCTAATGGCTAAACATCTTCACAAAACCCTCTACCATATATAAGTAGCCACAGAAACATGTTATAACACTTCAAACATCAAGAAAACCATTCAGACAGAAGTTACATGCCAAACTTTGTAACTGCATTGAAAACGCTATTCAGGAGCTGAAAAGCACTTTAGAGCATTGAAAATATAAAAGTCTCAAAAAGTGAATCTAATGTCTAAACATCTTCACAAAACCCCTTTACCATGTATAAACAGCCACAGAAACATGTTATAACACTTAAAACATCAAGAAAACCATTCAGACAGAAGTTACATTGCAAACTTTGTAAATGCATTGAAAACGCTATTCAGGAGCTGCAAAGCACAATAGAGCATTGAAAATATGAAAGTCTCAAAAAGTGAATCTAATGGCTAAACATCTTCACAAAACCCTCTAACATATATAAGTAGCCACAGAAACATGTTATAACACTTCAAACATCAAGAAAACCATTCAGACAGAAGTTACATTGCAAACTTTGTAAATGCACCGAAAACGCTATTCAGGAGCTGAAAAGCACTTTAGAGCAATAAAAAAAGGAGTGTCTCAAAAACGGAATCTAACAGCTAAACATCTTCACAAACCCCTTTGTATAAACAGCCACAGAAACATGTTATAACACTTAAAACATCAAGAAAACCATTCAGACAGAAGTTACATTGCAAACTTTTTAAATGCATTGAAAACGCTAGAGCATTGAAAATATGAAAGTCTCAAAAAGTGAATCTAATGGCTATACATCTTCACAAAACCCCTTTACCATGTATAAACAGCCACAGAAACATGTTATAACACTTCAAACATCAAGAAAACCATTCAGACAGAATTTACATGCCAAACTTTGTAACTGCATTGAAAACGCTATTCAGGAGCTGAAAAGCACTTTAGAGCATTGAAAATATGAAAGTCTCAAAAAGTGAATCTAATGTCTAAACATCTTCACAAAACCCCTTTACCATGTATAAACAGCCACAGAAACATGTTATAACACTTAAAACATCAAGAAAACCATTCAGACAGAAGTTACATTGCAAACTTTTTAAATGCATTGAAAACGCTAGAGCATTGAAAATATGAAAGTCTCAAAAAGTGAATCTAATGGCTATACATCTTCACAAAACCCCTTTACCATGTATAAACAGCCACAGAAACATGTTATAACACTTCAAACATCAAGAAAACCATTCAGACAGAATTTACATGCCAAACTTTGTAACTGCATTGAAAACGCTATTCAGGAGCTGAAAAGCACTTTAGAGCATTGAAAATATGAAAGTCTCAAAAAGTGAATCTAATGTCTAAACATCTTCACAAAACCCCTTTACCATGTATAAACAGCCACAGAAACATGTTATAACACTTAAAACATCAAGAAAACCATTCAGACAGAAGTTACATTGCAAACTTTTTAAATGCATTGAAAACGCTAGAGCATTGAAAATATGAAAGTCTCAAAAAGTGAATCTAATGGCTATACATCTTCACAAAACCCCTTTACCATGTATAAACAGCCACAGAAACATGTTATAACACTTCAAACATCAAGAAAACCATTCAGACAGAATTTACATGCCAAACTTTGTAACTGCATTGAAAACGCTATTCAGGAGCTGAAAAGCACTTTAGAGCATTGAAAATATGAAAGTCTCAAAAAGTGAATCTAATGTCTAAACATCTTCACAAAACCCCTTTACCATGTATAAACAGCCACAGAAACATGTTATAACACTTAAAACATCAAGAAAACCATTCAGACAGAAGTTACATTGCAAACTTTTTAAATGCATTGAAAACGCTAGAGCATTGAAAATATGAAAGTCTCAAAAAGTGAATCTAATGGCTATACATCTTCACAAAACCCCTTTACCATGTATAAACAGCCACAGAAACATGTTATAACACTTCAAACATCAAGAAAACCATTCAGACAGAATTTACATGCCAAACTTTGTAACTGCATTGAAAACGTTATTCAGGAGCTGAAAAGCACTTTAGAGCATTGAAAATATGAAAGTCTCAAAAATGGAATCTAATGGCTAAACATCTTCACAAAACAGCTTTACCATGTATAAGTAGCCACGGAAACATGTTTTAACACTTAAAACATCAAGAAAACCATTCTGACAGAAGTTACATGCCAAACTTTGTAAATCGATTGAAAACGCTATTCAGGAGCTGAAAAGCACTTTAGAGCATTGAAAATATGAAAGTCTCAAAAAGTGAATCTAAGGTCTAAACATCTTCACAAAACCCCTTTACCATGTATAAACAGCCACAGAAATATGTTATAACACTTAAAACATCAAGAAAACCATTCAGACAGAAGTTGAATGCCAAACTTTGTAAATGCATTGAAAACGCTATTCAGGAGCTGAAAAGCACTTTAGAGCAATACAAAAAGGAATTACCCAAAAACTGAATCTAATGTCTAAACATCTTCACAAAACCCCTTTACCATGTATAAACAGCCACAGAAACATGTTATAACACTTAAAACATCAAGAAAACCATTCAGACAGAAGTTACATGCCAAACTTTGTAAATGCATTGAAAACGCTATTCAGGAGCTGAAAAGCACTTTAGAGCAATAAAAAAAGGAATGTCTCAAAAACGGAATCTAATGGCTAAACATCTTCACAAAACCCCTTTACCATGTAGAAGCAGCCACGGAAACATGTTATAACACTTAAAACATCAAGAAAACCATTCAGACAGAAGTTACATGCCAAACTTTGTAAATGCATTGAAAACGCTATTCAGGAGCTGAAAAGCACCTTAGAGCAATAAAAAAAGGAATGTCTCAAAAATGGAATCTAATGGCTAAACATCTTCACAAAACAGCTTTACCATGTATAAGTAGCCACGGAAACATGTTTTAACACTTAAAACATCAAGAAAACCATTCAGACAGAAGTTACATGCCAAACTTTGTAAATCGATTGAAAACGCTATTCAGGAGCTGAAAAGCACTTTAGAGCATTGAAAATATGAAAGTCTCAAAAAGTGAATCTAAGGTCTAAACATCTTCACAAAACCCCTTTACCATGTATAAACAGCCACAGAAATATGTTATAACACTTAAAACATCAAGAAAACCATTCAGACAGAAGTTGAATGCCAAACTTTGTAAATGCATTGAAAACGCTATTCAGGAGCTGAAAAGCACTTTAGAGCAATACAAAAAGGAATTACCCAAAAACTGAATCTAATGTCTAAACATCTTCACAAAACCCCTTTACCATGTATAAACAGCCACAGAAACATGTTATAACACTTAAAACATCAAGAAAACCATTCAGACAGAAGTTACATTGCAAACTTTGTAAATGCATTGAAAACGCTATTCAGGAGGTGCAAAGCACAATAGAGCATTGAAAATATGAAAGTCTCAAAAAGTGAATCTAATGGCTAAACATCTTCACAAAACCCTCTAACATATATAAGTAGCCACAGAAACATGTTATAACACTTCAAACATCAAGAAAACCATTCAGACAGAAGTTACATTGCAAACTTTGTAAATGCATTGAAAACGCTATTCAGGAGCTGAAAAGCACTTTAGAGCAATAAAAAAAGGAGTGTCTCAAAAACGGAATCTAACGGCTAAACATCTTCACAAACCCCTTTGTATAAACAGCCACAGAAACATGTTATAACACTTAAAACATCAAGAAAACCATTCAGACAGAAGTTACATTGCAAACTTTGTAAATGCATTGAAAACGCTAGAGCATTGAAAATATGAAAGTCTCAAAAAGTGAATCTAATGGCTATACATCTTCACAAAACCCCTTTACCATGTATAAACAGCCACAGAAACATGTTATAACACTTCAAACATCAAGAAAACCATTCAGACAGAATTTACATGCCAAACTTTGTAACTGCATTGAAAACGCTATTCAGGAGCTGAAAAGCACTTTAGAGCATTGAAAATATGAAAGTCTCAAAAAGTGAATCTAATGTCTAAACATCTTCACAAAACCCCTTTACCATGTATAAACAGCCACAGAAACATGTTATAACACTTAAAACATCAAGAAAACCATTCAGACAGAAGTTGAATGCCAAACTTTGTAAATGCATTGAAAACGCTATTCAGGAGCTGAAAAGCACTTCAGAGCATTGAAAATATGAAAGTCTCAAAAAGTGAATCTAAGGTCTAAACATCTTCACAAAACCCCTTTACCATGTATAAACAGCCACAGAAACATGTTATAACACTTAAAACATCAAGAAAACCATTCAGACAGAAGTTACATTGCAAACTTTGTAAATGCATTGAAAACGCTATTCAGGAGCTGCAAAGCACTTTAGAGCATTGAAAATATGAAAGTCTCAAAAAGTGAATCTAATGGCTATACATCTTCACAAAACCCCTTTACCATGTATAAACAGCCACAGAAACATGTTATAACACTTCAAACATCAAGAAAACCATTCAGACAGAATTTACATGCCAAACTTTGTAACTGCATTGAAAACGCTATTCAGGAGCTGAAAAGCACTTTAGAGCATTGAAAATATGAAAGTCTCAAAAAGTGAATCTAATGTCTAAACATCTTCACAAAACCCCTTTACCATGTATAAACAGCCACAGAAACATGTTATAACACTTAAAACATCAAGAAAACCATTCAGACAGAAGTTACATTGCAAACTTTTTAAATGCATTGAAAACGCTAGAGCATTGAAAATATGAAAGTCTCAAAAAGTGAATCTAATGGCTATACATCTTCACAAAACCCCTTTACCATGTATAAACAGCCACAGAAACATGTTATAACACTTCAAACATCAAGAAAACCATTCAGACAGAATTTACATGCCAAACTTTGTAACTGCATTGAAAACGCTATTCAGGAGCTGAAAAGCACTTTAGAGCATTGAAAATATGAAAGTCTCAAAAATGGAATCTAATGGCTAAACATCTTCACAAAACAGCTTTACCATGTATAAGTAGCCACGGAAACATGTTTTAACACTTAAAACATCAAGAAAACCATTCTGACAGAAGTTACATGCCAAACTTTGTAAATCGATTGAAAACGCTATTCAGGAGCTGAAAAGCACTTTAGAGCATTGAAAATATGAAAGTCTCAAAAAGTGAATCTAAGGTCTAAACATCTTCACAAAACCCCTTTACCATGTATAAACAGCCACAGAAATATGTTATAACACTTAAAACATCAAGAAAACCATTCAGACAGAAGTTGAATGCCAAACTTTGTAAATGCATTGAAAACGCTATTCAGGAGCTGAAAAGCACTTTAGAGCAATACAAAAAGGAATTACCCAAAAACTGAATCTAATGTCTAAACATCTTCACAAAACCCCTTTACCATGTATAAACAGCCACAGAAACATGTTATAACACTTAAAACATCAAGAAAACCATTCAGACAGAAGTTACATGCCAAACTTTGTAAATGCATTGAAAACGCTATTCAGGAGCTGAAAAGCACTTTAGAGCAATAAAAAAAGGAATGTCTCAAAAACGGAATCTAATGGCTAAACATCTTCACAAAACCCCTTTACCATGTAGAAGCAGCCACGGAAACATGTTATAACACTTAAAACATCAAGAAAACCATTCAGACAGAAGTTACATGCCAAACTTTGTAAATGCATTGAAAACGCTATTCAGGAGCTGAAAAGCACCTTAGAGCAATAAAAAAAGGAATGTCTCAAAAATGGAATCTAATGGCTAAACATCTTCACAAAACAGCTTTACCATGTATAAGTAGCCACGGAAACATGTTTTAACACTTAAAACATCAAGAAAACCATTCAGACAGAAGTTACATGCCAAACTTTGTAAATCGATTGAAAACGCTATTCAGGAGCTGAAAAGCACTTTAGAGCATTGAAAATATGAAAGTCTCAAAAAGTGAATCTAAGGTCTAAACATCTTCACAAAACCCCTTTACCATGTATAAACAGCCACAGAAATATGTTATAACACTTAAAACATCAAGAAAACCATTCAGACAGAAGTTGAATGCCAAACTTTTTAAATGCATTGAAAACGCAATTCAGGAGCTGCAAACCACTTTAGAGCAATAAAAAAAGGAGTGTCTCAAAAAGTGAATCTAATGGCTAAACATCTTCACAAAACCCAATTACCATGTATAAACAGCCACAGAAACATGTTATAACACTTCAAACATCAAGAAAACCATTCAGACAGAAGTTACATGCCAAACTTTGTAACTGCATTGAAAACGCTATTCAGGAGCTGAAAAGCACTTTAGAGAAAAAAAAGAAGGAGTGTCTCAAAAACGGAATCTAGTGGCTAGACATCTTCACAAAACCCCTTTACCATGTATATAAACAGCCACAGAAACATGTTATAACACTTAAAACATCAAGAAAACAATTCAGACAGAAGTTACATTGCAAACTTTGTAAATGCATTGAAAACGCTATTCAGGAGCTGCAAAGCACTTTAGAGCATTGAAAATATGAAAGTCTCAAAAAGTGAATCTAATGGCTAAACATCTTCACAAAACCCTCTACCATATATAAGTAGCCACAGAAACATGTTATAACACTTAAAACATCAAGAAAACCATTCAGACAGAAGTTACATTGCAAACTTTGTAAATGCATTGAAAACGCTATTCAGGAGCTGAAAAGCACTTTAGAGCATTGAAAATATGAAAGTCTCAAAAAGTGAATCTAATGGCTAAACATCTTCACAAAACCCTCTACCATATATAAGTAGCCACAGAAACATGTTATAACACTTAAAACATCAAGAAAACCATTCAGACAGAAGTTACATTGCAAACTTTGTAAATGCATTGAAAACGCTATTCAGGAGCTGAAAAGCACTTTAGAGCATTGAAAATATGAAAGTCTCAAAAAGTGAATCTAATGGCTAAACATCTTCACAAAACCCTCTACCATATATAAGTAGCCACAGAAACATGTTATAACACTTCAAACATCAAGAAAACCATTCAGACAGAAGTTACATGCCAAACTTTGTAACTGCATTGAAAACGCTATTCAGGAGCTGAAAAGCACTTTAGAGCATTGAAAATATAAAAGTCTCAAAAAGTGAATCTAATGTCTAAACATCTTCACAAAACCCCTTTACCATGTATAAACAGCCACAGAAACATGTTATAACACTTAAAACATCAAGAAAACCATTCAGACAGAAGTTACATTGCAAACTTTGTAAATGCATTGAAAACGCTATTCAGGAGCTGCAAAGCACAATAGAGCATTGAAAATATGAAAGTCTCAAAAAGTGAATCTAATGGCTAAACATCTTCACAAAACCCTCTAACATATATAAGTAGCCACAGAAACATGTTATAACACTTCAAACATCAAGAAAACCATTCAGACAGAAGTTACATTGCAAACTTTGTAAATGCACCGAAAACGCTATTCAGGAGCTGAAAAGCACTTTAGAGCAATAAAAAAAGGAGTGTCTCAAAAACGGAATCTAACAGCTAAACATCTTCACAAACCCCTTTGTATAAACAGCCACAGAAACATGTTATAACACTTAAAACATCAAGAAAACCATTCAGACAGAAGTTACATTGCAAACTTTTTAAATGCATTGAAAACGCTAGAGCATTGAAAATATGAAAGTCTCAAAAAGTGAATCTAATGGCTATACATCTTCACAAAACCCCTTTACCATGTATAAACAGCCACAGAAACATGTTATAACACTTCAAACATCAAGAAAACCATTCAGACAGAATTTACATGCCAAACTTTGTAACTGCATTGAAAACGCTATTCAGGAGCTGAAAAGCACTTTAGAGCATTGAAAATATGAAAGTCTCAAAAAGTGAATCTAATGTCTAAACATCTTCACAAAACCCCTTTACCATGTATAAACAGCCACAGAAACATGTTATAACACTTAAAACATCAAGAAAACCATTCAGACAGAAGTTACATTGCAAACTTTTTAAATGCATTGAAAACGCTAGAGCATTGAAAATATGAAAGTCTCAAAAAGTGAATCTAATGGCTATACATCTTCACAAAACCCCTTTACCATGTATAAACAGCCACAGAAACATGTTATAACACTTCAAACATCAAGAAAACCATTCAGACAGAATTTACATGCCAAACTTTGTAACTGCATTGAAAACGCTATTCAGGAGCTGAAAAGCACTTTAGAGCATTGAAAATATGAAAGTCTCAAAAAGTGAATCTAATGTCTAAACATCTTCACAAAACCCCTTTACCATGTATAAACAGCCACAGAAACATGTTATAACACTTAAAACATCAAGAAAACCATTCAGACAGAAGTTGAATGCCAAACTTTGTAAATGCATTGAAAACGCTATTCAGGAGCTGAAAAGCACTTCAGAGCATTGAAAATATGAAAGTCTCAAAAAGTGAATCTAAGGTCTAAACATCTTCACAAAACCCCTTTACCATGTATAAACAGCCACAGAAACATGTTATAACACTTAAAACATCAAGAAAACCATTCAGACAGAAGTTGAATGCCAAACTTTGTAAATGCATTGAAAACGCTATTCAGGAGCTGAAAAGCACTTTAGAGCAATACAAAAAGGAATTACCCAAAAACTGAATCTAATGTCTAAACATCTTCACAAAACCCCTTTACCATGTATAAACAGCCACAGAAACATGTTATAACACTTCAAACATCAAGAAAACCATTCAGACAGAAGTTACATTGCAAACTTTGTAAATGCATTGAAAACGCTATTCAGGAGCTGCAAAGCACTTTAGAGCATTGAAAATATGAAAGTCTCAAAAAGTGAATCTAATGGTTAAACATCTTCACAAAACCCTCTACCATATATAAGTAGCCACAGAAACATGTTATAACACTTAAAACATCAAGAAAACCATTCAGACAGAAGTTACATGCCAAACTTTGTAAATGCATTGAAAACAATATTCAGGAGCTGAAAAGCACTTTAGAGCAATACAAAAAGGAATTACCCAAAAACTGAATCTAATGTCTAAACATCTTCCCAAAACCCCTTTACCATGTATAAACAGCCACAGAAACATGTTATAACACTTCAAACATCAAGAAAACCATTCAGACAGAAGTTACATTGCAAACTTTGTAAATGCATTGAAAACGCTATTCAGGAGCTGCAAAGCACTTTAGAGCATTGAAAATATGAAAGTCTCAAAAACGGAATCTAATGTCTAAACATCTTCACAAAACCCCTTTACCATGTAGAAGCAGCCACGGAAACATGTTATAACACTTAAAACATCAAGAAAACCATTCAGACAGAAGTTACATGCCAAACTATGTAAATGCATTGAAAACGCTATTCAGGAGCTGAAAAGAACTTTAGAGCATTGAAAATATGAAAGTCTCAAAAAGTGAATCTAATGGCTAAACATCTTCACAAAACCCTCTACCATATATAAGTAACCACAAAAACATGTTATAACACTTAAAACATCAAGAAAACCATTCAGACAGAAGTTACATGCCAAACTTTGTAAATGCATTGAAAACGCTATTCAGGAGCTGAAAAGCACTTTAGAGCAATAAAAAAAGGAGTGTCTCAAAAAGTGAATCTAATGGCTAAACATCTTCACAAAACCCCATTACCATGTATAAACAGCCACAGAAACATGTTATAACACTTAAAACATCAAGAAAACCATTCGGACAGAAGTTACATGCCAAACTTTGTAAATGCATTGAAAACGCTATTCAGGAGCTTAAAAGCACTTTAGAGCATTGAAAATATGAAAGTCTCAAAAAGTGAATCTAAGGTCTAAACATCTTCACAAAACCCCTTTACCATGTATAAACAGGCACAGAAACATGTTATAACACTTAAAACATCAAGAAAACCATTCAGGCAGGAGTCACATTGCAAACTTTGTAAATGCATTGAAAACGCTATTCAGGAGCTGAAAAGCACTTTAGAGCATTGAAAATATGAAAGTCTCAAAAAGTGAATCTAATGGCTAAACATCTTCACAAAACCCTCTACCATATATAAGTAGCCACAAAAACATGTTATAACACTTAAAACATCAAGAAAACCATTCAGACAGAAGTTACATGCCAAACTTTGTAAATGCATTGAAAACGCTATTCAGGAGCTGAAAAGCACTTTAGAGCATTGAAAATATGAAAGTCTCAAAAAGTGAATCTAAGGTCTAAACATCTTCACAAAACCCCTTTACCATGTATAAACAGCCACAGAAACATGTTATAACACTTCAAACATCAAGAAAACCATTCAGACAGAAGTTACATGCCAAACTTTGTAACTGCATTGAAAACGCTATTCAGGAGCTGAAAAGCACTTTAGAGCATTGAAAATATGAAAGTCTCAAAAAGTGAATCTAAGGTCTAAACATCTTCACAAAACCCCTTTACCATGTATAAACAGGCACAGAAACATGTTATAACACTTAAAACATCAAGAAAACCATTCAGGCAGGAGTCACATTGCAAACTTTGTAAATGCATTGAAAACGCTATTCAGGAGCTGAAAAGCACTTTAGAGCATTGAAAATATGAAAGTCTCAAAAAGTGAATCTAATGGCTAAACATCTTCACAAAACCCTCTACCATATATAAGTAGCCACAAAAACATGTTATAACACTTAAAACATCAAGAAAACCATTCAGACAGAAGTTACATGCCAAACTTTGTAAATGCATTGAAAACGCTATTCAGGAGCTGAAAAGCACTTTAGAGCATTGAAAATATGAAAGTCTCAAAAAGTGAATCTAAGGTCTAAACATCTTCACAAAACCCCTTTACCATGTATAAACAGCCACAGAAACATGTTATAACACTTCAAACATCAAGAAAACCATTCAGACAGAAGTTACATGCCAAACTTTGTAACTGCATTGAAAACGCTATTCAGGAGCTGAAAAGCACTTTAGAGCAATAAAAGAAGGAGTGTCTCAAAAATGGAATCTAGTGGCTAAACATCTTCACAAAACCCCTTTACCATGTATAAACAGCCACAGAAACATGTTATAACACTTAAAACATCAAGAAAACCATTCAGACAGAAGTTACATTGCAAACTTTGTAAATGCATTGAAAACGCTATTCAGGAGCTGAAAAGCACTTTAGAGAAATAAAAAAAGGAATGTCTCAAAAACGGAATCTAATGGCTAAACATCTCCACAAAACCCCTTTACCATGTAGAAGTAGCCACGGAAACATGTTATAACACTTAAAACATCAAGAAAACCATTCAGACAGAAGTTACATGCCAAACTTTGTAAATGCATTGAAAACGCTATTCAGGAGCTGAAAAGCACTTTAGAGCATTGACAATATGAAAGTCTCAAAAAGTGAATCTAATGTCTAAACATCTTCACAAAACCCCTTTACCATGTAGAAGCAGCCACAGAAACATGTTATTACACTTAAAACATCAAGAAAACCATTCAGACAGAAGTTATATGCCAAACTTTGTAAATGCATTGAAAACGCTATTCAGGAGCTGAAAGGCACTTTAGAGCATTGAAAATATGAAAGTCTCAAAAAGTGAATCTAATGTCTAAACATCTTCACAAAACCCCTTTACCATGTAGAAGCAGCCACAGAAACATGTTATAACACTTAAAACATCAAGAAAACCATTCGGACAGAAGTTACATGCCAAACTTTGTAAATGCATTGAAAACGCTATTCAGGAGCTGAAAAGCACTTTAGAGCATTGACAATATGAAAGTCTCAAAAAGTGAATCTAATGTCTAAACATCTTCACAAAACCCCTTTACCATGTAGAAGCAGCCACAGAAACATGTTATAACACTTAAAACATCAAGAAAACCATTCAGACATAAGTTACATGCCAAACTTTGTAAATGCATTGAAAACGCTATTCAGGAGCTGAAAAGCACTTTAGAGCAATAAAAAAAGGAAAGTCTCAAAAACGGAATCTAATGTCTAAACATCTTCACAAAACCCCTTTACCTTGTAGAAGCAGCCACGGAAACATGTTATAACACTTAAAACATCAAGAAAACCATTCAGACAGAAGTTACATGCCAAACTTTGTAAATGCATTGAAAACGCTATTCAGGAGCTGAAAAGCACTTTAGAGCAATAAAAAAAGGAGTGTCTCAAAAAGTGAATCTAATGGCTAAACATCTTCACAAAACCCTCTACCATATATAAGTAGCCACAAAAACATGTTATAACACTTAAAACATCAAGAAAACCATTCAGACAGAAGTTACATGCCAAACTTTGTAAATGCATTGAAAACGCTATTCAGGAGCTGAAAAGCACTTTAGAGCAATAAAAAAAGGAATGTCTCAAAAACGGAATCTAATGGCTAAACATCTTCACAAAACCCCTTTACCATGTATAAACAGCCACAGAAACATGTTATAACACTTCAAACATCAAGAAAACCATTCAGACAGAAGTTACATGCCAAACTTTGTAACTGCATTGAAAACGCTATTCAGGAGCTGAAAAGCACTTTAGAGCAATAAAAGAAGGAGTGTCTCAAAAACGGAATCTAGTGGCTAAACATCTTCACAAAACCCCTTTACCATGTATAAACAGCCTCAGAAACATGTTATAACACTTAAAACATCAAGAAAACCATTCAGACAGAAGTTATATGCCAAACTTTGTAAATGCATTGAAAACGCTATTCAGGAGCTGAAAAGCACTTTAGAGCATTGAAAATATGAAAGTCTCAAAAAGTGAATCTAATGTCTAAACATCTTCACAAAACCCCTTTACCATGTAGAAGCAGCCACAGAAACATGTTATAACACCTAAAACATCAAGAAAACCATTCGGACAGAAGTTACATGCCAAACTTTGTAAATGCATTGAAAACGCTATTCAGGAGCTGAAAAGCACTTTAGAGCATTGAAAATATGAAAGTCTCAAAAAGTGAATCTAAGGTCTAAACATCTTCACAAAACCCCTTTACCATGTAGAAGCAGCCACAGAAACATGTTATAACACTTAAAACATCAAGAAAACCATTCGGACAGAAGTTACATGCCAAACTTTGTAAATGCATTGAAAACGCTATTCAGGAGCTGAAAAGCACTTTAGAGCATTGACAATATGAAAGTCTCAAAAAGTGAATCTAATGTCTAAACATCTTCACAAAACCCCTTTACCATGTAGAAGCAGCCACAGAAACATGTTATAACACTTAAAACATCAAGAAAACCATTCAGACAGAAGTTACATGCCAAACTTTGTAAATGCATTGAAAACGCTATTCAGGAGCTGAAAAGCACTTTAGAGCAATAAAAAAAGGAAAGTCTCAAAAACGGAATCTAATGGCTAAACATCTTCACAAAACCCCATTACCATGTATAAACAGCCACAGAAACATGTTATAACACTTCAAACATCAATAAAACCATTCAGACAGAAGTTACATTGCAAACTTTGTAAATGCATTGAAAACGCTATTCAGGAGCTGAAAAGCACTTTAGAGCATTGAAAATATGAAAGTCTCAAAAAGTGAATCTAAGGTCTAAACATCTTCACAAAACCCCTTTACCATGTATAAACAGCCACAGAAACATGTTATAACACTTCAAACATCAAGAAAACCATTCAGACAGAAGTTACATGCCAAACTTTGTAACTGCATTGAAAACGCTATTCAGGAGCTGAAAAGCACTTTAGAGAAAAAAAAGAAGGAGTGTCTCAAAAACGGAATCTAGTGGCTAAACATCTTCACAAAACCCCTTTACCATGTATAAACAGCCACAGAAACATGTTATAACACTTAAAACATCAATAAAACCATTCAGACAGAAGTTACATTGCAAACTTTGTAAATGCATTGAAAACGCTATTCAGGAGCTGAAAAGCACTTTAGAGCATTGAAAATATGAAAGTCTCAAAAAGTGAATCTAATGGCTAAACATCTTCACAAAACCCTCTACCATATATAAGTAACCACAGAAACATGTTATAACACTTCAAACATCAAGAAAACCATTCAGACAGAAGTTACATGCCAAACTTTGTAACTGCATTGAAAACGCTATTCAGGAGCTGAAAAGCACTTTAGAGCAATAAAAGAAGGAGTGTCTCAAAAACGGAATCTAGTGGCTAAACATCTTCACAAAACCCCTTTACCATGTATAAACAGCCACAGAAACATGTTATAACACTTAAAACATCAAGAAAACCATTCAGACAGAAGTTACATTGCAAACTTTGTAAATGCATTGAAAACGCTATTCAGGAGCTGAAAAGCACTTTAGAGCATTGAAAATATGAAAGTCACAAAAAGTGAATCTAATGTCTAAACATCTTCACAAAACCCCTTTACCATGTAGAAGCAGCCACAGAAACATGTTATAACACTTAAAACATCAAGAAAACCATTCGGACAGAAGTTACATGCCAAACTTTGTAAATGCATTGAAAACGCTATTCAGGAGCTGAAAAGCACTTTAGAGCATTGACAATATGAAAGTCTCAAAAAGTGAATCTAATGTCTAAACATCTTCACAAAACCCATTTACCATGTAGAAGCAGCCACAGAAACATGTTATAACACTTAAAACATCAAGAAAACCATTCAGACAGAAGTTACATGCCAAACTTTGTAAATGCATTGAAAACGCTATTCAGGAGCTGAAAAGCACTTTAGAGCAATAAAAAAAGGAAAGTCTCAAAAACGGAATCTAGTGGCTAAACATCTTCACAAAAACCCCTTTACCATGTATAAACAGCCACAGAAACATGTTATAACACTTCAAACATCAAGAAAACCATTCAGACAGAAGTTACATGCCAAACTTTGTAAATGCATTGAAAACGCAATTCAGGAGCTGAAAAGCACTTTAGAGCAATAAAAAAGGAATGTCTCAAAAACGGAATCTAATGGCTAAACATCTTCACAAAACCCCTTTACCATGTAGAAGCAGCCACGGAAACATGTTATAACACTTAAAACATCAAGAAAACCATTCAGACAGAAGTTACATGCCAAAATTTGTAAATGCATTGAAAACGCTATTCAGGAGCTGAAAAGCACTTCAGAGCAATAAAAGAAGGAGTGTCTCAAAAACGGAATCTAGTGGCTAAACATCTTCACAAAACCCCTTTACCATGTATAAACAGCCTCAGAAACATGTTATAACACTTAAAACATCAAGAAAACCATTCAGACAGAAGTTACATTGCAAACTTTGTAAATGCATTGAAAACGCTATTCAGGAGCTGAAAAGCAATTTAGAGCATTGAAAATATGAAAGTCTCAAAAAGTGAATCTAATGGCTAAACATCTTCACAAAACCCTCTACCATATATAAGCAGCCACAGAAACATGTTATAACACTTAAAACAGCAAGAAAACCATTCAGACAGAAGTTACATGCCAAACTTTGTAAATGCATTGAAAACGCTATTCAGGAGCTGAAAAGCACTTTAGAGCAATAAAAAAGGAATGTCTCAAAAACGGAATCTAATGGCTAAACATCTTCACAAAACCCCTTTACCATGTAGAAGCAGCCACGGAAACATGTTATAACACTTAAAACATCAAGAAAACCATTCAGACAGAAGTTACATGCCAAACTTTGTAAATGCATTGAAAACGCTATTCAGGAGCTGAAAAGCACTTTAGAGCAATAAAAAAAGGAATGTCTCAAAAACGGAATCTAATGGCTAAACATCTTCACAAAACCCCTTTACCATGTATAAACAGCCACAGAAACATGTTATAACACTTCAAACATCAAGAAAACCATTCAGACAGAAGTTACATGCCAAACTTTGTAAATGCATTGAAAACGCTATTCAGGAGCTGAAAAGCACTTTAGAGCATTGACAATATGAAAGTCTCAAAAAGTGAATCTAATGTCTAAACATCTTCACAAAACCCCTTTACCATGTAGAAGCAGCCACAGAAACATGTTATAACACTTAAAACATCAAGAAAACCATTCAGACAGAAGTTACATGCCAAACTTTGTAAATGCATTGAAAACGCTATTCAGGAGCTGAAAAGCACTTTAGAGCAATAAAAAAAGGAAAGTCTCAAAAACGGAATCTAATGGCTAAACATCTTCACAAAACCCCATTACCATGTATAAACAGCCACAGAAACATGTTATAACACTTCAAACATCAATAAAACCATTCAGACAGAAGGTACATTGCAAACTTTGTAAATGCATTGAAAACGCTATTCAGGAGCTGAAAAGCACTTTAGAGCATTGAAAATATGAAAGTCTCAAAAAGTGAATCTAAGGTCTAAACATCTTCACAAAACCCCTTTACCATGTATAAACAGCCACAGAAACATGTTATAACACTTCAAACATCAAGAAAACCATTCAGACAGAAGTTACATGCCAAACTTTGTAACTGCATTGAAAACGCTATTCAGGAGCTGAAAAGCACTTTAGAGAAAAAAAAGGAGTGTCTCAAAAACGGAATCTAGTGGCTAAACATCTTCACAAAACCCCTTTACCATGTATAAACAGCCACAGAAACATGTTATAACACTTAAAACATCAATAAAACCATTCAGACAGAAGTTACATTGCAAACTTTGTAAATGCATTGAAAACGCTATTCAGGAGCTGAAAAGCACTTTAGAGCATTGAAAATATGAAAGTCTCAAAAAGTGAATCTAATGGCTAAACATCTTCACAAAACCCTCTACCATATATAAGTAGCCACAAAAACATGTTATAACACTTAAAACATCAAGAAAACCATTCAGACAGAAGTTACATGCCAAACTTTGTAAATGCATTGAAAACGCTATTCAGGAGCTGAAAAGCACTTCAGAGCAATAAAAGAAGGAGTGTCTCAAAAACGGAATCTAGTGGCTAAACATCTTCACAAAACCCCTTTACCATGTATAAACAGCCTCAGAAACATGTTATAACACTTAAAACATCAAGAAAACCATTCAGACAGAAGTTACATTGCAAACTTTGTAAATGCATTGAAAACGCTATTCAGGAGCTGAAAAGCAATTTAGAGCATTGAAAATATGAAAGTCTCAAAAAGTGAATCTAATGGCTAAACATCTTCACAAAACCCTCTACCATATATAAGCAGCCACAGAAACATGTTATAACACTTAAAACAGCAAGAAAACCATTCAGACAGAAGTTACATGCCAAACTTTGTAAATGCATTGAAAACGCTATTCAGGAGCTGAAAAGCACTTTAGAGCAATAAAAAAGGAATGTCTCAAAAACGGAATCTAATGGCTAAACATCTTCACAAAACCCCTTTACCATGTAGAAGCAGCCACGGAAACATGTTATAACACTTAAAACATCAAGAAAACCATTCAGACAGAAGTTACATGCCAAACTTTGTAAATGCATTGAAAACGCTATTCAGGAGCTGAAAAGCACTTTAGAGCAATAAAAAAAGGAATGTCTCAAAAACGGAATCTAATGGCTAAACATCTTCACAAAACCCCTTTACCATGTATAAACAGCCACAGAAACATGTTATAACACTTCAAACATCAAGAAAACCATTCAGACAGAAGTTACATGCCAAACTTTGTAAATGCATTGAAAACGCTATTCAGGAGCTGAAAAGCACTTTAGAGCAATAAAAAAAGGAATGTCTCAAAAACGGAATCTAATGGCTAAACATCTTCACAAAACCCCTTTACCATGTATAAACAGCCACAGAAACATGTTATAACACTTCAAACATCAAGAAAACCATTCAGACAGAAGTTACATGCCAAACTTTGTAACTGCATTGAAAACGCTATTCAGGAGCTGAAAAGCACTTTAGAGCAATAAAAGAAGGAGTGTCTCAAAAACGGAATCTAGTGGCTAAACATCTTCACAAAACCCCTTTACCATGTATAAACAGCCTCAGAAACATGTTATAACACTTAAAACATCAAGAAAACCATTCAGACAGAAGTTACATTGCAAACTTTGTAAATGCATTGAAAACGCTATTCAGGAGCTGAAAAGCAATTTAGAGCATTGAAAATATGAAAGTCTCAAAAAGTGAATCTAATGGCTAAACATCTTCACAAAACCCTCTACCATATATAAGCAGCCACAGAAACATGTTATAACACTTAAAACAGCAAGAAAACCATTCAGACAGAAGTTACATGCCAAACTTTGTAAATGCATTGAAAACGCTATTCAGGAGCTGAAAAGCACTTTAGAGCAATAAAAAAGGAATGTCTCAAAAACGGAATCTAATGGCTAAACATCTTCACAAAACCCCTTTACCATGTATAAACAGCCACAGAAACATGTTATAACACTTCAAACATCAAGAAAACCATTCAGACAGAAGTTACATGCCAAACTTTGTAACTGCATTGAAAACGCTATTCAGGAGCTGAAAAGCACTTTAGAGCAATAAAAGAAGGAGTGTCTCAAAAACGGAATCTAGTGGCTAAACATCTTCACAAAACCCCTTTACCATGTATAAACAGCCTCAGAAACATGTTATAACACTTAAAACATCAAGAAAACCATTCAGACAGAAGTTACATGCCAAACTTTGTAAATGCATTGAAAACGCTATTCAGGAGCTGAAAAGCACTTTAGAGCATTGAAAATATGAAAGTCTCAAAAAGTGAATCTAAGGTCTAAACATCTTCACAAAACCCCTTTACCATGTATAAACAGCCACAGAAACATGTTATAACACTTCAAACATCAAGAAAACCATTCAGACAGAAGTTACATGCCAAACTTTGTAACTGCATTGAAAACGCTATTCAGGAGCTGAAAAGCACTTTAGAGCAATAAAAGAAGGAGTGTCTCAAAAATGGAATCTAGTGGCTAAACATCTTCACAAAACCCCTTTACCATGTATAAACAGCCACAGAAACATGTTATAACACTTAAAACATCAAGAAAACCATTCAGACAGAAGTTACATTGCAAACTTTGTAAATGCATTGAAAACGCTATTCAGGAGCTGAAAAGCACTTTAGAGAAATAAAAAAAGGAATGTCTCAAAAACGGAATCTAATGGCTAAACATCTTCACAAAACCCCTTTACCATGTAGAAGCAGCCACGGAAACATGTTATAACACTTAAAACATCAAGAAAACCATTCAGACAGAAGTTACATGCCAAACTTTGTAAATGCATTGAAAACGCTATTCAGGAGCTGAAAAGCACTTTAGAGCATTGAAAATATGAAAGTCTCAAAAAGTGAATCTAATGGCTAAACATCTTCACAAAACCCTCTACCATATATAAGTAACCACAGAAACATGTTATAACACTTCAAACATCAAGAAAACCATTCAGACAGAAGTTACATGCCAAACTTTGTAACTGCATTGAAAACGCTATTCAGGAGCTGAAAAGCACTTTAGAGCAATAAAAGAAGGAGTGTCTCAAAAACGGAATCTAGTGGCTAAACATCTTCACAAAACCCCTTTACCATGTATAAACAGCCACAGAAACATGTTATAACACTTAAAACATCAAGAAAACCATTCAGACAGAAGTTACATTGCAAACTTTGTAAATGCATTGAAAACGCTATTCAGGAGCTGAAAAGCACTTTAGAGCATTGAAAATATGAAAGTCTCAAAAAGTGAATCTAATGGCTAAATATCTTCACAAAACCCTCTACCATATATAAACAGCCACAGAAACATGTTATTACACTTAAAACATTAAGAAAACCATTCAGACAGAAGTTATATGCCAAACTTTGTAAATGCATTGAAAACGCTATTCAGGAGCTGAAAAGCACTTTAGAGCATTGAAAATATGAAAGTCACAAAAAGTGAATCTAATGTCTAAACATCTTCACAAAACCCCTTTACCATGTAGAAGCAGCCACAGAAACATGTTATAACACTTAAAACATCAAGAAAACCATTCGGACAGAAGTTACATGCCAAACTTTGTAAATGCATTGAAAACGCTATTCAGGAGCTGAAAAGCACTTTAGAGCATTGACAATATGAAAGTCTCAAAAAGTGAATCTAATGTCTAAACATCTTCACAAAACCCCTTTACCATGTAGAAGCAGCCACAGAAACATGTTATAACACTTAAAACATCAAGAAAACCATTCAGACAGAAGTTACATGCCAAACTTTTTAAATGCATTGAAAACGCTATTCAGGAGCTGAAAAGCACTTTAGAGCAATAAAAAAAGGAAAGTCTCAAAAACGGAATCTAATGGCTAAACATCTTCACAAAACCCCATTACCATGTATAAACAGCCACAGAAACATGTTATAACACTTCAAACATCAATAAAACCATTCAGACAGAAGTTATATTGCAAACTTTGTAAATGCATTGAAAACGCTATTCAGGAGCTGAAAAGCACTTTAGAGCATTGAAAATATGAAAGTCTCAAAAAGTGAATCTAAGGTCTAAACATCTTCACAAAACCCCTTTACCATGTATAAACAGCCACAGAAACATGTTATAACACTTCAAACATCAAGAAAACCATTCTGACAGAAGTTACATGCCAAACTTTGTAACTGCATTGAAAACGCTATTCAGGAGCTGAAAAGCACTTTAGAGGAAAAAAAGGAGTGTCTCAAAAACGGAATCTAGTGGCTAAACATCTTCACAAAACCCCTTTACCATGTATAAACAGCCACAGAAACATGTTATAACACTTAAAACATCAATAAAACCATTCAGAGAGAAGTTACATTGCAAACTTTGTAAATGCATTGAAAACGCTATTCAGGAGCTGAAAAGCACTTTAGAGCATTGAAAATATGAAAGTCTCAAAAAGTGAATCTAATGGCTAAACATCTTCACAAAACCCTCTACCATATATAAGTAGCCACAAAAACATGTTATAACACTTAAAACATCAAGAAAACCATTCAGACAGAAGTTACATGCCAAACTTTGTAAATGCATTGAAAACGCTATTCAGGAGCTGAAAAGCACTTTAGAGCAATAAAAAAAGGAATGTCTCAAAAACGGAATCTAATGGCTAAACATCTTCACAAAACCCCTTTACCATGTATAAACAGCCACAGAAACATGTTATAACACTTCAAACATCAAGAAAACCATTCAGACAGAAGTTACATGCCAAACTTTAAAACTGCATTGAAAACGCTATTCAGGAGCTGAAAAGCACTTTAGAGCAATAAAAGAAGGAGTGTCTCAAAAACGGAATCTAGTGGCTAAACATCTTCACAAAACCCCTTTACCATGTATAAACAGCCTCAGAAACATGTTATAACACTTAAAACATCAAGAAAACCATTCAGACAGAAGTTACATTGCAAACTTTGTAAATGCATTGAAAACGCTATTCAGGAGCTGAAAAGCAATTTAGAGCATTGAAAATATGAAAGTCTCAAAAAGTGAATCTAATGGCTAAACATCTTCACAAAACCCTCTACCATATATAAGCAGCCACAGAAACATGTTATAACACTTAAAACAGCAAGAAAACCATTCAGACAGAAGTTACATGCCAAACTTTGTAAATGCATTGAAAACGCTATTCAGGAGCTGAAAAGCACTTTAGAGCAATAAAAAAGGAATGTCTCAAAAACGGAATCTAATGGCTAAACATCTTCACAAAACCCCTTTACCATGTAGAAGCAGCCACGGAAACATGTTATAACACTTAAAACATCAAGAAAACCATTCAGACAGAAGTTACATGCCAAACTTTGTAAATGCATTGAAAACGCTATTCAGGAGCTGAAAAGCACTTTAGAGCAATAAAAGAAGGAGTGTCTCAAAAACGGAATCTAGTGGCTAAACATCTTCACAAAACCCCTTTACCATGTATAAACAGCCTCAGAAACATGTTATAACACTTAAAACATCAAGAAAACCATTCAGACAGAAGTTACATTGCAAACTTTGTAAATGCATTGAAAACGCTATTCAGGAGCTGAAAAGCAATTTAGAGCATTGAAAATATGAAAGTCTCAAAAAGTGAATCTAATGGCTAAACATCTTCACAAAACCCTCTACCATATATAAGCAGCCACAGAAACATGTTATAACACTTAAAACAGCAAGAAAACCATTCAGACAGAAGTTACATGCCAAACTTTGTAAATGCATTGAAAACGCTATTCAGGAGCTGAAAAGCACTTTAGAGCAATAAAAAAGGAATGTCTCAAAAACGGAATCTAATGGCTAAACACCTCACAAAACCCCTTTACCATGTAGAAGCAGCCACGGAAACATGTTATAACACTTAAAACATCAAGAAAACCATTCAGACAGAAGTTACATTGCAAACTTTGTAAATGCATTGAAAACGCTATTCAGGAGCTGAAAAGCACTTTAGAGCATTGAAAATATGAAAGTCTCAAAAAGTGAATCTAATGGCTAAATATCTTCACAAAACCCTCTACCATATATAAACAGCCACAGAAACATGTTATTACACTTAAAACATTAAGAAAACCATTCAGACAGAAGTTATATGCCAAACTTTGTAAATGCATTGAAAACGCTATTCAGGAGCTGAAAAGCACTTTAGAGCATTGAAAATATGAAAGTCACAAAAAGTGAATCTAATGTCTAAACATCTTCACAAAACCCCTTTACCATGTAGAAGCAGCCACAGAAACATGTTATAACACTTAAAACATCAAGAAAACCATTCGGACAGAAGTTACATGCCAAACTTTGTAAATGCATTGAAAACGCTATTCAGGAGCTGAAAAGCACTTTAGAGCATTGACAATATGAAAGTCTCAAAAAGTGAATCTAATGTCTAAACATCTTCACAAAACCCCTTTACCATGTAGAAGCAGCCACAGAAACATGTTATAACACTTAAAACATCAAGAAAACCATTCAGACAGAAGTTACATGCCAAACTTTGTAAATGCATTGAAAACGCTATTCAGGAGCTGAAAAGCACTTTAGAGCAATAAAAAAAGGAAAGTCTCAAAAACGGAATCTAATGGCTAAACATCTTCACAAAACCCCTTTACCATGTATAAACAGCCACAGAAACATGTTATAACACTTCAAACATCAATAAAACCATTCAGACAGAAGTTACATTGCAAACTTTGTAAATGCATTGAAAACGCTATTCAGGAGCTGAAAAGCACTTTAGAGCAATAAAAAAGGAATGTCTCAAAAACGGAATCTAATGGCTAAACATCTTCACAAAACCCCTTTACCATGTAGAAGCAGCCACGGAAACATGTTATAACACTTAAAACATCAAGAAAACCATTCAGACAGAAGTTACATGCCAAAATTTGTAAATGCATTGAAAACGCTATTCAGGAGCTGAAAAGCACTTCAGAGCAATAAAAGAAGGAGTGTCTCAAAAACGGAATCTAGTGGCTAAACATCTTCACAAAACCCCTTTACCATGTATAAACAGCCTCAGAAACATGTTATAACACTTAAAACATCAAGAAAACCATTCAGACAGAAGTTACATTGCAAACTTTGTAAATGCATTGAAAACGCTATTCAGGAGCTGAAAAGCAATTTAGAGCATTGAAAATATGAAAGTCTCAAAAAGTGAATCTAATGGCTAAACATCTTCACAAAACCCTCTACCATATATAAGCAGCCACAGAAACATGTTATAACACTTAAAACAGCAAGAAAACCATTCAGACAGAAGTTACATGCCAAACTTTGTAAATGCATTGAAAACGCTATTCAGGAGCTGAAAAGCACTTTAGAGCAATAAAAAAGGAATGTCTCAAAAACGGAATCTAATGGCTAAACATCTTCACAAAACCCCTTTACCATGTAGAAGCAGCCACGGAAACATGTTATAACACTTAAAACATCAAGAAAACCATTCAGACAGAAGTTACATGCCAAACTTTGTAAATGCATTGAAAACGCTATTCAGGAGCTGAAAAGCACTTTAGAGCAATAAAAAAAGGAATGTCTCAAAAACGGAATCTAATGGCTAAACATCTTCACAAAACCCCTTTACCATGTATAAACAGCCACAGAAACATGTTATAACACTTCAAACATCAAGAAAACCATTCAGACAGAAGTTACATGCCAAACTTTGTAAATGCATTGAAAACGCTATTCAGGAGCTGAAAAGCACTTTAGAGCATTGACAATATGAAAGTCTCAAAAAGTGAATCTAATGTCTAAACATCTTCACAAAACCCCTTTACCATGTAGAAGCAGCCACAGAAACATGTTATAACACTTAAAACATCAAGAAAACCATTCAGACAGAAGTTACATGCCAAACTTTGTAAATGCATTGAAAACGCTATTCAGGAGCTGAAAAGCACTTTAGAGCAATAAAAAAAGGAAAGTCTCAAAAACGGAATCTAATGGCTAAACATCTTCACAAAACCCCATTACCATGTATAAACAGCCACAGAAACATGTTATAACACTTCAAACATCAATAAAACCATTCAGACAGAAGTTAAATTGCAAACTTTGTAAATGCATTGAAAACGCTATTCAGGAGCTGAAAAGCACTTTAGAGCATTGAAAATATGAAAGTCTCAAAAAGTGAATCTAAGGTCTAAACATCTTCACAAAACCCCTTTACCATGTATAAACAGCCACAGAAACATGTTATAACACTTCAAACATCAAGAAAACCATTCAGACAGAAGTTACATGCCAAACTTTGTAACTGCATTGAAAACGCTATTCAGGAGCTGAAAAGCACTTTAGAGAAAAAAAAGGAGTGTCTCAAAAACGGAATCTAGTGGCTAAACATCTTCACAAAACCCCTTTACCATGTATAAACAGCCACAGAAACATGTTATAACACTTAAAACATCAATAAAACCATTCAGACAGAAGTTACATTGCAAACTTTGTAAATGCATTGAAAACGCTATTCAGGAGCTGAAAAGCACTTTAGAGCATTGAAAATATGAAAGTCTCAAAAAGTGAATCTAATGGCTAAACATCTTCACAAAACCCTCTACCATATATAAGTAGCCACAAAAACATGTTATAACACTTAAAACATCAAGAAAACCATTCAGACAGAAGTTACATGCCAAACTTTGTAAATGCATTGAAAACGCTATTCAGGAGCTGAAAAGCACTTCAGAGCAATAAAAGAAGGAGTGTCTCAAAAACGGAATCTAGTGGCTAAACATCTTCACAAAACCCCTTTACCATGTATAAACAGCCTCAGAAACATGTTATAACACTTAAAACATCAATAAAACCATTCAGAGAGAAGTTACATTGCAAACTTTGTAAATGCATTGAAAACGCTATTCAGGAGCTGAAAAGCACTTCAGAGCAATAAAAGAAGGAGTGTCTCAAAAACGGAATCTAGTGGCTAAACATCTTCACAAAACCCCTTTACCATGTATAAACAGCCTCAGAAACATGTTATAACACTTAAAACATCAATAAAACCATTCAGAGAGAAGTTACATTGCAAACTTTGTAAATGCATTGAAAACGCTATTCAGGAGCTGAAAAGCACTTTAGAGCATTGAAAATATGAAAGTCTCAAAAAGTGAATCTAATGGCTAAACATCTTCACAAAACCCTCTACCATATATAAGTAGCCACAAAAACATGTTATAACACTTAAAACATCAAGAAAACCATTCAGACAGAAGTTACATGCCAAACTTTGTAAATGCCTTGAAAACGCTATTCAGGAGCTGAAAAGCACTTTAGAGCATTGAAAATATGAAAGTCTCAAAAAGTGAATCTAAGGTCTAAACATCTTCACAAAACCCCTTTACCATGTATAAACAGCCACAGAAACATGTTATAACACTTCAAACATCAAGAAAACCATTCAGACAGAAGTTACATGCCAAACTTTGTAACTGCATTGAAAACGCTATTCAGGAGCTGAAAAGCACTTTAGAGCAATAAAAGAAGGAGTGTCTCAAAAACGGAATCTAGTGGCTAAACATCTTCACAAAACCCCTTTACCATGTATAAACAGCCACAGAAACATGTTATAACACTTAAAACATCAAGAAAACCATTCAGACAGAAGTTACATGCCAAACTTTGTAAATGCATTGAAAACGCTATTCAGGAGCTGAAAAGCACTTTAGAGCATTGAAATTATGAAAGTCTCAAAAAGTGAATCTAATGGCTAAACCTCTTCACAAAACCCTCTACCATATATAAGTAGCCACAAAAACATGTTATAACACTTAAAACATCAAGAAAACCATTCAGACAGAAGTTACATGCCAAACTTTGTAAATGCCTTGAAAACGCTATTCAGGAGCTGAAAAGCACTTTAGAGCATTGAAAATATGAAAGTCTCAAAAAGTGAATCTAAGGTCTAAACATCTTCACAAAACCCCTTTACCATGTATAAACAGCCACAGAAACATGTTATAACACTTCAAACATCAAGAAAACCATTCAGACAGAAGTTACATGCCAAACTTTGTAACTGCATTGAAAACGCTATTCAGGAGCTGAAAAGCACTTTAGAGCAATAAAAGAAGGAGTGTCTCAAAAACGGAATCTAGTGGCTAAACATCTTCACAAAACCCCTTTACCATGTATAAACAGGCACAGAAACATGTTATAACACTTAAAACATCAAGAAAACCATTCAGGCAGGAGTCACATTGCAAACTTTGTAAATGCATTGAAAACGCTATTCAGGAGCTGAAAAGCACTTTAGAGCATTGAAAATATGAAAGTCTCAAAAAGTGAATCTAATGGCTAAACATCTTCACAAAACCCTCTACCATATATAAGTAGCCACAAAAACATGTTATAACACTTAAAACATCAAGAAAACCATTCAGACAGAAGTTACATGCCAAACGTTGTAAATGCATTGAAAACGCTATTCAGGAGCTGAAAAGCACTTTAGAGCATTGAAAATATGAAAGTCTCAAAAAGTGAATCTAAGGTCTAAACATCTTCACAAAACCCCTTTACCATGTATAAACAGCCACAGAAACATGTTATAACACTTCAAACATCAAGAAAACCATTCTGACAGAAGTTACATGCCAAACTTTGTAACTGCATTGAAAACGCTATTCAGGAGCTGAAAAGCACTTTAGAGGAAAAAAAGGAGTGTCTCAAAAACGGAATCTAGTGGCTAAACATCTTCACAAAACCCCTTTACCATGTATAAACAGCCACAGAAACATGTTATAACACTTAAAACATCAATAAAACCATTCAGAGAGAAGTTACATTGCAAACTTTGTAAATGCATTGAAAACGCTATTCAGGAGCTGAAAAGCACTTTAGAGCATTGAAAATATGAAAGTCTCAAAAAGTGAATCTAATGGCTAAACATCTTCACAAAACCCTCTACCATATATAAGTAGCCACAAAAACATGTTATAACACTTAAAACATCAAGAAAACCATTCAGACAGAAGTTACATGCCAAACTTTGTAAATGCATTGAAAACGCTATTCAGGAGCTGAAAAGCACTTTAGAGCAATAAAAAAAGGAATGTCTCAAAAACGGAATCTAATGGCTAAACATCTTCACAAAACCCCTTTACCATGTATAAACAGCCACAGAAACATGTTATAACACTTCAAACATCAAGAAAACCATTCAGACAGAAGTTACATGCCAAACTTTGTAACTGCATTGAAAACGCTATTCAGGAGCTGAAAAGCACTTTAGAGCAATAAAAGAAGGAGTGTCTCAAAAACGGAATCTAGTGGCTAAACATCTTCACAAAACCCCTTTACCATGTATAAACAGCCTCAGAAACATGTTATAACACTTAAAACATCAAGAAAACCATTCAGACAGAAGTTACATTGCAAACTTTGTAAATGCATTGAAAACGCTATTCAGGAGCTGAAAAGCAATTTAGAGCATTGAAAATATGAAAGTCTCAAAAAGTGAATCTAATGGCTAAACATCTTCACAAAACCCTCTACCATATATAAGCAGCCACAGAAACATGTTATAACACTTAAAACAGCAAGAAAACCATTCAGACAGAAGTTACATGCCAAACTTTGTAAATGCATTGAAAACGCTATTCAGGAGCTGAAAAGCACTTTAGAGCAATAAAAAAGGAATGTCTCAAAAACGGAATCTAATGGCTAAACATCTTCACAAAACCCCTTTACCATGTAGAAGCAGCCACGGAAACATGTTATAACACTTAAAACATCAATAAAACCATTCAGAGAGAAGTTACATTGCAAACTTTGTAAATGCATTGAAAACGCTATTCAGGAGCTGAAAAGCACTTTAGAGCAATAAAAGAAGGAGTGTCTCAAAAACGGAATCTAGTGGCTAAACATCTTCACAAAACCCCTTTACCATGTATAAACAGCCACAGAAACATGTTATAACACTTAAAACAGCAAGAAAACCATTCAGACAGAAGTTACATGCCAAACTTTGTAAATGCATTGAAAACGCTATTCAGGAGCTGAAAAGCACTTTAGAGCAATAAAAAAGGAATGTCTCAAAAACGGAATCTAATGGCTAAACATCTTCACAAAACCCCTTTACCATGTAGAAGCAGCCACGGAAACATGTTATAACACTTAAAACATCAAGAAAACCATTCAGACAGAAGTTACATGCCAAACTTTGTAAATGCATTGAAAACGCTATTCAGGAGCTGAAAAGCACTTTAGAGCAATAAAAGAAGGAGTGTCTCAAAAACGGAATCTAGTGGCTAAACATCTTCACAAAACCCCTTTACCATGTATAAACAGCCTCAGAAACATGTTATAACACTTAAAACATCAAGAAAACCATTCGGACAGAAGTTACATGCCAAACTTTGTAAATGCATTGAAAACGCTATTCAGGAGCTGAAAAGCACTTTAGAGCATTGACAATATGAAAGTCTCAAAAAGTGAATCTAATGTCTAAACATCTTCACAAAACCCCTTTACCATGTAGAAGCAGCCACAGAAACATGTTATAACACTTAAAACATCAAGAAAACCATTCAGACAGAAGTTACATGCCAAACTTTTTAAATGCATTGAAAACGCTATTCAGGAGCTGAAAAGCACTTTAGAGCAATAAAAAAAGGAAAGTCTCAAAAACGGAATCTAATGGCTAAACATCTTCACAAAACCCCATTACCATGTATAAACAGCCACAGAAACATGTTATAACACTTCAAACATCAATAAAACCATTCAGACAGAAGTTATATTGCAAACTTTGTAAATGCATTGAAAACGCTATTCAGGAGCTGAAAAGCACTTTAGAGCATTGAAAATATGAAAGTCTCAAAAAGTGAATCTAAGGTCTAAACATCTTCACAAAACCCCTTTACCATGTATAAACAGCCACAGAAACATGTTATAACACTTCAAACATCAAGAAAACCATTCTGACAGAAGTTACATGCCAAACTTTGTAACTGCATTGAAAACGCTATTCAGGAGCTGAAAAGCACTTTAGAGGAAAAAAAGGAGTGTCTCAAAAACGGAATCTAGTGGCTAAACATCTTCACAAAACCCCTTTACCATGTATAAACAGCCACAGAAACATGTTATAACACTTAAAACATCAATAAAACCATTCAGAGAGAAGTTACATTGCAAACTTTGTAAATGCATTGAAAACGCTATTCAGGAGCTGAAAAGCACTTTAGAGCATTGAAAATATGAAAGTCTCAAAAAGTGAATCTAATGGCTAAACATCTTCACAAAACCCTCTACCATATATAAGTAGCCACAAAAACATGTTATAACACTTAAAACATCAAGAAAACCATTCAGACAGAAGTTACATGCCAAACTTTGTAAATGCATTGAAAACGCTATTCAGGAGCTGAAAAGCACTTTAGAGCAATAAAAAAAGGAATGTCTCAAAAACGGAATCTAATGGCTAAACATCTTCACAAAACCCCTTTACCATGTATAAACAGCCACAGAAACATGTTATAACACTTCAAACATCAAGAAAACCATTCAGACAGAAGTTACATGCCAAACTTTAAAACTGCATTGAAAACGCTATTCAGGAGCTGAAAAGCACTTTAGAGCAATAAAAGAAGGAGTGTCTCAAAAACGGAATCTAGTGGCTAAACATCTTCACAAAACCCCTTTACCATGTATAAACAGCCTCAGAAACATGTTATAACACTTAAAACATCAAGAAAACCATTCAGACAGAAGTTACATTGCAAACTTTGTAAATGCATTGAAAACGCTATTCAGGAGCTGAAAAGCAATTTAGAGCATTGAAAATATGAAAGTCTCAAAAAGTGAATCTAATGGCTAAACATCTTCACAAAACCCTCTACCATATATAAGCAGCCACAGAAACATGTTATAACACTTAAAACAGCAAGAAAACCATTCAGACAGAAGTTACATGCCAAACTTTGTAAATGCATTGAAAACGCTATTCAGGAGCTGAAAAGCACTTTAGAGCAATAAAAAAGGAATGTCTCAAAAACGGAATCTAATGGCTAAACATCTTCACAAAACCCCTTTACCATGTAGAAGCAGCCACGGAAACATGTTATAACACTTAAAACATCAAGAAAACCATTCAGACAGAAGTTACATGCCAAACTTTGTAAATGCATTGAAAACGCTATTCAGGAGCTGAAAAGCACTTTAGAGCAATAAAAGAAGGAGTGTCTCAAAAACGGAATCTAGTGGCTAAACATCTTCACAAAACCCCTTTACCATGTATAAACAGCCTCAGAAACATGTTATAACACTTAAAACATCAAGAAAACCATTCAGACAGAAGTTACATTGCAAACTTTGTAAATGCATTGAAAACGCTATTCAGGAGCTGAAAAGCAATTTAGAGCATTGAAAATATGAAAGTCTCAAAAAGTGAATCTAATGGCTAAACATCTTCACAAAACCCTCTACCATATATAAGCAGCCACAGAAACATGTTATAACACTTAAAACAGCAAGAAAACCATTCAGACAGAAGTTACATGCCAAACTTTGTAAATGCATTGAAAACGCTATTCAGGAGCTGAAAAGCACTTTAGAGCAATAAAAAAGGAATGTCTCAAAAACGGAATCTAATGGCTAAACACCTCACAAAACCCCTTTACCATGTAGAAGCAGCCACGGAAACATGTTATAACACTTAAAACATCAAGAAAACCATTCAGACAGAAGTTACATTGCAAACTTTGTAAATGCATTGAAAACGCTATTCAGGAGCTGAAAAGCACTTTAGAGCATTGAAAATATGAAAGTCTCAAAAAGTGAATCTAATGGCTAAATATCTTCACAAAACCCTCTACCATATATAAACAGCCACAGAAACATGTTATTACACTTAAAACATTAAGAAAACCATTCAGACAGAAGTTATATGCCAAACTTTGTAAATGCATTGAAAACGCTATTCAGGAGCTGAAAAGCACTTTAGAGCATTGAAAATATGAAAGTCACAAAAAGTGAATCTAATGTCTAAACATCTTCACAAAACCCCTTTACCATGTAGAAGCAGCCACAGAAACATGTTATAACACTTAAAACATCAAGAAAACCATTCGGACAGAAGTTACATGCCAAACTTTGTAAATGCATTGAAAACGCTATTCAGGAGCTGAAAAGCACTTTAGAGCATTGACAATATGAAAGTCTCAAAAAGTGAATCTAATGTCTAAACATCTTCACAAAACCCCTTTACCATGTAGAAGCAGCCACAGAAACATGTTATAACACTTAAAACATCAAGAAAACCATTCAGACAGAAGTTACATGCCAAACTTTGTAAATGCATTGAAAACGCTATTCAGGAGCTGAAAAGCACTTTAGAGCAATAAAAAAAGGAAAGTCTCAAAAACGGAATCTAATGGCTAAACATCTTCACAAAACCCCTTTACCATGTATAAACAGCCACAGAAACATGTTATAACACTTCAAACATCAATAAAACCATTCAGACAGAAGTTACATTGCAAACTTTGTAAATGCATTGAAAACGCTATTCAGGAGCTGAAAAGCACTTTAGAGCAATAAAAAAGGAATGTCTCAAAAACGGAATCTAATGGCTAAACATCTTCACAAAACCCCTTTACCATGTAGAAGCAGCCACGGAAACATGTTATAACACTTAAAACATCAAGAAAACCATTCAGACAGAAGTTACATGCCAAAATTTGTAAATGCATTGAAAACGCTATTCAGGAGCTGAAAAGCACTTCAGAGCAATAAAAGAAGGAGTGTCTCAAAAACGGAATCTAGTGGCTAAACATCTTCACAAAACCCCTTTACCATGTATAAACAGCCTCAGAAACATGTTATAACACTTAAAACATCAAGAAAACCATTCAGACAGAAGTTACATTGCAAACTTTGTAAATGCATTGAAAACGCTATTCAGGAGCTGAAAAGCAATTTAGAGCATTGAAAATATGAAAGTCTCAAAAAGTGAATCTAATGGCTAAACATCTTCACAAAACCCTCTACCATATATAAGCAGCCACAGAAACATGTTATAACACTTAAAACAGCAAGAAAACCATTCAGACAGAAGTTACATGCCAAACTTTGTAAATGCATTGAAAACGCTATTCAGGAGCTGAAAAGCACTTTAGAGCAATAAAAAAGGAATGTCTCAAAAACGGAATCTAATGGCTAAACATCTTCACAAAACCCCTTTACCATGTAGAAGCAGCCACGGAAACATGTTATAACACTTAAAACATCAAGAAAACCATTCAGACAGAAGTTACATGCCAAACTTTGTAAATGCATTGAAAACGCTATTCAGGAGCTGAAAAGCACTTTAGAGCAATAAAAAAAGGAATGTCTCAAAAACGGAATCTAATGGCTAAACATCTTCACAAAACCCCTTTACCATGTATAAACAGCCACAGAAACATGTTATAACACTTCAAACATCAAGAAAACCATTCAGACAGAAGTTACATGCCAAACTTTGTAAATGCATTGAAAACGCTATTCAGGAGCTGAAAAGCACTTTAGAGCATTGACAATATGAAAGTCTCAAAAAGTGAATCTAATGTCTAAACATCTTCACAAAACCCCTTTACCATGTAGAAGCAGCCACAGAAACATGTTATAACACTTAAAACATCAAGAAAACCATTCAGACAGAAGTTACATGCCAAACTTTGTAAATGCATTGAAAACGCTATTCAGGAGCTGAAAAGCACTTTAGAGCAATAAAAAAAGGAAAGTCTCAAAAACGGAATCTAATGGCTAAACATCTTCACAAAACCCCATTACCATGTATAAACAGCCACAGAAACATGTTATAACACTTCAAACATCAATAAAACCATTCAGACAGAAGTTAAATTGCAAACTTTGTAAATGCATTGAAAACGCTATTCAGGAGCTGAAAAGCACTTTAGAGCATTGAAAATATGAAAGTCTCAAAAAGTGAATCTAAGGTCTAAACATCTTCACAAAACCCCTTTACCATGTATAAACAGCCACAGAAACATGTTATAACACTTCAAACATCAAGAAAACCATTCAGACAGAAGTTACATGCCAAACTTTGTAACTGCATTGAAAACGCTATTCAGGAGCTGAAAAGCACTTTAGAGAAAAAAAAGGAGTGTCTCAAAAACGGAATCTAGTGGCTAAACATCTTCACAAAACCCCTTTACCATGTATAAACAGCCACAGAAACATGTTATAACACTTAAAACATCAATAAAACCATTCAGACAGAAGTTACATTGCAAACTTTGTAAATGCATTGAAAACGCTATTCAGGAGCTGAAAAGCACTTTAGAGCATTGAAAATATGAAAGTCTCAAAAAGTGAATCTAATGGCTAAACATCTTCACAAAACCCTCTACCATATATAAGTAGCCACAAAAACATGTTATAACACTTAAAACATCAAGAAAACCATTCAGACAGAAGTTACATGCCAAACTTTGTAAATGCATTGAAAACGCTATTCAGGAGCTGAAAAGCACTTCAGAGCAATAAAAGAAGGAGTGTCTCAAAAACGGAATCTAGTGGCTAAACATCTTCACAAAACCCCTTTACCATGTATAAACAGCCTCAGAAACATGTTATAACACTTAAAACATCAATAAAACCATTCAGAGAGAAGTTACATTGCAAACTTTGTAAATGCATTGAAAACGCTATTCAGGAGCTGAAAAGCACTTCAGAGCAATAAAAGAAGGAGTGTCTCAAAAACGGAATCTAGTGGCTAAACATCTTCACAAAACCCCTTTACCATGTATAAACAGCCTCAGAAACATGTTATAACACTTAAAACATCAATAAAACCATTCAGAGAGAAGTTACATTGCAAACTTTGTAAATGCATTGAAAACGCTATTCAGGAGCTGAAAAGCACTTTAGAGCATTGAAAATATGAAAGTCTCAAAAAGTGAATCTAATGGCTAAACATCTTCACAAAACCCTCTACCATATATAAGTAGCCACAAAAACATGTTATAACACTTAAAACATCAAGAAAACCATTCAGACAGAAGTTACATGCCAAACTTTGTAAATGCATTGAAAACGCTATTCAGGAGCTGAAAAGCACTTTAGAGCAATAAAAAAAGGAATGTCTCAAAAACGGAATCTAATGGCTAAACATCTTCACAAAACCCCTTTACCATGTATAAACAGCCACAGAAACATGTTATAACACTTCAAACATCAAGAAAACCATTCAGACAGAAGTTACATGCCAAACTTTGTAACTGCATTGAAAACGCTATTCAGGAGCTGAAAAGCACTTTAGAGCATTGAAAATATGAAAGTCTCAAAAAGTGAATCTAAGGTCTAAACATCTTCACAAAACCCCTTTACCATGTATAAACAGCCACAGAAACATGTTATAACACTTCAAACATCAAGAAAACCATTCTGACAGAAGTTACATGCCAAACTTTGTAACTGCATTGAAAACGCTATTCAGGAGCTGAAAAGCACTTTAGAGGAAAAAAAGGAGTGTCTCAAAAACGGAATCTAGTGGCTAAACATCTTCACAAAACCCCTTTACCATGTATAAACAGCCACAGAAACATGTTATAACACTTAAAACATCAATAAAACCATTCAGAGAGAAGTTACATTGCAAACTTTGTAAATGCATTGAAAACGCTATTCAGGAGCTGAAAAGCACTTTAGAGCATTGAAAATATGAAAGTCTCAAAAAGTGAATCTAATGGCTAAACATCTTCACAAAACCCTCTACCATATATAAGTAGCCACAAAAACATGTTATAACACTTAAAACATCAAGAAAACCATTCAGACAGAAGTTACATGCCAAACTTTGTAAATGCATTGAAAACGCTATTCAGGAGCTGAAAAGCACTTTAGAGCAATAAAAAAAGGAATGTCTCAAAAACGGAATCTAATGGCTAAACATCTTCACAAAACCCCTTTACCATGTATAAACAGCCACAGAAACATGTTATAACACTTCAAACATCAAGAAAACCATTCAGACAGAAGTTACATGCCAAACTTTGTAACTGCATTGAAAACGCTATTCAGGAGCTGAAAAGCACTTTAGAGCAATAAAAGAAGGAGTGTCTCAAAAACGGAATCTAGTGGCTAAACATCTTCACAAAACCCCTTTACCATGTATAAACAGCCTCAGAAACATGTTATAACACTTAAAACATCAAGAAAACCATTCAGACAGAAGTTACATTGCAAACTTTGTAAATGCATTGAAAACGCTATTCAGGAGCTGAAAAGCAATTTAGAGCATTGAAAATATGAAAGTCTCAAAAAGTGAATCTAATGGCTAAACATCTTCACAAAACCCTCTACCATATATAAGCAGCCACAGAAACATGTTATAACACTTAAAACAGCAAGAAAACCATTCAGACAGAAGTTACATGCCAAACTTTGTAAATGCATTGAAAACGCTATTCAGGAGCTGAAAAGCACTTTAGAGCAATAAAAAAGGAATGTCTCAAAAACGGAATCTAATGGCTAAACATCTTCACAAAACCCCTTTACCATGTAGAAGCAGCCACGGAAACATGTTATAACACTTAAAACATCAATAAAACCATTCAGAGAGAAGTTACATTGCAAACTTTGTAAATGCATTGAAAACGCTATTCAGGAGCTGAAAAGCACTTTAGAGCAATAAAAGAAGGAGTGTCTCAAAAACGGAATCTAGTGGCTAAACATCTTCACAAAACCCCTTTACCATGTATAAACAGCCACAGAAACATGTTATAACACTTAAAACAGCAAGAAAACCATTCAGACAGAAGTTACATGCCAAACTTTGTAAATGCATTGAAAACGCTATTCAGGAGCTGAAAAGCACTTTAGAGCAATAAAAAAGGAATGTCTCAAAAACGGAATCTAATGGCTAAACATCTTCACAAAACCCCTTTACCATGTAGAAGCAGCCACGGAAACATGTTATAACACTTAAAACATCAAGAAAACCATTCAGACAGAAGTTACATGCCAAACTTTGTAAATGCATTGAAAACGCTATTCAGGAGCTGAAAAGCACTTTAGAGCAATAAAAGAAGGAGTGTCTCAAAAACGGAATCTAGTGGCTAAACATCTTCACAAAACCCCTTTACCATGTATAAACAGCCTCAGAAACATGTTATAACACTTAAAACATCAAGAAAACCATTCAGACAGAAGTTACATTGCAAACTTTGTAAATGCATTGAAAACGCTATTCAGGAGCTGAAAAGCAATTTAGAGCATTGAAAATATGAAAGTCTCAAAAAGTGAATCTAATGGCTAAACATCTTCACAAAACCCTCTACCATATATAAGCAGCCACAGAAACATGTTATAACACTTAAAACAGCAAGAAAACCATTCAGACAGAAGTTACATGCCAAACTTTGTAAATGCATTGAAAACGCTATTCAGGAGCTGAAAAGCACTTTAGAGCAATAAAAAAGGAATGTCTCAAAAACGGAATCTAATGGCTAAACATCTTCACAAAACCCCTTTACCATGTAGAAGCAGCCACGGAAACATGTTATAACACTTAAAACATCAAGAAAACCATTCAGACAGAAGTTACATGCCAAACTTTGTAAATGCATTGAAAACGCTATTCAGGAGCTGAAAAGCACTTTAGAGCAATAAAAAAAGGAATGTCTCAAAAACGGAATCTAATGGCTAAACATCTTCACAAAACCCCTTTACCATGTATAAACAGCCACAGAAACATGTTATAACACTTCAAACATCAAGAAAACCATTCAGACAGAAGTTACATGCCAAACTTTGTAAATGCATTGAAAACGCTATTCAGGAGCTGAAAAGCACTTTAGAGCATTGACAATATGAAAGTCTCAAAAAGTGAATCTAATGTCTAAACATCTTCACAAAACCCCTTTACCATGTAGAAGCAGCCACAGAAACATGTTATAACACTTAAAACATCAAGAAAACCATTCAGACAGAAGTTACATGCCAAACTTTGTAAATGCATTGAAAACGCTATTCAGGAGCTGAAAAGCACTTTAGAGCAATAAAAAAAGGAAAGTCTCAAAAACGGAATCTAATGGCTAAACATCTTCACAAAACCCCATTACCATGTATAAACAGCCACAGAAACATGTTATAACACTTCAAACATCAATAAAACCATTCAGACAGAAGTTACATTGCAAACTTTGTAAATGCATTGAAAACGCTATTCAGGAGCTGAAAAGCACTTTAGAGCATTGAAAATATGAAAGTCTCAAAAAGTGAATCTAAGGTCTAAACATCTTCACAAAACTCCTTTACCATGTATAAACAGCCACAGAAACATGTTATAACACTTCAAACATCAAGAAAACCATTCAGACAGAAGTTACATGCCAAACTTTGTAACTGCATTGAAAACGCTATTCAGGAGCTGAAAAGCACTTTAGAGAAAAAAAAGGAGTGTCTCAAAAACGGAATCTAGTGGCTAAACATCTTCACAAAACCCCTTTACCATGTATAAACAGCCACAGAAACATGTTATAACACTTAAAACATCAATAAAACCATTCAGACAGAAGTTACATTGCAAACTTTGTAAATGCATTGAAAACGCTATTCAGGAGCTGAAAAGCACTTTAGAGCATTGAAAATATGAAAGTCTCAAAAAGTGAATCTAATGGCTAAACATCTTCACAAAACCCTCTACCATATATAAGTAGCCACAAAAACATGTTATAACACTTAAAACATCAAGAAAACCATTCAGACAGAAGTTACATGCCAAACTTTGTAAATGCATTGAAAACGCTATTCAGGAGCTGAAAAGCACTTCAGAGCAATAAAAGAAGGAGTGTCTCAAAAACGGAATCTAGTGGCTAAACATCTTCACAAAACCCCTTTACCATGTATAAACAGCCTCAGAAACATGTTATAACACTTAAAACATCAAGAAAACCATTCAGACAGAAGTTACATTGCAAACTTTGTAAATGCATTGAAAACGCTATTCAGGAGCTGAAAAGCAATTTAGAGCATTGAAAATATGAAAGTCTCAAAAAGTGAATCTAATGGCTAAACATCTTCACAAAACCCTCTACCATATATAAGCAGCCACAGAAACATGTTATAACACTTAAAACAGCAAGAAAACCATTCAGACAGAAGTTACATGCCAAACTTTGTAAATGCATTGAAAACGCTATTCAGGAGCTGAAAAGCACTTTAGAGCAATAAAAAAGGAATGTCTCAAAAACGGAATCTAATGGCTAAACATCTTCACAAAACCCCTTTACCATGTAGAAGCAGCCACGGAAACATGTTATAACACTTAAAACATCAAGAAAACCATTCAGACAGAAGTTACATGCCAAACTTTGTAAATGCATTGAAAACGCTATTCAGGAGCTGAAAAGCACTTTAGAGCAATAAAAAAAGGAATGTCTCAAAAACGGAATCTAATGGCTAAACATCTTCACAAAACCCCTTTACCATGTATAAACAGCCACAGAAACATGTTATAACACTTCAAACATCAAGAAAACCATTCAGACAGAAGTTACATGCCAAACTTTGTAAATGCATTGAAAACGCTATTCAGGAGCTGAAAAGCACTTTAGAGCAATAAAAAAAGGAATGTCTCAAAAACGGAATCTAATGGCTAAACATCTTCACAAAACCCCTTTACCATGTATAAACAGCCACAGAAACATGTTATAACACTTCAAACATCAAGAAAACCATTCAGACAGAAGTTACATGCCAAACTTTGTAACTGCATTGAAAACGCTATTCAGGAGCTGAAAAGCACTTTAGAGCAATAAAAGAAGGAGTGTCTCAAAAACGGAATCTAGTGGCTAAACATCTTCACAAAACCCCTTTACCATGTATAAACAGCCTCAGAAACATGTTATAACACTTAAAACATCAAGAAAACCATTCAGACAGAAGTTACATTGCAAACTTTGTAAATGCATTGAAAACGCTATTCAGGAGCTGAAAAGCAATTTAGAGCATTGAAAATATGAAAGTCTCAAAAAGTGAATCTAATGGCTAAACATCTTCACAAAACCCTCTACCATATATAAGCAGCCACAGAAACATGTTATAACACTTAAAACAGCAAGAAAACCATTCAGACAGAAGTTACATGCCAAACTTTGTAAATGCATTGAAAACGCTATTCAGGAGCTGAAAAGCACTTTAGAGCAATAAAAAAGGAATGTCTCAAAAACGGAATCTAATGGCTAAACATCTTCACAAAACCCCTTTACCATGTAGAAGCAGCCACGGAAACATGTTATAACACTTAAAACATCAAGAAAACCATTCAGACAGAAGTTACATGCCAAACTTTGTAAATGCATTGAAAACGCTATTCAGGAGCTGAAAAGCACTTTAGAGCAATAAAAGAAGGAGTGTCTCAAAAACGGAATCTAGTGGCTAAACATCTTCACAAAACCCCTTTACCATGTATAAACAGCCTCAGAAACATGTTATAACACTTAAAACATCAAGAAAACCATTCAGACAGAAGTTACATTGCAAACTTTGTAAATGCATTGAAAACGCTATTCAGGAGCTGAAAAGCAATTTAGAGCATTGAAAATATGAAAGTCTCAAAAAGTGAATCTAATGGCTAAACATCTTCACAAAACCCTCTACCATATATAAGCAGCCACAGAAACATGTTATAACACTTAAAACAGCAAGAAAACCATTCAGACAGAAGTTACATGCCAAACTTTGTAAATGCATTGAAAACGCTATTCAGGAGCTGAAAAGCACTTTAGAGCAATAAAAAAGGAATGTCTCAAAAACGGAATCTAATGGCTAAACATCTTCACAAAACCCCTTTACCATGTAGAAGCAGCCACGGAAACATGTTATAACACTTAAAACATCAAGAAAACCATTCAGACAGAAGTTACATGCCAAACTTTGTAAATGCATTGAAAACGCTATTCACGAGCTGAAAAGCACTTTAGAGCAATAAAAAAAGGAATGTCTCAAAAACGGAATCTAATGGCTAAACATCTTCACAAAACCCCTTTACCATGTATAAACAGCCACAGAAACATGTTATAACACTTCAAACATCAAGAAAACCATTCAGACAGAAGTTACATGCCAAACTTTGTAAATGCATTGAAAACGCTATTCAGGAGCTGAAAAGCACTTTAGAGCAATAAAAAAAGGAATGTCTCAAAAACGGAATCTAATGGCTAAACATCTTCACAAAACCCCTTTACCATGTATAAACAGCCACAGAAACATGTTATAACACTTCAAACATCAAGAAAACCATTCAGACAGAAGTTACATGCCAAACTTTGTAACTGCATTGAAAACGCTATTCAGGAGCTGAAAAGCACTTTAGAGCAATAAAAGAAGGAGTGTCTCAAAAACGGAATCTAGTGGCTAAACATCTTCACAAAACCCCTTTACCATGTATAAACAGCCTCAGAAACATGTTATAACACTTAAAACATCAAGAAAACCATTCAGACAGAAGTTACATTGCAAACTTTGTAAATGCATTGAAAACGCTATTCAGGAGCTGAAAAGCACTTTAGAGCATTGAAAATATGAAAGTCTCAAAAAGTGAATCTAATGGCTAAACATCTTCACAAAACCCTCTACCATATATAAGTAGCCACAAAAACATGTTATAACACTTAAAACATCAAGAAAACCATTCAGACAGAAGTTACATGCCAAACTTTGTAAATGCATTGAAAACGCTATTCAGGAGCTGAAAAGCACTTTAGAGCATTGAAAATATGAAAGTCTCAAAAAGTGAATCTAAGGTCTAAACATCTTCACAAAACCCCTTTACCATGTATAAACAGCCACAGAAACATGTTATAACACTTCAAACATCAAGAAAACCATTCAGACAGAAGTTACATGCCAAACTTTGTAACTGCATTGAAAACGCTATTCAGGAGCTGAAAAGCACTTTAGAGCAATAAAAGAAGGAGTGTCTCAAAAATGGAATCTAGTGGCTAAACATCTTCACAAAACCCCTTTACCATGTATAAACAGCCACAGAAACATGTTATAACACTTAAAACATCAAGAAAACCATTCAGACAGAAGTTACATTGCAAACTTTGTAAATGCATTGAAAACGCTATTCAGGAGCTGAAAAGCACTTTAGAGAAATAAAAAAAGGAATGTCTCAAAAACGGAATCTAATGGCTAAACATCTTCACAAAACCCCTTTACCATGTAGAAGCAGCCACGGAAACATGTTATAACACTTAAAACATCAAGAAAACCATTCAGACAGAAGTTACATGCCAAACTTTGTAAATGCATTGAAAACGCTATTCAGGAGCTGAAAAGCACTTTAGAGCATTGAAAATATGAAAGTCTCAAAAAGTGAATCTAATGGCTAAACATCTTCACAAAACCCTCTACCATATATAAGTAACCACAGAAACATGTTATAACACTTCAAACATCAAGAAAACCATTCAGACAGAAGTTACATGCCAAACTTTGTAACTGCATTGAAAACGCTATTCAGGAGCTGAAAAGCACTTTAGAGCAATAAAAGAAGGAGTGTCTCAAAAACGGAATCTAGTGGCTAAACATCTTCACAAAACCCCTTTACCATGTATAAACAGCCACAGAAACATGTTATAACACTTAAAACATCAAGAAAACCATTCAGACAGAAGTTACATTGCAAACTTTGTAAATGCATTGAAAACGCTATTCAGGAGCTGAAAAGCACTTAAGAGCATTGAAAATATGAAAGTCTCAAAAAGTGAATCTAATGGCTAAATATCTTCACAAAACCCTCTACCATATATAAACAGCCACAGAAACATGTTATTACACTTAAAACATTAAGAAAACCATTCAGACAGAAGTTATATGCCAAACTTTGTAAATGCATTGAAAACGCTATTCAGGAGCTGAAAAGCACTTTAGAGCATTGAAAATATGAAAGTCACAAAAAGTGAATCTAATGTCTAAACATCTTCACAAAACCCCTTTACCATGTAGAAGCAGCCACAGAAACATGTTATAACACTTAAAACATCAAGAAAACCATTCGGACAGAAGTTACATGCCAAACTTTGTAAATGCATTGAAAACGCTATTCAGGAGCTGAAAAGCACTTTAGAGCATTGACAATATGAAAGTCTCAAAAAGTGAATCTAATGTCTAAACATCTTCACAAAACCCCTTTACCATGTAGAAGCAGCCACAGAAACATGTTATAACACTTAAAACATCAAGAAAACCATTCAGACAGAAGTTACATGCCAAACTTTTTAAATGCATTGAAAACGCTATTCAGGAGCTGAAAAGCACTTTAGAGCAATAAAAAAAGGAAAGTCTCAAAAACGGAATCTAATGGCTAAACATCTTCACAAAACCCCATTACCATGTATAAACAGCCACAGAAACATGTTATAACACTTCAAACATCAAGAAAACCATTCAGACAGAAGTTATATTGCAAACTTTGTAAATGCATTGAAAACGCTATTCAGGAGCTGAAAAGCACTTTAGAGCATTGAAAATATGAAAGTCTCAAAAAGTGAATCTAAGGTCTAAACATCTTCACAAAACCCCTTTACCATGTATAAACAGCCACAGAAACATGTTATAACACTTCAAACATCAAGAAAACCATTCTGACAGAAGTTACATGCCAAACTTTGTAACTGCATTGAAAACGCTATTCAGGAGCTGAAAAGCACTTTAGAGGAAAAAAAGGAGTGTCTCAAAAACGGAATCTAGTGGCTAAACATCTTCACAAAACCCCTTTACCATGTATAAACAGCCACAGAAACATGTTATAACACTTAAAACATCAATAAAACCATTCAGAGAGAAGTTACATTGCAAACTTTGTAAATGCATTGAAAACGCTATTCAGGAGCTGAAAAGCACTTTAGAGCATTGAAAATATGAAAGTCTCAAAAAGTGAATCTAATGGCTAAACATCTTCACAAAACCCTCTACCATATATAAGTAGCCACAAAAACATGTTATAACACTTAAAACATCAAGAAAACCATTCAGACAGAAGTTACATGCCAAACTTTGTAAATGCATTGAAAACGCTATTCAGGAGCTGAAAAGCACTTTAGAGCAATAAAAAAAGGAATGTCTCAAAAACGGAATCTAATGGCTAAACATCTTCACAAAACCCCTTTACCATGTATAAACAGCCACAGAAACATGTTATAACACTTCAAACATCAAGAAAACCATTCAGACAGAAGTTACATGCCAAACTTTGTAACTGCATTGAAAACGCTATTCAGGAGCTGAAAAGCACTTTAGAGCAATAAAAGAAGGAGTGTCTCAAAAACGGAATCTAGTGGCTAAACATCTTCACAAAACCCCTTTACCATGTATAAACAGCCTCAGAAACATGTTATAACACTTAAAACATCAAGAAAACCATTCAGACAGAAGTTACATTGCAAACTTTGTAAATGCATTGAAAACGCTATTCAGGAGCTGAAAAGCAATTTAGAGCATTGAAAATATGAAAGTCTCAAAAAGTGAATCTAATGGCTAAACATCTTCACAAAACCCCTTTACCATGTAGAAGCAGCCACAGAAACATGTTATAACACTTAAAACATCAAGAAAACCATTCGGACAGAAGTTACATGCCAAACTTTGTAAATGCATTGAAAACGCTATTCAGGAGCTGAAAAGCACTTTAGAGCATTGACAATATGAAAGTCTCAAAAAGTGAATCTAATGTCTAAACATCTTCACAAAACCCCTTTACCATGTAGAAGCAGCCACAGAAACATGTTATAACACTTAAAACATCAAGAAAACCATTCAGACAGAAGTTACATGCCAAACTTTTTAAATGCATTGAAAACGCTATTCAGGAGCTGAAAAGCACTTTAGAGCAATAAAAAAAGGAAAGTCTCAAAAACGGAATCTAATGGCTAAACATCTTCACAAAACCCCATTACCATGTATAAACAGCCACAGAAACATGTTATAACACTTCAAACATCAAGAAAACCATTCAGACAGAAGTTATATTGCAAACTTTGTAAATGCATTGAAAACGCTATTCAGGAGCTGAAAAGCACTTTAGAGCATTGAAAATATGAAAGTCTCAAAAAGTGAATCTAAGGTCTAAACATCTTCACAAAACCCCTTTACCATGTATAAACAGCCACAGAAACATGTTATAACACTTCAAACATCAAGAAAACCATTCTGACAGAAGTTACATGCCAAACTTTGTAACTGCATTGAAAACGCTATTCAGGAGCTGAAAAGCACTTTAGAGGAAAAAAAGGAGTGTCTCAAAAACGGAATCTAGTGGCTAAACATCTTCACAAAACCCCTTTACCATGTATAAACAGCCACAGAAACATGTTATAACACTTAAAACATCAATAAAACCATTCAGAGAGAAGTTACATTGCAAACTTTGTAAATGCATTGAAAACGCTATTCAGGAGCTGAAAAGCACTTTAGAGCATTGAAAATATGAAAGTCTCAAAAAGTGAATCTAATGGCTAAACATCTTCACAAAACCCTCTACCATATATAAGTAGCCACAAAAACATGTTATAACACTTAAAACATCAAGAAAACCATTCAGACAGAAGTTACATGCCAAACTTTGTAAATGCATTGAAAACGCTATTCAGGAGCTGAAAAGCACTTTAGAGCAATAAAAAAAGGAATGTCTCAAAAACGGAATCTAATGGCTAAACATCTTCACAAAACCCCTTTACCATGTATAAACAGCCACAGAAACATGTTATAACACTTCAAACATCAAGAAAACCATTCAGACAGAAGTTACATGCCAAACTTTGTAACTGCATTGAAAACGCTATTCAGGAGCTGAAAAGCACTTTAGAGCAATAAAAGAAGGAGTGTCTCAAAAACGGAATCTAGTGGCTAAACATCTTCACAAAACCCCTTTACCATGTATAAACAGCCTCAGAAACATGTTATAACACTTAAAACATCAAGAAAACCATTCAGACAGAAGTTACATTGCAAACTTTGTAAATGCATTGAAAACGCTATTCAGGAGCTGAAAAGCAATTTAGAGCATTGAAAATATGAAAGTCTCAAAAAGTGAATCTAATGGCTAAACATCTTCACAAAACCCTCTACCATATATAAGCAGCCACAGAAACATGTTATAACACTTAAAACAGCAAGAAAACCATTCAGACAGAAGTTACATGCCAAACTTTGTAAATGCATTGAAAACGCTATTCAGGAGCTGAAAAGCACTTTAGAGCAATAAAAAAGGAATGTCTCAAAAACGGAATCTAATGGCTAAACATCTTCACAAAACCCCTTTACCATGTAGAAGCAGCCACGGAAACATGTTATAACACTTAAAACATCAAGAAAACCATTCAGACAGAAGTTACATGCCAAACTTTGTAAATGCATTGAAAACGCTATTCAGGAGCTGAAAAGCACTTTAGAGTAATAAAAGAAGGAGTGTCTCAAAAACGGAATCTAGTGGCTAAACATCTTCACAAAACCCCTTTACCATGTATAAACAGCCTCAGAAACATGTTATAACACTTAAAACATCAAGAAAACCATTCAGACAGAAGTTACATTGCAAACTTTGTAAATGCATTGAAAACGCTATTCAGGAGCTGAAAAGCAATTTAGAGCATTGAAAATATGAAAGTCTCAAAAAGTGAATCTAATGGCTAAACATCTTCACAAAACCCTCTACCATATATAAGCAGCCACAGAAACATGTTATAACACTTAAAACAGCAAGAAAACCATTCAGACAGAAGTTACATGCCAAACTTTGTAAATGCATTGAAAACGCTATTCAGGAGCTGAAAAGCACTTTAGAGCAATAAAAAAGGAATGTCTCAAAAACGGAATCTAATGGCTAAACATCTTCACAAAACCCCTTTACCATGTAGAAGCAGCCACGGAAACATGTTATAACACTTAAAACATCAAGAAAACCATTCAGACAGAAGTTACATGCCAAACTTTGTAAATGCATTGAAAACGCTATTCAGGAGCTGAAAAGCACTTTAGAGCAATAAAAGAAGGAGTGTCTCAAAAACGGAATCTAGTGGCTAAACATCTTCACAAAACCCCTTTACCATGTATAAACAGCCTCAGAAACATGTTATAACACTTCAAACATCAAGAAAACCATTCAGACAGAAGTTACATTGCAAACTTTGTAAATGCATTGAAAACGCTATTCAGGAGCTGAAAAGCAATTTAGAGCATTGAAAATATGAAAGTCTCAAAAAGTGAATCTAATGGCTAAACATCTTCACAAAACCCTCTACCATATATAAGCAGCCACAGAAACATGTTATAACACTTAAAACAGCAAGAAAACCATTCAGACAGAAGTTACATGCCAAACTTTGTAAATGCATTGAAAACGCTATTCAGGAGCTGAAAAGCACTTTAGAGCAATAAAAAAGGAATGTCTCAAAAACGGAATCTAATGGCTAAACACCTCACAAAACCCCTTTACCATGTAGAAGCAGCCACGGAAACATGTTATAACACTTAAAACATCAAGAAAACCATTCAGACAGAAGTTACATGCCAAACTTTGTAAATGCATTGAAAACGCTATTCAGGAGCTGAAAAGCACTTTAGAGCAATAAAAAAAGGAATGTCTCAAAAACGGAATCTAATGGCTAAACATCTTCACAAAACCCCTTTACCATGTATAAACAGCCACAGAAACATGTTATAACACTTCAAACATCAAGAAAACCATTCAGACAGAAGTTACATGCCAAACTTTGTAACTGCATTGAAAACGCTATTCAGGAGCTGAAAAGCACTTTAGAGCAATAAAAGAAGGATCGTCTCAAAAACGGAATCTAGTGGCTAAACATCTTCACAAAACCCCTTTACCATGTATAAACAGCCTCAGAAACATGTTATAACACTTAAAACATCAAGAAAACCATTCAGACAGAAGTTACATTGCAAACTTTGTAAATGCATTGAAAACGCTATTCAGGAGCTGAAAAGCAATTTAGAGCATTGAAAATATGAAAGTCTCAAAAAGTGAATTTAATGGCTAAACATCTTCACAAAACCCTCTACCATATATAAGCAGCCACAGAAACATGTTATAACACTTAAAACAGCAAGAAAACCATTCAGACAGAAGTTACATGCCAAACTTTGTAAATGCATTGAAAACGCTATTCAGGAGCTGAAAAGCACTTTAGAGCAATAAAAAAGGAATGTCTCAAAAACGGAATCTAATGGCTAAACATCTTCACAAAACCCCTTTACCATGTGGAAGCAGCCACGGAAACATGTTATAACACTTAAAACATCAAGAAAACCATTCAGACAGAAGTTACATGCCAAACTTTGTAAATGCATTGAAAACGCTATTCAGGAGCTGAAAAGCAATTTAGAGCATTGAAAATATGAAAGTCTCAAAAAGTGAATCTAAGGTCTAAACATCTTCACAAAACCCCTTTACCATGTATAAACAGCCACAGAAACATGTTATAACACTTCAAACATCAAGAAAACCATTCAGACAGAAGTTACATGCCAAACTTTGTAACTGCATTGAAAACGCTATTCAGGAGCTGAAAAGCACTTTAGAGCAATAAAAGAAGGAGTGTCTCAAAAATGGAATCTAGTGGCTAAACATCTTCACAAAACCCCTTTACCATGTATAAACAGCCACAGAAACATGTTATAACACTTAAAACATCAAGAAAACCATTCAGACAGAAGTTACATTGCAAACTTTGTAAATGCATTAAAAACGCTATTCAGGAGCTGAAAAGCACTTTAGAGCAATAAAACAAGGAATGTCTCAAAAACGGAATCTAATGGCTAAACATCTTCACAAAACCCCTTTACCATGTAGAAGCAGCCACGGAAACATGTTATAACACTTAAAACATCAAGAAAACCATTCAGACAGAAGTTACATGCCAAACTTTGTAAATGCATTGAAAACGCTATTCAGGAGCTGAAAAGCACTTTAGAGCATTGAAAATATGAAAGTCTCAAAAAGTGAATCTAATGGCTAAACATCTTCACAAAACCCTCTACCATATATAAGTAGCCACAAAAACATGTTATAACACTTAAAACATCAAGAAAACCATTCAGACAGAAGTTACATGCCAAACTTTGTAACTGCATTGAAAACGCTATTCAGGAGCTGAAAAGCACTTTAGAGCAATAAAAGAAGGAGTGTCTCAAAAACGGAATCTAGTGGCTAAACATCTTCACAAAACCCCTTTACCATGTATACAAAGCCACAGAAACATGTTATAACACTTAAAACATCAAGAAAACCATTCAGACAGAAGTTACATTGCAAACTTTGTAAATGCATTGAAAACGCTATTCAGGAGCTGAAAAGCACTTTAGAGCATTGAAAATATGAAAGTCTCAAAAAGTGAATCTAATGGCTAAATATCTTCACAAAACCCTCTACCATATATAAACAGCCACAGAAACATGTTATTACACTTAAAACATCAAGAAAACCATTCAGACAGAAGTTATATGCCAAAATTTGTAAATGCATTGAAAACGCTATTCAGGAGCTGAAAAGCACTTTAGAGCATTGAAAATATGAAAGTCTCAAAAAGTGAATCTAATGTCTAAACATCTTCACAAAACCCCTTTACCATGTAGAAGCAGCCACAGAAACATGTTATAACACTTAAAACATCAAGAAAACCATTCGGACAGAAGTTACATGCCAAACTTTGTAAATGCATTGAAAACGCTATTCAGGAGCTGAAAAGCACTTTAGAGCATTGACAATATGAAAGTCTCAAAAAGTGAATCTAATGTCTAAACATCTTCACAAAACCCCTTTACCATGTAGAAGCAGCCACAGAAACATGTTATAACACTTAAAACATCAAGAAAACCATTCAGACAGAAGTTACATGCCAAACTTTGTAAATGCATTGAAAACGCTATTCAGGAGCTGAAAAGCACTTTAGAGCAATAAAAAAAGGAAAGTCTCAAAAACGGAATCTAATGTCTAAACATCTTCACAAAACCCCTTTACCATGTAGAAGCAGCCACGGAAACATGTTATAACACTTAAAACATCAAGAAAACCATTCAGACAGAAGTTACATGCCAAACTTTGTAAATGCATTGAAAACGCTATTCAGGAGCTGAAAAGCACTTTAGAGCATTGACAATATGAAAGTCTCAAAAAGTGAATCTAATGTCTAAACATCTTCACAAAACCCCTTTACCATGTAGAAGCAGCCACAGAAACATGTTATAACACTTAAAACATCAAGAAAACCATTCAGACAGAAGTTACATGCCAAACTTTGTAAATGCATTGAAAACGCTATTCAGGAGCTGAAAAGCACTTTAGAGCAATACAAAAAGGAAAGTCTCAAAAACGGAATCTAATGTCTAAACATCTTCACAAAACCCCTTTACCATGTAGAAGCAGCCACGGAAACATGTTATAACACTTAAAACATCAAGAAAACCATTCAGACAGAAGTTACATGCCAAACTTTGTAAATGCATTGAAAACGCTATTCAGGAGCTGAAAAGCACTTTAGAGCATTGAAAATATGAAAGTCTCAAAAAGTGAATCTAAGGTCTAAACATCTTCACAAAACCCCTTTACCATGTATAAACAGCCACAGAAACATGTTATAACACTTCAAACATCAAGAAAACCATTCAGACAGAAGTTACATGCCAAACTTTGTAAATGCATTGAAAACGCTATTCAGGAGCTGAAAAGCACTTTAGAGCAATAAAAAAAGGAGTGTCTCAAAAAGTGAATCTAATGGCTAAACATCTTCACAAAACCCCATTACCATGTATAAACAGCCACAGAAACATGTTATAACACTTCAAACATCAAGAAAACCATTCAGACAGAAGTTACATGCCAAACTTTGTAACTGCATTGAAAACGCTATTCAGGAGCTGAAAAGCACTTTAGAGCAATAAAAGAAGGAGTGTCTCAAAAATGGAATCTAGTGGCTAAACATCTTCACAAAACCCCTTTACCATGTATAAACAGCCACAGAAACATGTTATAACACTTAAAACATCAAGAAAACCATTCAGACAGAAGTTACATTGCAAACTTTGTAAATGCATTGAAAACGCTATTCAGGAGCTGAAAAGCACTTTAGAGCAATAAAAAAAGGAATGTCTCAAAAACGGAATCTAATGGCTAAACATCTTCACAAAACCCCTTTACCATGTAGAAGCAGCCACGGAAACATGTTATAACACTTAAAACATCAAGAAAACCATTCATACAGAAGTTACATGCCAAACTTTGTAACTGCATTGAAAACGCTATTCAGGAGCTGAAAAGCACTTTAGAGCAATAAAAGAAGGAGTGTCTCAAAAACGGAATCTAGTGGCTAAACATCTTCACAAAACCCCTTTACCATGTATACACAGCCACAGAAACATGTTATAACACTTAAAACATCAAGAAAACCATTCAGACAGAAGTTACATTGCAAACTTTGTAAATGCATTGAAAACGCTATTCAGGAGCTGAAAAGCACTTTAGAGCATTGAAAATATGAAAGTCTCAAAAAGTGAATCTAATGGCTAAATATCTTCACAAAACCCTCTACAATATATAAACAGCCACAGAAACATGTTATTACACTTAAAACATCAAGAAAACCATTCAGACAGAAGTTATATGCCAAACTTTGTAAATGCATTGAAAACGCTATTCAGGAGCTGAAAAGCACTTTAGAGCATTGAAAATATGAAAGTCTCAAAAAGTGAATCTAATGTCTAAACATCTTCACAAAACCCCTTTACCATGTAGAAGCAGCCACAGAAACATGTTATAACACTTAAAACATCAAGAAAACCATTCGGACAGAAGTTACATGCCAAACTTTGTAAATGCATTGAAAACGCTATTCAGGAGCTGAAAAGCACTTTAGAGCATTGACAATATGAAAGTCTCAAAAAGTGAATCTAATGGCTAAACATCTTCACAAAACCCCTTTACCATGTAGAAGCAGCCACGGAAACATGTTATAACACTTAAAACATCAAGAAAACCATTCAGACAGAAGTTACATGCCAAACTTTGTAAATGCATTGAAAACGCTATTCAGGAGCTGAAAAGCACTTTAGAGCAATAAAAAAAGGAAAGTCTCAAAAACGGAATCTAATGTCTAAACATCTTCACAAAACCCCTTTACCATGTAGAAGCAGCCACGGAAACATGTTATAACACTTAAAACATCAAGAAAACCATTCAGACAGAAGTTACATGCCAAACTTTGTAAATGCATTGAAAACGCTATTCAGGAGCTGAAAAGCACTTTAGAGCATTGAAAATATGAAAGTCTCAAAAAGTGAATCTAAGGTCTAAACATCTTCACAAAACCCCTTTACCATGTATACACAGCCACAGAAACATGTTATAACACTTCAAACATCAAGAAAACCATTCAGACAGAAGTTACATGCCAAACTTTGTAAATGCATTGAAAACGCTATTCAGGAGCTGAAAAGCACTTTAGAGCATTGAAAATATGAAAGTCTCAAAAAGTGAATCTAATGGCTAAATATCTTCACAAAACCCTCTACCATATATAAACAGCCACAGAAACATGTTATTACACTTAAAACATCAAGAAAACCATTCAGACAGAAGTTATATGCCAAAATTTGTAAATGCATTGAAAACGCTATTCAGGAGCTGAAAAGCACTTTAGAGCATTGAAAATATGAAAGTCTCAAAAAGTGAATCTAATGTCTAAACATCTTCACAAAACCCCTTTACCATGTAGAAGCAGCCACAGAAACATGTTATAACACTTAAAACATCAAGAAAACCATTCGGACAGAAGTTACATGCCAAACTTTGTAAATGCATTGAAAACGCTATTCAGGAGCTGAAAAGCACTTTAGAGCAATAAAAAAAGGAAAGTCTCAAAAACGGAATCTAATGTCTAAACATCTTCACAAAACCCCTTTACCATGTAGAAGCAGCCACGGAAACATGTTATAACACTTAAAACATCAAGAAAACCATTCAGACAGAAGTTATATGCCAAACTTTGTAAATGCATTGAAAACGCTATTCAGGAGCTGAAAAGCACTTTAGAGCAATAAAAAAAGGAGTGTCTCAAAAAGTGAATCTAATGGCTAAACATCTTCACAAAACCCCATTACCATGTATAAACAGCCACAGAAACATGTTATAACACTTCAAACATCAAGAAAACCATTCAGACAGAAGTTACATGCCAAACTTTGTAACTGCATTGAAAACGCTATTCAGGAGCTGAAAAGCACTTTAGAGCAATAAAAGAAGGAGTGTCTCAAAAACGGAATCTAGTGGCTAAACATCTTCACAAAACCCCTTTACCATGTATAAACAGCCACAGAAACATGTTATAACACTTAAAACATCAAGAAAACCATTCAGACAGAAGTTACATTGCAAACTTTGTAAATGCATTGAAAACGCTATTCAGGAGCTGAAAAGCACTTTAGAGCATTGAAAATATGAAAGTCTCAAAAAGTGAATCTAAGGTCTAAACATCTTCACAAAACCCCTTTACCATGTATAAACAGGCACAGAAACATGTTATAACACTTAAAACATCAAGAAAACCATTCAGGCAGGAGTCACATTGCAAACTTTGTAAATGCATTGAAAACGCTATTCAGGAGCTGAAAAGCACTTTAGAGCATTGAAAATATGAAAGTCTCAAAAAGTGAATCTAAGGTCTAAACATCTTCACAAAACCCCTTTACCATGTATAAACAGGCACAGAAACATGTTATAACACTTAAAACATCAAGAAAACCATTCAGGCAGGAGTCACATTGCAAACTTTGTAAATGCATTGAAAACGCTATTCAGGAGCTGAAAAGCACTTTAGAGCATTGAAAATATGAAAGTCTCAAAAAGTGAATCTAATGGCTAAACATCTTCACAAAACCCTCTAACATATATAAGTAGCCACAGAAACATGTTATAACACTTCAAACATCAAGAAAACCATTCAGACAGAAGTTACATTGCAAACTTTGTAAATGCATTGAAAACGCTATTCAGGAGCTGAAAAGCACTTTAGAGCATTGAAAATATGAAAGTCTCAAAAAGTGAATCTAATGGCTAAATATCTTCACAAAACCCTCTACCATATATAAACAGCCACAGAAACATGTTATTACACTTAAAACATCAAGAAAACCATTCAGACAGAAGTTATATGCCAAAATTTGTAAATGCATTGAAAACGCTATTCAGGAGCTGAAAAGCACTTTAGAGCATTGAAAATATGAAAGTCTCAAAAAGTGAATCTAATGTCTAAACATCTTCACAAAACCCCTTTACCATGTAGAAGCAGCCACAGAAACATGTTATAACACTTAAAACATCAAGAAAACCATTCGGACAGAAGTTACATGCCAAACTTTGTAAATGCATTGAAAACGCTATTCAGGAGCTGAAAAGCACTTTAGAGCATTGACAATATGAAAGTCTCAAAAAGTGAATCTAATGTCTAAACATCTTCACAAAACCCCTTTACCATGTAGAAGCAGCCACAGAAACATGTTATAACACTTAAAACATCAAGAAAACCATTCAGACAGAAGTTACATGCCAAACTTTGTAAATGCATTGAAAACGCTATTCAGGAGCTGAAAAGCACTTTAGAGCAATAAAAAAAGGAAAGTCTCAAAAACGGAATCTAATGTCTAAACATCTTCACAAAACCCCTTTACCATGTAGAAGCAGCCACGGAAACATGTTATAACACTTAAAACATCAAGAAAACCATTCAGACAGAAGTTACATGCCAAACTTTGTAAATGCATTGAAAACGCTATTCAGGAGCTGAAAAGCACTTTAGAGCATTGACAATATGAAAGTCTCAAAAAGTGAATCTAATGTCTAAACATCTTCACAAAACCCCTTTACCATGTAGAAGCAGCCACAGAAACATGTTATAACACTTAAAACATCAAGAAAACCATTCAGACAGAAGTTACATGCCAAACTTTGTAAATGCATTGAAAACGCTATTCAGGAGCTGAAAAGCACTTTAGAGCAATACAAAAAGGAAAGTCTCAAAAACGGAATCTAATGTCTAAACATCTTCACAAAACCCCTTTACCATGTAGAAGCAGCCACGGAAACATGTTATAACACTTAAAACATCAAGAAAACCATTCAGACAGAAGTTACATGCCAAACTTTGTAAATGCATTGAAAACGCTATTCAGGAGCTGAAAAGCACTTTAGAGCATTGAAAATATGAAAGTCTCAAAAAGTGAATCTAAGGTCTAAACATCTTCACAAAACCCCTTTACCATGTATAAACAGCCACAGAAACATGTTATAACACTTCAAACATCAAGAAAACCATTCAGACAGAAGTTACATGCCAAACTTTGTAAATGCATTGAAAACGCTATTCAGGAGCTGAAAAGCACTTTAGAGCAATAAAAAAAGGAGTGTCTCAAAAAGTGAATCTAATGGCTAAACATCTTCACAAAACCCCATTACCATGTATAAACAGCCACAGAAACATGTTATAACACTTCAAACATCAAGAAAACCATTCAGACAGAAGTTACATGCCAAACTTTGTAACTGCATTGAAAACGCTATTCAGGAGCTGAAAAGCACTTTAGAGCAATAAAAGAAGGAGTGTCTCAAAAATGGAATCTAGTGGCTAAACATCTTCACAAAACCCCTTTACCATGTATAAACAGCCACAGAAACATGTTATAACACTTAAAACATCAAGAAAACCATTCAGACAGAAGTTACATTGCAAACTTTGTAAATGCATTGAAAACGCTATTCAGGAGCTGAAAAGCACTTTAGAGAAATAAAAAAAGGAATGTCTCAAAAACGGAATCTAATGGCTAAACATCTTCACAAAACCCCTTTACCATGTAGAAGCAGCCACGGAAACATGTTATAACACTTAAAACATCAAGAAAACCATTCATACAGAAGTTACATGCCAAACTTTGTAACTGCATTGAAAACGCTATTCAGGAGCTGAAAAGCACTTTAGAGCAATAAAAGAAGGAGTGTCTCAAAAACGGAATCTAGTGGCTAAACATCTTCACAAAACCCCTTTACCATGTATACACAGCCACAGAAACATGTTATAACACTTAAAACATCAAGAAAACCATTCAGACAGAAGTTACATTGCAAACTTTGTAAATGCATTGAAAACGCTATTCAGGAGCTGAAAAGCACTTTAGAGCATTGAAAATATGAAAGTCTCAAAAAGTGAATCTAATGGCTAAATATCTTCACAAAACCCTCTACCATATATAAACAGCCACAGAAACATGTTATTACACTTAAAACATCAAGAAAACCATTCAGACAGAAGTTATATGCCAAACTTTGTAAATGCATTGAAAACGCTATTCAGGAGCTGAAAAGCACTTTAGAGCATTGAAAATATGAAAGTCTCAAAAAGTGAATCTAATGTCTAAACATCTTCACAAAACCCCTTTACCATGTAGAAGCAGCCACAGAAACATGTTATAACACTTAAAACATCAAGAAAACCATTCGGACAGAAGTTACATGCCAAACTTTGTAAATGCATTGAAAACGCTATTCAGGAGCTGAAAAGCACTTTAGAGCATTGACAATATGAAAGTCTCAAAAAGTGAATCTAATGGCTAAACATCTTCACAAAACCCCTTTACCATGTAGAAGCAGCCACGGAAACATGTTATAACACTTAAAACATCAAGAAAACCATTCAGACAGAAGTTACATGCCAAACTTTGTAAATGCATTGAAAACGCTATTCAGGAGCTGAAAAGCACTTTAGAGCAATAAAAAAAGGAAAGTCTCAAAAACGGAATCTAATGTCTAAACATCTTCACAAAACCCCTTTACCATGTAGAAGCAGCCACGGAAACATGTTATAACACTTAAAACATCAAGAAAACCATTCAGACAGAAGTTACATGCCAAACTTTGTAAATGCATTGAAAACGCTATTCAGGAGCTGAAAAGCACTTTAGAGCATTGAAAATATGAAAGTCTCAAAAAGTGAATCTAAGGTCTAAACATCTTCACAAAACCCCTTTACCATGTATACACAGCCACAGAAACATGTTATAACACTTCAAACATCAAGAAAACCATTCAGACAGAAGTTACATGCCAAACTTTGTAAATGCATTGAAAACGCTATTCAGGAGCTGAAAAGCACTTTAGAGCATTGAAAATATGAAAGTCTCAAAAAGTGAATCTAATGGCTAAATATCTTCACAAAACCCTCTACCATATATAAACAGCCACAGAAACATGTTATTACACTTAAAACATCAAGAAAACCATTCAGACAGAAGTTATATGCCAAAATTTGTAAATGCATTGAAAACGCTATTCAGGAGCTGAAAAGCACTTTAGAGCATTGAAAATATGAAAGTCTCAAAAAGTGAATCTAATGTCTAAACATCTTCACAAAACCCCTTTACCATGTAGAAGCAGCCACAGAAACATGTTATAACACTTAAAACATCAAGAAAACCATTCGGACAGAAGTTACATGCCAAACTTTGTAAATGCATTGAAAACGCTATTCAGGAGCTGAAAAGCACTTTAGAGCAATAAAAAAAGGAAAGTCTCAAAAACGGAATCTAATGTCTAAACATCTTCACAAAACCCCTTTACCATGTAGAAGCAGCCACGGAAACATGTTATAACACTTAAAACATCAAGAAAACCATTCAGACAGAAGTTATATGCCAAACTTTGTAAATGCATTGAAAACGCTATTCAGGAGCTGAAAAGCACTTTAGAGCAATAAAAAAAGGAGTGTCTCAAAAAGTGAATCTAATGGCTAAACATCTTCACAAAACCCCATTACCATGTATAAACAGCCACAGAAACATGTTATAACACTTCAAACATCAAGAAAACCATTCAGACAGAAGTTACATGCCAAACTTTGTAACTGCATTGAAAACGCTATTCAGGAGCTGAAAAGCACTTTAGAGCAATAAAAGAAGGAGTGTCTCAAAAATGGAATCTAGTGGCTAAACATCTTCACAAAACCCCTTTACCATGTATAAACAGCCACAGAAACATGTTATAACACTTAAAACATCAAGAAAACCATTCAGACAGAAGTTACATTGCAAACTTTGTAAATGCATTGAAAACGCTATTCAGGAGCTGAAAAGCACTTTAGAGCATTGAAAATATGAAAGTCTCAAAAAGTGAATCTAAGGTCTAAACATCTTCACAAAACCCCTTTACCATGTATAAACAGGCACAGAAACATGTTATAACACTTAAAACATCAAGAAAACCATTCAGGCAGGAGTCACATTGCAAACTTTGTAAATGCATTGAAAACGCTATTCAGGAGCTGAAAAGCACTTTAGAGCATTGAAAATATGAAAGTCTCAAAAAGTGAATCTAAGGTCTAAACATCTTCACAAAACCCCTTTACCATGTATAAACAGGCACAGAAACATGTTATAACACTTAAAACATCAAGAAAACCATTCAGGCAGGAGTCACATTGCAAACTTTGTAAATGCATTGAAAACGCTATTCAGGAGCTGAAAAGCACTTTAGAGCATTGAAAATATGAAAGTCTCAAAAAGTGAATCTAATGGCTAAACATCTTCACAAAACCCTCTACCATATATAAGTAGACACAGAAACATGTTATAACACTTAAAACATCAAGAAAACCATTCAGACAGAAGTTACATTGCAAACTTTGTAAATGCATTGAAAACGCTATTCAGGAGCTGAAAAGCACTTTAGAGAAATAAAAAAAGGAATGTCTCAAAAACGGAATCTAATGGCTAAACATCTTCACAAAACCCCTTTACCATGTATAAACAGGCACAGAAACATGTTATAACACTTAAAACATCAAGAAAACCATTCAGGCAGGAGTCACATTGCAAACTTTGAAAATGCATTGAAAACGCTATTCAGGAGCTGAAAAGCACTTTAGAGCATTGAAAATATGAAAGTCTCAAAAAGTGAATCTAATGGCTAAACATCTTCACAAAACCCTCTACCATATATAAGTAGCCACAAAAACATGTTATAACACTTAAAACATCAAGAAAACCATTCAGACAGAAGTTACATGCCAAACTTTGTAAATGCATTGAAAACGCTATTCAGGAGCTGAAAAGCACTTTAGAGCATTGAAAATATGAAAGTCTCAAAAAGTGAATCTAAGGTCTAAACATCTTCACAAAACCCCTTTACCATGTATAAACAGCCACAGAAACATGTTATAACACTTAAAACATCAAGAAAACCATTCAGGCAGGAGTCACATTGCAAACTTTGTAAATGCATTGAAAACGCTATTCAGGAGCTGAAAAGCACTTTAGAGCATTGAAAATATGAAAGTCTCAAAAAGTGAATCTAATGGCTAAACATCTTCACAAAACCCTCTACCATATATAAGTAGACACAGAAACATGTTATAACACTTAAAACATCAAGAAAACCATTCAGACAGAAGTTACATTGCAAACTTTGTAAATGCATTGAAAACGCTATTCAGGAGCTGAAAAGCACTTTAGAGAAATAAAAAAAGGAATGTCTCAAAAACGGAATCTAATGGCTAAACATCTTCACAAAACCCCTTTACCATGTAGAAGCAGCCACGGAAACATGTTATAACACTTAAAACATCAAGAAAACCATTCAGACAGAAGTTACATGCCAAACTTTGTAAATGCATTGAAAACGCTATTCAGGAGCTGAAAAGCACTTTAGAGCATTGAAAATATGAAAGTCTCAAAAAGTGAATCTAATGGCTAAACATCTTCACAAAACCCTCTACCATATATAAGTAGCCACAAAAACATGTTATAACACTTAAAACATCAAGAAAACCATTCAGACAGAAGTTACATGCCAAACTTTGTAACTGCATTGAAAACGCTATTCAGGAGCTGAAAAGCACTTTAGAGCAATAAAAGAAGGAGTGTCTCAAAAACGGAATCTAGTGGCTAAACATCTTCACAAAACCCCTTTACCATGTATAAACAGCCACAGAAACATGTTATAACACTTAAAACATCAAGAAAACCATTCAGACAGAAGTTACATTGCAAACTTTGTAAATGCATTGAAAACGCTATTCAGGAGCTGAAAAGCACTTTAGAGCAATAAAAGAAGGAGTGTCTCAAAAACGGAATCTAGTGGCTAAACATCTTCACAAAACCCCTTTACCATGTATAAACAGGCACAGAAACATGTTATAACACTTAAAACATCAAGAAAACCATTCAGGCAGGAGTCACATTGCAAACTTTGAAAATGCATTGAAAACGCTATTCAGGAGCTGAAAAGCACTTTAGAGCATTGAAAATATGAAAGTCTCAAAAAGTGAATCTAATGGCTAAACATCTTCACAAAACCCTCTACCATGTATAAACAGCCACAGAAACATGTTATAACACTTAAAACATCAAGAAAACCATTCAGACAGAAGTTACATTGCAAACTTTGTAAATGCATTGAAAACGCTATTCAGGAGCTGAAAAGCACTTTAGAGCATTGACAATATGAAAGTCTCAAAAAGTGAATCTAATGTCTAAACATCTTCACAAAAACCCCTTTACCATGTATAAACAGCCACAGAAACATGTTATAACACTTCAAACATCAAGAAAACCATTCAGACAGAAGTTACATGCCAAACTTTGTAACTGAATTGAAAACGCTATTCAGGAGCTGAAAAGCACTTTAGAGCAATAAAAGAAGGAGTGTCTCAAAAATGGAATCTAGTGGCTAAACATCTTCACAAAAACCCCTTTACCATGTATAAACAGCCACAGAAACATGTTATAACACTTAAAACATCAAGAAAACCATTCAGACAGAAGTTACATTGCAAACTTTGTAAATGCATTGAAAACGCTATTCAGGAGCTGAAAAGCACTTTAGAGAAATAAAAAAAGGAATGTCTCAAAAACGGAATCTAATGGCTAAACATCTTCACAAAACCCCTTTACCATGTAGAAGCAGCCACGGAAACATGTTATAACACTTAAAACATCAAGAAAACCATTCAGACAGAAGTTACATGCCAAACTTTGTAAATGCATTGAAAACGCTATTCAGGAGCTGAAAAGCACTTTAGAGCATTGAAAATATGAAAGTCTCAAAAAGTGAATCTAATGGCTAAACATCATCACAAAACCCTCTACCATATATAAGTAGCCACAAAAACATGTTATAACACTTAAAACATCAAGAAAACCATTCAGACAGAAGTTACATGCCAAACTTTGTAACTGCATTGAAAACGCTATTCAGGAGCTGAAAAGCACTTTAGAGCAATAAAAGAAGGAGTGTCTCAAAAACGGAATCTAGTGGCTAAACATCTTCACAAAACCCCTTTACCATGTATAAACAGCCACAGAAACATGTTATAACACTTAAAACATCAAGAAAACCATTCAGACAGAAGTTACATTGCAAACTTTGTAAATGCATTGAAAACGCTATTCAGGAGCTGAAAAGCACTTTAGAGCATTGAAAATATGAAAGTCTCAAAAAGTGAATCTAATGGCTAAATATCTTCACAAAACCCTCTACCATATATAAACAGCCACAGAAACATGTTATTACACTTAAAACATCAAGAAAACCATTCAGACAGAAGTTATATGCCAAACTTTGTAAATGCATTGAAAACGCTATTCAGGAGCTGAAAAGCACTTTAGAGCATTGAAAATATGAAAGTCTCAAAAAGTGAATCTAATGTCTAAACATCTTCACAAAACCCCTTTACCATGTAGAAGCAGCCACAGAAACATGTTATAACACTTAAAACATCAAGAAAACCATTCGGACAGAAGTTACATGCCAAACTTTGTAAATGCATTGAAAACGCTATTCAGGAGCTGAAAAGCACTTTAGAGCAATAAAAAAAGGAAAGTCTCAAAAACGGAATCTAATGTCTAAACATCTTCACAAAACCCCTTTACCATGTAGAAGCAGCCACGGAAACATGTTATAACACTTAAAACATCAAGAAAACCATTCAGACAGAAGTTACATGCCAAACTTTGTAAATGCATTGAAAACGCTATTCAGGAGCTGAAAAGCACTTTAGAGCATTGAAAATATGAAAGTCTCAAAAAGTGAATCTAAGGTCTAAACATCTTCACAAAACCCCTTTACCATGTATAAACAGCCACAGAAACATGTTATAACACTTCAAACATCAAGAAAACCATTCAGACAGAAGTTACATGCCAAACTTTGTAAATGCATTGAAAACGCTATTCAGGAGCTGAAAAGCACTTTAGAGCAATAAAAAAAGGAGTGTCTCAAAAAGTGAATCTAATGGCTAAACATCTTCACAAAACCCCATTACCATGTATAAACAGCCACAGAAACATGTTATAACACTTCAAACATCAAGAAAACCATTCAGACAGAAGTTACATGCCAAACGTTGTAAATGCATTGAAAACGCTATTCAGGAGCTGAAAAGCACTTTAGAGCAATAAAAGAAGGAGTGTCTCAAAAATGGAATCTAGTGGCTAAACATCTTCACAAAACCCCTTTACCATGTATAAACAGCCTCATAAACATGTTATAACACTTAAAACATCAAGAAAACCATTCAGACAGAAGTTACATGCCAAACTTTGTAAATGCATTGAAAACGCTCTTCAGGAGCTGAAAAGCACTTTAGAGCATTGAAAATATGAAAGTCTCAAAAAGTGAATCTAAGGTCTAAACATCTTCACAAAACCCCTTTACCATGTATAAACAGCCACAGAAACATGTTATAACACTTAAAACATCAAGAAAACCATTCAGACAGAAGTTACATGCCAAACTTTGTAAATGCATTGAAAACGCTATTCAGGAGCTGAAAAGCACTAGAGCATTGAAAATATGAAAGTCTCAAAAAGTGAATCTAATGGCTAAACATCTTCACAAAACCCTCTACCATATATAAGTAGCCACAAAAACATGTTATAACACTTAAAACATCAAGAAAACCATTCAGACAGAAGTTACATGCCAAACTTTGTAACTGCATTGAAAACGCTATTCAGGAGCTGAAAAGCACTTTAGAGCATTGAAAATATGAAAGTCTCAAAAAGTGAATCGAATGGCTAAATATCTTCACAAAACCCTCTACCATATATAAACAGCCACAGAAACATGTTATTACACTTAAAACATCAAGAAAACCATTCAGACAGAAGTTATATGCCAAACTTTGTAAATGCATTGAAAACGCTATTCAGGAGCTGAAAAGCACTTTAGAGCATTGAAAATATGAAAATCTCAAAAAGTGAATCTAATGTCTAAACATCTTCACAAAACCCCTTTACCATGTAGAAGCAGCCACAGAAACATGTTATAACACTTAAAACATCAAGAAAACCATTCGGACAGAAGTTACATGCCAAACTTTGTAAATGCATTGAAAACGCTATTCAGGAGCTGAAAAGCACTTTAGAGCATTGACAATATGAAAGTCTCAAAAAGTGAATCTAATGTCTAAACATCTTCACAAAACCCCTTTACCATGTAGAAGCAGCCACAGAAACATGTTATAACACTTAAAACATCAAGAAAACCATTCAGACAGAAGTTACATGCCAAACTTTGTAAATGCATTGAAAACGCTATTCAGGAGCTGAAAAGCACTTTAGAGCAATAAAAAAAGGAAAGTCTCAAAAACGGAATCTAATGTCTAAACATCTTCACAAAACCCCTTTACCATGTAGAAGCAGCCACGGAAACATGTTATAACACTTAAAACATCAAGAAAACCATTCAGACAGAAGTTACATGCCAAACTTTGTAAATGCATTGAAAACGCTATTCAGGAGCTGAAAAGCACTTTAGAGCATTGAAAATATGAAAGTCTCAAAAAGTGAATCTAAGGTCTAAACATCTTCACAAAACCCCTTTACCATGTATAAACAGCCACAGAAACATGTTATAACACTTCAAACATCAAGAAAACCATTCAGACAGAAGTTACATGCCAAACTTTGTAAATGCATTGAAAACGCTATTCAGGAGCTGAAAAGCACTTTAGAGCATTGAAAATATGAAAATCTCAAAAAGTGAATCTAATGTCTAAACATCTTCACAAAACCCCTTTACCATGTAGAAGCAGCCACAGAAACATGTTATAACACTTAAAACATCAAGAAAACCATTCGGACAGAAGTTACATGCCAAACTTTGTAAATGCATTGAAAACGCTATTCAGGAGCTGAAAAGCACTTTAGAGCATTGACAATATGAAAGTCTCAAAAAGTGAATCTAATGTCTAAACATCTTCACAAAACCCCTTTACCATGTAGAAGCAGCCACAGAAACATGTTATAACACTTAAAACATCAAGAAAACCATTCAGACAGAAGTTACATGCCAAACTTTGTAAATGCATTGAAAACGCTATTCAGGAGCTGAAAAGCACTTTAGAGCAATAAAAAAAGGAAAGTCTCAAAAACGGAATCTAATGTCTAAACATCTTCACAAAACCCCTTTACCATGTAGAAGCAGCCACGGAAACATGTTATAACACTTAAAACATCAAGAAAACCATTCAGACAGAAGTTACATGCCAAACTTTGTAAATGCATTGAAAACGCTATTCAGGAGCTGAAAAGCACTTTAGAGCATTGAAAATATGAAAGTCTCAAAAAGTGAATCTAAGGTCTAAACATCTTCACAAAACCCCTTTACCATGTATAAACAGCCACAGAAACATGTTATAACACTTCAAACATCAAGAAAACCATTCAGACAGAAGTTACATGCCAAACTTTGTAAATGCATTGAAAACGCTATTCAGGAGCTGAAAAGCACTTTAGAGCAATAAAAGAAGGAGTGTCTCAAAAATGGAATCTAGTGGCTAAACATCTTCACAAAACCCCTTTACCATGTATAAACAGTCTCATAAACATGTTATAACACTTAAAACATCAAGAAAACCATTCAGACAGAAGTTACATGCCAAACTTTGTAAATGCATTGAAAACGCTCTTCAGGAGCTGAAAAGCACTTTAGAGCATTGAAAATATGAAAGTCTCAAAAAGTGAATCTAAGGTCTAAACATCTTCACAAAACCCCTTTACCATGTATAAACAGCCACAGAAACATGTTATAACACTTCAAACATCAAGAAAACCATTCAGACAGAAGTTACATGCCAAACTTTTTAAATGCATTGAAAACGCTATTCAGGAGCTGAAAAGCACTTTAGAGCAATAAAAAAAGGAGTGTCTCAAAAAGTGAATCTAATGGCTAAACATCTTCACAAAACCCCATTATGTATAAACAGCCACAGAAACATGTTATAACACTTCAAACATCAATAAAACCATTCAGACAGAAGTTACATGCCAAACTTTGTAAATGCATTGAAAACGCTATTCAGGAGCTGAAAAGCACTTTAGAGCAATAAAAGAAGGAGTGTCTCAAAAATGGAATCTAGTGGCTAAACATCTTCACAAAACCCCTTTACCATGTATAAACAGCCTCATAAACATGTTATAACACTTAAAACATCAAGAAAACCATTCAGACAGAAGTTACATGCCAAACTTTGTAAATGCATTGAAAACGCTCTTCAGGAGCTGAAAAGCACTTTAGAGCATTGAAAATATGAAAGTCTCAAAAAGTGAATCTAAGGTCTAAACATCTTCACAAAACCCCTTTACCATGTATAAACAGCCACAGAAACATGTTATAACACTTCAAACATCAAGAAAACCATTCAGACAGAAGTTACATGCCAAACTTTTTAAATGCATTGAAAACGCTATTCAGGAGCTGAAAAGCACTTTAGAGCAATAAAAAAAGGAGTGTCTCAAAAAGTGAATCTAATGGCTAAACATCTTCACAAAACCCCATTATGTATAAACAGCCACAGAAACATGTTATAACACTTCAAACATCAATAAAACCATTCAGACAGAAGTTACATTGCAAACTTTGTAAATGCATTGAAAACGCTATTCAGGAGCTGAAAAGCACTTTAGAGCATTGAAAATATGAAAGTCTCAAAAAGTGAATCTAAGGTCTAAACATCTTCACAAAACCCCTTTACCATGTATAAACAGCCACAGAAACATGTTATAACACTTCAAACATCAAGAAAACCATTCAGACAGAAGTTACATGCCAAACTTTGTAACTGCATTGAAAACGCTATTCAGGAGCTGAAAAGCACTTTAGAGAAAAAAAGAAGGAGTGTCTCAAAAACGGAATCTAGTGGCTAAACATTTTCACAAAACCCCTTTACCGTGTATAAACAGCCACAGAAACATGTTATAACACTTAAAACATCAATAAAACCATTCAGACAGAAGTTACATTGCAAACTTTGTAAATGCATTGAAAACGCTATTCAGGAGCTGAAAAGCACTTTAGAGCATTGAAAATATGAAAGTCTCAAAAAGTGAATCTAATGGCTAAACATCTTCACAAAACCCTCTACCATATATAAGTAGCCACAAAAACATGTTATAACACTTCAAACATCAATAAAACCATTCAGACAGAAGTTACATGCCAAACTTTGTAACTGCATTGAAAACGCTATTCAGGAGCTGAAAAGCACTTTAGAGCAATAAAAGAAGGAGTGTCTCAAAAACGGAATCTAGTGGCTAAACATCTTCACAAAACCCCTTTACCATGTATAAACAGCCACAGAAACATGTTATAACACTTAAAACATCAAGAAAACCATTCAGACAGAAGTTACATTGCAAACTTTGTAAATGCATTGAAAACGCTATTCAGGAGCTGAAAAGCACTTTAGAGCATTGAAAATATGAAAGTCTCAAAAAGTGAATCTAATGGCTAAACATCTTCACAAAAACCCTCTACCATATATAAGTAGCCACAAAAACATGTTATGACACTTAAAACATCAAGAAAACCATTCAGGCAGGAGTCACATTGCAAACTTTGTAAATGCATTGAAAACGCTATTCAGGAGCTGAAAAGCACTTTAGAGCATTGAAAATATGAAAGTCTCAAAAAGTGAATCTAATGGCTAAACATCTTCACAAAACCCTCTACCATATATAAGTAGCCACAAAAACATGTTATAACACTTCAAACATCAAGAAAACCATTCAGACAGAAGTTACATGCCAAACTTTGTAACTGCATTGAAAACGCTATTCAGGAGCTGAAAAGCACTTTAGAGCAATAAAAGAAGGAGTGTCTCAAAAACGGAATCTAGTGGCTAAACATCTTCACAAAACCCCTTTACCATGTATAAACAGGCACAGAAACATGATATAACACTTAAAACATCAAGAAAACCATTAAGGCAGGAGTCACATTGCAAACTTTGTAAATGCATTGAAAACGCTATTCAGGAGCTGAAAAGCACTTTAGAGCATTGAAAATATGAAAGTCTCAAAAAGTGAATCTAATGGCTAAACATCTTCACAAAACCCTCTACCATATATAAGTAGCCACAAAAACATGTTATAACACTTAAAACATCAAGAAAACCATTCAGACAGAAGTTACATGCCAAACTTTGTAAATGCATTGAAAACGCTATTCAGGAGCTGAAAAGCACTTTAGAGCAATAAAAAAAGGAATGTCTCAAAAACGGAATCTAATGGCTAAACATCTTCACAAAACCCCTTTACCATGTAGAAGCAGCCACGGAAACATGTTTTAACACTTAAAACATCAAGAAAACCATTCAGACAGAAGTTACATGCCAAACTTTGTAAATGCATTGAAAACGCTATTCAGGAGCTGAAAAGCACTTTAGAGCATTGAAAATATGAAAGTCTCAAAAAGTGAATCTAAGGTCTAAACATCTTCACAAAACCCCTTTACCTTGTATAAACAGCCACAGAAACATGTTATAACACTTCAAACATCAAGAAAACCATTCAGACAGAAGTTACATGCCAAACTTTGTAAATGCATTGAAAACGCTATTCAGGAGCTGAAAAGCACTTTAGAGCAATAAAAAAGGAATGTCTCAAAAACGGAATCTAATGGCTAAACATCTTCACAAAACCCCTTTACCATGTGGAAGCAGCCACGGAAACATGTTATAACACTTAAAACATCAAGAAAACCATTCAGACAGAAGTTACATGCCAAACTTTGTAAATGCATTGAAAACGCTATTCAGGAGCTGAAAAGCAATTTAGAGCATTGAAAATATGAAAGTCTCAAAAAGTGAATCTAAGGTCTAAACATCTTCACAAAACCCCTTTACCATGTATAAACAGCCACAGAAACATGTTATAACACTTCAAACATCAAGAAAACCATTCAGACAGAAGTTACATGCCAAACTTTGTAACTGCATTGAAAACGCTATTCAGGAGCTGAAAAGCACTTTAGAGCAATAAAAGAAGGAGTGTCTCAAAAATGGAATCTAGTGGCTAAACATCTTCACAAAACCCCTTTACCATGTATAAACAGCCACGGAAACATGTTATAACACTTAAAACATCAAGAAAACCATTCAGACAGAAGTTACATGCCAAACTTTGTAAATGCATTGAAAACGCTATTCAGGAGCTGAAAAGCACTTTAGAGCATTGAAAATATGAAAGTCTCAAAAAGTGAATCTAATGGCTAAACATCTTCACAAAACCCTCTACCATATATAAGTAGCCACAAAAACATGTTATAACACTTAAAACATCAAGAAAACCATTCAGACAGAAGTTACATGCCAAACTTTGTAACTGCATTGAAAACGCTATTCAGGAGCTGAAAAGCACTTTAGAGCAATAAAAGAAGGAGTGTCTCAAAAACGGAATCTAGTGGCTAAACATCTTCACAAAACCCCTTTACCATGTATACACAGCCACAGAAACATGTTATAACACTTAAAACATCAAGAAAACCATTCAGACAGAAGTTACATTGCAAACTTTGTAAATGCATTGAAAACGCTATTCAGGAGCTGAAAAGCACTTTAGAGCATTGAAAATATGAAAGTCTCAAAAAGTGAATCTAATGGCTAAATATCTTCACAAAACCCTCTACCATATATAAACAGCCACAGAAACATGTTATTACACTTAAAACATCAAGAAAACCATTCAGACAGAAGTTATATGCCAAAATTTGTAAATGCATTGAAAACGCTATTCAGGAGCTGAAAAGCACTTTAGAGCATTGAAAATATGAAAGTCTCAAAAAGTGAATCTAATGTCTAAACATCTTCACAAAACCCCTTTACCATGTAGAAGCAGCCACAGAAACATGTTATAACACTTAAAACATCAAGAAAACCATTCGGACAGAAGTTACATGCCAAACTTTGTAAATGCATTGAAAACGCTATTCAGGAGCTGAAAAGCACTTTAGAGCATTGACAATATGAAAGTCTCAAAAAGTGAATCTAATGTCTAAACATCTTCACAAAACCCCTTTACCATGTAGAAGCAGCCACAGAAACATGTTATAACACTTAAAACAGCAAGAAAACCATTCAGACAGAAGTTACATGCCAAACTTTGTAAATGCATTGAAAACGCTATTCAGGAGCTGAAAAGCACTTTAGAGAAAAAAAAGAAGGAGTGTCTCAAAAACGGAATCTAGTGGCTAAACATCTTCACAAAACCCCTTTACCATGTATAAACATCCACAGAAACATGTTATAACACTTAAAACATCAATAAAACCATTCAGACAGAAGTTACATTGCAAACTTTGTAAATGCATTGAAAACGCTATTCAGGAGCTGAAAAGCACTTTAGAGCAAAAAAAAAAGGAATGTCTCAAAAACGGAATCTAATGGCTAAACATCTTCACAAAACCCCTTTACCATGTAGAAGCAGCCACGGAAACATGTTTTAACACTTAAAACATCAAGAAAACCATTCAGACAGAAGTTACATGCCAAACTTTGTAAATGCATTGAAAACGCTATTCAGGAGCTGAAAAGCACTTTAGAGCATTGAAAATATGAAAGTCTCAAAAAGTGAATCTAAGGTCTAAACATCTTCACAAAACCCCTTTACCTTGTATAAACAGCCACAGAAACATGTTATAACACTTCAAACATCAAGAAAACCATTCAGACAGAAGTTACATGCCAAACTTTGTAAATGCATTGAAAACGCTATTCAGGAGCTGAAAAGCACTTTAGAGCAATAAAAAAAGGAGTGTCTCAAAAAGTGAATCTAATGGCTAAACATCTTCACAAAACCCCATTACCATGTATAAACAGCCACAGAAACATGTTATAACACTTCAAACATCAAGAAAACCATTCAGACAGAAGTAACATGCCAAACTTTGTAACTGCATTGAAAACGCTGTTCAGGAGCTGAAAAGCACTTTAGAGCAATAAAAAAAGGAGTGTCTCAAAAAGTGAATCTAATGGCTAAACATCTTCACAAAACCCTCTACCATATATAAGTAGCCACAAAAACATGTTATAACACTTCAAACATCAATAAAACCATTCAGACAGAAGTTACATGCCAAACTTTGTAAATGCATTGAAAACGCTATTCAGGAGCTGAAAAGCACTTTAGAGAAAAAAAAGAAGGAGTGTCTCAAAAACGGAATCTAGTGGCTAAACATTTTCACAAAACCCCTTTACCGTGTATAAACAGCCACAGAAACATGTTATAACACTTCAAACATCAAGAAAACCATTCAGACAGAAGTTACATGCCAAACTTTGTAACTGCATTGAAAACGCTATTCAGGAGCTGAAAAGCACTTTAGAGAAAAAAAGAAGGAGTGTCTCAAAAACGGAATCTAGTGGCTAAACATTTTCACAAAACCCCTTTACCGTGTATAAACAGCCACAGAAACATGTTATAACACTTAAAACATCAATAAAACCATTCAGACAGAAGTTACATTGCAAACTTTGTAAATGCATTGAAAACGCTATTCAGGAGCTGAAAAGCACTTTAGAGCATTGAAAATATGAAAGTCTCAAAAAGTGAATCTAATGGCTAAACATCTTCACAAAACCCTCTACCATATATAAGTAGCCACAAAAACATGTTATAACACTTAAAACATCAAGAAAACCATTCAGACAGAAGTTACATGCCAAACTTTGTAAATGCATTGAAAACGCTATTCAGGAGCTGAAAAGCACTTTAGAGCAATAAAAAAAGGAATGTCTCAAAAACGGAATCTAATGGCTAAACATCTTCACAAAAACCCTCTACCATATATAAGTAGCCACAAAAACATGTTATGACACTTAAAACATCAAGAAAACCATTCAGACAGAAGTTACATTGCAAACTTTGTAAATGCATTGAAAACGCTATTCAGGAGCTGAAAAGCACTTTAGAGCATTGAAAATATGAAAGTCTCTAAAAGTGAATCTAATGGCTAAACATCTTCACAAAACCCCTTTACCATATATAAGTAGCCACAAAAACATGTTATAACACTTAAAACATCAAGAAAACCATTCAGACAGAAGTTACATGCCAAACTTTGTAACTGCATTGAAAACGCTTCTCAGGAGCTGAAAAGCACTTTAGAGCAATAAAAGAAGGAGTGTCTCAAAAACGGAATCTAGTGGCTAAACATCTTCACAAAACCCCTTTACCATGTATAAACAGCCACAGAAACATGTTATAACACTTAAAACATCAATAAAACCATTCAGAGAGAAGTTACATTGCAAACTTTGTAAATGCATTGAAAACGCTATTCAGGAGCTGAAAAGCACTTTAGAGCATTGAAAATATGAAAGTCTCAAAAAGTGAATCTAATGGCTAAACATCTTCACAAAACCCTCTACCATATATAAGTAGCCACAAAAACATGTTATAACACTTAAAACATCAAGAAAACCATTCAGACAGAAGTTACATGCCAAACTTTGTAAATGCATTGAAAACGCTATTCAGGAGCTGAAAAGCACTTTAGAGCAATAAAAAAAGGAATGTCTCAAAAACGGAATCTAATGGCTAAACATCTTCACAAAACCCCTTTACCATGTATAAACAGCCACAGAAACATGTTATAACACTTCAAACATCAAGAAAACCATTCAGACAGAAGTTACATGCCAAACTTTGTAACTGCATTGAAAACGCTATTCAGGAGCTGAAAAGCACTTTAGAGCAATAAAAGAAGGAGTGTCTCAAAAACGGAATCTAGTGGCTAAACATCTTCACAAAACCCCTTTACCATGTATAAACAGCCTCAGAAACATGTTATAACACTTAAAACATCAAGAAAACCATTCAGACAGAAGTTACATTGCAAACTTTGTAAATGCATTGAAAACGCTATTCAGGAGCTGAAAAGCAATTTAGAGCATTGAAAATATGAAAGTCTCAAAAAGTGAATCTAATGGCTAAACATCTTCACAAAACCCTCTACCATATATAAGCAGCCACAGAAACATGTTATAACACTTAAAACAGCAAGAAAACCATTCAGACAGAAGTTACATGCCAAACTTTGTAAATGCATTGAAAACGCTATTCAGGAGCTGAAAAGCACTTTAGAGCAATAAAAAAGGAATGTCTCAAAAACGGAATCTAATGGCTAAACATCTTCACAAAACCCCTTTACCATGTAGAAGCAGCCACGGAAACATGTTATAACACTTAAAACATCAAGAAAACCATTCAGACAGAAGTTACATGCCAAACTTTGTAAATGCATTGAAAACGCTATTCAGGAGCTGAAAAGCACTTTAGAGTAATAAAAGAAGGAGTGTCTCAAAAACGGAATCTAGTGGCTAAACATCTTCACAAAACCCCTTTACCATGTATAAACAGCCTCAGAAACATGTTATAACACTTAAAACATCAAGAAAACCATTCAGACAGAAGTTACATTGCAAACTTTGTAAATGCATTGAAAACGCTATTCAGGAGCTGAAAAGCAATTTAGAGCATTGAAAATATGAAAGTCTCAAAAAGTGAATCTAATGGCTAAACATCTTCACAAAACCCTCTACCATATATAAGCAGCCACAGAAACATGTTATAACACTTAAAACAGCAAGAAAACCATTCAGACAGAAGTTACATGCCAAACTTTGTAAATGCATTGAAAACGCTATTCAGGAGCTGAAAAGCACTTTAGAGCAATAAAAAAGGAATGTCTCAAAAACGGAATCTAATGGCTAAACATCTTCACAAAACCCCTTTACCATGTAGAAGCAGCCACGGAAACATGTTATAACACTTAAAACATCAAGAAAACCATTCAGACAGAAGTTACATGCCAAACTTTGTAAATGCATTGAAAACGCTATTCAGGAGCTGAAAAGCACTTTAGAGCAATAAAAGAAGGAGTGTCTCAAAAACGGAATCTAGTGGCTAAACATCTTCACAAAACCCCTTTACCATGTATAAACAGCCTCAGAAACATGTTATAACACTTAAAACATCAAGAAAACCATTCAGACAGAAGTTACATTGCAAACTTTGTAAATGCATTGAAAACGCTATTCAGGAGCTGAAAAGCAATTTAGAGCATTGAAAATATGAAAGTCTCAAAAAGTGAATCTAATGGCTAAACATCTTCACAAAACCCTCTACCATATATAAGCAGCCACAGAAACATGTTATAACACTTAAAACAGCAAGAAAACCATTCAGACAGAAGTTACATGCCAAACTTTGTAAATGCATTGAAAACGCTATTCAGGAGCTGAAAAGCACTTTAGAGCAATAAAAAAGGAATGTCTCAAAAACGGAATCTAATGGCTAAACACCTCACAAAACCCCTTTACCATGTAGAAGCAGCCACGGAAACATGTTATAACACTTAAAACATCAAGAAAACCATTCAGACAGAAGTTACATGCCAAACTTTGTAAATGCATTGAAAACGCTATTCAGGAGCTGAAAAGCACTTTAGAGCAATAAAAAAAGGAATGTCTCAAAAACGGAATCTAATGGCTAAACATCTTCACAAAACCCCTTTACCATGTATAAACAGCCACAGAAACATGTTATAACACTTCAAACATCAAGAAAACCATTCAGACAGAAGTTACATGCCAAACTTTGTAACTGCATTGAAAACGCTATTCAGGAGCTGAAAAGCACTTTAGAGCAATAAAAGAAGGATCGTCTCAAAAACGGAATCTAGTGGCTAAACATCTTCACAAAACCCCTTTACCATGTATAAACAGCCTCAGAAACATGTTATAACACTTAAAACATCAAGAAAACCATTCAGACAGAAGTTACATTGCAAACTTTGTAAATGCATTGAAAACGCTATTCAGGAGCTGAAAAGCAATTTAGAGCATTGAAAATATGAAAGTCTCAAAAAGTGAATTTAATGGCTAAACATCTTCACAAAACCCTCTACCATATATAAGCAGCCACAGAAACATGTTATAACACTTAAAACAGCAAGAAAACCATTCAGACAGAAGTTACATGCCAAACTTTGTAAATGCATTGAAAACGCTATTCAGGAGCTGAAAAGCACTTTAGAGCAATAAAAAAGGAATGTCTCAAAAACGGAATCTAATGGCTAAACATCTTCACAAAACCCCTTTACCATGTGGAAGCAGCCACGGAAACATGTTATAACACTTAAAACATCAAGAAAACCATTCAGACAGAAGTTACATGCCAAACTTTGTAAATGCATTGAAAACGCTATTCAGGAGCTGAAAAGCAATTTAGAGCATTGAAAATATGAAAGTCTCAAAAAGTGAATCTAAGGTCTAAACATCTTCACAAAACCCCTTTACCATGTATAAACAGCCACAGAAACATGTTATAACACTTCAAACATCAAGAAAACCATTCAGACAGAAGTTACATGCCAAACTTTGTAACTGCATTGAAAACGCTATTCAGGAGCTGAAAAGCACTTTAGAGCAATAAAAGAAGGAGTGTCTCAAAAATGGAATCTAGTGGCTAAACATCTTCACAAAACCCCTTTACCATGTATAAACAGCCACGGAAACATGTTATAACACTTAAAACATCAAGAAAACCATTCAGACAGAAGTTACATGCCAAACTTTGTAAATGCATTGAAAACGCTATTCAGGAGCTGAAAAGCACTTTAGAGCATTGAAAATATGAAAGTCTCAAAAAGTGAATCTAATGGCTAAACATCTTCACAAAACCCTCTACCATATATAAGTAGCCACAAAAACATGTTATAACACTTAAAACATCAAGAAAACCATTCAGACAGAAGTTACATGCCAAACTTTGTAACTGCATTGAAAACGCTATTCAGGAGCTGAAAAGCACTTTAGAGCAATAAAAGAAGGAGTGTCTCAAAAACGGAATCTAGTGGCTAAACATCTTCACAAAACCCCTTTACCATGTATACACAGCCACAGAAACATGTTATAACACTTAAAACATCAAGAAAACCATTCAGACAGAAGTTACATTGCAAACTTTGTAAATGCATTGAAAACGCTATTCAGGAGCTGAAAAGCACTTTAGAGCATTGAAAATATGAAAGTCTCAAAAAGTGAATCTAATGGCTAAATATCTTCACAAAACCCTCTACCATATATAAACAGCCACAGAAACATGTTATTACACTTAAAACATCAAGAAAACCATTCAGACAGAAGTTATATGCCAAAATTTGTAAATGCATTGAAAACGCTATTCAGGAGCTGAAAAGCACTTTAGAGCATTGAAAATATGAAAGTCTCAAAAAGTGAATCTAATGTCTAAACATCTTCACAAAACCCCTTTACCATGTAGAAGCAGCCACAGAAACATGTTATAACACTTAAAACATCAAGAAAACCATTCGGACAGAAGTTACATGCCAAACTTTGTAAATGCATTGAAAACGCTATTCAGGAGCTGAAAAGCACTTTAGATTATTGAAAATATGAAAGTCTCAAAAAGTGAATCTAATGGCTAAACATCTTCACAAAAACCCTCTACCATATATAAGTAGCCACAAAAACATGTTATGACACTTAAAACATCAAGAAAACCATTCAGGCAGGAGTCACATTGCAAACTTTGTAAATGCATTGAAAACGCTATTCAGGAGCTGAAAAGCACTTTAGAGCATTGAAAATATGAAAGTCTCAAAAAGTGAATCTAATGGCTAAACATCTTCACAAAACCCTCTACCATATATAAGTAGCCACAAAAACATGTTATAACACTTAAAACATCAAGAAAACCATTCAGACAGAAGTTACATGCCAAACTTTGTAAATGCATTAAAAACGCTATTCAGGAGCTGAAAAGCACTTTAGAGCATTGAAAATATGAAAGTCTCAAAAAGTGAATCTAAGGTCTAAACATCTTCACAAAACCCTTTTACCATGTATAAACAGCCACAGAAACATGTTATAACACTTCAAACATCAAGAAAACCATTCAGACAGAAGTTACATGCCAAACTTTGTAACTGCATTGAAAACGCTATTCAGGAGCTGAAAAGCACTTTAGAACAATAAAAGAAGGAGTGTCTCAAAAACGGAATCTAGTGGCTAAACATCTTCACAAAACCCCTTTACCATGTATAAACAGGCACAGAAACATGTTATAACACTTAAAACATCAAGAAAACCATTCAGGCAGGAGTCACATTGCAAACTTTGTAAATGCATTGAAAACGCTATTCAGGAGCTGAAAAGCACTTTAGAGCATTGAAAATATGAAAGTCTCAAAAAGTGAATCTAATGGCTAAACATCTTCACAAAACCCTCTACCATATATAAGTAGCCACAAAAACATGTTATAACACTTAAAACATCAAGAAAACCATTCAGACAGAAGTTACATGCCAAACTTTGTAAATGCATTGAAAACGCTATTCAGGAGCTGAAAAGCACTTTAGAGCATTGAAAATATGAAAGTCTCAAAAAGTGAATCTAAGGTCTAAACATCTTCACAAAACCCCTTTACCATGTATAAACAGCCACAGAAACATGTTATAACACTTCAAACATCAAGAAAACCATTCAGACAGAAGTTACATGCCAAACTTTGTAACTGCATTGAAAACGCTATTCAGGAGCTGAAAAGCACTTTAGAGCAATAAAAGAAGGAGTGTTTAAAAAATGGAATCTAGTGGCTAAACATCTTCACAAAACCCCTTTACCATGTATAAACAGCCACAGAAACATGTTATAACACTTAAAACATCAAGAAAACCATTCAGACAGAAGTTACATGCCAAACTTTGTAAATGCATTGAAAACGCTATTCAGGAGCTGAAAAGCACTTTAGAGCAATAAAAAAAGGAATGTCTCAAAAACGGAATCTAATGGCTAAACATCTTCACAAAACCCCTTTACCATGTAGAAGCAGCCACAGAAACATGTTATAACACTTAAAACATCAAGAAAACCATTCAGACAGAAGTTACATGCCAAACTTTGTAAATGCATTGAAAACGCTATTCAGGAGCTGAAAAGCACTTTAAAGCATTGAAAATATGAAAGTCTCAAAAAGTGAATCTAATGGCTAAACATCTTCACAAAACCCTCTACCATATATAAGTAGCCACAAAAACATGTTATAACACTTAAAACATCAAGAAAACCATTCAGACAGAAGTTACATGCCAAACTTTGTAACTGCATTGAAAACGCTATTCAGGAGCTGAAAAGCACTTTAGAGCAATAAAAGAAGGAGTGTCTCAAAAACGGAATCTAGTGGCTAAACATCTTCACAAAACCCCTTTACCATGTATAAACAGCCACAGAAACATGTTATAACACTTAAAACATCAAGAAAACCATTCAGACAGAAGTTACATTGCAAACTTTGTAAATGCATTGAAAACGCTATTCAGGAGCTGAAAAGCACTTTAGATTATTGAAAATATGAAAGTCTCAAAAAGTGAATCTAATGGCTAAACATCTTCACAAAAACCCTCTACCATATATAAGTAGCCACAAAAACATGTTATGACACTTAAAACATCAAGAAAACCATTCAGGCAGGAGTCACATTGCAAACTTTGTAAATGCATTGAAAACGCTATTCAGGAGCTGAAAAGCACTTTAGAGCATTGAAAATATGAAAGTCTCAAAAAGTGAATCTAATGGCTAAACATCTTCACAAAACCCTCTACCATATATAAGTAGCCACAAAAACATGTTATAACACTTAAAACATCAAGAAAACCATTCAGACAGAAGTTACATGCCAAACTTTGTAAATGCATTAAAAACGCTATTCAGGAGCTGAAAAGCACTTTAGAGCATTGAAAATATGAAAGTCTCAAAAAGTGAATCTAAGGTCTAAACATCTTCACAAAACCCTTTTACCATGTATAAACAGCCACAGAAACATGTTATAACACTTCAAACATCAAGAAAACCATTCAGACAGAAGTTACATGCCAAACTTTGTAACTGCATTGAAAACGCTATTCAGGAGCTGAAAAGCACTTTAGAACAATAAAAGAAGGAGTGTCTCAAAAACGGAATCTAGTGGCTAAACATCTTCACAAAACCCCTTTACCATGTATAAACAGGCACAGAAACATGTTATAACACTTAAAACATCAAGAAAACCATTCAGGCAGGAGTCACATTGCAAACTTTGTAAATGCATTGAAAACGCTATTCAGGAGCTGAAAAGCACTTTAGAGCATTGAAAATATGAAAGTCTCAAAAAGTGAATCTAATGGCTAAACATCTTCACAAAACCCTCTACCATATATAAGTAGCCACAAAAACATGTTATAACACTTAAAACATCAAGAAAACCATTCAGACAGAAGTTACATGCCAAACTTTGTAAATGCATTGAAAACGCTATTCAGGAGCTGAAAAGCACTTTAGAGCATTGAAAATATGAAAGTCTCAAAAAGTGAATCTAATGGCTAAACATCTTCACAAAACCCTCTACCATATATAAGTAGCCACAAAAACATGTTATAACACTTAAAACATCAAGAAAACCATTCAGACAGAAGTTACATGCCAAACTTTGTAACTGCATTGAAAACGCTATTCAGGAGCTGAAAAGCACTTTAGAGCAATAAAAGAAGGAGTGTCTCAAAAACGGAATCTAGTGGCTAAACATCTTCACAAAACCCCTTTACCATGTATAAACAGCCACAGAAACATGTTATAACACTTAAAACATCAAGAAAACCATTCAGACAGAAGTTACATTGCAAACTTTGTAAATGCATTGAAAACGCTATTCAGGAGCTGAAAAGCACTTTAGAGCATTGAAAATATGAAAGTCTCAAAAAGTGAATCTAATGGCTAAACATCTTCACAAAACCCTCTACCATATATAAGTAGCCACAAAAACATGTTATGACACTTAAAACATCAAGAAAACCATTCAGACAGAAGTTACATGCCAAACTTTGTAAATGCATTGAAAACGCTATTCAGGAGCTGAAAAGCACTTTAGAGCAATAAAAAAAGGAATGTCTCAAAAATGGAATCTAATGGCTAAACATCTTCACAAAACAGCTTTACCATGTAGAAGCAGCCACGGAAACATGTTATAACACTTAAAACATCAAGAAAACCATTCAGACAGAAGTTACATGCCAAACTTTGTAAATGCATTGAAAACGTTATTCAGGAGCTGAAAAGCACTTTAGAGCATTGAAAATATGAAAGTCTCAAAAAGTGAATCTAAGGTCTAAACATCTTCACAAAACCCCTTTACCATGTATAAACAGCCACAGAAACATGTTATAACACTTCAAACATCAAGAAAACCATTCAGACAGAAGTTACATGCCAAACTTTGTAACTGCATTGAAAACGCTATTCAGGAGCTGAAAAGCACTTTAGAGCAATAAAAGAAGGAGTGTTTAAAAAATGGAATCTAGTGGCTAAACATCTTCACAAAACCCCTTTACCATGTATAAACAGCCACAGAAACATGTTATAACACTTAAAACATCAAGAAAACCATTCAGACAGAAGTTACATCGCAAACTTTGTAAATGCATTGAAAACGCTATTCAGGAGCTGAAAAGCACTTTAGAGCAATAAAAGAAGGAGTGTGTAAAAAATGGAATCTAGTGGCTAAACATCTTCACAAAACCCCTTTACCATGTAGAAGCAGCCACGGAAACATGTTATAACACTTAAAACATCAAGAAAACCATTCAGACAGAAGTTACATGCCAAACTTTGTAAATGCATTGAAAACGCTATTCAGGAGCTGAAAAGCACTTTAGAGCATTGAAAATATGAAAGTCTCAAAAAGTGAATCTAAGGTCTAAACATCTTCACAAAACCCCTTTACCATGTATAAACAGCCACAGAAACATGTTATAACACTTCAAACATCAAGAAAACCATTCAGACAGAAGTTACATGCCAAACTTTGTAACTGCATTGAAAACGCTATTCAGGAGCTGAAAAGCACTTTAGAGAAAAAAAAGAAGGAGTGTCTCAAAAACGGAATCTAGTGGCTAAACATTTTCACAAAACCCCTTTACCGTGTATAAACAGCCACAGAAACATGTTATAACACTTAAAACATCAATAAAACCATTCAGACAGAAGTTACATTGCAAACTTTGTAAATGCATTGAAAACGCTATTCAGGAGCTGAAAAGCACTTTAGAGCATTGAAAATATGAAAGTCTCAAAAAGTGAATCTAATGGCTAAACATCTTCACAAAACCCTCTACCATATATAAGTAGCCACAAAAACATGTTATAACACTTCAAACATCAATAAAACCATTCAGACAGAAGTTACATGCCAAACTTTGTAACTGCATTGAAAACGCTATTCAGGAGCTGAAAAGCACTTTAGAGCAATAAAAGAAGGAGTGTCTCAAAAACGGAATCTAGTGGCTAAACATCTTCACAAAACCCCTTTACCATGTATAAACAGCCACAGAAACATGTTATAACACTTAAAACATCAAGAAAACCATTCAGACAGAAGTTACATTGCAAACTTTGTAAATGCATTGAAAACGCTATTCAGGAGCTGAAAAGCACTTTAGAGCATTGAAAATATGAAAGTCTCAAAAAGTGAATCTAATGGCTAAACATCTTCACAAAAACCCTCTACCATATATAAGTAGCCACAAAAACATGTTATGACACTTAAAACATCAAGAAAACCATTCAGGCAGGAGTCACATTGCAAACTTTGTAAATGCATTGAAAACGCTATTCAGGAGCTGAAAAGCACTTTAGAGCATTGAAAATATGAAAGTCTCAAAAAGTGAATCTAATGGCTAAACATCTTCACAAAACCCTCTACCATATATAAGTAGCCACAAAAACATGTTATAACACTTCAAACATCAAGAAAACCATTCAGACAGAAGTTACATGCCAAACTTTGTAACTGCATTGAAAACGCTATTCAGGAGCTGAAAAGCACTTTAGAGCAATAAAAGAAGGAGTGTCTCAAAAACGGAATCTAGTGGCTAAACATCTTCACAAAACCCCTTTACCATGTATAAACAGGCACAGAAACATGATATAACACTTAAAACATCAAGAAAACCATTAAGGCAGGAGTCACATTGCAAACTTTGTAAATGCATTGAAAACGCTATTCAGGAGCTGAAAAGCACTTTAGAGCATTGAAAATATGAAAGTCTCAAAAAGTGAATCTAATGGCTAAACATCTTCACAAAACCCTCTACCATATATAAGTAGCCACAAAAACATGTTATAACACTTAAAACATCAAGAAAACCATTCAGACAGAAGTTACATGCCAAACTTTGTAAATGCATTGAAAACGCTATTCAGGAGCTGAAAAGCACTTTAGAGCAATAAAAAAAGGAATGTCTCAAAAACGGAATCTAATGGCTAAACATCTTCACAAAACCCCTTTACCATGTAGAAGCAGCCACGGAAACATGTTTTAACACTTAAAACATCAAGAAAACCATTCAGACAGAAGTTACATGCCAAACTTTGTAAATGCATTGAAAACGCTATTCAGGAGCTGAAAAGCACTTTAGAGCATTGAAAATATGAAAGTCTCAAAAAGTGAATCTAAGGTCTAAACATCTTCACAAAACCCCTTTACCTTGTATAAACAGCCACAGAAACATGTTATAACACTTCAAACATCAAGAAAACCATTCAGACAGAAGTTACATGCCAAACTTTGTAAATGCATTGAAAACGCTATTCAGGAGCTGAAAAGCACTTTAGAGCAATAAAAAAGGAATGTCTCAAAAACGGAATCTAATGGCTAAACATCTTCACAAAACCCCTTTACCATGTGGAAGCAGCCACGGAAACATGTTATAACACTTAAAACATCAAGAAAACCATTCAGACAGAAGTTACATGCCAAACTTTGTAAATGCATTGAAAACGCTATTCAGGAGCTGAAAAGCAATTTAGAGCATTGAAAATATGAAAGTCTCAAAAAGTGAATCTAAGGTCTAAACATCTTCACAAAACCCCTTTACCATGTATAAACAGCCACAGAAACATGTTATAACACTTCAAACATCAAGAAAACCATTCAGACAGAAGTTACATGCCAAACTTTGTAACTGCATTGAAAACGCTATTCAGGAGCTGAAAAGCACTTTAGAGCAATAAAAGAAGGAGTGTCTCAAAAATGGAATCTAGTGGCTAAACATCTTCACAAAACCCCTTTACCATGTATAAACAGCCACGGAAACATGTTATAACACTTAAAACATCAAGAAAACCATTCAGACAGAAGTTACATGCCAAACTTTGTAAATGCATTGAAAACGCTATTCAGGAGCTGAAAAGCACTTTAGAGCATTGAAAATATGAAAGTCTCAAAAAGTGAATCTAATGGCTAAACATCTTCACAAAACCCTCTACCATATATAAGTAGCCACAAAAACATGTTATAACACTTAAAACATCAAGAAAACCATTCAGACAGAAGTTACATGCCAAACTTTGTAACTGCATTGAAAACGCTATTCAGGAGCTGAAAAGCACTTTAGAGCAATAAAAGAAGGAGTGTCTCAAAAACGGAATCTAGTGGCTAAACATCTTCACAAAACCCCTTTACCATGTATACACAGCCACAGAAACATGTTATAACACTTAAAACATCAAGAAAACCATTCAGACAGAAGTTACATTGCAAACTTTGTAAATGCATCGAAAACGCTATTCAGGAGCTGAAAAGCACTTTAGAGCATTGAAAATATGAAAGTCTCAAAAAGTGAATCTAATGGCTAAATATCTTCACAAAACCCTCTACCATATATAAACAGCCACAGAAACATGTTATTACACTTAAAACATCAAGAAAACCATTCAGACAGAAGTTATATGCCAAAATTTGTAAATGCATTGAAAACGCTATTCAGGAGCTGAAAAGCACTTTAGAGCATTGAAAATATGAAAGTCTCAAAAAGTGAATCTAATGTCTAAACATCTTCACAAAACCCCTTTACCATGTAGAAGCAGCCACAGAAACATGTTATAACACTTAAAACATCAAGAAAACCATTCGGACAGAAGTTACATGCCAAACTTTGTAAATGCATTGAAAACGCTATTCAGGAGCTGAAAAGCACTTTAGAGCATTGACAATATGAAAGTCTCAAAAAGTGAATCTAATGTCTAAACATCTTCACAAAACCCCTTTACCATGTAGAAGCAGCCACAGAAACATGTTATAACACTTAAAACAGCAAGAAAACCATTCAGACAGAAGTTACATGCCAAACTTTGTAAATGCATTGAAAACGCTATTCAGGAGCTGAAAAGCACTTTAGAGAAAAAAAGAAGGAGTGTCTCAAAAACGGAATCTAGTGGCTAAACATCTTCACAAAACCCCTTTACCATGTATAAACATCCACAGAAACATGTTATAACACTTAAAACATCAATAAAACCATTCAGACAGAAGTTACATTGCAAACTTTGTAAATGCATTGAAAACGCTATTCAGGAGCTGAAAAGCACTTTAGAGCAAAAAAAAAAAGGAATGTCTCAAAAACGGAATCTAATGGCTAAACATCTTCACAAAACCCCTTTACCATGTAGAAGCAGCCACGGAAACATGTTTTAACACTTAAAACATCAAGAAAACCATTCAGACAGAAGTTACATGCCAAACTTTGTAAATGCATTGAAAACGCTATTCAGGAGCTGAAAAGCACTTTAGAGCATTGAAAATATGAAAGTCTCAAAAAGTGAATCTAAGGTCTAAACATCTTCACAAAACCCCTTTACCTTGTATAAACAGCCACAGAAACATGTTATAACACTTCAAACATCAAGAAAACCATTCAGACAGAAGTTACATGCCAAACTTTGTAAATGCATTGAAAACGCTATTCAGGAGCTGAAAAGCACTTTAGAGCAATAAAAAAAGGAGTGTCTCAAAAAGTGAATCTAATGGCTAAACATCTTCACAAAACCCCATTACCATGTATAAACAGCCACAGAAACATGTTATAACACTTCAAACATCAAGAAAACCATTCAGACAGAAGTAACATGCCAAACTTTGTAACTGCATTGAAAACGCTGTTCAGGAGCTGAAAAGCACTTTAGAGCAATAAAAAAAGGAGTGTCTCAAAAAGTGAATCTAATGGCTAAACATCTTCACAAAACCCTCTACCATATATAAGTAGCCACAAAAACATGTTATAACACTTCAAACATCAATAAAACCATTCAGACAGAAGTTACATGCCAAACTTTGTAAATGCATTGAAAACGCTATTCAGGAGCTGAAAAGCACTTTAGAGAAAAAAAAGAAGGAGTGTCTCAAAAACGGAATCTAGTGGCTAAACATTTTCACAAAACCCCTTTACCGTGTATAAACAGCCACAGAAACATGTTATAACACTTCAAACATCAAGAAAACCATTCAGACAGAAGTTACATGCCAAACTTTGTAACTGCATTGAAAACGCTATTCAGGAGCTGAAAAGCACTTTAGAGAAAAAAAAGAAGGAGTGTCTCAAAAACGGAATCTAGTGGCTAAACATTTTCACAAAACCCCTTTACCGTGTATAAACAGCCACAGAAACATGTTATAACACTTAAAACATCAATAAAACCATTCAGACAGAAGTTACATTGCAAACTTTGTAAATGCATTGAAAACGCTATTCAGGAGCTGAAAAGCACTTTAGAGCATTGAAAATATGAAAGTCTCAAAAAGTGAATCTAATGGCTAAACATCTTCACAAAACCCTCTACCATATATAAGTAGCCACAAAAACATGTTATAACACTTAAAACATCAAGAAAACCATTCAGACAGAAGTTACATGCCAAACTTTGTAAATGCATTGAAAACGCTATTCAGGAGCTGAAAAGCACTTTAGAGCAATAAAAAAAGGAATGTCTCAAAAACGGAATCTAATGGCTAAACATCTTCACAAAAACCCTCTACCATATATAAGTAGCCACAAAAACATGTTATGACACTTAAAACATCAAGAAAACCATTCAGACAGAAGTTACATTGCAAACTTTGTAAATGCATTGAAAACGCTATTCAGGAGCTGAAAAGCACTTTAGAGCATTGAAAATATGAAAGTCTCTAAAAGTGAATCTAATGGCTAAACATCTTCACAAAACCCCTTTACCATATATAAGTAGCCACAAAAACATGTTATAACACTTAAAACATCAAGAAAACCATTCAGACAGAAGTTACATGCCAAACTTTGTAACTGCATTGAAAACGCTTCTCAGGAGCTGAAAAGCACTTTAGAGCAATAAAAGAAGGAGTGTCTCAAAAACGGAATCTAGTGGCTAAACATCTTCACAAAACCCCTTTACCATGTATAAACAGCCACAGAAACATGTTATAACACTTAAAACATCAATAAAACCATTCAGAGAGAAGTTACATTGCAAACTTTGTAAATGCATTGAAAACGCTATTCAGGAGCTGAAAAGCACTTTAGAGCATTGAAAATATGAAAGTCTCAAAAAGTGAATCTAATGGCTAAACATCTTCACAAAACCCTCTACCATATATAAGTAGCCACAAAAACATGTTATAACACTTAAAACATCAAGAAAACCATTCAGACAGAAGTTACATGCCAAACTTTGTAAATGCATTGAAAACGCTATTCAGGAGCTGAAAAGCACTTTAGAGCAATAAAAAAAGGAATGTCTCAAAAACGGAATCTAATGGCTAAACATCTTCACAAAACCCCTTTACCATGTATAAACAGCCACAGAAACATGTTATAACACTTCAAACATCAAGAAAACCATTCAGACAGAAGTTACATGCCAAACTTTGTAACTGCATTGAAAACGCTATTCAGGAGCTGAAAAGCACTTTAGAGCAATAAAAGAAGGAGTGTCTCAAAAACGGAATCTAGTGGCTAAACATCTTCACAAAACCCCTTTACCATGTATAAACAGCCTCAGAAACATGTTATAACACTTAAAACATCAAGAAAACCATTCAGACAGAAGTTACATTGCAAACTTTGTAAATGCATTGAAAACGCTATTCAGGAGCTGAAAAGCAATTTAGAGCATTGAAAATATGAAAGTCTCAAAAAGTGAATCTAATGGCTAAACATCTTCACAAAACCCTCTACCATATATAAGCAGCCACAGAAACATGTTATAACACTTAAAACAGCAAGAAAACCATTCAGACAGAAGTTACATGCCAAACTTTGTAAATGCATTGAAAACGCTATTCAGGAGCTGAAAAGCACTTTAGAGCAATAAAAAAGGAATGTCTCAAAAACGGAATCTAATGGCTAAACATCTTCACAAAACCCCTTTACCATGTAGAAGCAGCCACGGAAACATGTTATAACACTTAAAACATCAAGAAAACCATTCAGACAGAAGTTACATGCCAAACTTTGTAAATGCATTGAAAACGCTATTCAGGAGCTGAAAAGCACTTTAGAGTAATAAAAGAAGGAGTGTCTCAAAAACGGAATCTAGTGGCTAAACATCTTCACAAAACCCCTTTACCATGTATAAACAGCCTCAGAAACATGTTATAACACTTAAAACATCAAGAAAACCATTCAGACAGAAGTTACATTGCAAACTTTGTAAATGCATTGAAAACGCTATTCAGGAGCTGAAAAGCAATTTAGAGCATTGAAAATATGAAAGTCTCAAAAAGTGAATCTAATGGCTAAACATCTTCACAAAACCCTCTACCATATATAAGCAGCCACAGAAACATGTTATAACACTTAAAACAGCAAGAAAACCATTCAGACAGAAGTTACATGCCAAACTTTGTAAATGCATTGAAAACGCTATTCAGGAGCTGAAAAGCACTTTAGAGCAATAAAAAAGGAATGTCTCAAAAACGGAATCTAATGGCTAAACATCTTCACAAAACCCCTTTACCATGTAGAAGCAGCCACGGAAACATGTTATAACACTTAAAACATCAAGAAAACCATTCAGACAGAAGTTACATGCCAAACTTTGTAAATGCATTGAAAACGCTATTCAGGAGCTGAAAAGCACTTTAGAGCAATAAAAGAAGGAGTGTCTCAAAAACGGAATCTAGTGGCTAAACATCTTCACAAAACCCCTTTACCATGTATAAACAGCCTCAGAAACATGTTATAACACTTAAAACATCAAGAAAACCATTCAGACAGAAGTTACATTGCAAACTTTGTAAATGCATTGAAAACGCTATTCAGGAGCTGAAAAGCAATTTAGAGCATTGAAAATATGAAAGTCTCAAAAAGTGAATCTAATGGCTAAACATCTTCACAAAACCCTCTACCATATATAAGCAGCCACAGAAACATGTTATAACACTTAAAACAGCAAGAAAACCATTCAGACAGAAGTTACATGCCAAACTTTGTAAATGCATTGAAAACGCTATTCAGGAGCTGAAAAGCACTTTAGAGCAATAAAAAAGGAATGTCTCAAAAACGGAATCTAATGGCTAAACACCTCACAAAACCCCTTTACCATGTAGAAGCAGCCACGGAAACATGTTATAACACTTAAAACATCAAGAAAACCATTCAGACAGAAGTTACATGCCAAACTTTGTAAATGCATTGAAAACGCTATTCAGGAGCTGAAAAGCACTTTAGAGCAATAAAAAAAGGAATGTCTCAAAAACGGAATCTAATGGCTAAACATCTTCACAAAACCCCTTTACCATGTATAAACAGCCACAGAAACATGTTATAACACTTCAAACATCAAGAAAACCATTCAGACAGAAGTTACATGCCAAACTTTGTAACTGCATTGAAAACGCTATTCAGGAGCTGAAAAGCACTTTAGAGCAATAAAAGAAGGATCGTCTCAAAAACGGAATCTAGTGGCTAAACATCTTCACAAAACCCCTTTACCATGTATAAACAGCCTCAGAAACATGTTATAACACTTAAAACATCAAGAAAACCATTCAGACAGAAGTTACATTGCAAACTTTGTAAATGCATTGAAAACGCTATTCAGGAGCTGAAAAGCAATTTAGAGCATTGAAAATATGAAAGTCTCAAAAAGTGAATTTAATGGCTAAACATCTTCACAAAACCCTCTACCATATATAAGCAGCCACAGAAACATGTTATAACACTTAAAACAGCAAGAAAACCATTCAGACAGAAGTTACATGCCAAACTTTGTAAATGCATTGAAAACGCTATTCAGGAGCTGAAAAGCACTTTAGAGCAATAAAAAAGGAATGTCTCAAAAACGGAATCTAATGGCTAAACATCTTCACAAAACCCCTTTACCATGTGGAAGCAGCCACGGAAACATGTTATAACACTTAAAACATCAAGAAAACCATTCAGACAGAAGTTACATGCCAAACTTTGTAAATGCATTGAAAAAGCTATTCAGGAGCTGAAAAGCAATTTAGAGCATTGAAAATATGAAAGTCTCAAAAAGTGAATCTAAGGTCTAAACATCTTCACAAAACCCCTTTACCATGTATAAACAGCCACAGAAACATGTTATAACACTTCAAACATCAAGACAACCATTCAGACAGAAGTTACATGCCAAACTTTGTAACTGCATTGAAAACGCTATTCAGGAGCTGAAAAGCACTTTAGAGCAATAAAAGAAGGAGTGTCTCAAAAATGGAATCTAGTGGCTAAACATCTTCACAAAACCCCTTTACCATGTATAAACAGCCACGGAAACATGTTATAACACTTAAAACATCAAGAAAACCATTCAGACAGAAGTTACATGCCAAACTTTGTAAATGCATTGAAAACGCTATTCAGGAGCTGAAAAGCACTTTAGAGCATTGAAAATATGAAAGTCTCAAAAAGTGAATCTAATGGCTAAACATCTTCACAAAACCCTCTACCATATATAAGTAGCCACAAAAACATGTTATAACACTTAAAACATCAAGAAAACCATTCAGACAGAAGTTACATGCCAAACTTTGTAACTGCATTGAAAACGCTATTCAGGAGCTGAAAAGCACTTTAGAGCAATAAAAGAAGGAGTGTCTCAAAAACGGAATCTAGTGGCTAAACATCTTCACAAAACCCCTTTACCATGTATACACAGCCACAGAAACATGTTATAACACTTAAAACATCAAGAAAACCATTCAGACAGAAGTTACATTGCAAACTTTGTAAATGCATTGAAAACGCTATTCAGGAGCTGAAAAGCACTTTAGAGCATTGAAAATATGAAAGTCTCAAAAAGTGAATCTAATGGCTAAATATCTTCACAAAACCCTCTACCATATATAAACAGCCACAGAAACATGTTATTACACTTAAAACATCAAGAAAACCATTCAGACAGAAGTTATATGCCAAAATTTGTAAATGCATTGAAAACGCTATTCAGGAGCTGAAAAGCACTTTAGAGCATTGAAAATATGAAAGTCTCAAAAAGTGAATCTAATGTCTAAACATCTTCACAAAACCCCTTTACCATGTAGAAGCAGCCACAGAAACATGTTATAACACTTAAAACATCAAGAAAACCATTCGGACAGAAGTTACATGCCAAACTTTGTAAATGCATTGAAAACGCTATTCAGGAGCTGAAAAGCACTTTAGAGCATTGACAATATGAAAGTCTCAAAAAGTGAATCTAATGTCTAAACATCTTCACAAAACCCCTTTACCATGTAGAAGCAGCCACAGAAACATGTTATAACACTTAAAACAGCAAGAAAACCATTCAGACAGAAGTTACATGCCAAACTTTGTAAATGCATTGAAAACGCTATTCAGGAGCTGAAAAGCACTTTAGAGCAATACAAAAAGGAAAGTCTCAAAAACGGAATCTAATGTCTAAACATCTTCACAAAACCCCTTTACCATGTAGAAGCAGCCACGGAAACATGTTATAACACTTAAAACATCAAGAAAACCATTCAGACAGAAGTTACATGCCAAACTTTGTAAATGCATTGAAAACGCTATTCAGGAGCTGAAAAGCACTTTAGAGCATTGAAAATATGAAAGTCTCAAAAAGTGAATCTAAGGTCTAAACATCTTCACAAAACCCCTTTACCATGTATAAACAGCCACAGAAACATGTTATAACACTTCAAACATCAAGAAAACCATTCAGACAGAAGTTACATGCCAAACTTTGTAAATGCATTGAAAACGCTATTCAGGAGCTGAAAAGCACTTTAGAGCAATAAAAAAAGGAGTGTCTCAAAAAGTGAATCTAATGGCTAAACATCTTCACAAAACCCCATTACCATGTATAAACAGCCACAGAAACATGTTATAACACTTCAAACATCAAGAAAACCATTCAGACAGAAGTTACATGCCAAACTTTGTAACTGCATTGAAAATGCTATTCAGGAGCTGAAAAGCACTTTAGAGCAATAAAAGAAGGAGTGTCTCAAAAATGGAATCTAGTGGCTAAACATCTTCACAAAACCCCTTTACCATGTATAAACAGCCACAGAAACATGTTATAACACTTAAAACATCAAGAAAACCATTCAGACAGAAGTTACATTGCAAACTTTGTAAATGCATTGAAAACGCTATTCAGGAGCTGAAAAGCACTTTAGAGCAATAAAAAAAGGAATGTCTCAAAAACGGAATCTAATGGCTAAACATCTTCACAAAACCCCTTTACCATGTAGAAGCAGCCACGGAAACATGTTATAACACTTAAAACATCAAGAAAACCATTCATACAGAAGTTACATGCCAAACTTTGTAACTGCATTGAAAACGCTATTCAGGAGCTGAAAAGCACTTTAGAGCAATAAAAGAAGGAGTGTCTCAAAAACGGAATCTAGTGGCTAAACATCTTCACAAAACCCCTTTACCATGTATACACAGCCACAGAAACATGTTATAACACTTAAAACATCAAGAAAACCATTCAGACAGAAGTTACATTGCAAACTTTGTAAATGCATTGAAAACGCTATTCAGGAGCTGAAAAGCACTTTAGAGCATTGAAAATATGAAAGTCTCAAAAAGTGAATCTAATGGCTAAATATCTTCACAAAACCCTCTACCATATATAAACAGCCACAGAAACATGTTATTACACTTAAAACATCAAGAAAACCATTCAGACAGAAGTTATATGCCAAACTTTGTAAATGCATTGAAAACGCTATTCAGGAGCTGAAAAGCACTTTAGAGCATTGAAAATATGAAAGTCTCAAAAAGTGAATCTAATGTCTAAACATCTTCACAAAACCCCTTTACCATGTAGAAGCAGCCACAGAAACATGTTATAACACTTAAAACATCAAGAAAACCATTCGGACAGAAGTTACATGCCAAACTTTGTAAATGCATTGAAAACGCTATTCAGGAGCTGAAAAGCACTTTAGAGCATTGACAATATGAAAGTCTCAAAAAGTGAATCTAATGGCTAAACATCTTCACAAAACCCCTTTACCATGTAGAAGCAGCCACGGAAACATGTTATAACACTTAAAACATCAAGAAAACCATTCAGACAGAAGTTACATGCCAAACTTTGTAAATGCATTGAAAACGCTATTCAGGAGCTGAAAAGCACTTTAGAGCAATAAAAAAAGGAAAGTCTCAAAAACGGAATCTAATGTCTAAACATCTTCACAAAACCCCTTTACCATGTAGAAGCAGCCACGGAAACATGTTATAACACTTAAAACATCAAGAAAACCATTCAGACAGAAGTTACATGCCAAACTTTGTAAATGCATTGAAAACGCTATTCAGGAGCTGAAAAGCACTTTAGAGCATTGAAAATATGAAAGTCTCAAAAAGTGAATCTAAGGTCTAAACATCTTCACAAAACCCCTTTACCATGTATACACAGCCACAGAAACATGTTATAACACTTCAAACATCAAGAAAACCATTCAGACAGAAGTTACATGCCAAACTTTGTAAATGCATTGAAAACGCTATTCAGGAGCTGAAAAGCACTTTAGAGCATTGAAAATATGAAAGTCTCAAAAAGTGAATCTAATGGCTAAATATCTTCACAAAACCCTCTACCATATATAAACAGCCACAGAAACATGTTATTACACTTAAAACATCAAGAAAACCATTCAGACAGAAGTTATATGCCAAAATTTGTAAATGCATTGAAAACGCTATTCAGGAGCTGAAAAGCACTTTAGAGCATTGAAAATATGAAAGTCTCAAAAAGTGAATCTAATGTCTAAACATCTTCACAAAACCCCTTTACCATGTAGAAGCAGCCACAGAAACATGTTATAACACTTAAAACATCAAGAAAACCATTCGGACAGAAGTTACATGCCAAACTTTGTAAATGCATTGAAAACGCTATTCAGGAGCTGAAAAGCACTTTAGAGCAATAAAAAAAGGAAAGTCTCAAAAACGGAATCTAATGTCTAAACATCTTCACAAAACCCCTTTACCATGTAGAAGCAGCCACGGAAACATGTTATAACACTTAAAACATCAAGAAAACCATTCAGACAGAAGTTATATGCCAAACTTTGTAAATGCATTGAAAACGCTATTCAGGAGCTGAAAAGCACTTTAGAGCAATAAAAAAAGGAGTGTCTCAAAAAGTGAATCTAATGGCTAAACATCTTCACAAAACCCCATTACCATGTATAAACAGCCACAGAAACATGTTATAACACTTCAAACATCAAGAAAACCATTCAGACAGAAGTTACATGCCAAACTTTGTAACTGCATTGAAAACGCTATTCAGGAGCTGAAAAGCACTTTAGAGCAATAAAAGAAGGAGTGTCTCAAAAATGGAATCTAGTGGCTAAACATCTTCACAAAACCCCTTTACCATGTATAAACAGCCACAGAAACATGTTATAACACTTAAAACATCAAGAAAACCATTCAGACAGAAGTTACATTGCAAACTTTGTAAATGCATTGAAAACGCTATTCAGGAGCTGAAAAGCACTTTAGAGCATTGAAAATATGAAAGTCTCAAAAAGTGAATCTAAGGTCTAAACATCTTCACAAAACCCCTTTACCATGTATAAACAGGCACAGAAACATGTTATAACACTTAAAACATCAAGAAAACCATTCAGGCAGGAGTCACATTGCAAACTTTGTAAATGCATTGAAAACGCTATTCAGGAGCTGAAAAGCACTTTAGAGCATTGAAAATATGAAAGTCTCAAAAAGTGAATCTAAGGTCTAAACATCTTCACAAAACCCCTTTACCATGTATAAACAGGCACAGAAACATGTTATAACACTTAAAACATCAAGAAAACCATTCAGGCAGGAGTCACATTGCAAACTTTGTAAATGCATTGAAAACGCTATTCAGGAGCTGAAAAGCACTTTAGAGCATTGAAAATATGAAAGTCTCAAAAAGTGAATCTAATGGCTAAACATCTTCACAAAACCCTCTACCATATATAAGTAGACACAGAAACATGTTATAACACTTAAAACATCAATAAAACCATTCAGACAGAAGTTACATTGCAAACTTTGTAAATGCATTGAAAACGCTATTCAGGAGCTGAAAAGCACTTTAGAGAAATAAAAAAAGGAATGTCTCAAAAACGGAATCTAATGGCTAAACATCTTCACAAAACCCCTTTACCATGTAGAAGCAGCCACGGAAACATGTTATAACACTTAAAACATCAAGAAAACCATTCAGACAGAAGTTACATGCCAAACTTTGTAAATGCATTGAAAACGCTATTCAGGAGCTGAAAAGCACTTTAGAGCATTGAAAATATGAAAGTCTCAAAAAGTGAATCTAATGGCTAAACATCTTCACAAAACCCTCTACCATATATAAGTAGCCACAAAAACATGTTATAACACTTAAAACATCAAGAAAACCATTCAGACAGAAGTTACATGCCAAACTTTGTAACTGCATTGAAAACGCTATTCAGGAGCTGAAAAGCACTTTAGAGCAATAAAAGAAGGAGTGTCTCAAAAACGGAATCTAGTGGCTAAACATCTTCACAAAACCCCTTTACCATGTATAAACAGCCACAGAAACATGTTATAACACTTAAAACATCAAGAAAACCATTCAGACAGAAGTTACATTGCAAACTTTGTAAATGCATTGAAAACGCTATTCAGGAGCTGAAAAGCACTTTAGAGCAAAAAAGAAGGAGTGTCTCAAAAACGGAATCTAGTGGCTAAACATCTTCACAAAACCCCTTTACCATGTATAAACAGGCACAGAAACATGTTATAACACTTAAAACATCAAGAAAACCATTCAGGCAGGAGTCACATTGCAAACTTTGAAAATGCATTGAAAACGCTATTCAGGAGCTGAAAAGCACTTTAGAGCATTGAAAATATGAAAGTCTCAAAAAGTGAATCTAATGGCTAAACATCTTCACAAAACCCTCTACCATATATAAGTAGCCACAAAAACATGTTATAACACTTAAAACATCAAGAAAACCATTCAGACAGAAGTTACATGCCAAACTTTGTAAATGCATTGAAAACGCTATTCAGGAGCTGAAAAGCACTTTAGAGCATTGAAAATATGAAAGTCTCAAAAAGTGAATCTAAGGTCTAAACATCTTCACAAAACCCCTTTACCATGTATAAACAGCCACAGAAACATGTTATAACACTTAAAACATCAAGAAAACCATTCAGGCAGGAGTCACATTGCAAACTTTGTAAATGCATTGAAAACGCTATTCAGGAGCTGAAAAGCACTTTAGAGCATTGAAAATATGAAAGTCTCAAAAAGTGAATCTAATGGCTAAACATCTTCACAAAACCCTCTACCATATATAAGTAGACACAGAAACATGTTATAACACTTAAAACATCAAGAAAACCATTCAGACAGAAGTTACATTGCAAACTTTGTAAATGCATTGAAAACGCTATTCAGGAGCTGAAAAGCACTTTAGAGAAATAAAAAAAGGAATGTCTCAAAAACGGAATCTAATGGCTAAACATCTTCACAAAACCCCTTTACCATGTAGAAGCAGCCACGGAAACATGTTATAACACTTAAAACATCAAGAAAACCATTCAGACAGAAGTTACATGCCAAACTTTGTAAATGCATTGAAAACGCTATTCAGGAGCTGAAAAGCACTTTAGAGCATTGAAAATATGAAAGTCTCAAAAAGTGAATCTAATGGCTAAACATCTTCACAAAACCCTCTACCATATATAAGTAGCCACAAAAACATGTTATAACACTTAAAACATCAAGAAAACCATTCAGACAGAAGTTACATGCCAAACTTTGTAACTGCATTGAAAACGCTATTCAGGAGCTGAAAAGCACTTTAGAGCAATAAAAGAAGGAGTGTCTCAAAAACGGAATCTAGTGGCTAAACATCTTCACAAAACCCCTTTACCATGTATAAACAGCCACAGAAACATGTTATAACACTTAAAACATCAAGAAAACCATTCAGACAGAAGTTACATTGCAAACTTTGTAAATGCATTGAAAACGCTATTCAGGAGCTGAAAAGCACTTTAGAGCAATAAAAGAAGGAGTGTCTCAAAAACGGAATCTAGTGGCTAAACATCTTCACAAAACCCCTTTACCATGTATAAACAGGCACAGAAACATGTTATAACACTTAAAACATCAAGAAAACCATTCAGGCAGGAGTCACATTGCAAACTTTGAAAATGCATTGAAAACGCTATTCAGGAGCTGAAAAGCACTTTAGAGCATTGAAAATATGAAAGTCTCAAAAAGTGAATCTAATGGCTAAACATCTTCACAAAACCCTCTACCATATATAAGTAGCCACAAAAACATGTTATAACACTTAAAACATCAAGAAAACCATTCAGACAGAAGTTACATGCCAAACTTTGTAAATGCATTGAAAACGCTATTCAGGAGCTGAAAAGCACTTTAGAGCATTGAAAATATGAAAGTCTCAAAAAGTGAATCTAAGGTCTAAACATCTTCACAAAACCCCTTTACCATGTATAAACAGCCACAGAAACATGTTATAACACTTCAAACATCAAGAAAACCATTCAGACAGAAGTTACATGCCAAACTTTGTAACTGCATTGAAAACGCTATTCAGGAGCTGAAAAGCACTTTAGAGCAATAAAAGAAGGAGTGTCTCAAAAATGGAATCTAGTGGCTAAACATCTTCACAAAAACCCCTTTACCATGTATAAACAGCCACAGAAACATGTTATAACACTTAAAACATCAAGAAAACCATTCAGACAGAAGTTACATTGCAAACTTTGTAAATGCATTGAAAACGCTATTCAGGAGCTGAAAAGCACTTTAGAGAAATAAAAAAAGGAATGTCTCAAAAACGGAATCTAATGGCTAAACATCTTCACAAAACCCCTTTACCATGTAGAAGCAGCCACGGAAACATGTTATAACACTTAAAACATCAAGAAAACCATTCAGACAGAAGTTACATGCCAAACTTTGTAAATGCATTGAAAACGCTATTCAGGAGCTGAAAAGCACTTTAGAGCATTGAAAATATGAAAGTCTCAAAAAGTGAATCTAATGGCTAAACATCATCACAAAACCCTCTACCATATATAAGTAGCCACAAAAACATGTTATAACACTTAAAACATCAAGAAAACCATTCAGACAGAAGTTACATGCCAAACTTTGTAACTGCATTGAAAACGCTATTCAGGAGCTGAAAAGCACTTTAGAGCAATAAAAGAAGGAGTGTCTCAAAAACGGAATCTAGTGGCTAAACATCTTCACAAAACCCCTTTACCATGTATAAACAGCCACAGAAACATGTTATAACACTTAAAACATCAAGAAAACCATTCAGACAGAAGTTACATTGCAAACTTTGTAAATGCATTGAAAACGCTATTCAGGAGCTGAAAAGCACTTTAGAGCATTGAAAATATGAAAGTCTCAAAAAGTGAATCTAATGTCTAAACATCTTCACAAAACCCCTTTACCATGTATAAACAGCCACAGAAACATGTTATAACACTTCAAATATCAAGAAAACCATTCAGACAGAAGTTACATGCCAAACTTTGTAACTGAATTGAAAACGCTATTCAGGAGCTGAAAAGCACTTTAGAGCAATAAAAGAAGGAGTGTCTCAAAAATGGAATCTAGTGGCTAAACATCTTCACAAAAACCCCTTTACCATGTATAAACAGCCACAGAAACATGTTATAACACTTAAAACATCAAGAAAACCATTCAGACAGAAGTTACATTGCAAACTTTGTAAATGCATTGAAAACGCTATTCAGGAGCTGAAAAGCACTTTAGAGAAATAAAAAAAGGAATGTCTCAAAAACGGAATCTAATGGCTAAACATCTTCACAAAACCCCTTTACCATGTAGAAGCAGCCACGGAAACATGTTATAACACTTAAAACATCAAGAAAACCATTCAGACAGAAGTTACATGCCAAACTTTGTAAATGCATTGAAAACGCTATTCAGGAGCTGAAAAGCACTTTAGAGCATTGAAAATATGAAAGTCTCAAAAAGTGAATCTAATGGCTAAACATCATCACAAAACCCTCTACCATATATAAGTAGCCACAAAAACATGTTATAACACTTAAAACATCAAGAAAACCATTCAGACAGAAGTTACATGCCAAACTTTGTAACTGCATTGAAAACGCTATTCAGGAGCTGAAAAGCACTTTAGAGCAATAAAAGAAGGAGTGTCTCAAAAACGGAATCTAGTGGCTAAACATCTTCACAAAACCCCTTTACCATGTATAAACAGCCACAGAAACATGTTATAACACTTAAAACATCAAGAAAACCATTCAGACAGAAGTTACATTGCAAACTTTGTAAATGCATTGAAAACGCTATTCAGGAGCTGAAAAGCACTTTAGAGCATTGAAAATATGAAAGTCTCAAAAAGTGAATCTAATGGCTAAATATCTTCACAAAACCCTCTACCATATATAAACAGCCACAGAAACATGTTATTACACTTAAAACATCAAGAAAACCATTCAGACAGAAGTTATATGCCAAACTTTGTAAATGCATTGAAAACGCTATTCAGGAGCTGAAAAGCACTTTAGAGCATTGAAAATATGAAAGTCTCAAAAAGTGAATCTAATGTCTAAACATCTTCACAAAACCCCTTTACCATGTAGAAGCAGCCACAGAAACATGTTATAACACTTAAAACATCAAGAAAACCATTCGGACAGAAGTTACATGCCAAACTTTGTAAATGCATTGAAAACGCTATTCAGGAGCTGAAAAGCACTTTAGAGCATTGACAATATGAAAGTCTCAAAAAGTGAATCTAATGTCTAAACATCTTCACAAAACCCCTTTACCATGTAGAAGCAGCCACAGAAACATGTCATAACACTTAAAACATCAAGAAAACCATTCGGACAGAAGTTACATGCCAAACTTTGTAAATGCATTGAAAACGCTATTCAGGAGCTGAAAAGCACTTTAGAGCAATAAAAAAAGGAAAGTCTCAAAAACGGAATCTAATGTCTAAACATCTTCACAAAACCCCTTTACCATGTAGAAGCAGCCACGGAAACATGTTATAACACTTAAAACATCAAGAAAACCATTCAGACAGAAGTTACATGCCAAACTTTGTAAATGCATTGAAAACGCTATTCAGGAGCTGAAAAGCACTTTAGAGCATTGAAAATATGAAAGTCTCAAAAAGTGAATCTAAGGTCTAAACATCTTCACAAAACCCCTTTCCATGTATAAACAGCCACAGAAACATGTTATAACACTTCAAACATCAAGAAAACCATTCAGACAGAAGTTACATGCCAAACTTTGTAAATGCATTGAAAACGCTATTCAGGAGCTGAAAAGCACTTTAGAGCAATAAAAAAAGGAGTGTCTCAAAAAGTGAATCTAATGGCTAAACATCTTCACAAAACCCCATTACCATGTATAAACAGCCACAGAAACATGTTATAACACTTCAAACATCAAGAAAACCATTCAGACAGAAGTTACATGCCAAACTTTGTAAATGCATTGAAAACGCTATTCAGGAGCTGAAAAGCACTTTAGAGCAATAAAAGAAGGAGTGTCTCAAAAATGGAATCTAGTGGCTAAACATCTTCACAAAACCCCTTTACCATGTATAAACAGCCTCATAAACATGTTATAACACTTAAAACATCAAGAAAACCATTCAGACAGAAGTTACATGCCAAACTTTGTAAATGCATTGAAAACGCTCTTCAGGAGCTGAAAAGCACTTTAGAGCATTGAAAATATGAAAGTCTCAAAAAGTGAATCTAAGGTCTAAACATCTTCACAAAACCCCTTTACCATGTATAAACAGCCACAGAAACATGTTATAACACTTAAAACATCAAGAAAACCATTCAGACAGAAGTTACATGCCAAACTTTGTAAATGCATTGAAAACGCTATTCAGGAGCTGAAAAGCACTAGAGCATTGAAAATATGAAAGTCTCAAAAAGTGAATCTAATGGCTAAACATCTTCACAAAACCCTCTACCATATATAAGTAGCCACAAAAACATGTTATAACACTTAAAACATCAAGAAAACCATTCAGACAGAAGTTACATGCCAAACTTTGTAACTGCATTGAAAACGCTATTCAGGAGCTGAAAAGCACTTTAGAGCACTGAAAATATGAAAGTCTCAAAAAGTGAATCGAATGGCTAAATATCTTCACAAAACCCTCTACCATATATAAACAGCCACAGAAACATGTTATTACACTTAAAACATCAAGAAAACCATTCAGACAGAAGTTATATGCCAAACTTTGTAAATGCATTGAAAACGCTATTCAGGAGCTGAAAAGCACTTTAGAGCATTGAAAATATGAAAATCTCAAAAAGTGAATCTAATGTCTAAACATCTTCACAAAACCCCTTTACCATGTAGAAGCAGCCACAGAAACATGTTATAACACTTAAAACATCAAGAAAACCATTCGGACAGAAGTTACATGCCAAACTTTGTAAATGCATTGAAAACGCTATTCAGGAGCTGAAAAGCACTTTAGAGCATTGACAATATGAAAGTCTCAAAAAGTGAATCTAATGTCTAAACATCTTCACAAAACCCCTTTACCATGTAGAAGCAGCCACAGAAACATGTTATAACACTTAAAACATCAAGAAAACCATTCAGACAGAAGTTACATGCCAAACTTTGTAAATGCATTGAAAACGCTATTCAGGAGCTGAAAAGCACTTTAGAGCAATAAAAAAAGGAAAGTCTCAAAAACGGAATCTAATGTCTAAACATCTTCACAAAACCCCTTTACCATGTAGAAGCAGCCACGGAAACATGTTATAACACTTAAAACATCAAGAAAACCATTCAGACAGAAGTTACATGCCAAACTTTGTAAATGCATTGAAAACGCTATTCAGGAGCTGAAAAGCACTTTAGAGCATTGAAAATATGAAAGTCTCAAAAAGTGAATCTAAGGTCTAAACATCTTCACAAAACCCCTTTACCATGTATAAACAGCCACAGAAACATGTTATAACACTTCAAACATCAAGAAAACCATTCAGACAGAAGTTACATGCCAAACTTTGTAAATGCATTGAAAACGCTATTCAGGAGCTGAAAAGCACTTTAGAGCAATAAAAGAAGGAGTGTCTCAAAAATGGAATCTAGTGGCTAAACATCTTCACAAAACCCCTTTACCATGTATAAACAGTCTCATAAACATGTTATAACACTTAAAACATCAAGAAAACCATTCAGACAGAAGTTACATGCCAAACTTTGTAAATGCATTGAAAACGCTCTTCAGGAGCTGAAAAGCACTTTAGAGCATTGAAAATATGAAAGTCTCAAAAAGTGAATCTAAGGTCTAAACATCTTCACAAAACCCCTTTACCATGTATAAACAGCCACAGAAACATGTTATAACACTTCAAACATCAAGAAAACCATTCAGACAGAAGTTACATGCCAAACTTTTTAAATGCATTGAAAACGCTATTCAGGAGCTGAAAAGCACTTTAGAGCAATAAAAAAAGGAGTGTCTCAAAAAGTGAATCTAATGGCTAAACATCTTCACAAAACCCCATTATGTATAAACAGCCACAGAAACATGTTATAACACTTCAAACATCAATAAAACCATTCAGACAGAAGTTACATGCCAAACTTTGTAAATGCATTGAAAACGCTATTCAGGAGCTGAAAAGCACTTTAGAGCAATAAAAGAAGGAGTGTCTCAAAAATGGAATCTAGTGGCTAAACATCTTCACAAAACCCCTTTACCATGTATAAACAGCCTCATAAACATGTTATAACACTTAAAACATCAAGAAAACCATTCAGACAGAAGTTACATGCCAAACTTTGTAAATGCATTGAAAACGCTCTTCAGGAGCTGAAAAGCACTTTAGAGCATTGAAAATATGAAAGTCTCAAAAAGTGAATCTAAGGTCTAAACATCTTCACAAAACCCCTTTACCATGTATAAACAGCCACAGAAACATGTTATAACACTTCAAACATCAAGAAAACCATTCAGACAGAAGTTACATGCCAAACTTTTTAAATGCATTGAAAACGCTATTCAGGAGCTGAAAAGCACTTTAGAGCAATAAAAAAAGGAGTGTCTCAAAAAGTGAATCTAATGGCTAAACATCTTCACAAAACCCCATTATGTATAAACAGCCACAGAAACATGTTATAACACTTCAAACATCAATAAAACCATTCAGACAGAAGTTACATTGCAAACTTTGTAAATGCATTGAAAACGCTATTCAGGAGCTGAAAAGCACTTTAGAGCATTGAAAATATGAAAGTCTCAAAAAGTGAATCTAAGGTCTAAACATCTTCACAAAACCCCTTTACCATGTATAAACAGCCACAGAAACATGTTATAACACTTCAAACATCAAGAAAACCATTCAGACAGAAGTTACATGCCAAACTTTGTAACTGCATTGAAAACGCTATTCAGGAGCTGAAAAGCACTTTAGAGAAAAAAAGAAGGAGTGTCTCAAAAACGGAATCTAGTGGCTAAACATTTTCACAAAACCCCTTTACCGTGTATAAACAGCCACAGAAACATGTTATAACACTTAAAACATCAATAAAACCATTCAGACAGAAGTTACATTGCAAACTTTGTAAATGCATTGAAAACGCTATTCAGGAGCTGAAAAGCACTTTAGAGCATTGAAAATATGAAAGTCTCAAAAAGTGAATCTAATGGCTAAACATCTTCACAAAACCCTCTACCATATATAAGTAGCCACAAAAACATGTTATAACACTTCAAACATCAATAAAACCATTCAGACAGAAGTTACATGCCAAACTTTGTAAATGCATTGAAAACGCTATTCAGGAGCTGAAAAGCACTTTAGAGAAAAAAAAGAAGGAGTGTCTCAAAAACGGAATCTAGTGGCTAAACATTTTCACAAAACCCCTTTACCGTGTATAAACAGCCACAGAAACATGTTATAACACTTCAAACATCAAGAAAACCATTCAGACAGAAGTTACATGCCAAACTTTGTAACTGCATTGAAAACGCTATTCAGGAGCTGAAAAGCACTTTAGAGAAAAAAAAGAAGGAGTGTCTCAAAAACGGAATCTAGTGGCTAAACATTTTCACAAAACCCCTTTACCGTGTATAAACAGCCACAGAAACATGTTATAACACTTAAAACATCAATAAAACCATTCAGACAGAAGTTACATTGCAAACTTTGTAAATGCATTGAAAACGCTATTCAGGAGCTGAAAAGCACTTTAGAGCATTGAAAATATGAAAGTCTCAAAAAGTGAATCTAATGGCTAAACATCTTCACAAAACCCTCTACCATATATAAGTAGCCACAAAAACATGTTATAACACTTAAAACATCAAGAAAACCATTCAGACAGAAGTTACATGCCAAACTTTGTAAATGCATTGAAAACGCTATTCAGGAGCTGAAAAGCACTTTAGAGCAATAAAAAAAGGAATGTCTCAAAAACGGAATCTAATGGCTAAACATCTTCACAAAAACCCTCTACCATATATAAGTAGCCACAAAAACATGTTATGACACTTAAAACATCAAGAAAACCATTCAGACAGAAGTTACATTGCAAACTTTGTAAATGCATTGAAAACGCTATTCAGGAGCTGAAAAGCACTTTAGAGCATTGAAAATATGAAAGTCTCTAAAAGTGAATCTAATGGCTAAACATCTTCACAAAACCCCTTTACCATATATAAGTAGCCACAAAAACATGTTATAACACTTAAAACATCAAGAAAACCATTCAGACAGAAGTTACATGCCAAACTTTGTAACTGCATTGAAAACGCTATTCAGGAGCTGAAAAGCACTTTAGAGCAATAAAAGAAGGAGTGTCTCAAAAACGGAATCTAGTGGCTAAACATCTTCACAAAACCCCTTTACCATGTATAAACAGCCACAGAAACATGTTATAACACTTAAAACATCAAGAAAACCATTCAGACAGAAGTTACATTGCAAACTTTGTAAATGCATTGAAAACGCTATTCAGGAGCTGAAAAGCACTTTAGAGCATTGAAAATATGAAAGTCTCAAAAAGTGAATCTAATGGCTAAACATCTTCACAAAAACCCTCTACCATATATAAGTAGCCACAAAAACATGTTATGACACTTAAAACATCAAGAAAACCATTCAGGCAGGAGTCACATTGCAAACTTTGTAAATGCATTGAAAACGCTATTCAGGAGCTGAAAAGCACTTTAGAGCATTGAAAATATGAAAGTCTCAAAAAGTGAATCTAATGGCTAAACATCTTCACAAAACCCTCTACCATATATAAGTAGCCACAAAAACATGTTATAACACTTCAAACATCAAGAAAACCATTCAGACAGAAGTTACATGCCAAACTTTGTAACTGCATTGAAAACGCTATTCAGGAGCTGAAAAGCACTTTAGAGCAATAAAAGAAGGAGTGTCTCAAAAACGGAATCTAGTGGCTAAACATCTTCACAAAACCCCTTTACCATGTATAAACAGGCACAGAAACATGATATAACACTTAAAACATCAAGAAAACCATTAAGGCAGGAGTCACATTGCAAACTTTGTAAATGCATTGAAAACGCTATTCAGGAGCTGAAAAGCACTTTAGAGCATTGAAAATATGAAAGTCTCAAAAAGTGAATCTAATGGCTAAACATCTTCACAAAACCCTCTACCATATATAAGTAGCCACAAAAACATGTTATAACACTTAAAACATCAAGAAAACCATTCAGACAGAAGTTACATGCCAAACTTTGTAAATGCATTGAAAACGCTATTCAGGAGCTGAAAAGCACTTTAGAGCAATAAAAAAAGGAATGTCTCAAAAACGGAATCTAATGGCTAAACATCTTCACAAAACCCCTTTACCATGTAGAAGCAGCCACGGAAACATGTTTTAACACTTAAAACATCAAGAAAACCATTCAGACAGAAGTTACATGCCAAACTTTGTAAATGCATTGAAAACGCTATTCAGGAGCTGAAAAGCACTTTAGAGCATTGAAAATATGAAAGTCTCAAAAAGTGAATCTAAGGTCTAAACATCTTCACAAAACCCCTTTACCTTGTATAAACAGCCACAGAAACATGTTATAACACTTCAAACATCAAGAAAACCATTCAGACAGAAGTTACATGCCAAACTTTGTAAATGCATTGAAAACGCTATTCAGGAGCTGAAAAGCACTTTAGAGCAATAAAAAAAGGAGTGTCTCAAAAAGTGAATCTAATGGCTAAACATCTTCACAAAACCCCATTACCATGTATAAACAGCCACAGAAACATGTTATAACACTTCAAACATCAAGAAAACCATTCAGACAGAAGTAACATGCCAAACTTTGTAACTGCATTGAAAACGCTGTTCAGGAGCTGAAAAGCACTTTAGAGAAAAAAAAGAAGGAGTGTCTCAAAAACGGAATCTAGTGGCTAAACATCTTCACAAAACCCCTTTACCATGTATAAACATCCACAGAAACATGTTATAACACTTAAAACATCAATAAAACCATTCAGACAGAAGTTACATTGCAAACTTTGTAAATGCATTGAAAACGCTATTCAGGAGCTGAAAAGCACTTTAGAGCAATAAAAAAAGGAATGTCTCAAAAACGGAATCTAATGGCTAAACATCTTCACAAAACCCCTTTACCATGTAGAAGCAGCCACGGAAACATGTTTTAACACTTAAAACATCAAGAAAACCATTCAGACAGAAGTTACATGCCAAACTTTGTAAATGCATTGAAAACGCTATTCAGGAGCTGAAAAGCACTTTAGAGCATTGAAAATATGAAAGTCTCAAAAAGTGAATCTAAGGTCTAAACATCTTCACAAAACCCCTTTACCTTGTATAAACAGCCACAGAAACATGTTATAACACTTCAAACATCAAGAAAACCATTCAGACAGAAGTTACATGCCAAACTTTGTAAATGCATTGAAAACGCTATTCAGGAGCTGAAAAGCACTTTAGAGCAATAAAAAAAGGAGTGTCTCAAAAAGTGAATCTAATGGCTAAACATCTTCACAAAACCCCGTTACCATGTATAAACAGCCACAGAAACATGTTATAACACTTCAAACATCAAGAAAACCATTCAGACAGAAGTAACATGCCAAACTTTGTAACTGCATTGAAAACGCTGTTCAGGAGCTGAAAAGCACTTTAGAGCAATAAAAAAAGGAGTGTCTCAAAAAGTGAATCTAATGGCTAAACATCTTCACAAAACCCTCTACCATATATAAGTAGCCACAAAAACATGTTATAACACTTCAAACATCAATAAAACCATTCAGACAGAAGTTACATGCCAAACTTTGTAAATGCATTGAAAACGCTATTCAGGAGCTGAAAAGCACTTTAGAGAAAAAAAGAAGGAGTGTCTCAAAAACGGAATCTAGTGGCTAAACATTTTCACAAAACCCCTTTACCGTGTATAAACAGCCACAGAAACATGTTATAACACTTCAAACATCAAGAAAACCATTCAGACAGAAGTTACATGCCAAACTTTGTAACTGCATTGAAAACGCTATTCAGGAGCTGAAAAGCACTTTAGAGAAAAAAAAGAAGGAGTGTCTCAAAAACGGAATCTAGTGGCTAAACATTTTCACAAAACCCCTTTACCGTGTATAAACAGCCACAGAAACATGTTATAACACTTAAAACATCAATAAAACCATTCAGACAGAAGTTACATTGCAAACTTTGTAAATGCATTGAAAACGCTATTCAGGAGCTGAAAAGCACTTTAGAGCATTGAAAATATGAAAGTCTCAAAAAGTGAATCTAATGGCTAAACATCTTCACAAAACCCTCTACCATATATAAGTAGCCACAAAAACATGTTATAACACTTAAAACATCAAGAAAACCATTCAGACAGAAGTTACATGCCAAACTTTGTAAATGCATTGAAAACGCTATTCAGGAGCTGAAAAGCACTTTAGAGCAATAAAAAAAGGAATGTCTCAAAAACGGAATCTAATGGCTAAACATCTTCACAAAAACCCTCTACCATATATAAGTAGCCACAAAAACATGTCATGACACTTAAAACATCAAGAAAACCATTCAGACAGAAGTTACATTGCAAACTTTGTAAATGCATTGAAAACGCTATTCAGGAGCTGAAAAGCACTTTAGAGCATTGAAAATATGAAAGTCTCTAAAAGTGAATCTAATGGCTAAACATCTTCACAAAACCCCTTTACCATATATAAGTAGCCACAAAAACATGTTATAACACTTAAAACATCAAGAAAACCATTCAGACAGAAGTTACATGCCAAACTTTGTAACTGCATTGAAAACGCTATTCAGGAGCTGAAAAGCACTTTAGAGCAATAAAAGAAGGAGTGTCTCAAAAACGGAATCTAGTGGCTAAACATCTTCACAAAACCCCTTTACCATGTATAAACAGCCACAGAAACATGTTATAACACTTAAAACATCAAGAAAACCATTCAGACAGAAGTTACATTGCAAACTTTGTAAATGCATTGAAAACGCTATTCAGGAGCTGAAAAGCACTTTAGAGCATTGAAAATATGAAAGTCTCAAAAAGTGAATCTAATGGCTAAACATCTTCACAAAAACCCTCTACCATATATAAGTAGCCACAAAAACATGTTATGACACTTAAAACATCAAGAAAACCATTCAGGCAGGAGTCACATTGCAAACTTTGTAAATGCATTGAAAACGCTATTCAGGAGCTGAAAAGCACTTTAGAGCATTGAAAATATGAAAGTCTCAAAAAGTGAATCTAATGGCTAAACATCTTCACAAAACCCTCTACCATATATAAGTAGCCACAAAAACATGTTATAACACTTCAAACATCAAGAAAACCATTCAGACAGAAGTTACATGCCAAACTTTGTAACTGCATTGAAAACGCTATTCAGGAGCTGAAAAGCACTTTAGAGCAATTAAAGAAGGAGTGTCTCAAAAACGGAATCTAGTGGCTAAACATCTTCACAAAACCCCTTTACCATGTATAAACAGGCACAGAAACATGATATAACACTTAAAACATCAAGAAAACCATTAAGGCAGGAGTCACATTGCAAACTTTGTAAATGCATTGAAAACGCTATTCAGGAGCTGAAAAGCACTTTAGAGCATTGAAAATATGAAAGTCTCAAAAAGTGAATCTAATGGCTAAACATCTTCACAAAACCCTCTACCATATATAAGTAGCCACAAAAACATGTTATAACACTTAAAACATCAAGAAAACCATTCAGACAGAAGTTACATGCCAAACTTTGTAAATGCATTGAAAACGCTATTCAGGAGCTGAAAAGCACTTTAGAGCAATAAAAAAAGGAATGTCTCAAAAACGGAATCTAATGGCTAAACATCTTCACAAAACCCCTTTACCATGTAGAAGCAGCCACGGAAACATGTTTTAACACTTAAAACATCAAGAAAACCATTCAGACAGAAGTTACATGCCAAACTTTGTAAATGCATTGAAAACGCTATTCAGGAGCTGAAAAGCACTTTAGAGCATTGAAAATATGAAAGTCTCAAAAAGTGAATCTAAGGTCTAAACATCTTCACAAAACCCCTTTACCTTGTATAAACAGCCACAGAAACATGTTATAACACTTCAAACATCAAGAAAACCATTCAGACAGAAGTTACATGCCAAACTTTGTAAATGCATTGAAAACGCTATTCAGGAGCTGAAAAGCACTTTAGAGCAATAAAAAAAGGAGTGTCTCAAAAAGTGAATCTAATGGCTAAACATCTTCACAAAACCCCATTACCATGTATAAACAGCCACAGAAACATGTTATAACACTTCAAACATCAAGAAAACCATTCAGACAGAAGTAACATGCCAAACTTTGTAACTGCATTGAAAACGCTGTTCAGGAGCTGAAAAGCACTTTAGAGAAAAAAAAGAAGGAGTGTCTCAAAAACGGAATCTAGTGGCTAAACATCTTCACAAAACCCCTTTACCATGTATAAACATCCACAGAAACATGTTATAACACTTAAAACATCAATAAAACCATTCAGACAGAAGTTACATTGCAAACTTTGTAAATGCATTGAAAACGCTATTCAGGAGCTGAAAAGCACTTTAGAGCATTGAAAATATGAAAGTCTCAAAAACGGAATCTAATGGCTAAACATCTTCACAAAACCCCTTTACCATGTATAAACAGCCACAGAAACATGTTATAACACTTCAAACATCAAGAAAACCATTCAGACAGAAGTTACATGCCAAACTTTGTAACTGCATTGAAAACGCTATTCAGGAGCTGAAAAGCACTTTAGAGCAATAAAAGAAGGAGTGTCTCAAAAACGGAATCTAGTGGCTAAACATCTTCACAAAACCCCTTTACCATGTATAAACAGCCTCAGAAACATGTTATAACACTTAAAACATCAAGAAAACCATTCAGACAGAAGTTACATTGCAAACTTTGTAAATGCATTGAAAACGCTATTCAGGAGCTGAAAAGCAATTTAGAGCATTGAAAATATGAAAGTCTCAAAAAGTGAATCTAATGGCTAAACATCTTCACAAAACCCTCTACCATATATAAGCAGCCACAGAAACATGTTATAACACTTAAAACAGCAAGAAAACCATTCAGACAGAAGTTACATGCCAAACTTTGTAAATGCATTGAAAACGCTATTCAGGAGCTGAAAAGCACTTTAGAGCAATAAAAAAGGAATGTGTCAAAAACGGAATCTAATGGCTAAACATCTTCACAAAACCCCTTTACCATGTAGAAGCAGCCACGGAAACATGTTATAACACTTAAAACATCAAGAAAACCATTCAGACAGAAGTTACATGCCAAACTTTGTAAATGCATTGAAAACGCTATTCAGGAGCTGAAAAGCAATTTAGAGCATTGAAAATATGAAAGTCTCAAAAAGTGAATCTAAGGTCTAAACATCTTCACAAAACCCATTTACCATGTATAAACAGCCACAGAAACATGTTATAACACTTAAAACATCAAGAAAACCATTCAGACAGAAGTTACATTGCAAACTTTGTAAATGCATTGAAAACGCTATTCAGGAGCTGAAAAGCACTTTAGAGCAATAAAAAAAGGAATGTCTCAAAAACGGAATCTAATGGCTAAACATCTTCACAAAACCCCTTTACCATGTAGAAGCAGCCACGGAAACATGTTATAACACTTAAAACATCAAGAAAACCATTCAGACAGAAGTTACATGCCAAACTTTGTAAATGCATTGAAAACGCTATTCAGGAGCTGAAAAGCACTTTAGAGCATTGAAAATATGAAAGTCTCAAAAAGTGAATCTAAGGTCTAAACATCTTCACAAAACCCCTTTACCATGTATAAACATCCACAGAAACATGTTATAACACTTCAAACATCAAGAAAACCATTCAGACAGAAGTTACATGCCAAACTTTGTAACTGCATTGAAAACGCTGTTCAGGAGCTGAAAAGCACTTTAGAGAAAAAAAAGAAGGAGTGTCTCAAAAACGGAATCTAGTGGCTAAACATCTTCACAAAACCCCTTTACCATGTATAAACAGCCACAGAAACATGTTATAACACTTAAAACATCAATAAAACCATTCAGACAGAAGTTACATTGCAAACTTTGTAAATGCATTGAAAACGCTATTCAGGAGCTGAAAAGCACTTTAGAGCAATAAAAAAAGGAATGTCTCAAAAACGGAATCTAATGGCTAAACATCTTCACAAAACCCCTTTACCATGTATAAACAGCCACAGAAACATTTTATAACACTTCAAACATCAAGAAAACCATTCAGACAGAAGTTACATGCCAAACTTTGTAACTGCATTGAAAACGCTATTCAGGAGCTGAAAAGCACTTTAGAGCAATAAAAGAAGGAGTGTCTCAAAAACGGAATCTAGTGGCTAAACATCTTCACAAAACCCCTTTACCATGTATAAACAGCCTCAGAAACATGTTATAACACTTAAAACATCAAGAAAACCATTCAGACAGAAGTTACATTGCAAACTTTGTAAATGCATTGAAAACGCTATTCAGGAGCTGAAAAGCAATTTAGAGCATTGAAAATATGAAAGTCTCAAAAAGTGAATCTAATGGCTAAACATCTTCACAAAACCCTCTACCATATATAAGCAGCCACAGAAACATGTTCTAACACTTAAAACAGCAAGAAAACCATTCAGACAGAAGTTACATGCCAAACTTTGTAAATGCATTGAAAACGCTATTCAGGAGCTGAAAAGCACTTTAGAGCAATAAAAAAGGAATGTCTCAAAAACGGAATCTAATGGCTAAACATCTTCACAAAACCCCTTTACCATGTAGAAGCAGCCACGGAAACATGTTATAACACTTAAAACATCAAGAAAACCATTCAGACAGAAGTTACATTGCAAACTTTGTAAATGCATTGAAAACGCTATTCAGGAGCTGAAAAGCACTTTAGAGCAATAAAAAAAGGAATGTCTCAAAAACGGAATCAAATGGCTAAACATCTTCACAAAACCCCTTTACCATGTAGAAGCAGCCACGGAAACATGTTATAACACTTAAAACATCAAGAAAACCATTCAGACAGAAGTTACATGCCAAACTTTGTAAATGCATTGAAAACGCTATTCAGGAGCTGAAAAGCACTAGAGCATTGAAAATATGAAAGTCTCAAAAAGTGAATCTAATGGCTAAACATCTTCACAAAACCCTCTACCATATATAAGTAGCCACAAAAACATGTTATAACACTTAAAACATCAAGAAAACCATTCAGACAGAAGTTACATGCCAAACTTTGTAACTGCATTGAAAACGCTATTCAGGAGCTGAAAAGCACTTTAGAGCAATAAAAGAAGGAGTGTCTCAAAAACGGAATCTAGTGGCTAAACATCTTCACAAAACCCCTTTACCATGTATAAACAGCCACAGAAACATGTTATAACACTTAAAACATCAAGAAAACCATTCAGACAGAAGTTACATTGCAAACTTTGTAAATGCATTGAAAACGCTATTCAGGAGCTGAAAAGCACTTTAGAGCATTGAAAATATGAAAGTCTCAAAAACGGAATCAAATGGCTAAACATCTTCACAAAACCCCTTTACCATGTAGAAGCAGCCACGGAAACATGTTATAACACTTAAAACATCAAGAAAACCATTCAGACAGAAGTTACATGCCAAACTTTGTAAATGCATTGAAAACGCTATTCAGGAGCTGAAAAGCACTAGAGCATTGAAAATATGAAAGTCTCAAAAAGTGAATCTAATGGCTAAACATCTTCACAAAACCCTCTACCATATATAAGTAGCCACAAAAACATGTTATAACACTTAAAACATCAAGAAAACCATTCAGACAGAAGTTACATGCCAAACTTTGTAACTGCATTGAAAACGCTATTCAGGAGCTGAAAAGCACTTTAGAGCAATAAAAGAAGGAGTGTCTCAAAAACGGAATCTAGTGGCTAAACATCTTCACAAAACCCCTTTACCATGTATAAACAGCCACAGAAACATGTTATAACACTTAAAACATCAAGAAAACCATTCAGACAGAAGTTACATTGCAAACTTTGTAAATGCATTGAAAACGCTATTCAGGAGCTGAAAAGCACTTTAGAGCATTGAAAATATGAAAGTCTCAAAAAGTGAATCTAATGGCTAAACATCTTCACAAAAACCCTCTACCATATATAAGTAGCCACAAAAACATGTTATGACACTTAAAACATCAAGAAAACCATTCAGGCAGGAGTCACATTGCAAACTTTGTAAATGCATTGAAAACGCTATTCAGGAGCTGAAAAGCACTTTAGAGCATTGAAAATATGAAAGTCTCAAAAAGTGAATCTAATGGCTAAACATCTTCACAAAACCCTCTACCATATATAAGTAGCCACAAAAACATGTTATGACACTTAAAACATCAAGAAAACCATTCAGGCAGGAGTCACATTGCAAACTTTGTAAATGCATTGAAAACGCTATTCAGGAGCTGAAAAGCACTTTAGAGCATTGAAAATATGAAAGTCTCAAAAAGTGAATCTAATGGCTAAACATCTTCACAAAACCCTCTACCATATATAAGTAGCCACAAAAACATGTTATAACACTTAAAACATCAAGAAAACCATTCAGACAGAAGTTACATGCCAAACTTTGTAAATGCATTAAAAACGCTATTCAGGAGCTGAAAAGCACTTTAGAGCATTGAAAATATGAAAGTCTCAAAAAGTGAATCTAAGGTCTAAACATCTTCACAAAACCCTCTACCATATATAAGCAGCCACAGAAACATGTTATAACACTTAAAACAGCAAGAAAACCATTCAGACAGAAGTTACATGCCAAACTTTGTAAATGCATTGAAAACGCTATTCAGGAGCTGAAAAGCACTTTAGAGCAATAAAAGAAGGAGTGTCTCAAAAACGGAATCTAGTGGCTAAACATCTTCACAAAACCCCTTTACCATGTATAAACAGGCACAGAAACATGTTATAACACTTAAAACATCAAGAAAACCATTCAGGCAGGAGTCACATTGCAAACTTTGTAAATGCATTGAAAACGCTATTCAGGAGCTGAAAAGCACTTTAGAGCATTGAAAATATGAAAGTCTCAAAAAGTGAATCTAATGGCTAAACATCTTCACAAAACCCTCTACCATATATAAGTAGCCACAAAAACATGTTATAACACTTAAAACATCAAGAAAACCATTCAGACAGAAGTTACATGCCAAACTTTGTAACTGCATTGAAAACGCTATTCAGGAGCTGAAAAGCACTTTAGAGCATTGAAAATATGAAAGTCTCAAAAACGGAATCTAATGGCTAAACATCTTCACAAAACCCTCTACCATATATAAGTAGCCACAAAAACATGTTATAACACTTAAAACATCAAGAAAACCATTCAGACAGAAGTTACATGCCAAACTTTGTAAATGCATTAAAAACGCTATTCAGGAGCTGAAAAGCACTTTAGAGCATTGAAAATATGAAAGTCTCAAAAAGTGAATCGAAGGTCTAAACATCTTCACAAAACCCCTTTACCATGTATAAACAGCCACAGAAACATGTTATAACACTTCAAACATCAAGAAAACCATTCAGACAGAAGTTACATGCCAAACTTTGTAACTGCATTGAAAACGCTATTCAGGAGCTGAAAAGCACTTTAGAGCAATAAAAGAAGGAGTGTCTCAAAAACGGAATCTAGTGGCTAAACATCTTCACAAAACCCCTTTACCATGTATAAACAGGCACAGAAACATGTTATAACACTTAAAACATCAAGAAAACCATTCAGGCAGGAGTCACATTGCAAACTTTGTAAATGCATTGAAAACGCTATTCAGGAGCTGAAAAGCACTTTAGAGCATTGAAAATATGAAAGTCTCAAAAACGGAATCTAATGGCTAAACATCTTCACAAAACCCTCTACCATATATAAGTAGCCACAAAAACATGTTATAACACTTAAAACATCAAGAAAACCATTCAGACAGAAGTTACATGCCAAACTTTGTAAATGCATTGAAAACGCTATTCAGGAGCTGAAAAGCACTTTAGAGCAATAAAAAAAGGAGTGTCTCAAAAAGTGAATCTAATGGCTAAACATCTTCACAAAACCCCATTACCATGTATAAACAGCCACAGAAACATGTTATAACACTTCAAACATCAAGAAAACCATTCAGACAGAAGTTACATGCCAAACTTTGTAACTGCATTGAAAACGCTGTTCAGGAGCTGAAAAGCACTTTAGAGAAAAAAAAGAAGGAGTGTCTCAAAAACGGAATCTAGTGGCTAAACATCTTCACAAAACCCCTTTACCATGTATAAACAGCCACATAAACATGTTATAACACTTAAAACATCAAGAAAACCATTCAGACAGAAGTTACATTGCAAACTTTGTAAATGCATTGAAAACGCTATTCAGGAGCTGAAAAGCACTTTAGAGCATTGAAAATATGAAAGTCTCAAAAACGGAATCTAATGGCTAAACATCTTCACAAAACCCCTTTACCATGTATAAACAGCCACAGAAACATTTTATAACACTTCAAACATCAAGAAAACCATTCAGACAGAAGTTACATGCCAAACTTTGTAACTGCATTGAAAACGCTATTCAGGAGCTGAAAAGCACTTTAGAGCAATAAAAGAAGGAGTGTCTCAAAAACGGAATCTAGTGGCTAAACATCTTCACAAAACCCCTTTACCATGTATAAACAGCCTCAGAAACATGTTATAACACTTAAAACATCAAGAAAACCATTCAGACAGAAGTTACATTGCAAACTTTGTAAATGCATTGAAAACGCTATTCAGGAGCTGAAAAGCAATTTAGAGCATTGAAAATATGAAAGTCTCAAAAAGTGAATCTAATGGCTAAACATCTTCACAAAACCCTCTACCATATATAAGCAGCCACAGAAACATGTTATAACACTTAAAACAGCAAGAAAACCATTCAGACAGAAGTTACATGCCAAACTTTGTAAATGCATTGAAAACGCTATTCAGGAGCTGAAAAGCACTTTAGAGCAATAAAAGAAGGAGTGTCTCAAAAACGGAATCTAGTGGCTAAACATCTTCACAAAACCCCTTTACCATGTATAAACAGGCACAGAAACATGTTATAACACTTAAAACATCAAGAAAACCATTCAGGCAGGAGTCACATTGCAAACTTTGTAAATGCATTGAAAACGCTATTCAGGAGCTGAAAAGCACTTTAGAGCATTGAAAATATGAAAGTCTCAAAAAGTGAATCTAATGGCTAAACATCTTCACAAAACCCTCTACCATATATAAGTAGCCACAAAAACATGTTATAACACTTAAAACATCAAGAAAACCATTCAGACAGAAGTTACATGCCAAACTTTGTAAAAGCATTGAAAACGCTATTCAGGAGCTGAAAAGCACTTTAGAGCATTGAAAATATGAAAGTCTCAAAAAGTGAATCTAAGGTCTAAACATCTTCACAAAACCCCTTTACCATGTATAAACAGCCACAGAAACATGTTATAACACTTCAAACATCAAGAAAACCATTCAGACAGAAGTTACATGCCAAACTTTGTAACTGCATTGAAAACGCTATTCAGGAGCTGAAAAGCACTTTAGAGCAATAAAAGAAGGAGTGTCTCAAAAATGGAATCTAGTGGCTAAAGATCTTCACAAAACCCCTTTACCATGTATAAACAGCCACAGAAACATGTTATAACACTTAAAACATCAAGAAAACCATTCAGACAGAAGTTACATTGCAAACTTTGTAAATGCATTGAAAACGCTATTCAGGAGCTGAAAAGCACTTTAGAGCAATAAAAAAAGGAATGTCTCAAAAACGGAATCTAATGGCTAAACATCTTCACAAAACCCCTTTACCATGTAGAAGCAGCCACGGAAACATGTTATAACACTTAAAACATCAAGAAAACCATTCAGACAGAAGTTACATGCCAAACTTTGTAAATGCATTGAAAACGCTATTCAGGAGCTGAAAAGCACTTTAGAGCATTGAAAATATGAAAGTCTCAAAAAGTGAATCTAATGGCTAAACATCTTCACAAAACCCTCTACCATATATAAGTAGCCACAAAAACATGTTATAACACTTAAAACATCAAGAAAACCATTCAGACAGAAGTTACATGCCAAACTTTGTAACTGCATTGAAAACGCTATTCAGGAGCTGAAAAGCACTTTAGAGCAATAAAAGAAGGAGTGTCTCAAAAACGGAATCTAGTGGCTAAACATCTTCACAAAACCCCTTTACCATGTATAAACAGCCACAGAAACATGTTATAACACTTAAAACATCAAGAAAACCATTCAGACAGAAGTTACATTGCAAACTTTGTAAATGCATTGAAAACGCTATTCAGGAGCTGAAAAGCACTTAAGATTATTGAAAATATGAAAGTCTCAAAAAGTGAATCTAATGGCTAAACATCTTCACAAAAACCCTCTACCATATATAAGTAGCCACAAAAACATGTTATGACACTTAAAACATCAAGAAAACCATTCAGGCAGGAGTCACATTGCAAACTTTGTAAATGCATTGAAAACGCTATTCAGGAGCTGAAAAGCACTTTAGAGCATTGAAAATATGAAAGTCTCAAAAAGTGAATCTAATGGCTAAACATCTTCACAAAACCCTCTACCATATATAAGTAGCCACAAAAACATGTTATAACACTTAAAACATCAAGAAAACCATTCAGACAGAAGTTACATGCCAAACTTTGTAAATGCATTAAAAACGCTATTCAGGAGCTGAAAAGCACTTTAGAGCATTGAAAATATGAAAGTCTCAAAAAGTGAATCTAAGGTCTAAACATCTTCACAAAACCCTTTTACCATGTATAAACAGCCACAGAAACATGTTATAACACTTCAAACATCAAGAAAACCATTCAGACAGAAGTTACATGCCAAACTTTGTAACTGCATTGAAAACGCTATTCAGGAGCTGAAAAGCACTTTAGAACAATAAAAGAAGGAGTGTCTCAAAAACGGAATCTAGTGGCTAAACATCTTCACAAAACCCCTTTACCATGTATAAACAGGCACAGAAACATGTTATAACACTTAAAACATCAAGAAAACCATTCAGGCAGGAGTCACATTGCAAACTTTGTAAATGCATTGAAAACGCTATTCAGGAGCTGAAAAGCACTTTAGAGCATTGAAAATATGAAAGTCTCAAAAAGTGAATCTAATGGCTAAACATCTTCACAAAACCCTCTACCATATATAAGTAGCCACAAAAACATGTTATAACACTTAAAACATCAAGAAAACCATTCAGACAGAAGTTACATGCCAAACTTTGTAAATGCATTGAAAACGCTATTCAGGAGCTGAAAAGCACTTTAGAGCATTGAAAATATGAAAGTCTCAAAAAGTGAATCTAAGGTCTAAACATCTTCACAAAACCCCTTTACCATGTATAAACAGCCACAGAAACATGTTATAACACTTCAAACATCAAGAAAACCATTCAGACAGAAGTTACATGCCAAACTTTGTAACTGCATTGAAAACGCTATTCAGGAGCTGAAAAGCACTTTAGAGCAATAAAAGAAGGAGTGTCTCAAAAATGGAATCTAGTGGCTAAAGATCTTCACAAAACCCCTTTACCATGTATAAACAGCCACAGAAACATGTTATAACACTTAAAACATCAAGAAAACCATTCAGACAGAAGTTACATTGCAAACTTTGTAAATGCATTGAAAACGCTATTCAGGAGCTGAAAAGCACTTTAGAGCAATAAAAAAAGGAATGTCTCAAAAACGGAATCTAATGGCTAAACATCTTCACAAAACCCCTTTACCATGTAGAAGCAGCCACGGAAACATGTTATAACACTTAAAACATCAAGAAAACCATTCAGACAGAAGTTACATGCCAAACTTTGTAAATGCATTGAAAACGCTATTCAGGAGCTGAAAAGCACTTTAGAGCATTGAAAATATGAAAGTCTCAAAAAGTGAATCTAATGGCTAAACATCTTCACAAAACCCTCTACCATATATAAGTAGCCACAAAAACATGTTATAACACTTAAAACATCAAGAAAACCATTCAGACAGAAGTTACATGCCAAACTTTGTAACTGCATTGAAAACGCTATTCAGGAGCTGAAAAGCACTTTAGAGCAATAAAAGAAGGAGTGTCTCAAAAACGGAATCTAGTGGCTAAACATCTTCACAAAACCCCTTTACCATGTATAAACAGCCACAGAAACATGTTATAACACTTAAAACATCAAGAAAACCATTCAGACAGAAGTTACATTGCAAACTTTGTAAATGCATTGAAAACGCTATTCAGGAGCTGAAAAGCACTTTAGATTATTGAAAATATGAAAGTCTCAAAAAGTGAATCTAATGGCTAAACATCTTCACAAAAACCCTCTACCATATATAAGTAGCCACAAAAACATGTTATGACACTTAAAACATCAAGAAAACCATTCAGGCAGGAGTCACATTGCAAACTTTGTAAATGCATTGAAAACGCTATTCAGGAGCTGAAAAGCACTTTAGAGCATTGAAAATATGAAAGTCTCAAAAAGTGAATCTAATGGCTAAACATCTTCACAAAACCCTCTACCATATATAAGTAGCCACAAAAACATGTTATAACACTTAAAACATCAAGAAAACCATTCAGACAGAAGTTACATGCCAAACTTTGTAAATGCATTGAAAACGCTATTCAGGAGCTGAAAAGCACTTTAGAGCATTGAAAATATGAAAGTCTCAAAAAGTGAATCTAAGGTCTAAACATCTTCACAAAACCCCTTTACCATGTATAAACAGCCACAGAAACATGTTATAACACTTCAAACATCAAGAAAACCATTCAGACAGAAGTTACATGCCAAACTTTGTAACTGCATTGAAAACGCTATTCAGGAGCTGAAAAGCACTTTAGAGCAATAAAAGAAGGAGTGTTTAAAAAATGGAATCTAGTGGCTAAACATCTTCACAAAACCCCTTTACCATGTATAAACAGCCACAGAAACATGTTATAACACTTAAAACATCAAGAAAACCATTCAGACAGAAGTTACATCGCAAACTTTGTAAATGCATTGAAAACGCTATTCAGGAGCTGAAAAGCACTTTAGAGCAATAAAAGAAGGAGTGTGTAAAAAATGGAATCTAGTGGCTAAACATCTTCACAAAACCCCTTTACCATGTAGAAGCAGCCACGGAAACATGTTATAACACTTAAAACATCAAGAAAACCATTCAGGCAGGAGTCACATTGCAAACTTTGTAAATGCATTGAAAACGCTATTCAGGAGCTGAAAAGCACTTTAGAGCATTGAAAATATGAAAGTCTCAAAAAGTGAATCTAATGGCTAAACATCTTCACAAAACCCTCTACCATATATAAGTAGCCACAAAAACATGTTATAACACTTAAAACATCAAGAAAACCATTCAGACAGAAGTTACATGCCAAACTTTGTAAATGCATTGAAAACGCTATTCAGGAGCTGAAAAGCACTTTAGAGCATTGAAAATATGAAAGTCTCAAAAAGTGAATCTAAGGTCTAAACATCTTCACAAAACCCCTTTACCATGTATAAACAGCCACAGAAACATGTTATAACACTTCAAACATCAAGAAAACCATTCAGACAGAAGTTACATGCCAAACTTTGTAACTGCATTGAAAACGCTATTCAGGAGCTGAAAAGCACTTTAGAGCAATAAAAGAAGGAGTGTTTAAAAAATGGAATCTAGTGGCTAAACATCTTCACAAAACCCCTTTACCATGTATAAACAGCCACAGAAACATGTTATAACACTTAAAACATCAAGAAAACCATTCAGACAGAAGTGACATCGCAAACTTTGTAAATGCATTGAAAACGCTATTCAGGAGCTGAAAAGCACTTTAGAGCAATAAAAGAAGGAGTGTGTAAAAAATGGAATCTAGTGGCTAAACATCTTCACAAAACCCCTTTACCATGTAGAAGCAGCCACGGAAACATGTTATAACACTTAAAACATCAAGAAAACCATTCAGACAGAAGTTACATGCCAAACTTTGTAAATGCATTGAAAACGCTATTCAGGAGCTGAAAAGCACTTTAGAGCATTGAAAATATGAAAGTCTCAAAAAGTGAATCTAATGGCTAAACATCTTCACAAAACCCTCTACCATATATAAGTAGCCACAAAAACATGTTATAACACTTAAAACATCAAGAAAACCATTCAGACAGAAGTTACATGCCAAACTTTGTAACTGCATTGAAAACGCTATTCAGGAGCTGAAAAGCACTTTAGAGCAATAAAAGAAGGAGTGTCTCAAAAACGGAATCTAGTGGCTAAACATCTTCACAAAACCCCTTTACCATGTATAAACAGGCACAGAAACATGTTATAACACTTAAAACATCAAGAAAACCATTCAGGCAGGAGTCACATTGCAAACTTTGTAAATGCATTGAAAACGCTATTCAGGAGCTGAAAAGCACTTTAGAGCATTGAAAATATGAAAGTCTCAAAAAGTGAATCTAATGGCTAAACATCTTCACAAAACCCTCTACCATATATAAGTAGCCACAAAAACATGTTATAACACTTAAAACATCAAGAAAACCATTCAGACAGAAGTTACATGCCAAACTTTGTAAATGCATTGAAAACGCTATTCAGGAGCTGAAAAGCACTTTAGAGCAATAAAAGAAGGAGTGTCTCAAAAATGGAATCTAGTGGCTAAACATCTTCACAAAACCCCTTTACCATGTATAAACAGCCACAGAAACATTTTATAACACTTAAAACATCAAGAAAACCATTCAGACAGAAGTTACATTGCAAACTTTGTAAATGCATTGAAAACGCTATTCAGGAGCTGAAAAGCACTTTAGAGCAATAAAAAAAGGAATGTCTCAAAAACGGAATCTAATGGCTAAACATCTTCACAAAACCCCTTTACCATGTAGAAGCAGCCACGGAAACATGTTATAACACTTAAAACATCAAGAAAACCATTCAGACAGAAGTTACATGCCAAACTTTGTAAATGCATTGAAAACGCTATTCAGGAGCTGAAAAGCACTTTAAAGCATTGAAAATATGAAAGTCTCAAAAAGTGAATCTAATGGCTAAACATCTTCACAAAACCCTCTACCATATATAAGTAGCCACAAAAACATGTTATAACACTTAAAACATCAAGAAAACCATTCAGACAGAAGTTACATGCCAAACTTTGTAACTGCATTGAAAACGCTATTCAGGAGCTGAAAAGCACTTTAGAGCAATAAAAGAAGGAGTGTCTCAAAAACGGAATCTAGTGGCTAAACATCTTCACAAAACCCCTTTACCATGTATAAACAGCCACAGAAACATGTTATAACACTTAAAACATCAAGAAAACCATTCAGACAGAAGTTACATTGCAAACTTTGTAAATGCATTGAAAACGCTATTCAGGAGCTGAAAAGCACTTTAGATTATTGAAAATATGAAAGTCTCAAAAAGTGAATCTAATGGCTAAACATCTTCACAAAAACCCTCTACCATATATAAGTAGCCACAAAAACATGTTATGACACTTAAAACATCAAGAAAACCATTCAGGCAGGAGTCACATTGCAAACTTTGTAAATGCATTGAAAACGCTATTCAGGAGCTGAAAAGCACTTTAGAGCATTGAAAATATGAAAGTCTCAAAAAGTGAATCTAATGGCTAAACATCTTCACAAAACCCTCTACCATATATAAGTAGCCACAAAAACATGTTATAACACTTAAAACATCAAGAAAACCATTCAGACAGAAGTTACATGCCAAACTTTGTAAATGCATTAAAAACGCTATTCAGGAGCTGAAAAGCACTTTAGAGCATTGAAAATATGAAAGTCTCAAAAAGTGAATCTAAGGTCTAAACATCTTCACAAAACCCTTTTACCATGTATAAACAGCCACAGAAACATGTTATAACACTTCAAACATCAAGAAAACCATTCAGACAGAAGTTACATGCCAAACTTTGTAACTGCATTGAAAACGCTATTCAGGAGCTGAAAAGCACTTTAGAACAATAAAAGAAGGAGTGTCTCAAAAACGGAATCTAGTGGCTAAACATCTTCACAAAACCCCTTTACCATGTATAAACAGGCACAGAAACATGTTATAACACTTAAAACATCAAGAAAACCATTCAGGCAGGAGTCACATTGCAAACTTTGTAAATGCATTGAAAACGCTATTCAGGAGCTGAAAAGCACTTCAGAGCATTGAAAATATGAAAGTCTCAAAAAGTGAATCTAATGGCTAAACATCTTCACAAAACCCTCTACCATATATAAGTAGCCACAAAAACATGTTATAACACTTAAAACATCAAGAAAACCATTCAGACAGAAGTTACATGCCAAACTTTGTAAATGCATTGAAAACGCTATTCAGGAGCTGAAAAGCACTTTAGAGCATTGAAAATATGAAAGTCTCAAAAAGTGAATCTAAGGTCTAAACATCTTCACAAAACCCCTTTACCATGTATAAACAGCCACAGAAACATGTTATAACACTTCAAACATCAAGAAAACCATTCAGACAGAAGTTACATGCCAAACTTTGTAACTGCATTGAAAACGCTATTCAGGAGCTGAAAAGCACTTTAGAGCAATAAAAGAAGGAGTGTCTCAAAAACGGAATCTAGTGGCTAAACATCTTCACAAAACCCCTTTACCATGTATAAACAGCCACAGAAACATGTTATAACACTTAAAACATCAAGAAAACCATTCAGACAGAAGTTACATTGCAAACTTTGTAAATGCATTGAAAACGCTATTCAGGAGCTGAAAAGCACTTTAGAGCATTGAAAATATGAAAGTCTCAAAAAGTGAATCTAATGGCTAAACATCTTCACAAAACCCTCTACCATATATAAGTAGCCACAAAAACATGTTATGACACTTAAAACATCAAGAAAACCATTCAGACAGAAGTTACATGCCAAACTTTGTAAATGCATTGAAAACGCTATTCAGGAGCTGAAAAGCACTTTAGAGCAATAAAAAAAGGAATGTCTCAAAAATGGAATCTAATGGCTAAACATCTTCACAAAACAGCTTTACCATGTAGAAGCAGCCACGGAAACATGTTATAACACTTAAAACATCAAGAAAACCATTCAGACAGAAGTTACATGCCAAACTTTGTAAATGCATTGAAAACGCTATTCAGGAGCTGAAAAGCACTTTAGAGCATTGAAAATATGAAAGTCTCAAAAAGTGAATCTAAGGTCTAAACATCTTCACAAAACCCCTTTACCATGTATAAACAGCCACAGAAACATGTTATAACACTTCAAACATCAAGAAAACCATTCAGACAGAAGTTACATGCCAAACTTTGTAACTGCATTGAAAACGCTATTCAGGAGCTGAAAAGCACTTTAGAGCAATAAAAGAAGGAGTGTCTCAAAAACGGAATCTAGTGGCTAAACATCTTCACAAAACCCCTTTACCATGTATAAACAGGCACAGAAACATGTTATAACACTTAAAACATCAAGAAAACCATTCAGGCAGGAGTCACATTGCAAACTTTGTAAATGCATTGAAAACGCTATTCAGGAGCTGAAAAGCACTTTAGAGCATTGAAAATATGAAAGTCTCAAAAAGTGAATCTAATGGCTAAACATCTTCACAAAACCCTCTACCATATATAAGTAGCCACAAAAACATGTTATAACACTTAAAACATCAAGAAAACCATTCAGACAGAAGTTACATGCCAAACTTTGTAAATGCATTGAAAACGCTATTCAGGAGCTGAAAAGCACTTTAGAGCAATAAAAGAAGGAGTGTCTCAAAAATGGAATCTAGTGGCTAAACATCTTCACAAAACCCCTTTACCATGTATAAACAGCCACAGAAACATTTTATAACACTTAAAACATCAAGAAAACCATTCAGACAGAAGTTACATTGCAAACTTTGTAAATGCATTGAAAACGCTATTCAGGAGCTGAAAAGCACTTTAGAGCAATAAAAAAAGGAATGTCTCAAAAACGGAATCTAATGGCTAAACATCTTCACAAAACCCCTTTACCATGTAGAAGCAGCCACGGAAACATGTTATAACACTTAAAACATCAAGAAAACCATTCAGACAGAAGTTACATGCCAAACTTTGTAAATGCATTGAAAACGCTATTCAGGAGCTGAAAAGCACTTTAAAGCATTGAAAATATGAAAGTCTCAAAAAGTGAATCTAATGGCTAAACATCTTCACAAAACCCTCTACCATATATAAGTAGCCACAAAAACATGTTATAACACTTAAAACATCAAGAAAACCATTCAGACAGAAGTTACATGCCAAACTTTGTAACTGCATTGAAAACGCTATTCAGGAGCTGAAAAGCACTTTAGAGCAATAAAAGAAGGAGTGTCTCAAAAACGGAATCTAGTGGCTAAACATCTTCACAAAACCCCTTTACCATGTATAAACAGCCACAGAAACATGTTATAACACTTAAAACATCAAGAAAACCATTCAGACAGAAGTTACATTGCAAACTTTGTAAATGCATTGAAAACGCTATTCAGGAGCTGAAAAGCACTTTAGATTATTGAAAATATGAAAGTCTCAAAAAGTGAATCTAATGGCTAAACATCTTCACAAAAACCCTCTACCATATATAAGTAGCCACAAAAACATGTTATGACACTTAAAACATCAAGAAAACCATTCAGGCAGGAGTCACATTGCAAACTTTGTAAATGCATTGAAAACGCTATTCAGGAGCTGAAAAGCACTTTAGAGCATTGAAAATATGAAAGTCTCAAAAAGTGAATCTAATGGCTAAACATCTTCACAAAACCCTCTACCATATATAAGTAGCCACAAAAACATGTTATAACACTTAAAACATCAAGAAAACCATTCAGACAGAAGTTACATGCCAAACTTTGTAAATGCATTAAAAACGCTATTCAGGAGCTGAAAAGCACTTTAGAGCATTGAAAATATGAAAGTCTCAAAAAGTGAATCTAAGGTCTAAACATCTTCACAAAACCCTTTTACCATGTATAAACAGCCACAGAAACATGTTATAACACTTCAAACATCAAGAAAACCATTCAGACAGAAGTTACATGCCAAACTTTGTAACTGCATTGAAAACGCTATTCAGGAGCTGAAAAGCACTTTAGAACAATAAAAGAAGGAGTGTCTCAAAAACGGAATCTAGTGGCTAAACATCTTCACAAAACCCCTTTACCATGTATAAACAGGCACAGAAACATGTTATAACACTTAAAACATCAAGAAAACCATTCAGGCAGGAGTCACATTGCAAACTTTGTAAATGCATTGAAAACGCTATTCAGGAGCTGAAAAGCACTTCAGAGCATTGAAAATATGAAAGTCTCAAAAAGTGAATCTAATGGCTAAACATCTTCACAAAACCCTCTACCATATATAAGTAGCCACAAAAACATGTTATAACACTTAAAACATCAAGAAAACCATTCAGACAGAAGTTACATGCCAAACTTTGTAAATGCATTGAAAACGCTATTCAGGAGCTGAAAAGCACTTTAGAGCATTGAAAATATGAAAGTCTCAAAAAGTGAATCTAAGGTCTAAACATCTTCACAAAACCCCTTTACCATGTATAAACAGCCACAGAAACATGTTATAACACTTCAAACATCAAGAAAACCATTCAGACAGAAGTTACATGCCAAACTTTGTAACTGCATTGAAAACGCTATTCAGGAGCTGAAAAGCACTTTAGAGCAATAAAAGAAGGAGTGTTTAAAAAATGGAATCTAGTGGCTAAACATCTTCACAAAACCCCTTTACCATGTATAAACAGCCACAGAAACATGTTATAACACTTAAAACATCAAGAAAACCATTCAGACAGAAGTTACATCGCAAACTTTGTAAATGCATTGAAAACGCTATTCAGGAGCTGAAAAGCACTTTAGAGCATTGAAAATATGAAAGTCTCAAAAAGTGAATCTAATGGCTAAACATCTTCACAAAACCCTCTACCATATATAAGTAGCCACAAAAACATGTTATAACACTTAAAACATCAAGAAAACCATTCAGACAGAAGTTACATGCCAAACTTTGTAAATGCATTAAAAACGCTATTCAGGAGCTGAAAAGCACTTTAGAGCATTGAAAATATGAAAGTCTCAAAAAGTGAATCTAAGGTCTAAACATCTTCACAAAACCCTTTTACCATGTATAAACAGCCACAGAAACATGTTATAACACTTCAAACATCAAGAAAACCATTCAGACAGAAGTTACATGCCAAACTTTGTAACTGCATTGAAAACGCTATTCAGGAGCTGAAAAGCACTTTAGAACAATAAAAGAAGGAGTGTCTCAAAAACGGAATCTAGTGGCTAAACATCTTCACAAAACCCCTTTACCATGTATAAACAGGCACAGAAACATGTTATAACACTTAAAACATCAAGAAAACCATTCAGGCAGGAGTCACATTGCAAACTTTGTAAATGCATTGAAAACGCTATTCAGGAGCTGAAAAGCACTTTAGAGCATTGAAAATATGAAAGTCTCAAAAAGTGAATCTAATGGCTAAACATCTTCACAAAACCCTCTACCATATATAAGTAGCCACAAAAACATGTTATAACACTTAAAACATCAAGAAAACCATTCAGACAGAAGTTACATGCCAAACTTTGTAAATGCATTGAAAACGCTATTCAGGAGCTGAAAAGCACTTTAGAGCATTGAAAATATGAAAGTCTCAAAAAGTGAATCTAATGGCTAAACATCTTCACAAAACCCTCTACCATATATAAGTAGCCACAAAAACATGTTATAACACTTAAAACATCAAGAAAACCATTCAGACAGAAGTTACATGCCAAACTTTGTAACTGCATTGAAAACGCTATTCAGGAGCTGAAAAGCACTTTAGAGCAATAAAAGAAGGAGTGTCTCAAAAACGGAATCTAGTGGCTAAACATCTTCACAAAACCCCTTTACCATGTATAAACAGCCACAGAAACATGTTATAACACTTAAAACATCAAGAAAACCATTCAGACAGAAGTTACATTGCAAACTTTGTAAATGCATTGAAAACGCTATTCAGGAGCTGAAAAGCACTTTAGAGCATTGAAAATATGAAAGTCTCAAAAAGTGAATCTAAGGTCTAAACATCTTCACAAAACCCCTTTACCATGTATAAACAGCCACAGAAACATGTTATAACACTTCAAACATCAAGAAAACCATTCAGACAGAAGTTACATGCCAAACTTTGTAACTGCATTGAAAACGCTATTCAGGAGCTGAAAAGCACTTTAGAGCAATAAAAGAAGGAGTGTCTCAAAAACGGAATCTAGTGGCTAAACATCTTCACAAAACCCCTTTACCATGTATAAACAGGCACAGAAACATGTTATAACACTTAAAACATCAAGAAAACCATTCAGGCAGGAGTCACATTGCAAACTTTGTAAATGCATTGAAAACGCTATTCAGGAGCTGAAAAGCACTTTAGAGCATTGAAAATATGAAAGTCTCAAAAAGTGAATCTAATGGCTAAACATCTTCACAAAACCCTCTACCATATATAAGTAGCCACAAAAACATGTTATAACACTTAAAACATCAAGAAAACCATTCAGACAGAAGTTACATGCCAAACTTTGTAAATGCATTGAAAACGCTATTCAGGAGCTGAAAAGCACTTTAGAGCATTGAAAATATGAAAGTCTCAAAAAGTGAATCTAAGGTCTAAACATCTTCACAAAACCCCTTTACCATGTATAAACAGCCACAGAAACATGTTATAACACTTCAAACATCAACAAAACCATTCAGACAGAAGTTACATGCCAAACTTTGTAACTGCATTGAAAACGCTATTCAGGAGCTGAAAAGCACTTTAGAGCAATAAAAGAAGGAGTGTCTCAAAAATGGAATCTAGTGGCTAAACATCTTCACAAAACCCCTTTACCATGTATAAACAGCCACAGAAACATGTTATAACACTTAAAACATCAAGAAAACCATTCAGACAGAAGTTACATTGCAAACTTTGTAAATGCATTGAAAACGCTATTCAGGAGCTGAAAAGCACTTTAGAGAAATAAAAAAAGGAATGTCTCAAAAACGGAATCTAATGGCTAAACATCTTCACAAAACCCCTTTACCATGTAGAAGCAGCCACGGAAACATGTTATAACACTTAAAACATCAAGAAAACCATTCAGACAGAAGTTACATGCCAAACTTTGTAAATGCATTGAAAACGCTATTCAGGAGCTGAAAAGCACTTTAGAGCATTGAAAATATGAAAGTCTCAAAAAGTGAATCTAAGGTCTAAACATCTTCACAAAACCCCTTTACCATGTATAAACAGCCACAGAAACATGTTATAACACTTCAAACATCAAGAAAACCATTCAGACAGAAGTTACATGCCAAACTTTGTAACTGCATTGAAAACGCTATTCAGGAGCTGAAAAGCACTTTAGAGCAATAAAAGAAGGAGTGTCTCAAAAACGGAATCTAGTGGCTAAACATCTTCACAAAACCCCTTTACCATGTATAAACAGGCACAGAAACATGTTATAACACTTAAAACATCAAGAAAACCATTCAGGCAGGAGTCACATTGCAAACTTTGTAAATGCATTGAAAACGCTATTCAGGAGCTGAAAAGCACTTTAGAGCATTGAAAATATGAAAGTCTCAAAAAGTGAATCTAATGGCTAAACATCTTCACAAAACCCTCTACCATATATAAGTAGCCACAAAAACATGTTATAACACTTAAAACATCAAGAAAACCATTCAGACAGAAGTTACATGCCAAACTTTGTAAATGCATTGAAAACGCTATTCAGGAGCTGAAAAGCACTTTAGAGCATTGAAAATATGAAAGTCTCAAAAAGTGAATCTAAGGTCTAAACATCTTCACAAAACCCCTTTACCATGTATAAACAGCCACAGAAACATGTTATAACACTTAAAACATCAAGAAAACCATTCAGACAGAAGTTACATTGCAAACTTTGTAAATGCATTGAAAACGCTATTCAGGAGCTGAAAAGCACTTTAGAGCAATAAAAAAAGGAATGTCTCAAAAACGGAATCTAATGGCTAAACATCTTCACAAAACCCCTTTACCATGTAGAAGCAGCCACGGAAACATGTTATAACACTTAAAACATCAAGAAAACCATTCAGACAGAAGTTACATGCCAAACTTTGTAAATGCATTGAAAACACTATTCAGGAGCTGAAAAGCACTTTAGAGCATTGAAAATATGAAAGTCTCAAAAAGTGAATCTAATGGCTAAACATCTTCACAAAACCCTCTACCATATATAAGTAGCCACAAAAACATGTTATAACACTTAAAACATCAAGAAAACCATTCAGACAGAAGTTACATGCCAAACTTTGTAACTGCATTGAAAACGCTATTCAGGAGCTGAAAAGCACTTTAGAGCAATAAAAGAAGGAGTGTCTCAAAAACGGAATCTAGTGGCTAAACATCTTCACAAAACCCCTTTACCATGTATAAACAGCCACAGAAACATGTTATAACACTTAAAACATCAAGAAAACCATTCAGACAGAAGTTACATTGCAAACTTTGTAAATGCATTGAAAACGCTATTCAGGAGCTGAAAAGCACTTTAGAGCATTGAAAATATGAAAGTCTCAAAAAGTGAATCTAATGGCTAAACATCTTCACAAAAACCCTCTACCATATATAAGTAGCCACAAAAACATGTTATGACACTTAAAACATCAAGAAAACCATTCAGGCAGGAGTCACATTGCAAACTTTGTAAATGCATTGAAAACGCTATTCAGGAGCTGAAAAGCACTTTAGAGCATTGAAAATATGAAAGTCTCAAAAAGTGAATCTAATGGCTAAACATCTTCACAAAACCCTCTACCATATATAAGTAGCCACAAAAACATGTTATAACACTTAAAACATCAAGAAAACCATTCAGACAGAAGTTACATGCCAAACTTTGTAAATGCATTAAAAACGCTATTCAGGAGCTGAAAAGCACTTTAGAGCATTGAAAATATGAAAGTCTCAAAAAGTGAATCTAAGGTCTAAACATCTTCACAAAACCCCTTTACCATGTATAAACAGCCACAGAAACATGTTATAACACTTCAAACATCAAGAAAACCATTCAGACAGAAGTTACATGCCAAACTTTGTAACTGCATTGAAAACGCTATTCAGGAGCTGAAAAGCACTTTAGAGCAATAAAAGAAGGAGTGTCTCAAAAACGGAATCTAGTGGCTAAACATCTTCACAAAACCCCTTTACCATGTATAAACAGGCACAGAAACATGTTATAACACTTAAAACATCAAGAAAACCATTCAGGCAGGAGTCACATTGCAAACTTTGTAAATGCATTGAAAACGCTATTCAGGAGCTGAAAAGCACTTTAGAGCATTGAAAATATGAAAGTCTCAAAAAGTGAATCTAATGGCTAAACATCTTCACAAAACCCTCTACCATATATAAGTAGCCACAAAAACATGTTATAACACTTAAAACATCAAGAAAACCATTCAGACAGAAGTTACATGCCAAACTTTGTAAATGCATTGAAAACGCTATTCAGGAGCTGAAAAGCACTTTAGAGCATTGAAAATATGAAAGTCTCAAAAAGTGAATCTAAGGTCTAAACATCTTCACAAAACCCCTTTACCATGTATAAACAGCCACAGAAACATGTTATAACACTTCAAACATCAAGAAAACCATTCAGACAGAAGTTACATGCCAAACTTTGTAACTGCATTGAAAACGCTATTCAGGAGCTGAAAAGCACTTTAGAGCAATAAAAGAAGGAGTGTCTCAAAAATGGAATCTAGTGGCTAAACATCTTCACAAAACCCCTTTACCATGTATAAACAGCCACAGAAACATGTTATAACACTTAAAACATCAAGAAAACCATTCAGACAGAAGTTACATTGCAAACTTTGTAAATGCATTGAAAACGCTATTCAGGAGCTGAAAAGCACTTTAGAGCAATAAAAAAAGGAATGTCTCAAAAAAGGAATCTAATGGCTAAACATCTTCACAAAACCCCTTTACCATGTAGAAGCAGCCACGGAAACATGTTATAACACTTAAAACATCAAGAAAACCATTCAGACAGAAGTTACATGCCAAACTTTGTAAATGCATTGAAAACGCTATTCAGGAGCTGAAAAGCACTTTAAAGCATTGAAAATATGAAAGTCTCAAAAAGTGAATCTAATGGCTAAACATCTTCACAAAACCCTCTACCATATATAAGTAGCCACAAAAACATGTTATAACACTTAAAACATCAAGAAAACCATTCAGACAGAAGTTACATGCCAAACTTTGTAACTGCATTGAAAACGCTATTCAGGAGCTGAAAAGCACTTTAGAGCAATAAAAGAAGGAGTGTCTCAAAAACGGAATCTAGTGGCTAAACATCTTCACAAAACCCCTTTACCATGTATAAACAGCCACAGAAACATGTTATAACACTTAAAACATCAAGAAAACCATTCAGACAGAAGTTACATTGCAAACTTTGTAAATGCATTGAAAACGCTATTCAGGAGCTGAAAAGCACTTTAGATTATTGAAAATATGAAAGTCTCAAAAAGTGAATCTAATGGCTAAACATCTTCACAAAAACCCTCTACCATATATAAGTAGCCACAAAAACATGTTATGACACTTAAAACATCAAGAAAACCATTCAGGCAGGAGTCACATTGCAAACTTTGTAAATGCATTGAAAACGCTATTCAGGAGCTGAAAAGCACTTTAGAGCATTGAAAATATGAAAGTCTCAAAAAGTGAATCTAATGGCTAAACATCTTCACAAAACCCTCTACCATATATAAGTAGCCACAAAAACATGTTATAACACTTAAAACATCAAGAAAACCATTCAGACAGAAGTTACATGCCAAACTTTGTAAATGCATTAAAAACGCTATTCAGGAGCTGAAAAGCACTTTAGAGCATTGAAAATATGAAAGTCTCAAAAAGTGAATCTAAGGTCTAAACATCTTCACAAAACCCCTTTACCATGTATAAACAGCCACAGAAACAAGTTATAACACTTCAAACATCAAGAAAACCATTCAGACAGAAGTTACATGCCAAACTTTGTAACTGCATTGAAAACGCTATTCAGGAGCTGAAAAGCACTTTAGAACAATAAAAGAAGGAGTGTCTCAAAAACGGAATCTAGTGGCTAAACATCTTCACAAAACCCCTTTACCATGTATAAACAGGCACAGAAACATGTTATAACACTTAAAACATCAAGAAAACCATTCAGGCAGGAGTCACATTGCAAACTTTGTAAATGCATTGAAAACGCTATTCAGGAGCTGAAAAGCACTTTAGAGCATTGAAAATATGAAAGTCTCAAAAAGTGAATCTAATGGCTAAACATCTTCACAAAACCCTCTACCATATATAAGTAGCCACAAAAACATGTTATAACACTTAAAACATCAAGAAAACCATTCAGACAGAAGTTACATGCCAAACTTTGTAAATGCATTGAAAACGCTATTCAGGAGCTGAAAAGCACTTTAGAGCATTGAAAATATGAAAGTCTCAAAAAGTGAATCTAAGGTCTAAACATCTTCACAAAACCCCTTTACCATGTATAAACAGCCACAGAAACATGTTATAACACTTCAAACATCAAGAAAACCATTCAGACAGAAGTTACATGCCAAACTTTGTAACTGCATTGAAAACGCTATTCAGGAGCTGAAAAGCACTTTAGAGCAATAAAAAAGGAATGTCTCAAAAACGGAATCTAATGGCTAAACATCTTCACAAAACCCCTTTACCATGTAGAAGCAGCCACGGAAACATGTTATAACACTTAAAACATCAAGAAAACCATTCAGACAGAAGTTACATGCCAAACTTTGTAAATGCATTGAAAACGCTATTCAGGAGCTGAAAAGCACTTTAAAGCATTGAAAATATGAAAGTCTCAAAAAGTGAATCTAATGGCTAAACATCTTCACAAAACCCTCTACCATATATAAGTAGCCACAAAAACATGTTATAACACTTAAAACATCAAGAAAACCATTCAGACAGAAGTTACATGCCAAACTTTGTAACTGCATTGAAAACGCTATTCAGGAGCTGAAAAGCACTTTAAGAGCAATAAAAGAAGGAGTGTCTCAAAAACGGAATCTAGTGGCTAAACATCTTCACAAAACCCCTTTACCATGTATAAACAGCCACAGAAACATGTTATAACACTTAAAACATCAAGAAAACCATTCAGACAGAAGTTACATTGCAAACTTTGTAAATGCATTGAAAACGCTATTCAGGAGCTGAAAAGCACTTTAGATTATTGAAAATATGAAAGTCTCAAAAAGTGAATCTAATGGCTAAACATCTTCACAAAAACCCTCTACCATATATAAGTAGCCACAAAAACATGTTATGACACTTAAAACATCAAGAAAACCATTCAGGCAGGAGTCACATTGCAAACTTTGTAAATGCATTGAAAACGCTATTCAGGAGCTGAAAAGCACTTTAGAGCATTGAAAATATGAAAGTCTCAAAAAGTGAATCTAATGGCTAAACATCTTCACAAAACCCTCTACCATATATAAGTAGCCACAAAAACATGTTATAACACTTAAAACATCAAGAAAACCATTCAGACAGAAGTTACATGCCAAACTTTGTAAATGCATTAAAAACGCTATTCAGGAGCTGAAAAGCACTTTAGAGCATTGAAAATATGAAAGTCTCAAAAAGTGAATCTAAGGTCTAAACATCTTCACAAAACCCTTTTACCATGTATAAACAGCCACAGAAACATGTTATAACACTTCAAACATCAAGAAAACCATTCAGACAGAAGTTACATGCCAAACTTTGTAACTGCATTGAAAACGCTATTCAGGAGCTGAAAAGCACTTTAGAACAATAAAAGAAGGAGTGTCTCAAAAACGGAATCTAGTGGCTAAACATCTTCACAAAACCCCTTTACCATGTATAAACAGGCACAGAAACATGTTATAACACTTAAAACATCAAGAAAACCATTCAGGCAGGAGTCACATTGCAAACTTTGTAAATGCATTGAAAACGCTATTCAGGAGCTGAAAAGCACTTTAGAGCATTGAAAATATGAAAGTCTCAAAAAGTGAATCTAATGGCTAAACATCTTCACAAAACCCTCTACCATATATAAGTAGCCACAAAAACATGTTATAACACTTAAAACATCAAGAAAACCATTCAGACAGAAGTTACATGCCAAACTTTGTAAATGCATTGAAAACGCTATTCAGGAGCTGAAAAGCACTTTAGAGCATTGAAAATATGAAAGTCTCAAAAAGTGAATCTAAGGTCTAAACATCTTCACAAAACCCCTTTACCATGTATAAACAGCCACAGAAACATGTTATAACACTTCAAACATCAAGAAAACCATTCAGACAGAAGTTACATGCCAAACTTTGTAACTGCATTGAAAACGCTATTCAGGAGCTGAAAAGCACTTTAGAGCAATAAAAGAAGGAGTGTTTAAAAAATGGAATCTAGTGGCTAAACATCTTCACAAAACCCCTTTACCATGTATAAACAGCCACAGAAACATGTTATAACACTTAAAACATCAAGAAAACCATTCAGACAGAAGTTACATGCCAAACTTTGTAAATGCATTGAAAACGCTATTCAGGAGCTGAAAAGCACTTTAGAGCAATAAAAAAAGGAATGTCTCAAAAACGGAATCTAATGGCTAAACATCTTCACAAAACCCCTTTACCATGTAGAAGCAGCCACAGAAACATGTTATAACACTTAAAACATCAAGAAAACCATTCAGACAGAAGTTACATGCCAAACTTTGTAAATGCATTGAAAACGCTATTCAGGAGCTGAAAAGCACTTTAAAGCATTGAAAATATGAAAGTCTCAAAAAGTGAATCTAATGGCTAAACATCTTCACAAAACCCTCTACCATATATAAGTAGCCACAAAAACATGTTATAACACTTAAAACATCAAGAAAACCATTCAGACAGAAGTTACATGCCAAACTTTGTAACTGCATTGAAAACGCTATTCAGGAGCTGAAAAGCACTTTAGAGCAATAAAAGAAGGAGTGTCTCAAAAACGGAATCTAGTGGCTAAACATCTTCACAAAACCCCTTTACCATGTATAAACAGCCACAGAAACATGTTATAACACTTAAAACATCAAGAAAACCATTCAGACAGAAGTTACATTGCAAACTTTGTAAATGCATTGAAAACGCTATTCAGGAGCTGAAAAGCACTTTAGATTATTGAAAATATGAAAGTCTCAAAAAGTGAATCTAATGGCTAAACATCTTCACAAAAACCCTCTACCATATATAAGTAGCCACAAAAACATGTTATGACACTTAAAACATCAAGAAAACCATTCAGGCAGGAGTCACATTGCAAACTTTGTAAATGCATTGAAAACGCTATTCAGGAGCTGAAAAGCACTTTAGAGCATTGAAAATATGAAAGTCTCAAAAAGTGAATCTAATGGCTAAACATCTTCACAAAACCCTCTACCATATATAAGTAGCCACAAAAACATGTTATAACACTTAAAACATCAAGAAAACCATTCAGACAGAAGTTACATGCCAAACTTTGTAAATGCATTAAAAACGCTATTCAGGAGCTGAAAAGCACTTTAGAGCATTGAAAATATGAAAGTCTCAAAAAGTGAATCTAAGGTCTAAACATCTTCACAAAACCCTTTTACCATGTATAAACAGCCACAGAAACATGTTATAACACTTCAAACATCAAGAAAACCATTCAGACAGAAGTTACATGCCAAACTTTGTAACTGCATTGAAAACGCTATTCAGGAGCTGAAAAGCACTTTAGAACAATAAAAGAAGGAGTGTCTCAAAAACGGAATCTAGTGGCTAAACATCTTCACAAAACCCCTTTACCATGTATAAACAGGCACAGAAACATGTTATAACACTTAAAACATCAAGAAAACCATTCAGGCAGGAGTCACATTGCAAACTTTGTAAATGCATTGAAAACGCTATTCAGGAGCTGAAAAGCACTTTAGAGCATTGAAAATATGAAAGTCTCAAAAAGTGAATCTAATGGCTAAACATCTTCACAAAACCCTCTACCATATATAAGTAGCCACAAAAACATGTTATAACACTTAAAACATCAAGAAAACCATTCAGACAGAAGTTACATGCCAAACTTTGTAAATGCATTGAAAACGCTATTCAGGAGCTGAAAAGCACTTTAGAGCATTGAAAATATGAAAGTCTCAAAAAGTGAATCTAATGGCTAAACATCTTCACAAAACCCTCTACCATATATAAGTAGCCACAAAAACATGTTATAACACTTAAAACATCAAGAAAACCATTCAGACAGAAGTTACATGCCAAACTTTGTAACTGCATTGAAAACGCTATTCAGGAGCTGAAAAGCACTTTAGAGCAATAAAAGAAGGAGTGTCTCAAAAACGGAATCTAGTGGCTAAACATCTTCACAAAACCCCTTTACCATGTATAAACAGCCACAGAAACATGTTATAACACTTAAAACATCAAGAAAACCATTCAGACAGAAGTTACATTGCAAACTTTGTAAATGCATTGAAAACGCTATTCAGGAGCTGAAAAGCACTTTAGAGCATTGAAAATATGAAAGTCTCAAAAAGTGAATCTAATGGCTAAACATCTTCACAAAACCCTCTACCATATATAAGTAGCCACAAAAACATGTTATGACACTTAAAACATCAAGAAAACCATTCAGACAGAAGTTACATGCCAAACTTTGTAAATGCATTGAAAACGCTATTCAGGAGCTGAAAAGCACTTTAGAGCAATAAAAAAAGGAATGTCTCAAAAATGGAATCTAATGGCTAAACATCTTCACAAAACAGCTTTACCATGTAGAAGCAGCCACGGAAACATGTTATAACACTTAAAACATCAAGAAAACCATTCAGACAGAAGTTACATGCCAAACTTTGTAAATGCATTGAAAACGTTATTCAGGAGCTGAAAAGCACTTTAGAGCATTGAAAATATGAAAGTCTCAAAAAGTGAATCTAAGGTCTAAACATCTTCACAAAACCCCTTTACCATGTATAAACAGCCACAGAAACATGTTATAACACTTCAAACATCAAGAAAACCATTCAGACAGAAGTTACATGCCAAACTTTGTAACTGCATTGAAAACGCTATTCAGGAGCTGAAAAGCACTTTAGAGCAATAAAAGAAGGAGTGTTTAAAAAATGGAATCTAGTGGCTAAACATCTTCACAAAACCCCTTTACCATGTATAAACAGCCACAGAAACATGTTATAACACTTAAAACATCAAGAAAACCATTCAGACAGAAGTTACATCGCAAACTTTGTAAATGCATTGAAAACGCTATTCAGGAGCTGAAAAGCACTTTAGAGCAATAAAAGAAGGAGTGTGTAAAAAATGGAATCTAGTGGCTAAACATCTTCACAAAACCCCTTTACCATGTAGAAGCAGCCACGGAAACTTGTTATAACACTTAAAACATCAAGAAAACCATTCAGACAGAAGTTACATGCCAAACTTTGTAAATGCATTGAAAACGCTATTCAGGAGCTGAAAAGCACTTTAGAGCATTGAAAATATGAAAGTCTCAAAAAGTGAATCTAATGGCTAAACATCTTCACAAAACCCTCTACCATATATAAGTAGCCACAAAAACATGTTATAACACTTAAAACATCAAGAAAACCATTCAGACAGAAGTTACATGCCAAACTTTGTAACTGCATTGAAAACGCTATTCAGGAGCTGAAAAGCACTTTAGAGCAATAAAAGAAGGAGTGTCTCAAAAACGGAATCTAGTGGCTAAACATCTTCACAAAACCCCTTTACCATGTATAAACAGGCACAGAAACATGTTATAACACTTAAAACATCAAGAAAACCATTCAGGCAGGAGTCACATTGCAAACTTTGTAAATACATTGAAAACGCTATTCAGGAGCTGAAAAGCACTTTAGAGCATTGAAAATATGAAAGTCTCAAAAAGTGAATCTAATGGCTAAACATCTTCACAAAACCCTCTACCATATATAAGTAGCCACAAAAACATGTTATAACACTTCAAACATCAAGAAAACCATTCAGACAGAAGTTACATGCCAAACTTTGTAAATGCATTGAAAACGCTATTCAGGAGCTGAAAAGCACTTTAGAGCATTGAAAATATGAAAGTCTCAAAAAGTGAATCTAAGGTCTAAACATCTTCACAAAACCCCTTTACCATGTATAAACAGCCACAGAAACATGTTATAACACTTCAAACATCAAGAAAACCATTCAGACAGAAGTTACATGCCAAACTTTGTAACTGCATTGAAAACGCTATTCAGGAGCTGAAAAGCACTTTAGAGCAATAAAAGAAGGAGTGTGTAAAAAATGGAATCTAGTGGCTAAACATCTTCACAAAACCCCTTTACCATGTAGAAGCAGCCACGGAAACATGTTATAACACTTAAAACATCAAGAAAACCATTCAGACAGAAGTTACATGCCAAACTTTGTAAATGCATTGAAAACGCTATTCAGGAGCTGAAAAGCACTTTAGAGCATTGAAAATATGAAAGTCTCAAAAAGTGAATCTAATGGCTAAACATCTTCACAAAACCCTCTACCATATATAAGTAGCCACAAAAACATGTTATAACACTTAAAACATCAAGAAAACCATTCAGACAGAAGTTACATGCCAAACTTTGTAACTGCATTGAAAACGCTATTCAGGAGCTGAAAAGCACTTTAGAGCAATAAAAGAAGGAGTGTCTCAAAAACGGAATCTAGTGGCTAAACATCTTCACAAAACCCCTTTACCATGTATAAACAGCCACAGAAACATGTTATAACACTTAAAACATCAAGAAAACCATTCAGACAGAAGTTACATTGCAAACTTTGTAAATGCATTGAAAACGCTATTCAGGAGCTGAAAAGCACTTTAGAGCATTGAAAATATGAAAGTCTCAAAAAGTGAATCTAATGGCTAAACATCTTCACAAAACCCTCTACCATATATAAGTAGCCACAAAAACATGTTATGACACTTAAAACATCAAGAAAACCATTCAGACAGAAGTTACATGCCAAACTTTGTAAATGCATTGAAAACGCTATTCAGGAGCTGAAAAGCACTTTAGAGCAATAAAAAAAGGAATGTCTCAAAAATGGAATCTAATGGCTAAACATCTTCACAAAACAGCTTTACCATGTAGAAGCAGCCACGGAAACATGTTATAACACTTAAAACATCAAGAAAACCATTCAGACAGAAGTTACATGGCAAACTTTGTAAATGCATTGAAAACGCTATTCAGGAGCTGAAAAGCACTTTAGAGCATTGAAATTATGAAAGTCTCAAAAAGTGAATCTAATGGCTAAACCTCTTCACAAAACCCTCTACCATATATAAGTAGCCACAAAAACATGTTATAACACTTAAAACATCAAGAAAACCATTCAGACAGAAGTTACATGCCAAACTTTGTAAATGCCTTGAAAACGCTATTCAGGAGCTGAAAAGCACTTTAGAGCATTGAAAATATGAAAGTCTCAAAAAGTGAATCTAAGGTCTAAACATCTTCACAAAACCCCTTTACCATGTATAAACAGCCACAGAAACATGTTATAACACTTCAAACATCAAGAAAACCATTCAGACAGAAGTTACATGCCAAACTTTGTAACTGCATTGAAAACGCTATTCAGGAGCTGAAAAGCACTTTAGAGCAATAAAAGAAGGAGTGTCTCAAAAACGGAATCTAGTGGCTAAACATCTTCACAAAACCCCTTTACCATGTATAAACAGCCACAGAAACATGTTATAACACTTAAAACATCAAGAAAACCATTCAGACAGAAGTTACATGCCAAACTTTGTAAATGCATTGAAAACGCTATTCAGGAGCTGAAAAGCACTTTAGAGCATTGAAATTATGAAAGTCTCAAAAAGTGAATCTAATGGCTAAACCTCTTCACAAAACCCTCTACCATATATAAGTAGCCACAAAAACATGTTATAACACTTAAAACATCAAGAAAACCATTCAGACAGAAGTTACATGCCAAACTTTGTAAATGCCTTGAAAACGCTATTCAGGAGCTGAAAAGCACTTTAGAGCATTGAAAATATGAAAGTCTCAAAAAGTGAATCTAAGGTCTAAACATCTTCACAAAACCCCTTTACCATGTATAAACAGCCACAGAAACATGTTATAACACTTCAAACATCAAGAAAACCATTCAGACAGAAGTTACATGCCAAACTTTGTAACTGCATTGAAAACGCTATTCAGGAGCTGAAAAGCACTTTAGAGCAATAAAAGAAGGAGTGTCTCAAAAACGGAATCTAGTGGCTAAACATCTTCACAAAACCCCTTTACCATGTATAAACAGGCACAGAAACATGTTATAACACTTAAAACATCAAGAAAACCATTCAGGCAGGAGTCACATTGCAAACTTTGTAAATGCATTGAAAACGCTATTCAGGAGCTGAAAAGCACTTTAGAGCATTGAAAATATGAAAGTCTCAAAAAGTGAATCTAATGGCTAAACATCTTCACAAAACCCTCTACCATATATAAGTAGCCACAAAAACATGTTATAACACTTAAAACATCAAGAAAACCATTCAGACAGAAGTTACATGCCAAACGTTGTAAATGCATTGAAAACGCTATTCAGGAGCTGAAAAGCACTTTAGAGCATTGAAAATATGAAAGTCTCAAAAAGTGAATCTAAGGTCTAAACATCTTCACAAAACCCCTTTACCATGTATAAACAGCCACAGAAACATGTTATAACACTTCAAACATCAACAAAACCATTCAGACAGAAGTTACATGCCAAACTTTGTAACTGCATTGAAAACGCTATTCAGGAGCTGAAAAGCACTTTAGAGCAATAAAAGAAGGAGTGTCTCAAAAATGGAATCTAGTGGCTAAACATCTTCACAAAACCCCTTTACCATGTATAAACAGCCACAGAAACATGTTATAACACTTAAAACATCAAGAAAACCATTCAGACAGAAGTTACATTGCAAACTTTGTAAATGCATTGAAAACGCTATTCAGGAGCTGAAAAGCACTTTAGAGAAATAAAAAAAGGAATGTCTCAAAAACGGAATCTAATGGCTAAACATCTTCACAAAACCCCTTTACCATGTAGAAGCAGCCACGGAAACATGTTATAACACTTAAAACATCAAGAAAACCATTCAGACAGAAGTTACATGCCAAACTTTGTAAATGCATTGAAAACGCTATTCAGGAGCTGAAAAGCACTTTAGAGCATTGAAAATATGAAAGTCTCAAAAAGTGAATCTAAGGTCTAAACATCTTCACAAAACCCCTTTACCATGTATAAACAGCCACAGAAACATGTTATAACACTTCAAACATCAAGAAAACCATTCAGACAGAAGTTACATGCCAAACTTTGTAACTGCATTGAAAACGCTATTCAGGAGCTGAAAAGCACTTTAGAGCAATAAAAGAAGGAGTGTCTCAAAAACGGAATCTAGTGGCTAAACATCTTCACAAAACCCCTTTACCATGTATAAACAGGCACAGAAACATGTTATAACACTTAAAACATCAAGAAAACCATTCAGGCAGGAGTCACATTGCAAACTTTGTAAATGCATTGAAAACGCTATTCAGGAGCTGAAAAGCACTTTAGAGCATTGAAAATATGAAAGTCTCAAAAAGTGAATCTAATGGCTAAACATCTTCACAAAACCCTCTACCATATATAAGTAGCCACAAAAACATGTTATAACACTTAAAACATCAAGAAAACCATTCAGACAGAAGTTACATGCCAAACTTTGTAAATGCATTGAAAACGCTATTCAGGAGCTGAAAAGCACTTTAGAGCATTGAAAATATGAAAGTCTCAAAAAGTGAATCTAAGGTCTAAACATCTTCACAAAACCCCTTTACCATGTATAAACAGCCACAGAAACATGTTATAACACTTAAAACATCAAGAAAACCATTCAGACAGAAGTTACATTGCAAACTTTGTAAATGCATTGAAAACGCTATTCAGGAGCTGAAAAGCACTTTAGAGCAATAAAAAAAGGAATGTCTCAAAAACGGAATCTAATGGCTAAACATCTTCACAAAACCCCTTTACCATGTAGAAGCAGCCACGGAAACATGTTATAACACTTAAAACATCAAGAAAACCATTCAGACAGAAGTTACATGCCAAACTTTGTAAATGCATTGAAAACACTATTCAGGAGCTGAAAAGCACTTTAGAGCATTGAAAATATGAAAGTCTCAAAAAGTGAATCTAATGGCTAAACATCTTCACAAAACCCTCTACCATATATAAGTAGCCACAAAAACATGTTATAACACTTAAAACATCAAGAAAACCATTCAGACAGAAGTTACATGCCAAACTTTGTAACTGCATTGAAAACGCTATTCAGGAGCTGAAAAGCACTTTAGAGCAATAAAAGAAGGAGTGTCTCAAAAACGGAATCTAGTGGCTAAACATCTTCACAAAACCCCTTTACCATGTATAAACAGCCACAGAAACATGTTATAACACTTAAAACATCAAGAAAACCATTCAGACAGAAGTTACATTGCAAACTTTGTAAATGCATTGAAAACGCTATTCAGGAGCTGAAAAGCACTTTAGAGCATTGAAAATATGAAAGTCTCAAAAAGTGAATCTAATGGCTAAACATCTTCACAAAAACCCTCTACCATATATAAGTAGCCACAAAAACATGTTATGACACTTAAAACATCAAGAAAACCATTCAGGCAGGAGTCACATTGCAAACTTTGTAAATGCATTGAAAACGCTATTCAGGAGCTGAAAAGCACTTTAGAGCATTGAAAATATGAAAGTCTCAAAAAGTGAATCTAATGGCTAAACATCTTCACAAAACCCTCTACCATATATAAGTAGCCACAAAAACATGTTATAACACTTAAAACATCAAGAAAACCATTCAGACAGAAGTTACATGCCAAACTTTGTAAATGCATTAAAAACGCTATTCAGGAGCTGAAAAGCACTTTAGAGCATTGAAAATATGAAAGTCTCAAAAAGTGAATCTAAGGTCTAAACATCTTCACAAAACCCCTTTACCATGTATAAACAGCCACAGAAACATGTTATAACACTTCAAACATCAAGAAAACCATTCAGACAGAAGTTACATGCCAAACTTTGTAACTGCATTGAAAACGCTATTCAGGAGCTGAAAAGCACTTTAGAGCAATAAAAGAAGGAGTGTCTCAAAAACGGAATCTAGTGGCTAAACATCTTCACAAAACCCCTTTACCATGTATAAACAGGCACAGAAACATGTTATAACACTTAAAACATCAAGAAAACCATTCAGGCAGGAGTCACATTGCAAACTTTGTAAATGCATTGAAAACGCTATTCAGGAGCTGAAAAGCACTTTAGAGCATTGAAAATATGAAAGTCTCAAAAAGTGAATCTAATGGCTAAACATCTTCACAAAACCCTCTACCATATATAAGTAGCCACAAAAACATGTTATAACACTTAAAACATCAAGAAAACCATTCAGACAGAAGTTACATGCCAAACTTTGTAAATGCATTGAAAACGCTATTCAGGAGCTGAAAAGCACTTTAGAGCATTGAAAATATGAAAGTCTCAAAAAGTGAATCTAAGGTCTAAACATCTTCACAAAACCCCTTTACCATGTATAAACAGCCACAGAAACATGTTATAACACTTCAAACATCAAGAAAACCATTCAGACAGAAGTTACATGCCAAACTTTGTAACTGCATTGAAAACGCTATTCAGGAGCTGAAAAGCACTTTAGAGCAATAAAAGAAGGAGTGTCTCAAAAATGGAATCTAGTGGCTAAACATCTTCACAAAACCCCTTTACCATGTATAAACAGCCACAGAAACATGTTATAACACTTAAAACATCAAGAAAACCATTCAGACAGAAGTTACATTGCAAACTTTGTAAATGCATTGAAAACGCTATTCAGGAGCTGAAAAGCACTTTAGAGCAATAAAAAAAGGAATGTCTCAAAAAAGGAATCTAATGGCTAAACATCTTCACAAAACCCCTTTACCATGTAGAAGCAGCCACGGAAACATGTTATAACACTTAAAACATCAAGAAAACCATTCAGACAGAAGTTACATGCCAAACTTTGTAAATGCATTGAAAACGCTATTCAGGAGCTGAAAAGCACTTTAAAGCATTGAAAATATGAAAGTCTCAAAAAGTGAATCTAATGGCTAAACATCTTCACAAAACCCTCTACCATATATAAGTAGCCACAAAAACATGTTATAACACTTAAAACATCAAGAAAACCATTCAGACAGAAGTTACATGCCAAACTTTGTAACTGCATTGAAAACGCTATTCAGGAGCTGAAAAGCACTTTAGAGCAATAAAAGAAGGAGTGTCTCAAAAACGGAATCTAGTGGCTAAACATCTTCACAAAACCCCTTTACCATGTATAAACAGCCACAGAAACATGTTATAACACTTAAAACATCAAGAAAACCATTCAGACAGAAGTTACATTGCAAACTTTGTAAATGCATTGAAAACGCTATTCAGGAGCTGAAAAGCACTTTAGATTATTGAAAATATGAAAGTCTCAAAAAGTGAATCTAATGGCTAAACATCTTCACAAAAACCCTCTACCATATATAAGTAGCCACAAAAACATGTTATGACACTTAAAACATCAAGAAAACCATTCAGGCAGGAGTCACATTGCAAACTTTGTAAATGCATTGAAAACGCTATTCAGGAGCTGAAAAGCACTTTAGAGCATTGAAAATATGAAAGTCTCAAAAAGTGAATCTAATGGCTAAACATCTTCACAAAACCCTCTACCATATATAAGTAGCCACAAAAACATGTTATAACACTTAAAACATCAAGAAAACCATTCAGACAGAAGTTACATGCCAAACTTTGTAAATGCATTAAAAACGCTATTCAGGAGCTGAAAAGCACTTTAGAGCATTGAAAATATGAAAGTCTCAAAAAGTGAATCTAAGGTCTAAACATCTTCACAAAACCCCTTTACCATGTATAAACAGCCACAGAAACAAGTTATAACACTTCAAACATCAAGAAAACCATTCAGACAGAAGTTACATGCCAAACTTTGTAACTGCATTGAAAACGCTATTCAGGAGCTGAAAAGCACTTTAGAACAATAAAAGAAGGAGTGTCTCAAAAACGGAATCTAGTGGCTAAACATCTTCACAAAACCCCTTTACCATGTATAAACAGGCACAGAAACATGTTATAACACTTAAAACATCAAGAAAACCATTCAGGCAGGAGTCACATTGCAAACTTTGTAAATGCATTGAAAACGCTATTCAGGAGCTGAAAAGCACTTTAGAGCATTGAAAATATGAAAGTCTCAAAAAGTGAATCTAATGGCTAAACATCTTCACAAAACCCTCTACCATATATAAGTAGCCACAAAAACATGTTATAACACTTAAAACATCAAGAAAACCATTCAGACAGAAGTTACATGCCAAACTTTGTAAATGCATTGAAAACGCTATTCAGGAGCTGAAAAGCACTTTAGAGCATTGAAAATATGAAAGTCTCAAAAAGTGAATCTAAGGTCTAAACATCTTCACAAAACCCCTTTACCATGTATAAACAGCCACAGAAACATGTTATAACACTTCAAACATCAAGAAAACCATTCAGACAGAAGTTACATGCCAAACTTTGTAACTGCATTGAAAACGCTATTCAGGAGCTGAAAAGCACTTTAGAGCAATAAAAGAAGGAGTGTCTCAAAAATGGAATCTAGTGGCTAAACATCTTCACAAAACCCCTTTACCATGTATAAACAGCCACAGAAACATTTTATAACACTTAAAACATCAAGAAAACCATTCAGACAGAAGTTACATTGCAAACTTTGTAAATGCATTGAAAACGCTATTCAGGAGCTGAAAAGCACTTTAGAGCAATAAAAAAAGGAATGTCTCAAAAACGGAATCTAATGGCTAAACATCTTCACAAAACCCCTTTACCATGTAGAAGCAGCCACGGAAACATGTTATAACACTTAAAACATCAAGAAAACCATTCAGACAGAAGTTACATGCCAAACTTTGTAAATGCATTGAAAACGCTATTCAGGAGCTGAAAAGCACTTTAAAGCATTGAAAATATGAAAGTCTCAAAAAGTGAATCTAATGGCTAAACATCTTCACAAAACCCTCTACCATATATAAGTAGCCACAAAAACATGTTATAACACTTAAAACATCAAGAAAACCATTCAGACAGAAGTTACATGCCAAACTTTGTAACTGCATTGAAAACGCTATTCAGGAGCTGAAAAGCACTTTAAGAGCAATAAAAGAAGGAGTGTCTCAAAAACGGAATCTAGTGGCTAAACATCTTCACAAAACCCCTTTACCATGTATAAACAGCCACAGAAACATGTTATAACACTTAAAACATCAAGAAAACCATTCAGACAGAAGTTACATTGCAAACTTTGTAAATGCATTGAAAACGCTATTCAGGAGCTGAAAAGCACTTTAGATTATTGAAAATATGAAAGTCTCAAAAAGTGAATCTAATGGCTAAACATCTTCACAAAAACCCTCTACCATATATAAGTAGCCACAAAAACATGTTATGACACTTAAAACATCAAGAAAACCATTCAGGCAGGAGTCACATTGCAAACTTTGTAAATGCATTGAAAACGCTATTCAGGAGCTGAAAAGCACTTTAGAGCATTGAAAATATGAAAGTCTCAAAAAGTGAATCTAATGGCTAAACATCTTCACAAAACCCTCTACCATATATAAGTAGCCACAAAAACATGTTATAACACTTAAAACATCAAGAAAACCATTCAGACAGAAGTTACATGCCAAACTTTGTAAATGCATTAAAAACGCTATTCAGGAGCTGAAAAGCACTTTAGAGCATTGAAAATATGAAAGTCTCAAAAAGTGAATCTAAGGTCTAAACATCTTCACAAAACCCTTTTACCATGTATAAACAGCCACAGAAACATGTTATAACACTTCAAACATCAAGAAAACCATTCAGACAGAAGTTACATGCCAAACTTTGTAACTGCATTGAAAACGCTATTCAGGAGCTGAAAAGCACTTTAGAACAATAAAAGAAGGAGTGTCTCAAAAACGGAATCTAGTGGCTAAACATCTTCACAAAACCCCTTTACCATGTATAAACAGGCACAGAAACATGTTATAACACTTAAAACATCAAGAAAACCATTCAGGCAGGAGTCACATTGCAAACTTTGTAAATGCATTGAAAACGCTATTCAGGAGCTGAAAAGCACTTTAGAGCATTGAAAATATGAAAGTCTCAAAAAGTGAATCTAATGGCTAAACATCTTCACAAAACCCTCTACCATATATAAGTAGCCACAAAAACATGTTATAACACTTAAAACATCAAGAAAACCATTCAGACAGAAGTTACATGCCAAACTTTGTAAATGCATTGAAAACGCTATTCAGGAGCTGAAAAGCACTTTAGAGCATTGAAAATATGAAAGTCTCAAAAAGTGAATCTAAGGTCTAAACATCTTCACAAAACCCCTTTACCATGTATAAACAGCCACAGAAACATGTTATAACACTTCAAACATCAAGAAAACCATTCAGACAGAAGTTACATGCCAAACTTTGTAACTGCATTGAAAACGCTATTCAGGAGCTGAAAAGCACTTTAGAGCAATAAAAGAAGGAGTGTTTAAAAAATGGAATCTAGTGGCTAAACATCTTCACAAAACCCCTTTACCATGTATAAACAGCCACAGAAACATGTTATAACACTTAAAACATCAAGAAAACCATTCAGACAGAAGTTACATCGCAAACTTTGTAAATGCATTGAAAACGCTATTCAGGAGCTGAAAAGCACTTTAGAGCAATAAAAGAAGGAGTGTGTAAAAAATGGAATCTAGTGGCTAAACATCTTCACAAAACCCCTTTACCATGTAGAAGCAGCCACGGAAACATGTTATAACACTTAAAACATCAAGAAAACCATTCAGACAGAAGTTACATGCCAAACTTTGTAAATGCATTGAAAACGCTATTCAGGAGCTGAAAAGCACTTTAGAGCATTGAAAATATGAAAGTCTCAAAAAGTGAATCTAATGGCTAAACATCTTCACAAAACCCTCTACCATATATAAGTAGCCACAAAAACATGTTATAACACTTAAAACATCAAGAAAACCATTCAGACAGAAGTTACATGCCAAACTTTGTAACTGAATTGAAAACGCTATTCAGGAGCTGAAAAGCACTTTAGAGCAATAAAAGAAGGAGTGTCTCAAAAACGGAATCTAGTGGCTAAACATCTTCACAAAACCCCTTTACCATGTATAAACAGCCACAGAAACATGTTATAACACTTAAAACATCAAGAAAACCATTCAGACAGAAGTTACATTGCAAACTTTGTAAATGCATTGAAAACGCTATTCAGGAGCTGAAAAGCACTTTAGAGCATTGAAAATATGAAAGTCTCAAAAAGTGAATCTAATGGCTAAACATCTTCACAAAACCCTCTACCATATATAAGTAGCCACAAAAACATGTTATGACACTTAAAACATCAAGAAAACCATTCAGACAGAAGTTACATGCCAAACTTTGTAAATGCATTGAAAACGCTATTCAGGAGCTGAAAAGCACTTTAGAGCAATAAAAAAAGGAATGTCTCAAAAACGGAATCTAATGGCTAAACATCTTCACAAAACCCCTTTACCATGTAGAAGCAGCCACAGAAACATGTTATAACACTTAAAACATCAAGAAAACCATTCAGACAGAAGTTACATGCCAAACTTTGTAAATGCATTGAAAACGCTATTCAGGAGCTGAAAAGCACTTTAAAGCATTGAAAATATGAAAGTCTCAAAAAGTGAATCTAATGGCTAAACATCTTCACAAAACCCTCTACCATATATAAGTAGCCACAAAAACATGTTATAACACTTAAAACATCAAGAAAACCATTCAGACAGAAGTTACATGCCAAACTTTGTAACTGCATTGAAAACGCTATTCAGGAGCTGAAAAGCACTTTAGAGCAATAAAAGAAGGAGTGTCTCAAAAACGGAATCTAGTGGCTAAACATCTTCACAAAACCCCTTTACCATGTATAAACAGCCACAGAAACATGTTATAACACTTAAAACATCAAGAAAACCATTCAGACAGAAGTTACATTGCAAACTTTGTAAATGCATTGAAAACGCTATTCAGGAGCTGAAAAGCACTTTAGATTATTGAAAATATGAAAGTCTCAAAAAGTGAATCTAATGGCTAAACATCTTCACAAAAACCCTCTACCATATATAAGTAGCCACAAAAACATGTTATGACACTTAAAACATCAAGAAAACCATTCAGGCAGGAGTCACATTGCAAACTTTGTAAATGCATTGAAAACGCTATTCAGGAGCTGAAAAGCACTTTAGAGCATTGAAAATATGAAAGTCTCAAAAAGTGAATCTAATGGCTAAACATCTTCACAAAACCCTCTACCATATATAAGTAGCCACAAAAACATGTTATAACACTTAAAACATCAAGAAAACCATTCAGACAGAAGTTACATGCCAAACTTTGTAAATGCATTAAAAACGCTATTCAGGAGCTGAAAAGCACTTTAGAGCATTGAAAATATGAAAGTCTCAAAAAGTGAATCTAAGGTCTAAACATCTTCACAAAACCCTTTTACCATGTATAAACAGCCACAGAAACATGTTATAACACTTCAAACATCAAGAAAACCATTCAGACAGAAGTTACATGCCAAACTTTGTAACTGCATTGAAAACGCTATTCAGGAGCTGAAAAGCACTTTAGAACAATAAAAGAAGGAGTGTCTCAAAAACGGAATCTAGTGGCTAAACATCTTCACAAAACCCCTTTACCATGTATAAACAGGCACAGAAACATGTTATAACACTTAAAACATCAAGAAAACCATTCAGGCAGGAGTCACATTGCAAACTTTGTAAATGCATTGAAAACGCTATTCAGGAGCTGAAAAGCACTTTAGAGCATTGAAAATATGAAAGTCTCAAAAAGTGAATCTAATGGCTAAACATCTTCACAAAACCCTCTACCATATATAAGTAGCCACAAAAACATGTTATAACACTTAAAACATCAAGAAAACCATTCAGACAGAAGTTACATGCCAAACTTTGTAAATGCATTGAAAACGCTATTCAGGAGCTGAAAAGCACTTTAGAGCATTGAAAATATGAAAGTCTCAAAAAGTGAATCTAATGGCTAAACATCTTCACAAAACCCTCTACCATATATAAGTAGCCACAAAAACATGTTATAACACTTAAAACATCAAGAAAACCATTCAGACAGAAGTTACATGCCAAACTTTGTAACTGCATTGAAAACGCTATTCAGGAGCTGAAAAGCACTTTAGAGCAATAAAAGAAGGAGTGTCTCAAAAACGGAATCTAGTGGCTAAACATCTTCACAAAACCCCTTTACCATGTATAAACAGCCACAGAAACATGTTATAACACTTAAAACATCAAGAAAACCATTCAGACAGAAGTTACATTGCAAACTTTGTAAATGCATTGAAAACGCTATTCAGGAGCTGAAAAGCACTTTAGAGCATTGAAAATATGAAAGTCTCAAAAAGTGAATCTAATGGCTAAACATCTTCACAAAACCCTCTACCATATATAAGTAGCCACAAAAACATGTTATGACACTTAAAACATCAAGAAAACCATTCAGACAGAAGTTACATGCCAAACTTTGTAAATGCATTGAAAACGCTATTCAGGAGCTGAAAAGCACTTTAGAGCAATAAAAAAAGGAATGTCTCAAAAATGGAATCTAATGGCTAAACATCTTCACAAAACAGCTTTACCATGTAGAAGCAGCCACGGAAACATGTTATAACACTTAAAACATCAAGAAAACCATTCAGACAGAAGTTACATGCCAAACTTTGTAAATGCATTGAAAACGTTATTCAGGAGCTGAAAAGCACTTTAGAGCATTGAAAATATGAAAGTCTCAAAAAGTGAATCTAAGGTCTAAACATCTTCACAAAACCCCTTTACCATGTATAAACAGCCACAGAAACATGTTATAACACTTCAAACATCAAGAAAACCATTCAGACAGAAGTTACATGCCAAACTTTGTAACTGCATTGAAAACGCTATTCAGGAGCTGAAAAGCACTTTAGAGCAATAAAAGAAGGAGTGTTTAAAAAATGGAATCTAGTGGCTAAACATCTTCACAAAACCCCTTTACCATGTATAAACAGCCACAGAAACATGTTATAACACTTAAAACATCAAGAAAACCATTCAGACAGAAGTTACATCGCAAACTTTGTAAATGCATTGAAAACGCTATTCAGGAGCTGAAAAGCACTTTAGAGCAATAAAAGAAGGAGTGTGTAAAAAATGGAATCTAGTGGCTAAACATCTTCACAAAACCCCTTTACCATGTAGAAGCAGCCACGGAAACTTGTTATAACACTTAAAACATCAAGAAAACCATTCAGACAGAAGTTACATGCCAAACTTTGTAAATGCATTGAAAACGCTATTCAGGAGCTGAAAAGCACTTTAGAGCATTGAAAATATGAAAGTCTCAAAAAGTGAATCTAATGGCTAAACATCTTCACAAAACCCTCTACCATATATAAGTAGCCACAAAAACATGTTATAACACTTAAAACATCAAGAAAACCATTCAGACAGAAGTTACATGCCAAACTTTGTAACTGCATTGAAAACGCTATTCAGGAGCTGAAAAGCACTTTAGAGCAATAAAAGAAGGAGTGTCTCAAAAACGGAATCTAGTGGCTAAACATCTTCACAAAACCCCTTTACCATGTATAAACAGGCACAGAAACATGTTATAACACTTAAAACATCAAGAAAACCATTCAGGCAGGAGTCACATTGCAAACTTTGTAAATACATTGAAAACGCTATTCAGGAGCTGAAAAGCACTTTAGAGCATTGAAAATATGAAAGTCTCAAAAAGTGAATCTAATGGCTAAACATCTTCACAAAACCCTCTACCATATATAAGTAGCCACAAAAACATGTTATAACACTTCAAACATCAAGAAAACCATTCAGACAGAAGTTACATGCCAAACTTTGTAAATGCATTGAAAACGCTATTCAGGAGCTGAAAAGCACTTTAGAGCATTGAAAATATGAAAGTCTCAAAAAGTGAATCTAAGGTCTAAACATCTTCACAAAACCCCTTTACCATGTATAAACAGCCACAGAAACATGTTATAACACTTCAAACATCAAGAAAACCATTCAGACAGAAGTTACATGCCAAACTTTGTAACTGCATTGAAAACGCTATTCAGGAGCTGAAAAGCACTTTAGAGCAATAAAAGAAGGAGTGTGTAAAAAATGGAATCTAGTGGCTAAACATCTTCACAAAACCCCTTTACCATGTAGAAGCAGCCACGGAAACATGTTATAACACTTAAAACATCAAGAAAACCATTCAGACAGAAGTTACATGCCAAACTTTGTAAATGCATTGAAAACGCTATTCAGGAGCTGAAAAGCACTTTAGAGCATTGAAAATATGAAAGTCTCAAAAAGTGAATCTAATGGCTAAACATCTTCACAAAACCCTCTACCATATATAAGTAGCCACAAAAACATGTTATAACACTTAAAACATCAAGAAAACCATTCAGACAGAAGTTACATGCCAAACTTTGTAACTGCATTGAAAACGCTATTCAGGAGCTGAAAAGCACTTTAGAGCAATAAAAGAAGGAGTGTCTCAAAAACGGAATCTAGTGGCTAAACATCTTCACAAAACCCCTTTACCATGTATAAACAGCCACAGAAACATGTTATAACACTTAAAACATCAAGAAAACCATTCAGACAGAAGTTACATTGCAAACTTTGTAAATGCATTGAAAACGCTATTCAGGAGCTGAAAAGCACTTTAGAGCATTGAAAATATGAAAGTCTCAAAAAGTGAATCTAATGGCTAAACATCTTCACAAAACCCTCTACCATATATAAGTAGCCACAAAAACATGTTATGACACTTAAAACATCAAGAAAACCATTCAGACAGAAGTTAAATGCCAAACTTTGTAAATGCATTGAAAACGCTATTCAGGAGCTGAAAAGCACTTTAGAGCAATAAAAAAAGGAATGTCTCAAAAATGGAATCTAATGGCTAAACATCTTCACAAAACAGCTTTACCATGTAGAAGCAGCCACGGAAACATGTTATAACACTTAAAACATCAAGAAAACCATTCAGACAGAAGTTACATGGCAAACTTTGTAAATGCATTGAAAACGCTATTCAGGAGCTGAAAAGCACTTTAGAGCATTGAAATTATGAAAGTCTCAAAAAGTGAATCTAATGGCTAAACCTCTTCACAAAACCCTCTACCATATATAAGTAGCCACAAAAACATGTTATAACACTTAAAACATCAAGAAAACCATTCAGACAGAAGTTACATGCCAAACTTTGTAAATGCCTTGAAAACGCTATTCAGGAGCTGAAAAGCACTTTAGAGCATTGAAAATATGAAAGTCTCAAAAAGTGAATCTAAGGTCTAAACATCTTCACAAAACCCCTTTACCATGTATAAACAGCCACAGAAACATGTTATAACACTTCAAACATCAAGAAAACCATTCAGACAGAAGTTACATGCCAAACTTTGTAACTGCATTGAAAACGCTATTCAGGAGCTGAAAAGCACTTTAGAGCAATAAAAGAAGGAGTGTCTCAAAAACGGAATCTAGTGGCTAAACATCTTCACAAAACCCCTTTACCATGTATAAACAGCCACAGAAAATGTTAGAACACTTAAAACATCAAGGAAACCATTCAGACAGAAGTTACATGCCAAACTTTGTAAATGCATTGAAAACGCTATTCAGGAGCTGAAAAGCACTTTAGAGCAATAAAAAAAGGAGTGTCTCAAAAAGTGAATCTAATGGCTAAACATCTTCACAAAATCCCTTTACCATGTATAAACAGCCACAGAAACATGTTATAACACTTAAAACATCAAGGAAACCATTCAGACAGAAGTTACATGCCAAACTTTGTAAATGCATTGAAAACGCTATTCAGGAGCTGAAAAGCACTTTAGAGCAATAAAAAAAGGAATGTCTCAAAAACGGAATCTAATGGCTAAACATCTTCACAAAACCCCTTTACCATGTAGAAGCAGCCACGGAAACATGTTATAACACTTAAAACATCAAGAAAACCATTCAGACAGAAGTTACATGCCAAACTTTGAAAAATGCATTTAAAACGCTATTCAGGAGCTGAAAAGCACTTTAGAGCAATAAAAAAAGGAGTCTCAAAAAGTGAATCTAATGGCTAAACATCTTCACAAAACCCCTTTACCATGTATAAGTAGCCACAGAGAAATGTTATAACACTTAAAACATCAAGAAAACCATTCAGACAGAAGTTACATGCCAAACTTTGTAACTGCATTGAAAACGCTATTCAGGAGCTGAAAAGCACTTCAGAGCATTGAAAATATGAATGTCTCAAAAAGTGAATCTAATGGCTAAACATCTTCACAAAACCCCTTTACCATATATAAGTAGCCACAGAAACATGTTATAACACTTAAAACATCAAGAAAACCATTCAGACAGAAGTTACATGCCAAACTTTGTAAATGCATTAAAAACGCTATTCAGGAGCTGAAAAGCACTTTAGAGCCATAAAAAAAGGAATGTCTCAAAAATGGAATCTAATGGCTAAACATCTTCACAAAACACCTTTATCATGTATAAGTAGCCACAGAAACATGTTATAACACTTAAAACATCAAGAAAACCATTCGGACAGAAGTTACATGCCAAACTTTGTAAATGCATTGAAAACGCTATTCAGGAGCTGAAAAGCACTTTAGAGCAATACAAAAAGGAATGTCTCAAAAACGGAATCTAATGGCTAAACATCTTCACAAAACCCCTTTACCATGTAGAAGCAGCCACGGAAACATGTTATAACACTTAACATCAAGAAAACCATTCAGACAGAAGTTACATGCCAAACTTTGTAAATGCATTGAAAACGCTATTCAGGAGCTGAAAAGCACTTTAGAGCAATAAAAAAAGGAGTGTCTCAAAAAGTGAATCTAATGGCTAAACATCTTCACAAAATCCCTTTACCATGTATAAACAGCCACAGAAACATTTTATAACACTTAAAACATCAAGGAAACCATTCAGACAGAAGTTACATGCCAAACTTTGTAAATGCATTGAAAACGCTATTCAGGAGCTGAAAAGCACTTTAGAGCAATAAAAAAAGGAATGTCTCAAAAACGGAATCTAATGGCTAAACATTTTCACAAAACCCCTTTACCATGTAGAAGCAGCCACGGAAACATGTTATAACACTTCAAACATCAAGAAAACCATTCAGACAGAAGTTACATGCCAAACTTTGTAAATGCATTGAAAACGCTATTCAGGAGCTGAAAAGCACTTCAGAGCATTGAAAATATGAAAGTCTCAAAAAGTGAATCTAATGGCTAAACATCTTCACAATACCCCTTTACCATATATAAGTAGCCACAGAAACATGTTATAACACTTAAAACATCAAGAAAACCATTCAGACAGAAGTTACATGCCAAACTTTGTAAATGCATTAAAAACGCTATTCAGGAGCTGAAAAGCACTTTAGAGCCATAAAAAAAGGAATGTCTCAAAAATGGAATCTAATGGTTAAACATCTTCACAAAACACCTTTACCATGTATAAGTAGCCACAGAAACATGTTATAACACTTAAAACATCAAGAAAACCATTCAGACAGAAGTTACATGCCAAACTTTGTAAATGCATTGAAAACGCTATTCAGGAGCTGAAAAGCACTTTAGAGCAATAAAAAAAGGAATGTCTCAAAAACGGAATTCTAATGGCTAAACATCTTCACAAAACCCCTTTACCATGTAGAAGCAGCCACGGAAACATGTTATAACACTTAAAACATCAAGAAAACCATTCAGACAGAAGTTACATGCCAAACTTTGTAAATGCATTTAAAACGCTATTCAGGACCTGAAAAGCACTTTAGAGCAATAAAAAAAGGAGTCTCAAAAAGTGAATCTAATGGCTAAACATTTTCACAAAACCCCTTTACCATATAGAAGCAGCCATAGAAACATCTTATAACACTTAAAACATCAAGAAAACCATTCAGACAGAAGTTGAATGCCAAACTTTGTAAATGCATTGAAAACGCTATTCAGGAGCTGAAAAGCACTTTAGAGCAATAAAAAAAGGAGTGTCTCAAAAAGTGAATCTAATGGCTAAACATCTTCACAAAATCCCTTTACCATGTATAAACAGCCACAGAAACATGTTATAACACTTAAAACATCAAGGAAACCATTCAGACAGAAGTTACATGCCAAACTTTGTAAATGCATTGAAAACGCTATTCAGGAGCTGAAAAGCACTTTAGAGCAATAAAAAAAGGAATGTCTCAAAAACGGAATCTAATGGCTAAACATCTTCACAAAACCCCTTTACCATGTAGAAGCAGCCACGGAAACATGTTATAACACTTAAAACATCAAGAAAACCATTCAGACAGAAGTTACATGCCAAACTTTGAAAAATGCATTTAAAACGCTATTCAGGAGCTGAAAAGCACTTTAGAGCAATAAAAAAAGGAGTCTCAAAAAGTGAATCTAATGGCTAAACATCTTCACAAAACCCCTTTACCATGTATAAGTAGCCACAGAGAAATGTTATAACACTTAAAACATCAAGAAAACCATTCAGACAGAAGTTACATGCCAAACTTTGTAACTGCATTGAAAACGCTATTCAGGAGCTGAAAAGCACTTCAGAGCATTGAAAATATGAATGTCTCAAAAAGTGAATCTAATGGCTAAACATCTTCACAAAACCCCTTTACCATATATAAGTAGCCACAGAAACATGTTATAACACTTAAAACATCAAGAAAACCATTCAGACAGAAGTTACATGCCAAACTTTGTAAATGCATTAAAAACGCTATTCAGGAGCTGAAAAGCACTTTAGAGCCATAAAAAAAGGAATGTCTCAAAAATGGAATCTAATGGCTAAACATCTTCACAAAACACCTTTATCATGTATAAGTAGCCACAGAAACATGTTATAACACTTAAAACATCAAGAAAACCATTCGGACAGAAGTTACATGCCAAACTTTGTAAATGCATTGAAAACGCTATTCAGGAGCTGAAAAGCACTTTAGAGCAATACAAAAAGGAATGTCTCAAAAACGGAATCTAATGGCTAAACATCTTCACAAAACCCCTTTACCATGTAGAAGCAGCCACGGAAACATGTTATAACACTTAACATCAAGAAAACCATTCAGACAGAAGTTACATGCCAAACTTTGTAAATGCATTGAAAACGCTATTCAGGAGCTGAAAAGCACTTTAGAGCAATAAAAAAAGGAGTGTCTCAAAAAGTGAATCTAATGGCTAAACATCTTCACAAAATCCCTTTACCATGTATAAACAGCCACAGAAACATTTTATAACACTTAAAACATCAAGGAAACCATTCAGACAGAAGTTACATGCCAAACTTTGTAAATGCATTGAAAACGCTATTCAGGAGCTGAAAAGCACTTTAGAGCAATAAAAAAAGGAATGTCTCAAAAACGGAATCTAATGGCTAAACATTTTCACAAAACCCCTTTACCATGTAGAAGCAGCCACGGAAACATGTTATAACACTTCAAACATCAAGAAAACCATTCAGACAGAAGTTACATGCCAAACTTTGTAAATGCATTGAAAACGCTATTCAGGAGCTGAAAAGCACTTCAGAGCATTGAAAATATGAAAGTCTCAAAAAGTGAATCTAATGGCTAAACATCTTCACAATACCCCTTTACCATATATAAGTAGCCACAGAAACATGTTATAACACTTAAAACATCAAGAAAACCATTCAGACAGAAGTTACATGCCAAACTTTGTAAATGCATTAAAAACGCTATTCAGGAGCTGAAAAGCACTTTAGAGCCATAAAAAAAGGAATGTCTCAAAAATGGAATCTAATGGTTAAACATCTTCACAAAACACCTTTACCATGTATAAGTAGCCACAGAAACATGTTATAACACTTAAAACATCAAGAAAACCATTCAGACAGAAGTTACATGCCAAACTTTGTAAATGCATTGAAAACGCTATTCAGGAGCTGAAAAGCACTTTAGAGCAATAAAAAAAGGAATGTCTCAAAAACGGAATTCTAATGGCTAAACATCTTCACAAAACCCCTTTACCATGTAGAAGCAGCCACGGAAACATGTTATAACACTTAAAACATCAAGAAAACCATTCAGACAGAAGTTACATGCCAAACTTTGTAAATGCATTTAAAACGCTATTCAGGACCTGAAAAGCACTTTAGAGCAATAAAAAAAGGAGTCTCAAAAAGTGAATCTAATGGCTAAACATTTTCACAAAACCCCTTTACCATATAGAAGCAGCCATAGAAACATCTTATAACACTTAAAACATCAAGAAAACCATTCAGACAGAAGTTGAATGCCAAACTTTGTAAATGCATTGAAAACGCTATTCAGGAGCTGAAAAGCACTTTAGAGCAATAAAAAAAGGAGTGTCTCAAAAAGTGAATCTAATGGCTAAACATCTTCACAAAATCCCTTTACCATGTATAAACAGCCACAGAAACATGTTATAACACTTAAAACATCAAGGAAACCATTCAGACAGAAGTTACATGCCAAACTTTGTAAATGCATTGAAAACGCTATTCAGGAGCTGAAAAGCACTTTAGAGCAATAAAAAAAGGAATGTCTCAAAAACGGAATCTAATGGCTAAACATCTTCACAAAACCCCTTTACCATGTAGAAGCAGCCACGGAAACATGTTATGACACTTAAAACATCAAGAAAACCATTCAGACAGAAGTTACATGCCAAACTTTGAAAAATGCATTGAAAACGCTATTCAGGAGCTGAAAAGCACTTTAGAGCAATAAAAAAAGGAGTCTCAAAAAGTGAATCTAATGGCTAAACATCTTCACAAAACCCCTTTACCATGTATAAGTAGCCACAGAGAAATGTTATAACACTTAAAACATCAAGAAAACCATTCAGACAGAAGTTACATGCCAAACTTTGTAACTGCATTGAAAACGCTATTCAGGAGCTGAAAAGCACTTCAGAGCATTGAAAATATGAATGTCTCAAAAAGTGAATCTAATGGCTAAACATCTTCACAAAACCCCTTTACCATATATAAGTAGCCACAGAAACATGTTATAACACTTAAAACATCAAAAAACCATTCAGACAGAAGTTACATGCCAAACTTTGTAAATGCATTAAAAACGCTATTCAGGATTTGAAAAGCACTTTAGAGCCATAAAAAAAAGAATGTCTCAAAAATGGAATCTAATGGCTAAACATCTTCACAAAACACCTTTACCATGTATAAGTAGCCACAGAAACATGTTATAACACTTAAAACATCAAGAAAACCATTCAGACAGAAGTTACATGCCAAACTTTGTAAATGCATTTAAAACGCTATTCAGGACCTGAAAAGCACTTTAGAGCAATACAAAAAGGAGTCTCAAAAAGTGAATCTAATGGCTAAACATTTTCACAAAACCCCTTTACCATATAGAAGCAGCCATAGAAACATCTTATAACACTTAAAACATCAAGAAAACCATTCAGACAGAAGTTGAATGCCAAACTTTGTAAATGCATTGAAAACGCTATTCAGGAGCTGAAAAGCACTTTAGAGCAATAAAAAAAGGAGTGTCTCAAAAAGTGAATCTAATGGCTAAACATCTTCACAAAATCCCTTTACCATGTATAAACAGCCACAGAAACATGTTATAACACTTAAAACATCAAGGAAACCATTCAGACAGAAGTTACATGCCAAACTTTGTAAATGCATTGAAAACGCTATTCAGGAGCTGAAAAGCACTTTAGAGCAATAAAAAAAGGAATGTCTCAAAAACGGAATCTAATGGCTAAACATCTTCACAAAACCCCTTTACCATGTAGAAGCAGCCACGGAAACATGTTATAACACTTAAAACATCAAGAAAACCATTCAGACAGAAGTTACATGCCAAACTTTGAAAAATGCATTTAAAACGCTATTCAGGAGCTGAAAAGCACTTTAGAGCAATAAAAAAAGGAGTCTCAAAAAGTGAATCTAATGGCTAAACATCTTCACAAAACCCCTTTACCATGTATAAGTAGCCACAGAGAAATGTTATAACACTTAAAACATCAAGAAAACCATTCAGACAGAAGTTACATGCCAAACTTTGTAACTGCATTGAAAACGCTATTCAGGAGCTGAAAAGCACTTCAGAGCATTGAAAATATGAATGTCTCAAAAAGTGAATCTAATGGCTAAACATCTTCACAAAACCCCTTTACCATATATAAGTAGCCACAGAAACATGTTATAACACTTAAAACATCAAGAAAACCATTCAGACAGAAGTTACATGCCAAACTTTGTAAATGCATTAAAAACGCTATTCAGGATTTGAAAAGCACTTTAGAGCCATAAAAAAAAGAATGTCTCAAAAATGGAATCTAATGGCTAAACATCTTCACAAAACACCTTTACCATGTATAAGTAGCCACAGAAACATGTTATAACACTTAAAACATCAAGAAAACCATTCAGACAGAAGTTACATGCCAAACTTTGTAAATGCATTGAAAACGCTATTCAGGAGCTGAAAAGCACTTTAGAGCAATACAAAAAGGAATGTCTCAAAAACGGAATCTAATGGCTAAACATCTTCACAAAACCCATTTACCATGTAGAAGCAGCCACGGAAACATGTTATAACACTTAAAACATCAAGAAAACCATTCAGACAGAAGTTACATGCCAAACTTTGTAAATGCATTTAAAACGCTATTCAGGAGCTGAAAAGCACTTTAGAGCAATAAAAAAAGGAGTCTCAAAAAGTGAATCTAATGGCTAAACATTTTCACAAAACCCCTTTACCATATAGAAGCAGCCATAGAAACATGTTATAACACTTAAAACATCAAGAAAACCATTCAGACAGAAGTTGAATGCCAAACTTTGTAAATGCATTGAAAACGCTATTCAGGAGCTGAAAAGCACTTTAGAGCAATAAAAAAAGGAGTGTCTCAAAAAGTGAATCTAATGGCTAAACATCTTCACAAAATCCCTTTACCATGTATAAACAGCCACAGAAACATGTTATAACACTTACAACATCAAGGAAACAATTCAGACAGAAGTTACATGCCAAACTTTGTAAATGCATTGAAAACGCTATTCAGGAGCTGAAAAGCACTTTAGAGCAATAAAAAAAGGAAAGTCTCAAAAACGGAATCTAATGGCTAAACATCTTCACAAAACCCCTTTACCATATAGAAGCAGCCACAGAAACATGTTATAACACTTCAAACATCAAGAAAACCATTCAGACAGAAGTTACATGCCAAACTTTGTAACTGCATTGAAAACGCTATTCAGGAGCTGAAAAGGACTTTAGAGCATTGAAAATATGAAAGTCTTAAAAAGTGAATCTAATGGCTAAACATCTTCACAAAACCCTCTACCATATATAAGTAGCCACAGAAACATGTTATAACACTTAAAACATCAAGAAAACCATTCAGACAGAAGTTACATGCCAAACTTTGTAAATGCATTTAAAACGCTATTCAGGAGCTGAAAAGAACTTTAGAGAAATAAAAAAAGGAGTCTCAAAAAGTGAATATAATGGCTAAACATCTTCACAAAACCCCTTTACCATATAGAAGCAGCCACAGAAACATGTTATAACACTTAAAACATCAAGAAAACCATTCAGACCGAAGTTACATGCCAAACTTTGTAAATGCATTGAAAATGCTATTCAGGAGCTGAAAAGCACTTTAGAGCAATAAAAAAAGGAGTCTCAAAAACGGAATCTAATGGCTAAACATCTTCACAAAACCCCTTTACCACGTATAAGTAGCCACAGAAACATGTTATAACACTTAAAACATCAAGAAAACCATTCAGACAGAAGTTGAATGCCAAACTTTGTAAATGCATTGAAAACGCTATTCAGGAGCTGAAAAGCACTTTAGAGCAATAAAAAAAGGAGTGTCTCAAAAAGTGAATCTAATGGCTAAACATCTTCACAAAATCCCTTTACCATGTATAAACAGCCACAGAAACATGTTATAACACTTACAACATCAAGGAAACAATTCAGACAGAAGTTACATGCCAAACTTTGTAAATGCATTGAAAACGCTATTCAGGAGCTGAAAAGCACTTCAGAGCATTGAAAATATGAATGTCTCAAAAAGTGAATCTAATGGCTAAACATCTTCACAAAACCCCTTTACCATATATAAGTAGCCACAGAAACATGTTATAACACTTAAAACATCAAGAAAACCATTCAGACAGAAGTTACATGCCAAACTTTGTAAATGCATTAAAAACGCTATTCAGGATTTGAAAAGCACTTTAGAGCCATAAAAAAAAGAATGTCTCAAAAATGGAATCTAATGGCTAAACATCTTCACAAAACACCTTTACCATGTATAAGTAGCCACAGAAACATGTTATAACACTTAAAACATCAAGAAAACCATTCAGACAGAAGTTACATGCCAAACTTTGTAAATGCATTTAAAACGCTATTCAGGAGCTGAAAAGCACCTTAGAGCAATAAAAAAAGGAATGTCTCAAAAACGGAATCTAATGGCTAAACATCTTCACAAAACCCATTTACCATGTAGAAGCAGCCACGGAAACATGTTATAACACTTAAAACATCAAGAAAACCATTCAGACAGAAGTTACATGCCAAACTTTGTAAATGCATTTAAAACGCTATTCAGGAGCTGAAAAGCACTTTAGAGCAATAAAAAAAGGAGTCTCAAAAAGTGAATCTAATGGCTAAACATTTTCACAAAACCCCTTTACCATATAGAAGCAGCCATAGAAACATGTTATAACACTTAAAACATCAAGAAAACCATTCAGACAGAAGTTGAATGCCAAACTTTGTAAATGCATTGAAAACGCTATTCAGGAGCTGAAAAGCACTTTAGAGCAATAAAAAAAGGAGTGTCTCAAAAAGTGAATCTAATGGCTAAACATCTTCACAAAATCCCTTTACCATGTATAAACAGCCACAGAAACATGTTATAACACTTACAACATCAAGGAAACAATTCAGACAGAAGTTACATGCCAAACTTTGTAAATGCATTGAAAACGCTATTCAGGAGCTGAAAAGCACTTCAGAGCATTGAAAATATGAATGTCTCAAAAAGTGAATCTAATGGCTAAACATCTTCACAAAACCCCTTTACCATATATAAGTAGCCACAGAAACATGTTATAACACTTAAAACATCAAGAAAACCATTCAGACAGAAGTTACATGCCAAACTTTGTAAATGCATTAAAAACGCTATTCAGGATTTGAAAAGCACTTTAGAGCCATAAAAAAAAGAATGTCTCAAAAATGGAATCTAATGGCTAAACATCTTCACAAAACACCTTTACCATGTATAAGTAGCCACAGAAACATGTTATAACACTTAAAACATCAAGAAAACCATTCAGACAGAAGTTACATGCCAAACTTTGTAAATGCATTTAAAACGCTATTCAGGAGCTGAAAAGCACCTTAGAGCAATAAAAAAAGGAATGTCTCAAAAACGGAATCTAATGGCTAAACATCTTCACAAAACCCCTTTACCATGTAGAAGCAGCCACGGAAACATGTTATAACACTTAAAACATCAAGAAAACCATTCAGACAGAAGTTACATGCCAAACTTTGAAAAATGCATTTAAAACGCTATTCAGGAGCTGAAAAGCACTTTAGAGCAATAAAAAAAGGAGTCTCAAAAAGTGAATCTAATGGCTAAACATCTTCACAAAACCCCTTTACCATGTATAAGTAGCCACAGAGAAATGTTATAACACTTAAAACATCAAGAAAACCATTCAGACAGAAGTTACATGCCAAACTTTGTAACTGCATTGAAAACGCTATTCAGGAGCTGAAAAGCACTTCAGAGCATTGAAAATATGAATGTCTCAAAAAGTGAATCTAATGGCTAAACATCTTCACAAAACCCCTTTACCATATATAAGTAGCCACAGAAACATGTTATAACACTTAAAACATCAAGAAAACCATTCAGACAGAAGTTACATGCCAAACTTTGTAAATGCATTAAAAACGCTATTCAGGATTTGAAAAGCACTTTAGAGCCATAAAAAAAAGAATGTCTCAAAAATGGAATCTAATGGCTAAACATCTTCACAAAACACCTTTACCATGTATAAGTAGCCACAGAAACATGTTATAACACTTAAAACATCAAGAAAACCATTCAGACAGAAGTTACATGCCAAACTTTGTAAATGCATTGAAAACGCTATTCAGGAGCTGAAAAGCACTTTAGAGCAATACAAAAAGGAATGTCTCAAAAACGGAATCTAATGGCTAAACATCTTCACAAAACCCATTTACCATGTAGAAGCAGCCACGGAAACATGTTATAACACTTAAAACATCAAGAAAACCATTCAGACAGAAGTTACATGCCAAACTTTGAAAAATGCATTGAAAACGCTATTCAGGAGCTGAAAAGCACTTTAGAGCAATAAAAAAAGGAGTCTCAAAAAGTGAATCTAATGGCTAAACATCTTCACAAAACCCCTTTACCATGTATAAGTAGCCACAGAGAAATGTTATAACACTTAAAACATCAAGAAAACCATTCAGACAGAAGTTACATGCCAAACTTTGTAACTGCATTGAAAACGCTATTCAGGAGCTGAAAAGCACTTCAGAGCATTGAAAATATGAATGTCTCAAAAAGTGAATCTAATGGCTAAACATCTTCACAAAACCCCTTTACCATATATAAGTAGCCACAGAAACATGTTATAACACTTAAAACATCAAGAAAACCATTCAGACAGAAGTTACATGCCAAACTTTGTAAATGCATTAAAAACGCTATTCAGGATTTGAAAAGCACTTTAGAGCCATAAAAAAAAGAATGTCTCAAAAATGGAATCTAATGGCTAAACATCTTCACAAAACACCTTTACCATGTATAAGTAGCCACAGAAACATGTTATAACACTTAAAACATCAAGAAAACCATTCAGACAGAAGTTACATGCCAAACTTTGTAAATGCATTGAAAACGCTATTCAGGAGCTGAAAAGCACTTTAGAGCAATACAAAAAGGAATGTCTCAAAAACGGAATCTAATGGCTAAACATCTTCACAAAACCCATTTACCATGTAGAAGCAGCCACGGAAACATGTTATAACACTTAAAACATCAAGAAAACCATTCAGACAGAAGTTACATGCCAAACTTTGTAAATGCATTTAAAACGCTATTCAGGAGCTGAAAAGCACTTTAGAGCAATAAAAAAAGGAGTCTCAAAAAGTGAATCTAATGGCTAAACATTTTCACAAAACCCCTTTACCATATAGAAGCAGCCATAGAAACATGTTATAACACTTAAAACATCAAGAAAACCATTCAGACAGAAGTTGAATGCCAAACTTTGTAAATGCATTGAAAACGCTATTCAGGAGCTGAAAAGCACTTTAGAGCAATAAAAAAAGGAGTGTCTCAAAAAGTGAATCTAATGGCTAAACATCTTCACAAAATCCCTTTACCATGTATAAACAGCCACAGAAACATGTTATAACACTTACAACATCAAGGAAACAATTCAGACAGAAGTTACATGCCAAACTTTGTAAATGCATTGAAAACGCTATTCAGGAGCTGAAAAGCACTTCAGAGCATTGAAAATATGAATGTCTCAAAAAGTGAATCTAATGGCTAAACATCTTCACAAAACCCCTTTACCATATATAAGTAGCCACAGAAACATGTTATAACACTTAAAACATCAAGAAAACCATTCAGACAGAAGTTACATGCCAAACTTTGTAAATGCATTAAAAACGCTATTCAGGATTTGAAAAGCACTTTAGAGCCATAAAAAAAAGAATGTCTCAAAAATGGAATCTAATGGCTAAACATCTTCACAAAACACCTTTACCATGTATAAGTAGCCACAGAAACATGTTATAACACTTAAAACATCAAGAAAACCATTCAGACAGAAGTTACATGCCAAACTTTGTAAATGCATTTAAAACGCTATTCAGGAGCTGAAAAGCACCTTAGAGCAATAAAAAAAGGAATGTCTCAAAAACGGAATCTAATGGCTAAACATCTTCACAAAACCCCTTTACCATGTAGAAGCAGCCACGGAAACATGTTATAACACTTAAAACATCAAGAAAACCATTCAGACAGAAGTTACATGCCAAACTTTGAAAAATGCATTGAAAACGCTATTCAGGAGCTGAAAAGCACTTTAGAGCAATAAAAAAAGGAGTCTCAAAAAGTGAATCTAATGGCTAAACATCTTCACAAAACCCCTTTACCATGTATAAGTAGCCACAGAGAAATGTTATAACACTTAAAACATCAAGAAAACCATTCAGACAGAAGTTACATGCCAAACTTTGTAACTGCATTGAAAACGCTATTCAGGAGCTGAAAAGCACTTCAGAGCATTGAAAATATGAATGTCTCAAAAAGTGAATCTAATGGCTAAACATCTTCACAAAACCCCTTTACCATATATAAGTAGCCACAGAAACATGTTATAACACTTAAAACATCAAGAAAACCATTCAGACAGAAGTTACATGCCAAACTTTGTAAATGCATTAAAAACGCTATTCAGGATTTGAAAAGCACTTTAGAGCCATAAAAAAAAGAATGTCTCAAAAATGGAATCTAATGGCTAAACATCTTCACAAAACACCTTTACCATGTATAAGTAGCCACAGAAACATGTTATAACACTTAAAACATCAAGAAAACCATTCAGACAGAAGTTACATGCCAAACTTTGTAAATGCATTGAAAACGCTATTCAGGAGCTGAAAAGCACTTTAGAGCAATACAAAAAGGAATGTCTCAAAAACGGAATCTAATGGCTAAACATCTTCACAAAACCCATTTACCATGTAGAAGCAGCCACGGAAACATGTTATAACACTTAAAACATCAAGAAAACCATTCAGACAGAAGTTACATGCCAAACTTTGTAAATGCATTTAAAACGCTATTCAGGAGCTGAAAAGCACTTTAGAGCAATAAAAAAAGGAGTCTCAAAAAGTGAATCTAATGGCTAAACATTTTCACAAAACCCCTTTACCATATAGAAGCAGCCATAGAAACATGTTATAACACTTAAAACATCAAGAAAACCATTCAGACAGAAGTTGAATGCCAAACTTTGTAAATGCATTGAAAACGCTATTCAGGAGCTGAAAAGCACTTTAGAGCAATAAAAAAAGGAGTGTCTCAAAAAGTGAATCTAATGGCTAAACATCTTCACAAAATCCCTTTACCATGTATAAACAGCCACAGAAACATGTTATAACACTTACAACATCAAGGAAACAATTCAGACAGAAGTTACATGCCAAACTTTGTAAATGCATTGAAAACGCTATTCAGGAGCTGAAAAGCACTTCAGAGCATTGAAAATATGAATGTCTCAAAAAGTGAATCTAATGGCTAAACATCTTCACAAAACCCCTTTACCATATATAAGTAGCCACAGAAACATGTTATAACACTTAAAACATCAAGAAAACCATTCAGACAGAAGTTACATGCCAAACTTTGTAAATGCATTAAAAACGCTATTCAGGATTTGAAAAGCACTTTAGAGCCATAAAAAAAAGAATGTCTCAAAAATGGAATCTAATGGCTAAACATCTTCACAAAACACCTTTACCATGTATAAGTAGCCACAGAAACATGTTATAACACTTAAAACATCAAGAAAACCATTCAGACAGAAGTTACATGCCAAACTTTGTAAATGCATTTAAAACGCTATTCAGGAGCTGAAAAGCACCTTAGAGCAATAAAAAAAGGAATGTCTCAAAAACGGAATCTAATGGCTAAACATCTTCACAAAACCCCTTTACCATGTAGAAGCAGCCACGGAAACATGTTATAACACTTAAAACATCAAGAAAACCATTCAGACAGAAGTTACATGCCAAACTTTGAAAAATGCATTTAAAACGCTATTCAGGAGCTGAAAAGCACTTTAGAGCAATAAAAAAAGGAGTCTCAAAAAGTGAATCTAATGGCTAAACATCTTCACAAAACCCCTTTACCATGTATAAGTAGCCACAGAGAAATGTTATAACACTTAAAACATCAAGAAAACCATTCAGACAGAAGTTACATGCCAAACTTTGTAACTGCATTGAAAACGCTATTCAGGAGCTGAAAAGCACTTCAGAGCATTGAAAATATGAATGTCTCAAAAAGTGAATCTAATGGCTAAACATCTTCACAAAACCCCTTTACCATATATAAGTAGCCACAGAAACATGTTATAACACTTAAAACATCAAGAAAACCATTCAGACAGAAGTTACATGCCAAACTTTGTAAATGCATTAAAAACGCTATTCAGGATTTGAAAAGCACTTTAGAGCCATAAAAAAAAGAATGTCTCAAAAATGGAATCTAATGGCTAAACATCTTCACAAAACACCTTTACCATGTATAAGTAGCCACAGAAACATGTTATAACACTTAAAACATCAAGAAAACCATTCAGACAGAAGTTACATGCCAAACTTTGTAAATGCATTGAAAACGCTATTCAGGAGCTGAAAAGCACTTTAGAGCAATACAAAAAGGAATGTCTCAAAAACGGAATCTAATGGCTAAACATCTTCACAAAACCCATTTACCATGTAGAAGCAGCCACGGAAACATGTTATAACACTTAAAACATCAAGAAAACCATTCAGACAGAAGTTACATGCCAAACTTTGAAAAATGCATTGAAAACGCTATTCAGGAGCTGAAAAGCACTTTAGAGCAATAAAAAAAGGAGTCTCAAAAAGTGAATCTAATGGCTAAACATCTTCACAAAACCCCTTTACCATGTATAAGTAGCCACAGAGAAATGTTATAACACTTAAAACATCAAGAAAACCATTCAGACAGAAGTTACATGCCAAACTTTGTAACTGCATTGAAAACGCTATTCAGGAGCTGAAAAGCACTTCAGAGCATTGAAAATATGAATGTCTCAAAAAGTGAATCTAATGGCTAAACATCTTCACAAAACCCCTTTACCATATATAAGTAGCCACAGAAACATGTTATAACACTTAAAACATCAAGAAAACCATTCAGACAGAAGTTACATGCCAAACTTTGTAAATGCATTAAAAACGCTATTCAGGATTTGAAAAGCACTTTAGAGCCATAAAAAAAAGAATGTCTCAAAAATGGAATCTAATGGCTAAACATCTTCACAAAACACCTTTACCATGTATAAGTAGCCACAGAAACATGTTATAACACTTAAAACATCAAGAAAACCATTCAGACAGAAGTTACATGCCAAACTTTGTAAATGCATTGAAAACGCTATTCAGGAGCTGAAAAGCACTTTAGAGCAATACAAAAAGGAATGTCTCAAAAACGGAATCTAATGGCTAAACATCTTCACAAAACCCATTTACCATGTAGAAGCAGCCACGGAAACATGTTATAACACTTAAAACATCAAGAAAACCATTCAGACAGAAGTTACATGCCAAACTTTGTAAATGCATTTAAAACGCTATTCAGGAGCTGAAAAGCACTTTAGAGCAATAAAAAAAGGAGTCTCAAAAAGTGAATCTAATGGCTAAACATTTTCACAAAACCCCTTTACCATATAGAAGCAGCCATAGAAACATGTTATAACACTTAAAACATCAAGAAAACCATTCAGACAGAAGTTGAATGCCAAACTTTGTAAATGCATTGAAAACGCTATTCAGGAGCTGAAAAGCACTTTAGAGCAATAAAAAAAGGAGTGTCTCAAAAAGTGAATCTAATGGCTAAACATCTTCACAAAATCCCTTTACCATGTATAAACAGCCACAGAAACATGTTATAACACTTACAACATCAAGGAAACAATTCAGACAGAAGTTACATGCCAAACTTTGTAAATGCATTGAAAACGCTATTCAGGAGCTGAAAAGCACTTCAGAGCATTGAAAATATGAATGTCTCAAAAAGTGAATCTAATGGCTAAACATCTTCACAAAACCCCTTTACCATATATAAGTAGCCACAGAAACATGTTATAACACTTAAAACATCAAGAAAACCATTCAGACAGAAGTTACATGCCAAACTTTGTAAATGCATTAAAAACGCTATTCAGGATTTGAAAAGCACTTTAGAGCCATAAAAAAAAGAATGTCTCAAAAATGGAATCTAATGGCTAAACATCTTCACAAAACACCTTTACCATGTATAAGTAGCCACAGAAACATGTTATAACACTTAAAACATCAAGAAAACCATTCAGACAGAAGTTACATGCCAAACTTTGTAAATGCATTTAAAACGCTATTCAGGAGCTGAAAAGCACCTTAGAGCAATAAAAAAAGGAATGTCTCAAAAACGGAATCTAATGGCTAAACATCTTCACAAAACCCCTTTACCATGTAGAAGCAGCCACGGAAACATGTTATAACACTTAAAACATCAAGAAAACCATTCAGACAGAAGTTACATGCCAAACTTTGAAAAATGCATTTAAAACGCTATTCAGGAGCTGAAAAGCACTTTAGAGCAATAAAAAAAGGAGTCTCAAAAAGTGAATCTAATGGCTAAACATCTTCACAAAACCCCTTTACCATGTATAAGTAGCCACAGAGAAATGTTATAACACTTAAAACATCAAGAAAACCATTCAGACAGAAGTTACATGCCAAACTTTGTAACTGCATTGAAAACGCTATTCAGGAGCTGAAAAGCACTTCAGAGCATTGAAAATATGAATGTCTCAAAAAGTGAATCTAATGGCTAAACATCTTCACAAAACCCCTTTACCATATATAAGTAGCCACAGAAACATGTTATAACACTTAAAACATCAAGAAAACCATTCAGACAGAAGTTACATGCCAAACTTTGTAAATGCATTAAAAACGCTATTCAGGATTTGAAAAGCACTTTAGAGCCATAAAAAAAAGAATGTCTCAAAAATGGAATCTAATGGCTAAACATCTTCACAAAACACCTTTACCATGTATAAGTAGCCACAGAAACATGTTATAACACTTAAAACATCAAGAAAACCATTCAGACAGAAGTTACATGCCAAACTTTGTAAATGCATTGAAAACGCTATTCAGGAGCTGAAAAGCACTTTAGAGCAATACAAAAAGGAATGTCTCAAAAACGGAATCTAATGGCTAAACATCTTCACAAAACCCATTTACCATGTAGAAGCAGCCACGGAAACATGTTATAACACTTAAAACATCAAGAAAACCATTCAGACAGAAGTTACATGCCAAACTTTGTAAATGCATTTAAAACGCTATTCAGGAGCTGAAAAGCACTTTAGAGCAATAAAAAAAGGAGTCTCAAAAAGTGAATCTAATGGCTAAACATTTTCACAAAACCCCTTTACCATATAGAAGCAGCCATAGAAACATGTTATAACACTTAAAACATCAAGAAAACCATTCAGACAGAAGTTGAATGCCAAACTTTGTAAATGCATTGAAAACGCTATTCAGGAGCTGAAAAGCACTTTAGAGCAATAAAAAAAGGAGTGTCTCAAAAAGTGAATCTAATGGCTAAACATCTTCACAAAATCCCTTTACCATGTATAAACAGCCATAGAAACATGTTATAACACTTACAACATCAAGGAAACAATTCAGACAGAAGTTACATGCCAAACTTTGTAAATGCATTGAAAACGCTATTCAGGAGCTGAAAAGCACTTTAGAGCAATAAAAAAAGGAAAGTCTCAAAAACGGAATCTAATGGCTAAACATCTTCACAAAACCCCTTTACCATATAGAAGCAGCCACAGAAACATGTTATAACACTTCAAACATCAAGAAAACCATTCAGACAGAAGTTACATGCCAAACTTTGTAACTGCATTGAAAACGCTATTCAGGAGCTGAAAAGGACTTTAGAGCATTGAAAATATGAAAGTCTTAAAAAGTGAATCTAATGGCTAAACATCTTCACAAAACCCTCTACCATATATAAGTAGCCACAGAAACATGTTATAACACTTAAAACATCAAGAAAACCATTCAGACAGAAGTTACATGCCAAACTTTGTAAATGCATTTAAAACGCTATTCAGGAGCTGAAAAGAACTTTAGAGAAATAAAAAAAGGAGTCTCAAAAAGTGAATATAATGGCTAAACATCTTCACAAAACCCCTTTACCATATAGAAGCAGCCACAGAAACATGTTATAACACTTAAAACATCAAGAAAACCATTCAGACCGAAGTTACATGCCAAACTTTGTAAATGCATTGAAAACGCTATTCAGGAGCTGAAAAGCACTTTAGAGCAATAAAAAAAGGAGTCTCAAAAACGGAATCTAATGGCTAAACATCTTCACAAAACCCCTTTACCACGTATAAGTAGCCACAGAAACATGTTATAACACTTAAAACATCAAGAAAACCATTCAGACAGAAGTTGAATGCCAAACTTTGTAAATGCATTGAAAACGCTATTCAGGAGCTGAAAAGCACTTTAGAGCAATAAAAAAAGGAGTGTCTCAAAAAGTGAATCTAATGGCTAAACATCTTCACAAAATCCCTTTACCATGTATAAACAGCCACAGAAACATGTTATAACACTTACAACATCAAGGAAACAATTCAGACAGAAGTTACATGCCAAACTTTGTAAATGCATTGAAAACGCTATTCAGGAGCTGAAAAGCACTTCAGAGCATTGAAAATATGAATGTCTCAAAAAGTGAATCTAATGGCTAAACATCTTCACAAAACCCCTTTACCATATATAAGTAGCCACAGAAACATGTTATAACACTTAAAACATCAAGAAAACCATTCAGACAGAAGTTACATGCCAAACTTTGTAAATGCATTAAAAACGCTATTCAGGATTTGAAAAGCACTTTAGAGCCATAAAAAAAAGAATGTCTCAAAAATGGAATCTAATGGCTAAACATCTTCACAAAACACCTTTACCATGTATAAGTAGCCACAGAAACATGTTATAACACTTAAAACATCAAGAAAACCATTCAGACAGAAGTTACATGCCAAACTTTGTAAATGCATTTAAAACGCTATTCAGGAGCTGAAAAGCACCTTAGAGCAATAAAAAAAGGAATGTCTCAAAAACGGAATCTAATGGCTAAACATCTTCACAAAACCCATTTACCATGTAGAAGCAGCCACGGAAACATGTTATAACACTTAAAACATCAAGAAAACCATTCAGACAGAAGTTACATGCCAAACTTTGTAAATGCATTTAAAACGCTATTCAGGAGCTGAAAAGCACTTTAGAGCAATAAAAAAAGGAGTCTCACAAAGTGAATCTAATGGCTAAACATTTTCACAAAACCCCTTTACCATATAGAAGCAGCCATAGAAACATGTTATAACACTTAAAACATCAAGAAAACCATTCAGACAGAAGTTGAATGCCAAACTTTGTAAATGCATTGAAAACGCTATTCAGGAGCTGAAAAGCACTTTAGAGCAATAAAAAAAGGAGTGTCTCAAAAAGTGAATCTAATGGCTAAACATCTTCACAAAATCCCTTTACCATGTATAAACAGCCACAGAAACATGTTATAACACTTACAACATCAAGGAAACAATTCAGACAGAAGTTACAGGCCAAACTTTGTAAATGCATTGAAAACGCTATTCAGGAGCTGAAAAGCACTTCAGAGCATTGAAAATATGAATGTCTCAAAAAGTGAATCTAATGGCTAAACATCTTCACAAAACCCCTTTACCATATATAAGTAGCCACAGAAACATGTTATAACACTTAAAACATCAAGAAAACCATTCAGACAGAAGTTACATGCCAAACTTTGTAAATGCATTAAAAACGCTATTCAGGATTTGAAAAGCACTTTAGAGCCATAAAAAAAAGAATGTCTCAAAAATGGAATCTAATGGCTAAACATCTTCACAAAACACCTTTACCATGTATAAGTAGCCACAGAAACATGTTATAACACTTAAAACATCAAGAAAACCATTCAGACAGAAGTTACATGCCAAACTTTGTAAATGCATTGAAAACGCTATTCAGGAGCTGAAAAGCACTTTAGAGCAATACAAAAAGGAATGTCTCAAAAACGGAATCTAATGGCTAAACATCTTCACAAAACCCATTTACCATGTAGAAGCAGCCACGGAAACATGTTATAACACTTAAAACATCAAGAAAACCATTCAGACAGAAGTTACATGCCAAACTTTGTAAATGCATTTAAAACGCTATTCAGGAGCTGAAAAGCACTTTAGAGCAATAAAAAAAGGAGTCTCAAAAAGTGAATCTAATGGCTAAACATTTTCACAAAACCCCTTTACCATATAGAAGCAGCCATAGAAACATGTTATAACACTTAAAACATCAAGAAAACCATTCAGACAGAAGTTGAATGCCAAACTTTGTAAATGCATTGAAAACGCTATTCAGGAGCTGAAAAGCACTTTAGAGCAATAAAAAAAGGAGTGTCTCAAAAAGTGAATCTAATGGCTAAACATCTTCACAAAATCCCTTTACCATGTATAAACAGCCATAGAAACATGTTATAACACTTACAACATCAAGGAAACAATTCAGACAGAAGTTACATGCCAAACTTTGTAAATGCATTGAAAACGCTATTCAGGAGCTGAAAAGCACTTTAGAGCAATAAAAAAAGGAAAGTCTCAAAAACGGAATCTAATGGCTAAACATCTTCACAAAACCCCTTTACCATATAGAAGCAGCCACAGAAACATGTTATAACACTTCAAACATCAAGAAAACCATTCAGACAGAAGTTACATGCCAAACTTTGTAACTGCATTGAAAACGCTATTCAGGAGCTGAAAAGGACTTTAGAGCATTGAAAATATGAAAGTCTTAAAAAGTGAATCTAATGGCTAAACATCTTCACAAAACCCTCTACCATATATAAGTAGCCACAGAAACATGTTATAACACTTAAAACATCAAGAAAACCATTCAGACAGAAGTTACATGCCAAACTTTGTAAATGCATTTAAAACGCTATTCAGGAGCTGAAAAGAACTTTAGAGAAATAAAAAAAGGAGTCTCAAAAAGTGAATATAATGGCTAAACATCTTCACAAAACCCCTTTACCATATAGAAGCAGCCACAGAAACATGTTATAACACTTAAAACATCAAGAAAACCATTCAGACCGAAGTTACATGCCAAACTTTGTAAATGCATTGAAAACGCTATTCAGGAGCTGAAAAGCACTTTAGAGCAATAAAAAAAGGAGTCTCAAAAACGGAATCTAATGGCTAAACATCTTCACAAAACCCCTTTACCACGTATAAGTAGCCACAGAAACATGTTATAACACTTAAAACATCAAGAAAACCATTCAGACAGAAGTTGAATGCCAAACTTTGTAAATGCATTGAAAACGCTATTCAGGAGCTGAAAAGCACTTTAGAGCAATAAAAAAAGGAGTGTCTCAAAAAGTGAATCTAATGGCTAAACATCTTCACAAAATCCCTTTACCATGTATAAACAGCCACAGAAACATGTTATAACACTTACAACATCAAGGAAACAATTCAGACAGAAGTTACATGCCAAACTTTGTAAATGCATTGAAAACGCTATTCAGGAGCTGAAAAGCACTTCAGAGCATTGAAAATATGAATGTCTCAAAAAGTGAATCTAATGGCTAAACATCTTCACAAAACCCCTTTACCATATATAAGTAGCCACAGAAACATGTTATAACACTTAAAACATCAAGAAAACCATTCAGACAGAAGTTACATGCCAAACTTTGTAAATGCATTAAAAACGCTATTCAGGATTTGAAAAGCACTTTAGAGCCATAAAAAAAAGAATGTCTCAAAAATGGAATCTAATGGCTAAACATCTTCACAAAACACCTTTACCATGTATAAGTAGCCACAGAAACATGTTATAACACTTAAAACATCAAGAAAACCATTCAGACAGAAGTTACATGCCAAACTTTGTAAATGCATTTAAAACGCTATTCAGGAGCTGAAAAGCACCTTAGAGCAATAAAAAAAGGAATGTCTCAAAAACGGAATCTAATGGCTAAACATCTTCACAAAACCCATTTACCATGTAGAAGCAGCCACGGAAACATGTTATAACACTTAAAACATCAAGAAAACCATTCAGACAGAAGTTACATGCCAAACTTTGTAAATGCATTTAAAACGCTATTCAGGAGCTGAAAAGCACTTTAGAGCAATAAAAAAAGGAGTCTCAAAAAGTGAATCTAATGGCTAAACATTTTCACAAAACCCCTTTACCATATAGAAGCAGCCATAGAAACATGTTATAACACTTAAAACATCAAGAAAACCATTCAGACAGAAGTTGAATGCCAAACTTTGTAAATGCATTGAAAACGCTATTCAGGAGCTGAAAAGCACTTTAGAGCAATAAAAAAAGGAGTGTCTCAAAAAGTGAATCTAATGGCTAAACATCTTCACAAAATCCCTTTACCATGTATAAACAGCCACAGAAACATGTTATAACACTTACAACATCAAGGAAACAATTCAGACAGAAGTTACAGGCCAAACTTTGTAAATGCATTGAAAACGCTATTCAGGAGCTGAAAAGCACTTCAGAGCATTGAAAATATGAATGTCTCAAAAAGTGAATCTAATGGCTAAACATCTTCACAAAACCCCTTTACCATATATAAGTAGCCACAGAAACATGTTATAACACTTAAAACATCAAGAAAACCATTCAGACAGAAGTTACATGCCAAACTTTGTAAATGCATTAAAAACGCTATTCAGGATTTGAAAAGCACTTTAGAGCCATAAAAAAAAGAATGTCTCAAAAATGGAATCTAATGGCTAAACATCTTCACAAAACACCTTTACCATGTATAAGTAGCCACAGAAACATGTTATAACACTTAAAACATCAAGAAAACCATTCAGACAGAAGTTACATGCCAAACTTTGTAAATGCATTGAAAACGCTATTCAGGAGCTGAAAAGCACTTTAGAGCAATACAAAAAGGAATGTCTCAAAAACGGAATCTAATGGCTAAACATCTTCACAAAACCCATTTACCATGTAGAAGCAGCCACGGAAACATGTTATAACACTTAAAACATCAAGAAAACCATTCAGACAGAAGTTACATGCCAAACTTTGTAAATGCATTTAAAACGCTATTCAGGAGCTGAAAAGCACTTTAGAGCAATAAAAAAAGGAGTCTCAAAAAGTGAATCTAATGGCTAAACATTTTCACAAAACCCCTTTACCATATAGAAGCAGCCATAGAAACATGTTATAACACTTAAAACATCAAGAAAACCATTCAGACAGAAGTTGAATGCCAAACTTTGTAAATGCATTGAAAACGCTATTCAGGAGCTGAAAAGCACTTTAGAGCAATAAAAAAAGGAGTGTCTCAAAAAGTGAATCTAATGGCTAAACATCTTCACAAAATCCCTTTACCATGTATAAACAGCCATAGAAACATGTTATAACACTTACAACATCAAGGAAACAATTCAGACAGAAGTTACATGCCAAACTTTGTAAATGCATTGAAAACGCTATTCAGGAGCTGAAAAGCACTTTAGAGCAATAAAAAAAGGAAAGTCTCAAAAACGGAATCTAATGGCTAAACATCTTCACAAAACCCCTTTACCATATAGAAGCAGCCACAGAAACATGTTATAACACTTCAAACATCAAGAAAACCATTCAGACAGAAGTTACATGCCAAACTTTGTAACTGCATTGAAAACAATATTCAGGAGCTGAAAAGGACTTTAGAGCATTGAAAATATGAAAGTCTTAAAAAGTGAATCTAATGGCTAAACATCTTCACAAAACCCTCTACCATATATAAGTAGCCACAGAAACATGTTATAACACTTAAAACATCAAGAAAACCATTCAGACAGAAGTTACATGCCAAACTTTGTAAATGCATTTAAAACGCTATTCAGGAGCTGAAAAGAACTTTAGAGAAATAAAAAAAGGAGTGTCTCAAAAAGTGAATCTAATGGCTAAACATCTTCACAAAATCCCTTTACCATGTATAAACAGCCACAGAAACATGTTATAACACTTACAACATCAAGGAAACAATTCAGACAGAAGTTACATGCCAAACTTTGTAAATGCATTGAAAACGCTATTCAGGAGCTGAAAAGCACTTCAGAGCATTGAAAATATGAATGTCTCAAAAAGTGAATCTAATGGCTAAACATCTTCACAAAACCCCTTTACCATATATAAGTAGCCACAGAAACATGTTATAACACTTAAAACATCAAGAAAACCATTCAGACAGAAGTTACATGCCAAACTTTGTAAATGCATTAAAAACGCTATTCAGGATTTGAAAAGCACTTTAGAGCCATAAAAAAAAGAATGTCTCAAAAATGGAATCTAATGGCTAAACATCTTCACAAAACACCTTTACCATGTATAAGTAGCCACAGAAACATGTTATAACACTTAAAACATCAAGAAAACCATTCAGACAGAAGTTACATGCCAAACTTTGTAAATGCATTTAAAACGCTATTCAGGAGCTGAAAAGCACCTTAGAGCAATAAAAAAAGGAATGTCTCAAAAACGGAATCTAATGGCTAAACATCTTCACAAAACCCATTTACCATGTAGAAGCAGCCACGGAAACATGTTATAACACTTAAAACATCAAGAAAACCATTCAGACAGAAGTTACATGCCAAACTTTGTAAATGCATTTAAAACGCTATTCAGGAGCTGAAAAGCACTTTAGAGCAATAAAAAAAGGAGTCTCAAAAAGTGAATCTAATGGCTAAACATTTTCACAAAACCCCTTTACCATATAGAAGCAGCCATAGAAACATGTTATAACACTTAAAACATCAAGAAAACCATTCAGACAGAAGTTGAATGCCAAACTTTGTAAATGCATTGAAAACGCTATTCAGGAGCTGAAAAGCACTTTAGAGCAATAAAAAAAGGAGTGTCTCAAAAAGTGAATCTAATGGCTAAACATCTTCACAAAATCCCTTTACCATGTATAAACAGCCACAGAAACATGTTATAACACTTACAACATCAAGGAAACAATTCAGACAGAAGTTACAGGCCAAACTTTGTAAATGCATTGAAAACGCTATTCAGGAGCTGAAAAGCACTTCAGAGCATTGAAAATATGAATGTCTCAAAAAGTGAATCTAATGGCTAAACATCTTCACAAAACCCCTTTACCATATATAAGTAGCCACAGAAACATGTTATAACACTTAAAACATCAAGAAAACCATTCAGACAGAAGTTACATGCCAAACTTTGTAAATGCATTAAAAACGCTATTCAGGATTTGAAAAGCACTTTAGAGCCATAAAAAAAAGAATGTCTCAAAAATGGAATCTAATGGCTAAACATCTTCACAAAACACCTTTACCATGTATAAGTAGCCACAGAAACATGTTATAACACTTAAAACATCAAGAAAACCATTCAGACAGAAGTTACATGCCAAACTTTGTAAATGCATTGAAAACGCTATTCAGGAGCTGAAAAGCACTTTAGAGCAATACAAAAAGGAATGTCTCAAAAACGGAATCTAATGGCTAAACATCTTCACAAAACCCATTTACCATGTAGAAGCAGCCACGGAAACATGTTATAACACTTAAAACATCAAGAAAACCATTCAGACAGAAGTTACATGCCAAACTTTGTAAATGCATTTAAAACGCTATTCAGGAGCTGAAAAGCACTTTAGAGCAATAAAAAAAGGAGTCTCAAAAAGTGAATCTAATGGCTAAACATTTTCACAAAACCCCTTTACCATATAGAAGCAGCCATAGAAACATGTTATAACACTTAAAACATCAAGAAAACCATTCAGACAGAAGTTGAATGCCAAACTTTGTAAATGCATTGAAAACGCTATTCAGGAGCTGAAAAGCACTTTAGAGCAATAAAAAAAGGAGTGTCTCAAAAAGTGAATCTAATGGCTAAACATCTTCACAAAATCCCTTTACCATGTATAAACAGCCATAGAAACATGTTATAACACTTACAACATCAAGGAAACAATTCAGACAGAAGTTACATGCCAAACTTTGTAAATGCATTGAAAACGCTATTCAGGAGCTGAAAAGCACTTTAGAGCAATAAAAAAAGGAAAGTCTCAAAAACGGAATCTAATGGCTAAACATCTTCACAAAACCCCTTTACCATATAGAAGCAGCCACAGAAACATGTTATAACACTTCAAACATCAAGAAAACCATTCAGACAGAAGTTACATGCCAAACTTTGTAACTGCATTGAAAACAATATTCAGGAGCTGAAAAGGACTTTAGAGCATTGAAAATATGAAAGTCTTAAAAAGTGAATCTAATGGCTAAACATCTTCACAAAACCCTCTACCATATATAAGTAGCCACAGAAACATGTTATAACACTTAAAACATCAAGAAAACCATTCAGACAGAAGTTACATGCCAAACTTTGTAAATGCATTTAAAACGCTATTCAGGAGCTGAAAAGAACTTTAGAGAAATAAAAAAAGGAGTCTCAAAAAGTGAATATAATGGCTAAACATCTTCACAAAACCCCTTTACCATATAGAAGCAGCCACAGAAACATGTTATAACACTTAAAACATCAAGAAAACCATTCAGACCGAAGTTACATGCCAAACTTTGTAAATGCATTGAAAACGCTATTCAGGAGCTGAAAAGCACTTTAGAGCAATAAAAAAAGGAGTCTCAAAAACGGAATCTAATGGCTAAACATCTTCACAAAACCCCTTTACCACGTATAAGTAGCCACAGAAACATGTTATAACACTTAAAACATCAAGAAAACCATTCAGACAGAAGTTGAATGCCAAACTTTGTAAATGCATTGAAAACGCTATTCAGGAGCTGAAAAGCACTTTAGAGCAATAAAAAAAGGAGTGTCTCAAAAAGTGAATCTAATGGCTAAACATCTTCACAAAATCCCTTTACCATGTATAAACAGCCACAGAAACATGTTATAACACTTACAACATCAAGGAAACAATTCAGACAGAAGTTACATGCCAAACTTTGTAAATGCATTGAAAACGCTATTCAGGAGCTGAAAAGCACTTCAGAGCATTGAAAATATGAATGTCTCAAAAAGTGAATCTAATGGCTAAACATCTTCACAAAACCCCTTTACCATATATAAGTAGCCACAGAAACATGTTATAACACTTAAAACATCAAGAAAACCATTCAGACAGAAGTTACATGCCAAACTTTGTAAATGCATTAAAAACGCTATTCAGGATTTGAAAAGCACTTTAGAGCCATAAAAAAAAGAATGTCTCAAAAATGGAATCTAATGGCTAAACATCTTCACAAAACACCTTTACCATGTATAAGTAGCCACAGAAACATGTTATAACACTTAAAACATCAAGAAAACCATTCAGACAGAAGTTACATGCCAAACTTTGTAAATGCATTGAAAACGCTATTCAGGACCTGAAAAGCACTTTAGAGCAATAAAAAAAGGAGTCTCAAAAAGTGAATCTAATGGCTAAACATTTTCACAAAACCCCTTTACCATATAGAAGCAGCCATAGAAACATCTTATAACACTTAAAACATCAAGAAAACCATTCAGACAGAAGTTGAATGCCAAACTTTGTAAATGCATTGAAAACGCTATTCAGGAGCTGAAAAGCACTTTAGAGCAATAAAAAAAGGAGTGTCTCAAAAAGTGAATCTAATGGCTAAACATCTTCACAAAACCCCTTTACCATGTAGAAGCAGCCACGGAAACATGTTATAACACTTAAAACATCAAGAAAACCATTCAGACAGAAGTTACATGCCAAACTTTGAAAAATGCATTTAAAACGCTATTCAGGAGCTGAAAAGCACTTTAGAGCAATAAAAAAAGGAGTCTCAAAAAGTGAATCTAATGGCTAAACATCTTCACAAAACCCCTTTACCATGTATAAGTAGCCACAGAGAAATGTTATAACACTTAAAACATCAAGAAAACCATTCAGACAGAAGTTACATGCCAAACTTTGTAAATGCATTGAAAACGCTATTCAGGAGCTGAAAAGCACTTTAGAGCAATACAAAAAGGAATGTCTCAAAAACGGAATCTAATGGCTAAACATCTTCACAAAACCCATTTACCATGTAGAAGCAGCCACGGAAACATGTTATAACACTTAAAACATCAAGAAAACCATTCAGACAGAAGTTACATGCCAAACTTTGTAACTGCATTGAAAACGCTATTCAGGAGCTGAAAAGGACTTTAGAGCATTGAAAATATGAAAGTCTTAAAAAGTGAATCTAATGGCTAAACATCTTCACAAAACCCTCTACCATATATAAGTAGCCACAGAAACATGTTATAACACTTAAAACATCAAGAAAACCATTCAGACAGAAGTTACATGCCAAACTTTGTAAATGCATTTAAAACGCTATTCAGGAGCTGAAAAGCACTTTAGAGAAATAAAAAAAGGAGTCTCAAAAAGTGAATCTAATGGCTAAACATCTTCACAAAACCCCTTTACCATATAGAAGCAGCCACAGAAACATGTTATAACACTTAAAACATCAAGAAAACCATTCAGACCGAAGTTACATGCCAAACTTTGTAAATGCATTGAAAACGCTATTCAGGAGCTGAAAAGCACTTTAGAGCAATAAAAAAAGGAATGTCTCAAAAACGGAATCTAATGGCTAAACATCTTCACAAAACCCCTTTACCATGTATAAGTAGCCACAGAAACATGTTATAACACTTAAAACATCAAAAAAACCATTCAGACAGAAGTTACATGCCAAACTTTGTAAATGCATTGAAAACGCTATTCAGGAGCTGAAAAGCACTTTAGAGCAATAAAAAAAGGAATGTCTCAAAAATGGAATCTAATGGCTAAACATCTTCACAAAACCCCTTTACCATGTAGAAGCAGCCACGGAAACATGTTATAACACTTAAAACATCAAGAAAACCATTCAGACAGAAGTTACATGCCAAACTTTGAAAAATGCATTTAAAACGCTATTCAGGAGCTGAAAAGCACTTTAGAGCAATAAAAAAAGGAGTCTCAAAAAGTGAATCTAATGGCTAAACATCTTCACAAAACCCCTTTACCATGTATAAGTAGCCACAGAGAAATGTTATAACACTTAAAACATCAAGAAAACCATTCAGACAGAAGTTACATGCCAAACTTTGTAAATGCATTGAAAACGCTATTCAGGAGCTGAAAAGCACTTCAGAGCATTGAAAATATGAATGTCTCAAAAAGTGAATCTAATGGCTAAACATCTTCACAAAACCCCTTTACCATATATAAGTAGCCACAGAAACATGTTATAACACTTAAAACATCAAGAAAACCATTCAGACAGAAGTTACATGCCAAACTTTGTAAATGCATTAAAAACGCTATTCAGGATTTGAAAAGCACTTTAGAGCCATAAAAAAAAGAATGTCTCAAAAATGGAATCTAATGGCTAAACATCTTCACAAAACACCTTTACCATGTATAAGTAGCCACAGAAACATGTTATAACACTTAAAACATCAAGAAAACCATTCAGACAGAAGTTACATGCCAAACTTTGTAAATGCATTGAAAACGCTATTCAGGAGCTGAAAAGCACTTTAGAGCAATACAAAAAGGAATGTCTCAAAAACGGAATCTAATGGCTAAACATCTTCACAAAACCCATTTACCATGTAGAAGCAGCCACGGAAACATGTTATAACACTTAAAACATCAAGAAAACCATTCAGACAGAAGTTACATGCCAAACTTTGTAAATGCATTTAAAACGCTATTCAGGAGCTGAAAAGCACTTTAGAGCAATAAAAAAAGGAGTCTCAAAAAGTGAATCTAATGGCTAAACATTTTCACAAAACCCCTTTACCATATAGAAGCAGCCATAGAAACATGTTATAACACTTAAAACATCAAGAAAACCATTCAGACAGAAGTTGAATGCCAAACTTTGTAAATGCATTGAAAACGCTATTCAGGAGCTGAAAAGCACTTTAGAGCAATAAAAAAAGGAGTCTCAAAAAGTGAATCTAATGGCTAAACATCTTCACAAAATCCCTTTACCATGTATAAACAGCCACAGAAACATGTTATAACACTTACAACATCAAGGAAACAATTCAGACAGAAGTTACATGCCAAACTTTGTAAATGCATTGAAAACGCTATTCAGGAGCTGAAAAGCACTTCAGAGCATTGAAAATATGAATGTCTCAAAAAGTGAATCTAATGGCTAAACATCTTCACAAAACCCCTTTACCATATATAAGTAGCCACAGAAACATGTCATAACACTTAAAACATCAAGAAAACCATTCAGACAGAAGTTACATGCCAAACTTTGTAAATGCATTAAAAACGCTATTCAGGATTTGAAAAGCACTTTAGAGCCATAAAAAAAAGAATGTCTCAAAAATGGAATCTAATGGCTAAACATCTTCACAAAACACCTTTACCATGTATAAGTAGCCACAGAAACATGTTATAACACTTAAAACATCAAGAAAACCATTCAGACAGAAGTTACATGCCAAACTTTGTAAATGCATTTAAAACGCTATTCAGGAGCTGAAAAGCACCTTAGAGCAATAAAAAAAGGAATGTCTCAAAAACGGAATCTAATGGCTAAACATCTTCACAAAACCCCTTTACCATGTAGAAGCAGCCACGGAAACATGTTATAACACTTAAAACATCAAGAAAACCATTCAGACAGAAGTTACATGCCAAACTTTGAAAAATGCATTTAAAACGCTATTCAGGAGCTGAAAAGCACTTTAGAGCAATAAAAAAAGGAGTCTCAAAAAGTGAATCTAATGGCTAAACATCTTCACAAAACCCCTTTACCATGTATAAGTAGCCACAGAGAAATGTTATAACACTTAAAACATCAAGAAAACCATTCAGACAGAAGTTACATGCCAAACTTTGTAACTGCATTGAAAACGCTATTCAGGAGCTGAAAAGCACTTCAGAGCATTGAAAATATGAATGTCTCAAAAAGTGAATCTAATGGCTAAACATCTTCACAAAACCCCTTTACCATATATAAGTAGCCACAGAAACATGTTATAACACTTAAAACATCAAGAAAACCATTCAGACAGAAGTTACATGCCAAACTTTGTAAATGCATTGAAAACGCTATTCAGGAGCTGAAAAGCACTTTAGAGCAATACAAAAAGGAATGTCTCAAAAATGGAATCTAATGGCTAAACATCTTCACAAAACACCTTTACCATGTATAAGTACCCACAGAAACATGTTATAACACTTAAAACATCAAGAAAACCATTCAGACAGAAGTTACATGCCAAACTTTGTAAATGCATTGAAAACGCTATTCAGGAGCTGAAAAGCACTTTAGAGCAATACAAAAAGGAATGTCTCAAAAACGGAATCTAATGGCTAAACATCTTCACAAAACCCATTTACCATGTAGAAGCAGCCACGGAAACATGTTATAACACTTAAAACATCAAGAAAACCATTCAGACAGAAGTTACATGCCAAACTTTGTAAATGCATTTAAAACGCTATTCAGGAGCTGAAAAGCACTTTAGAGCAATAAAAAAAGGAGTCTCAAAAAGTGAATCTAATGGCTAAACATTTTCACAAAACCCCTTTACCATATAGAAGCAGCCATAGAAACATGTTATAACACTTAAAACATCAAGAAAACCATTCAGACAGAAGTTGAATGCCAAACTTTGTAAATGCATTGAAAACGCTATTCAGGAGCTGAAAAGCACTTTAGAGCAATAAAAAAAGGAGTGTCTCAAAAAGTGAATCTAATGGCTAAACATCTTCACAAAATCCCTTTACCATGTATAAACAGCCATAGAAACATGTTATAACACTTACAACATCAAGGAAACAATTCAGACAGAAGTTACATGCCAAACTTTGTAAATGCATTGAAAACGCTATTCAGGAGCTGAAAAGCACTTTAGAGCAATAAAAAAAGGAAAGTCTCAAAAACGGAATCTAATGGCTAAACATCTTCACAAAACCCCTTTACCATATAGAAGCAGCCACAGAAACATGTTATAACACTTCAAACATCAAGAAAACCATTCAGACAGAAGTTACATGCCAAACTTTGTAACTGCATTGAAAACAATATTCAGGAGCTGAAAAGGACTTTAGAGCATTGAAAATATGAAAGTCTTAAAAAGTGAATCTAATGGCTAAACATCTTCACAAAACCCTCTACCATATATAAGTAGCCACAGAAACATGTTATAACACTTAAAACATCAAGAAAACCATTCAGACAGAAGTTACATGCCAAACTTTGTAAATGCATTTAAAACGCTATTCAGGAGCTGAAAAGAACTTTAGAGAAATAAAAAAAGGAGTCTCAAAAAGTGAATATAATGGCTAAACATCTTCACAAAACCCCTTTACCATATAGAAGCAGCCACAGAAACATGTTATAACACTTAAAACATCAAGAAAACCATTCAGACCGAAGTTACATGCCAAACTTTGTAAATGCATTGAAAACGCTATTCAGGAGCTGAAAAGCACTTTAGAGCAATAAAAAAAGGAGTCTCAAAAACGGAATCTAATGGCTAAACATCTTCACAAAACCCCTTTACCACGTATAAGTAGCCACAGAAACATGTTATAACACTTAAAACATCAAGAAAACCATTCAGACAGAAGTTGAATGCCAAACTTTGTAAATGCATTGAAAACGCTATTCAGGAGCTGAAAAGCACTTTAGAGCAATAAAAAAAGGAGTGTCTCAAAAAGTGAATCTAATGGCTAAACATCTTCACAAAATCCCTTTACCATGTATAAACAGCCACAGAAACATGTTATAACACTTACAACATCAAGGAAACAATTCAGACAGAAGTTACATGCCAAACTTTGTAAATGCATTGAAAACGCTATTCAGGAGCTGAAAAGCACTTCAGAGCATTGAAAATATGAATGTCTCAAAAAGTGAATCTAATGGCTAAACATCTTCACAAAACCCCTTTACCATATATAAGTAGCCACAGAAACATGTTATAACACTTAAAACATCAAGAAAACCATTCAGACAGAAGTTACATGCCAAACTTTGTAAATGCATTTAAAACGCTATTCAGGAGCTGAAAAGAACTTTAGAGAAATAAAAAAAGGAGTCTCAAAAAGTGAATATAATGGCTAAACATCTTCACAAAACCCCTTTACCATATAGAAGCAGCCACAGAAACATGTTATAACACTTAAAACATCAAGAAAACCATTCAGACCGAAGTTACATGCCAAACTTTGTAAATGCATTGAAAACGCTATTCAGGAGCTGAAAAGCACTTTAGAGCAATAAAAAAAGGAGTCTCAAAAACGGAATCTAATGGCTAAACATCTTCACAAAACCCCTTTACCACGTATAAGTAGCCACAGAAACATGTTATAACACTTAAAACATCAAGAAAACCATTCAGACAGAAGTTGAATGCCAAACTTTGTAAATGCATTGAAAACGCTATTCAGGAGCTGAAAAGCACTTTAGAGCAATAAAAAAAGGAGTGTCTCAAAAAGTGAATCTAATGGCTAAACATCTTCACAAAATCCCTTTACCATGTATAAACAGCCACAGAAACATGTTATAACACTTACAACATCAAGGAAACAATTCAGACAGAAGTTACATGCCAAACTTTGTAAATGCATTGAAAACGCTATTCAGGAGCTGAAAAGCACTTCAGAGCATTGAAAATATGAATGTCTCAAAAAGTGAATCTAATGGCTAAACATCTTCACAAAACCCCTTTACCATATATAAGTAGCCACAGAAACATGTTATAACACTTAAAACATCAAGAAAACCATTCAGACAGAAGTTACATGCCAAACTTTGTAAATGCATTAAAAACGCTATTCAGGATTTGAAAAGCACTTTAGAGCCATAAAAAAAAGAATGTCTCAAAAATGGAATCTAATGGCTAAACATCTTCACAAAACACCTTTACCATGTATAAGTAGCCACAGAAACATGTTATAACACTTAAAACATCAAGAAAACCATTCAGACAGAAGTTACATGCCAAACTTTGTAAATGCATTGAAAACGCTATTCAGGACCTGAAAAGCACTTTAGAGCAATAAAAAAAGGAGTCTCAAAAAGTGAATCTAATGGCTAAACATTTTCACAAAACCCCTTTACCATATAGAAGCAGCCATAGAAACATCTTATAACACTTAAAACATCAAGAAAACCATTCAGACAGAAGTTGAATGCCAAACTTTGTAAATGCATTGAAAACGCTATTCAGGAGCTGAAAAGCACTTTAGAGCAATAAAAAAAGGAGTGTCTCAAAAAGTGAATCTAATGGCTAAACATCTTCACAAAACCCCTTTACCATGTAGAAGCAGCCACGGAAACATGTTATAACACTTAAAACATCAAGAAAACCATTCAGACAGAAGTTACATGCCAAACTTTGAAAAATGCATTTAAAACGCTATTCAGGAGCTGAAAAGCACTTTAGAGCAATAAAAAAAGGAGTCTCAAAAAGTGAATCTAATGGCTAAACATCTTCACAAAACCCCTTTACCATGTATAAGTAGCCACAGAGAAATGTTATAACACTTAAAACATCAAGAAAACCATTCAGACAGAAGTTACATGCCAAACTTTGTAAATGCATTGAAAACGCTATTCAGGAGCTGAAAAGCACTTTAGAGCAATACAAAAAGGAATGTCTCAAAAACGGAATCTAATGGCTAAACATCTTCACAAAACCCATTTACCATGTAGAAGCAGCCACGGAAACATGTTATAACACTTAAAACATCAAGAAAACCATTCAGACAGAAGTTACATGCCAAACTTTGTAAATGCATTTAAAACGCTATTCAGGAGCTGAAAAGCACTTTAGAGCAATAAAAAAAGGAGTCTCAAAAAGTGAATCTAATGGCTAAACATTTTCACAAAACCCCTTTACCATATAGAAGCAGCCATAGAAACATGTTATAACACTTAAAACATCAAGAAAACCATTCAGACAGAAGTTGAATGCCAAACTTTGTAAATGCATTGAAAACGCTATTCAGGAACTGAAAAGCACTTTAGAGAAATAAAAAAAGGAGTCTCAAAAAGTGAATCTAATGGCTAAACATCTTCACAAAATCCCTTTACCATGTATAAACAGCCACAGAAACATGTTATAACACTTACAACATCAAGGAAACAATTCAGACAGAAGTTACATGCCAAACTTTGTAAATGCATTGAAAACGCTATTCAGGAGCTGAAAAGCACTTTAGAGCAATAAAAAAAGGAAAGTCTCAAAAACGGAATCTAATGGCTAAACATCTTCACAAAACCCCTTTACCATATAGAAGCAGCCACAGAAACATGTTATAACACTTCAAACATCAAGAAAACCATTCAGACAGAAGTTACATGCCAAACTTTGTAACTGCATTGAAAACGCTATTCAGGAGCTGAAAAGGACTTTAGAGCATTGAAAATATGAAAGTCTTAAAAAGTGAATCTAATGGCTAAACATCTTCACAAAACCCTCTACCATATATAAGTAGCCACAGAAACATGTTATAACACTTAAAACATCAAGAAAACCATTCAGACAGAAGTTACATGCCAAACTTTGTAAATGCATTTAAAACGCTATTCAGGAGCTGAAAAGCACTTTAGAGAAATAAAAAAAGGAGTCTCAAAAAGTGAATCTAATGGCTAAACATCTTCACAAAACCCCTTTACCATATAGAAGCAGCCACAGAAACATGTTATAACACTTAAAACATCAAGAAAACCATTCAGACCGAAGTTACATGCCAAACTTTGTAAATGCATTGAAAACGCTATTCAGGAGCTGAAAAGCACTTTAGAGCAATAAAAAAAGGAATGTCTCAAAAACGGAATCTAATGGCTAAACATCTTCACAAAACCCCTTTACCATGTATAAGTAGCCACAGAAACATGTTATAACACTTAAAACATCAAAAAAACCATTCAGACAGAAGTTACATGCCAAACTTTGTAAATGCATTGAAAACGCTATTCAGGAGCTGAAAAGCACTTTAGAGCAATAAAAAAAGGAATGTCTCAAAAATGGAATCTAATGGCTAAACATCTTCACAAAACCCCTTTACCATGTAGAAGCAGCCACGGAAACATGTTATAACACTTAAAACATCAAGAAAACCATTCAGACAGAAGTTACATGCCAAACTTTGAAAAATGCATTTAAAACGCTATTCAGGAGCTGAAAAGCACTTTAGAGCAATAAAAAAAGGAGTCTCAAAAAGTGAATCTAATGGCTAAACATCTTCACAAAACCCCTTTACCATGTATAAGTAGCCACAGAGAAATGTTATAACACTTAAAACATCAAGAAAACCATTCAGACAGAAGTTACATGCCAAACTTTGTAAATGCATTGAAAACGCTATTCAGGAGCTGAAAAGCACTTCAGAGCATTGAAAATATGAATGTCTCAAAAAGTGAATCTAATGGCTAAACATCTTCACAAAACCCCTTTACCATATATAAGTAGCCACAGAAACATGTTATAACACTTAAAACATCAAGAAAACCATTCAGACAGAAGTTACATGCCAAACTTTGTAAATGCATTAAAAACGCTATTCAGGATTTGAAAAGCACTTTAGAGCCATAAAAAAAAGAATGTCTCAAAAATGGAATCTAATGGCTAAACATCTTCACAAAACACCTTTACCATGTATAAGTAGCCACAGAAACATGTTATAACACTTAAAACATCAAGAAAACCATTCAGACAGAAGTTACATGCCAAACTTTGTAAATGCATTGAAAACGCTATTCAGGAGCTGAAAAGCACTTTAGAGCAATACAAAAAGGAATGTCTCAAAAACGGAATCTAATGGCTAAACATCTTCACAAAACCCATTTACCATGTAGAAGCAGCCACGGAAACATGTTATAACACTTAAAACATCAAGAAAACCATTCAGACAGAAGTTACATGCCAAACTTTGTAAATGCATTTAAAACGCTATTCAGGAGCTGAAAAGCACTTTAGAGCAATAAAAAAAGGAGTCTCAAAAAGTGAATCTAATGGCTAAACATTTTCACAAAACCCCTTTACCATATAGAAGCAGCCATAGAAACATGTTATAACACTTAAAACATCAAGAAAACCATTCAGACAGAAGTTGAATGCCAAACTTTGTAAATGCATTGAAAACGCTATTCAGGAGCTGAAAAGCACTTTAGAGCAATAAAAAAAGGAGTCTCAAAAAGTGAATCTAATGGCTAAACATCTTCACAAAATCCCTTTACCATGTATAAACAGCCACAGAAACATGTTATAACACTTACAACATCAAGGAAACAATTCAGACAGAAGTTACATGCCAAACTTTGTAAATGCATTGAAAACGCTATTCAGGAGCTGAAAAGCACTTCAGAGCATTGAAAATATGAATGTCTCAAAAAGTGAATCTAATGGCTAAACATCTTCACAAAACCCCTTTACCATATATAAGTAGCCACAGAAACATGTCATAACACTTAAAACATCAAGAAAACCATTCAGACAGAAGTTACATGCCAAACTTTGTAAATGCATTAAAAACGCTATTCAGGATTTGAAAAGCACTTTAGAGCCATAAAAAAAAGAATGTCTCAAAAATGGAATCTAATGGCTAAACATCTTCACAAAACACCTTTACCATGTATAAGTAGCCACAGAAACATGTTATAACACTTAAAACATCAAGAAAACCATTCAGACAGAAGTTACATGCCAAACTTTGTAAATGCATTTAAAACGCTATTCAGGAGCTGAAAAGCACCTTAGAGCAATAAAAAAAGGAATGTCTCAAAAACGGAATCTAATGGCTAAACATCTTCACAAAACCCCTTTACCATGTAGAAGCAGCCACGGAAACATGTTATAACACTTAAAACATCAAGAAAACCATTCAGACAGAAGTTACATGCCAAACTTTGAAAAATGCATTTAAAACGCTATTCAGGAGCTGAAAAGCACTTTAGAGCAATAAAAAAAGGAGTCTCAAAAAGTGAATCTAATGGCTAAACATCTTCACAAAACCCCTTTACCATGTATAAGTAGCCACAGAGAAATGTTATAACACTTAAAACATCAAGAAAACCATTCAGACAGAAGTTACATGCCAAACTTTGTAACTGCATTGAAAACGCTATTCAGGAGCTGAAAAGCACTTCAGAGCATTGAAAATATGAATGTCTCAAAAAGTGAATCTAATGGCTAAACATCTTCACAAAACCCCTTTACCATATATAAGTAGCCACAGAAACATGTTATAACACTTAAAACATCAAGAAAACCATTCAGACAGAAGTTACATGCCAAACTTTGTAAATGCATTGAAAACGCTATTCAGGAGCTGAAAAGCACTTTAGAGCAATACAAAAAGGAATGTCTCAAAAACGGAATCTAATGGCTAAACATCTTCACAAAACCCATTTACCATGTAGAAGCAGCCACGGAAACATGTTATAACACTTAAAACATCAAGAAAACCATTCAGACAGAAGTTACATGCCAAACTTTGTAAATGCATTGAAAACGCTATTCAGGAGCTGAAAAGCACTTTAGAGCAATACAAAAAGGAATGTCTCAAAAACGGAATCTAATGGCTAAACATCTTCACAAAACCCATTTACCATGTAGAAGCAGCCACGGAAACATGTTATAACACTTAAAACATCAAGAAAACCATTCAGACAGAAGTTACATGCCAAACTTTGTAAATGCATTTAAAACGCTATTCAGGAGCTGAAAAGCACTTTAGAGCAATAAAAAAAGGAGTCTCAAAAAGTGAATCTAATGGCTAAACATTTTCACAAAACCCCTTTACCATATAGAAGCAGCCATAGAAACATGTTATAACACTTAAAACATCAAGAAAACCATTCAGACAGAAGTTGAATGCCAAACTTTGTAAATGCATTGAAAACGCTATTCAGGAGCTGAAAAGCACTTTAGAGCAATAAAAAAAGGAGTCTCAAAAAGTGAATCTAATGGCTAAACATCTTCACAAAATCCCTTTACCATGTATAAACAGCCACAGAAACATGTTATAACACTTACAACATCAAGGAAACAATTCAGACAGAAGTTACATGCCAAACTTTGTAAATGCATTGAAAACGCTATTCAGGAGCTGAAAAGCACTTCAGAGCATTGAAAATATGAATGTCTCAAAAAGTGAATCTAATGGCTAAACATCTTCACAAAACCCCTTTACCATATATAAGTAGCCACAGAAACATGTTATAACACTTAAAACATCAAGAAAACCATTCAGACAGAAGTTACATGCCAAACTTTGTAAATGCATTAAAAACGCTATTCAGGATTTGAAAAGCACTTTAGAGCCATAAAAAAAAGAATGTCTCAAAAATGGAATCTAATGGCTAAACATCTTCACAAAACACCTTTACCATGTATAAGTAGCCACAGAAACATGTTATAACACTTAAAACATCAAGAAAACCATTCAGACAGAAGTTACATGCCAAACTTTGTAAATGCATTTAAAACGCTATTCAGGAGCTGAAAAGCACCTTAGAGCAATAAAAAAAGGAATGTCTCAAAAACGGAATCTAATGGCTAAACATCTTCACAAAACCCCTTTACCATGTAGAAGCAGCCACGGAAACATGTTATAACACTTAAAACATCAAGAAAACCATTCAGACAGAAGTTACATGCCAAACTTTGAAAAATGCATTTAAAACGCTATTCAGGAGCTGAAAAGCACTTTAGAGCAATAAAAAAAGGAGTCTCAAAAAGTGAATCTAATGGCTAAACATCTTCACAAAACCCCTTTACCATGTATAAGTAGCCACAGAGAAATGTTATAACACTTAAAACATCAAGAAAACCATTCAGACAGAAGTTACATGCCAAACTTTGTAACTGCATTGAAAACGCTATTCAGGAGCTGAAAAGCACTTCAGAGCATTGAAAATATGAATGTCTCAAAAAGTGAATCTAATGGCTAAACATCTTCACAAAACCCCTTTACCATATATAAGTAGCCACAGAAACATGTTATAACATTTAAAACATCAAGAAAACCATTCAGACAGAAGTTACATGCCAAACTTTGTAAATGCATTGAAAACGCTATTCAGGAGCTGAAAAGCACTTTAGAGCAATACAAAAAGGAATGTCTCAAAAACGGAATCTAATGGCTAAACATCTTCACAAAACCCATTTACCATGTAGAAGCAGCCACGGAAACATGTTATAACACTTAAAACATCAAGAAAACCATTCAGACAGAAGTTACATGCCAAACTTTGTAAATGCATTTAAAACGCTATTCAGGAGCTGAAAAGCACTTTAGAGCAATAAAAAAAGGAGTCTCAAAAAGTGAATCTAATGGCTAAACATTTTCACAAAACCCCTTTACCATATAGAAGCAGCCATAGAAACATGTTATAACACTTAAAACATCAAGAAAACCATTCAGACAGAAGTTGAATGCCAAACTTTGTAAATGCATTGAAAACGCTATTCAGGAGCTGAAAAGCACTTTAGAGCAATAAAAAAAGGAGTGTCTCAAAAAGTGAATCTAATGGCTAAACATCTTCACAAAATCCCTTTACCATGTATAAACAGCCACAGAAACATGTTATAACACTTACAACATCAAGGAAACAATTCAGACAGAAGTTACATGCCAAACTTTGTAAATGCATTGAAAACGCTATTCAGGAGCTGAAAAGCACTTTAGAGCAATAAAAAAAGGAAAGTCTCAAAAACGGAATCTAATGGCTAAACATCTTCACAAAACCCCTTTACCATATAGAAGCAGCCACAGAAACATGTTATAACACTTCAAACATCAAGAAAACCATTCAGACAGAAGTTACATGCCAAACTTTGTAACTGCATTGAAAACGCTATTCAGGATCTGAAAAGGACTTTAGAGCATTGAAAATATGAAAGTCTTAAAAAGTGAATCTAATGGCTAAACATCTTCACAAAACCCTCTACCATATATAAGTAGCCACAGAAACATGTTATAACACTTAAAACATCAAGAAAACCATTCAGACAGAAGTTACATGCCAAACTTTGTAAATGCATTTAAAACGCTATTCAGGAGCTGAAAAGCACTTTAGAGAAATAAAAAAAGGAGTCTCAAAAAGTGAATCTAATGGCTAAACATCTTCACAAAATCCCTTTACCATGTATAAACAGCCACAGAAACATGTTATAACACTTACAACATCAAGGAAACAATTCAGACAGAAGTTACATGCCAAACTTTGTAAATGCATTGAAAACGCTATTCAGGAGCTGAAAAGCACTTTAGAGCAATAAAAAAAGGAAAGTCTCAAAAACGGAATCTAATGGCTAAACATCTTCACAAAACCCCTTTACCATATAGAAGCAGCCACAGAAACATGTTATAACACTTCAAACATCAAGAAAACCATTCAGACAGAAGTTACATGCCAAACTTTGTAACTGCATTGAAAACGCTATTCAGGAGCTGAAAAGGACTTTAGAGCATTGAAAATATGAAAGTCTTAAAAAGTGAATCTAATGGCTAAACATCTTCACAAAACCCTCTACCATATATAAGTAGCCACAGAAACATGTTATAACACTTAAAACATCAAGAAAACCATTCAGACAGAAGTTACATGCCAAACTTTGTAAATGCATTTAAAACGCTATTCAGGAGCTGAAAAGCACTTTAGAGAAATAAAAAAAGGAGTCTCAAAAAGTGAATCTAATGGCTAAACATCTTCACAAAACCCCTTTACCATATAGAAGCAGCCACAGAAACATGTTATAACACTTAAAACATCAAGAAAACCATTCAGACCGAAGTTACATGCCAAACTTTGTAAATGCATTGAAAACGCTATTCAGGAGCTGAAAAGCACTTTAGAGCAATAAAAAAAGGAATGTCTCAAAAACGGAATCTAATGGCTAAACATCTTCACAAAACCCCTTTACCATGTATAAGTAGCCACAGAGAAATGTTATAACACTTAAAACATCAAGAAAACCATTCAGACAGAAGTTACATGCCAAACTTTGTAACTGCATTGAAAACGCTATTCAGGAGCTGAAAAGCACTTCAGAGCATTGAAAATATGAATGTCTCAAAAAGTGAATCTAATGGCTAAACATCTTCACAAAACCCCTTTACCATATATAAGTAGCCACAGAAACATGTTATAACACTTAAAACATCAAGAAAACCATTCAGACAGAAGTTACATGCCAAACTTTGTAAATGCATTAAAAACGCTATTCAGGATTTGAAAAGCACTTTAGAGCCATAAAAAAAAGAATGTCTCAAAAATGGAATCTAATGGCTAAACATCTTCACAAAACACCTTTACCATGTATAAGTAGCCACAGAAACATGTTATAACACTTAAAACATCAAGAAAACCATTCAGACAGAAGTTACATGCCAAACTTTGTAAATGCATTAAAAACGCTATTCAGGAGCTGAAAAGCACTTTAGAGCAATAAAAAAAGGAGTCTCAAAAAGTGAATCTAATGGCTAAACATCTTCACAAAACCCCTTTACCATGTATAAGTAGCCACAGAGAAATGTTATAACACTTAAAACATCAAGAAAACCATTCAGACAGAAGTTACATGCCAAACTTTGTAACTGCATTGAAAACGCTATTCAGGAGCTGAAAAGCACTTCAGAGCATTGAAAATATGAATGTCTCAAAAAGTGAATCTAATGGCTAAACATCTTCACAAAACCCCTTTACCATATATAAGTAGCCACAGAAACATGTTATAACACTTAAAACATCAAGAAAACCATTCAGACAGAAGTTACATGCCAAACTTTGTAAATGCATTAAAAACGCTATTCAGGATTTGAAAAGCACTTTAGAGCCATAAAAAAAAGAATGTCTCAAAAATGGAATCTAATGGCTAAACATCTTCACAAAACACCTTTACCATGTATAAGTAGCCACAGAAACATGTTATAACACTTAAAACATCAAGAAAACCATTCAGACAGAAGTTACATGCCAAACTTTGTAAATGCATTTAAAACGCTATTCAGGACCTGAAAAGCACTTTAGAGCAATAAAAAAAGGAGTCTCAAAAAGTGAATCTAATGGCTAAACATTTTCACAAAACCCCTTTACCATATAGAAGCAGCCATAGAAACATCTTATAACACTTAAAACATCAAGAAAACCATTCAGACAGAAGTTGAATGCCAAACTTTGTAAATGCATTGAAAACGCTATTCAGGAGCTGAAAAGCACTTTAGAGCAATAAAAAAAGGAGTGTCTCAAAAAGTGAATCTAATGGCTAAACATCTTCACAAAATCCCTTTACCATGTATAAACAGCCACAGAAACATGTTATAACACTTAAAACATCAAGGAAACCATTCAGACAGAAGTTACATGCCAAACTTTGTAAATGCATTGAAAACGCTATTCAGGAGCTGAAAAGCACTTTAGAGCAATAAAAAAAGGAATGTCTCAAAAATGGAATCTAATGGATAAACATCTTCACAAAACCCCTTTACCATGTAGAAGCAGCCACGGAAACATGTTATAACACTTAAAACATCAAGAAAACCATTCAGACAGAAGTTACATGCCAAACTTTGTAAATGCATTAAAAACGCTATTCAGGATTTGAAAAGCACTTTAGAGCCATAAAAAAAAGAATGTCTCAAAAATGGAATCTAATGGCTAAACATCTTCACAAAACACCTTTACCATGTATAAGTAGCCACAGAAACATGTTATAACACTTAAAACATCAAGAAAACCATTCAGACAGAAGTTACATGCCAAACTTTGTAAATGCATTTAAAACGCTATTCAGGAGCTGAAAAGCACCTTAGAGCAATAAAAAAAGGAATGTCTCAAAAACGGAATCTAATGGCTAAACATCTTCACAAAACCCCTTTACCATGTAGAAGCAGCCACGGAAACATGTTATAACACTTAAAACATCAAGAAAACCATTCAGACAGAAGTTACATGCCAAACTTTGAAAAATGCATTTAAAACGCTATTCAGGAGCTGAAAAGCACTTTAGAGCAATAAAAAAAGGAGTCTCAAAAAGTGAATCTAATGGCTAAACATCTTCACAAAACCCCTTTACCATGTATAAGTAGCCACAGAGAAATGTTATAACACTTAAAACATCAAGAAAACCATTCAGACAGAAGTTACATGCCAAACTTTGTAACTGCATTGAAAACGCTATTCAGGAGCTGAAAAGCACTTCAGAGCATTGAAAATATGAATGTCTCAAAAAGTGAATCTAATGGCTAAACATCTTCACAAAACCCCTTTACCATATATAAGTAGCCACAGAAACATGTTATAACATTTAAAACATCAAGAAAACCATTCAGACAGAAGTTACATGCCAAACTTTGTAAATGCATTGAAAACGCTATTCAGGAGCTGAAAAGCACTTTAGAGCAATACAAAAAGGAATGTCTCAAAAACGGAATCTAATGGCTAAACATCTTCACAAAACCCATTTACCATGTAGAAGCAGCCACGGAAACATGTTATAACACTTAACACATCAAGAAAACCATTCAGACAGAAGTTACATGCCAAACTTTGTAAATGCATTTAAAACGCTATTCAGGAGCTGAAAAGCACTTTAGAGCAATAAAAAAAGGAGTCTCAAAAAGTGAATCTAATGGCTAAACATTTTCACAAAACCCCTTTACCATATAGAAGCAGCCATAGAAACATGTTATAACACTTAAAACATCAAGAAAACCATTCAGACAGAAGTTGAATGCCAAACTTTGTAAATGCATTGAAAACGCTATTCAGGAGCTGAAAAGCACTTTAGAGCAATAAAAAAAGGAGTGTCTCAAAAAGTGAATCTAATGGCTAAACATCTTCACAAAATCCCTTTACCATGTATAAACAGCCACAGAAACATGTTATAACACTTACAACATCAAGGAAACAATTCAGACAGAAGTTACATGCCAAACTTTGTAAATGCATTGAAAACGCTATTCAGGAGCTGAAAAGCACTTTAGAGCAATAAAAAAAGGAAAGTCTCAAAAACGGAATCTAATGGCTAAACATCTTCACAAAACCCCTTTACCATATAGAAGCAGCCACAGAAACATGTTATAACACTTCAAACATCAAGAAAACCATTCAGACAGAAGTTACATGCCAAACTTTGTAACTGCATTGAAAACGCTATTCAGGAGCTGAAAAGGACTTTAGAGCATTGAAAATATGAAAGTCTTAAAAAGTGAATCTAATGGCTAAACATCTTCACAAAACCCTCTACCATATATAAGTAGCCACAGAAACATGTTATAACACTTAAAACATCAAGAAAACCATTCAGACAGAAGTTACATGCCAAACTTTGTAAATGCATTTAAAACGCTATTCAGGAGCTGAAAAGCACTTTAGAGAAATAAAAAAAGGAGTCTCAAAAAGTGAATCTAATGGCTAAACATCTTCACAAAATCCCTTTACCATGTATAAACAGCCACAGAAACATGTTATAACACTTACAACATCAAGGAAACAATTCAGACAGAAGTTACATGCCAAACTTTGTAAATGCATTGAAAACGCTATTCAGGAGCTGAAAAGCACTTTAGAGCAATAAAAAAAGGAAAGTCTCAAAAACGGAATCTAATGGCTAAACATCTTCACAAAACCCCTTTACCATATAGAAGCAGCCACAGAAACATGTTATAACACTTCAAACATCAAGAAAACCATTCAGACAGAAGTTACATGCCAAACTTTGTAACTGCATTGAAAACGCTATTCAGGAGCTGAAAAGGACTTTAGAGCATTGAAAATATGAAAGTCTTAAAAAGTGAATCTAATGGCTAAACATCTTCACAAAACCCTCTACCATATATAAGTAGCCACAGAAACATGTTATAACACTTAAAACATCAAGAAAACCATTCAGACAGAAGTTACATGCCAAACTTTGTAAATGCATTTAAAACGCTATTCAGGAGCTGAAAAGCACTTTAGAGAAATAAAAAAAGGAGTCTCAAAAAGTGAATCTAATGGCTAAACATCTTCACAAAACCCCTTTACCATATAGAAGCAGCCACAGAAACATGTTATAACACTTAAAACATCAAGAAAACCATTCAGACCGAAGTTACATGCCAAACTTTGTAAATGCATTGAAAACGCTATTCAGGAGCTGAAAAGCACTTTAGAGCAATAAAAAAAGGAATGTCTCAAAAACGGAATCTAATGGCTAAACATCTTCACAAAACCCCTTTACCATGTATAAGTAGCCACAGAGAAATGTTATAACACTTAAAACATCAAGAAAACCATTCAGACAGAAGTTACATGCCAAACTTTGTAACTGCATTGAAAACGCTATTCAGGAGCTGAAAAGCACTTCAGAGCATTGAAAATATGAATGTCTCAAAAAGTGAATCTAATGGCTAAACATCTTCACAAAACCCCTTTACCATATATAAGTAGCCACAGAAACATGTTATAACACTTAAAACATCAAGAAAACCATTCAGACAGAAGTTACATGCCAAACTTTGTAAATGCATTAAAAACGCTATTCAGGATTTGAAAAGCACTTTAGAGCCATAAAAAAAAGAATGTCTCAAAAATGGAATCTAATGGCTAAACATCTTCACAAAACACCTTTACCATGTATAAGTAGCCACAGAAACATGTTATAACACTTAAAACATCAAGAAAACCATTCAGACAGAAGTTACATGCCAAACTTTGTAAATGCATTAAAAACGCTATTCAGGAGCTGAAAAGCACTTTAGAGCAATAAAAAAAGGAGTCTCAAAAAGTGAATCTAATGGCTAAACATCTTCACAAAACCCCTTTACCATGTATAAGTAGCCACAGAGAAATGTTATAACACTTAAAACATCAAGAAAACCATTCAGACAGAAGTTACATGCCAAACTTTGTAACTGCATTGAAAACGCTATTCAGGAGCTGAAAAGCACTTCAGAGCATTGAAAATATGAATGTCTCAAAAAGTGAATCTAATGGCTAAACATCTTCACAAAACCCCTTTACCATATATAAGTAGCCACAGAAACATGTTATAACACTTAAAACATCAAGAAAACCATTCAGACAGAAGTTACATGCCAAACTTTGTAAATGCATTAAAAACGCTATTCAGGATTTGAAAAGCACTTTAGAGCCATAAAAAAAAGAATGTCTCAAAAATGGAATCTAATGGCTAAACATCTTCACAAAACACCTTTACCATGTATAAGTAGCCACAGAAACATGTTATAACACTTAAAACATCAAGAAAACCATTCAGACAGAAGTTACATGCCAAACTTTGTAAATGCATTTAAAACGCTATTCAGGACCTGAAAAGCACTTTAGAGCAATAAAAAAAGGAGTCTCAAAAAGTGAATCTAATGGCTAAACATTTTCACAAAACCCCTTTACCATATAGAAGCAGCCATAGAAACATCTTATAACACTTAAAACATCAAGAAAACCATTCAGACAGAAGTTGAATGCCAAACTTTGTAAATGCATTGAAAACGCTATTCAGGAGCTGAAAAGCACTTTAGAGCAATAAAAAAAGGAGTGTCTCAAAAAGTGAATCTAATGGCTAAACATCTTCACAAAATCCCTTTACCATGTATAAACAGCCACAGAAACATGTTATAACACTTAAAACATCAAGGAAACCATTCAGACAGAAGTTACATGCCAAACTTTGTAAATGCATTGAAAACGCTATTCAGGAGCTGAAAAGCACTTTAGAGCAATAAAAAAAGGAATGTCTCAAAAATGGAATCTAATGGATAAACATCTTCACAAAACCCCTTTACCATGTAGAAGCAGCCACGGAAACATGTTATAACACTTAAAACATCAAGAAAACCATTCAGACAGAAGTTACATGCCAAACTTTGTAAATGCATTAAAAACGCTATTCAGGATTTGAAAAGCACTTTAGAGCCATAAAAAAAAGAATGTCTCAAAAATGGAATCTAATGGCTAAACATCTTCACAAAACACCTTTACCATGTATAAGTAGCCACAGAAACATGTTATAACACTTAAAACATCAAGAAAACCATTCAGACAGAAGTTACATGCCAAACTTTGTAAATGCATTTAAAACGCTATTCAGGAGCTGAAAAGCACCTTAGAGCAATAAAAAAAGGAATGTCTCAAAAACGGAATCTAATGGCTAAACATCTTCACAAAACCCCTTTACCATGTAGAAGCAGCCACGGAAACATGTTATAACACTTAAAACATCAAGAAAACCATTCAGACAGAAGTTACATGCCAAACTTTGAAAAATGCATTTAAAACGCTATTCAGGAGCTGAAAAGCACTTTAGAGCAATAAAAAAAGGAGTCTCAAAAAGTGAATCTAATGGCTAAACATCTTCACAAAACCCCTTTACCATGTATAAGTAGCCACAGAGAAATGTTATAACACTTAAAACATCAAGAAAACCATTCAGACAGAAGTTACATGCCAAACTTTGTAACTGCATTGAAAACGCTATTCAGGAGCTGAAAAGCACTTCAGAGCATTGAAAATATGAATGTCTCAAAAAGTGAATCTAATGGCTAAACATCTTCACAAAACCCCTTTACCATATATAAGTAGCCACAGAAACATGTTATAACACTTAAAACATCAAGAAAACCATTCAGACAGAAGTTACATGCCAAACTTTGTAAATGCATTAAAAACGCTATTCAGGATTTGAAAAGCACTTTAGAGCCATAAAAAAAAGAATGTCTCAAAAATGGAATCTAATGGCTAAACATCTTCACAAAACACCTTTACCATGTATAAGTAGCCACAGAAACATGTTATAACACTTAAAACATCAAGAAAACCATTCAGACAGAAGTTACATGCCAAACTTTGTAAATGCATTGAAAACGCTATTCAGGAGCTGAAAAGCACTTTAGAGCAATACAAAAAGGAATGTCTCAAAAACGGAATCTAATGGCTAAACATCTTCACAAAACCCATTTACCATGTAGAAGCAGCCACGGAAACATGTTATAACACTTAAAACATCAAGAAAACCATTCAGACAGAAGTTACATGCCAAACTTTGTAAATGCATTTAAAACGCTATTCAGGAGCTGAAAAGCACTTTAGAGCAATAAAAAAAGGAGTCTCAAAAAGTGAATCTAATGGCTAAACATTTTCACAAAACCCCTTTACCATATAGAAGCAGCCATAGAAACATGTTATAACACTTAAAACATCAAGAAAACCATTCAGACAGAAGTTGAATGCCAAACTTTGTAAATGCATTGAAAACGCTATTCAGGAGCTGAAAAGCACTTTAGAGCAATAAAAAAGGAGTGTCTCAAAAAGTGAATCTAATGGCTAAACATCTTCACAAAATCCCTTTACCATGTATAAACAGCCACAGAAACATGTTATAACACTTACAACATCAAGGAAACAATTCAGACAGAAGTTACATGCCAAACTTTGTAAATGCATTGAAAACGCTATTCAGGAGCTGAAAAGCACTTTAGAGCAATAAAAAAAGGAAAGTCTCAAAAACGGAATCTAATGGCTAAACATCTTCACAAAACCCCTTTACCATATAGAAGCAGCCACAGAAACATGTTATAACACTTCAAACATCAAGAAAACCATTCAGACAGAAGTTACATGCCAAACTTTGTAACTGCATTGAAAACGCTATTCAGGAGCTGAAAAGGACTTTAGAGCATTGAAAATATGAAAGTCTTAAAAAGTGAATCTAATGGCTAAACATCTTCACAAAACCCTCTACCATATATAAGTAGCCACAGAAACATGTTATAACACTTAAAACATCAAGAAAACCATTCAGACAGAAGTTACATGCCAAACTTTGTAAATGCATTTAAAACGCTATTCAGGAGCTGAAAAGCACTTTAGAGAAATAAAAAAAGGAGTCTCAAAAAGTGAATCTAATGGCTAAACATCTTCACAAAACCCCTTTACCATATAGAAGCAGCCACAGAAACATGTTATAACACTTAAAACATCAAGAAAACCATTCAGACAGAAGTTACATGCCAAACTTTGTAACTGCATTGAAAACGCTATTCAGGAGCTGAAAAGCACTTCAGAGCATTGAAAATATGAATGTCTCAAAAAGTGAATCTAATGGCTAAACATCTTCACAAAACCCCTTTACCATATATAAGTAGCCACAGAAACATGTTATAACACTTAAAACATCAAGAAAACCATTCAGACAGAAGTTACATGCCAAACTTTGTAAATGCATTAAAAACGCTATTCAGGATTTGAAAAGCACTTTAGAGCCATAAAAAAAGAATGTCTCAAAAATGGAATCTAATGGCTAAACATCTTCACAAAACACCTTTACCATGTATAAGTAGCCACAGAAACATGTTATAACACTTAAAACATCAAGAAAACCATTCAGACAGAAGTTACATGCCAAACTTTGTAAATGCATTTAAAACGCTATTCAGGACCTGAAAAGCACTTTAGAGCAATAAAAAAAGGAGTCTCAAAAAGTGAATCTAATGGCTAAACATTTTCACAAAACCCCTTTACCATATAGAAGCAGCCATAGAAACATCTTATAACACTTAAAACATCAAGAAAACCATTCAGACAGAAGTTGAATGCCAAACTTTGTAAATGCATTGAAAACGCTATTCAGGAGCTGAAAAGCACTTTAGAGCAATAAAAAAAGGAGTGTCTCAAAAAGTGAATCTAATGGCTAAACATCTTCACAAAATCCCTTTACCATGTATAAACAGCCACAGAAACATGTTATAACACTTAAAACATCAAGGAAACCATTCAGACAGAAGTTACATGCCAAACTTTGTAAATGCATTGAAAACGCTATTCAGGAGCTGAAAAGCACTTTAGAGCAATAAAAAAAGGAATGTCTCAAAAATGGAATCTAATGGATAAACATCTTCACAAAACCCCTTTACCATGTAGAAGCAGCCACGGAAACATGTTATAACACTTAAAACATCAAGAAAACCATTCAGACAGAAGTTACATGCCAAACTTTGTAAATGCATTAAAAACGCTATTCAGGATTTGAAAAGCACTTTAGAGCCATAAAAAAAAGAATGTCTCAAAAATGGAATCTAATGGCTAAACATCTTCACAAAACACCTTTACCATGTATAAGTAGCCACAGAAACATGTTATAACACTTAAAACATCAAGAAAACCATTCAGACAGAAGTTACATGCCAAACTTTGTAAATGCATTTAAAACGCTATTCAGGAGCTGAAAAGCACCTTAGAGCAATAAAAAAAGGAATGTCTCAAAAACGGAATCTAATGGCTAAACATCTTCACAAAACCCCTTTACCATGTAGAAGCAGCCACGGAAACATGTTATAACACTTAAAACATCAAGAAAACCATTCAGACAGAAGTTACATGCCAAACTTTGAAAAATGCATTTAAAACGCTATTCAGGAGCTGAAAAGCACTTTAGAGCAATAAAAAAAGGAGTCTCAAAAAGTGAATCTAATGGCTAAACATCTTCACAAAACCCCTTTACCATGTATAAGTAGCCACAGAGAAATGTTATAACACTTAAAACATCAAGAAAACCATTCAGACAGAAGTTACATGCCAAACTTTGTAACTGCATTGAAAACGCTATTCAGGAGCTGAAAAGCACTTCAGAGCATTGAAAATATGAATGTCTCAAAAAGTGAATCTAATGGCTAAACATCTTCACAAAACCCCTTTACCATATATAAGTAGCCACAGAAACATGTTATAACACTTAAAACATCAAGAAAACCATTCAGACAGAAGTTACATGCCAAACTTTGTAAATGCATTAAAAACGCTATTCAGGATTTGAAAAGCACTTTAGAGCCATAAAAAAAAGAATGTCTCAAAAATGGAATCTAATGGCTAAACATCTTCACAAAACACCTTTACCATGTATAAGTAGCCACAGAAACATGTTATAACACTTAAAACATCAAGAAAACCATTCAGACAGAAGTTACATGCCAAACTTTGTAAATGCATTGAAAACGCTATTCAGGAGCTGAAAAGCACTTTAGAGCAATACAAAAAGGAATGTCTCAAAAACGGAATCTAATGGCTAAACATCTTCACAAAACCCATTTACCATGTAGAAGCAGCCACGGAAACATGTTATAACACTTAAAACATCAAGAAAACCATTCAGACAGAAGTTACATGCCAAACTTTGTAAATGCATTTAAAACGCTATTCAGGAGCTGAAAAGCACTTTAGAGCAATAAAAAAAGGAGTCTCAAAAAGTGAATCTAATGGCTAAACATTTTCACAAAACCCCTTTACCATATAGAAGCAGCCATAGAAACATGTTATAACACTTAAAACATCAAGAAAACCATTCAGACAGAAGTTGAATGCCAAACTTTGTAAATGCATTGAAAACGCTATTCAGGAGCTGAAAAGCACTTTAGAGCAATAAAAAAGGAGTGTCTCAAAAAGTGAATCTAATGGCTAAACATCTTCACAAAATCCCTTTACCATGTATAAACAGCCACAGAAACATGTTATAACACTTACAACATCAAGGAAACAATTCAGACAGAAGTTACATGCCAAACTTTGTAAATGCATTGAAAACGCTATTCAGGAGCTGAAAAGCACTTTAGAGCAATAAAAAAAGGAAAGTCTCAAAAACGGAATCTAATGGCTAAACATCTTCACAAAACCCCTTTACCATATAGAAGCAGCCACAGAAACATGTTATAACACTTCAAACATCAAGAAAACCATTCAGACAGAAGTTACATGCCAAACTTTGTAACTGCATTGAAAACGCTATTCAGGAGCTGAAAAGGACTTTAGAGCATTGAAAATATGAAAGTCTTAAAAAGTGAATCTAATGGCTAAACATCTTCACAAAACCCTCTACCATATATAAGTAGCCACAGAAACATGTTATAACACTTAAAACATCAAGAAAACCATTCAGACAGAAGTTACATGCCAAACTTTGTAAATGCATTTAAAACGCTATTCAGGAGCTGAAAAGCACTTTAGAGAAATAAAAAAAGGAGTCTCAAAAAGTGAATCTAATGGCTAAACATCTTCACAAAACCCCTTTACCATATAGAAGCAGCCACAGAAACATGTTATAACACTTAAAACATCAAGAAAACCATTCAGACAGAAGTTACATGCCAAACTTTGTAACTGCATTGAAAACGCTATTCAGGAGCTGAAAAGCACTTCAGAGCATTGAAAATATGAATGTCTCAAAAAGTGAATCTAATGGCTAAACATCTTCACAAAACCCCTTTACCATATAGAAGCAGCCATAGAAACATCTTATAACACTTAAAACATCAAGAAAACCATTCAGACAGAAGTTACATGCCAAACTTTGTAAATGCATTTAAAACGCTATTCAGGACCTGAAAAGCACTTTAGAGCAATAAAAAAAGGAGTCTCAAAAAGTGAATCTAATGGCTAAACATTTTCACAAAACCCCTTTACCATATAGAAGCAGCCATAGAAACATCTTATAACACTTAAAACATCAAGAAAACCATTCAGACAGAAGTTGAATGCCAAACTTTGTAAATGCATTGAAAACGCTATTCAGGAGCTGAAAAGCACTTTAGAGCAATAAAAAAAGGAGTGTCTCAAAAAGTGAATCTAATGGCTAAACATCTTCACAAAATCCCTTTACCATGTATAAACAGCCACAGAAACATGTTATAACACTTAAAACATCAAGGAAACCATTCAGACAGAAGTTACATGCCAAACTTTGTAAATGCATTGAAAACGCTATTCAGGAGCTGAAAAGCACTTTAGAGCAATAAAAAAAGGAATGTCTCAAAAATGGAATCTAATGGATAAACATCTTCACAAAACCCCTTTACCATGTAGAAGCAGCCACGGAAACATGTTATAACACTTAAAACATCAAGAAAACCATTCAGACAGAAGTTACATGCCAAACTTTGTAAATGCATTAAAAACGCTATTCAGGATTTGAAAAGCACTTTAGAGCCATAAAAAAAAGAATGTCTCAAAAATGGAATCTAATGGCTAAACATCTTCACAAAACACCTTTACCATGTATAAGTAGCCACAGAAACATGTTATAACACTTAAAACATCAAGAAAACCATTCAGACAGAAGTTACATGCCAAACTTTGTAAATGCATTTAAAACGCTATTCAGGAGCTGAAAAGCACCTTAGAGCAATAAAAAAAGGAATGTCTCAAAAACGGAATCTAATGGCTAAACATCTTCACAAAACCCCTTTACCATGTAGAAGCAGCCACGGAAACATGTTATAACACTTAAAACATCAAGAAAACCATTCAGACAGAAGTTACATGCCAAACTTTGAAAAATGCATTTAAAACGCTATTCAGGAGCTGAAAAGCACTTTAGAGCAATAAAAAAAGGAGTCTCAAAAAGTGAATCTAATGGCTAAACATCTTCACAAAACCCCTTTACCATGTATAAGTAGCCACAGAGAAATGTTATAACACTTAAAACATCAAGAAAACCATTCAGACAGAAGTTACATGCCAAACTTTGTAACTGCATTGAAAACGCTATTCAGGAGCTGAAAAGCACTTCAGAGCATTGAAAATATGAATGTCTCAAAAAGTGAATCTAATGGCTAAACATCTTCACAAAACCCCTTTACCATATATAAGTAGCCACAGAAACATGTTATAACACTTAAAACATCAAGAAAACCATTCAGACAGAAGTTACATGCCAAACTTTGTAAATGCATTAAAAACGCTATTCAGGATTTGAAAAGCACTTTAGAGCCATAAAAAAAAGAATGTCTCAAAAATGGAATCTAATGGCTAAACATCTTCACAAAACACCTTTACCATGTAAAAGTAGCCACAGAAACATGTTATAACACTTAAAACATCAAGAAAACCATTCAGACAGAAGTTACATGCCAAACTTTGTAAATGCATTGAAAACGCTATTCAGGAGCTGAAAAGCACTTTAGAGCAATACAAAAAGGAATGTCTCAAAAACGGAATCTAATGGCTAAACATCTTCACAAAACCCATTTACCATGTAGAAGCAGCCACGGAAACATGTTATAACACTTAAAACATCAAGAAAACCATTCAGACAGAAGTTACATGCCAAACTTTGTAAATGCATTTAAAACGCTATTCAGGAGCTGAAAAGCACTTTAGAGCAATAAAAAAAGGAGTCTCAAAAAGTGAATCTAATGGCTAAACATTTTCACAAAACCCCTTTACCATATAGAAGCAGCCATAGAAACATGTTATAACACTTAAAACATCAAGAAAACCATTCAGACAGAAGTTGAATGCCAAACTTTGTAAATGCATTGAAAACGCTATTCAGGAGCTGAAAAGCACTTTAGAGCAATAAAAAAGGAGTGTCTCAAAAAGTGAATCTAATGGCTAAACATCTTCACAAAATCCCTTTACCATGTATAAACAGCCACAGAAACATGTTATAACACTTACAACATCAAGGAAACAATTCAGACAGAAGTTACATGCCAAACTTTGTAAATGCATTGAAAACGCTATTCAGGAGCTGAAAAGCACTTTAGAGCAATAAAAAAAGGAAAGTCTCAAAAACGGAATCTAATGGCTAAACATCTTCACAAAACCCCTTTACCATATAGAAGCAGCCACAGAAACATGTTATAACACTTCAAACATCAAGAAAACCATTCAGACAGAAGTTACATGCCAAACTTTGTAACTGCATTGAAAACGCTATTCAGGAGCTGAAAAGGACTTTAGAGCATTGAAAATATGAAAGTCTTAAAAAGTGAATCTAATGGCTAAACATCTTCACAAAACCCTCTACCATATATAAGTAGCCACAGAAACATGTTATAACACTTAAAACATCAAGAAAACCATTCAGACAGAAGTTACATGCCAAACTTTGTAAATGCATTTAAAACGCTATTCAGGAGCTGAAAAGCACTTTAGAGAAATAAAAAAAGGAGTCTCAAAAAGTGAATCTAATGGCTAAACATCTTCACAAAACCCCTTTACCATATAGAAGCAGCCACAGAAACATGTTATAACACTTAAAACATCAAGAAAACCATTCAGACCGAAGTTACATGCCAAACTTTGTAAATGCATTGAAAACGCTATTCAGGAGCTGAAAAGCACTTTAGAGCAATAAAAAAAGGAATGTCTCAAAAACGGAATCTAATGGCTAAACATCTTCACAAAACCCCTTTACCATGTATAAGTAGCCACAGAAACATGTTATAACACTTAAAACATCAAAAAAACCATTCAGACAGAAGTTACATGCCAAACTTTGTAACTGCATTGAAAACGCTATTCAGGAGCTGAAAGGCACTTCAGAGCATTGAAAATATGAAAGTCTCAAAAAGTGAATCTAATGGCTAAACATCTTCACAAAAACCCTTTACCATATATAAGTAGCCACAGAAACATGTTATAACACTTAAAACATCAAGAAAACCATTCAGACAGAAGTTACATGCCAAACTTTGTAAATGCATTAAAAACGCTATTCAGGAGCTGAAAAGCACTTTAGAGCAATAAAAAAAGGAGTCTCAAAAAGTGAATCTAATGGCTAAACATCTTCACAAAACCCCTTTACCATGTATAAGTAGCCACAGAGAAATGTTATAACACTTAAAACATCAAGAAAACCATTCAGACAGAAGTTACATGCCAAACTTTGTAACTGCATTGAAAACGCTATTCAGGAGCTGAAAAGCACTTCAGAGCATTGAAAATATGAATGTCTCAAAAAGTGAATCTAATGGCTAAACATCTTCACAAAACCCCTTTACCATATATAAGTAGCCACAGAAACATGTTATAACACTTCAAACATCAAGAAAACCATTCAGACAGAAGTTACATGCCAAACTTTGTAAATGCATTAAAAACGCTATTCAGGATTTGAAAAGCACTTTAGAGCCATAAAAAAAAGAATGTCTCAAAAATGGAATCTAATGGCTAAACATCTTCACAAAACACCTTTACCATGTATAAGTAGCCACAGAAACATGTTATAACACTTAAAACATCAAGAAAACCATTCAGACAGAAGTTACATGCCAAACTTTGTAAATGCATTTAAAACGCTATTCAGGAGCTGAAAAGCACCTTAGAGCAATAAAAAAAGGAATGTCTCAAAAACGGAATCTAATGGCTAAACATCTTCACAAAACCCCTTTACCATGTAGAAGCAGCCACGGAAACATGTTATAACACTTAAAACATCAAGAAAACCATTCAGACAGAAGTTACATGCCAAACTTTGAAAAATGCATTTAAAACGCTATTCAGGAGCTGAAAAGCACTTTAGAGCAATAAAAAAAGGAGTCTCAAAAAGTGAATCTAATGGCTAAACATCTTCACAAAACCCCTTTACCATGTATAAGTAGCCACAGAGAAATGTTATAACACTTAAAACATCAAGAAAACCATTCAGACAGAAGTTACATGCCAAACTTTGTAACTGCATTGAAAACGCTATTCAGGAGCTGAAAAGCACTTCAGAGCATTGAAAATATGAATGTCTCAAAAAGTGAATCTAATGGCTAAACATCTTCACAAAACCCCTTTACCATATATAAGTAGCCACAGAAACATGTTATAACACTTAAAACATCAAGAAAACCATTCAGACAGAAGTTACATGCCAAACTTTGTAAATGCATTAAAAACGCTATTCAGGATTTGAAAAGCACTTTAGAGCCATAAAAAAAAGAATGTCTCAAAAATGGAATCTAATGGCTAAACATCTTCACAAAACACCTTTACCATGTAAAAGTAGCCACAGAAACATGTTATAACACTTAAAACATCAAGAAAACCATTCAGACAGAAGTTACATGCCAAACTTTGTAAATGCATTGAAAACGCTATTCAGGAGCTGAAAAGCACTTTAGAGCAATACAAAAAGGAATGTCTCAAAAACGGAATCTAATGGCTAAACATCTTCACAAAACCCATTTACCATGTAGAAGCAGCCACGGAAACATGTTATAACACTTAAAACATCAAGAAAACCATTCAGACAGAAGTTACATGCCAAACTTTGTAAATGCATTTAAAACGCTATTCAGGAGCTGAAAAGCACTTTAGAGCAATAAAAAAAGGAGTCTCAAAAAGTGAATCTAATGGCTAAACATTTTCACAAAACCCCTTTACCATATAGAAGCAGCCATAGAAACATGTTATAACACTTAAAACATCAAGAAAACCATTCAGACAGAAGTTGAATGCCAAACTTTGTAAATGCATTGAAAACGCTATTCAGGAGCTGAAAAGCACTTTAGAGCAATAAAAAAGGAGTGTCTCAAAAAGTGAATCTAATGGCTAAACATCTTCACAAAATCCCTTTACCATGTATAAACAGCCACAGAAACATGTTATAACACTTACAACATCAAGGAAACAATTCAGACAGAAGTTACATGCCAAACTTTGTAAATGCATTGAAAACGCTATTCAGGAGCTGAAAAGCACTTTAGAGCAATAAAAAAAGGAAAGTCTCAAAAACGGAATCTAATGGCTAAACATCTTCACAAAACCCCTTTACCATATAGAAGCAGCCACAGAAACATGTTATAACACTTCAAACATCAAGGAAACAATTCAGACAGAAGTTACATGCCAAACTTTGTAACTGCATTGAAAACGCTATTCAGGAGCTGAAAAGGACTTTAGAGCATTGAAAATATGAAAGTCTTAAAAAGTGAATCTAATGGCTAAACATCTTCACAAAACCCTCTACCATATATAAGTAGCCACAGAAACATGTTATAACACTTAAAACATCAAGAAAACCATTCAGACAGAAGTTACATGCCAAACTTTGTAAATGCATTTAAAACGCTATTCAGGAGCTGAAAAGCACTTTAGAGAAATAAAAAAAGGAGTCTCAAAAAGTGAATCTAATGGCTAAACATCTTCACAAAACCCCTTTACCATATAGAAGCAGCCACAGAAACATGTTATAACACTTAAAACATCAAGAAAACCATTCAGACCGAAGTTACATGCCAAACTTTGTAAATGCATTGAAAACGCTATTCAGGAGCTGAAAAGCACTTTAGAGCAATAAAAAAAGGAATGTCTCAAAAACGGAATCTAATGGCTAAACATCTTCACAAAACCCCTTTACCATGTATAAGTAGCCACAGAAACATGTTATAACACTTAAAACATCAAAAAAACCATTCAGACAGAAGTTACATGCCAAACTTTGTAACTGCATTGAAAACGCTATTCAGGAGCTGAAAGGCACTTCAGAGCATTGAAAATATGAAAGTCTCAAAAAGTGAATCTAATGGCTAAACATCTTCACAAAAACCCTTTACCATATATAAGTAGCCACAGAAACATGTTATAACACTTAAAACATCAAGAAAACCATTCAGACAGAAGTTACATGCCAAACTTTGTAAATGCATTAAAAACGCTATTCAGGAGCTGAAAAGCACTTTAGAGCAATAAAAAAAGGAGTCTCAAAAAGTGAATCTAATGGCTAAACATCTTCACAAAACCCCTTTACCATGTATAAGTAGCCACAGAGAAATGTTATAACACTTAAAACATCAAGAAAACCATTCAGACAGAAGTTACATGCCAAACTTTGTAACTGCATTGAAAACGCTATTCAGGAGCTGAAAAGCACTTCAGAGCATTGAAAATATGAATGTCTCAAAAAGTGAATCTAATGGCTAAACATCTTCACAAAACCCCTTTACCATATATAAGTAGCCACAGAAACATGTTATAACACTTAAAACATCAAGAAAACCATTCAGACAGAAGTTACATGCCAAACTTTGTAAATGCATTAAAAACGCTATTCAGGATTTGAAAAGCACTTTAGAGCCATAAAAAAAAGAATGTCTCAAAAATGGAATCTAATGGCTAAACATCTTCACAAAACACCTTTACCATGTATAAGTAGCCACAGAAACATGTTATAACACTTAAAACATCAAGAAAACCATTCAGACAGAAGTTACATGCCAAACTTTGTAAATGCATTTAAAACGCTATTCAGGACCTGAAAAGCACTTTAGAGCAATAAAAAAAGGAGTCTCAAAAAGTGAATCTAATGGCTAAACATTTTCACAAAACCCCTTTACCATATAGAAGCAGCCATAGAAACATCTTATAACACTTAAAACATCAAGAAAACCATTCAGACAGAAGTTGAATGCCAAACTTTGTAAATGCATTGAAAACGCTATTCAGGAGCTGAAAAGCACTTTAGAGCAATAAAAAAAGGAGTGTCTCAAAAAGTGAATCTAATGGCTAAACATCTTCACAAAATCCCTTTACCATGTATAAACAGCCACAGAAACATGTTATAACACTTAAAACATCAAGGAAACCATTCAGACAGAAGTTACATGCCAAACTTTGTAAATGCATTGAAAACGCTATTCAGGAGCTGAAAAGCACTTTAGAGCAATAAAAAAAGGAGTCTCAAAAATGGAATCTAATGGATAAACATCTTCACAAAACCCCTTTACCATGTAGAAGCAGCCACGGAAACATGTTATAACACTTAAAACATCAAGAAAACCATTCAGACAGAAGTTACATGCCAAACTTTGTAAATGCATTAAAAACGCTATTCAGGATTTGAAAAGCACTTTAGAGCCATAAAAAAAAGAATGTCTCAAAAATGGAATCTAATGGCTAAACATCTTCACAAAACACCTTTACCATGTATAAGTAGCCACAGAAACATGTTATAACACTTAAAACATCAAGAAAACCATTCAGACAGAAGTTACATGCCAAACTTTGTAAATGCATTTAAAACGCTATTCAGGAGCTGAAAAGCACCTTAGAGCAATAAAAAAAGGAATGTCTCAAAAACTGAATCTAATGGCTAAACATCTTCACAAAACCCCTTTACCATGTAGAAGCAGCCACGGAAACATGTTATAACACTTAAAACATCAAGAAAACCATTCAGACAGAAGTTACATGCCAAACTTTGAAAAATGCATTTAAAACGCTATTCAGGAGCTGAAAAGCACTTTAGAGCAATAAAAAAAGGAGTCTCAAAAAGTGAATCTAATGGCTAAACATCTTCACAAAACCCCTTTACCATGTATAAGTAGCCACAGAGAAATGTTATAACACTTAAAACATCAAGGAAACCATTCAGACAGAAGTTACATGCCAAACTTTGTAAATTTATTGAAAACGCTATTCAGGAGCTGAAAAGCACTTTAGAGCAATAAAAAAAGGAATGTCTCAAAAATGGAATCTAATGGATAAACATCTTCACAAAACCCCTTTACCATGTAGAAGCAGCCACGGAAACATGTTATAACACTTAAAACATCAAGAAAACCATTCAGACAGAAGTTACATGCCAAACTTTGAAAAATGCATTTAAAACGCTATTCAGGAGCTGAAAAGCACTTTAGAGCAATAAAAAAAGGAGTCTCAAAAAGTGAATCTAATGGCTAAACATCTTCACAAAACCCCTTTACCATGTATAAGTAGCCACAGAGAAATGTTATAACACTTAAAACATCAAGGAAACCATTCAGACAGAAGTTACATGCCAAACTTTGTAAATTTATTGAAAACGCTATTCAGGAGCTGAAAAGCACTTTAGAGCAATAAAAAAAGGAATGTCTCAAAAATGGAATCTAATGGATAAACATCTTCACAAAACCCCTTTACCATGTAGAAGCAGCCACGGAAACATGTTATAACACTTAAAACATCAAGAAAACCATTCAGACAGAAGTTACATGCCAAACTTTGTAAATGCATTAAAAACGCTATTCAGGATTTGAAAAGCACTTTAGAGCCATAAAAAAAAGAATGTCTCAAAAATGGAATCTAATGGCTAAACATCTTCACAAAACACCTTTACCATGTATAAGTAGCCACAGAAACATGTTATAACACTTAAAACATCAAGAAAACCATTCAGACAGAAGTTACATGCCAAACTTTGTAAATGCATTTAAAACGCTATTCAGGACCTGAAAAGCACTTTAGAGCAATAAAAAAAGGAGTCTCAAAAAGTGAATCTAATGGCTAAACATTTTCACAAAACCCCTTTACCATATAGAAGCAGCCATAGAAACATCTTATAACACTTAAAACATCAAGAAAACCATTCAGACAGAAGTTGAATGCCAAACTTTGTAAATGCATTGAAAACGCTATTCAGGAGCTGAAAAGCACTTTAGAGCAATAAAAAAAGGAGTGTCTCAAAAAGTGAATCTAATGGCTAAACATCTTCACAAAATCCCTTTACCATGTATAAACAGCCACAGAAACATGTTATAACACTTAAAACATCAAGGAAACCATTCAGACAGAAGTTACATGCCAAACTTTGTAAATGCATTGAAAACGCTATTCAGGAGCTGAAAAGCACTTTAGAGCAATAAAAAAAGGAATGTCTCAAAAATGGAATCTAATGGATAAACATCTTCACAAAACCCCTTTACCATGTAGAAGCAGCCACGGAAACATGTTATAACACTTAAAACATCAAGAAAACCATTCAGACAGAAGTTACATGCCAAACTTTGTAAATGCATTAAAAACGCTATTCAGGATTTGAAAAGCACTTTAGAGCCATAAAAAAAAGAATGTCTCAAAAATGGAATCTAATGGCTAAACATCTTCACAAAACACCTTTACCATGTATAAGTAGCCACAGAAACATGTTATAACACTTAAAACATCAAGAAAACCATTCAGACAGAAGTTACATGCCAAACTTTGTAAATGCATTTAAAACGCTATTCAGGAGCTGAAAAGCACCTTAGAGCAATAAAAAAAGGAATGTCTCAAAAACGGAATCTAATGGCTAAACATCTTCACAAAACCCCTTTACCATGTAGAAGCAGCCACGGAAACATGTTATAACACTTAAAACATCAAGAAAACCATTCAGACAGAAGTTACATGCCAAACTTTGAAAAATGCATTTAAAACGCTATTCAGGAGCTGAAAAGCACTTTAGAGCAATAAAAAAAGGAGTCTCAAAAAGTGAATCTAATGGCTAAACATCTTCACAAAACCCCTTTACCATGTATAAGTAGCCACAGAGAAATGTTATAACACTTAAAACATCAAGGAAACCATTCAGACAGAAGTTACATGCCAAACTTTGTAAATTTATTGAAAACGCTATTCAGGAGCTGAAAAGCACTTTAGAGCAATAAAAAAAGGAATGTCTCAAAAATGGAATCTAATGGATAAACATCTTCACAAAACCCCTTTACCATGTAGAAGCAGCCACGGAAACATGTTATAACACTTAAAACATCAAGAAAACCATTCAGACAGAAGTTACATGCCAAACTTTGAAAAATGCATTTAAAACGCTATTCAGGAGCTGAAAAGCACTTTAGAGCAATAAAAAAAGGAGTCTCAAAAAGTAAATCTAATGGCTAAACATCTTCACAAAACCCCTTTACCATGTATAAGTAGCCACAGAGAAATGTTATAACACTTAAAACATCAAGGAAACCATTCAGACAGAAGTTACATGCCAAACTTTGTAAATTTATTGAAAACGCTATTCAGGAGCTGAAAAGCACTTTAGAGCAATAAAAAAAGGAATGTCTCAAAAATGGAATCTAATGGATAAACATCTTCACAAAACCCCTTTACCATGTAGAAGCAGCCACGGAAACATGTTATAACACTTAAAACATCAAGAAAACCATTCAGACAGAAGTTACATGCCAAACTTTGTAAATGCATTAAAAACGCTATTCAGGATTTGAAAAGCACTTTAGAGCCATAAAAAAAAGAATGTCTCAAAAATGGAATCTAATGGCTAAACATCTTCACAAAACACCTTTACCATGTATAAGTAGCCACAGAAACATGTTATAACACTTAAAACATCAAGAAAACCATTCAGACAGAAGTTACATGCCAAACTTTGTAAATGCATTTAAAACGCTATTCAGGAGCTGAAAAGCACCTTAGAGCAATAAAAAAAGGAATGTCTCAAAAACGGAATCTAATGGCTAAACATCTTCACAAAACCCCTTTACCATGTAGAAGCAGCCACGGAAACATGTTATAACACTTAAAACATCAAGAAAACCATTCAGACAGAAGTTACATGCCAAACTTTGAAAAATGCATTGAAAACGCTATTCAGGAGCTGAAAAGCACTTCAGAGCATTGAAAATATGAATGTCTCAAAAAGTGAATCTAATGGCTAAACATCTTCACAAAACCCCTTTACCATATATAAGTAGCCACAGAAACATGTTATAACACTTAAAACATCAAGAAAACCATTCAGACAGAAGTTACATGCCAAACTTTGTAAATGCATTAAAAACGCTATTCAGGATTTGAAAAGCACTTTAGAGCCATAAAAAAAAGAATGTCTCAAAAATGGAATCTAATGGCTAAACATCTTCACAAAACACCTTTACCATGTATAAGTAGCCACAGAAACATGTTATAACACTTAAAACATCAAGAAAACCATTCAGACAGAAGTTACATGCCAAACTTTGTAAATGCATTGAAAACGCTATTCAGGAGCTGAAAAGCACTTTAGAGCAATACAAAAAGGAATGTCTCAAAAACGGAATCTAATGGCTAAACATCTTCACAAAACCCATTTACCATGTAGAAGCAGCCACGGAAACATGTTATAACACTTAAAACATCAAGAAAACCATTCAGACAGAAGTTACATGCCAAACTTTGTAAATGCATTTAAAACGCTATTCAGGAGCTGAAAAGCACTTTAGAGCAATAAAAAAAGGAGTCTCAAAAAGTGAATCTAATGGCTAAACATTTTCACAAAACCCCTTTACCATATAGAAGCAGCCATAGAAACATGTTATAACACTTAAAACATCAAGAAAACCATTCAGACAGAAGTTGAATGCCAAACTTTGTAAATGCATTGAAAACGCTATTCAGGAGCTGAAAAGCACTTTAGAGCAATAAAAAAAGGAGTGTCTCAAAAAGAGAATCTAATGGCTAAACATCTTCACAAAATCCCTTTACCATGTATAAACAGCCACAGAAACATGTTATAACACTTACAACATCAAGGAAACAATTCAGACAGAAGTTACATGCCAAACTTTGTAAATGCATTGAAAACGCTATTCAGGAGCTGAAAAGCACTTTAGAGCAATAAAAAAAGGAAAGTCTCAAAAACGGAATCTAATGGCTAAACATCTTCACAAAACCCCTTTACCATATAGAAGCAGCCACAGAAACATGTTATAACACTTCAAACATCAAGAAAACCATTCAGACAGAAGTTACATGCCAAACTTTGTAACTGCATTGAAAACGCTATTCAGGAGCTGAAAAGGACTTTAGAGCATTGAAAATATGAAAGTCTTAAAAAGTGAATCTAATGGCTAAACATCTTCACAAAACCCTCTACCATATATAAGTAGCCACAGAAACATGTTATAACACTTAAAACATCAAGAAAACCATTCAGACAGAAGTTACATGCCAAACTTTGTAAATGCATTTAAAACGCTATTCAGGAGCTGAAAAGCACTTTAGAGAAATAAAAAAAGGAGTCTCAAAAAGTGAATCTAATGGCTAAACATCTTCACAAAACCCCTTTACCATATAGAAGCAGCCACAGAAACATGTTATAACACTTAAAACATCAAGAAAACCATTCAGACCGAAGTTACATGCCAAACTTTGTAAATGCATTGAAAACGCTATTCAGGAGCTGAAAAGCACTTTAGAGCAATAAAAAAAGGAATGTCTCAAAAACGGAATCTAATGGCTAAACATCTTCACAAAACCCCTTTACCATGTATAAGTAGCCACAGAAACATGTTATAACACTTAAAACATCAAAAAAACCATTCAGACAGAAGTTACATGCCAAACTTTGTAACTGCATTGAAAACGCTATTCAGGAGCTGAAAGGCACTTCAGAGCATTGAAAATATGAAAGTCTCAAAAAGTGAATCTAATGGCTAAACATCTTCACAAAAACCCTTTACCATATATAAGTAGCCACAGAAACATGTTATAACACTTAAAACATCAAGAAAACCATTCAGACAGAAGTTACATGCCAAACTTTGTAAATGCATTAAAAACGCTATTCAGGAGCTGAAAAGCACTTTAGAGCAATAAAAAAAGGAGTCTCAAAAAGTGAATCTAATGGCTAAACATCTTCACAAAACCCCTTTACCATGTATAAGTAGCCACAGAGAAATGTTATAACACTTAAAACATCAAGAAAACCATTCAGACAGAAGTTACATGCCAAACTTTGTAACTGCATTGAAAACGCTATTCAGGAGCTGAAAAGCACTTCAGAGCATTGAAAATATGAATGTCTCAAAAAGTGAATCTAATGGCTAAACATCTTCACAAAACCCCTTTACCATATATAAGTAGCCACAGAAACATGTTATAACACTTAAAACATCAAGAAAACCATTCAGACAGAAGTTACATGCCAAACTTTGTAAATGCATTAAAAACGCTATTCAGGATATGAAAAGCACTTTAGAGCCATAAAAAAAAGAATGTCTCAAAAATGGAATCTAATGGCTAAACATCTTCACAAAACACCTTTACCATGTATAAGTAGCCACAGAAACATGTTATAACACTTAAAACATCAAGAAAACCATTCAGACAGAAGTTACATGCCAAACTTTGTAAATGCATTTAAAACGCTATTCAGGACCTGAAAAGCACTTTAGAGCAATAAAAAAAGGAGTCTCAAAAAGTGAATCTAATGGCTAAACATTTTCACAAAACCCCTTTACCATATAGAAGCAGCCATAGAAACATCTTATAACACTTAAAACATCAAGAAAACCATTCAGACAGAAGTTGAATGCCAAACTTTGTAAATGCATTGAAAACGCTATTCAGGAGCTGAAAAGCACTTTAGAGCAATAAAAAAAGGAGTGTCTCAAAAAGTGAATCTAATGTCTAAACATCTTCACAAAGCCCCTTTACCATGTATAAACAGCCACAGAAACATGTTATAACACTTCAAACATCAAGAAAACCATTCAGACAGAAGTTACATGCCAAACTTTGTAACTGCATTGAAAACGCTATTCAGGAGCTGAAAAGGACTTTAGAGCATTGAAAATATGAAAGTCTTAAAAAGTGAATCTAATGGCTAAACATCTTCACAAAACCCTCTACCATATATAAGTAGCCACAGAAACATGTTATAACACTTAAAACATCAAGAAAACCATTCAGACAGAAGTTACATGCCAAACTTTGTAAATGCATTTAAAACGCTATTCAGGAGCTGAAAAGCACTTTAGAGAAATAAAAAAAGGAGTCTCAAAAAGTGAATCTAATGGCTAAACATCTTCACAAAACCCCTTTACCATATAGAAGCAGCCACAGAAACATGTTATAACACTTAAAACATCAAGAAAACCATTCAGACCGAAGTTACGTGCCAAACTTTGTAAATGCATTGAAAACGCTATTCAGGAGCTGAAAAGCACTTTAGAGCAATAAAAAAAGGAATGTCTCAAAAACGGAATCTAATGGCTAAACATCTTCACAAAACCCCTTTACCATGTATAAGTAGCCACAGAAACATGTTATAACACTTAAAACATCAAGAAAACCATTCAGACAGAAGTTACATGCCAAACTTTGTAACTGCATTGAAAACGCTATTCAGGAGCTGAAAGGCACTTCAGAGCATTGAAAATATGAAAGTCTCAAAAAGTGAATCTAATGGCTAAACATCTTCACAAAACCCCTTTACCATATATAAGTAGCCACAGAAACATGTTATAACACTTAAAACATCAAGAAAACCATTCAGACAGAAGTTACATGCCAAACTTTGTAAATGCATTAAAAACGCTATTCAGGAGCTGAAAAGCACTTTAGAGCAATAAAAAAAGGAGTCTCAAAAAGTGAATCTAATGGCTAAACATCTTCACAAAACCCCTTTACCATATAGAAGCAGCCATAGAAACATGTTATAACACTTAAAACATCAAGAAAACCATTCAGACAGAAGTTACATGCCAAACTTTGTAAATGCACTGAAAACGCTATTCCGGACATGTGAAGTCAACTGTTTCATCGTTGATGAGCAACAGTTATGCTTTTAAATCCATGCTATCTTCGTCAATACATGTAATAAATTGAGCAGAAGTAGGCTACCTGGGAGGGCAGACCGGGCTAAGACTTTGTACCCTCTAGAACTGGGATATTTGTTAGTGAACCATACAAGTTTAAGTGCCAAAAACATATCTGAATCCGGTTTATTCTCAAATAAATGTACACAAAATAATTTAATTTGATGGGTCTGGCACATGCAATGAAGGTATTTAAAAAACAAATATCAGTCTAATTCAAAATACTATAACATTTAAATATAGCTGTTGTAATGTGCAGTAGTAACGAGAAATGTATTAACGTAACGCTTTTACGAGTGCAATAACACAACAACAATTGAACATTGATGATGTTTATTAGAGTTATAGGGCTGGTAGCACGCCAAGCCCGGTGGATGAACAGGCTGGTGGTAGAGCCGAGCCTGATGTTAGGAGATAGTAGCGCCCAGGAAATGGAAAGACTCCACAGTGTTGACTGGGAAGTCACACAGGGTGAAGGGGCCGGTAGGGAGTGAAAACCCGTACAAAAATCATAAAAGCCGTTGAAGATAGCCTAAGTCCTGCACCTATGTGGTTCAGGAGCATCTTTATATCATGATGTCCTCTGACAAATCTTACACTCATAATGAGTATAATTGATCAACCATCAATTAAAGTTGAGTTGATTATTCATGTCAGAAACAATGATTCCATGTTGAAGACATGGGGTATTCATTACTTATGTGTTTCTCATTTGTCACAATGTCATTTGTGAATTATGAGATTGCAAACATGGTCTTGGAAAGCTGTTGGCCTATGCAAGAATGTAGATATAGTAAGCACTAGAAAATAAAACAGTAAATATGTTGGATTGAGATGCTTGTATTTTTATATTGAATTATTTAGGCTGCTAGCTGGGACATGCCATGTGTCATACCATTTATATGCATGATTTTTAACCTTGTAGTTCAATCAAGTAGTAAATATAGGACTCATATATATATATATATATATATATATATATATATATATATATATTTGCCTATTGAAAGTGGAGTACCAAGAAGAGTTAAAAACCAAGGCACAAGTAATTTGAGAAATAGTTGTTTTATGGGAGTTTGTTCTCCCTGCTGCTGCTCCTCACATGGATCTATAAGGTGAAAAAGCATGTAAGGATTGGTCAGGAACACTGAATATATGATACATACACAATTCAGCATTTACTTAATTTAAATAAACATTGTATGCTTAGGCTATAAGGTCACCTAAATTTGACACTACCTTTTTGATAGGGCAGAAGAATAGGCACAGAAATGGAGGGCCTTGTGAACTTCATTTCTTCAAACAAGAGCTTCCTCGTCTCAATTTGGAGACAAGCCCACTTAATTTCCAAGGCCTCCTATTGGTATTTAGTATACTTTGTCGCTGATTGCAGGGTCCTAACACCGGTTAAAACTCAGATGCAGCATAGTTTGCATCACCTTGAACGTGCACGTTCACATTGAAAAGTACTCTAATAAGTGGCCTATAATAAACGTTAAGTTTTCTGTAGCGACAGAAAATATTTTTTGTGTACCGTAATTCGTCAAATATATTGGTTAACATTTTAATTTCAAAGTCTTAAAGTTGCGTCAGAAGAATCACATTTCAGTACATTGGACAGTTTCTTGTTAAGTGCAACTTAAGAGACACGTACGATGGTTCTCCATACGAGCATGTTCGGGAAACGCACGTAAGAAATACCGATGGATCGTTATTTTGATCGTAGAGAACCCTCGTAACAGCTACGATCCATCATTATCTGGAAACGCAACCCAGGCCCGTAACAGGAAGAATCAGCAACACACCAGGGCCAAATCAACAATTTTCTGTGCCCCGGGCAACAAGGCTCAACAAGGCTTGGTTTAGCCAAGGACCTCGCCACCTTATTACTCATCTAAAAAAACTATTCGATTATATAAAAACATCATAGAATGTAAAGTAACAGCTAGCTGGCGTCAGTTACTTGTAAAATGCATAGATAATGTTAAACAGTTAAAACATATTTGAGTGTGCTAACATTAGCAATAATGTCAGCTAGTTTAAGGTGTATGCAGACTAACCATTAAATTAGCAATACATTTCACGTATTTAACAATGATTCAACATGGACTTACCTTAAGTGATGCACGGGCACCATCTCGCGGTCTCTTTCTTTCATTTTTTATTTCCCTGACTCCTGTTATCTTTTTAAGCCCATTTTAGAAAAGTTGACCTAGCCTACTGTCAAAGTTCGTCAGGCCACTGAGATAGGGAAGGGCACCCACAGCGAGCTTGGTAAGTTGAGTGTGTATTTGTTTCTTGGGGGGGGGGGCTCCATCATAACTTTTTTTTTGCATTTAAGTAGGCTATATCTCTTGTTTTGCCTGTTTGTAATATACGTGCCTGATATTTCTATACTAAAATAATATCAGCATTATAAGTATTATAACTATAATGATTTTTCAGTTAAGGGATAATGCCCACCTGATAATGGACGATGCGGAGGCATGAACCGTCCGACGCACAGCACGTTTCCGCGGAGTCCATTATCAGGTGATATTGGACACCTCGAAGGGCAGTATCCCGCTTATACCATGGTCACTTGCCAACAATTCTTTTTTTTACAAACATTAATTTATGTTTTCAGGCGTTTTGCTAAACAAATCGGTTTTTAACGTTAGCCAACTCAGATATTTTATAGTCCGCTCAGCTCATAGAACCAACACCGGCTTTCCCTTGGCTGAGCTATTAGCCCGAAAGCTGACGTTAGGCTAGCAGGATTCAGAGGCAATAACATTGTGTACGGTTGACAAACAGTAAATATAATTTTACAGTATGTTTGACAATAAGATTTGCTAGCTAACCAGCCATGTCACTGTCCCAAAAATCAATATCAAGATTTTCACAAACAATATCGGCCATATACTACTAGGCTACAGTACGGCCGCAGCCTGTGGAGCGAGTTGTATAGCAAATGGATGTGAGATGACCGCATCAAAGTTGACATTTTCTCCAAACAGTAATTACAATTTGACAGTATGTTTAACAGCAAGACTAGCCAGCTATCGAGCCATGTCATTGTCCGCAAATAAAATCAAGATTTTTTAAAAGAAAATAATCATCCATGTGTAGAGTTGCTGCTACTGTCTTGTTGGCCGCAGCCTGTCTGCAGTAGATTGACTAGGGAGGTGAATAGCAAATGGGATTTGAGATGGGCAGTTACGTGACACTGACACACTACATTCAGAAAAGTAACATTTTTCAAATAGGTTAAAATAAATGTTGAAGTCATTGTTTCAAGTACAAGTTAGCTTGTTAAACTCTTAAAAAATTGTAAATTGAGGCAATTTTTGTTGCACTACGCACAGCGCGTAGTGCACGTTATGGGAGCAGCGGCACTGGCTACTACACTACACAAACACTGTTTTTGACGTGATTTAACATAATATTTTGATCGAACGAGTTGCAATAAAGTACTCACATTAATGAGATTTAGGACTGCGTTCATAACGTTATATAACATTTTAGTTGACATTGTCCAGGACCCCTTAGATGTCATGTGCTCCTGGGCAAGTGCCCAGTTACCCTAATGGTTAATCTGGCCTTGCAACACACTATTTTGTCAAATGACCTACACACAATTGCCACCTTTGAACTAGGCCATGCATTTTTGGGGAAAGTGAGGCTTTTTTTTTTTTTGATGAACAGAATCATGGACAGCTCATTTATTATTACTCGAAAGAAAAAAGTATCATTGTTATGTTCTTATCACAAATCACACATTTCAGTGAGTGTCCAATAACTTTCAAAATGCATAATTACCTGTAAGAAAGGCTGGTGGGATCAGCCAATAGGAGACCGAATACGCTTGTCAGACTTTTTTCAGTTAGTTATTAAATGATGGTTTATGGAAGCAAATCAGTGCCATAATGTTTTGAATTTTAAAAAACATTGAATACTTATTGTAATGAAATTGAAACAAGACCAAATTCTCAGCTGAATATATTTCAATGTAAAATAAAATTCAGGTTGCTCAAATTCTAGCAATTTTTTTAAAATCTTAATACATTTAAGCCCAAAAAATTAGAGCCTATCAAATTTGAGCCGAAAAATAAAGAGCAGAAAAAAATTGAGCCAAAAAAATAAGAGCCTATCAAATTCGAGCTGAAAATGTTGACCTTTAATAATTCAGAAATCAGATACCAAGGATAGGTTGAGCAATGGAGCTTTAGAGAAGAGAAAACGCATGATGACTACCAGGGAAAACAACCATTCTTCGGTGAGTCCGATTTGATCAAATATTGCATTAAGGCTCGATTGCTGTACCTGTCTTTGATATCCCGGATGTTAAAAATCAGAATTTTTAATTTTTTGGGTCGAATCTGATAGGCTTGAATTGTTTGGGGTCGAGTTTTATAGGCTCAAAACATTTTTGGATTGAATTTGATAGGGTTGAATTTTTTAAGATCTAATTTTTTGGCTCGTATTTGAGCAACCTGAATTTTATTTTACATTGAAATATATTGAAATACACTAAGTTTTCTTTTATGCTCACATTGAGCAATCTTTAATTTAGTGAAATGCGGTGCGTTCATGATAACAGTTAGTTGGTTGTTCTTAGTCCTCGGATTGTTTAACCTTATTTAATTCTGTAAAGTTTATAAATAGTCTGTGTAGCGGTCGGAGAATTGTGAATAGCCTACTGCGCTGTGGAATGTTTAGTTTCATTTTCAACAGAAATTGTACCCTCTCTACATTAATAATTGCATTGCAGATCGATATAAGGTGTACCCCAAAATGTTCTGCTTGCGCTCCAAATTTATTTTGTCAGGGGCTACTGTAATCCTATTGTAAAAAAAGTTTGTCGGGAGCCCAATAAGATATACGCTACTGTATATTAACGGTGGTCATAATGGTGGTACTTGGAGAGTCAAATATTTTCTGAGGTGGTACGGGGTCTAAAGAAGTTTGAGAACCACTGGTATAGTGGATTATTTATTGCTATCTGTATATTTAGGAAGTTTCACTTTTCGCTTAGTATAGATGTAAATTATGTTCTGTGTACTTATATGTTATGTTATGCCAGGTGCTTGCGTTGTCTTAAGAATTTCAGTGCCCAGTCTGACCTTGTGTTGTTCTGTGTACCTGACAATAAAAGACTTGAACTACATGGTGACATCAGACACCGCACGAAGAGTACTAACAACTGTTACATGTGCATGTACAGTATTATTCTGAAGTCTAGTCACTGGCCCTAACTAGATAGTAACGAACAAACAGGATGCACCTTCTACTTCCCCATAGACTGGTGTTGCTCAGCACCAGATGACAAAAGATTAGCATGCTAATCCTCTTGTCCACCATCTGCCCACTTTACTAAATTAAACCTCCGAACTAGTCCACTTGTAACAGATGCTAACATCTGTAAATATACAGGTGCTTAAAAAAAACGAATACATGTGCAGGCTCTTTGCTTTGGTGTGTTCAAATCTGTTCAATTATATACTGTACATGACATGTATGATAAATGTAAATGGTGTGTTGAAAGACAAGATGGCGGATGAGATGGAGGAGAAAACCTTGGCAATTGGCTGCCGATAATTTTTGCGATCTATTTTTTCTTAACAATTGCCATTTTAAGCCTTTGTGTCAATAACATTTCAGACACTGGAAAAGGCTAATGCCCTACACGTGCCTTGTTGTGGTACTTAAAGCATATGTGTGGGGGCAGGGGTTAAGCAGCAGAAAAATGTCAAATGAGTAAGCTCTCATTTGGGCCTTTTGGACTGTAAGACAGTAAAACCCCTCATGGTTACTGCATATATTAGGGGAACTGTGCACGTTTGTGACTGGCCACTGGTGCTAAGTCTGTCATCAACCTTCACACACTATTTTAAAACATGTAAATAGAGGATGTGCACACAACTGCACCTCTGAGTGAATCAACACTGAATAATGTCACGTTCCAGAGCCCAGGGACAAACAGGCAGGTCATACCTACTTGATTCATACCTATATATTTGCTATTAAACTTTTGACTGGTATTTCATTTAATAATTTTTTTACACATTTAATAGTTAGTCGCTTATATATAGATTGAGAAGCTATTGCACTACTGAAAGTTCATTTCTAAATGGTTAAATTGGTGGTTTCACAATGCATTTGTTTAGAGAGAGTTAAACAAGTGGTTCATACAAAAAAAGGACCCAAGAATCTTAGAAAAAAAGAAAGGACCCAAATATGTTATGTTTAACCGTTTCGATAATTAATCGATTAATTAATTGTACAATTATGTCGTCAACAATAAGGTGTGATCACACTATTGAGTAGTGACAAGTGTGATCTTTGTCTAGCTCTGTATAGGAAAGAGCGGGGAACAAGTGGGGGAAGCAGACAGGTACAGTAAAAGATGTCTGCGGGGTAAAGAATGCGTCACTGGATTAGTGCCTGAAATCTGTTCCAGCCTGTCTTCCACTGAGCCACATACTAGACGTCTCCAAAAGGGTATTTGGTTAACCTACCTTCCCAAAGCCCTCCGCATGATACAGCTAAACCTTGTTTCTCTACCGGCATGAAGAGCGAAATAAGAGCCTCTGTTGTTCTGTTCTTCTTGGTCCATTTCTTCATGGGTAGGTATTTTTTAATTTTGGTGTCCTATTGTCTTTATGTGATGGTTAGGAGTTAAAGCCTCACAGTATTATCTTGTCACTATAACATTAATCCTATCACCCCATGTCTTACCCCATCTCGTTATTTGAGTGTAAGTAAGTAGGACGGTACTTATTGTATTTGCTTGTGTGGTATTGATACTGTATAGACCTTATATATGGCTTCTAATGACTGTACACACTCTACTCTTTACAGTATCTGTCCTCTTGGCAAGTGAGTTCAATAATTACTGAATCAATATTGTAGTAAAATATAGTTATACTATTAAGACATTGTTACAATATATATTCAAAATATGACCAATTTTGTTTATGATCAGGGCAATTAGACTTTGCACCTTATTTTTTCGATAATGGACCAAGCAGTTCGAATGGCAACATGGCTTTGTTCAGCATCTCGGAGGATACACCAATTGGTAAGTATATTTTTATTAAGAGATCTATAATTCAAAGATTATTAAATGCTTGTACACCAAGTTTACATATGAAAAGTAGTAGCAGCACTGAGCATATTATTATTGTAATGCCTTCCAGATTGGGACGTAGAGTAAGAAAACAAAGGAGAGAGATGAAACAGCCATAGACTCCTTCAAATACTGTTAAATATTTTGTCACCAAATAAATTGTCAATACACATGTATGCAAGGTTATTCTTGACTACAGTAGACATAGTGGGTTTAGTGAAAACTCTAAATTGACTCAGAATTGATGGAAACCTTGGTTTACAGTTTCAAAGAGCCAATTCAGCATTTCTCTGAGTCAGGTGCTACGGCAACATAGTCCATGAAGTTAAACTATTCGCCAGGAGGTTTTACTCAACTAACCCTGAGTTTGTCCTAATCTTTAACTGAAACCTGCTATCTGAATGTTTCAGATATGGCGTGTCCTTTTCTCGAAGAGCCAGTTAATTTCGAAACACAAATACTGAAATCCCTGTCAAGAGATGGTGATAAGACCCTGATTAGATGTTTATCATTTCCTGATGAATATAATTGAGCATTACCATTTTTTTTTGCAACAATAAATCTAGCTCTATCATTTATCTGAACAATATTCTCAGCCATGTCATATCATTCATATGATACAACATGGACATTCTCTCAGTGTAGAACACATTATTTGTGTTGCACTTTTTTACACTTTGTGTAAAGTTTTTTATATAACATCGGTGACGCTGAGAATATTTCCAAGGCAATTGTCTGTCAAGTTGTGAAAAGTGACAGTGACTTTTTCCCATTGGCTATAATGGATGTCAGATTTGTCGAGTAAGCACACATTTTGAGACTTGTATGTATAAAAGCACTTAGTTTCAAATGGACACAATTTTATACTGGTAGTGTGGAGATGGCTGACGGTTAAAAAAGGTTTTTAATTGGAGAACATTTATTAAATGTAGCCACTGAATGCTGTTTAATTAAGCTCAACATCACAATTGTTAGTATTGCAATTATACCATAACGGTTTGAACTCTATTTTTGTGTTTGATCTTCAATTACTGCTAATTGTGTTTGGTGCCTGCTGGTTTGCACCTAAATAAATGTAAAAACAAATAAAATGCATACACACAATTAAATGTTGAATAAGTGGACCACTCAAGATGTCAATTTTTTTTCACTCGGTCAGCACTCAAATTATTTTGTTGCTGTGGTGGTATTGCTTTTTTAATGAATATTAGTTCATATTCGCCATTCAGAAGTCATTAATATTTCTAATTCCAATTTGGAGAAATAGGCGGTTGCCATGATTAATAATGTTATCTGTGTTCCATTAACGAGGGCTTTTTATATCCTTATGTGCGACCTTTACTGAGGATTAATTAGACTCAGAATCAACTGAACTAATTATTACCACCTGTTCTGAAACTGTCAACTCTGAATTTGGCTGCTCAGAGTCAGTCAATACAGAGTTGTGGTTTGAACTCAGAGTATGTTAACCCTACTTTGTGAAATACTGCCAGACTGTATAGTGTATGCATGTCAATTATCAAAACAATATACTCAACACTTTCTCATGTGCTATAGGAACGCATGTTTATGTTCTGAATGGTACAGACCCAGAAGGGGATGAAGTACAATATGGGCTGGCTTTTGAAAAGGGCTCTACAGAATACTTCAAAGTGGACCCGAAGTCAGGATATGTGACCCTAATCGAGGAACTAGATAGAGAGGTGAGTACAAAACAGTGCAGACTGAGGATGTGTGTAACAGCAATGTAATCATGTGTCCTATGGTTTGCCTAAACACCTTTTGGGGGGGATGGTTTCAGGAACAAGATGAACTTTCAGTGTTTGTCTGCATAACTGATGGTCGGAATAAGGTAAGCTTTATTGACAAACAGAATATATTGTCCACAAAAGGCTAAATATTGTCTGAGATTCGTTAATTTGTCATCTTCTCTTCTACAGGTTATTGAGACAATAAGGGTGTTTGTCACTGACTCCAATGATGAGCGACCAGAGTTCCAAAATCTGCCTTTTGTAATTGCCATCCCAGAGGTTTGTGTTAAATCTTTACAGTGACAGCTTTGCTACACCACAGTATATTTATGAATATATTATTGAATTAACCTTGGAATGACCTTGAATGTTAATGTCATGTACAGGACACTCTCCCTGGAAGTAGCATATACAAAGTGCAGGCAGTGGATAAGGACATGGGTTCAGGAGGCAGTGTGTTCTACTACTTACAGGTGACAATCATGGCTATTAGTCACACTGTTCACAGGCTTGCTCTAACTTTCGGTTGGAATTTAGGTATGTGAACAGTGTGTGTTTATTAAGCATAAAAAACCTGTGAAGAAAATGATTAATTGACAATGCATTTAGCTGTGCATATTTAATTTACACATCAGCAAGGTAATGAAGGCTTAGTCAGAGCTTAAGTTGGCAACTGTGCACGTGACAACTGGGAATCCATTTCGAAATAGACACCTAAAACCTCACAAACAAGCAAACACCAGCAATATAAAGGACAGTTTTGCTAAATAAATGTGCCGTTGTTATTGCAATTACTTCAAGTTATTGCAATTGCTTTAAGGCAGGGTAGGTAATGTTGAGAAGCACTGACATATTTTCAGAGATAAGATTCACATGCTGATAGCAACCAATACAATCCAATATCTGTAGGCGTTGCAGGACTGTACTAAACACAACCAATCATTAAGGTCGGACTGGCACTAATGATTGGATGGCATTCGGACTGAGGACAATGATTGGACAGGCTACTTGTCTGTCTGTATACTTACTTCCCAGCAGTAGTCAGGCAGCGTGTTCATATGTTTTGGAGGAGTGGCTTTTAAGAGAGGGGGTGGGATATTTTGGTTTGAATCCTGTCAAACCAAATCAAAATCAATAAATCAAAATCAATAAATCAAAATCCTTTCAGAGTTCGCCCACCACCAAGTTCACCATTGACGGCCACAGTGGGGTCGTTCGAATCAAACCCGGAGAGACCCTGGACTATGAGACCATGCCAACACACTTTATGACTGTGGTCGCCAAGGTGAGTCAGGGATATCATTCCTCTCCCTGGTTTTGAAAAAAGATTTGTAATCTGCATGCAGAAGTAACTCTTATGGTTGTGGTCCTTCTAAATCTGAAAATAATAGTGACAGGTACTGGTATTTTGATCCTCAAGTTGGTCATGGTAATTTTAACATTTTTTTGTAATCATGAAAGTCCTTATTGTAAACTTTCAAATTATGTGTAATTTATTGTTGAAAATAGATTAAAAAGACATGCTACGTTGAACTAACAAACTTTTCACACTTTTTAATGGGTGGAAACACTAGTAAGTTAACTCCACCTACAACTACTCCCCCACTAGACTACCTATCATTATCAGTTTGTGGGGTTGTCAGCTAACCCTCAAGAAACAAACTTGAACAGCTGACTTGTTAAAATTGCTAAATGTTTGTAATTTACTTTCATCTCAAACGTAAGCTCCATAAAATGTGGTCATTGTAGCTTTGGCTTTAAAGCCTAATATGCTAAGGGAAAATGTGTATTTTAAGTGTAATATGTGTTTTCAAGCCAACAGTCAGCAAACATTTTTGCACAATTGTGATGTGATTCTTGACAGACACAATGTATAAATTCTTCTTAAATTATCAAAGAAATACACCCTGAACAGAAGTGCTTTTCAAAGAGAATAAAACAGCAGGGGCAATGTTGTGCCCTGTAAATTAAGTTAATTTGAAATAAGACTTGTTCGGAGGTGCTGTGAACTTTGGTAGAAGATGGTATGTGCCTCATCAGAACAGAATTCTCCAATCGTCTAAAAAATATAGATACATATCTCAGAATTATGAGATACATATCTCAGACTGACAAGAGAATATCTCAGGATTATGATAAAATACATGAACGTCAAAAATGGGCAGCTAGTTTCCCCATTTTGCATTTGTTTAGAACTAACCGGCCTAACTTTAGTTTTATGAAATAGGCACAGTAGTTAAAAAAACTGCTGACATGCACCTATATTGTGGACCATTTTACCAGCTTCTGTCAAAGATAATACACACATAAATATTATGCGTACAGTAATTTTCAGTAGCCTCAGGGCCTCATGTACCAACGCCTTTGCTCCCACTGCAAACGTATTTGTTTCGCAACGTGCGCGCTAAAATATGGGGAGGTACCAGTGGCGTAACGTAGTAACGACGGGCCCAGGTGCAAGATATTATGACGCCCCCTCCCCCACCGAACGCAAAACATTTTTTTTTACATTGGAATAGATGGGGAAACACTTTTACATTTGGCTCCCCTCCCCCTCCTAGGAATAGCCTCCCTAGCACCCTGCTAGACTATTGGTAGCTTAACAGAATAATTTGCTATCCACCTAGTAGTGACCACTATTTACCCAACTTGAATCCTAGTTATCCTGCCCGACCATAATGTATGTACGGTATAACTTTGCTTGAAATGTATATTTATCACAATAGCCGTAGGTTACCTGTCTGAGGGCAGCGATACTGATCCCAGCTTAACTGCTGCTAGCAGGGGTGACGCCCGTGTCGGGGTGGTCCGTGGGGGGGTCGTCCATGGCGGACTTCGTGGTCTGGCGACTAGTTGATGGTCTGGTAAAAAATAGTCTAATTTTGGCGGCTTTGCCACCTTCTCATCTTAATCTTTTTTATCTTGCCTTTTCCTGCTTCCACTCCTATGCTTAAAAGGCATTGCAACACGTTCAGTTGTGCTATGCTCAATGAAGTACGTTGTCGTGACCTTCGAATTGGTGTAACGATAGCGTACTGTATCTTCACATGATCAAATAGAGACATGACATTGGACAACATACATTTTACCCAGCAATCATCACAAAAATACCAAAGAAAGTAATAACTTATTCATTTCATAGAATAGTTTTTTGATAGTTTCTATAGTACATTATGTATTCCGCGGTATGTACAAAAACCACCCATTAAAACCACCCATTAAAGTGTACCTCTATTTTACGGTGAAAATTCTGTAATTAAGCAGCCATGCAATATTACAGTGACTGCAATTTGTAATTTCGGTCTAGATGGCATTTTTTTGTGTCGATGTGGAATTCCGGCCTTTTTTGTGTCAATATGGAATCGTCGTCATCTACCGCTTGTCCGGGGATCGGGTCGCGGGGGCAACGACCTAAGCAGGGAGGCCCAGGCTTCCCTCTCCCCGGCCACTTCCACCACCTCTTCCTGGGGGACCCCGAGGCGTTCCCAGGCCAGCCGAGTGACATAGTCCCTCCAGCGTGTCCTGGGTCTTCCCCGGGGCCTCCAGTGGGACGTGCCCGGAACACCTCACCAGGGAGGCGTCCAGGAGGCATCCTAATCAGATGCCCGAGCCACCTCAGCTGGCTCCTCTCGACGCGGAGGAGCAGCGGTTCTACTCTGAGCCCCTCCCGGATGACCGAGCTTCTCACCCTATCTCTAAGGGAGAGCCCGGACACCCTGCGGAGAAAGCTCATTTCGGCCGCTTGTATTCGCGATCTCGTTCTTTCGGTCACTACCCATAGTTCGTGACCATAGGTGAGGGTAGGAACGTAGATCGACTGGTAAATAGAGAGCTTCGCCTTTCGACTCAGCTCCTTCTTCACCACGACGGACCGATGCAGAGCCCGCATCACTGCGGACGCCGCACCGATCCGCCTGTCGACCTCGCGCTCCATTCTTCCCTCACTCGTGAACAAGACCCCGAGATACTTAAACTCCTCCACTTGGTTCAGGATCTCCTCCCCGACCCGGAGATGGCACTCCACCCTTTTCCGGTCGATAACCATGGCCTCAGATTTGGAGGTGCTGATTCGCATCCCAGCCGCTTCACATTCGGTTGCGAACCGCTCCAGTGAGAGCTGAAGGTCACGGCCCGATGAAGCCAACAGGACCACATCATCTGCAAAAAGCAGCGACCCGATCCTGAGGTCACCAAACCGGACCCCCTCAACACCCTGGCTGCGCCTAGAAATCCTGTCCATATAGGTAATGAACAGAATCGGTGACATAGGGCAGCCCTGGCGGAGTCCAACCCTCACCGGAAACAAGTTCGACTTACTACTGGCAATGCGGACCAAACTCTGGCACCGGTCGTACAGGGACCGGACAGCCCCGATCAGGGAATCCGGTACCCCGTACTCTCAGAGCACCCTCCACATGAGCCCCCGAGGGACACGGTCGAACGCCTTTTCCAAATCCACAAAACATGTGTAGACTGGTTGGGCGAACTCCCATGTACCCTCCAGGACTCCGCGGAGGGTATAGAGCTGGTCCACTGTTCCACGGCCAGGACGAAAACCACATTGCTCCTCCTGAATCCGAGGTTCGACAATCCGGCGGACCCTCCTCTCCAGGACCCCTGAATAGACTTTCCCAGGGAGGCTGAGGAGTGTGATCCCCCTAAAGTTGGAGCACACCCTCCGGTCCCCCTTTTTAAAGAGGGGAACCACCACCCCGGTCTGCCAGTCCAGAGGCACTGTCCCCGATGTCCACGCGATGTTGCAGAGCTGTGTCAACCAAGACAGCCCTACAACATCCAGAGCCTTAAGGAACTCCGGGCGGACCTCGTCCACCCCAGGGGCCCTGCCACCGCGGAGCTTTTCAACCACCTCGGCGACCTCGGCCCCAGAGATAGAAGGGCCCCCCCCAATGTCCCCAGACTCTGCCTCCACGTCGGAAAGCGTGTTGGTGGAATTAAGGAGGTCTTCAAAGTATTCCTTCCACCGATCCAGGACGTCCCCCGTCGAAGTCAGCAGCGCACCGTCCCCACCGTATACAGTGTTGACAGAGCACTGCTTCCCCCTCCTGAGTCGCCGGATGGTGGTCCAGAACCTTTTTGAAGCCGTTCGGAAGTCATTCTCCATGGCCTCGCCGAACTCCTCCCATGCCCGGGTTTTTGCCTCCGCGACCGCCAGAGCCGCGTTCCGCTTGGCCTGCCGGTACACATCAGCTGCCTCAGGAGTCCTACCAGCCAATAAAGCCCGATAGGCCTCCTTCTTCAGCTTGACGGCATCCCTCACCTCCGGAGTCCACCACCGGGTCCGAGGGTTACCGCCGCGACAATATAGAATTCCGGCCTATAGTATTTAAATTTGGTGTTACCTCATGAACAAGAAAATCATTTTCATTTACAAGCAAATCTTTGTTTTTGCTGTTTTGACTTTGGTGGCTGATCCATGGTAGAAAGAGAGAAGGAGGCCCATTCAATTGCGCATTTAAATGCTCGCAATTTACGGTATACTGGGCGGAGAAAGGTGCTGCTTACCCGATGAATTGAAGGTTTGGTAAATACGACGTAAACTTAAGTATCACAGCGTGCGGTATCTGCAGGTTGGCCATGGCGCTGATAACGCTACGTTTGCAAATATACGTACATGAGGGCCTCAGAGCATCAGTCAACAACCTACCCGACAGATCTTCAGTTCATAATGGCAACCAATAAAAATATGTTCTTCTTTTGTTTTTGCCTCAGGATGGGGGTGGGAAGTTAAAAGACAAGCACCAGGTGATGACTTCAACAGCCACCATCACCATCAACGTGATTGATGCCCAAGATACATCGCCAACCTTTATTGGCACACCTTACTTTGGATATGTCTATGAAGTCTCTGTTCCTGTAAGTGCTGGACAACTCGATCCTTCTACGCTATATATCATGACAATCATATGAAATTCCATGTGGTATGTCAATTTAAATACTTGGTTCTCATAAATGTCTGCTGTGTGCTTGCAGGGCACTGAGATATTCATTGTGAATGCCAAAGATGGAGATCAAGGCAATCCTAGACCTATTCATTATTCCATTGTTAATGGTAAGCAATGTCATAATTTCTATGGAGCTGTTTGTGCAAATGCAGAACACATTAAATATATACTGTGTACATATTGAGGGGCTAAACTAGAAATACATAAATAGAATTCCTGAATATAGAAATTTAAGTCTAAATATAGAAATATTGTTCCTGGGTATATAGCTGGAACTATACAGTATACTATACTACTTCTGATTATAAATGTAAGTCAGAAAACAAATATTAGTCTGAATATAAGTGTAACTGAATATATAAATGCTATTTTATACTCACGCACATCACCAGACTTCACATGGTCACAAAAATGTATGTGGTCGCAGCTAGTTGAACAAAACAAGTTTAACATTAGCATCAGAAACGTTTTACAGTGCAATCAAATGAAAATGTTAAATATTTACATTTAAGTGAGGCAATAATTCATTATGGGGTCCTTATTTTCTTGGTATTGGGACCATTCAAATAGATGTGCCAAATTTCACAGGGAATGGTCAAGGTAGAACATTTTTAAATAATCGTATAAAAAGTTAGGGTTTCATAAATGCTGCAGCATGTGACAGGAGACTGTGTGTCTGAATGGCAAGTGGCAGCACACACCAAACTATGTTCACAAAAGCTCTCAACTAGGCAGTTTGTAAACCATTAAGAGCTATCACACATGAGCAAAACAAATTAATGACTTAATCATTCAGTGACTATTGATTAATAACTGGAAATGGTAGGCTAATCCATTTATGAATAAAATAAGATGGGAATAATAAAAGGAGATGACGGCATTGGCGGGGATGTTATGATCATTGGATTCACATAGTGTAACCGATCATTCTTGAAGGCTTATAATTTATTATAATAGAGACACGGACAGACTACAGGGCTCCGTGACTCCTTGATTCGGCCAGGCAACCTTTATTGTCTCCACTCGTACATGACTTCCTCCCTCAAAGCAGCAATTCTCCCTTTTCTAATTTCTACCTAAAATTATAGTCGCCCATTCAGTGAAATGTCTTACAATATCATTTCTGAAATATTGAGTAAAAATGTGAAAATTAGCATTTTTAAACCTCTTACATCTGGCTACAACATAGGACTATGCCCATATTTTGTACAAAGAGTGTGTGAACGTAACAATAAGCTAGATTAATTGCATTATTAACAGAATGGAATGCTTGGAATGTTCGATTTGAGTAAGCTTAAAATGTGTCGATTTTGGGAGGCATGTTTTTGGGCTATTTCTAAACCTCAGCGCGTGACCTGCGCTGGGAGAGGGGGGAAACAGCATGGATAGGGATATTGTGCAGGCATATGTGTCTTTATATAGGGTGAAATGGAATAAAAAATGCAATACAAAATGGCTGAAAGGGGTGTATTTATGTATGTAGGTAATGTCCACATTACCTCAATATCTTTGTGTCAATAAATCGTAGATGAAAAAGAAGAAAAAAAACTGACCAGCTTTTAAATAACATTAAAATCATATATATATATATATTACCACTTCACAAAACATGAAATAGTCTTTAACAAACTCCTCCTTAAACAGAAATATACTAGTACATTGTCCCTTAAACTTTGCAAAACGAAGGGTAAAGTATGTACACTAATACCATGATGACAAATTAAAGCCAACATTGGTAAAACTGCCCTAAATGCCGCCCAAGTGCATATATTTACAAAAAGGCTAAATAGTGATGTGCCCTACTAATGTAGCATCAATTTCTCTCTCAATCTTGAATCACTAGCCTAGCATTTATTTTCTTATCTTTGCCATAAAGCTTCCATGCAATATTATCTTAATGCTATACACAGGGTTGGACTGGGGGTCTGGGTCTTTGAAACACTAACCGGCATTTTTAGATGAGTGCCTTTTTCTCTTGGCCATTTCTATTACTTAATTTAAAATGTATAGCCTATATATTGGCTAACAGTAATACCAAATGTATAATGTTGAAAAATATAACAATATGGTTTGGAATGATATTTGAATTTTCTAAATGTCAAAATTACAGCAGCTCACAGCTACTTGCACCTGGCGCCTTTGGTACAGCCGCATCTTTGGGCTGCAAACTTTCTCGTCTTTTGACGGCGTAAACATGTATTGTATACTTCTACATTGTGCAGCATTTGCTTGCTGTGCCTGTTGTTTTCCTCCTTTTCTTTTCCTTTCCATTTCTTTGCTAAAGAAACAACAATGTAAGCTAAAATAGCTCCAACGAATTGGCTGTACCCGGAATACGACAGATTTTTGACCAATCGTAATCTGTAAAATGGACGGACAAGTGCACCGTTCAAGTTTACATGGGGGAAATGCCCACCCCCACCCTTTGGATTTTGGATCGCTCCAGTTAAACAGTTGGATGGCAAAGGCGGCGGCATGGTTTTTGTGATGGAGGGGCGAGATTTTTTTGAAAATGAAATCTAGACCCTCTGAAACGCTATTTCCTGCAGTTTAGGGGGCAGAATTAAGCCGTGAATTTCTCTCAACATTTGCGGTGGATTTTATTGAGGGGGCGACGCCCCCCCAACATATTTTTCAGAGGGGCGACCGCCCCCCCCTGCCCCCCCTGTGCACCGCCACTGAATGGTATTAATGCCATCCTCAAAGTGAACGTAAACTATTAGGATTTTTTTTTCTTGAATAGTGCCGTGGCTGCAGTAGCCGTTTGTTTGACCGGCCATTCGGGAAATCTCCCGAGTCTCCCGATGGCCAGTCCGACCCTGGCTATATACATGTATAATAAGTCAGACTCATCAAGAAGCTTTTCAGTGCACTGAACAAAACTTTGCAAGTTAGTAGCAAAAATCACTAACTTAGCGAGACAGCTGGATTTTTGAGATCACAACCATGCAAAAATCAATTTTGCCAAGCTCCCAATTTATCTGGTTTGTACCAATCAGCATCCTATGAGGAATTATTGGCAGCAACAGGTGTGGTTAAAGTCCTGTGGTAGACGGTCATAGACAGTTGGTTCATCCTATCACCAGCCAATTCTTTTTTTTTTAAGGGCCTGCCATTTTCAAGTTTCCAATGACAACTTCCCAGATAGATATGTGTAACAAATCATCTGGCAACAGGTTACAAATTTACAGTCCCATTGGTAAATTTCACCTGTCATTACAAAGTGTAGAACTTTACAGCTAGATGTTATCTGATTGGCTTGGACTACTAAAACCTCAGATGATGGGTTACCTACATTGTAACTTTCAAAACTGACAGGTTAACAAAATGAATGAAGATATTTGTTAATTTGCAGTTTGTAACTATTGTGACTGCAGTATGAACATTACTTTTTTAGGTACTGATGGTGTGTTTGCTGTGAATGACACTAGTGGCTGCATAACTCTTCTTGCTCATCCAGTCCAGTTGACAAATGAACTGTATGAAATCAAAATCAAGGTATGTCTTAAAGGTACAAGAGGTACGATTTTTTTTTTAAACAATCACAATGTTTTGTCACATATAAACATGTTGTGTAAGCTAATGAGGCCCTCTTAGAGTTATGTACCACAGACAGCTACGTGCCACTGGAATATGAATTTAAAACTTTAGGAGCGGCCTGATATTTCCAACCAATTTGGTAGCAGTAATACTGTTTCTGTTTCACCTTCGGCGAAGCGGGCCCTCTTCCTTGTCTTATTTTGTGAAACCACTGTCAATCAAATTTGAGCTGGAAGAATGTTCAGACGCGAATTAGGGGCACTATTTGTAATTTAATATATTGATATTTTGTTGTTGTTACCAATTGTAGCTGTTTGTGTGTGTGTCTGTCTTGTCTGTTGGATGTGTCTCTTGTAAACAAAGGCCTCGGAGCTGGGACCAAATAATGAGCTGTTGGACCACACCATCACTGTGGTGACAGTTCGAGTGGTGGACCTTAACAACCACCCTCCGACCTTCTACGGGGAGAATGGGGCACAGAACAAGTTTGAGGTCACCATGTATGAACATCCCCCATCTGGAGAGATCCTAAGGGGCTTGAAGATCACAGTCAATGACTCGGATCAGGTAGAGTAGGACTATGCCACCATTCCCTATGAGTCTGTGTACTCACAATCTCTAAAACACAATACTGAAAAGTGGTCCTAGCACATTTGGTGCCCCGGGCAAGGTTTACCACCAGAACTTTAACCCAAATATTGCAATCAATTTACGCAAACATCGCAAGCAGCCTTCCACATACTCATCAGTATTGGACGGAGTAGTTTTCGGGCTTTAGCGTTTGGTTTTATATGACGTCAAAAATGCAGCATGGAAGAATGATACCAGGTTGGTTAGAATTGCGAAATGGTTACTGTAGGCCAACAGAATCTAGTATTCAGCCCTGTAATACTTTGTTAAACCTAGCTCACTACAAATATTGAACAAAGTTTTCTTGTGATCTCATAAACGAAGGCTACTGTTGAAAGCTACATATTAGCTTTGCAACTCATGCGACACACCTGCCGTACCCCATAGTGATGTGTCGTTCATGAACGATTCAATGACTCCGGAGTAACGAGTCCGCTCAGAGTGATTCGTTCATTTTCTCATGGCCGTGCATCGGGACTGTAGCATCGGCTCAGTCGAGGAAACAGATATAATTTGTTCTGTGTCTTCGGGTACGAATGTTCGGATCCTTTTTCACGTGACCTGCATAGGTTTAGTAGAGGAAACATACCTCATTCCCTTTCGTGTGACTAACTGAGTTTTTAGTATAGTAAGACGTGAATGATATTCGTCCAAAAGTCATACTGACTGGTTTTGTTATTTTCACTTTACATTTACACTTACAGTTTAGTGCAGTGTAATTGTTTGCAGTGATAATTAAATGCCAGTGTGATAATAAATTCCAATTTAAAACAAAACAAACTGTCATGTTGTACTGTACAGTTTTCTTAAAAAATATGATCTGCTACACAAATGTGCAATTCAAGTAAAATGGTCTTAGATTAGAAAATTATATGGAACATTCTGTGTAAGACACACTTGATTTAAGTCTGTGAACTTTCAATGACATTGTCCATAGGAGGGGGGCTGCAGTAAGTGGACTAAACTGTAAGTTGTAAAGTGAAAATAACAAAACAAGTCAGTATGACTTTTGAACGAATACCATTCACGTCTTACTATTTTAAACACAGCAGTCACGCGAAAGGGAATCTTTGTTTGGGTACGAGTCTTTGGATAATTTTCCACATGACCTGCATAGGCTCAGTACTGGTAGAGGAAACCAAAACCAAGATAAACCACAACTGTGTCTTTGGATCCGAGTCTTTGGATAATTTTTCACTTGATCTGAATACCTACGCTCCGAAAAGAAAACAAAGGATTTGTTTTTGTCATTCACTTTCGCGTGACTGCTAGGTGTAGCAGTAAGATGTGAATGATATTTGTTCTTTGATTACAGGTTACATCAATCTTTGATTTGATTGATTACAGGTTTTGTTATTTAGGGAATTTTCGTAACTTTACTTACAGTTTAGGGCAGTGAAATTGTGTGGCGTGATAATAGAATGCTAGTGTGATATTAATCATTTCAAATCATACCAAGTGTCATGATGCTTTGTATTTAAACGCCCCCCCCCCCCCCCCCTTTGAAATGAACAAATGACTCGAAAAATATATATATTTTTTTTATGAACAAGATTCAAAAAACCGAGTCCATAAAATGATTCGAACTTCCAATCACTAATACCCCATCCAAATCCATACGATTGTGGTAGATGAGCCGCAGTGGTGCGGATTGCATTATCATGATATTTAAAGAAAAGCGAATAGGCCTATATTGTGATACATACTATTACAGTCCGTGCTCCAGAATTATATTGTTATATACATTTTAGGCAACTACATTTATTGAATGAAAACATCCCCATAATGTCTGCCATTTTACAAATGTTATTCCTGAAAGAAGTGAAATACGGTATTGCATTTAGACAATAATATTCCCTAACTTCCCTAAAATCAAATAACAGAATGTTGTAATATCTGTCCCAGGGAGCTAATGCGAAGTTCAAACTGAGGCTGGTGGGCCCAGGCAGAGTACTGAGAGTGGTTCCTCAGACAGTGCTAAATGAAGCGCAAGTCACCATCATAGTGGAAGACTCTGCTGCCATCGACTATGAAAAAGGCTCAATCCTAACTTTCAAGGTAATTTATCTACCAAGGTCTCTGAGAAATTGTTTCATGCAGAGTCCTCCTGGTTCTCTTGACTAGTGCACAGTGCGCGTGATGCAGTCTGTGATTAAGATGTTGGTAAGACACACACACGCACAGATTCCTAGATCTATAGATAGATGAAGTAGGAAGTAGGTGAGTAAGATGTCAGTGACACAGATTTCTGGAATCATAGATCGATAGTGCAGTGCCTGTGATGCTACATTTCTCAGATCCCAATTAAAATTTGCAAAAGTACCTGGTCAACCTCCACATCATCTAGTCACAAATAAAAGCATAAAAGCAATATCTCATTTCTTTTACAAATTGACAATGCTTTGGTACATTCATGCAACCAATAATATAGCCTACAGCCTCATACATTATATATTGCTTATGTCATGTTGATCAAATGTATTATATTGGTTTTCTTTTAAATTGTCTTACCCCCAAAAACATCTAGACCAGAGGTCGGCAACCTGCAGCTCTAGAGCCGCATGCGGTTCTTTAGCGCCGCCCTAGTGGCTCCCGAGCTTTTAAAAAAAATATGAAAATGGAAAAAGATGTTAACATATTTTTGTTTTAACCTCTTAAGGGGTAGCGTCACAGATATGTGATCATCCGAAAGCGGGCCCCACAGAGTACCGTCACACATGTAATTCTTAACATTCCAACCTGCTATTTTCCGACAAAAATAGACAAAAACTATATGACATTTCAGCCTGACGTCCAAACAACAAATATCTTACTTCGGTGTGGATAACGTCGATATTGGCTGGTGATAGTAAACCTAAACAAGCCATTGAAGCCAACAGGATTTTCCATGTCATTTAACCACAAACACGTTTTATGATTATTATGATTATAACACGTTTCATGATTATGATCTTGTGAACTGAAAAACGAGATGTTCCCGACCCAATGTCGTTGCTGTTGATATTGTTAGCGAATAACGGTAATATTGTAAAGGTGTATCAAACTCGTAGTGACTGAGATCGCTAGCTACTGCTGTAGCTACAATATCCAACATATCGATTAAAGATTTTCTGGACTGCGTGAGCTTTCTAGCTATCTCTCTGGACACAATAATTTCCCTTTGGGGGTTAGTAAAGTACCTATCTATCTTATTGACTATAGAAACTTTATCATATGGCTTCAAATCGCATTGCAAGTCGCATTGCTACGAGTGTTATGCTAGGTTGCTAGGTAACGGAAGCTAGCTAGCTTTTTTTATGAATGCTCATTATGTATTTGTAGCCTATTTATTATTTTGATAGTCAGCTAATATAGCTAACATAGACACTTTGAGAATGTGTTGCCTTCATTATAAGGCTTATATAAGGCTTTAAATTTTTTGCGGCTCCAGACAGAATTATTTTTTGTTTTTTTTTGGTCCAGTATGGTTCTTTCAACATTTTGGGTTGCCGACCCCTGATCTAGACAATTCGTGGAATACATAAGTCATTACATGCACAATGGTTGACCGAGTTGTCATAATTACTGTGCAGTGCCCGTGATGCAACCGTGTTGTTAAGTTAATTCGGTGACACACATACACACACACATACACACAGATTCCTGGAATTACAGATGCAGTGCAGTGCCCATGCCCAAGTTTTTGCATCAGTAAACACATTAATTCATGTAACAATATTCACTGATCTATATTGAATCAAATATCCATTTTATATTGTCTTTCTGTTAGCTGGCCAGCAGTTCATCCAAAAAGAAAACCCTTTTGGAAAGAAGCTGATTCCACGCTATACCAGCATTGCTCACCTGGCCTGTCAACGCTGTAAAAGTGAATTAGCTTCTAAATCACAATATACCCAAAAAACTTAGTTTTGAATTGTCAATTGAAAGGTTGTCCAGCAAGTAAGTCCTTGTTTGATGATGCCTAACGCAATGAAAATCTAATCCCTGTTGTCTAACTACTGTACAGGCTAGACTGTTAAACCCTACATAGCAACAATTGTAGCTAATAACCTTCCAGCTAAACAGACTGAAATAAAGTATCCACTTTAAATATTGTCTTTCTCTTAGTTAGCCAGCCAGTATTTCATCAATGCAATCTTTTGTGTAGTCGCACTTGTCTGTTACAGATCCTGTTATCAATCTCTGCTTGTCCTACCTTGACTGCCCGTGATTAAACAACACCTCTGTGCTCCCTCTTAGAGTCTGTTCTCGTTACAGCATTGCAGTCAAATTGCATAGACATAAATAATATTGTTCCTGTTGTATGCCTGTTTTTGGCTCGCCATGTCCTTTTGGCTTGCGAGATCAGTGGCTACAGTGCTTAGTGCAGCTCAGTCGGTCAGCCAACTCAGTATGGCTGAAAGAGGTCCATCTCAAAACTATCATATTTTTTTGTTGTTGAGATGTTGAAGCGTTTATCCAAACAACGTCAAACTGCACTCTTTGGGTTCTGAAATGGACACCTGCAAATTGACATTAACTATAAAACCATACACAGACATTCCTTGCATTGTTGGACAGATAGGCCTAAAGAGTGCTCTTAGAAGCTGACCTGAATGTTCCATTCTGTCCCTGCAGCTGCTAGCGGTTGAGATCGACACACCAGAGAGGTTCAGTGCAACAGCTGACATTGTGATCAACCTTCTAGACACAAATGACAACATCCCTAAATTCATATCCGAGTATTACATTGCCAGGATCCCTGAAAACTCCCCTGGGGGCTCCAATGTTGTGTCTGTGACGGTGGGTGAATCTGCTTTAAAATCAGCTTCAAATTGGTCAAATACGTATTTGATACATATTACCCAAAATCTTCCAATAAAGGCATGTTTATGGGCAGGTTTCATTAGAAACAGAGTGAAGAAGAGACTGAGTAGACAGACAGAGCGTTTTAGTCATGTTTCTGTTTGTTCGATTTTTTTTTAGCACTCCTGGTACTCAACGTATTGTACTGTAGGGTGTCACTCAATTTGTCCAATACTTTTTTTTGTAGTAGCTATCTAAGTAATTAGACCCTGTGTGGGTAAAGGTAAACGTTCCTCTAAGATAATCACATTGACCATTGGCCCATTTGGGAGAGCTCCAAGGGCCAGTCTTATAGTAGAAAGTCCCTGCTGGTGTAAAATCCTTCTCACATTGTAAACTGGATGAACTTGCAATATTTCTAGGTTATCCTTAGGAAGTAACAATCAACTTAATGGATGGTCCCTGAATGACCTTTGCTCAGAACAGTTGTTTTAAAAATACCGCAATTGTGCCACAACGATCACATACTCTCTAATGAACGTAATCATTTGTTATATAATTTGTCAATGTTTAAGATACATAAAAAACTAATAGCTGAACATGGTTAGCATGTGGGTTAGGGTTTAAGCAGAGTGTTGACTCTTAACTCATCTGCTTTGCTTTTCAGGCATCAGATCCAGACTCAGGCCTTTGGGGGGAAGTCAAATACTCAATTCATGGATCAGGATCTGATTTGTGAGTATACAATGCCTGAATGCAGATTCTATAGTGAGATCCTTAATCAATGAACATGCTAAAATGTCCTCTGATTAATTCCATGAGATATAAACAATACTTCTGAAGACGTGAGACAGCACAATTCAAGATTCACATATCCAATGTTGTCTCAGAGGCACATAAAAGCATTATAGAACCTCAGTCTTTGTTGTTGGGAAGAAGAGAGGCAAGATTCAGTAATGTCGTCGCTGCTTACTGTAAAATGGTAGGAAGATTCTGGCTAATCTCCTAATTGGATTTGAAGGGAAAAAATAGACTGCCATATCTGGCTTGCCAATTATGTGACAGCTGGAGGTACCTTGGAGACAGTCGGGGGGGGGGGGGGGGGTGAAAATTTATTCTTGCCTCGGCACAGCCAGGAAGTGAGATCACGAACGTGTGAAAATTAACAGACTCCAGAAAGTTGATAATTTTCACAAAGAAGAAGTGGTATAAAGGGTGGAAACTGATTGAAAATGTGATGTTGTGGATCACATGTGGTTACTTGTCTTTGGTCTAGACATTTGCTATGGAATATTTTGTCAGTGCTAGTTTAATGATGTTATCAATGCTTGAAATAGATTTGTTTATATTGTTTTTTTTAATTTTTGTATTTGAATGGTTTTTATTCATACTTTCTCTCTAATATGAATCATAGGTTCCTGATTCACCCATCATCAGGAATCATATACACACAGGCTTGGGCTGCTTTGGATGCAGAGGTCAAGTCAAAATACAACTTTTATGTAAAGGCAGAGGATATTGAGGGGAAATATAGCTTGGCCGAAGTCTTTGTCACTGTCCTAGACCTCAATGACCATTACCCAGAGTTTGATGATAACTTCCTGGAAAAGACCATGATCATTGGTGCACCTGTCAAAATAGAGGTAAAATAGAGGTTTCACTTGTATTATATATTTGTTTTGCCAAATTACACCCCAATTACAATCCCATTGCATGCATGTCTTTTTTTTCCATCTTCATATTTTGTTTTGTCTCAAACAGGCTGTGGATGATGATGCAGAGTCACCTAACAATGTCATAGAGTACTCCATTATGAAAGCAGACCCAGACAATATATTTGACATAAACTCAGAAACAGGCGAGATCAAGCTCAAGCCATATATCAAGTCCATGGCGATTGTCCAGAACATCACCAAACAGAAGGATTGCAAATGGTCTCTCTTGGTCCAGGCCAGAGATGGAGGATCTCCGTCTTTCAGCACAACAACTGTGGTGAACATTGACATCACTGAGGCCGTAAGTACCCATTGTCTTGCTAGCAGCTCTAGACCTGCCATGCCTGTAAGGAACACACCTATGTTGTTCTACATTCTAAGAATGCGCACACAATCATCGAAGATAATGCAGAATGTTCACTGAAAGGCCTGACTGAAACATCATATTTGCATAGCTATTTCACATCCATCCACCACATTTTTATGTTGACATTGTATTAATTCATCCTACATTCTGTTGTTATACTTGGGATACTATGTGAGTTGTCTGTGTGTTGTATTGTGCTTTCAGATCAAAGAGAGAGTTATTGCATACTTCTTGGGCCTCAGCAAGCGTCCTGCAACAGTTTTTGGGATTTTTTCATGCATTGTCGGCATCATCATCTTACTAACGATCTGTGTATCTACTACCTTGTACTGCAAAGCAGTGAAAAAGTCTCGTATTAACCCTGAGGGCAGTTACATAAAAGTAGTTCGCAGGCACAAACCATGAGAGACTCCGTCAATGATACCGTGCAGTATGTCTCTTTAGTTATTTAGTTTATTTATTATACTGTAAATGTCTGAGACATTTGAAATATTTGAGAAAAAAACATTAAAAAATAATTATTTGTATTCATATTAACAATAATATGATATCTATTTTTCCACTACTTTGTCTGTAAAAAGGTACTGGAGCACATTATGCACTGTAGAAAGAGCAGAAAATCAGTTTAATACATTTTTAATTTTACATATTTTTTAAGTGTCAACTATCTATCATACCCAATTCAATACATCAAAATCCTTTTTGTTATGTTATCTTTTTAAAAACACGTTGGTTTGGATGCATTCCTGATAATTGTATTACCAGACAGAGCTACATTTTTAATGAGAGTTCATTCAAATCATAGATAAGTTTGTCCATATTGAAAGAACAAAAACATTAACTGTCTTACGACAAAGTGACTTGAACTCAGGGTTGTTTGAGACACAGTCATCGCAGTCCCATTTTATTATGGAGAACTGTCCAAATGCAGTGCATTGCCAGAAGTATTCCCAACAACCAGCAGTGTGCATAGTGCTTAGCTTCTCTAATCAACTGTCATCGATTTGGCTGGAGACAATAGATTGTGAAGAGTGTGTGTGGTTGTTTTATGTATGCTTGTAAAGTAGTATTACTGAGCAGTTGTCTGGGCCTCATCTGTCAGTGCTTTGCTTGTCATGTGCTTTGGTCAAATGGTGACTAAATCTTTCCTTTCAGTCCATTGGACGTATTTAAAGTATTATCTTTGTGCTCTTTTACAGACTCAACTCAAGGGGCCTATGGCAGCCTTTTTAATGCAAAGTAGGGACAATCCAATGAAAGCCCTAGGCATGGTCACAGGTATCATTAGCATATTGGTAGGGCTGACTGTTTTCATCTCCACGGCTATGTTCATGCGCAACACAAAGTCGAACAGGATCATGCCTGAACGGCGTATCATCAGAAGGAGACCACAAAACCACCAGCCATGGACTTTTAGAATGCCGTTCCTTGGCAGCAGTAACCAATCTGAAAAATTCCTTACCAACGATCTGGAGAAAAACTCCAACCAGAACATCAACAATCCATGTTCACAACCTCCACCCCCCAGGGCCCCCTGCCTGCCCCCTCCCCCCATCAGCAATACCAGGCCCAGCGAGAGGCCCAGGGCAGTGCCCACAGTTTCTGGAACTGTTTCATCAAAGGGCTCCAAGAAATCAAGCCACAGCAAGGAGAACAATGTCAGCTCAGCCCTGGTCTCAGAGCTCAAGATGAGACTGGAGCAGAAAATTATTGAAAGCAACCAAGGCTATTATTAAATGTATTCTTATAAACACTATCCATTTATCAATATTGTTTCAAAACAAGGCACTGTCACCTCTGCTCCTTAGTTTGCTTTCCAAGACTATTCCTGAATAGACCATGATGAAGACTATGATCAAAGTTGGTAAGTTTTATAAATAAGCCTCCAGAAGAGATCAAAATGTAGTCCAAGTAATCCAAAAATAAGCAGCAGTCACATGTAGGATTTGATTCAACAACATTGGTTTCATGCTGGTTAGGAAGTGAATGACAGGGTGTGACATTTGGTTTGGACAAAACTTGTTTGTGTAACCCTACATTGTTTGTCTTTACACTTTTTCTCCGGCATAAAAGATTAACTGAGTCAGGTAATTTGAACCTTGTAGGTCATCACACTGCCATTTTGAGGATTATGTCTTGGTAACAAAGCTGAGTTTGTAAATATGGTTGCTGGTAATTACTTTCCATCCAAATGTATGTTACATTTTCTGAAAAGTGGGATCCTGCAAGATCTTTTTGAAGAAAAGTGCTCAAAGTGTCACCTGTGAATTATGTAAAATGTTTACAATGCAGCTACATGACATACAATTGTTTAGGTGATAAACACCACTGTTTAGGAAGGGAAGTTATCACCTGAATGTACTATCAATACTGGCTTTTAAAGCTATGGATTTTTTTTCCCTTTATGATCACATGTGCCACTGTAGGCTTTCAAAACAATAGAAGCCATTTGCTTTGTAAAATCACCTATTGAAATACTTTTAAATGTAATGCTTTTTGCTTGCTTCGATCAATTATTTATTTGGGGGGGTTGATTGAAAGGCATATCTTTGGTTCTTCAATACTGATCAAACTTTATACATTTTTAGTATGAGTCACATTAGACAAGGAATTTCAAATCTATAATAATTTTACTTTTGCATGTGAGAGGCATTATTTTTCCCATGACATTTTCAGGAAAATACAACAATAGATAAAATACAAGGAAACTTGCTTGCTTGTTCTTGTACCGACACTGGATGGCACAGAGTAAGATCAATTGCAGATTCCACAGCACTTTCTACTGAAGGTAAATACATGTCCAGTTTTCTTTTAATATTTATAAGTCTTACTCTTGTTGTCTAACTATACATATTACGAATAACACTTGCCTGTCCCTTTGAGTGACACCTTTGTATTGTATTTGTATGTGTAATTTGTAATAAATAAATGTAAAAAGATGAAAAAAAACCAATTTGAAATCTTGTATTTTGTTGTTTGCCTGACTGGCAAAGCTAGATCTATTCAGTCAATCAATTGATGCCACAATCATGTTGTCCGTGATATAGATTTTACTGTTGTTAAAAATGACTGACCATTGTCATGTCTACCAACAACTGTGATGTATTGAACAAACCACATACACATCAGAATCCAACATACACTATAGCATTGGAATGTGGCGCCTTCCTGGGCCATAGTCATCAAAGACTATTTATACTAATTTGAGCATTTAACTAAAGCACAGCATTCAACACCAAAGGCATACTACACTATTTAGTGTGACCAATCCTTTAATGCTATTCTTTCTAGATGTAATCAAGACACACATGATTCAGATAGAAAAGCACTTTAATCTCCTTACTACGGTTCAGGTTAGGGTTGCATGAATAAACACGCAAAACACAGTTTATATAACAAATCCTCTGTGTAATTGTGCTAAAATCAAAGAGTATGCCTCAGTCTCCATATTAAACTCATCCATGACCTCTACCCTGTCATTCAACACAAGAACCATCCCTCCAAAACAGAAAAGAAAGTAACAACCTGCCAATAATATAGAGGAAAAAATATATATAGAAAAGCATGGTTATGATAATTGATCAGATGGAAAATGGACAACAACTTTTACTAAGTGTTATATAAAATGTTATAAAATGTATGTAAAACAAAAAGTAAAACATCTTTGCACAAGACATCAACAAACTCTTCCTAGGAACATGGAAGAAAGGCATTAAAATCCTACTAAGACAATTTAAGCTTAACTGTCAACCATTCAGAAACTTAACTTTCAAAAGACCATGTCTTAACATGATATCTTACCATAGGTACCTTGTTAGCTAATATAGCTATAGCTAATACAGCTGTGCTCCGCTGATGCCCTTCCCGCTCTTATCATCAGACCTCCTCCTCATCATCCTCTCTTCAGAGTCCCGACAAAGTGCTTCGTCACTGGCGGCCTGCAAGCTATCGAAGGTGCCGTGTCTCTCCTCTGCTCTCTTCAGGTCTTTCCCCTGCTGCCTCCGTCTCTTGCACATTTCTGTACAGCGCTCAAAGCAGTTTAACCTGGTGTCGGTGGTGCAGGCGTACATGCCAGCAGGCACTGCCAGTACCATAGCACATACAATCACTATAATGTGAATGAGTCTCTCCCTCTGTTCCAGTTCGCTGATGTCACTGCCTGTAACAAACACAATGCACTGGCCTTCACGAGGAGCTTGATTTTTTAGGGTCACGCAGACCTCGTACTTTGTGACTGGCATCAGGTCACCAACTGAGTAGCTATTGATGCCAGGGCCAATGTAGATCATCTCTTTTTTGGGAAAGTCGTATTTACCAAAGTGGATGGTAAACCAGGTTTCTGCTGGCTTCTCTGTGACGGCATACCACTCCAAGGTAATACCATAGACCGTCTGCTTGGAGATGCGGATGTCTATATACACATTCTCCTCTGCTGATGCTAATGGGAAAGCAGGGGACAAGGTGACGGAAGAGTTGAGGGACCTGATATTGACTGTAACGCTAATCGAAGAGTTTCCTATGAAGTTGTTGGCAATGCAAATGTAGTATCCTCTGTCTGCCAGGTGAAGAGATGGAATTATTAGCTGCGAGCTGATGGTGTCTTCTTCCACACGTATCTGTTTGACTGACGGGGCACCAAGAATTATGTTACTCATGTTGATTGGCAGGATATACATTTGTAAAATCAGGACATATATTAATATTCTGTACGTACTTCATTGAATGTACTGGTAATAAGCGTATGTATATATTATTTCAATGCCCTATTCAATGAAGCAATTAAAGAACGCAAGAGCCAAAACCAGAAATCGTATTTATCCAAAACTTGCCCACATGTTTTGTTAAATTATACAGTTAATGTAGTTTATGTGTTCACTTAGCAGTATTAGGGGTATAGTTCTTAGCGTCTAACAATAAACTGTTGCTTTTTATAAATAACGGTGATAAGTAAAAACATATTTTTTTAAGTAAATAAAGCCTTACCAGCAAATCCTCTTATAATCTTCAGACTGTACATCCATTGAATGCTGGGGTCAGGCCTAGCCTTGACTAAACAAGTGAGAGTTAAATTTGCTCCCAGTTGCAAAGTAATGTTGGTGTCTAAGGCTGAGGCCACAGGCTTCATACAAGTTTTCAACTGGAGCTCATGGAAGAATTTTCCGGCACGGGTGCTAGGGCCTGCGCAGGTCAGGTAAGAGTTCATCAGAATGAGTGGTGGGCTCACAGTTCTAATGAATTCGACAAACCCTTTAAGACGACAATCACATAGCCATGGATTGTCGTGGAGCGCCAGAACAACATTTGCTGCCACACCATCTTTGACCCACTGTTTTCCTGTTGTTTGGAGTAAAGGCCAGTTCAGAAAGACGTCTTTTGATATGACCGTAAGTTGATTGAAGGATAAGTCTAAGTAAGTCAGACCTGGCAAATGTCTCAAAGCGTATTCTTGGAGCACATCTAGTCTATTATGTTTAAGGTCCAAAATCTTTAGGTTTGGCGTAGCTTGGAACGCTGTCCATGGTACTGAACGCAGCTTGTTGCCCTGTAACCTCAACTCTGTTAAATTTCTGAGCCCTTCTAGACACTTGATATTCATAAGGGTGATATCGTTGAAATTTAGCCAAAGAAACTCCAAGGCACTAACACCCGAGAATGCCCCTCGAGGCAATTCGGTCAGGTGTGAATTCTCTATGCGAATCTTTATAAAATCATCAGCGATATCTTCTGGGATTTGTCCCATGGCGGTTTCCATACAAAGTAATGACCTAAAAATTCACGGGAAAAAGGTTTATTCATAATTTGATAGAAAAGGGAAAGATTACATGCTTTCAAGGTGAACTACACACACAAACATGTTAACATGGTAAGGAAAAACTATTAAAGTCTACAGGAATGATTAATAAAGTCGACCGGAAAGGGAATGAAAAGTCTAGACTAGGCTACTCACCTTCCCAAATTGTCATTTGTACAAGAGCAACCGGGCAAACAATACAATAAACAAGGCGTTGCTAGACTAAAAACTAAAGTTATGGTTAATGGTATGTACAAGATGTCCATATTCCTTTAAAAGAAATGCCTGTGAGGTCTCTCTGCATGGTAAGTCTTTCTCAAAGGGAAGAAAGCCTATTACCTTAATCTTCTTTGACGTAATTCTTAAGACACCAAATTACATCTTAGACACGCCAGAAATGTTTATTTTTAGCAATGAACCATATTATTTTTTTACTTTGCTGTCAGTAGACCCCTTAGATTGAGGTTTTGTGGCTCATAATGTTTGGAAATGAATATGAGCTGTAAAATGTAAAAAACGTATTCTGAACACTGAGCACTAATGCTAAAGGCTAATCAAAAGTTGTTTAAAGACATACATAACGGAGAGGGTGAAATACTACTTTGTCTACAAACTAGCCAAGCCATTATCAAGTAAAGACTTTCAATGCAAAAACATTTTTTTTTAATGATTTGACCAATATCAGGGTGCTTAGACATTAATGAGACAGTATAATATGTATTTATATAGTGGACTACATCTGGCCACAGCATGGCATTTTGATAAGATTGTTGTCGAAATTTCCACAGAGCATCTAACTATAGTTAAGAGAACATTAACTGATTTTATTATATGGCAACGACGGTACGAGCTTTCTGAATGGATAATGGGTAGACATGCCAGACGCGTATTGCCCTCCTCAGCGGTCAATACGGCTCCGTATTGCCCTCTGACGTCATCTTCAAAATGAGCGACGAGTCAGCTGCTGAGTTTTACTATCCAGATGATGCTAAAAAGATTTGTCATCGAAAGTGAGGATGAAGACGAGACTCTTTTAATCACTTGTGTCGTTATTTTGTGTTGAAATTAAAGCCATTTTAGCAGAACCATGTTGTCCGCTTTCTATCAAAAGTAATGAGTTGCTAGGCAACACATGAAACACAGCGTGAGAAGACTTGAGAGCTAGCTACAATTAGCCTAGAGGTACCATTTATTTTCGTTTACAAAATGAAAATAAGCTAAAAATGCCATATAATAAACTACTAACTAACCTCGACCGTTCGGTCATGCCAGGAAATATCAAACCTCGGCTTTGCCGTATCCACCTCACTATCGCTCGGTCGATACGTTCCTGCCTCAGTTTGGTATTTCCCGGCATGACTTCACTCTCGGTTAGTAAGTAGTTCGTATTCCAGGCAACAAATGGAGCTCCACATAACCTCCATTGTCCGTGATATTTTAATTAAGTTAAATTATTAGATTCCACAGAAATATTTGTTGGTCATGTAGACACTAACACTCAAAACATTGTTTTTATAAAACACAATTTATTTTGTCATACATTAAGATGTACATTTATTTCTCATATCATAAATACATACAAAATACATTGTATATTTGGTTTGATTCAGACAGTAAATCTGGCACATTAATATTTATGGTAAGTACAGTACACTGACATACAAAACTACATACATAATTTCTGCTTCACCAAATCTACAGACAGTATCAGATTAAAAACGTGCCGGAATGACGAGGCCATACAGCCTTCAGAAAACCTGACGCTGACTAAAAGATGGGTTTTATGTATTCTATAGCAATATATTGTTAAAGAAACTAAATAACATTTGGGTACATATGACCCGACTGAAAGTGCATGACCAGTACAAAATGCATAAATACAAATCAGACCGTTTGTATGTGTATACTGAAATAATTTCCCTTTTGTACAAGTTCACCAGTTGGCCTATTTTAGTCCAAGCCTGTAAAATGAAAGTTAAGTAAACATTTACTTTACATACATCTACACTCAAATAGCCTTGCATGCCCTTTTGCAGAAAGATTTATGGTTCCCTCTCATTTTCCTACAGTCTCTCTCATTTGTTGGTGTGATAGTTACAGTGAATATCGCCAGCCTGAAGAGATCACTCAAAGTGTACTTTCTACATTTTGAGACAAACATTTAGTATCAGCAGAAGTATTCGTTTGGTGGCCCTTCAGTCCTGGCTGTGGCCTCAGAGTCCACACTTGACCTGGCAGAGAGGAGTCTGTTGGATTCATCTGGGTTGAGCTTGGTCAGGTACTCCGCCTCTGTACCCTTTGTCTTGGTCCCTGGGGAGAGCGTCTCAAAGGTGACGTAAGAGTCTTGCATCTCCTTGGACTTCTTCCCTAACAGTTTTTGGCAGCGTTTCTTCAGTGCTCCGCAGCAGACAATCAATGTCAGGGGGACAGCGATAACGCAAGCCACGGTTATCACCACTACATTAATGAGCTTCTGGGTGCCACTGGCGCTAGCAGCTTCGTCCGTTGAGAAGATTACACACTGCTCCTTTTTGGGAATCAGGCCTTTGACGCAGACACAGGCAATGTACTTTGTCTTTGGCACTAGGCCGTCGATAGTGATTCGGTTCTTGCCTGCTCCAACATTAATCCGACGCATATCCCTTTCTCCAAAAACAGCATATAGGACACTGAACTCGGTGGTGTTGGTGGCTGTTGGGGCTCGCCAGTTCAGGGAGACTGTGTGGTCGGTGTCCCCTATCACCTTTACTGAGCGCACCACCCTTCTTTCCGGGGCTTGCTGTAGGGAGGAGGCGTTGGCTGCCAGATTGCTAAACACTGCCTTCTCCACTTCTATTGGCTCAACTGTGCTGGGGACACCGGTCTGTCCATCTGGTACACTGTCAGAAATACTGTAGCTCTCAATCTCATACTTACCAGTGAAGCCATTGAGAGGCTCGATAATAGGCTGAGCAGCCATAGTTGTTGGTGGTGGGACATATCTAGCAATGAGCTTCTCCTGGTAGGCAGCTTTTCCAATACCTCCGGTTTTCTTCCCTCTGTTCCTTCTGGAGCCTCCACCCGTTTCCTCTGATCTAAATGAATCTGTGATGACCAGGGAAATGATGGCATCTGCAGTCCCCATGAAGTTGGTGGCTTTGCAGACATATCTCCCAGAGTCATGGTATGAAACAGCAGGCACGCTTAGGATGGACCAAATTATTCCTTCCTTGGAAGCTTCTTCCTGTACTGTAACAAAAGATTAAGACGAATACAAAGAATCCTTAATCTTGTTATTATGCATGGTGACTGAAATAGATGTACTTGAACTGATCTTAGCAAGGATGATTTGTCTGAAATGACTTCAGCCAAACTCACCAGTGCCATTCATTTTCTTGCCGTCGGCACGGGTCCAGGACAGCTCGGGGATTGGGACCCCAATGGTCCCACAGCGAAGCAGCACATTATTCCCCAAGGAGCTGCGGACACGAGCCACGGCTGTGTGAACACGAGGCCCTAGGCATCTCTGAAGTTCTGCCTCACTGAACAGGACACCTGACAGGCTCTCTGGGTCAGCGCATCGTAATCGGGTATCTATGAGGGCTACAGGCGAGAAGGGCGACTTCTGGAACTGGACAAGGTCATACAACCGGCAGTCACACAGCCAGGGATTATCATGGAGACCTGTAATTATGGAAAAAAACACAATGAAATGGTCTGCTAAATGATTAAAAATTTTAATATCACCCCCAACACCTCTCTGCTCCATTTAATATAGCAAGACATGCATATACATGTATATCACTGTGCTTTATCCCATCAGCCAAATATGTATAATAATAATGATTGAAGGAAAAGTGATCATGGTGATATAGGTAAATTAAGTAAATGATTGCCACAAGTAGTCTGTTAAGGTTAGACATTACTATTATTAGACTAATCCTTAAACCAGCCCTCAGATAGAAGCCAGGTGGCCCAAGTTTACGTTGGTATTATAATAGGCCTGCAAGCACACAGGCCTTGTAGTCTAAAAACACAGTATCCTTAGGTGTCATGGTCTGATCTTGATCCTCACCAAGAATCAGTTTGGAGGAATCGTCCTGGGATGGCTTCACACTCAGCCATGTGGTGAGAACCTCAGGGGGGACAGTTGTCAGGCTGTTGCTTGATAAGTCCAAATAGGTTATATTTTTGATGTACATGGAGGCTTTGGTGGGGATGGATGTGATCTTGTTGTTGTGCAGATCAAGAAGCCTTAAGTTGGGCATGTCAGTCAAAGACTCCCAGGGAAAAGAGGTAAGGGAGTTTCCATCTAGCCTCAGTTCATCCAAACTATACAGACCACGGAAGCTGTCAACATTCAGAGAGCTCAAAGAGTTAAAGGACATCCACATAAATTCCAGGTTTTTGAGGTAGTGAAAGTTTTCACTGGAAATCCTTGTGATTGCCGTCTTCTCAATTCTCAATTTAGAGGTGTCAACGGGAAAATTGGGGGGGACTGCAGTGATTTCTGGATCATTGCAAAGCACACTCCTAAATGGGAAAAATAGTAAAATAATCAACGGATGAAATATGCAAACCTCAAAAAGCATATATTTGTTATATTTATACTAATTTAGTGTTACACACAAGGAATGCGACAATGTATAGCTGCAAAAAAGAAGAGTCCAAATTCCTTTCTTTTTCATCAGTTGTTAGTAACTTATATAAAGCGATTTATGTTGGTGTATTTACGTAATGGAGAGTAAGTTATACATCACTAATAACCAAAGGAGATTAAAGAGCATGTGCAAGTTAATCCTTATACAGTGAAGAAAGAGAAAAGCTGTCCTGAAACTGATTTGTCCACATATCAAAACTCTTATATAAATTAATGGAAACGTGCAGTTGAAACCGCTTGGTAATTCTTACCTTGATTTTGATCCGTCACTTAATTTGTGAAAGAAACAGTTACATTGGGCTGGACACGCACTGCAAACCAGCGGCAGGCAAACTAATGCCATCCAAATGCCCGGACAAAAATATCGAAACATGTTAACCTTTAAAAGCTATCCTATACAACTAAACTATCCTACAATTAAAACGGAAGCGCTGCGACTTCGCTCATCCAAACGTAAGAGCATCGTAGCCTAGTGTCTCGTTCGCTCAGTGCCCCATACTGGTCTGCCTATTCTGATTCCACAGATAAAAAGGATATACAAGGATTAGTGAAAGGACTTTGGTTATTTTCATTCACACGATTATTGCTTCTGGGAAGCTGATACGCGGAATAGTTTATATCTGTTTGTATACAGGGCAAGTAGGAGCATACTTCCGAACGACAGATTGACGTTTGTCATAGCATGGTTAGACTACGGAGTTTTAATATTATCTTGACCATAAAAGCAACGTGCACCTGATCCATTGATTTAGTCGGGGTAACGAATACAGGCATTAAATGCTCCATTCAATGATTATAGGGCCTATTGTAATTTTAAGTGAAATCTTCTCAGTCTTGAAAAATAGTCGGCCAACGCTTGTAATAAAACAATTTCCTTATGATCACACATTTTAAATATTTCCCAATCGTAGCCGTATCTTCAAAAGCAATGCTTATCAGTGATTATTTTGAATATAGCCTACTGCTTTATTGTACAGTTATTTCCCGTTTGTATAGACCTATAAGTCAGATAAGTCATAGGCCTATATGACATATAATGACATATAATGTCACACAACTAATTCTGTAAGAAATATAAGATGCGGATGCTTGATCGTTTTTAACTGATTAATCTAAACCACTAGGTGGCAGACAGGACTACTAACCAACTAGAGAGGGTACAATTTCTGGGGAAATTGTGAGTTGTGCTTGCGTCAGTTGCAGATGGGTCAGTTTTTTAATGACATTTTACAACTGTTATTTCTGTATGTTCTATAAAAATACATACTTATTATTTACAAAGACTGCATAGATTTAAAAGCATACATTTGTTGCTGCTCATTTACAATTACAAAATATTAACGCCTGGAACACAATGGCTGCGAAGCACGATTAGCTGCAACCCAGCTAACACATTTACGTTGCCCTTACGTTGTCGCAACGTCACGAGATGACCAAACATACGTTGCCGCAACGTCTTTGGCGACATTAGGGGACCTTACATCTGTGGGATGCCAGAAGGTTGCCGCAATGTAATCTTGTGACGTTGCCAGTCCGTAACCGCGACCTCCTAGCAACGTTATTTTCCGACGTTGCCAGTCCATAACTGCGACGTTAATTACTAACCTATATTTCTCAATTCTATTGCTTAAATTTGGGCGGTTCATATGCAGACCTCATTTGCCCCAAATGGTACTTGTTCTTGTATAATAGGCTACATAGCCAACTTCAGGAGGACTATGTTTGTGTGGTGTGTAGCCTAACTCAAGCTAATCATAAACAAGGCAGCATTTCCATGTAACATTCAGTCATTTTATTTCAAACAAAGTGCCAAACAGTGAATGAACATCTTTTGCCAGTGCCCGCTACAGGTCCTGTCTGTTGGCCCTGACAATGAAGCACAAAATAAGTTAGTGTCCTATCAACTTAATTGCACGTATGAAAGGGGCTATACATGTCATTAAAAAATCACATCTAGAATAATATACATCATCAAAAAAATATTATGGGATTCTAGTTTTTGGTCACATAGCCATGTGAAAGGTTGGATTTGGAAGCTGCAATCGGGATTCATTCACTTGGCTTGTTTTGAATGGGCTGCTGGGGCGTGTTTGAGTGTCTACGCTGTGAGGAGCTCCACAGCCTTCTCTCCCAGTCCCGTCTTCCACTTCATCATAGCATCTGTAATTAGAAATCATGAACTTATTGTTAGCACCAATTTGAACGTTGAACGCTGCGTGTAAGCCATAGTTCACAGAATCTCAAAACACCTACCACTCTTTCGGAACTCCAGCACCTTAAGGCGCTCCTCAAGGTCTTGGAGTTCAGCCTGTGTTTGGGACACCTGTAGGTCCATCACTGGCACCTCTTCAGCGTGTCTGCACTGTAGTCGCCTGAATAGGAGAGGCCTCTTGCTGCTTCTCCTCCAATGTCTCCATCTTCTGAAGCATAACCTGTAATGTGTCTGTCAGTAAAGACAAGTAAAACAAGTTTACAAGAGTTAACATGATTGGCATACACTGTGGTTCTTCTAGATTACCTGTAACATTGATGTAAATAACACGTTACCTTGAATGGTTGTATACAAAACATTAGTAAGACAACATTTGTTGTTTTGACAAATATGTATCCCCCTGCCACGATCAGAACAACTTAAGTATGCCTTACAATGGGTTGGCAATGCTATTGAGAAGCCTTGAGTGTCTTATAATTGCACTTGCCTGGCTGCCAGCTGTTTTCCTGGACCCCCTATGGGTTCTCCTCCACCAGACCAGAGTTGACACCTAGGGGTCTGGTGATGCAAAAGCTTTAAGTCATTCTTTTGCTTCAAAACATAACGTCACTGTGTCCAATCCCGACCGTTTTTTAGCTAACATTCTGATAAAATGCCACTTCAAATATTGATAAAATGATTGTATCACGTTTTCAGCTGATTTACTGATTTCACGTTAAGCTTTAACTTCTTACCTTTCGAGCTAAATATTGTAAAAAAAAAAAAAAGTTAGCTTATCTTTTACTAGAGCCGGTAAAAAGACGCTGGCGCCGGTAAATTAGCCGTGCGCTACCCTTGTCCAAACCCGACCGCACTTATCCTCGTAGTAAACACTCGCCGCTGCTGTTTTTCCGGGGATATTAACTTCAACTTAATCAATGCTGTCAATATATCCGGGGACATAGTTAAGTCCTCCACAATAAGATATCACGCTTCAACATCTCCAAACTATGCGATAAAATCTCAATTTGACTGTATACCACCACCTGCTGGATGTTTGTTGAACTCTTCTCATGTCAGTCCCTTGCCCCCCTCCCTTCCTCCCCTCGACTACAGATCACCTCATACATGATAATGTTTTTTGGCATTGGCTATACAAAGTAATGTTAAGCTAGCGTTAAAAAAATTAAACTTTATGCTAACCCATAGTAGCAGAACAATGACAATACAAAAACACTTTTCAGAGTAAAGATCGTCGCCCGAGTGGTCTTTCGGCTTTCTCTCATCAATGTAACTTTCCTAAATTATTTAGACATGTAAACGTCCATATATGTTTATGAAATTTGACACGTAGATTGTTTGGTATGCCTAAAATAATCCTACGTACACTTTGCTAGTGATTGCAAAAGAAAATGGTGGCAAAAAGACCGGAAACCCTTTTCGGGTTTGGACAATAGTAGTTCACAGCGGTCGGGATTGGACACAGTGACGCTAGCCTTTAGGGTTGCCATGGTCGTCGTCGTTGTCATCTGCCGCTTGTCCGGGGATCGGGTCGCGGGGGCAACGACCTAAGCAGGGAGGCCCAGGCTTCCCTCTCCCCGGCCACTTCCACCACCTCTTCCTCGGGGACCCCGAGGCATTCCCAGGCCAGCCGAGTGACATAGTCCCTCCAGCGTGTCCTGGGTCTTCCCCGGGGCCTCTTCCCAGTGGGACGTGCCCGGAACACCTCACCAGGGAGGCGTCCAGGAGGCATCCTAATCAGATGCCCGGGCCACAACAGCTGGCTTTGCCATGGTTCATACAATTATTATCACTGTTATAAATGATTATTCATTACTTTACCATAATTTCCCAGGGACACAGTGCTAGGCCGTGTGACGGTGGTAGGATAATCTGTACAGAAATGAAAGTTGAATGTAGTTTATGTACATAGTATTAGCATTTTGATATTGATATAAAAGGAGTAGTATCGCACACGTGTGATCGTTCAAAAGCAAGGCTCCACAGCGTAGCGTCGCACATGTGTGATTCTGAACATTCCATCCAAATATTTTCCGATAGACAAACTATGTGACAAACGCTATAGTATGGCTTCAAAATTGACAATTAGTAGGCAAACAAGTAACACTAGCAGGTAGGAGCATTGCTACAAGTATTATGTTAGGTTGCTAGGTAACGGAAGCTAATTAAAGCTACCTAGCTGCCGTTTTGGAAAAAACTCACTTGTGGAAGCGTCGGAAATATTTAGAACTCACACATCTTAAGGTTAAAACGAATAAACTTATCCAAAAACAGATGTCATGTACAAATTGGAAGATTTAGTGACATGATACTTTTATAGACGCCATTGCTGTGCATGCCATGACCGACTGATCAAAACGTGATCAGCCACGCGCTGCTCCAGTCTTTGAAAACCCAGGGCTAAATAAACTATTTTCGGACAAGGTTTTTTCTAACAGTTCTGAACGTTTATTTTCACTGATTCTTTTGTGGGTGATTTGTGAGACTCTAAACTTTGATGTATATATTTTCAGTATTTAAACATAACTTTCTGGAGGGTTTAGCCTTACCTCTACAGTACATTATACTGGCACTACTACTAGTAGCAAAATCTTAACGTAAACAATTTGAATCTGAAACAGATAACCAGGCTAAATAGCCTACACTTCAAACCTATACGTAATAATATGCTCCATCCAATTTCAGCAAATATGTTTATATATTTAAAACTATTTCTGTAAAGAAACTCACCTTTGAAGTCGCAAATTTCCAGTTGAACTCAATTGAAAGTTGAGTTCAAGACGGCTGAATCCCTGCAAACTCTTTTCTGAAATCCCAGTTTCAGAGAAGCGTTCAAATGGGCATGCGTAAAGTTGTTGCTCAGGGGCAGACTGAGGGGCAGGTTAGCTAGGAAGAATTGTAATATTCTGTGATGACTTGTCTTTGGAAATGAAACTTAAGAATCGCTTACCTTTTGGTCACATTTAACAATTTTGTATTACAAAATTATTGCAGCTCAAATTTGTATTGTGTGTCATACAGCTTTGGTGTGCTGGACAAAGAAGGTTTGCTTAATCATGTTACACATTGATTTCTTTTGTACATGTAAAGGATGAAATACTTGTATTTTAATATAGGCCTAAGGCTAAGAATATAAGAATTATATTCCAAATTCAGTCTTTTATTTATTAAAGCTATGTTCCTGCATATGAGAAAATTGATGACCATACTGGGGCTGAGCTGCACATGAATTACATACATTGTCTACATTTATACGTGCTGGGTGCAACATTTAATATTGTGTGATTGAAATTCATGTAGACTATGGCTACATTACAAAAGTGTCAGAACTGAAAGCAGTGTGATCTCTCCACGGATAAACCACTGCACTAGAGATCCGTTGTCCTGCGACCAAAGAGCGACTTAACGGCAACTTCACCCATGGTACCAAAATGAATGTACCCAGCCGACCAAGGGACAACGTCACGGCAACGTTGTCCACGGGACCAAAATTTACGTAACCAGCCGACCAAGGTACAACATTGCGGCAACAAAAGCTATACCTGTCGTTCCCCCTCCCGACGGATCCGGGGATCTCAGCTAGGATTGAGGCCTGCCTCACAGACATCTCCGCCTGCATGACCGAGCACCACCTCCGGCTGAACCTCGCAAAAACAGAACTTATCATCCGGGCTAAACCCTCCATCTCCCACGATCTGTCAATCACCATGGGATGTCCGACGGTGACCCCTTCATTCTCTGCCAGGAACCTTGGGGTTACCATCGATGACAAGCTCTCCCTCACGACCCACATTGCTGCAGTCTGCCGGTCGTGTAGATTCACCCTCTACAACATCCAGAACATCAGGAGATACCTGTCTGAGCACTCCAACCAGCTGCTAGTCCAAGCACTGGTCCTCTCCAAGTTGGACTACTGCAACTCGCTGCTCGCTGGTCTCCCAGCATGTGCAACGTGCCCTCTTCAGAGGATTCAGAATGCAGCTGCCCGCCTGGTCTACAATCTACCCAGACGCTCCCATGCTACCCCGCTCCTCATCTCTCTCCACTGGCTACCCATCAACGCCCATGTCAGATTCAAGACTCTGATACTGACCTTCCAAGAAGTGAACGGGACTGCACCCAACTACACAACTATCAAGTCTCTCCTGCAGCCTTACACCCCCACCCGCCACCTACGGTCTTCTTCAGACAACCGCTTGGTAGTCCCACCGCTCAAGACTGCCCGGTCCCAACACAAGCTCTTCTCCTGCCTGGCCCCCCAATGGTGGAACCAGCTCCCCACCTCCATCAGGGACACTGAGTGTCTCCCCACCTTCAAGAAAAGGCTCAAGACGCACTTGTTCCCGGAGCAAAACGGCACTTGGGAATGCTTGATTGGACCTGATGTTATTTTCCTCCAGGATCACAATGACTCTTATTGAGAGACACGTTGCTCTTGTAGGTTAGTTATAACAAAGTAAAATCTTGAACTCTTGTACTCGCTGTGAAATATTTTACTGTTGATTGTTCTTCTACAGGTACAGTTTCGCACTTTTTGGGGTTCATGTTTTTTAATTTGTAACTTGTATAACTGCATGCTCTTATGGGTCTTCCCTTTGGAACTTGTTTAGTTTTTCACAATGTATGCTTCATGTTTTGGCTGTTTGCAATGTTTGGGACTACCTCGTTGTTATGATCAGTGACCCTTTTGTAAAGCTCTTTCTTGGAAGTCGCTTTGGATAAAAGCATTTTCTAAATGCATAAGTGTAAATGTAAGTAGGCCAGTGACTGGTCGATATTTGCGATGCATTGAGTGGGCCGCGCATCCTTTACTGACTGGGCCGGTCTAACAGTATAACTCCTGGGCCACTTTTTTCCCCCAGTCCACCCATGAGTTAGCCTGGCTCTGCCCTCCTACGTACTTCAGCTCAATTTTTATTTTGCTTCTGTACTAAGTCTGGCCATGGGGTACGTAAGTCAGATGTCTCCGGTTGATTTTCGTCAGGGTCACAGAGATTGGTACCCAGAGGGCACTAGCACCACGTGACTTACCTCAGATCTTTACGAATTACGTAAAGGCAAGCAGTCGGCCCACCCTATCAGAAGTTTGCTTACCCACGGACGCTAGATTTGAAAAAGTTATCTAGACAGAATCAGCTGATGCCTGAGTAAAACCGATTTATCACTGCTGCTTTCAAACCTAGAAATTAAAAGAGTTTCGTTTCTAAGTCATTATGTTAGCCTGGCTTCAGAAAGGCACTTAAAGAACGTATATGCCAGAGGCAAACACGTCAACAGAAGTCCAAGTCCAGCCAGAAACATCGGGTAGGCTATGAATCATGAGCTTCAAACTTGTCTAAATAAATACATACATTTAAGCATGGCTGCGGGGTCAGCACGAGAATTTAAAATGATATGATTTGAAAATCCACCACCGCGGAACAGCCCCGCAGTAGCGGACTGGCCATTGGGAGCACCGGGAGAAGAATAACGATGGAAAACCAGGCTAAGAAACGTAAGGTGGGGCTGAAAAATGTAGAAAAAAAAGACATCACCTTCACCAGACGAGGTTTTACCAGTAAAAAAATGGTAATGTTTATTTTACACAAAGCTCAAAACTATTTTGCGCTCAAATAAGGGCCAAAAAAGTATCTAACTCCTGTATCCCATCAAACACAGACTATGCATGCATTAGCAGGGCAGCTGTGGCGGCGTATACTGGGGTTGGTTCTGGTGGGCCGGTCTGGATCAAAGTCCAGGGCCTATTTTTATGCCCAGTCCTGCCGCCCTGCAACATTAAGCCACCCCCCAGCACCTCCCTGATAAAATATGTTCCCGCGGCTATGCATTTATGTTGTTAATAAATAGGCTAACACTAATTGTTGTTGTACCAGCAATATCTCCAAGCTTTGTTTTTCACTGTAGAAATCTCAAATGTTGATGATTTGCCAATGCAAGACAGTACCGGCAAGTTTTTTTTTCCACTTCAAGCGCTGCTTAACTCCTGTAACCGTCCATGCTGTGTCTGTTCTGAATGTTTTAAAAAGCAAGCACAGGAAGCAAAATAAGGCATCGACATAGACGTCCTCTTTTACCCGGACATGTCCTCTTTTCGAGACCTAAAAAATGCGTCCGGCTGTCCGGGATTTTGCCTCGGATATTTGTGTTTCTCTGGGTCTTTCACAAATTATTACGCCCTTACAAGTTTTGGAAAGGGTATCTCCTTTACGCGAGCACTGACTGTAGAGAGAACTGTCATTTTAATCAGATAGTGCGGCATGCAATACACAACCAGCCCCCCCCCCCCCCCAAAAAAAGGATTTTGGAGAAGATATGAGACAGGATTTGATAACGTCTGAAGTCCAGTGTATTGAGTCATCCAATTTTACTAACGTAAAGTAGGCCTTACAGTTGCAAAATCAATGTAGACTACTTGGGGCGATTATTTCAGCGCCCTATAGGCATCATTTTTGAGGACGCTGATTGGCTGACTATGTGTTGCTCTGGTATATCTTGTTAGCAATTCACCCATCACCAGCAGGTTGGTTGGCGCTGATTTTTCTAGCGCCCCAGATGTCGAGCATGAAGTAAATTTATCCCAAAACAGATTTTGAGTATATATATATATATACTCAAAAATATACTAATATATATATATATATATACTAATTATATATACACACACACAACATGTTATTGTCGCGCAGAGAGGTAAGGCTTTAAGATGTAAATTACAATACCCTTTTCTGACAACAATTCAGATGAACAGACAGAAGTAGCAAAAATTAATACACTTTATTGGGTACAACAAATTCAGAATACACGGCATTGGTACAGTAAACTTCAGGCTGGCATCCAACACTGGGATAGACAAATGTGGCATAAGACACACCCTGGGTGGCATAAGAACCGGGGTTTGAGATGGAACCAGCCCATAAGAAGCCCGAGCACCCCGTAGCCACCTGCTACCCACAAAGTGCGCATCCACATTTAAACTCTCATATCGCACTGCAAACTGCCACACCCACCAAGGACTAGACTAAGGAACTGTTGTGGAATCAAAAACCCTGTATTGGGGAATGACTCTGGGATAGGTCAGTCAGGAGACTGACCTTCTTTGAAGGAACGAACTAAAGACACCGCCGTAGCAAATTGAGGGAGGAGTCAGCGGGGTGTTGTCTAAGAGAACAACATCCACAGGGCATTTCCTTCTATGGGCCTCTTCTCTGGTCTCAATTAAGCAATCAGTAGAATGTTCTGCTCTTTTCTCCGAAACTACTCTAAGGTCAGGTTGACACAAGTCAACAGCTGAGGGGGGAGGGGAAATGCCCTTTGATTTGGCTTGTGGTATTGCTTCCATCTGTTTATCAGAGTTCTAGGCCAAATACCAATAAACGGACAAAAGTATTTGTGTGACATGCATGACTTGTATAAATATCCTCTGTACCATTTTAGAGTTGGGTTCTCTAGCTGAGAAGCCAACAAATGTATACCGAAATCCTGGCACAAAATAAAGAAAACCTTTGTTAAAACCGACTTTGACTAAGAAATACTTCTTTTTAGATCATCTAACGCCTTTGGACAGAGAGAGAGATTCTGCCCACTTCAGAGCTCACTGCACTCAATTGAAGACTAGAATATTTCACTGCACCGCTGTCATGCGGGCACATTAAAACCAAGGTCTGCACTTCACACTCTCCGCACAGGGTAGGCAACCTTCCCAATCCCACACAAGCAAGAAATTACAGTTAATATTTATCTAAATATAAATGGAATTAAAGTCCGCTTTCCATGAAAGTCACCCCCTCCCCCCCCCCACTCGGTAGTCAATGGCGCTGATAGTTCGATTTGCAACCTCCAACCTCAGAGTTCAGACCCAGCGTCCTTGTCCCAGCACCGGCAGTCGGTCGCCAATAATGCGTCTGTGTAGTCCCGCACCCGGTCGGCACTCCCACACCTGTTTGTAGATCAGTCCACTATAGTCCAAGACAAAGCTGGAACCTCTGACAAGGTTCGGTCTGCTGCGCGTCTCTCTCAGGAACTAGTAAAATAAAATAATCGTTTGGTTAATTCAGGCCGTTTAGCTAATATGCTTTATACCAGCTTTAAGCGATGGAAACGTCCCTTCGTCCGGCGGTTCTTGTTGCAACAGGCGTGGTGGCGTGCTTCGTCTCCCGGCCTCCTCTCTTCATGCGGCGTCCCTCTTTCTTGGGCTTGTGCGACGAGCGACCACGCCCCCCTCTGGAGTCAGCACCCATTGACAATTATCCAACCCAACACTCCCTTAACCAATTATTACCTTCACACCTTATGACCCGCGACATTATTGTATATTTTTAACAGTCATGCTTAAAATGAGTAGTTATTGGTTAGAAAATATATCACATGGAAAAACAAATCTAAAACACTTTTCACCAGGGGCCTGTACTACGAATCAAGATTTGGCGTTAGCGAGGTAACTTCAGGTTCAACCCAGGGTTTTCTGTACTACGAAGGTGGATTACTTGTTACCGGGGTAGATCGCCATGGTAACATATGCTGAACGGCTAACCTGGTCGGGAGCAGGATAAGTTGGAGATCAGAGATCAACCTGTATGAAAACGCCGCCCATTAACTAATTCTTGACGATAATGTCGTCACCGTTCATAGTAGATCCTGTGCAGCTTGGTGCGCTGATACTGTAGTGAGGTGCGTTCAGAAGAGCCAGAACATTTAGAGACCGACAAAACCCTTTTGCATTCCCTCATGAGTATCTTTCTGAAAGATATAGATTCTTAGCAGAGGGAATTACGTATATTGCCAGCTTCTTGAGCCGTATGTTGCCAATGCGACGCATTGAAGCTGTACACTCAGTCCCACAGACTGAATGCATAGCGTTTCGTTATTTCGCTATGGGTAGCTAGTTTTATAGTGTGGGTGATGCGGAGAACCTGAGCAAGAACACGGTCTGCCGCGCAATTTTGAACAGATTTTATGATGAAAAATATATATCCAAAGTGCCCTTTGTAAAAACTTTGGACTCCTAATATGTTGACAAATGAAAGGAGGTTTTTCACTCAATGTTCTGATTTCTGTTCTGGAAATGTATGCAAATAATATCATATTTTACAACGTCATCATTTGCTCATTTAAACATAGGCCTACATTTACAGGAAACTAGTAATGAAAACATTATTTGACCTACTATTAGTTATCAACTTGGGAGGTTTCATGTTGATATGTTATCCCTATTCACTGTGTCTCCCCTTAACCCCTTTGTCCTTGGGTTGCTTTGACCCATTTTCTAATCATTTCCATATCAGAAATTGGGGTTTCTTTCAAAACCTTTCAAACCAAAAAGAACAATGGGTATCTGTACAAAGCTCTTCACAAGTGATACATAAATGATCATTTCACTACTTTCATTGATTTTTGATGTTTCATTCACTTTTATAGTATTTTTCAAAAATAATAAATAGGATTAAATAGGACAAAACATTCAAAAGGCACAACAAAAAAGCCACAAAAAGGTATAAAAATATAAAAACGTAGACAAAAGTTTAACAAATACATCCTTATGTGTTCTCCCTCCCCTAGGAACAGGAAAAAGATGTCAGTGTAACTAAGTTTAGTGTCGTTCAGTCATGTACGATCTCTTCTCATATTCCAGTTTTTCTGTCTCCAGCCTTGTTCTTTTAATTAAAAACCTTATAATCGAGCTCCAGGGTTATTTTATACAGGGCCCTCACACTGTCTGCTCCAACCTGAAACAAATGAAGAACATTGTCCCTTTGCAAGGCACACTTGGAGAAAGTTGAAGGTGTCCATTTGACTACTGTGGTTTTTTTGCTTATACCTTGTGTCTTTGTCTTGGCCTTGAAGTGGAGGCCCTAGGCTCAGGGGGAGGAAGAAGTTCCTCTTCCTGCTGAGTTCAACACCATAGAAATGTAATCAATTGAGTCATATTTGAAATGAGCACTTTAAGGACTTGTGTCTTATGTTGAGACCACCACAATTAGTAAGTCATTACAGACACTTCAATCACAGTCACACGTTCACGCACTCTCACCATCTGTGTTGCAAGTGGTAAATAAAACTCAAAGGTGTACCCCCAAAATGAGCAGGCAGACACAGTTTCCTGATCATCTAGGACCTCCACTTGAGAAAGTAAATGGTATATTTCATCCATATTCAGCAACCACATATGGCATACATACTGGCGTATGACTATTAGTTTCACTGTTACCTCTGTATGGCACAGTGGGACGACAGTGGGTGGTGGCAGCAACACCACTGTATTTCCTGTCACTGCAGAGAACAGTTATACATTTCACTCCTACAATATTCATAAATAATTGTTGAATGAACATGGTCACATAGATTACTTGAAACATACATATGCCTGGGCTTCCAACCTGCTGCCACCAGTTGCGTAATTTTTCTTCCTGTTGGCTGCAGGCAATTTCATTGTTCTATAGGCCTTTTGTAGCTATACAATATCCTACAAAAGGGACTAATTCAGGCAATTCAGCCTTGTACTTGTTGGCCTTAAAATATGTGCAAGTATTGCCTACTGCTACTTACCGTTTTGAATTATGGTTTTATATTTATTTAGCATTTGCTCCCACGATCGTTTGCCACTGCAGGGTTGCAACTAAAATAATACAGCAACAAAAGTTTAACGTTGTGGAATGCACCCATGTAATTATGGTCACATCTTCAATAAGTTATGTAGCTTACGCATTTACAGCGTATGCTATTTTTTTCCAGCTTAGCAGCAGCGACTTTGTTGAAATTTGCCGGTATTATGTCTGTATTCCTGATATGCTTGTATTACAATATTTCACGCAGGAGGAGTAGACAAAGTTTGTAAGATTGTCTGCTCCTCCTCCGTGAAATATGCGGCTCTTGTTTAGTCCATGTTTGCGATTGGACATACGGTTCAAACACCGCCCCTTTATGTGAACGCGCACGTCTCTAGATTGGAAAGATCTGGGTTGAGTTAGAGAATTGATAACCGCCGTCGTAGTACCGCTTATCGTGACTGCAATTGTTAGGCTTCGCGTAGCCGGGTAACTGAAAGTAATCCAGAGCATGTTGATCTTGATTCGTAGTACAGGCCCCAGGAAGAGTGGCACCCCAAGGGCCTCTATTGACCAGCCGCCATTGGCTATAGCCTATCACTTTACACCCAACTTCACTACGCTGGTAACACTCTCACTCAATGAAAGCACACTCAGCGCAGATTGAAGTGCATTGCTGCTGTTATGACAAAGAAAAAGAAGCATAATCTGGAGTTATTTCTCTCCAGTTAACAACCATGAAGCTTCATGTGACATGTCAAAAAACAAACATGACCAAAGAGAAACACTCTAAAAAGCACAACGAAGTACAGCTGAGGCAAGGGCTGGACTCGGACAAAAAAATGGCCCTGGCTTTTTTTCTCAGACCGGCTCACCATAATCAGTCGGACATGGGTGCCATGGCCAGTCACCTCTCCTCCATGTTCTATGTGTAGCGCCCTCTCAGGCCAGTTGACTACGCCACCCCTTGAAGTGGGCTAATTTATATCTGAGCAAAGGGAATTCAATAATGCTATTGCACAGTTTATTTTTGAGAAAGTATAAAAATAATCAGTATTAATAAATTTTGCACAACAGTGGAGTTGGTTGGTCACCAGATAAAGAAAATAATAATAACATACATGGACAGTATGGGGGCTGGGGAACCTCGGCAATGGGCCACTAGAAGAACTGATGTCAGACCAGGTCTCTAAAACACACGTAGTCTTGTGCACACTCAATAACGTGTTTGAATTCAGGGAAAATGCACTACAATATTCAAGACACTCGTGATACGTGACCAAGCAATTAATAGTTCCACTACAAACACACTGCACTCTCTGTAGGCTACTAGGGTGAGAAAAACTACAGAGACCGGCTATGGGTAAGTTACTAGTGGTCTTATCAGGACTGAAGCTATTAGCAATGAAGGGGGAAAGGGACACACATGGACTGGAAATAAAGTAAAAAGAAAAATACATAAATAATTCCACTCTAACCTGCGGCTCACATTTACACCTATACATATACGACACAGGCCGATAGGCTAGAGGAACTCAAACCGACACAATAAAGTAAAGAATCTATGAGAGGCACCAATGCATCAAACACACATTTACAAAAAAAGAAAGAAAGAGAACAGCAACTAGCACTCCTGTGTAGCTGTGAGGGTCTGACACTGCAAACATATAATACAAACACTGGTAAAAGATACATAAACACTACATCATGATTTGCCCATATTATACTACAATCAGAATAGTACAAGACCGCGGCTACGTTTAATAACAAACCTTGTTACGCACAACAACAACACAGCTTCACTCCCCCACACGCACATTGACATATGGCGGCTCCGCCCCCCTATACAATAGGTAACAGGTAGCCACTTAGCAAGCTCATCAGTGACATACCTGTCGATTTCATGCAGCACCCGTGACTCTACACGGCTAAACAGCCCCAGAACCAGTGGTGTTGACAATGAGCTACCGGCTTTAGGACCCCGGGTGTCTATTTATAAGCTTGTGGGTAATACGTCAGGTAGCTTAATTAATCGCATCCCCTTTCCCAATTAGTGATGCACTGCTGTAGAGACAGAGAGAACTAACGGTGCGTTCACAGCGACGCAAATCGCCTGCCATCGCTCGCCTTCCCACAGTGCACCACGCTCGGGGGCATTTCAAACAGATTCATGTAGAATGTAGTTCTCTTAAGTCACTGTTGTAGTTGTCATGGCCAAGTGTGCAGACTTGGGTTTACGTACTCGCAACATCGATCAAAATACCAAACTGTTTAATAGACATACAAGTTGACGTGTAAAAAAGTTTTATTATATTACTCAGTCTCTGCTAATCTGTCGATACGATAGGGAGTTCCAGCCGGGCTAGCTAGCTAGCTAGTTACTACAGAACAAAGTTACGTAATGTCACTAAACTGAATTAGAAAGTTCAAGCACCAACAACTTCAGCAACCTTGCGCCATGCTTTGTTTTTTTTTTTAATTAACAACTCTGTATGAATGCAGCCATGTATCTACAGGACTGGGTAAGCAGCCACAGAAACGAGTAGTTTCTCACCTTGAAACATAGAAAGCTAGAAATGTTTGCATGGTTGCTACGTTACGAGAAACAAGAAAACACTCTGATTGGCCATCGCTAGCAAAATCCGCTCCTCATTTGCATTGAGAAAAATTGCGTTGAGAAAATCTCAACTCTGTCGCGTCGCCTCGCTACCCACAATGCACCACGCAAGCGATTCGCCTGGCTCCATAGAAAGTGAATGGAAAACATGTCGCTCGCATCGCGTCGCTGCAGTGTGAACGCACTGTAACTGTGCAGCTGGAGAGGGGCAGGGAGTAGGCACCAAACTACTACTACTTTCCCACTTGCTACATATGTTCACCTGTTTTTGCAAAATGGCAGGTACTGTAGGCTTAAAAACTGAAGCTACAGCACTAAACATGTCGGTTATTTTTGCACATGTTGAGTCATCAACCTCTAAACTTTAACTTTTTTTAGCCTGCAACTTCTCTGCACCCCCCTTGCCCTTGCACTTTTGTTTCTCCATCCTAATCCACAAATTTTTGGCTCTGAGCCACTGCAAAAGGCACAAGAAACAGAAGAGGAGAGGTGGAGCCTGTTAAGAGATGTGATTGGGCCAGCCCAGTGTCAGTATGGAAAATGAACCAATGGGCCACTGCCCCTGCTTTATGGGCCGGTCGTTGGCCAATTTTAAGTTGATGAAAAAAAAAAAAAGTACAACTTCTCAGACACTGTTAGCCTATTGGTGGAGGCCCGAAAACAACATTATTTGGTAGCCGGTGGATCACCAATAAAATAAACTGTGCGAGTGATACCCGAGTCGAGATACAATTTGAAAAGTGTTTTGTCATGAACAGTAGCCTATTAAAGTCTGGACTGATAACGAGGACGTAGAGTGTAGCAATTGCGCTATGCACAGTATTAAATACATATATTTAGTTATACACTGTGTTCTGCAGTTATCTAAAGGTAGGATATGTGATGTTATTCTGTATTCCATGCAGTTGGGTCATCTTCCCCTCCTGCACTCCCAGAGTGGACAATCTGATGGTGAGACAGCACTGAATTTAGATTAAAAATTTGAGTTGGATTGTACAAGGTGTTAATGTAACAATTATCACTCAGGGCAAGCACAAATAACACTGCTGGATTTAATCTACATGACAATGATGAAATTGAGTGAAATATGTGTGTGAGGAAAACAAAATATATAAATATTACGAGTAATTGTTCTTGCCACATTTACTTTCTGAAGTCCGACTACAGTACGGTCATCTGCGTTGCCAATTCCCACTGTCTCCAAAATGTGCGTAGGCCAACGGATGGGTTAGAGTTTGCGTGGAGGGCTGCACATTCTCCCGTCAAATTAGTTTTTTATAAATCACAACCTTTGCGTGGGAAGTGGTGTACACACATTTTCAGCCCCGTTTTTTGCAATCACAACCTTTATAAACCTTGGCCTGGCTGAGGCGAGCAGAGGTGGTAACACAGACACAATAACCATTGTTTGACTCGAGGCAGAGTTCTTCAGCAGAATTGTTACAGAAAAGCAGACATTTTACAGGTACCAAGTGATGATTAGATTAATTCAGTGGTTCTCAACCCTGTCCTCAGGGACCCCCTCCCCTGTCTTGCATGTTTTAGATGTATCCCTGCTCCAACACACTTGATTCAAATAAAAGGGTTGTTATCTCGCTCGGTACAAGCCTGGTAACAAAAATGCATTTGAATCAGCTGTGTTGGAGCAGGGAAACATCTAAAACAAGCAGGACAGGGGGTACCTGAGGACAGGGTTGAGAACCACTGGATTAATTGAATTGAAAATTTACTAACATATATTCTTTATACCTGTAACACAGCTTTATGTATTATATTTTAGATGACTCCCAGTGAGCATCATAACTTACATGAAGCATAGGAGAGATGATTGTGAGGGACCTACAGCCTCAAAGTCTCTTCGAATTTTAGCCAATCACATTAAGCAATGTTGTCTGGGAGCTGTCCACCACATAAAAGTGAAATATAGCTTGTTAACCTTATTAAACCAATTATTAGCCTAGGAAACATTTAAAATGACTAAACATGAATCCTGCCATTCTCAAGAATATTCAATCACGTATGACAATTGGTTTAATATGATTAACAAACTACAATTATTATTATTATTATTATACATTTTATATTTACAAACTATTCATTTAGCAGACGCTCTTATCCAGAGCGACCACTCTAACAAATAATTCAAGGGACTTGTAAATGTTAAATAAAGGTATTCTTGCTTAAAAAAAATACTGACCTTCATTATGATGAGTATTTGGGTTAACTGTATTAAAATTCATGAGTGAATCTCAAACAGCAATCTTTGTGTAAAATGTACATGTAGTAAGTAAGTTTATTTAATAAAAAGAAATGATGATTTGACTGACAGATTACAACGTTTGGATATTTGAAATAATTACTGTGATTCAAAAAAAAATTTAGGAATACACTATGAATAGCAATTATTTTTAAAAACTATAATTATTTGACAACTCAACTCAATATATTTGGAAACTACTTAACAACTTAAAAGAATGAGTAAACGGGTATGAAGTGACGTCATTTCTAACAGTTCTGGCTCAGACATACGACACGGAGACCTTGCTTGGCGGGCACAGCTACTTGAAGGTCTGACTGGACTCCACCGTGACAAGACCACAAGTTTAACACATTTAACACAATAATCGTTTTACATACATCTCAGTTACAGAAGCAACAACTGAGCATGAAAAATCAGTCAACCAACATTACTGTAACGTCAAAGTCATTCTTAGCAAAGCTAATTTGACTTGTTAGCACACTTTAGCTAGCTAGCTAGCTAGATGAGTCTGCACGTGCTGTGCGTTTTCTTCAGAAGGCTACAACTAAGCTTACATTAGCCAGTTATGTTACATAAGACTCTAACTTGTATAACACTTTTGCACCTTGTCGGCCTACGTTAAGTTGGAGACAGGTCTGAAAAAAAAAAAAAGTTTTACTGCTGAAGTCAATTCAGTTAACGTTATAATATGTTAGGCCTTAACAAATTGTCGAAAAATATTCAGGTATATGCAAGGCTAATGTTTATTTTTCTTTTCCTGTTTTTCAAAATCAGAGACCGGGTAATACCACAAAGGTCTTTCCGAAGTTCAAGCTGGGCTCTGCCCTAATTACCATGCCATGTTGATCTTTAAATCTCACTCAGGAGGAAATCATGCATTGCTCTGGCATAAAGGAGCAGTATTCATTAATTGCAATTCATGACTTGTGTGGAAGGTTGTTCTTAAAGTTAATTCTAAGTTCAAGAGTTGTTATAATCCTTGCTAAATATTTGAAACAAATTTCAGATGGAAAACGGCTGATCAAGAAAATGTGAGGTAAGATACCATTTGTTTTCTTAATTATTAGGGTTTCTCCGGTAGGAGGAAACCTATTGTTTTTGTTAGTATTCTTATTAGGGTTCCTCCGGTAGGAGGAAACCTATTGTTTTTGTTAGTATTCTTCTTCTTCTTATTATTATTATTATTATATTTCTCCGCTAAATGGCCCAATAGCTCAAAAAGTCCTGGACCCGATTTTTTCCAATTTGGCCCAATGATTCAACAGGTCACTCATTACTCCCAGATGGCTAATGGCCCATGTACGCCCATAGGTGGCACTATAAAACACGCCCAAAGTCTACGTGATTTCCCCAGCGCCCCGTTATTCCAAAATGCCTGAAAATTGGTATACATGCCTTATTTCTCATGGGGAACAGAAAAGCCTCAAGAACCCATAAGGTCTGCCATGATAAATTTTGCTGTACTGTCCAAATTTGGTAGAACCTTCAAAACCCTTCTCCTAATGAACCATAGATCCAATCGACTTGAAATTTGTTACAGATGCGTACAATACATGTCTTTACATAGGGTGCCATGGAATGAGAAATACAATACAAAATGGCTGACAGAAGTGTATTTATGTAAATGTCCAAATTGCCTCAATATTTATATTGTTAATAAATCAAATATAATTTGGACTGATTCTGACTGATTTTGACTTTTCAAACCTAATAGGGTTCAAGACGACATCAATCTCTAGTACCATAAACAATTTCACCTTGGTATGTCAATATATGATTGAATTCAATTGAATTGCTCCACAGTAGTGCGCTCCAAATTCTCACAGACTCATCCTGCCCCTTGACACTAGGGAAACCACCCGTCCCGCTTTGCATTGTGTCGCACAGCATTTTCACCCCTTGTTCCGCACGTCGCATATTGAAATGCTGTGCTATACAGCGCAAAGAGGAACAGGTGGTCAACTTACTTGACACGCGCAAGCTTGGCCAGACGCACACACATCCTTTATGGAAATGGTGTGCTGACCAAGCCCCACCCTCACCCTCATTTTGCTTCCAATCGCAGCTCGCCGTTACGAATATAAATTATTTTTGGTGGCCATTGTTGTTTTCAACTGGAATCACCTGAAAGCCGTGTCTGAGGCAGCCACGTTCGGTAAGTCCTATTTTTACACATTTTAAGCTAGAATCAATGATTGGGTTCGTGAAAGTACACTACTCTTAAATTATTGTGAAGGTTTGAGCACTTTGAGACCTTTAGATCGTGAGTTTGAAGTGACGGAAAACCGAACTCGAAAAGTAGCTAGCTTTTTCCCTCTGTGTAATTACAGTACTGAATCATGTAGGTTAGCATCTCAGCAAATTCATCAAAAAGCTAGAGTAGGGCAGCGATTCCCCACAGACCTGTCGGCTCAGAATTTTGATTTGGCTCGTGAAAGTCTTTGTATTAAGCCTATGCGCCAGGGAGACCGCATAGGCTTAGGCGGCAGCCATGTTTTGGTCGTGTCATGTTCATAAGTTCACCATTTCACAGTTCGGTCGACATCAAAAATGTCGAGGAGGGCAGCCTATAGGAGATGTGGGAATTGTGCTTTTAGCCAGATGCTCCGATTATTTTTGTGATTTGTGGAAAACTTGCAAGTGGAGTGAGACTGCGTCCCGGGGGTACATTGTTTTGACTTAGCCTCAGTGACAGACTCGGCTCGCTCACTCACTCACTGGCAGTGTAAACAAAATCGTAATTCACTAAATTCTAGTCCTAAAACGTCAGGAAGGGCTGCTTTTTGTAGACAAGCTGAAAATAGATGCTGAAAATAGCCAGTATATAGGATCTTTCAAAACAAGCCTATTTCATTTGTCATTTTCCTGAGAAAGCGACCTACGTTAGCCAGGCTAGTTTCACTTGGTCAGCGTATTTAAAGGTATCTGACAATCAGAATCACTGTTAACAGGCAAAGGGCGAGTTGTTGGTCTTTGGTCAGATGTGTATATTGACCAGTTTAGAGCTAAATACTCTTGCCAGAGCCTGGAATCGAGCCAAATGTTTGGAGTGACTTTGCATGGCCGGTGTTACGTCCCAACTGGTTCCCAATTTAACTGGTTCCCCAGCTGTGCGTGCACCTATCAGTCTGCCTCTGTCACCAGATTCGTCACAAATTCACAAACATATTACTGGCGATTTTCAAGTCGGATCTCATATTTGCTGCGGCAAATATGAAAGTAGGCCTATAGGCTACGTGCGCACTACATTAGGCTACCATTCGCGACAAAATAAATGGAGACAAAATAAAACATTTGCAGACTCGCATGAAGTGGGATTCGATCGCACTAGAGTAAAACCATAAACGTACCACAGTCTGTTGACTAACACCACGAGCTATACCAGCTCACTAAATATGATTGAATCGTTAGGTATTTCTTAAATACATTGGCCTTCAGGTAACATTTTGAATTGGCTTCTTCTGATTCAACTGGTTCCCATAGACACTACCCGAATGTAGGCTTAGTATGCACGTATTTGGGGTTGTTTCGAGGCAATAGCCGTATTTTCCACGACATCCCAGCTGCTTCTGACACCACATATTACAAATTCATACTAAGAACGTCGCTGCTAACCCAGACGATACGATAAAAATACGCGTAACACAACATGGAAACATTCGTTTCCTATGCGATTTCGTGTAGCCTATTGCTGAGTGTTTCTTCGCTATATCTTTTGAAATCAATTCATTTCATAATTGTATATTCTGAACAAATGTACTGAGCACTACATTACAGCCATTCACGCCATAATAAATGGAAACTAAGAAAATAAAAGATTCGAGTGGTCTTCGATCCCACGAGCAAAAACACATACAAAGTGACAATCCTGTGCATTACACCGTAAGCTACTGGAGCACGTGAGTAATTCAGGAACTCAGTCACAACTTGATTAACTACGTTGGCCTTCAGGCAACAAGTTGTTTAGGTTCTTCTGAATCAACTAGTTACCGTAGACACTACCAGAATGTAGGCTACTCATCACGTATTTGGAGTTGTCTCAAGGCAATAGCCATATTAACCACAACCACCATTTGTTCAGAATATACAATTATGAAATGAATTGATTTCAAAAGATATAGCGAAGAAACACTCAGCAATAGGCTACACGAAATCGCATAGGAAACGAATGTTTCCATGTTGTGTTACGCGTATTTTTATCGTATTGTCTGGGTTAGCAGCGACGTTCTTAGTATGAATTTGTAATATGTGGTGTCAGAGGGAGCTGTGATGTCGTGGAAAATACGGCTATTGCCTCGAAACAACCCCAAATACGTGCATAGTAAGCCTACATTCGGGTAGTGTCTATGGGAACCAGTTGAATCAGAAGACGCCAATTCAAAATGTTACCTGAAGGCCAATGTAGTTAAGAAATACCTAACGATTCTCTCACATTTTGTGAGCTGATATAGCTCATGGTGTTAGTCAACGGACTTTGGTGCGTTTAAGTTTTTACTCTAGTGCGATCGAATCCCACTTCATGCGAGTCTGCAAATGTTTTATTTTGTCTCCATTTATTTTGTCGCGAATGGTAGCCTAATGTAGTGCGCACGTAGCCTATAGGCCTACTTTCATATTTGCCGCAGCAAATATGAGATCCGACTTGAAAATCGCCAGTAATATGTTTGTGAATTTGTGACGAATCTGGTGACAGAGGCAGACTGATAGGTGCACGCACAGCTGGGGAACCAGTTAAATTGGGAACCAGTTGGGACGTAACACCGGGTCTCCATCAGTTCAACACATTTGGATTTAAGTTCAAGTAATGCCATTGCATTTCACAGTCAAAACTGTAGTTTATGTCAAGTGTAGATGTAAAAAGCTTAATTTTTCTCAACTGACATGGATCTGTTCTTCACTTTTACAGGTCTGGAGGGTCATGCAGAGGCCTGCTCAACAAAAAATACGAAGGGTAAGAGAGATGCCCCGCAGCCTTCACCCCCACCAGTTTGCCTACAGAGCGAACAGATCCACAGGAGACGCAGTGGCGGCAGCACTCCGTGCCGCTCTGTCACACTTGGAGCAGCAGGAGAGCTATGTGCGAAAGTTCTTTGTGGATTACAGCTCTGCATTCAACACCATCCTCCCACACAAGCTAGTGATTAAGCTGGGGGACCTCGGGCTCCCTTATACCACATGCAGGTGGATCAGCGGCTTCCTCTCTGGCCGACAGTCAGAGTGGGCCATCACACATCCACAGCCCTTAGCCTCAGCACTGGCTCCCCCAGGGGCTGTGTGCTCAGTCCCCTGCTCTACTTCCTCTACACACACGACTGCACCCCTGTCCATCACAGTAACACCATTCTAAAGTTTGCAGATGACACCACAGTGGCGGGGTTTATCTCTGGGGGGGATGAGCCCGCCTACAGAGAAGAAGTGGAGCGGCTGTCGAATTGGAGCATGCTCCAGAGGGTCATCAACACCGCTCAAAAGATGTTGGCTGCCCTCTCCCCGCACTGGGAGACCTACACAGATCCCGTTGTCTCAAAAGAGCCCAGAACATCATAAAAGACACTTCACATCCTGGGCACTCCCTGTTTGAAATGTTGCCGTCAGGCAGACGGTACAGATCAATCAAGGCAACGACAAAAAGACTCAAACACAGTTTTTATCCAACTGCAATAACCACTGTCAATGCTGCCAAAAAATAATGTGCACAATTTCATGTTATGTTTTATGTGATGACTGTGGATGTATGACATGGGTGTGTTGTTTATGGTACTGTCTCAGGTATATTTATTCTGATTTATTAGTTATTGTTTATTTTATTAACTTTAGTACTGTAGTAATTTGATCCTTTTATTGATTTTTAGGCCAATGAATGTTGCACTGACTGGAAGCACTTTAATTTGGTTGTACCTGTGACAATGACAAAAACATCTATCTATCAGGATGCAACGGAGGATGCTGTGAGCAACACAGACCCCTTGCTGGACTACCCCTCTCTAGCTGGACAGCTTCCCTTCAGCCCTGACCCCAGGATGGCTTCATCCAGCTAGCCTGCTCTGCCTGCCTGCCGGCTCTGCTTGTCACTGCCTGCCCGCCCTCCAGAGACAGACAGTACAATACAAAATGGCTGAAAGGGGTGTATTTATGTAAATGTCCACATTGCCTCAAATCTTTGTGATACTGATTATTTATTTAGTTAAACATGTGTCCAGGTACACCACAGTATGACTAGCTGTATAGTCAAAATAGTAACGGTAATGTTTCATTCTGAGGGGATTCCTACACAATAGCTAAATCTGGCTCTTTTTTCATTTAACTGGCAAGTTTTCCTTAACATGGTAGTTGCTATGGCTCAGGGGTATTGACAATTGCGGTGGACATTTGAGAATGAATACACCCAAAGCTGCTAGAATGTAGTAAGTATTTATTGAATATAGCTTTTTGCAGAAAGGACCTGACACACACAGTGTACATTGGGTAGTCTGTCGGCATCTGATGAAACATTCTCCAGAGACAGGGTTTTTTATACATGGAGATACAGTTGTAGACACCTGCACACATCAGTGTCTTGTTCATATTATTAGCACAAAGTATCAAAACACAAGGCTACAGTTTTCTCAGAAACTTTCTAGAAAGTCACTAAATTATATATATTCACTACAACAGCTTGATTGATGTAAAGATTAACATTTCTTGTTTAGAACAGACAATAAGTCAGTCTTTTCAAAGGTATGCAATTTACTTAAATGTTTAGTTTAATTGTTTATTTTATAGTTAATATAAAGGTGAATTGCCTTTCGTAATTAACAACTATAAAAGTCATGATTTGCTTGCTCTATAGAAAGTCAACACAATTGATCGTTGGTTTCACTTGTTGCTTGTCTACCCTTTTGGTTTGCCATTTACTATGTAGTCTTCTGTTGGTATTATAGGCTTGTGTGCTGTCAGTTATGTGTTTACTGCCTTTTTTCTTACATGCCAAAGAAAAATGTAATATATGCATTTGATGACTAATAAAGTTTGTTGTTTTACCATGTCTGGCCATTAAATCCATAGACATAATAATGAATGTCTATGATTAAATCATTAAGTGACCTAAAAACAGGTGTGAAGCCTGGTCATTTCCGGTTATTTTCTGCCACGAGGTATGAAGGCAAACAAGCCTCTAAGAGAAGCAACTACTAGATCAAAGTAAGTCATCACAAATTATGCATACAACTTAAATATATTATATATATATAGTCAACAGTGAATGAGTTTGTTAGGCTACTAGCGTAAAGTTAAGTTTGGTAATAATTTCAGTAGACCCTAACTGTTGTTTGGCGAGAACGAGAACTGAACGTTATGAGCTAGCCTAGCCTAGCTGTTGTTAGGTTCAGTTTTTCATGTTTTTTCCGCAAGATGATACAATCTCAACGTTTCATATGTTAAAGATATAATTGAAAGAGCCACATAGTAGTACTATACAAATGTATTCGAAGGGTAGTAAGTTAGGTAGTCTGCGTTAGTCATTAAACTGAGTAGGATACCTGTTTAGTAGGCTTTGCATACACATGTGCCATCGAAACCCAGAAACCACAGAGCCCCCCGATATATCAAACCCCAATTTACCCCCTGATTGTAACTTATGTCATAGAGCTATATCCGTGATTCAGACTGTAGCCTGTTGCAACATTTCTTAAACGGTCTTAACAGCAGAGGTATCGTAGTCAAAAGGGAATGGGTCTCAATTGTTTCGTTACCTGGGCTTGCATGATTAAGTTAATGACTCGTGTATAGCGTTAGCTAGCTTGTAGCTGGGAGTGCATTTCATTAACACAGTGAATGAACTAGTTAGTTCTGTTTAACCAACACGGTTGAATATAGTAGGTTTAGTTTGATTTGTTGCCAACGTGGGACAACTGCACAAGACTTCACAGACATCACTCATGGTTCCCAACAGTTGGTATGAAGCAGAGAGGATAGAGAGACTGACTTGTAACCTTACGCTCATGAGTTCAAATCCCCATTCAGCCTATTGTTGTTGGCCAAACATGAAATTGTTTTGCTTCTACATTGTACATTTTTATATATTTTGCCATTTTGAGGAGGAACCCGCATCGCTGCTTGCAGCTCTATTTATTTTTATTTTATTTTTATATATTTTTTTGGGGGGGGGGAATTGTCTTTAGTCTATCAACTTTTATAGCAATAAAAGGTTTGTATCTCTTTTGTTTCAACATATGCTTAACTTAAGAGACGGGACAGGAATGTGTGTGAAAGAGGGGAGGGCACCAACAAAGGACAGTAGGCCATATTCAACTCAGGTCACAATGGAAAGGTCTGAGCCTCACAGGACACTCTCCACTAGCCACCGAGGCTCCCCGATTTGTATTAATATTTAAGGTAACAGCTCATGGGGTGGCAATGTAAGCTCTGTACATTTGTCGCACCATCAAAGGGGGGACTTATTAAACACTACCGACTGAAACACAGACATTTAGGTCATGGACATTTTCTTCCTTGTATTCATTTGAACTGTCCATGTTCTTTTAAAATTTGGGGCAGCTTACGTACACACTTGTGTAGAGGTCACAAATCAGTGGAAACTGAAAATCATCAAGAGGTCAAAGCTTTTAAATGTAAAATTTGTGACTCATGTTTTCCGAATACCAAGGATTATTTTCAACACATTAACTCTCATCTAAAAGACTAGAAACAATAGTGTGTGTGTTTGATGGTTGTGAGGTCAAACCTAACATATATGGGAGTTATGCTACACATAAAAGCCGAAAGCACCCATCCTACTTGTGTAAGGACTTAAAAGCTGATGTTATTATTGTAAAACTTCCGATTTCTGTCAGTTCAACCGCATGACAGACAGTTTGCATTACTGGAATCCGTTGATGATGTGGAGTTGGTTCCTACTGTAGATTTGGATTGTGAAACTGAAAGCGCATTTGTGAAAGTTATCGGTTCTCTCTTGCTTAAGTTAGAAAGCATTTATGATTTCTCTGGTAAATGTATAGATGACTTGGTGGAACAGCTTCAGTTTATCTGCACATCATCGTCTCAGTATATTCCAAATATAATGAGAGACGTTTTGACAAAAAATAACTACACTGTTGATGAAAAGGTTGTCAAGGATTTAGTTGAAAAATTGTGTCTCTGCAATCCTGTAAGTACATCTCTTGGTTCTGATGGTCCTTTTTTTTCAAAATATAAGAGGCAGAAGTTTTTAAAGACAACTTTCAAGTTAATGAGCCGGTTGAATATAGATTGGACCTTTCAGTATGTACCTATTCTACAAAACTTACAGCTATTAATAAATAACAAAGACATAGCAATTAGGATACTGACAAGACATTCAGGCACTCCATCAAAGTTTTCATCCTTTCACGATGGCAAATATTTCAAGTCAAATGAGTTTCTTGCTGATGGAGAGCTAAGGATTTCACTTATACTTTACGTGGATGATTTTGAAGTCTGTAATCTGCTTGGAACCTCGCGTAAAAAACATGTGTATTGGGTACTTGCAGATGTGCCATCAGAATTGAGATCACAATGAACATCAATTAATTTGGCACTCCATTGTAAAGCTAATGATGTAAAAAAAAATGGCTACAAAACCGTTTTTGAGCTGCTGTTAAAAGATCTCATCACTCTAGAGGAAGAAGGCATTTTCTTTCCTACCATTGGTACAAATATCAGATTAACTGTTTTTTGTGTTACAGCGGACAATCTTGGTGCTCATTCTTTAAGTGGCCTTGTAGAGAACTTTAATGGGCATTACATATGTAGATTTTGTATTGGGGACCATTCAGACTATCAGCAAAAGGAGGTGCATTCAGGGGTTTTTCCACCAAGGACAAAGGAGGACTATGTTTGACATCTTTAGTCTGTAAAGGAAAACCCTGCTCTGGTACATTGTTATGGTGTCAGGAAAGCTTGTACCTTAACAGAAAATGTGAAGCATTTCCATTTTGTAACAGGGTACCCTCCAGACGTGCTCCATGATCTATTTGAAGGAATAATTCCTTTGGAGTTGGCATTATGTCTTAAAGAGTTTATAAAAAAACACCAGTCAGTAGCAGATTATGAGGGCGTGCCATATTAGCAGCTAGCATACCTGCAAACTAGTCTCTTTTTGGCAGGCCATAATGTGCACAGGGCGAATAGTGTATCTTCTTGTCATTTAAGAATATATTTTCTCCTAAACAGAGCGGAATTTCCATTCAGAAAATCGGAGAAGTTGTCCTCCGATGTCTCATCGATCACCTTGGTGAAGATGTGAGTGCCTTAATCAAGACTTTTGAGGTGAGTCCAATATATGGATTTCAGGAGTCTCCCTACAATAAATGTGTAATGTCGAAATTGATGCTTCCACTAATGCATCAGTGTATTTTTCTTTTACAATGTCTGCAGAATGTTGATGCAGCTGTCGATGTGGAAGAAGAGCTGGCAGCACAGGTGATGCTGTGTACCTGGTCCGGAATGAAAGTGGACAGGTCGATGATGTTGGGATCGTCATTGAAGGTTCCACTGTACTCAGCCATCTTGGGGATCTCAGCAGAGCCTGTTGCTACCTGCTAGGACTGACCTATGCTTTGGATCTGAAATACCCCAAAACTCTTAAATACATTTTTGAGGTATTTCAAAAGATGCTTTTGAAAGTGAACTCCGGAAAGCTTTCAGCAAAGGTGCAAAGACTGAGAAACAGTATGGTCATGTAGTTGCTGAGAGGCAACTGTTCAGATGATAAAATGTGACTCATACCCAATTGAGCCATGTGTCTAATGTGATAAATGTTCGGGACCCCTGAATAGACTTTCCCAGGGAGGCTGAGGAGTGTGATCCCCCTAAAGTTGGAGCACACCCTCCGGTCCCCCTTTTTAAAGAGGGGAACCACCACCCCGGTCTGCCAGTCCAGAGGCACTGTCCCCGATGTCCACGCGATGTTGCAGAGTCGCGTCAACCAAGACAGCCCTCCAGAGCTTTAAGGAACTCCGGGCGGACCTCATCCACCCCAGGGGCCCTGCCACCGCGGAGCTTTTTAACCACCTCGGTGACCTCAGACCCAGAGATAGAAGGGCCCCCCCCCCCGATGTCCCCAGACTCTGCCTCCACATCGGAAAGCGTGTTGGTGGAATTAAGGAGGTCTTCAAAGTATTCCGTCCACCGATCCAGGACGTCCCCCCTCGAGGTCAGCAGCGCACCATCCCCACCGTATACAGTGTTTACAGAGCACTGCTTCCCCCTCCTGAGCCGCCGGATGGTGGTCCAGAACCTTTTTGAAGCCGTTCGGAAGTCATTCTCCATGGCCTCGCCAAACTCGGGTTTTTGCCTCCGCGACCGCCAAAGCCGCATACCGCTTGGCCTGCCGGTACACATCAGCTGCCTCAGGAGTCCTACCAGCCAATAAAGTCTGATAGGCCTCCTTCTTCAGCTTGACGGCATCCCTCACCTCCGGAGTCCACCACCGGGTCCGAGGGTTACCGCCGCGACATGCACCGACCGCCTTGCGGCCGCAGCTCCGGTCAGCCGCTTCAACAATGGAGGCCCGGAACATGGCCCATTCGGACTCAATGTCTCCGGCTCCCCCCGAGACATGATCGAAGCTCTCCCGGAGGTGGGAGTTGAAGCTCCTTCTGACAGAGGGTTCCGCCAGCCGTTCCCAGCAGACCCTCACATTACGTTTGGGCCTGCTAGGCCTGACCGGCGTCTTCCCCCACCATCGAAGCCAACTCACCACCAGGTGGTGTTCAGTTGACATCTCCGCCCCTCTCTTCACCCGAGTGTCCAAGACACGCGGCCCCAAGTCCGACGACACGACTACAAAGTCGATCATCGAACTGAGACCTCGGGTGTCCTGGTGCCAGGTGCACATATGAACACCCTTATGCTTGAACATGGTGTTCGTTATGGACAAGCCGTGTCTAGCACAGAAGTCCAACAACAAAACACCACTCGGGTTCAGATCGGGGGGGCTGTTCCTCCCAATCACGCCCCTCCAGGTCTCACTGTCATTGCCCACATGAGCATTGAAGTCCCCTAGGAGGACGAGGGAATCCCCGGGAGGAGCGCTTTCCCCAGAGACTCCAAAAAGGGTGGGTACTCTGAGTTGCCGTTTGGTGCAGAAGCACAAACGACAGTGAGGACCCGTCCCCCCACCCGAAGGCGGAGGGAGGCTACCCTCTCGTCCACCGGGGTGAACCCCAATGTACAGGCGCCGAACCGAGGGGAAACAAGTATTCCCACCCCAGCTCGACGCCTCTCACCAAGGGCAACTCCAGAGTGGAAGAGAGTCCAGCCCCTCTCAAGGAGACTGGTTCCGGAGCCTATGCTGTGCGTCGAGGCGAGGCCGACTATATCTAGCCGGAAACTCTCTACCTCGTGCACCAGCTCAGGCTCCTTTCCCGCCAGCGAGGTGACATTCCACGTCCCTAAAGCTAGCTTCTGCAGCCGAGGATCGGACCGCCAAGGCCCCCGCCTTCGGCTGCCGCCCGTCTTACACTGCACCCGACCCCCATGACCCCTCCTGCGGATGGTGAGACCACTGGAAGAGGGTCCCACGTTGTCTCTTTGGGCTGTGCCCGACTGGGCCCCATGGGAAAAGGCCCGGCCACCAGGCGCTTGCCATCAAGCCCCACCCCCGGGCCTGGCTCCAGGGGGGGGGGCCCCGGTGACCCGCTTCCGGGCAGGGGCAACTGAGAACCACTAATGTTTTTCTTCATGGTTGTTTTTTTTTTGGAGCCACGCTTTGTCTGGTCTTTCACCTGGAACCTGTGTGCCTTGGGTGACCCTACCAGGGGCATAAAGCCCCAGAAAACATAGATTCCAGGATCACTAGGACACCCAAACCCCTCCACCGCGGTAAGGTGGTGACTCAAGGAGGGGATCACACAGAGCCTTTTGTAAATATAAGTGTTAAGTCGTTAATTGATGGCTTGTTGATTTCATATTGTAAATTAAACATCTATCTTACACATTACGTCTCATTGAGAGGTACTTTTGCATATAAACACCAAAGTATCACACTTTGATTCTCATCTGATTACCTCTTGAACTTCTTCGTCTACATGTAATCGCTGTACAAAGATATCATCTTCAGCCCAAACAAAAAAATCACAACATGCAAGTCCTGTTAAAAGAAGCTGTCCTTGCACTTGCCAAAAGTACTTACACTTACAAATATTTACACTCCTCGTAACTTTTTACAGTTGGGCATTTAAATTCCACTAAAACAAATGATGGGGTCCCAGTGGGATCGTAAACAAGCACATCTGGTGAAGTACCTAGCCATGGAACCTGTGGATGGATGACTAGTCCACAAGGTGAGTAATTGACATTTGTGCAGTTTGCATACTGTTTAGCTGCCTCAAATTCCATGTCCGATCCCCTCTTCATGTCTGCAGTCCGCCTGGTGCCACGAATCATTCTCTCGGCAAGAGATTCTGAGGTACTGTGGCCACGCACATGACACACCTCCCTAAACCTTGATGAGGTTATTCTTTGCTGTCGTAGCATGTGCCATTCCTGAGTAGAGCTCTGATCACGTGTGGAGACTTCAATTCTATGTGCCATCTCCATGGACACAGTCAGGCTTTGCAAATGCAACTGATCCTCCTCTGTGCATACCCACACACACTCTGTTGGTGAAAGTTTGTGCGCCTCCAGGGGAAGATTGGGAGAGGGTGGAGTATCCGGATGCCACACAATGTTTTTGGAGAGGAGTTTGGGCTGTTGATAGGATAAAAAACTTCCTCTCTGCACCGGTCCAAACTCTGACTCTGCTACTGTTTTGGTCGCACTCATACCCATTGTTGTCACCATCGTCCTATCTTATAGATCTAGTCCACTGTATGCCTCTGTCACACGCAGCACAGACAGGTCAGGAAGTGGGCCAACCAACCCCTCTCAGAGTACTCCTTTGAATAAAACATAGCATACAAATCAGTGCTCGAAGTGGGTCGGTACTCACCGGTACGTAGTACCGGCACCTCTACATTTTAATCTTAAGCGTACCGGCACCTTTTCTTGCGTGCCGGTACGCTAGATTTGAAAAAGTTATCTAGACAGCATCAACTGATGCCTTAGTAAAACAGATTTTTCAATGCTGCTTTCAAACCTATAAACTAAACGACTTTTGTTTGTAAGTAGCGTAATTATGTTAGCCTGGCTTCAAGGCACTAAAAGAACGCGTTTGCCAGAGCCCAACATGTCAACAGGCTCCACCAGAAACATCATGACACCCGGTAAGTGGGCAAAATACGGGAAGAAATATACAAAAGAATGGGAAAGTGAAAACGGAATTAAAGAATGGATAGAACGTGTGGCTGGGGATGATACCATAGCTTTTTGTCGGTACTGCAAAAGCGAGATCCGCGCGCACCACAGTGATCTCCAAAACCACAGCAAAACGGAGAAACACATTAGAAATGCTGCTCCGTTCTCCAGTTGTCGAGTGCGTACATTGTTTGAGAGTGGCATAACCACAGTGAGAATTGACCACTCTGTCAAATTAGCCAAGCTTAAAATGGCAGCGCACATTGCTTGCCATTCAAGCATTTTGACAGTGGATCACCTGGGAGAGCTTGTTGGTGAAATTGGACAGAAGGACATCAAACTGCACAGGACAAAATGCTCTGCACTCATACAACACGTAATCGCCCCAGACATGCAGCACCAGCTTCTAAAGGATATAGGGGAAGAACTGTATTCTTTACCCTTACAAAAAAGTATATTAAAGTATACTATAAGTATACTAAAATATGGATGGTACACTTTTTGTTCACTTTTGATATACTTTTAAGAAGTATACTTAGAACATAGTTTACTTTTAATATACTTTTAAGTATGCTTTGAAAATAGTTCACTTTTGAATACTGCAAAGTAGCCTGTGTAGTGCACGTTCAGTTCATCAAGTATACTTCCTCAAGTACTTCAAAGTATACTTTGGAATACTCTAAAGTAACCTGTGTAGTGCACTTTGAGTTCATCAAGTATACTTCCTAAAGAACCTCAAACTATACTTTGCAATACTTTTAAGTGCACTTTCATTTAATGTAAGTACGTAAACAAGTAAATTTCTAAATGTAATTTTACTATTATTTACTAATGTATTAAAATGTTTATGGGCCCCTCAAACGCCTCAGATCTTGAGTCACTTGGCGAGAACGGGGCCCTCATAATAGTTTACTGCAGATTCGTAGCTCTTCATTGCGTACTCAATAACGTACTTTTAAGAAGCATGCTTAGAAACAGAAAATGGTATAAATTTTTTCTGGAGTAGGATGTATGTTTTCTATTTCTGTTTTCAGTCAAAATAATTTTAAAGTACATTACAGGTTACATTTTTTAGATCCATCTCATTCTAATTATTCATGTCTATGAAAATCTAATGCATTGCACATTGAATCTTTTTTTGTTACTAAAGCTGTAACCTTAATTACTGCTAAAGCATTCTGAAACCCTATACTCTTATACTAATAATTATCAATTAGAGTACTAATGGAAAAAAACGAAAAAGCTACTTGAGAATTTGAAGGTTATACTGTCAAACTGACTGAAGAACGAAATAACGACGTGAAATAATGAAGATAGCATTGGCTAGTCAATTCCCATGATGCAAGGCGGGAAATAGTGTTAAAATTTGCTGATAAGTTTGCCGTTTGTTCGAAATACAAATGTAACTTCATGAATTTCGTTTTTTAAATGTGTCTGCTTAGAATGTAGAGTTTTGTTGCGTGGTAATTGTCATTGTTGTGCTGGTTTACCATTGTAACCATGAGTTAAATGACTGATACATTTGATAAGAACAGCTGGATTCTAGGAAAGTCATTGAGTGTGTAGTAAAGAGCTACGAATCTGCAGTAAATTGTTAAGAGGGCCCCATTCTCGCCAAGTGACTCTCAGGCGTTTGAGGGGCCCATAAACATTTTAACATTAGTAAATAATAGTAAAATTACATTCAGAAGTTTACTTGTTGACGTACATACATTAAATTAAAGTGCACTTGAAAGTATTGCAAAGTATACTTTGAGGTTCTTTAGGAAGTATACTTCATGAACTGAAAGTGCACTACACAGGCTACTTTACAGTATTCCAAAGTATACTTTGAAGTACTTGAGGAAGTATACTTGATGAACTGAAAGTGCACTACACAAGCTACTTTGCAGTATTCAAAAGTAAACCTTGAAATACACTACAAGTGTACTTTAAAGTGTACTAAATGACCTGGAAAGTGGGCCAATTCAGTTTACTTAATACAAAAAAAGTATATAAATAAGTACACTGCTAGTATACTTTAAGTAACATGATAATAGTATACTTTTTATACTAAGTATACTTACAAAATAAACTTGAAGTACACTTCTTTTTTGTAAGGGTAGTTATCGATGAAAGTACCGACGTGGGCATGCAAAAACAGCTTGCTGTTGTAATACGATACTACAGCCAAACACAGCAGCGCATTGTGTCTACTTTTTCTGGTATCAAAAATTTAGACGTTGGAGATGCCAATTCAATAACCGACGCATTGCTGAATTTTTTGCAAGAATGCAAACTGTGTCCAAAACAATACATCGGGCTCGCAACCGACGGATGCAATACTATGTGCGGCAAGAACCATTCACTTCTCACTAAATTTCGAGAGCACAACCCCAACGTTGTGTTTGTGAAATGTGTGTGTCACTCGATTCAGCTGTGCTCCTCATATGCAATGCGTGTGTTGCAGAGAAATGTAGAATACCAGATTTCGCAAACGTATGTGTGGTTTTCACACAGTACTCTCCGCCAACAAAAATATAAGCAACTCTATGAAACAATTAACGTTGGAGAAGCTCCACAAAAAATCCTCCAACTTTCAGACACAAGATGGCTAGCTGTCAGCGCATGACTGAATCGGGTGCTCGACCAGTACGAAGAGCTCAGATTGCACTTCCAGTTGGCAAAAGACAAGGACCGAAGCTACGGTGCGGAGATTGTCTATCAGATGTACTCAGATCCAGTCAACAAACTGTACTTACTGTTCCTTCAGCCCATCGTCCAAGAGGCAAACCAAGTGAACAAGATGTTTTAGATGGAAAACACAAATCCATACAGGCTTTTCCACTAACTCATCACGTTCTTTCTGAGCCTGCTACCAAGGTCACAAACATCAGCACCGTGGTCGTGGACAGCTCAAGGTGGACAGAGATCATAGCCTTTGACGGGGCCATTGAAACCAACCAGCTGCCTCTCTCCGCTGTTGATTATGGAATTCGGTTCCAGATGGAACTGGACAACACAAATCTACGTGTACCAGCAGCAGAGAATGTCAAACAACGTTGCAAAGAGTACCTGCTTGAATTTGTGAAGCAAATGAAACAACGTCTGCCTACCAACATGCAACAAGTCCAGTCTCTCGGGGCCTTGAGTCCATCTACGGTGCTCAGTGTTCAGAAAAAAACCCCAGCTTGCATCTCTTTCATTTATCCACTTGTACACAGGAAACCTCAGCAAGCTTGATCAACAGTGGAGAGTGCTGGACACTCTACAGTGGGAGAATACAGAAGACTGCAAAACAGAACAGTTCTGGATTGAAGTGAAAAATCACACGGATGCTGCTGGTGACAAGGACTTTGCTGAGCTTGGACCGTTTGCCTCTCACTTCTGGCATTGCCATTCAGCAACGCAGCTGTGGAACGCACATTCTCTGGATGAATTTGATCAAGACCAAATTGCACAATCGAATGAAAGACAGCCTTCTGGAGAACATCCTTCGCATTCGGGCCTTCATGCAGAGGCATGGAATCTGCTGCCACCAGTTTGAGCCAACCAGAGAGATCAGAATCAGAATCAGAATGGGATTTATTCGCCATGAAAGTTTGCACAGACAAGGAATTTGCTTTGGCAGGAAGGTGCATACAGTAAACATATAGGAATCTTACATTTAAATATGTGGTCTAACTATACTAAGGATACATAAACTAGCAATACTAAGTGGAATATAATTAAAGTAAAATATACAATAAAGTAAAATATAAGTTGCCAATTTACAATATAGAATACAATATAAAATACAAATGATTACAGGAATTGAGTGTAGTGCAAAATGTAAATAGTTTTTTAAGGACATTCAGTCAGTGTGAGCTTTGGCCTTGTTGAGGAGGCCAACAGCGGAAGGGAGGAAACTGTTTGTATGGCGTGAGGTTTTGGTCCTGATGGACCGCAGCCTTCTGCCAGAGGGGAGTGACTGAAACAGGGAATGTCCAGGGTGGGAGGAGTCAGCCACAATCTTCTTCGCCCGTCTCACGGTCCTCGAGGTGTGCAGGTCCTCGAGGGAAGGCAGATTGCAGCCAATCACCTTCTCTGCAGTGCGGATGATACGCTGCAGCCTGCTCTTGTCCTTGGCAGTGGCAGCAGCGTACCAGGTGGTGATGGAGGAGGTGAGGATGGACTCAATGATGGCTGTGTAGAAGTGCACCATCATTGTCTTTGGCAGGTTGAATTTCTTCAGCTGCCGCAGGAAGTACATCCTCTGTTGTGCTTTCTTGGTGAGGGAGCTAATGTTCAGTTCCCACTTGAGGTTCTGGGAGAGGATAGTGCCCAGGAAGCGGAAGGACTCCACAGTGTTGACTGGGGAGTCACACAGGGTGATGGGGGTGAGTGGGGCTGTGTTCTTCCTGAAGTCCACAACCATCTCCACTGTCTTGAGAGCATTGAGCTCTAGGTTGTTCTGGCTGCACCAGGTCACCAGGTTGTCTGCTTCCCACCTATAATCAGACTCGTCTCCACCAGAGATGAGCCCAATGAGGGTGGTGTCGTCCGCAAACTTCAGGAGTTTCACGGACGGATGACTGGAGGTACTGATGGACGGGAATCAGAGACTTGTGTTCCCAGCTTAACGCACTGCTTCCTGTCAGACAGGAAGTCTGTGATCCACCTGCAGGTGGAATCAGGCACGTTCAGCTGGGAGAGCTTGTCCTGAAGCAGAGCGGGGATGATGGTATTAAAGGCAGAGTTGAAGTCCACAAACAGGATCCTGGCGTAGGATGCTGGGGAGTCCAGGTGCTGTAAGGTGAAGTGGAGGGCCATATTAACTGCATTGTCCACAGACCTGTTGGCTCTGTAGGCAAACTGCAGGGGGTCCAGTAGAGGGTCTGTGATGGCTTTGAGGTGTGCCAGCACCAGGTGCTCAAAAGACTTCATTACCACAGAGGTCAGGGTGACGGGTCTGTAGTCATTATGTCCAGTTGGCCTGGGCTTTTTGGGCACAGGGATGATGGTGGAGGACTTGAGACAGGCTGGCACATGGCATGTCTCCAGGGAGGTGTTGAAGATGTAGGTAAACACTGGAGACAGCTGGTCAGCACAGTTCTTGAGGGTGGCTGGAGAGACAGAGTCCGGCCCAGCTGCTTTGCGGGGGTTCTGTCTCTTGAACAGATTGTTCACTTCTCTCTCCTGAATGGAGAGGGTCGTCACTGTAGAGGGGGGGAGGGGGGAGGCCTCACGGGTGGAAAGGAGTTGTACAGGACTGTCCAATTGTCTTTCAAAACGACAGTAGAACTCGTTCAGGTCGTTGGCCAGACGAGAGTCGTTAGTGGAGTGGGGGGCTCTGGGCTTGAAGTTGGTGATCTGCCTGAGCCCACTCCAGACAGAAGCAAAGTCGTTAACAGATAACTGGCGCTTCAGCCTCTCTGAGTACAGTCGTTTAGCCTCTCTCACCGCCTTGCTAAACCTGTTCTTCGACTCCTTGAAACTGTCCCTGTCCCCACTCCTAAATGCGGCCTCTTTGTCCAGCCTCAGCCTTCTGAGTTTAGCTGTAAACCAGGGTTTGTCGTTGTTGTAGCTCACCCTGGTGCGTGTTGGTATACAGCAGTCCTCACAGAAGCTGATGTATGATGTCACAGCCTCTGTGAGCTCATCCAGACTATTGGAGGCAGTCATGAACATATCCCAGTCAGTAGAGTCCAAGCACGACCGCAATTCCTCCATAGCCTCACTGGTCCACTGTTTCGATGTCCTCACAGCAGGCTTGCAGCGCTTAAGCTTCTGCCTGTATGCAAGAATCAGGTGAACCATGGCGTGGTCTGAGTGACCCAGTGCTGCTCGGGGACCGCATGGTATGCTTTACTGATTGTAGAGTAGCAGTGATCCAAAGTGTTCCCTTTTCTGGTAGGGCATTTGAGGAGTTGTTTGTATTTGGGTAGTTCTTGAGTGAGATTGCCTTTGTTAAAGTCGCCTAGCACAATAACCAAGGAATCCGGATTTTCATGCTCCACGCACAATATCTGGTTAGCGAGCACACGTTGAGCCTCGTTGGCGCTAGCCTGAGGGGGCACGTAGACGCCGACCAGTATGAATGAAGCAAACTCACGTGGCGAGTAAAAAGGTTTACAGTTAATAAAAAATGATTCCAGATCAGGAGAACAGTGCTGCAGAATCACTGTCACATCTTCACACCAGCCACTGTTAATGTAAAAACAAATACCACCACCCTTCGTTTTGCCAGAGAGCACAGGGTCACGATCCGCTCTCAGCAGTTTGAAACTTGCTAGCTGTAGCGCAGAGTCTGGGATCAGTTCATTCAGCCATGTCTCCGTAAAGCACAAAACGGAAGATGAACGAAAGTCTCTGTTTTTCCACACCAGTAGCTGAAGTTTATCCAGTTTGTTGCTCAGTGAACGCACGTTGGAGAGAAATATCCCCGGTAACGCTGTACGTGCCCCACGCCGACGGAGTCGCACCAGTGCACCGGCTCGTTTGCCTCTTCTACGGCGCTTCGCTGCTAGGACAAAGCCGAGGGCGGCTTTGACTATATGCTGGCCTTGTTTAGTACAGACATGTATGACAAGGACCAAGAGGACGAGGGATCTCAAAGTGTCTAAACAAAAGACATCGAAAATTGTAAATAGTTCAATTTCAAGGAGTTTTTCTTTTTCTTATTTCTGATAATATACTGTAGGCTATCTAATTACACAAGGCCATTTTAGGACCTAGGTGAAATAACTGTTTAGAGAAAACTGCTTTAAATGCTGGCATACTAAACATTTGGTGTTACTTTGTAGATATTACAATACATTTGGCAATGATAGCTATGCTGTTGGACTTCAAACGCAGTGTATATGGTTTGGCAGGGGCATATTTTGAGTTCTGATATTGGGATGGTTTTTGGGCTGGTTTTATTGGCCATTGGGCTGGTTTTGGGCTGGTTTTGATTGACCATTGGGCTCGTTTTGTCACACAAACCTGGCAACCCTGATGACAGGCACTGTATCTCGGAGAACAATCTGTTCATAGATCATTTTCAGTCAGTACATATGGATATATTTGGCTTAAACAAACTGTTGGCATGAGATGGAGTACCCTCCTTAAATGGTGTGTTCAAATAGAGACTTGTGGTCACAACAAGTGCCCTGAAGACATACATTCCTATTTACCTTAAATGTACAAATCTTGAACTTAAATAGGGTGACCAGACGTCCTCTTATATCCGGACGTGCTCTTTTTGAGACCTAAAAAATGGATTCCAAAATCGTCCGGGATTTTGCCTCGTCGGATATTTGTTATCTGATCATCCTAACTTAAACCTCTACGAACTGCTGAGCTTGAACGTCTCAGAACAGTTGAACTCGAACCAATATACTACCAATGACACACTACTTTCACTGTCTGAGGTTTTTCGTGCTTCTTCATTGACCTGAAGCACGAAGCCCGTACAGCTACCTCTCCTGTCGCCCTGTCTTTGTTTGACACTATGAATTACACACACACAGATTACAGCAGAGTACTTCAACAGAGTAATGTTACATAATGTATAGGCTATATTGAATTATATACTTAAACATGGTAAATCATAAGTTCTTAACTTGGCTGAAAAAATATTCACCTCACAGATACTAACGATAGGCTACTATCGCTGAGGTAACCCAATGTTTACATTAGTCTACAACTAGCTAATGCTAGCTAGTTAACCGTGACGATACAAAAATACAAGAATGACTGACTCACCTTCGTATTCATGAATGTAGGAGGCGTACATTTTAAACCCCTTCTCCAGTTTGCTACTGGGTGCCTTTGATGATTATTTAGTCAAGCGATGGACGTCATGAATTGTCAGTTTTGGCCAAACCTCCACCCCTCGGCTTGAGGCAACAGACCCGGTGGATGTAGGTGGTATTGCATTTACGATTTTCTACCCGACTCGTCCGGTCGTTTTTATATCCTATTAACTCCAGTCAACATATCTAAAACTATCTCCCCCCAAAAAATTTGTTCAATTCTCGAACCTGGCTCATAGGCTACTACTAGCTTTTTCATAGAAGAATTTTTCCTGATTTTTGCGAAGATTGAAACCAATCCGAAATGGGTAAACTAGCAGCCCATTTATTTGCTTACGTCAAGAAAAGTTGCCTGGAAACGTGCTCGCAGATACGAACAATGAAATATAGCTGCAAGCAGCGATGCGGGTTCCTCCGCAAAATGGCAATATTGTAAACATGTACACTGTAGAAGATCGAGACTTCAAGAGAGCAAAACGATTTCATAGGCTGAACGGGGATTTGAACTCATGAGCAAGTCGGTCTCTCTGGCCTCTCTGCTACACATCAAGAGCTGTGGAATTATAAGTATGAGTATTAACTGAGTATTAACTTTCCATAGAATATTGTAACTCTTCTTGAGTTGATTTCTTTCCAGACTCTCAGTCAAAGCACAATTAACAAGTCATGTGGACAATTGGACTAAGGCGGAGGTCATATTCATCGCCTTGCAAGAGTAGCCTGTGACAGTTTAGCAACTGACTTTCTGGTGCAATTAAACTACACAACATACACAATCAGGGTGACCAACAAGATTATGTTAACTAACAAACAATAACATTATAAACATCTACATGAATGAACACAACAACTGAAAATCCCTCGCAAGGCTGTTGTAACCGAAGTATTTTCCACAAGTCTTTGCGTTTTTGGACATGCCGCACTGCATGTTGGGTACCCAAGTGGCTGACGCTGTTTATTTAGCTGTGCACTGACTGCGTGATATGATTATTAGTTTTTGGTCAGCTTGGGACAAAGGTTAAGAAACGGTTGACATTTCAAAGTGAAATTGCACATTGTATTTCAGAATGATGTCTGCCTGTTTAACTAAACAAGCAATCAAAATTATGACAGGCCAAAAAGACTGTGTCTGAATTCGAACTTGTGACCTTGCGCATTGCAGGACAACATCTCAACCTATTGAGCCACCCGCAAGACTGAGAAATCATGGTCAGATTCCGTATGAAAAAAGATAGCCTTTATTCCTGCAGCATGGATTGCTCGATTCGGCCAAAGTTTAAACAGCTGTAATTTAATGATCTTTTGACATATCAAGGTGAAATTGCGCATGGTACTTCAGAACAATGTCATCCTGTTTAACTAAACAGATATTCAAATTTAAGACGGGCTAAATGACTGTGGCTGGATTCGTTCCTACGACCTTATACTTTATAGAATGCCGTCCCAGTCCAGTGAGCTAATCTGTGTTGAACCTTATGTCCAGTTACTGCATAAAAAAAGTACGCTGTGTCTCCTGTGGTAAGCGAAAGTTGAAACAGCTCTAATTCAATCATATTTTGACATACCAAGGTGAAATTGTGTACGGTACGTCAGAGTAATGTCACCTTAAAGCCTATTAGGTTTGAAAAACCATCATTCAAAAATGACATTTGATTTAGTGACACAAACATAGAGTAAATGTGGACATTTACATAAATACACCCCTTTCAGCCATTTTGTACTTGATTCAATTGCCTTAAGTAACATTTTTTTATACGTCAATGATACATATATGTACCAAATTTCAAGTCAATTAGACCTTTGGTTCAAGAGAAGAGGAATTTTGAACGTTTTCCCAAATTATCACTGTACAGGAAAATCCATCATGGCGGACCTTATGGGTCCTTGAGGCTTTTTTGTTCCTCATGAAAAATGAGGAATGCACACAAAGTTTCAGAAGAATTGGAGCAATGGGGTGGAAATGCAATCACTCTGAAAAGTGGACATTTGGGCGTGGCCTGTGTCGCCCCCTATGTTCTGATGTGGGCCAGTCTGTGTTTGGGCCGTAGTTGTGGCATGTTGTATCAATATGCCAAATTTCAAAAAAATTTACCCATGTGTTCATGAGATAAATTACAAGAATAATAATAAATATAGCTGCAAGCAGCGATGCGGGTTCCTCCTCAAAATGGCAAAATATTAAAAACATGTACACTGCAGAAGATCGAGACTTGGACAACAAGAGAGCAAAACAACTTCATGTTTGGCCAAAAACAATTCCAGACTCTCAGTCAATGCACAACTTACTAAAGTCATGTGGGCAACTGGGCTTGGGTAGCGTTCATATTCAGCTCCTTGCAAGAATAGCCTGTGACAGTTTAGCAGCCGACTCTCTGGTCCCATTAAACTCCACAACATACACAATCAGGGTGACCAACAAGATTATATTAACTAACCAACAATAACATTACAAACATCAAACTGAACGAACACAACAACTGAAATCCCTTGCAAGGCTGTTGTAACCAAACTATTTTCCACAAGTCTTTGAGTTTTTGGACATGCTGCACTGCATGCTGGGTACCCAAGGGTGCTGACGCTGATTATCTAGCTGTGCTCTGACTGCGTGATATGAGTATTAGTTTTTTGTCAGCTTTGGGGAAAAAGGTTAAGAAACGGTTGACATTTCAAGGTTAAATTGTATGAAATTGCGCATGGTATTTCAGAATGCTGTCTGCTTGTTTAACTAAACAAATAATCAAAATTATGACAGGCCAAAAGACTGTGCCTGGATTCGAACCTGCGACCTTGCGCTTTGCAGTCAACGTTTCAACCCATTGGGCTACCCTGAAGGCTGAGAACTCCTGGTCAGTTTCTTTAAAAAAATATAAAAAAACGTATCTCCTGTAGCATGGCTTGTTCGATTCGGCCAAAGCTTAAACAGATGTAACTCAATGATTTTTTGACATATTAAGGTGAAATTGCGCATGGTACTTCAGAACGATGTCATCCTGTTTAACTAAACATATATTCAAATTTAAGACAGACTCAGTGTGGCTGAATTCAAACCTACGACCTTATACTTTGCAGGTCACCGTTCCAGCTCGTTGAGCTATTCTCAGTGTTGAGTATTGGCATGTTCAGTTACTTTACAAAAAAAAAGCTGTTTCTCCAATGGTGAGCATTGTCAGATTTGGTCCAAGTTCAAACAGCTGTAGTCCTATTTTGACATATCAAGGTGACATTGTTTATGGTACTTCATGGGCGTGTCACCTTAAAGCCTATTAGGTTTGAAAACCCATAATTCAAAATGAACTTTGATTTAGTGACAAAACATATTGAGGCAATATGGAAATTTACATAAATACACCCCTTTCAGCTATTTAGTATTTTATTCAATTGCTATAAGTAACGTTTTTAAATACGTCAATGATACATATCTGTACAAAATTAATCTGGTCTAATTAACTTGGGTTTACACAATCTCGCTAAACAGATGTGTTGTGATGGGCTCAAATTAACACGCATTGCTATGTTTTACAACCGGAGGATTTATAGGGAGACTAGAAACCGTTTGGTCAGAATAAAAAATTAAAAACTATGCCTCTGACTGGTATTGAACCTTGATTACCAGCACAACATCTCAGCCAATTGAGCCATTCCCAGGCATGGAATACACAAAGTCCAATAACTGGATAATTTAAAAAAGCTGTTTCTCCAATGGCGAGCATTGTCATATTTGGTCCAAGTTCAAACAGCTGTAATTCAGTCATATTTTGACATATCAAGGTGAAACTTTGCATGTAAGGCATGTCACCTTAAAGCTTATTAGGTTTGAACCATCCTTCAAAAATACATTTGATTAGTGACACAAACATATTGAGGCAATGTGGACATTTACATAAATACACCCATTTCAGCCATTTTGTACTTGATTCAATTGCCTTAAGTAACGTTTTTAAATACGTCAATGATACATATCTGTACCAAATTTCAAGTCAATTTCACCTTTGGTTCAAGAGAAAAGGAATTTTGAAGGTTTTCCCAAATTATCACAGTACAGGAAAATCCATCATGGCGGACCTTATGGGTCATTGAGGCTTTTTTGTTCCTCATGACAAATGAGGCATGCACAACAAGTTTCAGAAAAATTGGAGCAATGGGGTGGAAATGCCATCACTTTGAAAATCGGACTTTTGGGCGTGGCCTGTGGCGCCCCCTATGGTCCAATGTGGCCCATATTTGGTGTGGGGGTACCCACTTGGATGTAGTATCAATTAGCCAAATTAGAAAATGTATGACTAGGGACTTTTTGAGATATTGGAACGCAAGGAGAAGAAAAAATATAGCTGCAAGCAGCGATGCGGGTTCCTCCGCAAAATATTATAAACATGTACACTTTGGAAGATCGAGAGTTGGACAACAAAAGAGCAAAACTACTTCATGTTTGGCCAACAACAATAGGCTGAATGGGGATTCGAACTCATGAGCGTAAGGTTACATGTCAGTCTCTCTATCCTCTCTGCTACACACCAACTGTTGGGAACCATGAGTGATGTCTGAGAAGTCTTGTGCAGTTGTCCCACGTTGGCAACAAATCAAACTAAACCTACTATATTCAACCATGTTGGTTAAACAGTACTAACTAGTTCATTCACTGTGTTAATGAAATGCACTCCCAGCTACAAGCTAGCTAACGCTATATAATACACGAGTCATTAACTTAATCATGCAAGCCCAGGTAACGCAACAATTGAGACCCATTCCCTTTCGACTACAATACCTCTGCTGTTAAGACGGATATAGCTCTATGACATAAGTTACAATCAGGGGGTAAATTGGGGTTTGATATATCGGGGGGCTCTGTGGTTTCAAGGTTTCGATGGCACATGTGTATGCAAAGCCTACTAAACAGGTATCCTACTCAGTTTAATGACTAACGCAGACTACCTAACTCACTACCCTTTGAATAAATGTGTATAGTACTAGTATGTGCCTCTTTCAATTATATCTTTAACATATGAAACGTTGAGATTCATCATCTTGCGGAACAAACTGAACCTAACAACAGCTAGGCTAGGCTGGCTCATAACGTTCAGTTCTTGTTTGGCCAAACAACGGTTAGGGTATACTGAAATTATTACCAAACTTAACTTTACGCTAGTAACCTAACAAACTCATTCACTGTTGACTATATAGATATATAATATATTTAAGTTGTATGCATAATTTGTGATGACTTACTTTGATTTAGTAGTTGCTTCTCTTAGATGCTTGTTTGCCTTCGTACCTCGTGGCAGAAAATAACCGGAAATAACCAGGCTTCACACCTGTTTTTAGGTCACTTAATGATTTATCATAGACATTCTTTATTATGTCTATGGATTTAAAGGCCAGACATGGTAAAACAACAAAACTTTATTATTCATCAAATGCATACATTACATTTTTCTTTGGCATGTAAGAAAAAAGGCAGTAAACACATAACTGACAGCACACAAGCCTATAATACCAACAGTAGACTACATAGTAAATGGCAAACCAAAAGGGTAGACAAGCAACAAGTGAAACCAACGATCAATTGTGTTGACTTTCTATAGAGCAAGCAAATCATGACTTTTATAGTTGTTAATTACGAAAGGCAATTCACCTTTATATTAACTATAAAATAAACAATTAAACTAAACATTTAAGTAAATTGCATACCTTTGAAAAGACTGACTTATTGTCTGTTCTAAACAAGAAATGTTAATCTTTACATCAATCAAGCTGTTGTAGTGAATATATATAATTTAGTGACTTTCTAGAAAGTTTCTGAGAAAACTGTAGCCTTGTGTTTTGATACTTTGTGCTAATAATATTAGCACAAAGTATCAAAGGAAGCAAAAGTCTGCCACCCTCTCCACACTGATCCGGCTGATGGTCAATGGTGTGATCTCGGTGTTACGTCCCCTGTTGTGTACTGTTCTGTGGTTCTGTTCGTTGTCTCTTTTTCCCCTCCCCGCTCCCTCTTCCTTTCAGGCGCGTGCTGATTGGCCGGTCCCGTACCCCGCTCACGACCTATCATCCTCCACGCAGCCAATCGAGGGACCGCTTAAGAGACCGCGCGGTTTGACTGGGAAGAGGCAGCCAGACCCCGTGCCAGTGTACTGTTTGATGTTGTGTCTGTGTGCTGTTTCTGATTTTAGTTTGTTCGTGTTGGTTCTCCTTTGTTTGGTTTGTACATCAGTATTAGTTTTGTTTCAGTCTACACTCGGTGTAGCTTTTCTTTTGCCCCCTGGCAGGGAACAAAGGGGACAGGCAAGCTACCCATGGGTTTACATCTCCCCTCACGTAGGCAGTTACCTGTTGGAGAAACATTAGGTAAGGAGCGGGTGCCACCCCTTGTACTTCTGTTTAGTTAGTTTGTGGATAGGCAGTCAGGGTGGTTTTACTTCGTTCTTTTCTTTGGCAACGCTCTCCGTCCCCTTTGTACCCTTGTCAGGGTTGTGTCTCGGCCAATAAATCTTTGAACATTTATTTATCCGTGTCCAGTGTTCCCTGTTACCCAGTCTCACCTACAACCTATTGGGGTTGCAGCGTTGCATCCTCTCCCCGCCCTAGGCCGCTTACATCTGGGGAGGGTTTGTAACAAGTGGGGGCTCGTCCGGGATCTGAAACCAATCTGTTACCCTATATACGTGTGTTTGGAGGGGTTTCTGTTGTAGCAGAGAGTCCACAGACAAAGCATGGTACCATCCACACCTTCCCCTACCCCCGACAAGGGAAGGGTCCTTCCCCTTTTGTCCTTATCTCCCAGAGTAGGAGCTTCAAATTCCTGACCCAGCATGGGGTCAGGAACAGAGACCATGGTCTCACATTGTCAGAACAAAGGGAATTACTTGAAGGAACTTACTTGTGTGGACTTACAAACATTTTCTAAAGGACTACATGGCTCATGGACACTAATTCAAGGACAGTAGTCGATGTGTTAGAATGTGTTTGTCTCATTTACCTAGAACGTTGTTAATTGATGTTTGATTATAACTTCCCTTCAGGTATAGTTAAATCAGTCAATCTTGGTATCAAAATAATTGTATCATACTAACAAAACCAGTTATGAACGTTGTATTGTTATATTCTGAAGTTTGAGCATTCCATGGACATTTGAGATAATGGAACTCAAAACTATCAGCCACTTCACACCTCTGGGCAGGTCCCAGGACAACGCCCAGGTGGAAGTAACTGACCAATGAGAGAGGTCACCTTCACAGGGATGACCCCCTGTTCTTTGGGGTATTTAACCCCCAAACGTACAATCACCCCCGCTTGTTCGTAGGATAAACTTGTGGGTGAACGCGTCACTCTCTAACCTATTCCTCTTAACCTGCACCTTCACTGAGCGCCCGGAACTTTGACGAGAGATTCCGATTCTGTTCGTTGGACATAACGAACCATTTGACTCCGTTCTTCAAACCGACAAAAGTAACTGCGATTTGCAATATTTCTTACTTGTGACATATTGGCATGTTGTGATTGAATTGTTGATGTTTGATTGTATTCTACAAATGATTTGACTTAATCATCGTTAGGTCAGTTTCCATTGATCGTCCATTGTTACTGTAGAAGCCTCTTCCTATCTCTACCTCTTCCTCAACTTCTCCCCTCCCCTCCACACGCGCTCTACGCAACCATTGTGTAGCGCGCTCTCATTAGAATTTAGGCCTACTGTACTGCTTTAGCCCAACTAACCCATAACTTGTCTGGTATGTGTTCACTATAATTACATTCTCTTAAATAAATCATTGTGTATAATACTCGCTTATCTCTCACGTTATATGATCTGCTCTACTTTCATAGAATTTACTACTTAAGATTAGACTGATTATTACGAGTGCTATTATTCGATACTATTAAACAAGGTTTCCTCTGTCCCTTTCACGAATCAGAGGTGGTGCCCCCAAGAACTACTATACTTTATTAGAAATTAAGTATTACTAATCTTAAACGAGCAAACCACGCTACATACTGGAGCCCCGTGCGAGGCTTTGAAACAGATTGAAACGAGCGATTTATAACTGAGATTTTCCGTCTGAAACAGAACCCACCCTCCCACCCTTTTGGTTAAATTAACTTCCGTTATATTTAACTATTCCCCAAATAGCTACAGTTTTAAACACTGTTTGAATACTGCGCTGTGTACTGAATACTGATTGATTTGGCTTTGTCGTGACAACTGAATGTTTGTGGTTGCTATCTAACTTTGAGCTAGGATTGAGCGGAGGTACGCGCGTGCGCAGTGACACGGCGTCCCGTTTCATTTCATTTTGTAAATTTGAAGGCAGCGCTTCCAAGAGAAGGCATAAGAACCTTTTGACGGGTCGTAACCACTACTTATATTGGTACCATACACGCTTCTGAAGGTGTATCTTAGTAGTGTTTACTATTTTGGGTTAAGCGAATTAACCTTGCAACTGTTAAGTTGTTCCATGTCTCGTTAGGAAACAGACATGCGGTTTAGTCCTAAAGGACTTTTATGTTGAAAGACACTTCGCAGTTCTCTACTAAGCTATAGGCTTCAATATTGTTAAGCAATTGGCCATTGATTAACATAGCTTTTTAAATAAAGCTTCACTTTGTTTTGCATGTAATTCAACACTAATGTAAACACTCAACTTTCTAGAATCAATAAAGTAACAGTAAAATAATTATTGAGACAGTGGACGCTGCTTATTTATGGACTTTTATTGTTTGCTAAACCGGAAATAGTTACGCTTCGTCAGCAAAACTTGTAATTTGATTTCATTCCGCGCACTTAAAAGTGGAAAGTTGTCAGAATATCGGCGCTGTTGACCATCCTGAACTGTAATTCTATTTACCCCTCATCAGTACCAACTTTAACACAGTCACTAAATAATAATTAAACGTAAAGTGTATTATTTTTAGTTTGCCCACTATATCTGCGAGCAGTCCAAAATGACTTTTGTTTGGAAGTAGCCAAACAACGCAGCCTACTGCCACAAATTGTTACACAATTCTTAAATTGATAAACCCTAGCTTTCGGAAAAGCTTCACTGTTTTACATTCAATTCGACATTAATGTAAAGCCTTGCCCAATTTAAAGCTACATCAAAGATGCAGCAGCAATTTGGTTCATTATCTGTGATTTGATCTGCCAGTTAACCTTAATATTAATTTTAATTTGAATATTAATTTCACTTTTGGATTGCTAATCTTTGAATATTAATTTCTGATTTTAAGTAATATTATATATATTTTATTATTATTAATATTTTTATTTTTATTATTAACCTCTTTTTTTTTACAAAAAAAAAAACACTACAAAACTAAAAGTGCCTACGAACTTTACCACAATAGCATTGTGTTAATAACCTCCATTAGCCAAACCAATCCTTAGTTAACTCAACATGTCCCACCTCACGGAAGCTGAGAAACTGATGGTCTACCTATCAGAGAAAGAAAACCCGAAATATGTGGAAACTCTAACCGGTCTAACTTTCAATGAGATTGCCAGGAAAACCCTGGAAGTGGTCGAAGAACATGTGGGCCAAGTGTTGACCAAAACTCAAACCATCAAATGCCTATCCAGCCTCGGTCTGAACTATGCTGCACTACTCAGGTTGTCAATTGCAGATGCTCTCAAAGCAACAAAAATTGACCTACAGTGCCGGGAACAATTGGAACAGGAAGCCAACTGCCTGGCTGAAGAACTGGATAAAGCTACAACACAGCTCATGGAACAGGAAACACAGCTCATGGAACAGGAAACACAGCTCATGCAACAGGAAATAGCCCTCAAAGATGCCCTCAAAGCAAAAGAAAGAGAACAACAACGCCGCGAGGAACTGGAAAAGAAAAGCGACGAACTGGCAGAGGAACTGGAAAACCTAAAAGAAGAAATGCAGGGGGTCCAGGAAAACAAACATAAATCAGCATCACTGCTAAGAAGGAAAATACATGAATTGAATGAAGCTAAGGAACAACTAATAGACTACAAACAGGTGATTCAGGAAAACGAAACTCTCTACACAAGAGTCTACCACCTGCACCAACATCTCACACAAACCACAGCTTCCCGGGAAACAATGAAGGAGGAGTTACAGGAAACAAAAACTGAACTACTGTCTACCATTCATAAGCTAAACAGAGCAAACGCCACAATCCAATCCACAGAAAACCCAAGCACCGACCGAAGGAGGTGGAGAGACGACAGAGAAGTAGATCTGCATTCAAGAAACCAGAACCCAAGACGGCTGTACTCACCTGAACCACCCCTCTACTCCGAATATGAAGCAAGAAGACCACGTACGGATATTTCTCCTCCCAACCCATCTCCATGCCAAGCTGACCAGAATCCACGAAGGATGAGGAGAACCGAAGATATGGAGCCGCTAAGCAGGAGACGAGATGACCAGGAAAGGAAGCTACAATTCCGACCTGGACGGCGCGCTCAGACCAAAGCCCTAAACAGATGGGATGACGATGACGAACCCTCACGTCCGGCCTATCCACAAAATGCATGGGAAATGCTTGAACTGCAACCAGCAGCGTCACTAGATCTGCTATCGAAAATGAGCAAGCACATAGAGAAGTTTGATCCAGACAATCCCACTCAGAGCATTGAAATGTATCTGGAACAACTGAACTTTAATCTCAAACGCCTACCTAAAGCTACAGACGCACAGAAGCTGTACCTACTGAAGATCACCTCTTCCAGCTCAATCAGAGCCCTGCTTGATTGGCAACCAAACAAAATCCGCCAGAGCTACGACAAGGCTTGCCAGATCCTGAAGACGTGGCACTCAGAAACTAAAGTCTCCCCCTTCACAATCGCTCTGAACACAAAACAAAAGAAGAACGAAAACCCAAGGGTATTCTATGAGAGGTTCAGAAAAGCCTATCTTGCGATAGACAATCAATCCGATGCAGAAGAAACCATGACGGCCCTGCAGATAAGGGACATGGCATATGAATCATGGATGAACAACAAACCTCAAGAACCAAACGTCGTTATGGTGGAATCAGATTCACACCTACAACTAGAAGGAAGACAACCCCGGAGACCCTATGAACCCAGACCCACCTACAAGCAACACTCCTATAAAACACGTGGCCACTCAAGACCCGAACAATATCAACACGAATACAACAAGCCACACCTCAACAATTCTACACAGAAGCAGAAACCCTATCAACCAACCCGCAAACCCCACGAGACCACACCAACAAAGGGATCATTTGAAAAGGACATGAAAATAATGAAGAAAACCAGGGGTGACATGTCAGGAAAAATGGATGATGCAAACAGGAAGGATCCGCCAGACTCAGCATGACTAGAAGGTGACGGCACGGCACACACACCTCAAGTACTGCCCATTGGATGGAAAAAAGGAAAGATGACCAAAAAACACCGTGAACCCACAAGACGACATCCTCCAGAATCAACAACACATAAACAAGCCCCACGGTTACACACATTTCTGGATAAGCTTTCCAGAAAAGGAAGAGCTAACCGAAGCTATGCCTCCGTCACACTTGAAGATGAAGTGCCCTGCGAAGGATTGCTGAACACGGGTGCAGAACTCTGCCTTATTGCACCCACCTTGGCCACCCAGCTCAAAGGAATAGCTAGGTCAAACAGAAGATGGATTAAAAGTGAAGATAGTGAATTCAACATCACAGGCTTCACCCAAAACAAGGCTCCATTCACAAAGACTCTGTACTTGAAGCAAACACTTGGGGAAATGCCCCTAATCCACCACATCCATGTCTCTCCGCTTGAGACCGAAAAACTGCTGATTGGACACGATCTACTCAACAGAAAGGAACCCCTCATCGACTTCAACCAAAACCAGATGTGGACCCACGTCAAGAAGCCCTATCCACTGCCTCACCCTGAAGTCCAGAACACAGTCTTCACAGTGGAAGGGGGGGACATCCTACGTCTGACCCACATCTATCAGAAGAGGACCCGATCCATGGGTTAGATGGCCACTCCAGACTGCCCCAGAGCTACGCCACTCACCCATTGAGACAAAAGGTTCGAAGAGAATCAGCAAAACGCCATGACCGACGGGTACCAGCAGAAACCCACCTATGACGAGAAGCGTCACAGGTCCAAAAGAAGTCACATGATGCAAACTGGATGAGAGCGCAGAAAGTAGGAAGACCTACTATGGCCGATAAGCATCCCAGAAGAAGCACCCCAGCGGTGACAAGGTGGCACAAACCCCGGAAGAAACCACCACTACTCGCGGACAACAAGCCATGCACAGAGCCCTGGCCTGGCTTTATACCAGCAACCTGACCCTGTCAAACTGCTGAGGAAACAAGTGCACAACAGGTGCCTTGCCCAAGTGCCTCAAAGTTCACAAAACTAACCTTCCCTTAAACCAAAACAATAGCCAAATACCGTCACAAGCCAAATATGGCTCCACCAATTTACCAAAAATAAATAAATCGGTACCAGACACCCAACATGACTGACCACAATAATATGCTACAATGCCTCATGAGCAAACTACCCTGGCCCCTTACAAATACGACTATGACTCCAGGAAGTCAAAGCCCACTCCCACTTCTATTATTTTTTATTTCTATTTTTATTTTTTTATTTCTTTCTCCTTTCTTTTTCTCTTTCTTTCCTTTCAATTTTAGGCATAGGACCTTAACGTAGAGAAACTTATTAATAGGACCTAAGTTAGCCCCATTGATTCCTGCCTTGTTTGGAGTCCACTCATGCCAATGTGTCCAGTAGAAATGCTATCGTACTGTCGTGTTTGTCTTTTCTCTGCTCTTCTTACGTGCCAACAGCCCAACGACGTCGAGTCATCGGACGTTGCCAGCAGGGGGATATGTAGCAGAGAGTCCACAGACAAAGCATGGTACCATCCACACCTTCCCCTACCCCCGACAAGGGAAGGGTCCTTCCCCTTTTGTCCTTATCTCCCAGAGTAGGAGCTTCAAATTCCTGACCCAGCATGGGGTCAGGAACAGAGACCATGGTCTCACATTGTCAGAACAAAGGGAATTACTTGAAGGAACTTACTTGTGTGGACTTACAAACATTTTCTAAAGGACTACATGGCTCATGGACACTAATTCAAGGACAGTAGTCGATGTGTTAGAATGTGTTTGTCTCATTTACCTAGAACGTTGTTAATTGATGTTTGATTATAACTTCCCTTCAGGTATAGTTAAATCAGTCAATCTTGGTATCAAAATAATTGTATCATACTAACAAAACCAGTTATGAACGTTGTATTGTTATATTCTGAAGTTTGAGCATTCCATGGACATTTGAGATAATGGAACTCAAAACTATCAGCCACTTCACACCTCTGGGCAGGTCCCAGGACAACGCCCAGGTGGAAGTAACTGACCAATGAGAGAGGTCACCTTCACAGGGATGACCCCCTGTTCTTTGGGGTATTTAACCCTCAAACGTACAATCACCCCCGCTTGTTCGTAGGATAAACTTGTGGGTGAACGCGTCACTCTCTAACCTATTCCTCTTAACCTGCACCTTCACTGAGCGCCCGGAACTTTGACGAGAGGTTCCGATTCTGTTCGTTGGACATAACGAACCATTTGACTCCGTTCTTCAAACCGACAAAAGTAACTGCGATTTGCAATATTTCTTACTTGTGACATATTGGCATGTTGTGATTGAATTGTTGATGTTTGATTGTATTCTACAAATGATTTGACTTAATCATCGTTAGGTCAGTTTCCATTGATCGTCCATTGTTACTATAGAAGCCTCTTCCTATCTCTACCTCTTCCTCAACTTCTCCCCCTCCCCTCCACACGCGCTCTACGCAACCATTGTGTAGCGCGCTCTCATTAGAATTTAGGCCTACTGTACTGCTTTAGCCCAACTAACCCATAACTTGTCTGGTATGTGTTCACTATAATTACATTCTCTTAAATAAATCATTGTGTATAATACTCGCTTATCTCTCACGTTATATGATCTGCTCTACTTTCATAGAATTTACTACTTAAGATTAGACTGATTATTACGAGTGCTATTATTCGATATTATTAAACAAGGTTTCCTCTGTCCCTTTCACGAATCAGAGGTGGTGCCCCAAGAACTACTATACTTTATTAGAAATTAAGTATTACTAATCTTAAACGAGCAAACCACGCTACACTGTGGTGTTAGGGTTCACTGCAGTGCGTTTTGTGCAATAGCGGCCCAAGCCCATGACTTCTTGGACGTGCCGTGCCTTGATTCGTTGGCGCGGTGCCGCATTCAGGATTTGTGCGCCATAGCTGGGCATTTTGAAATTGCTTTGCCGAGGCAAGCGGTCAAGGCAGAGGTCCAGCGTTTGGTTCTGGTGGGGTTGGTGGAGAGGGATGTGCTGCCATCGGAGCCGGTATGGCCAGGCACAGGTATTGAGCCGGCTCCGGTTGACGAGGAAGTGAAGCCAAAAATCCCTCACACACTATGGAGGTATGTTCCTCCATTGACCCCTGTTACGGATAGTTCAGGCGCTGGCACTAGCGAGGCTGTACTGAGGGTTCGTTTAGCCCGGCTTGAGCTAGAACAACGGGATAAGGAACACATTAGGCAGATTGACAGCAACTTTCGGTTAGAGGTGCGCAAAATGGAATTAGAGGCGGAAGTGAAAATGCGACAGCTGGAGTTAGAGGCTGCTCAAGCTCCTGTTATTCCCCCAGGGTTCCGTTCCTCAACTCCCCATGACCTCCACCACCCGTTTGCAACATTTGATGTTAGCAGAAACATTGCATTGGTACCTCCGTTCAGGGAATCGGAGGTGGACGCGTATTTCGGTGCGTTTGAGCGAGTGGCTGGGGCTTTGCATTGGCCGAAGGAGGTGTGGTCTCTTCTGCTTCAATGCAAAATGACTGGGAAAGCCCAAGAGGCGATCTCCGCCCTCTCGTTAGAAGACAGCACCCAGTACGAGGTGGTCAAGGCCACTGTACTCCGCACCTACGAGTTAGTCCCTGAAGCATACAGGCAGAGGTTTAGAAACCATAAAAAGACACCGAACCGCACACACGTGGAGTTTGCACGAGAGAAATGGAGTCTCTCTTCGATAAATGGTGTACTGCCTGTGTTAGAGGTTCTGGATTTCCCCGTCACCTCTTCGTCAGATGAGCTGGCTGGTGAGTTCCCTGAAACTTTTCCAGCGTGTGTAGTCACGCGCGCTCAGTCACGCCGGCTGGGTGACGTGTGTGATCTGTCAAAGTCAGTGCTGGGTCCTGCATTTGCCACGGACAGCGATCCAGGTCCAACCATTCAGTTGCCACCACCAGGTAAGAAACCTGTTAAATCACTCTGTGATTCTGTTTTTTACCCCATACCCCTGTCTTTTAGTCGAGAGCGGCTGATTAGTGGCCAGTTGTCAGACCCCACTCTCGTCAACCCTTTTGCTTTGGCCACTGCTCCCATTGCCGCCCATAAAGACGGTGTTAAATACTTCATAGAAGAAGGGCTTCTGATGAGGAAGTGGTCTAGCCATACAGGGTTAGGAATGGATTGCGTGTGTCAGATAGTGGTCCCCCAGGAATACCGTCAGCATGTGCTAGCACTGGCCCATGACGACAAATGGTCGGGTCACTTGGGCATAAGGAAGACATACGAAAGGGTTCTCAGAATTCTTTTTTGGCCAAACCTGAAGTCTGACGTGGTTCGGTTTTGTAACACATTTCATACTTGCCAGATGGTAGGTAAGCCAAACCAGCCTGTTCTGCCCGCCCCGCTTCACCCCATACCGGTGATGTGTGAACCCTTTGACAAAGTGATCGTTGACTGTGTTGGCCCTTTGCCAAGAACGAGAACAGGTAATCATTTCATGTTAACAATCATGTGTAGAGCCAAGAGGTACCCAGAGGCTATTCCTCTTTGTAACATCACCTCTAGAACCGTCATAGCTTCGCTTATCAAGTTTTTTTCCACGTTTGGTCTGCCTCGGGTGGTACAGACAGATCAGGGAACTAACTTCATGTCAAAGTTATTCTCGAGGGTGCTAAAGACATTGGCCATAAAACACGTTGTATCTAGTGCTTACCATCCTGAGAGTCAAGGCGCCCTGGAACGGTGGCACCAGACCCTGAAGTCTGTGCTGAGGAAGTTCTGTTTCGAGACCCAAAAGGACGGGGATGAAGGATTGTCATTTGTACTGTTTGCCGTCAGAGAATCCGCACAGGAGTCTCTTGGTTTTGGTCCTGCCGAGCTCGTCTTCGGACATACCGTTAGAGGGCCGCTTAAGGTGCTGAAAGAGCAGCTACTCACTCCCCTGGCTGTCTGCCCCGCGCCCAGGAGCGTGCTAGAGTACGTTGGCCGAATCCGTGAACGGCTAAGTAAGGCGCGTGCCCTGGCAAGGGACGCGATAGCCGCCACACAGACGGGCATGAAGGAGCGGTACAACAGGAAGGCAGTGGCTCGTTCCTTCCAACCAGGTGACCAGGTGTTAGTGTTACTGCCTATTCCGGGGTCTTCTCTGTCGGCACGTTTCTCGGGCCCGTACGTTGTTAGGGAAAAGTGTACCGCTACGGACTATCTGATCGATACCCCTGACCGGAGGCAACAGGTCCGAATGTGTCACATCAACATGTTGAAAAGGTATCAGGTCAGGGACTCCACCCCAGAATCCTCTGTGGATGTTCCTTTGGTCTCGGCCGGTTCCGTTTGTGTGATCAGTTCCGTGAGGGACGAAGATGGACTGGTGTTCCGTGAAGCACAGCAGCAGGGTGCTCGCTTGTGTAACACGGAGATGCTAGAGTCCCTTGGGTCCCTTTTGGAGCATTTGGACCAGGTTCAGAGCGCTGAGGTAACCGCCGTTATACGTGCGTTCCCTTCGCTGTTCGGGGATGTGCCAGGCCGTACAACGGTGCTGGAGCACGACGTCGATGTCGGTGGGGCTGCCCCCGTCAGCCAACATCCTTACCGGGTGAACACAACAAAAAGGGCCGCTATGAAGGAGGAGGTGAAGTATCTGCTTGAAAACGGGTTGGCCACCCCCAGCACCAGTCCATGGAGTTCCCCGTGTCTTTTGATCCCCAAGCCCGATGGCACGTGTCGGTTTTGTACTGACTACAGGAGGGCTAATGCGGTAACCGTGCCAGACTCGTTTCCGTTACCCCGTATGGAGGACTGTGTGGATACGGTTGGAGGGGCCGCGTATGTGTCCAAGCTAGACTTGTTGAAGGGTTACTGGCAGGTACCGCTTACCCCTCGGGCATCCGTTATCTCGGCCTTTGTGACCCCTGATAGTTTTTGCCAATATACGGTAATGCCTTTTGATATGCGTAATGCTGCAGCGACTTTTCAGCGCTTAGTTAATCGGGTGCTGGGTGATATCCCCAGCTGTTGCGCTTATCTTGATGATGTAGTCATCCACTCGGCTACCTGGCCAGAACATGTACAGGCGTAAAGGACTGTGTTTGAACGATTGGCCGCTGCCTCGCTCACAGTTAACTTGGCCAAATGCGAGTTTGGTAAAGCTACCGTCACGTATCTGGGCAAGCAGGTTGGGAGAGGCCAGGTACGCCCTATCGCCGCCAAGGTCTCCACAATCGTGGCATACCCTGTGCCAAAGACCAGGAAGGAACTGCGTCGGTGCTTAGGCATGGCTGGGTACTACCGTACCTTCTGCCAGAATTTCTCCTCGGTTGCTGCTCCACTGACAGACTTGCTCAGTCCCAAGGTTGCATTTGTGTGGTCGGCGGAGTGCCAGGCTGCCTACAATGTAGTTATTAAAGAGGGGTTTCGGGAAATGTGTTATCACTGAGGGTCATCCGGTTAGAATGAGAAAGAATGGAGGCTTGGATATCCAGATTGATTATTAACACTTTGTATTGTATTTGAAGAATGTATGGTTGGTGGGTGAGTGCGTTTGTGTGTGGTTATATACATGGACGCACACAAAGTCAACCCAGTCTCCCGTAAATCTATTGGTAATTGTCACTCGAAAAAACCAACTGCCACTCTATTCGTGCTATGCGGCAAACCTAAAACTATAACATGCGGAGTGGAGTCACATGACCAAACAGTTACCAAATATGGTCATTATCCCAAAACATACTCTGTCTGGGCAACTTAACAAATAACTACCATAACCTTTTTAACAATGCCGCCCCCAAATATACCCTGTATATTTGCCTATAGGTGAGGCCATAACAGTCTCATCAATCCTGTGTGGAACAAGAGGTTAGTGGTATCTGATCATCCTCAGGCAGGGTTGCCAGGCGGACTAATCTGGAAACAGGTCTGGTATAGTCCCGGTCCTTCACTTGCACTGTCGCCGATCTGATCCTCCCGTCAGCTCCCGCAGTAGTGTGGGATACCACCCCCACTGGCCACAGGGCACGAGGCAGGTGCTGATCAACGATCATCACCACAGTTCCGGTTTGGAGGTTGTCGGTTTCCTTGGTCCATTTACTTCTGGGCTGAAGACTAGGCAGGTACCTGCAGATGAAGTGCGACCAGAAACGGTCAGCCAGGATCTGACTGTGTCTCCAGCGTTTGCGTGTCAGCATTTCCGAGGCAGGGTAGACTGTCTGAGGTAGTGACGAGTCAGGCCTCCCCATCAGAAGGCTGTTCGGGGTCACTGGGTCCACGTCTGCTACATCAGATGACACATAGGCAAGTGGTTTTGAGTTCAGTATCCCTTCGATTTCTGTCAGGACTGTTCTCAGCACTTCCTCTGTGACTGACTGGCTGCCAAGTGTCACGTGAAGAGCTGCTTTTAAGGACCTTATTTCTCGCTCCCAGGTGCCTCCGAAATTAGGTGCCCCAGGAGGATTGAACTGGAATCGGATTTGCTGCTTGGCTAACAAAGACTGCAGATCTGGCTCCAAGGCAGCGAAGGCCTCCTTCAGCTCCCTTTGGCCGCTCCTAAAGTTTGTCCCCTGGTCAGACAACAACTCATAGGGTTTCCCTCTCCGGGAGACAAACCGGGGGAGTGCCATCAGGAACGAGTCTGTGTCAATGCTACTCAGCAGGTCTAGGTAGACTCCCCTTGTGGTCAAACATTTAAATATTATGCCCCACCTCTTCTCACTACGACGACCAACCCGGATGATTAAGGGCCCGAAACAGTCAACACCAGTAGAGTGGAAGGCCGGCTTGAACAATCGGAGGCGGGAGGGGGGCAAATCAGCCTTCCTTGGAACCTCTGGTTTTCCTCGCCACCTCTGACACTGTGTGCAGTGGTGCTGATGTCGCTTGATGGTCTCCCGTCCTCTCAGGATCCAATATTTCCTGCGAAGCTCAGCAAAGACCCGCTCCACTCCTGGGTGACGAAGGTCTTCACCATAACGCTTTATAAGAAGGGCAGTGAGAGGGTGTTTAGGGTCTAAAACCACCGGATGTGTTACTTCTTCGTCCAGTCCCTCTCCACGGCGCAGGCGCCCACCAACTCTGAGAAGCCTGTCAGCATCCAGCTCAGGTGATAAGGTCAGGAGTCTGCTCGTGGAGGGCACAAGTTTCCCTATGGAAAGGGTTTTGACCTTTTGAAAGTAGACGCTTGGGCATCCCGGTACAGGCTGATCTCAGCCTCTCTGTAGGTATCAGCCGAAGGCTCCCCCTGCTGGCCAGCCGCCCCGTGTAGGCCCCGCGCTGTAGCATCGACAAGATCTTGAAAGGTGTGAAACTGTGATATCGGGCTGATTATTGCCTGCCACCACGTGCGCACAGAATGTCTGCTTCTTTTCTTCCTCGTCACTGCCACTCGCAGTGATCTGGGGGGATGCTGGCCAGGCGTCAGGCTGCTCCAGCAGAAAGGCTGGGCCTTGACTCCAGCGGGATGGCTCTGCCAGCTGCAGGAGTGTCTTACCACGCGTGAGATCATCAGCTGGGTTAGCGTTCGTGGGAACATAACGCCACCTGTGGATGTCGGTGAGCTCTTGAATCTCAGCAATCCGTGTTCCGACCAAAACTTTACATCGGCATGAATCAGATGTAATCCAAGTCAGCACGGTAGATGAATCAGTCCACATATGAACATGGCGGACGTCCACAGTGAGCTCTCTTCTGAGCGTTGTGGCTAGCTGAGCTCCTGTGAGGGCTGCACAGAACTCTAGTCTAGGCATGGACTGTTGCCGTTTCGGTGCTACTCTGGAGCGGGCTGCTATGAAGGTCACATTTACTTGTCCAGAGGCATCCTCTGTGCGCAGATAGCCTACCGCTCCATAGGCCCGCTCGGAGGCATCGCAGAACATGTGGATATCTCTCCAGGCATTGGGTGAATCCAAGACAGGTGTGACATAACATCTGGGGATGGAGATCTTCCCTATGTGCTTCAACTCGCTTTCCCACTCCTTCCATGCTTGCAGAATGTCAGCTGGCAGCAGAGGATCATCCCAGTCCCTCTGTTTCTCCCACAGCTTCTGGACGAGGATCTTCGCTCTGGTGGTGAATGGGATGATATATCCTAATGGATCATACTGGCTGGCGAGAATGCGGTAGATGAGCCTCATAGTTGGAGCTGCCTGACTCTCCATCTGACGACATTTGTAAGTCAGTGTGTCAGACTGACAGTGCCACTGTAGGCCCAGGGTTGACTCCTTGGCATCTGACTGTTGGTGGGAAAGCCAGAGCTCGGTACTGGCTGACCGGTCTGCGGCAGGGAGATGACGGATGACCTGAGGGTCATTACTGGCCCACTGTCGCAGAGAGAACCCTCCTTCTTCCAGCAGCACTCTGAGTCTGTCAACTAAACCTTTGGCGTCCTTCACGATGGCACAGCTCTGCAGCCAGTTGTCCACATAGAAATGGTGCTCCACTACGTTGTGCACTTCCTCCTGTGGGTCACTGTGGTCAATGACATGCTTTTGAAGGGCGAATGTTGCACAACATGGGCTGCACGTCGTGCCGAAGGGAAGGACGTTCCACTGGTAGACTGTCACTGGGGCATCACGGACCATGTCTCGCCATATGAATCGGAGGAGGGGTTTGTCCTCAGGCAACAGGCGTATCTGGTGGAACATCCCCTTAATGTCACCAGCAAAGGAAACTGTGTGCTCCCTGAAGCGTAGCAACACTCCTAGGAGGGATGCACCCAGAGTCGGCCCTGCCAGCAGACACTCGTTTAGATTGCCACCTTGGTACTTGAATGAGCAGTTAAAAACTACCCGATGCTTTCCATTGTGGCTGACGAGATGGTGTGGGATGTACCACGACTCGGGTGACTCGTTCAGCCTGTCTGATGGCAGCCTAGTGACATATCCAGCATCCTCTAACTTCCTAATTTCCTCATTGTACACCTTGGCGAGTTCTGGGTCTTTACTCAGGCGCTTTTCAGTTCCTCGCAGCATTGGCAGGACTGCTTGAGGTGAAGACCTTAACAGTGGTGTGGATTTCTTCCTCAGCAGAGGGGTTGCATACCTGAGTGTACCATCTACGTCCACTCTCACTATATTAGCCTGCAACAGCTGCACTGCTTCTTGGTCACTCCTGGAACGGACCACCTCCTTCTCACTCCTGTAAGGAAGTATGTCCAGTTGCCACAGCTTCTCTACGTGCTCACGCAGCTCAACAGCAGGAGACTTAAGAGCTGTGAACAAGCACTGTTGAGGGGACAAGCGGTGCTGTAGCAGCTTAGTTGGTCCCTGTAATGTCCATCCCAGCCTGGTTTTTATGGCGGCAGGTCCACCGGGTGGTCCCAGGCGCACTGGCTCTAGGGGAGTAATCAAGTGGGGGTAGTCTGATCATATCAAGAGCAGTGGCTGGACATTGTCGAGGGGCTGCAGTGGGAGATCTCACAGGTGATGGTACTTTGCCACTGGATGGCTGTGGCGGGCGAGTCCCAATGCCTCCGCTGTAAAGGCACCCTCTATCTGGAACTTCCTCTTAGGCTGTGAGGCGGGTGAGAGGGTGAAAGTGACAGTCGCTCCTGCTATGACCTGTGCATCATTCTTCACAGTTCTGAGAGAAAGGTTCTCCGGCTGTCCCACTAAGCCAAGCTGGTTGGCAGCAGCCTGCAGCAAAATGGTCCTTTCGGATCCATCGTCCAATATGGCATAAGTGGTCAGTGTGCGTGGGCCGTGGTGCAGGAGTACTTTAACTGCTTTCAACAGAACACTGTTACTATGACCTGGTCTGTCTAAGTACAGCGTCTCAGTTGAAGTTTCTGACACCACTGGTGGTTTCTCACCTTCAGTGTGAGGTCTGGCGTTGATTTCGTGGAGTGCTGTTAAGTGTTTGCCCTTGCAGGTTTGGCAGGTGACCTTTAACCTGCACTTGGCAGCCTGGTGTTTCCGACCACATCTCCAACACCGGTAATTAGTCTTGATCCAGGCTGTCTTCTTGGCACTTGTTAACCCCTTGAAGTTACTGCACTGATTCAGGTAGTGACTATTGCTGTCACAGTAAGGACAGTAGCTCTTAACCATATCTGGAGTCTTCACGGCTGAGTCATCACAGATGGCTGAGGATGGTGAGGCGCTTGTAGGGGAGGGGACTTCCATTACTGTGGTGGAATATGCCGCTGACTTGCGCTCCTTCTTCTCTTTCCCCTTCCTGAATGCATCTCCACTGCACGTGTTGGTTTGACCTCTGTGCCCTGCACCTCCAGTTCAAATTCAAGCCAGTCAGCGAAGTCCAAAAAGGTAGGCACAGGCTGCTTCCGTGGGTAAGTATGCCTCCTAAAATTGCTTCGCAAGTCGTGTGGCAACTTAGAGAGAAGCCTGGCTACATGTGAGCCACAATGGAGTTCGATGGCTCCCTCGTCCCCCATCTGATCCAACATTCCAACCAGGGCCCGTACTTTAAGTGCGAATCTCCGAAAAGCTTTGAGGTCTCCGCTGCGAATATCGGGCTCATCCATCACCTCGGCTATTCTCTTCAGTGATAACTTGTGGGGTTGTCCATAGTGCTCTATCAGGGAGCGCATGGTGTCACTATAAGCATGGGGCGAATTACAGTATGAATCAGCTATAAGCAGAGCTTCCTCAAACCTTAAGTGGTCCACCAGTACCTGATATTTAAATCGCTCTGTGGCATCTTCTGGCAGTAGATTCTCTAGGGCCAGCTTCAGCCTAGCGAACTGATGGGGATCATCACTGGTGAACTGCGGTATGGATGGCTGGGGGCCTCGGTAGGTTGTGTCTCTCCTGGGTGGAGAAGCGGAGCTGGAGAGGCTATGGACGCTGGACTGTGTAGGGCTGGCTGGTCGTAGTGCCCGGCGAAGCACGCGATGTGGCACATGCCTGTATGGGCCCTCATCAGGATGGCCAGACCTGGCGTCCTGCTGACGTGGAGGAGGTGGATGTGGCTGATGCAGGACTGCATGCAAGTTCAGGCATTCCATGGCCTCAGCGATGTAGTCACGGCCACTTGGCTCTGCTGACTGATGGACCGGAGCTTGTGGCAGTGGGTCTTGGAACGATGGTAGCTGGGCAGCACACCCATAGCTAGGTGGCTGCGAGAGTGGCATAGGAGGCACATTGAGTGGGGCATAGACTGGCAACTGAGGTCTGAAAGCAGGGATGGTACTGTGTCTCGCGGGATGAGTAGGCGGGTTAGGATATGCTGCTTGAGGTGTGAATGTGAGGTGCTGACGAGGAGTAGGATTAACTGTTCTGTGGTCCTGCATCCTGTCCGTCAGAACCTTAACTGTCTCTGTAAGTATCCTATTGTGCTCACTCAGGGCGCGGATTGTGCTGTACACATCTATGGCTGCATTTGCAGGTGCTAGGAGGGTGTGCACAGTACCTCTGGTTGTGCTGGCAGCTCCTTGCACCAGCCTCTGTTGTTCAGTCTGTTGGCTACGAGTAGAATTATGCTCATCCTCATAATTTTCCTCATCATCATCCAATAACTGTGCGTAGCTGGGCTGACGACGACGAGCTGCATACTCAACTTCAAAGTCAGCCAGATGAACCGGCGGTCGGATGGTGCGGGTTGAGTGCTGTCCTGCCTCCGGATCATACTGGTTTTCTCCTCCATACATATTGTTCCTCAGTAATCACCCTTCCCGGGTTTCGGCACCAAATATTAAAGAGGGGTTTCGGGAAATGTGTTATCACTGAGGGTCATCCGGTTAGAATGAGAAAGAATGGAGGCTTGGATATCCAGATTGATTATTAACACTTTGTATTGTATTTGAAGAATGTATGGTTGATGGGTGAGTGCGTTTGTGTGTGGTTATATACATGGACGCACACAAAGTCAACCCAGTCTCCCGTAAATCTATTGGTAATTGTCACTCGAAAAAACCAACTGCCACTCTATTCGTGCTATGAAGCAAACCTAAAACTATAACATGCGGAGTGGAGTCACATGACCAAACAGTTACCAAATATGGTCATTATCCCAAAACATACTCTGTCTGGGCAACTTAACAAATAACTACCATAACCTTTTTAACAGTAGTAAAGGCCTTATTATGTAGCGCACCGGTTCTCTCTGGTCCAAACTTCAGGACACCCTTCAAACTCGAGGTGGATGCCTCTTCGGTGGGTGCTGGGGCTGTTCTCCTGCAGGAGGACGGGGACGGTGTGGACCACCCGGTATGCTACTTCTCTAAGAAGTTCAATCAGTGTCAGACCCGGTACTCCACTATCGAACAGGAGGCGTTAGCTTTGCTCCTTGCTCTGCAGTTTTTTGAGGTATATGTCGGGTCCAGTGCACTACCTGTGGTGGTGTATACAGACCACAACCCGTTGGTGTTCCTAAGTCGCATGTACAACACCAACCAGCGTCTCATGCGCTGGGCTCTGATTGTGCAGGGATACAACATCGTAATACGCCATAAAAAGGGTGCGGACAATGTCCTGGCTGATGCCCTGTCCAGGGTATGGTGATTTGTGGGTTCCGTATTGTAAATGTTGTGACGTATATGGATAAACCGTTCGCATTGTTTGTCGCGGACCCTAGGTTCGCTCTTTTTGTGTGGGCGTGTTACGTCCCCTGTTGTGTACTGTTCTGTGGTTCTGTTCGTTGTCTCTTTTTCCCCTCCCCGCTCCCTCTTCCTTTCAGGCGCGTGCTGATTGGCCGGTCCCGTACCCCGCTCACAACCAATCATCCTCCACACAGCCAATCGAGGGACCGCTTAAGAGACCGCGCGGTTTGACTGGGAAGAGGGGAGAGGCAGCCAGACCCCGTGCCAGTGTACTGTTTGATGTCGTGTCTGTGTGCTGTTTCTGATTTTAGTTTGTTCGTGTTGGTTCTTCTTTGTTTGGTTTGTACATCAGTATTAGTTTTGTTTCAGTCTACACTCGGTGTAGCTTTTCTTTTGCCCCCTGGCAGGGAACAAAGGGGACAGGCAAGCTACCCATGGGTTTACATCTCCCCTCACGTAGGCAGTTACCTGTTGGAGAAACATTAGGTAAGGAGCGGGTGCCACCCCTTGTACTTCTGTTTAGTTAGTTTGTGGATAGGCAGTCAGGGTGGTTTTACTTCGTTCTTTTCTTTGGCAACGCTCTCCATCCCCTTTGTACCCGTCAGGGTTGTGTCTCGGCCAATAAATCTTTGAACATTTATTTATCCTTGTCCAGTGTTCCCTGTTACCCGGTCTCACCTACCAGATACCTATTGGGGTTGCAGCGTTGCATCCTCTCCCCGCCCTAGGCCGTTTACATCTGGGGAGGGTTTGTAACACTCGGTCTTCTTTCTCCTGTAGTCTTTTTAGAGTTATTTTGTCTTTGCAGTGTTAAGGAGAAGGTTGTTGGCCGTGCTCCAATTCGACAGCCGCTCCACTTCTTCTCTGTAGGCGGGCTCATCCCCCCCAGAGATAAACCCCGCCACTGTGGTGTCATCTGCAAACTTTAGAATGGTGTTACTGTGATGGACAGGGGTGCAGTCGTGTGTGTAGAGGAAGTAGAGCAGGGGACTGAGCACACAGCCCCTGGGGGAGCCAGTGCTGAGGCTAAGGGCTGTGGATGTGTGATGGCCCACTCTGACTGTCTGCGGCCAGAGAGGAAGCCGCTGATCCACCTGCATGTGGTATAAGGGAGCCCGAGGTCCCCCAGCTTAATCACTAGCTTGTGTGGGAGGATGGTGTTGAATGCAGAGCTGTAATCCACAAAGAACATTCGCACATAGCTCTCCTGCTGCTCCAGGTGTGACAGAGCGGCACGGAGTGCTGCCGCCACTGCGTCTCCTGTGGATCTGTTCGCTCTGTAGGCAAACTGGTGGGGGTGAAGGCTGCGGGGCATCTCTCTTACCCTCCGTATTTTTTGTTGAGCAGGCCTCTGTATGACCCTCCAGACCTGTAAAAGTGAAGAAAAGATCCATGTCAGTTGAGAAAAATGAAGCTTTTTACATCTACACTTGACATAAACTACAGTTTTGACTGTGAAATGCAATGGCATTACTTGAACTTAAATTCAAATGTGTTGAACTAATGGAGACCCGGCCATGCAAAGTCACTCCAAACATTTGGCTCGATTCCAGGCTCTGGCAAGAGTATTTAGCTCTAAACTGGTCAATATACACATCTGACCAAAGACCAACAACTCGCCCTTTGCCTGTTAACAGTGATTCTGTCTGTCAGAGACCTATAGGCTGACAGAGTGAAACTAGCCTGGCTAACGTAGGCCGCTTTCTCAGGAAAATGACAAATGAAATAGGCTTGTTTTGAAAGATCCTATATACTATCTTCAGCAGACTCTTGTCTACAAAAAGCAGCCCTCCCTGACGTTTTAGGACTAGAATTAGGTGAATTACGATATTGTTTACACTGCCAGTGAGTGAGTGAGCGAGCCGAGTCTGTCACTAAGGTTAAGTCAAAACAATGTACCCCCGGGACGCAGTCTCACTTTCCACAAATCACAAAAATAATCGGAGCATCTGGCTAAAAGCACAATTCCCACATCTCCTAAAGGCTGCCCTCCTCGACATTTTTGGTGTCGACCGAACTGTGAAATGGTGAACTTATGAACATGACGCGACCAAAACATGGCTGCCGCCTAAGCCTATGCGGTCTCCCTGGCGCATAGGCTTATTACAAAGACTTTCACGAGCCAAATCAAAATTCTGAGCCGACAGGTCTGTGGGGAATCGCTGCCCTACTCTAGCTTTTTGATGAATTCGCTGAGATGCTAACCTACATGATTCAGTGCTGTAATTACACAGAGGGAAAAAGCTAGCTACTTTTCGAGTTCGGTTTCCCGTCACTTCAAACTCACGATCTAAAGGTCTCAAAGTGCTCAAACCTTCAAAATAATTTAAGAGTAGTGTACTTTCACGAACCCAATCATTGATTCTAGCTTAAAATGTGTAAAAATAGGACTTACCGAACGTGGCTGCCTCAGACACGGCTTTCAGGTGATTCCAGTTGAAAACAACAATGGCCGCCAAAAAATAATTTATATTCGTAAAGGCGAGCTGCGATTGGAAGCGAAATGAGGGTGCAGGTGGGGCTTGGTCAGCACACCATTTCCAGAAAGGATGTGTGTGCGTCTCGCCAAGCTCGCGCGTGTGTCAAGTAAGTTGACCACCTATCCCTCTTTGCGCTGTATAGCACAGCATTTCAACATGCAACGTGCGGAATGCTGTGCGACACAACGCAAAACGGGACGGGTGGTCACCCTAGTGTCAAGGGGCAGGATGAGTCTGTGAGAATTTGGAGCGCACGCACCGTGGAGCAATTCAATTGAATTCAATCATATATTGACATACCAAGGTGAAATTGTTTATGGTACTAGAGATTGATGTAGTCTTGAACCCTATTAGGTTTGAAAAACAATCAGTCAAAATTATATTTGATTTATTAACAAAAAAAATATTGAGGCAATTTGGACATTTACATAAATACACTTCTTTCAGCCATTTTGTATTGTATTTCTTATTCCATGGCACCCTATGTAAAGACATATATTCTACGCATCTGTAACGAATTTCAAGTCAATTGGATCTATGGTTCATGAGGAGAAGGGTTTTGAAGGTTGTACCAAATTTGGACAGTACAGCAAAATCTATCATGGCGGACCTTATGGGTTCTTGAGGCTTTTTTGTTCCCCATGAGAAATAAGGTATGTATACCAATTTACAGGCATTTTAGACTAAAGGCGCTGGGGAAATCATGTAGACTTTGGGCGTGTTTTATAGCGCCACCTATGGGCGTACATGGGCCACTAGCCGTCTGGGAGTAATGAGTGACCTGTTGAATCATTAGGCCAATTTGGAAAAAATCGGGTCCAGGACTTTTTGAGCTATTGGGCCATTTAGCGGAGAAATATAATAATAAGAATAAGAATACTAACAAAAACAATAGGATTCCTCCTACCGGAGGAACCCTAACGAGCACAAAAGGGATCATCAGCAAATCGCTGATTTACCTGAGCTGAATGAGAACTAGGAGAAAGGATTTGATAATCTACACAGCTACCTGCCTTTATTGTAGCACGTTTTACAAATGGTTGCACATACACGGTTGTTTGTAGAGTTAATTTAAGTTATTTTAAAACAAATTTAACCATTTTGTAATGAACGCTATTAACGTAATTATAGCCTAATATAATTAGTTGTAATATCGTGGCATGTTACGGCGTCATTATATATTGTTGACATGTTATTCTGAGGCAAAGACAAAGATGAATAAATCATGTCTGATAACGTCAATATTTTTATGGTCGTTATGTTGTTAAAACTTTAAGTCAGTTAACACCACAACCATGGCATTAACAATAAGCTAGTATTAGTAACCAACACTCATCATCGTTATAATGGTAACAAAGGTATAGGCTTAATTTAGCTTGCTTTGCAAAGCTAGAACAACGACTGAGCCAGATGTTCAAGTTTACAGTTTATTTATCCGACACAATACGCAGTTAAACTATAAACACGAAGCAAAAAGAACAACGTATAGTCCCTGCACGTATTATACTACAGTACTAATAGTATGGATTTTTTCGTAAAGTTCACATGTAGGCTATCTGCTTCTTGATCTTGACTTATACCACATTATGACAGTTTTCTGCAATGCCTTAGCTCCAGCTCACAAGCTTGCTACTGGTTGTCACAAAGTATGACGTATACAGCTAGTTGCAAGCAAGCACGAGTTTTGGAGCTAGGAACAAGCTTCTGCGCAAGACCGGATGAGTCGGTCTGGAAAGATGGCGCGGTCCATTAGGAGCTCTCGCTTGCCTCACTGCGCCACTGAGCACTTTTCAAAGAAATGAATGGGGACGCCATCTTGGAAGACATAAGTATCTGTCTCTAGTTATATTAGCTCTATGGTTTTGGCAGCTCCGTCAGGCACCTGGTATAAAGCCGCGCCATTGTTTCAAAGTGGTTTGAGCGCAGGAAGTAAGTGAACCGTATTATTTGGCATTGTCGTGAACGTTCTACTAACGTGCATAGAGCCTATTAGCCTAGTTAGTAGAGTTAGCAACAATGAATGGCAGATTAGGAGGTCCGAAACAAGTTAGCTGGTAAATTGATGAAAATCCTGCATTTTTTCATATTTCAACCACCACATATCAATTGTTATTAGTAGTATTTCATATAGCAAGCTGTAGATAAAATGTATCGTAAGATTATAGCTTGTTAGATTCTAAATGCAGTTAGAGCTAGACTGTAGGTCTAGTATCTAACAGAGTTAAGCAACACTTTCACTGTTGCTAGCTACAGAGCACGTGTATCATAACCAGAAGTTTGTTGGTTTATGGTTTGTCAAATTAGTTATAGTTATTGGTGTTCGTTGGCATACAAAGTTTACAGAGTCTGCTCTTATTAGCCTATAGTACATCTGATTAGAGCGAGCAACAATGAATTGCAGATTAAGCCTTGGGTCCCCCATCATCCAGCAATGCTCGGCAGGAATTTCAGGTCCACTCATTAGCTAGTTGGCTCAACTAGATTCATCTATTACTGCGGTCTGAGGTTTGTGAACAGCAGACATTTCAATAGGGCCCAATTGCAGTGCTCCCTCCTCAGGCCCCTCTGAACCGGAACCAGAGCCTGTTTAAGGAGAGCCTTGCCACTCCCTATTAAGCCCCATTGTATCGAATTTGGCTGCAGTTCCACCAGAGTTCCACTGGGGGTGAGCGAGTGCATATTGAATGGGAGTCTATGGAGCTAAACGGCTAAATGTGTCTCTTTTGCCTGATTGTCTTTGAGAAATCTCAGATGTGTTTGTAATTTTTGAATTTTCAACATGAATAATAGGTCGAAAGTTGAATGAACAAGTACTTATGTCCTTTTGATTTCTTACAGGGTGAGTCGTTGTTGCCCATAACACGCTAGCACTCTGCTAATGAATGCTGATTGGTTAGTGAAGGACTGATAAGACCAGAGTTCCCGCTTGATGGCATCCGAAGCGGAATCAGAATGTCAGAGCATTAGCAACATTAGCAAGCCAAAACTCTTTCTAGCATGTGTATTGACAGGGAGAGCCTAACCTGTCAGCTGTGTTGTCGATGCCCTGAGAGAAAAATGTAAGTGACCAGAGCTTGCCATAAGTAGTATGACGTCAATGACATTTTCAAAAGCTTTTTAGAATAGAAAGGCGACTTTAAAACAATCTAACAGCCAGCCGTGTGTATTTTTTTGCCTCCCCTTTCGAATTCAGAATTCAAATTACTAGACAAAAAATTATATCCTGAGAAAATTGGATTTTGAGGGGTACCGCTCCATAGACCTCCATTCATTCTGCATTCGCTCGTTAGCGCCCTCACATGGAACTTTACTCCCGAGAGTGGCAGTTCTCTCTACATTAGACATTCTCTGGTTGGCTTTTCTCAACTTTATGTAAATGAGGAGCATGAAAACGCTAGCGTTGGCCAATCGGTTTGGTTTCTTGTTTCTTGTAACGTAGCAACTGTTGGTCATGGTAAACATTTCTAGGTTTGACAATTTCAATATGGAAGAACAACTCATCGTATGTGTGTCTATGCACTCAGTCTTGTTTTAAATACCTCTGTACAATTAAAGAGACGTTAACAAAAAATGTATACCTGGCGCAGGGTTGCCGAGGTTGTCGGTGTCCCTGGTGTGTTAAATTCGGTCTTGTCACTTTAGCTAGCTACAGTACGTAACCTAGCTCTAACTTTCTTCTGTGCTAGCTGCATACTGTACTAGTTTAGCTAAAGTAGTCTAGTTTACCCGGCACACGATTGACATTCAACGTTGAAATGCTGGTTGGCAGTCACTCGCTAGCCATACACTAAATGTGTAGTGGCCATAACCTAGTGAATGTTACTGGAAAAATGTTTGAAGTGCTGTACAGTACTGTAGCCTATAGCCTAGTTGACAAGATCATGCAACATCTAGTCAGCGTATCTGATTCCTTGCATCATGCCGTATAAAAGCTGTATTTTGATCAACAGGAGAACCTATATATCAATAATGATCGCTATTGTAAATACATGAACCCAAGTCTGCACACTTGTCCATGACACCGTTTTACACAAACTACAACAGTGACCTAAGAGAACTACAACTCTGTTTTAACTTTAGCACACCCCCGAGCCTGGTGCACTGTGGGAACGCACCGGTGCGTTCACACTGCAGCGTTTTTTACCGCTCTGCACCGCTGGCCTTCCCACAGTGCACCACACTCGGGGGCGTGTCAGAAAGATTAATTCAGAGCTGTAGTTCTCTTAAATCACTGTTGTAGTTTGTATAATGTCATGGCAAATGTGCAGACAAAATACAACTTTTACACACATTAAGCAAAAATCCAATACACTTTCTAGATCTGACATGATCTTATCTACAAAAAAGATGCATCAGACATACACGTTGACATGTGTAACCTTTTATTATATTACTCGACATATCTGCAAATCAATCGCTAGATTATGACTTGCCACTACACATTCACTGTATGGATAGCGAGTGGCTGCCAGCCAGCATTTCAACATAGAATGTCAGCAACTTTTTAACTTCTGTGAGATTGTTGGCTACCTAAAACGGCAAGACAGCTTCAGAAACACCACAGGTCAAAGGCCAGTGATAACATATGGCTTAGCTATGTCTCCAGGCTTTGATATCAACACCCTGTATAATGATAAGTCCTGTTGAGCAATCGATGCCATTCAATATCCGTACAAGCGAGAGGCGGTTTTCAGCGCAGATAGTCGACGCAAGCACACCTCACAATTTCCCCATAAATTGTGCTCTCTCTAGTTTTACACTTAATTTGATTTGAATCATTTGACTCACTGGGGTCTTTCAATTTAAAGGTCTCAAGGCCTCCATAAAGATTCCATTATTCCACCTCCTCCTCAGACGTGTAATAAATATAATAAATGTAGTAATTACTTTTGACCAGATATACATACCAGACCTAAAGTCAATCAGTATTTCTCTTTTACTCAGAATTAACCTATTTTGTTTAAATTAGTCTTTGGCACATTTCTATTGATTGTACATGTAAAAACCCACCACAGTAGAAGTAGATAGATGAAGTAGAGGATAAAGCATGATTAAACTCTCTGTCCTGCCTCTATCCACACAGCAGAATGATGCACAAGTGTTGAGCTCTAGGAACACACACTTCTTCGATGGAATTTGCCCTTTTGCTTGAAATCCCTTAAACCAGTCATTTCTGTCCCTAATAAAAATATCTTACCAACATTTCATCCTGAAGAGTTTTTCCCAGCATTTTAAAAGAGCCTTTGTCTTCATATCTGACTGAATTAAACATCCAGCACATCTAAGCTCTTGGTAAGTACAGTCAGTGTGGGCAAGATGACTTTGTCAGATGCAAACTATCAAGATCCACAAATTAAGTGAGTTTTTATTGAGTTTGTTCAGAATTGTGTGAAATCCACTTGGCAGTTGTGTAGTTTGGGAATCAAGGCCATATTTTATTAACAGTACAACCTTTGTTTCATTGCCACACCAGCAGATATGACGGGTGTCATTAACATTGTGTCAACATGGGTTAACTCTACACTTGAGTGCAATTGAATTTACACCAACATCCTTTTCTTTAAGTGATCGCAGCAAGCTGTGGAACACTATGAAACCTTAGCACCTCCATCTCATTAGTCATCATGGAGCCTCTATAGACATTAAGCAACTTCTCAAAATAAAACACTAAGCTCTTCAAACAACCTGCAGCATCAGCATTTATAATTAATGGGTGTATTCGTGTGCATACACATTGGTGGTAATAGCTTATGGTTTCCTTCTTGATGTCTTTGATAATAATTTTGGTTTCCTTTATTGTTTGGTTGGATGAACCATTGTTGCATTGTTCACCTGATAATTTGAGGTGAACCTGGGACAAGTCCCATTTCTAGGAAGAAAGAGCTCCAGTCTTTTGCAGCTAGATTAAAGGATTGCCTTATTGAAACTTGTGAAACCATGGAGCACGCAGGTCAGAGTAGACTATATCAATCCCGTTGCAATCCCCTTGCACTGTCAGTTTTCCACAGGCAATTGTGTTAATGATTACTGTCTTAAACTGGAGGAACTCGTACCATAACTGGAGGTCATGGACAACTGTAAAATGGATAAACGTACCAACTAAAACCATTCAATTCCTTACTAGTCACTGTATTTGTATCCATGAATGAATGAAAAAGCACACAAAAATAAACAAATGCATAAACCCCTAGCATTACCCTGCTCTGGCTGATCTTGTTGTGAAACACCCTCCAAGTCTTAAATGACTGGTTGACAGAAATCAGAACACCACAACAGAAGGCCTACTGTAGATTTTTTTTTACAACACTTTTAGCCTGAGCAAAGGCCCGTTGAGAAAGTTAATTCATTAGGAAACATACATTAGGCTACCTCATCAGGTTTCTCTTATGAGATTAGTGGCGCAAGTTCGAGTTCAGACACATTGACAAAGGCATTGTTCAGTTCAAAGGGATAATTGTGTGTGTACAGCCTATACAGTAAATTAAATACTGTATATGTATTTTGACTTGTACAATACATACGTTTATCTCTTTGAATTGTGACAATTAATTTGTTAGGCGGAACAAACGTTTTTTTTATTGTTTCGAGAATTCAATCAACTGACTGACACACCAAAGGAGTCCAGCCGGAATCAACGAAAGAGCACTATTACTTAAAGATTGATGATTTGCGTAGGCCAATGCACAGGAAGAACTTTCCTGAATGCTAAAGTTTGAAGCAAAAACTCCAGTTGGGCAGTCAAGATAACCTAACCGCAGAACCTGCTGCTGCTGTGTTGCGTAGTTTGTTAGGACATTCCGGTGAGGATTGTCAGGGAGTTAACTCTAATAAATCGTTATGCCTTTTCACGTGGAAGAGGCTTTATAAGACGGCCAGCCTTTGAAAGTTGTGGCACTTTGTGAAACAATAAGAAACGTTTCGGATTTCTGTAGTTTCCAATATTGTGCATCAAAATGGCAGCATATACATTACCGGAAGGTTTCACTGAGTTTGATATGTTTACTTTCGGAACAGCTCTTCTCGTTGGGGGTAAGTATAAAATGACATGATAGGAACGGTAAATATGCATATGCCTGTCTTCATGTGGCTAATACCGGAATACCGGGTTGGGGCTGTAGATGTAGCCTGCCCTAAAAAACCTCTATAATGCACTCTTGCATTAAAGTACTTCTAATCCATGGGAGTGTTTTTTAAATTATTTTAGAATGATGTTTAGCCTAAATATGTCACATCCTTTGACCAATTGATATGCACACCCTTGTTTATCTTTAACAAAAGAATCAACAGAATGTCTTAATTCAATGAATGACCCTTTTGTGTCCTGTCTTGTATGTTTAATTTCTTGTTTAAGGCATGCTTGGATTCTTCCTCAACACCATTACAATACTTTCCTATCTGAGAGTAAAAGAATTGAGAACACCAAATAATTTCTTTGTGTTCAACCTCGCTCTGGCTGACATCAGCCTTAATGTTAATGGACTTGTTGCAGCATATGCCAGCTATCTAAGGTATTTATTGCCAGTCCATTAGGTAGGCTACAGTACATAACAAAACATGTGGCTTCATCTAACAATCACTTAGTTTCAGATAAATTCTATTTAGTCTTTATAGCCATGTTAGACTATGTTGGGCAGTACTGAATCATCCTGACCATATATTATTCACACAACCAATAATTGTGAATTTGAGGCACTCTCCAAAGCTGTTTATGTAGCCTTGATGATAATGACTAATGACCTCAACTGATGGAAAAACAGATGGAAAATATCAGTTATGTACTACAGAACTTTAAGGGATGGGTTTTCTATCTAATGACAAAGATCTCAATATGCTGTTCGGTCAACATTTTAGATACTGGCCCTTTGGTCAAGAAGGATGCTCAACTCATGCTTTCCAAGGAATGATCTCAGTTCTGGCATCCATCAGCTTCATGGCTACCATCGCCTGGGACAGATATCACCAGTACTGCACAAGTGAGTTTGCATGTACTGTATGTGGCCCCGAAAAAATCTTCTAAACTCAAGTTGGTAATTAGGGGGAGGATAAACTGTGCAAGTTAATTTTTACAGAGCAGAAATTGTTTTGGAGCACATCCCTGACTATGAGCGCCATTGTTTGGATACTGTCAATCTTCTGGGCGGCTGTTCCTCTTTCTGGCTGGGGTGATTATGATTTTGAACCCATGAGGACCTGTTGCACTCTGGACTACACCAAAGGAGACAGGTAAGGTAGATCACTCTCCCAACGCCTCTGAACCCCTCTGTGTAGGTATAAATCAGGAAAAGGAGCATATTCTTAACATGCAAGAATCACTAAGTAGACCATTCCAACACCCAGTATTTCATAAAAGAAAAAGGAACAGATTTAAGATAAAACACAACAAAGATTGTGTTTTTCCAATGCCGTGTTATCCTAAATTTCACAGGAACTACATTACCTACGTGACAACTATCACAGTCCTCTACCTGCTCTTCCCTGTCTATACCATAATTTCTAACTACAGTGCCATTTATCAATACTTCAAGAAGATCCATCATCAGAAGGTAAACTTTTAAACAACAGCTCTGGCACGTTATCCCACTTATTCTCAACATGTTCCAATTAAATGCCTCTCAACCGTATCCAGGGGCGTTGTTAGACATAAAACTCTACTGGGGAACAGGCCCCTATTCATAACCTTTTTTTTTCTTCCAAGCGTGCTGCACACAATGCACTACTCGGCTATAGAAACTCCCCTTGCTTAACCCACTATACAACAGTTCAGGGACGCAATTTAGATATCAGCTTTGGCAGGGACATGAATAGTTAATGTGAGCGCACACATTCTTTTTGCATTGGTTTGAGCGCAAATACTGTTTTTTTGAGCTTCATGTAATATGGTTTTTATGTTTTAGTCCAAATAAGATGATCTGTAGGCCTATCATTAAGACATTTTCTTTAGTTTTGTACTATTTTCTTAGCCTACATCTATTCTGAATTGTGTGCCGAGTCCGACATCTGGGGCCTCATGTATAAAGGATTGTGCAGCTTTCATACCAGAAGATGGCGTATGGCCAAAACTGTATAAAACCGGTCGTACGCCAGGTCCTGCGCACTTTTTCTTTATAAATCACAATCAACGCTAGATTGAACGAGCCACTGACCCTGCCTTACCTCCTCCCATAAAAAAACATGCAGATGGACTATAAATGTGCTCCTGTGGTCATTTCTTTAGCTGAATTACCGTCTTTCTTCAAATAAATGCCACACCAATTAATGTTATTTAATAAACGCTGCGGTGTTTATTCGAAGAAATATGGTAAAATGGCTCAACCCGCAAAAAAGAAAAAAAACACAGACTGTGAGATTGAGGTTCTGACAACAGAGGTGGAAGAGAAAAAATGTGTCATGTTTGGCGGCCTGTAATCACGCATTACCGACATAAGAAAGTCGGCAGAGTGAGAAACTGTCACTATTTGTGCCCTTTCTTGTTTTTAACCTGTAGAACTTTGAGATTTAGCTCAATGTAGCACTACAAACAAAATCATTGTTATTATTATAGACATAAATACATAAATCCTGTGTGTTCGGAGAACCGGACCATGGCAGAAATTAGAAGAAATGGTCCGATGTAAAACTTTAAATTAAGAAACGAGTGGTGGTGCATTGTAACAGCATGGCAGTTTGTTTGACACCTTCAAGTTTAACAGAAATTATTGTGAGTGGTGGCTGATTAAACAGAAGGCTATATAGCATTTCCCGTTTTGGGTTATGTCATTTTGATGTGGCCATCAACATTAATGATCAAACTTTTATTTTGATGTTTTTTGAATAGTCAACGTCATAAACGTCATACGTCAACGTCATAGTAATTGAAACTTTATTTTGTAAGTAATGTTTGGTGAGTTTCGGCACTCAGAATTTGCCATGTTACAGGGCCAGACAAGACTTTGCGGAGGGTCCGCACATTCTCACGTCTGCTCAAAACTTTCCGTGACGCTCCGCACATTCTCACGTCAAGTACATCTTTATACATCACAAAGTGTGCGTGTAAACCAGTGTACGCAAGCTTTTTGTGCGTATGCAACGTTTATACACGAGGCCCCAGGACTTCTGTGTGCGTGCTGCAGTGGCTATTTGGCAAGCTCAGAAGAGTGCACTGACATGGAATCCTGTGTTTGTTCGGTTTGTGTTTTCGGTTAAACTGAATTTACAAGCGTTGATTGGGATACTGCATTCATTTTATTTTCTGGGATTATCAATCTAAATTAATGCACTGACTAATAAAGTAAATTGTTAAAACTCAAACTTTGGATTTTACTGGGGCACAACAGATTTATACTGAGGCACGTGCCCCAGTAAAAAGGGTTTAATGACGCCCCTGAACTGATCCTTGCTTAGTGGTATTAGTTGTTGCATTCATTTCCGGTTACATTCCATACAAAATTGTGAATCCAGGTAATCTATAGTGATAATGACTACCTTTATTATCGGAGTCAATTTGGAGGATAAATAAAAACTGTGTTGTCCAATTTAAATGATTAATTCTTAACCCAGTAGTTGAGTGTTACATGGGAACTCAGAACAATCGCAGGAACGGTAACAATCAAGTTACAAACCAAACCACAATTCTTGAATGTCAATCTGTGTGAAGTGCATGTGCATTAAACAATATATATATATATATATATATATATATATATATATGTTTTTTTACAGTTTAACACCAGTATTCCTCTGAGGGTGCTTTTGATGTGCTGGGGCCCCTATGTGATCATGTGCATGTATGCCTGCGTAGAGAACGTTAAGGTTGCGTCTCCTAAACTGAGAATGGTAAGTTTCATTGTATTATATCTATATTATTTTAATGATTTATTTTGGTTGGAGAGTTAGACAGTTATGTGGACATAACAAGTTAACATGGAAATGTGTTTCTCTTACCAGGTACTCCCAGTTTTGGCAAAGACAAACCCCATCTTCAACGCCCTTCTATACTCTTTTGGAAATGAATTCTACAGAGGAGGAGTCTGGCATTTCCTTACTGGACAAAAAATTTCTGATCCCCTTCCTAAGAAGGTCCGATAAAGGAGCCTAACATTAGTTCCGGGCCATATGCAATGATCATGTTCTCTTACTGCAATTGGATACACTTTGGATTGATTTGGTTGTTTGTTGTGGTGTGGATTATATAGTAATAGCTGCCTTTATGTATTAAGGTGTCTGTGGATAACAAGGTCAGTATGGCAAAGACTGTGCATAAAAATATCTGCCCTGTTATAGTAAAATAAATCAGCTCTGAAAAACGTTGAGCTTATTTTATGTAATTCAACCACTGTCTTAACCACATGTAATAAAACATTGAACTATGGTGCCATTTATTTCATTCAACTATTCAAATAGCGTTTGCCGGAAATGACACCATGTCTAAATATAGTTTATACACAACACAATAGCTATCAGCAATTTAGGTAAGCCATTTAATGTCTTGCTTGCCTGCAAATTGTTACTAAGATGAATATCTCTCAACTGCAGAGAGTTTAAAGTGAGGTAACAATTCTGTCTATAGGAGTAAAGCAGTCTGCCCTCTTCCAATACTTGCTTTGCATTATGCAACTCATCCAGTATGCATTTCTTCAGACTATATTACCGTGCTAGTTAATAATGCTTGTTATGAGCATTCGCTTATTGATACAAAAGATTATTACACATTAATCTAACACCTGACTTAATTAGCCTCTTGAAACTGTTCTTTTTTTCACAAAATCATGGAGTAACAACATACATTTAATAGTAAACATTTTAGGTATTATTAATTTGTCACACTCAATTCAAATACAAATTGAACTGGGCATGCTGCACAATTTGCAGCATTTTTTGTTTGTTGTTTCTGTCCTTTCTGCTTCACCCTGGTTCATCAGATGGGGATATGTAGTACCCTGTAGAACTGCTAATTTCCAGCTCTGCTGGTTAAGTTGGGTGTGGTGCAGCAAGTTGACAACAATGAGATAATGGCGTGCGTTTCGACTGAAGTGCTTAAGATGGACACCTCTTGAAATATTTCAAAGTGAGAAACAGAGAGAGTAGGACTGCGTGTGACTCATTGTATTTTGTAACCCTATAACAAAAGAGCATCCAGCAAGTGACATCTCACTGCAAATAGCTCTCTTCCTCAAAGGGGTAGAGCCAGCATTTGTACCAGGGGGTTACCGGTACTCTAGAAGAATAGAATGTTTTGACTAGAAAATATTTCAGCTGAGTTCCAGGTAGAGCAAACCAGCGCAAGTGACATTTTTGGGTAAAAATACACACCACGCAACTACTGGACAGCACTGGTTTGCAGACCAGTCAATACGGTTGAAATATTTGTAAGTCAAAACTAACCCTGCATTCAATTCAAAACAAGCACTTGTAGATTTCTCATATTTTACCATTCATCATCGATGGGTGGAAACATTTTGTATTGTCCTTTAACAGGCCTTTTCCCTGCCTGAGGGGTATACTTGTTTGACAATGAAAAAGTAGTAACAGACATTAACATTTACAGTATGTTGGTTTTATCAATTTACTTCATCAGTAAGTAAGACAATTTGGGACGTAGAGACATCAGATATATAATATCAAGAAAAATATTGTTTATTGTTTTTTTTTCTTTTTTCTAGAAATTCAATAAATGTGTGAAGCAGGCAAGGAGTCAGCGTTTTGGGATGAAAGTGCACGAGAACTTTACGGAGAAATAAACATGATACAGAACAAAGGGCAAACGCCACATGGCCATCGATAAAGACACAAAGAATAAGACTTCACAACGAGGTCAGAGACAGCTCAGCTTATATAGCCATCCTAATGAGTCAACACAAAACAGATGCGTGTAATATTCCGGGGATGCAGATTGGCGCTTGTGAAAGAAAATTCTTGCTGGACTGTGTAGATTGAACATAGTCGAAGATGGCGGTTGCCATTTAATTTATTAAGACTATACAATTACATGTTTAAACAAAGCTTTGTTGATCAGTCATTAACGAAGGAGGTGCCATCCACACAGATTGTTCGTAAGAGTGATAGCGACTATCACACATGCTCAACCTTATATAAACTTCAGATCAATGGCATTCTGTAAGGTCAATCAATTAATGTAGCAAACTCTGTGATTGGCTAACTCAACTTAGTGACAGCTTAAAACAAGACATTTACATATCAAATGTCTCACTGTTCTTTGATGTGGCATTTCTCTGCAGGGCAGTAGATAATAAACCCTAGGAGTGGCAAGCCAAATGGTCAACTGTCCTTTGTGTGGTCATCTTCAAACAATACTTTTAATTAACACAAACAATGAAACAGGACACAGTCCTTCTCTAGACAAATTTCAGAGCAACTGTCTCATTGAACCCTTACAGTGACCAGAGGACAGAAGGCCATATAAGATGCTTCACCTATCCCCCAGGGCAAGCTGCCCACAGAGCCATCAGCACCTCACATTCCTTTGAACTCAACTTAATTATCTTCCCTTCCTGTCTCTTACCAATGAACATAGAAGATTATAGATTTCATACACATACATATATGCATATGACCAACATTTCTACAACACGCTCAGACGAATCGAATCGTGACAGAATGCTGTTTAGAATTGGATTATAGGGTCAGACACTCATGTTCTCACTGTGCAAACTGATACTTTTTTAGAAAGACAACCACATGCAGAGCAATGTTTTCGATATGTGGCCTGAGGGCGTTGGAAAATTGTCAACCTAGATTAGCAATAATCCGAATAAACCAAACAGATTGAATTAATCTCATGATTTTTTTCCCCCACACAGCCATATGTGCAGGAAAGCCGTGACAACCTTTGAACTTTTGTGGATTGTGAATTTAGATAATGCAGTCACACGTACATACATTTTGTCAAGACTCTTGTTAAATTCAGAAATAATATTGAAGCCAATTTAAGACAAAAAACAATTTCTTCCAATGAGCACATTGAGTACAATTACATAACCATACAGGTACCCATATTTAGATCAGTTTGGACTCTTTAACATTACTCTCACCATGCCATGCCAGACCAGGACAAGTTGGTGTTCAATTTAACTGCTCTTCTTAGAATTCAAATTTCCTTTCCCCAGACTAAGAAAAGCATTGTACTAACAGTCCACTTTTGTAGGCTACTGGTCTAAATAGATAACCAAATCTATTCCTAGAATCCTTAGCAATCAGACAGTGGGATAACAGCAACTGTTGAGTCAGCACAGTATAAGGCTAATGGTAAGATCTACCTACCCAAATGCTTGTTGACACCCTTTGAGGGCAATGTAGGCATCTACATGTAGTGACTGGCTGGAAGCAAAGGTCAATAGCACTGTCTGGCATTCCAATAGTCCAAAAGATCACAAATGTGTATGAATCACAAGAAAACCCATTATAAAACATCCATATAATGAGAAACATTTGATTAATAAGAGGATTATTTATCTGATAAAGAATCCTCTAATTAGAGTCAGCTTGTAACCTTAACTGTTTAAGGTTAAGTTTCAAGAAACATGAGATGCATTCAAGTGGTGTTAGTTTTAGAGATCATGTACAACAATAATATGAACATTTCCAAAACATGACACTGATAGAGCAATACTATTCGACAACATGCTAGTAAACAAGTAAACTATTATTCAGTATTAGTGGCATCTCGGTCAAAGGTGTTGCTTATCAATGCAGCATAAAGGTCAGCCTTATTCCAACATTCTAACTATTAGGTCAGACCAGTTCACAGAGGGAGAAGCCAATGTGCAGACGAAAAATCACAACATCAGCAAAACAGACATCCTTTCGTAGTTTATGTCATTTGTGTTGTTGGAAATGTGTACAATTAATCCCTTTTTTACTTTAATTGTGGCTAAACTGTGGTTACTGAAATGTACATTACTAAAATTGTGCCTACAGCATATTTAACGCTACGCACAAATATTTCTCTATGGATATAGTGTCTCTATTGCTTTTGACAATAAATCATTTGTAAAGGATGAGGGATAGGGGAGTAATCTGGATTAGATTATATCCACGTCACCACTCTTTCAAGAGCCTCCTGGTCTAATTCATTAAACCACTCACTGATATCTCTGCACCACGAGTCATGGCTACGTCTCCGGCCGCAGGACACACTTACCACTCTGGATTACACTGACTCAGTGTTATGCCCCAATACCTTTCACTAAGGAAACAGACATACCTTGAGGTTACCCTGCCTATTTAAAAAATACAATAAACACCATCATAACATTTACATTTGCACCATCATACGTTCTTGAGTGTGGTAAGGGCTCTGTCACACACTACAGTCCAGCTTGATTGGTTTCATGACAATGTTTCGAATTTGAAATGTTATACACTTAAGCAATAAGCCCCAAGAGGGCATGGTTTGCACTGATTTTAGAACAGGTAAGGGGAGTTGTTAGGCGCGATGCGAAGCGCAGTGCCGAAAACCCCCTCACCTGTTCTAAAATCAGCGCAAACCACGGACTCGCAGGGCTTATTGCTTTTCTAAAACTGCTACTACAAATATTTGATATGGTTTCATAAATAAAAACAATTAGAAACTAAATAGTTTAATAATAAACCGTCATTCTTCCGCCACTACAAAGGATAGTTCCTACATAAATTGTTGCCATGCAACAGCCAGATGGACACCTTTGCAGTGTTGTTTTATTTGAAATATTCGATGCGCAGTCATATGGAATGTTAAAGAATGTTAGGAGGACAACCTGTAAGGATATGCTGGATTTTACAACGGCATGGAACGCGATATAGCCAATCACAATCGAAGATGGGAACAACCCGTTTTGGAACAAGTGTTAAAGTCTCTAATTTGATTGAGCAAGTGGCTGCTGTTCCAACCCACTCTCATTAATGAGATGGCCCTTTTTTCTAGGGTGAGATAATCTCTGGTTTATTTTCTATTAGTCAAGCCATCAGAATAATGCACGTAAAATCTGGCCCCATATTATGGTGTTTATATATTATTTTGTAGCTTCAGTGGCTTCAGAAAGTATTTATAGCCTTTCCCTTTTAGAACCTTTTATTGTAATTTCGATCGCTTTGAGTGTTCTCAGGAGCACAGTGGACTCGATAATTGTGAAATGGAATATGGAATTTGGAATAACCAGGATTCCTCCCAGATGTGGCCGTCCAAGAAGGACCTTGGTCAGGGAGGTGACCAAGAACTCAACGGTCACTATAGGGGAGCTTTGCAAGAGCTCTACAGAAATAGGGGAACCTGCCGGAAAGATGACAGTCTCCGCAGCACTCCATCAATCACAAGCTTGTTCAAGGCTTGTTTTCTGATTGGGTTTTGGGTGCGGGATCGGGGTTCAGATTGATTAGCATCTTTGGTTTCCTTGGTTATGGTTCCTTAGTTTTAGTCAAGCTTCTGCCCATAATTATTTTTTTTTTGTTTACTTAAGGTTGCTACCATAACGGGTGCTAATTGTTACTAAATACAAAACAAATCTTTCATAGCCACTGCCATTAACAAACGTATCGCTGTTGGTAAGACAATCAACAATGGAAATTGAATATGTAAAAATGACTTGCTTATGTTGGAGTATGTGTATGATGGAAATGAAACAATGTAGCCTATACGATTTACAACACAGTTGTCTGACTGAAACATTTAGTTTTAGGAACAATTTTTGGGGACTGTATTGTTTCATGTTGTTAGGGGTAGGGTTAACCAGCTGTTGTTCCCTTCCATTACCTGCCTGTAGAAAGTTCAAAATCTTTCATGGGGATTTTCTCTAGTTGATTGAAGGGGTACCAACATTTTAATAAGCATATCTCCTTCAAATACTTGGTGCATCATTTGAAAGCTTGAATCTGCTCCTTCACGATCAAAACAAAGATATTGGCTGCGTTTCCCAGATTCGATCGTTCTTAAGGACTTAAGAAGGCTCTTAAGAAGGGTTCAGCTAAGAAGGAGCGCTAAGATAGGGGTGTTTCCCAGACGCGTTCTTAACTACCTTCTTAAGATCTCGCCAAAGAAGACTCTTAAGAAGCTCTTAGTGGGAGCTGTCCACCACCGTGGTGTTGAAATTGTATCAATCGATGCCAGAAAAATCAATCACCCACCACTTTATCAGCGCATGAATCACACACAACACCGTGTAAGGCCGTAATCATAATACATATTGGGGGACACATCCCCCCCCAATATTCAAATCTGGTCAAAACGTCCCCCCCAATATATTGATATAAAAATATAAATGTGCTACGCTACGACAGGTAACCACGCACAATGTCCGAAATTATCATAAAAAATGTAATTCGTACCCCCCAATGTTGACTCCATGGCTACGGCCTTGAGCCCTATACATGATAGTTGATATGGGTTGTGTGATGGTAGTGGTAGTGGGTTTATTGTTGGGAGTAGGGTGGTGCTGATATCCGTGCTTGGTGACTGGTGGTGACGGCGTAGGGGCTGATAGACATCAAAAGATATTGACAAGCTCCTCTCTGGTCTGGACACCAGCTTGGTGGAGTGCTGCTCGGGATTCGCGGGGGGCGAGGTTGGGGGCTTCATCTTCCGATGATTCCCCATCTTCATCCTCAGGAGGCCGCTCATCTGCTCCAATGCGCACTGCTTTGTTGTGCAGCATGGTTGTGACAACAATCACGCGGCAACATTTTACAGGTGACAAGCGCAGCCCCCCCGATGAACGATGGATACTGAGGGCAAAATTGCAGCGGGTTGCCCTCCGGATGTGTGGTGACACTAGCGTGACGAGACGTTGGATCTCCATACGGGGAAGCCGGTACTTGGACTGGACAGCCCGGTCCGACAGCATATTCAGTGGGGAGAAGTGCTGACGCACATAGGCATTTATATAAACTATCTGGCTTTGCACACGGTAACGCTGTTGATTAGCAGCGAGAATATGCTGTATTGCAGCCATGGTGTCTCACTCGCGTGGACTTCAGCAACTCCTTATATTTATAGACTGAGGTGGAGCCTCGATCTCTTGATGAGGTTCCAGCCGAGTTCAATTACACCTGTCAGTTTCCCTGATATCTGTGAAATACCACAGGGTTGTTGATGTTTTTATATCTAATGTAAACTCATGCAGATGCCGAATGTTTGTGTTGGTATTATTAGGGTTCCACCGTCAGGAGGACCCTATTGTAATTGTTGGTGTAATTGTCGCCGCGAAGCGGCGAAGCCACTAAAGTGTTTGTACCTTTTCTTATTGGTGGCCAAGCCGCGAAGCGGCGAAGCCACTTAAGCGTTTCTACCTTTTCTTATTATTATTATTGGGTGTGCTTTGCCTTCGGCAAGGGCACAACCATTTTTATCTCACATATATATTATTATTTATTTATTTTCCCACCCCTAAAATGTTGTCAATATTTGGACTACATAGGCAACCAAGGTGTCAAAAGTTTTGTCCTAGTAGCAATTGAGTTGCTTGTATTGGGATTTACGCTCGGTTGCATGGTTTAGTAGAAATTACGTTTTTGTGGTGAAAAGTGAAGCTAACGGTGGCTAACTTGCTAGCCACAGTCACTGACGCCACTAACGTCACTAATGTCACGAAAACTCGCGTGACTATCTTTAGCAGAACATTAGTTTAGCAGCTCGTTAACTTCTGGGAGATGGCTCGGCTAACTTCTTTACAGCAAGGTAGCTGCAGAAACGCCACAAGCAAAGAGGCCTGGGTGATAACTATTTGCTCATTTTACTTTGTGATATGACACACAATTGTGATGTGTAATGTACAATACAAGGTAATATTATTAAGGAACTACATCTACTTTCGGAAACAGTAGTACAATGCTTCAGTGAAATATACAATTTCACTGAAGCATTAGCATCATGGCATTAGCCTCTGTTGCCCGGGCAACACATACTACTGCGGTTTATGATGCATCTGTTTTCAATCGTTAAAATAAGCATTCCTCACAAATACATTTTCGTTGTAGGATTTATTATGACATTAGATTACAAGTAAACGATTTGTTGGTGAAATTATCATTACCTGTGGTTTCAAACAAGTGTAGCTCACTGCAATGCTGTACTGTAGCCTACTCTAGTAGCTGAAAAAAAACATCTCCACAGCTGTTGTTAACAGTTCGTAGGAAGTCAAACAGCAGCACATGTTTGGCACTAACCTTACTTCAATCAAAAGTCTTTCAATAGGTGAACCTATTTGACTAGTGACTACCAACTTGAACTCCATTGCCACAGCCTAAACTTTGTCAATCTGTTCATGAAAATAATTCAATTCATCTTAAACCGTACAACGGAAGTAACGTTAAATCGAATTCAACCAACGCGACAGTCTAGTAGTAGGAGTAGCCTACAATTTACCACAATTACTGACAATGATCGCTACCACTGACTTTTTTATGAATGAGTGATTTTCCCCTAAATAAATGTCAAGCTTATCTAGCTACGTTTTTGGGGGCATATTTTCAGTTAGCAGATGGTACTATTTGAATCGTGATTCCATCTGAGATAACTACTGCTGGTAACGTTGCTGTTGAAATAAGCTTCAAAGGGGGTTCTTTATTAATGAATGAATGCAATATGAGTAGGCTAAATGCCTGAACATATCACGAGAGGGGAAAAACTTGCAATGACATTTAAGTCATAGAGATTAGGTCAATTGTTACACCGGTTTGCCAAATGTTTTCGTTTTGATTCAAATATGAGGTTGCTGATCACCTTTCCCTCTTGCAGGGGAAATGAGAAGACAACTATTTCATTCCACTCTTCACTCTTAGTATTTTGAGTTGCAGGGGTGAATCTAGGTTCCCTCTTTTGGGGGGGCTAAGCCCGTAGATAACACCAATTATTTTTCCTGTGACCCAGCAAAACTAGGGCCCCCACAGAACACATTTTTGAAAATATCCTTTTAAATAGTGTCCTCTAGTGGGTTTTAGGTAGAGAAATGAACACATTTAGATTTAAAATATGAAAGAAAAATGTAGTGAGTTGTAAATGAGCAGAAAAAAAAATACTTTTAAATATATGTAATCTTTATAAATAATAAGTAGGCTATGCATTTTTAGATAAAATATACAGAAATATCAGTTGTAAAATGTAATTTAAATACGGACCACTGCAACCAACGCAAGCAAGCACACCCTACAATTTCCCCATAAATTGTACCCTCTCTAGTAACACTTCTTCTGTCATTGGAGTCTATGGCAGCCCCTAGAACTGTATGGTAAAAAGTTGTGAAATTTGGCAAACTCATTTAACAAAGTCCCCTCTTTATATTCACCAAGTTGGATCGAGACGAGTTCAACGCACACCATGGCGTCAATTTCCGGTTATAAAGATTTTCCGCTATTTCAGGTTTATTAAAAACCTTTGAAAGCCTACTCCTCCTACAATTTTTTTCCAATCTTCCCCAGAATTAGCACACATCATCGTCAGAGCAACCTGCACAGAAATTATCCAAAGATTTTTGATTTTTAAAACCGTTTGTCCGGTACAGCCAATCAAAATCGGCAACAAAGCAACCAAACAGGAAGTTGGGTCATATCTCAGCAACTCTTTGAGAAATCAACACCAAACTTGGTATGTTGACTCGGAACCGTCGTATGAGGATGTCCAATTAATTTGGTGTCATGTGATCACTGGGCGTGGCCGCAGAAAGCAAAAATGTGTTTTGGCCAATAACTGTTGATTTGTTTGCTTTTATTTATTTATTTATTATGATTTTTTGATTTTCAGAACCGTTTGCCCGGTACAGGCAGTCAAAATGTGCCATTAAGCCAGCAAACAGGAAATTGGGTCATATCTTAGCAAATCTTTGATGGATTCACACCAAACTTGCTACATGCATTCAGAACCCTGTTCTGAGGATTTTTGAAAGTGTTTTCTGGGTCATTTGACTGCTTGGCCACCTCATTGCTGCTTGCAGCTATATTTGGTGGCCAAGCCGCAAAGCCACTTAAGTGTTTCTACCTTTTCTTATTGGTGGCCAAGCCGCGAAGCGGCGAAGCCACTTAAGTGTTTCTACCTTTTCTTATTATTGGTGGCCAAGCCTTTGAAAGCCTACTCCTCCTACAATTTTTGTCATATCTTCTTCAAAATCACCAGAGATGATCTTCAGACCAAGCCTCACAAAAGTTATCAAAAGGAATTTTGATCCTCATAACCCTCTGTCCGGTACAGCCAATCAAATTCATCAGAAAAGCAGCCAAACAGGAAGTGAAGTCATATCTCAGCAAATCTTCAAGATAACAACACCAAACTTGGTATGATGACTCGAAACCCTCTTCTGAGGCTGTCCAATTAATTTGGTGTCATGTGATCACTGGGCGTGGCCGCAGGAAGCAAAAGTGTGTTTTGGCCAATAACTATTGATTTGTTTGCCTTTATTGAATGATTCCTTTGTCTCATGATATCTTGGGGCATCCCGTGTGTGACTCATAATAATTTGTGATAATAGCCGAATTTATGCGGCCGCCATTTTGAATTCATTGAAAAACGTTTTTTCTGTAGTCCTCCTACACATGTTGTCAAATCTTCACCAAATTTAGCAGAGATTATCTTCAGACCAAGCCTCACAAAAGCTAACACATGGTTTTCTGATTTTCGAAACCGTTTTTCCGGTACAGGCAATCAAAATGTGCCGTTAAGCCAGCAAACAGGAAGTTGGGTTGTATCTCAGCAAATCTTTGATGGATTCACACCAAACTTGCTGCGTGTACTTGTTACCCTCTTCTGAGGATGTCTAAAATGTTTTCTGGGTTATTTGACTGCTTGGCCACCTCATTGCTGCTTGCAGCTATATTTGGAATTGGTCAGATTTGGTATCCCCTTGGTAAGTCAGCAGCATTGATTTTTCTATACAGTTACAATTTGTCAAGAATAAAAAAAATGCAATGGTTCACAATGTTTGGAGGAATCCGCCATTACTGCTTGCAGTTATATTTATTATTATTAGTAGGACTGGGTGTCTATGGCAGCCCCCATAAGCGCATGGTCAAAAGTTTTGAAATTTAGCACACTCATTGGGGACAGTCCCCTGGTCCAATTCACAAAGTTTCATGTCCCATGCTTCGGCACTCTAGCGCCACCAACGGGTCAAAGTTGGAGTTGTGTTCACACACGCAACTTTTGAACCGTATGTCCCATTTTCAAAAATGAGGTACCATTGTATTCCCTGGATCAAGCCGAGTGCAATGCACACCATGGCGTCAATTTCCGGTTTTATAAATTTTCCGCTATTTCCGGTTTTATCAAAAACCTTTAAAAGCCTACTCCTCCTACAAATTTTGTCAAATCTTCTTCAAAATTCCCAGACATGATCTTCAGACCAAGCTTCACAAAATTTATCGAAGGATATTTAATTTTCAAAACCGTTTGTCCGGTACAGCCAATCAAATTCTGCAGAAAAGCCGCCAAACAGGAAGTGAAGCCATATCTCAGCAGTTCTTTGAGGCAGTGACACCAAAGTTGGTAGGCCTACTCAGAACTTTATTCTAAGGATGTCCTCCAAAAATGGTGTCATGTGACTAAAAGGGGGCGTGGCCGGAAGCATAAACGTGTTTTGGCTAATAACTGTTGAAGTGTTTACCTTAATAAAGTAATTTCTTTGTCTGTTGATGTCTTGTGAGATATCAAGCTTGACCATCGATAATATTTCATAACAACCGAATTGACGCGGCCGCCATTTTGGATTTCATGGAAAAGTGTAAAAACCTTTTACACGCCCCAAATTTTGTCCAATGTTTACTAAATTTGGCACAGATGATCTTCAGACCAAGCTTCACAAAGGTGTCTGATGGATTTTCCATTTTCGAAACCGTTTGTTCGGTAGAGCCGATCAAAGGCGGCGGCGAAGCCACAAAAGACACGTTAGAGCGTAACTCAGCAACCATTTTAGCGATTGTCACCGAACTTGGGTTCCATCGTTCCCAAGAGGAGCAGAGGAGGCCTGTGGTGTTATACCAGAAAAAAACACTTTAAACACTCAGTACTTTGGAACGCAAACAGATATTTCAACCAAACTTGGTGTGTTGCATGAGTGCAACAGGTTGTTGTGACTTAATTGTTGCGCAAGTGCTATGGAGGCCATGTCCTGCTCTGGACTGCTTGGCCCCTCCATTGCTGCTTGCAGCTATATTTAGGGGCCAAGCAGCGAAGCTGCGAGGCACCTATTGTAATTGGTAGTATTATTAGGATTCCTCCGTAAGGAGGAAACCTATTTAGGATTCCTCCGTTATTGGTGGTTTTATTATTTGTAATTCTTGTACCATGGGAGTCAATGGCAGCCCCTAGACCCCATCGACAACTTTTTGTGTAATTTGGCACACTCATTAAGGACAGTTTCTTCTATATCTACACCAAGTTTCATGTCTCCCATTAGACCACTCTAGCGCCACCAATGGGTCAAAGTTGGACTTGTGTTTACACACGCAACTTTTGAACCGTATGACTCATTTTCAAAAATGAGGTACCACTGGATTCCCTGGATCAAGCCGAGTTCAACGCACACCATGGCGTTAATTTCCGGTTTTATAGATTTCCCGCCATTTCCGGTTTTATCAAAAACCTTTGAAAGCCTACTTCTCCTACAATTTTTGTCATATCTTCTTCAAAATCACCAGAGATGATCTTCAGACCAAGCCTCACAAAAGTTATCAAAGGAATTTTGATCCTCATAACCGTCTGCCCGGTACAGCCAATCAAATTCATCAGAAAAGCCGCCAAACAGGATGTGAAGTCATGTCTCAGCAAATATTTGAGATATCAACACTAAACTTGGTAGCTCGGAGGAAGGCACTACAACATGTTACCATGTGCAAAGGCAAATTCATATCTCTAAAAATGATTGATATAAATCAAATTGAACTTATCGCTAACGCTAAAATAATGCTTTACACATCAGCCAGTCAAAAACTGATACTCTGATTCAATCACAAGTTCATATGAAGACTCTTGAGAATGTTCATAACACAAATCTGTGAAAAAGTTGACTGTAAGATGAAAGGTCGATTTTTGGTGAATATTTGAAACATGCTTGCTTGGCTAATTTCTAGGCAAATTTCCAATGAATGTCTCCCCTGCTCCTCCCCGCGCGTGCTCCAAAATCGCACACACACTCAGCCTTCCCTTGACACACGCGCGGCCAAGACGCACACGCAACATTTTAGGAGAGTGTGGGCTGACCAAGCCCCCACTCATTCCTTGGTCTTTAGCAAAGAGCCATTGTGGCTCTTGATGGTATTGCATTTCCGATTTTGTATGCAATGGTAAAAAGGTCTCAAATCCTGAAACATTGATAGTGTAGGCCGAGAAACACTTTAACAAAAGCCCATGTGGATCTTGTTGGTATTGCATTTCCGATTTTGTATGCAATGGTAAAAAGTTATAAAAATCCTGAAACATTGATAGTATAGACCAAGAGTAACTACCACACCACAAATGGCCCACCATTAACCATAGGTGGCACTACAGGCCACGCCCAAAAGCACAAAGATACAAGGCTTTCTGGAATGGATAGGCTCACCAAGCCCCCTCCCTTCACTTATTGGCTTGAAAAAAAGTCCCATGTGGATCTTGATGGTATTGCATTTCCGATTTTGTATGCAATGGTAAAAAGGTCTCAAAATCCTGAAACATAGATAGTATAGGCAAAGAAACACTTTAACAAAAAGCCTATGTGGATCTTGTTGGTATTGCTTTTCCGATTTTGTATACAATGGTAAAAAGTTATAAAAATCCTGAAACATTGATAGTATAGACCAAGAGTAACTACCACACCACAAATGGCCCACTATTACCCATAGGTCTTCCATTGACACACGCGCGGACTTGGCAAGACGAACACGCAACATTTCAGGAGAGTGTGGGCTTACCAAGCCTCCACTCATTCCTTGGTCTTTTGCAAAGGCCTTGTGGATCTTGATGGTATTGCATTTCAGATTTTGTTTGCCATGGTAAAAAGTTCTCCAAATCCTGAAACATTGATAGTAAAGGCCAAGAGTAACAACAGCACTTTAACAAAAGCCCATGTGGATCTTGTTGGTATTGCATTTCCGATTTTGTATGCAATGGTAAAAAGTTAAAAACATCCTGAAACATTGATAGTATAGGCCAAGAGTAACTACCACACCACAAATGACCCACCATTACCAATAGGTGTCGCTACAGGCCATGCCCTAAAGCACAAAGCACTTCACTTCTTGTGAAGATTAAAGCACTTCACTTCTTGGCTTGAAATAAAGGCCCTTGTGGATCTTGATGTTATTGCATTTCAGATTTGGTATCCCATTGGAAATTCTGCAGCATTGATTTTTCTATACAGTTACAATTTGTCAAGAATAAACATTTTTCAATGGTTCGCAATGCTTTACACGTAAGCCAGTCAAACAAGTTCATATGAAGACTCTTGAGAATGTTTAGTACACAAATCTGAGAAAAAGTTGACTAAGATGAAAGGTCGATTTTTGGTGAATCTTTGAAACATGCATGCTTGGCTAATTTCTAGGGAAATTTACAATGAAATGTGTCCCCTGCTCCTCCCCGCGCATGCTCCAAATTCTCACACACTCATTCTTCCCTTGACACGCGCGGGCTTGGCAAGACACACACGCAACATATCAGGACTGTGTGGGCTGACCAAGCCCCCACTCATTCCTTGAATATCAGCATAGGCCCTTGAGGACCTTGGTGTCATTGCATTTCCTACTTTGTATGCAATAGTAAAAAGGTCTCCAAATCCTGACACATTGACAGTACAGGCCAAGAGTAACTACCACACTTTACCCAAAGCCCATGTGGATCCTGTTGGTATTGCATTTCCGATTTTATATGCAATGGTAAAAAGTTTTTAAAATCCTGAAACATTAATAGTATAGGCCAAGAGTAACTACCACACCACAAATGGTCCACCATTACCCATAGGTGGCGCTACAGGCCACGCCTTAATGCATAAAGATACAAGGCTTTCTGGAATGGATAAGCTCACCAAGCCCCCTTCCTTCACTTACTGGCTTGAAATAAAGGCCCTTGTGGATCTTGATGGTATTGCATTTCAGATTTGGTATGCCATTGGTAATTCTGCAGCATACATTTTTCTATACAGTTACAATTTGTCAAAAATAAACATTTTTCAATGGTTCGCAGTGTTCGGAGGAATCCGCCATTACTGCTTGCAGTTATATTATTAGGATTCCTCCGTAAGGAGGAAACCTATTGTTATTGGTGGTTTTATTATTAGGATTCCTCCGTAAGGAGGAAACCTATTGTTATTGGTGGTTTTATTATTTGTAATTCTTGTACCATGGGAGTCAATGGCAGCCCCTAGACCCCATCGACAACTTTTTGTGAAATTTGGCACACTCATTAAGGACAGTTTCTTCTATACCTACACCAAGTTTCATGTCTCTCATTAGACCACTCTAGCGCCACCAATGGGTCAAAGTTGGACTTGTGTTTACACACGCAACTTTTGAACCGTATGACTCATTTTCAAAAATGAGGTACCATTGGATTCCCTGGATCAAGCCGAGTTCAACGCACACCGTGGCGTTAATTTCCGGTTATATAGATTTCCCGCCATTTCTGGTTTTATCAAAAACCTTTGAAAGCCTACTCCTCCTACAATTTTTGTCATATCTTCTTCAAAATCACCAGAGATGATCTTCAGACCAAGCCTCACAAAAGTTATCAAAGGAATTTTGATCCTCATAACCGTCTGTCCGGTACAGCCAATCAAATTCATCAGAAAAGCCGCCAAACAGGATGTGAAGTCATGTCTCAGCAAATCTTTGAGATATCAACACTAAACTTGGTAGATCGGAGGAAGACACTACAACATGTTACCATGTGCAAAGGCAAATTCATATCTCAAAAAATGATTGATATAAAGCAAATTGAACTTATCGCTAACGCTAAAATTATGCTTTACACATCAGCCATTCAAAAACTGATACTCTGATTCAATCACAAGTTCATATGAAAACTCTTGAGAATGTTCATAACACAAATCTGTGAAAAAGTTGACTGTAAGATGAAAGGTCGATTTTTGGTGAATATTTGAAACATGCTTGCTTGGCTAATTTCTAGGCAAATTTCCAATGAATGTCTCCCTTGCTCCTCCCCGCGCGTGCTCCAAAATCTCACACACACTCAGCCTTCCCTTGACACACGCGCGGCCAAGACGCACACGCAACATTTCAGGAGAGTGTGGGCTGACCAAGCCCCCACTCATTCCTTGGTCTTTAGCAAAGGCCCATGTGGCTCTTGATGGTATTGCATTTCCGATTTTGTATGCAATGGTAAAAAGGTCTCAAATCCTGAAACATTGATAGTGTAGACCAAGAGTAAATACCACACCTCAAATGGCCCACCATTACCCATAGGTGGCGCTATAGGCCACGCCCAAAAGCACAAAGATACAAGGCTTTCTGGAATGGATAGGTTCACCAAGCCCCCTCCCTTCACGTATTGGCTTGAAAAAAGGCCCATGTGGATCTTGATGGTATTGCATTTCCGATTTTGTATGCAATGGTAAAAAGGTCTCAAAATCCTGAAACATAGATAGTAAAGGCAAAGAAACACTTTAACAAAAAGCCCATGTGGATCTTGTTGGTATTGCTTTTCCGATTTTGTATACAATGGTAAAAAGTTATAAAAATCCTGAAACATTGATAGTATAGACCAAGAGTAACTACCACACCACAAATGGCCCACTATTACCCATAGGTCTTCCCTTGACACACGCGCGGACTTGGCAAGACGCACACGCAACATTTCAGGAGAGTGTGGGCTTACCAAGCCCCCACTCATTCCTTGGTCTTTTGCAAAGGCCTTGTGGATCTTGATGGTATTGCATTTCAGATTTTGTTTGCCATGGTAAAAAGTTCTCCAAATCCTGAAACATTGATAGTAAAGGCCAACAGTAACAACAACACTTTAACAAAACCCATGTGGATATTGTTGGTATATTTTTCCGATTTTGTATGCAATGGTAAAAAGTTAAAAACATCCTGAAACATTGATAGTATAGGCCAAGAGTAACTACCACACCACAAATGGCCCACCATTACCAATAGGTGTCGCTACAGGCCACGCCTTAAAGCACAAAGCACTTCACTTCTTGTGAAGATTAAAGCACTTCACTTCTTGGCTTGAAATAAAGGCCCTTGTGGATCTTGATGTTATTGCATTTCAGATTTGGTATCCCATTGGAAATTCTGCAGCATTGATTTTTCTATACAGTTACAATTTGTCAAGAATATACATTTTTCAATGGTTCGCAATGCTTTACATGTAAGCCAGTCAAACAAGTTCATATGAAGACTCTTGAGAATGTTTAGTACACAAATCTGAGAAAAAGTTGACTCTAAGATGAAAGGTCGATTTTTGGTGAATCTTTGAAACATGCATGCTTGGCTAATTTCTAGGGAAATTTACAATGAAATGTGTCCCCTGCTCCTCCCCGCGCATGCTCCAAATTCTCACACACTCATTCTTCCCTTGACACGCGCGGGCTTGGCAAGACATACACGCAACATATCAGGACTGTGTGGGCTGACCAAGCCCCAACTCATTCCTTGAATATCAGCATAGGCCCTTGAGGACCTTGGTGTCATTGCATTTCCTACTTTGTATGCAATAGTAAAAAGGTCTCCAAATCCTGACACATTGACAGTACAGGCCAAGAGTAACTACCACACTTTACCCAAAGCCCATATGGATCCTGTTGGTATTGCATTTTCGATTTTATATGCAGTGGTAAAAAGTTTTTAAAATCCTGAAACATTAATAGTATAGGCCAAGAGTAACTACCACACCACAAATGGCCCACCATTACCCATAGGTGGCGCTACAGGCCACGCCTTAATGCATAAAGATACAAGGCTTTCTGGAATGGATAAGCTCACCAAGCCCCCTTCCTTCACTTACTGGCTTGAAATAAAGGCCCTTGTGGATCTTGATGGTATTGCATTTCAGATTTGGTATGCCATTGGTAATTCTGCAGCATACATTCTTCTATACAGTTACAATTTGTCAAGAATAAACATTGTTCAATGGTTTGCAGTGTTTGGAGGAATCCGCCATTACTGCTTGCAGTTATATTTTGTAATTCTTGTACCATGGGAGTCAATGGCAGCCCCTAGACCCCATCGACAACTTTTTGTGAAATTTGGCACACTCATTAAGGACAGTTTCTTCTATACCTACACCAAGTTTCATGTCTCCCATTAGACCACTCTAGCGCCACCAATGGGTCAAAGTTGGACTTGTGTTTACACACGCAACTTTTGAACCGTATGACTCATTTTCAAAAATGAGGTACCATTGGATTCCCTGGATCAAGCCGAGTTCAACGCACACCATGGCGTTAATTTCCGGTTATATAGATTTCCCGCCATTTCCGGTTTTATCAAAAACCTTTGAAAGCCTACTCCTCCTACAATTTTTGTCATATCTTCTTCAAAATCACCAGAGATGATCTTCAGACCAAGCCTCACAAAAGTTATCAAAGGAATTTTGATCCTCATAACCGTCTGTCCGGTACAGCCAATCAAATTCATCAGAAAAGCCGCCAAACAGGATGTGAAGTCATGTCTCAGCAAATCTTTGAGATATCAACACTAAACTTGGTAGATCGGAGGAAGACACTACAACATGTTACCATGTGCAAAGGCAAATTCATATCTCAAAAAATGATTGATATAAAGCAAATTGAACTTATCGCTAACGCTAAAATTATGCTTTACACATCAGCCATTCAAAAACTGATACTCTGATTCAATCACAAGTTCATATGCAAACTCTTGAGAATGTTCATAACACAAATCTGTGAAAAAGTTGACTGTAAGATGAAAGGTCGATTTTTGGTGAATATTTGAAACATGCTTGCTTGGCTAATTTCTAGGCAAATTTCCAATGAATGTCTCCCTTGCTCCTCCCCGCGCGTGCTCCAAAATCTCACACACACTCAGCCTTCCCTTGACACACGCGCGGCCAAGACGCACACGCAACATTTCAGGAGAGTGTGGGCTGACCAAGCCCCCACTCATTCCTTGGTCTTTAGCAAAGGCCCATGTGGCTCTTGATGGTATTGCATTTCCGATTTTGTATGCAATGGTAAAAAGGTCTCAAATCCTGAAACATTGATAGTGTAGGCCGAGAAACACTTTAACAAAAGCCCATGTGGATCTTGTTGGTATTGCATTTCCGATTTTGTATGCAATGGTAAAAAGTTATAAAAATCCTGAAACATTGATAGTATAGACCAAGAGTAACTACCACACCACAAATGGCCCACCATTACCCATAGGTGGCGCTACAGGCCACGCCAAAAAGCACAAATATACAAGGCTTTCTGGAATGGATAGGCTCACCAAGCCCCCTCCCTTCACTTATTGGCTTGAAAAAAAGGCCCATGTGGCTCTTGATGGTATTGCATTTCCGATTTTGTATGCAATGGTAAAAAGGTCTCAAAATCCTGAAACATAGATAGTATAGGCAAAGAAACACTTTAACAAAAAGCCCATGTGGATCTTGTTGGTATTGCTTTTCCGATTTTGTATACAATGGTAAAAAGTTATAAAAATCCTGAAACATTGATAGTATAGACCAAGAGTAACTACCACACCACAAATGGCCCACTATTACCCATAGGTCTTCCCTTGACACACGCGCGGGCTTGGCAAGACGCACACGCAACATTTCAGGAGAGTGTTCCTTGGTCTTTTGCAAAGGCCATGTGGATCTTGATGGTATTGCATTTCAGATTTTGTTTGCCATGGTAAAAAGTTCTCCAAATCCTGAAACATTGATAGTAAAGGCCAAGAGTAACAACAACACTTTAACAAAAGCCCATGTGGATCTTGTTGGTATTGCATTTCCGATTTTGTATGCAATGGTAAAAAGTTAAAAACATCCTGAAACATTGATAGTATAGGCCAAGAGTAACTACCACACCACAAATGGCCCACCATTACCAATAGGTGTCGCTACAGGCCACGCCCTAAAGCACAAAGCACTTCACTTCTTGTGAAGATTAAAGCGCTTCACTTCTTGGCTTGAAATAAAGGCCCTTGTGGATCTTGATGTTATTGCATTTCAGATTTGGTATCCCATTGGAAATTCTGCAGCATTGATTTTTCTATACAGTTACAATTTGTCAAGAATATACATTTTTCAATGGTTCGCAATGCTTTACACGTAAGCCAGTCAAACAAGTTCATATGAAGACTCTTGAGAATGTTTAGTACACAAATCTGAGAAAAAGTTGACTCTAAGATGAAAGGTCGATTTTTGGTGAATCTTTGAAACATGCATGCTTGGCTAATTTCGAGGGAAATTTACAATGAAATGTGTCCCCTGCTCCTCCCCGCGCATGCTCCAAATTCTCAGACACTCATTCTTCCCTTGACACGCGCGGGCTTGGCAAGACACACACGCAACATATCAGGACTGTGTGGGCTGACCAAGCCCCCACTCATTCCTTGAATATCAACATAGGCCCTTGAGGACCTTGGTGTCATTGCATTTCCTACTTTGTATGCAATAGTAAAAAGGTCTCCAAATCCTGACACATTGACAGTACAGGCCAAGAGTAACTACCACACTTTACCCAAAGCCCATGTGGATCCTGTTGGTATTGCATTTCCGATTTTATATGCAATGGTAAAAAGTTTTTAAAATCCTGAAACATTAATAGTATAGGCCAAGAGTAACTACCACACCACAAATGGCCCACCATTACCCATAGGTGGCGCTACAGGCCACGCCTTAATGCATAAAGATACAAGGCTTTCTGGAATGGATAAGCTCACCAAGCCCCCTTCCTTCACTTACTGGCTTGAAATAAAGGCCCTTGTGGATCTTGATGGTATTGCATTTCAGATTTGGTATGCCATTGGTAATTCTGCAGCATACATTTTTCTATACAGTTACAATTTGTCAAAAATAAACATTTTTCAATGGTTCGCAGTGTTTGGAGGAATCCGCCATTACTGCTTGCAGTTATATTTGTTAGTTAGGATTCCTCCGTAAGGAGGAAACCTATTGTTATTGGTGGTTTTATTATTTGTAATTCTTGTACCATGGGAGTCAATGGCAGCCCCTAGACCCCATCGACAACTTTTTGTGAAATTTGGCACACTCATTAAGGACAGTTTCTTCTATACCTACACCAAGTTTCATGTCTCCCATTAGACCACTCTAGCGCCACCAATGGGTCAAAGTTGGACTTGTGTTTACACACGCAACTTTTGAACCGTATGACTCATTTTCAAAAATGAGGTACCATTGGATTCCCTGGATCAAGCCGAGTTCAACGCACACCATGGCGTTAATTTCCGGTTATATAGATTTCCCGCCATTTCCGGTTTTATCAAAAACCTTTGAAAGCCTACTCCTCCTACAATTTTTGTCATATCTTCTTCAAAATCACCAGAGATGATCTTCAGACCAAGCCTCACAAAAGTTATCAAAGGAATTTTGATCCTCATAACCGTCTGTCCGGTACAGCCAATCAAATTCATCAGAAAAGCCGCAAAACAGGATGTGAAGTCATGTCTCAGCAAATCTTTGAGATATCAACACTAAACTTGGTAGATCGGAGGAAGACACTACAACATGTTACCATGTGCAAAGGCAAATTCATATCTCAAAAAATGATTGATATAAAGCAAATTGAACTTATCGCTAACGCTAAAATTATGCTTTACACATCAGCCATTCAAAAACTGATACTCTGATTCAATCACAAGTTCATATGAAAACTCTTGAGAATGTTCATAACACAAATCTGTGAAAAAGTTGACTGTAAGATGAAAGGTCGATTTTTGGTGAATATTTGAAACATGCTTGCTTGGCTAATTTCTAGGCAAATTTCCAATGAATGTCTCCCTTGCTCCTCCCCGCGCGTGCTCCAAAATCTCACACACACTCAGCCTTCCCTTGACACACGCGCGGCCAAGACGCACACGCAACATTTCAGGAGAGTGTGGGCTGACCAAGCCCCCACTCATTCCTTGGTCTTTAGCAAAGGCCCATGTGGCTCTTGATGGTATTGCATTTCCGATTTTGTATGCAATGGTAAAAAGGTCTCAAATCCTGAAACATTGATAGTGTAGGCCGAGAAACACTTTAACAAAAGCCCATGTGGATCTTGTTGGTATTGCATTTCCGATTTTGTATGCAATGGTAAAAAGTTATAAAAATCCTGAAACATTGATAGTATAGACCAAGAGTAACTACCACACCACAAATGGCCCACCATTACCCATAGGTGGCGCTACAGGCCACGCCAAAAAGCACAAATATACAAGGCTTTCTGGAATGGATAGGCTCACCAAGCCCCCTCCCTTCACTTATTGGCTTGAAAAAAAGGCCCATGTGGCTCTTGATGGTATTGCATTTCCGATTTTGTATGCAATGGTAAAAAGGTCTCAAAATCCTGAAACATAGATAGTATAGGCAAAGAAACACTTTAACAAAAAGCCCATGTGGATCTTGTTGGTATTGCTTTTCCGATTTTGTATACAATGGTAAAAAGTTATAAAAATCCTGAAACATTGATAGTATAGACCAAGAGTAACTACCACACCACAAATGGCCCACTATTACCCATATGTCTTCCCTTGACACACGCGCGGGCTTGGCAAGACGCACACGCAACATTTCAGGAGAGTGTTCCTTGGTCTTTTGCAAAGGCCATGTGGATCTTGATGGTATTGCATTTCAGATTTTGTTTGCCATGGTAAAAAGTTATCCAAATCCTGAAACATTGATAGTATAGGCCAAGAGTAACTACCACACCACAAATGGCCCACCATTACCAATAGGTGTCGCTACAGGCCACGCCCTAAAGCACAAAGCACTTCACTTCTTGTGAAGATTAAAGCGCTTCACTTCTTGGCTTGAAATAAAGGCCCTTGTGGATGTTGATGTTATTGCATTTCAGATTTGGTATCCCATTGGAAATTCTGCAGCATTGATTTTTCTATACAGTTACAATTTGTCAAGAATATACATTTTTCAATGGTTCGCAATGCTTTACACGTAAGCCAGTCAAACAAGTTCATATGAAGACTCTTGAGAATGTTTAGTACACAAATCTGAGAAAAAGTTGACTCTAAGATGAAAGGTCGATTTTTGGTGAATCTTTGAAACATGCATGCTTGGCTAATTTCTAGGGAAATTTACAATGAAATGTGTCCCCTGCTCCTCCCCGCGCATGCTCCAAATTCTCAGACACTCATTCTTCCCTTGACACGCGCGGGCTTGGCAAGACACACACGCAACATATCAGGACTGTGTGGGCTGACCAAGCCCCCACTCATTCCTTGAATATCAGCATAGGCCCTTGAGGACCTTGGTGTCATTGCATTTCCTACTTTGTATGCAATAGTAAAAAGGTCTCCAAATCCTGACACATTGACAGTACAGGCCAAGAGTAACTACCACACTTTACCCAAAGCCCATGTGGATCCTGTTGGTATTGCATTTCCGATTTTATATGCAATGGTAAAAAGTTTTTAAAATCCTGAAACATTAATAGTATAGGCCAAGAGTAACTACCACACCACAAATGGTCCACCATTACCCATAGGTGGCGCTACAAGCCACGCCTTAATGCATAAAGATACAAGGCTTTCTGGAATGGATAAGCTCACCAAGCCCCCTTCCTTCACTTACTGGCTTGAAATAAAGGCCCTTGTGGATCTTGATGGTATTGCATTTCAGATTTGGTATGCCATTGGTAATTCTGCAGCATACATTTTTCTATACAGTTACAATTTGTCAAAAATAAACATTTTTCAATGGTTCGCAGTGTTTGGAGGAATCCGCCATTACTGCTTGCAGTTATATTTGTTAGTTTTATTCTTTTTTTTTTATTCTAGTGCCATGGGAGTCAATGGCAGCCCCTAGACCCCTTCGACAACTTTTTGTAAAATTTGGCACACTCATTAAGGACAGTTACTTCTATACTTACACCAAGTTTCAGGTCTCCCATTAGACCACTCTAGCGCCACCAACGGGTCAAAGTTGGACTTGTGTTTACACACGCAACTTTTGAACCGTATGACCGATTTTCACAAATGAGGTACCATTGGATTCCCTGGATCAAGCCGAGTTCAACGCACCCTATGACGTCAATTTCCGGTTATATAGATTTTCCGCTATTTCCGGTTTTATCAAAAACCTTTGAAAGCCTACTCCTCCTACAATGTTTGTCAAAACTTCTTCAAAATGACCAGAGATGATCTTCAGACCAAGCCTCACAAAAGTTATCGATTAGAATTGTGATCCTCACAACCGTTTGTCCGGTACAGCCAATCAAATTCAGCAGAAAAGCAGCCAAACAGGAAGTGAAGTCATATCTCAGCAAATCTTCAAGATATCAACACCAAACTTGGTATGATGACTCGGAACCCTCTTCTGAGGATATCTAGACAATTTGGTGTCATGTGATCACTGGGCGTGGCCGCAGGAAGCAAAAATGTGTTTTGGCCAATAACTATTGATTTGTTTGCCTTTATTGAGTGATTCCTTTGTCTCATGATATCTTGGGACATCTCGTGTGTGACTCATAATAATTTGTGATAATAGACGAATTTATGCGGCCGCCATTTTGAATTCAATGAAAAACGTTTTTTCTGTACTCCTCCTACACATGTTGTCAAATCTTCACCAAATTTAGCAGAGATTATCTTCAGACCAAGCCTCACAAAAGCTAACACATGGTTTTCTGATTTTCGAAACCGTTTTCCGGTACAGGCAATCAAAATGTGCCGTTAAGCCAGCAAACAGGAAGTTGGGTTGTATCTCAGCAAATCTTTGATGGATTCACACCAAACTTGCTGCGTGTACTTGTTACCCTCTTCTGAGGATGTCTAAAATGTTTTCTGGGTTATTTGACTGCTTGGCCACCTCATTGCTGCTTGCAGCTATATTTGGAATTGGTCAGATTTGGTATCCCCTTGGTAAGTCAGCAGCATTGATTTTTCTATACAGTTACAATTAGTCAAGAATAAAAAAAATTCAATGGTTCACAATGTTTGGAGGAATCCGCCATTACTGCTTGCAGTTATATTTAGGATTCCTCCGTAAGGAGGAAACCTATTGTTATTGGTGGTTTTATTATTAGGATTCCTCCGTAAGGAGGAAACCTATTGTTATTGGTGGTTTTATTATTTGTAATTCTTGTACCATGGGAGTCAATGGCAGCCCCTAGACCCCATCGACAACTTTTTGTGAAATTTGGCACACTCATTAAGGACAGTTTCTTCTATACCTACACCAAGTTTCATGTCTCCCATTAGACCACTCTAGCGCCACCAATGGGTCAAAGTTGGACTTGTGTTTACACACGCAACTTTTGAACCGTATGACTAATTTTCAAAAATGAGGTACCATTGGATTCCCTGGATCAAGCCGAGTTCAACGCACACCATGGCGTTAATTTCCGGTTATATAGATTTCCCGCCATTTCCGGTTTTATCAAAAACCTTTGAAAACCTACTCCTCCTACAATTTTTGTCATATATTCTTCAAAATCACCAGAGATGATCTTCAAACCAAGCCTCACAAAAGTTATCAAAGGAATTTTGATCCTCATAACCGTCTGTCCGGTACAGCCAATCAAATTCATCAGAAAAGCCGCCAAACAGGATGTGAAGTCATGTCTCAGCAAATCTTTGAGATATCAACACTAAACTTGGTAGATCGGAGGAAGACACTACAACATATTACCATGTGCAAAGGCAAATTCATATCTCTAAAAATGATTGATATAAATCAAATTGAACTTATCGCTAACGCTAAAATAATGCTTTGCACATCAGCCAGTCAAAAACTGATACTCTGATTCAATCACAAGTTCATATGAAGACTCTTGAGAATGTTCATAACACAAATCTGTGAAAAAGTTGACTGTAAGATGAAAGGTCGATTTTTGGTGAATATTTGAAACATGCTTGCTTGGCTAATTTCTAGGCAAATTTCCAATGAATGTCTCCCCTGCTCCTCCCCGCGCGTGCTCCAAAATCTCACACACACTCAGCCTTCCCTTGACACACGCGCGGCCAAGACGCACACGCAACATTTCAGGAGAGTGTGGGCTGACCAAGCCCCCACTCATTCCTTGGTCTTTAGCAAAGGCCCATGTGGCTCTTGATGGTATTGCATTTCCGATTTTGTATGCAATGGTAAAAAGGTCTCAAATCCTGAAACATTGATAGTATAGACCAAGAGTAAATACCACACCTCAAATGGCCCACCATTACCCATAGGTGGCGCTATAGGCCACGCCCAAAAGCACAAAGATACAAGGCTTTCTGGAATGGATAGGTTCACCAAGCCCCCTCCCTTCACGTATTGGCTTGAAAAAAGGCCCATGTGGATCTTGATGGTATTGCATTTCCGATTTTGTATGCAATGGTAAAAAGGTCTCAAAATCCTGAAACATAGATAGTATAGGCAAAGAAACAGTTTAACAAAAAGCCCATGTGGATCTTGTTGGTATTGCTTTTCCGATTTTGTATACAATGGTAAAGTTATAAAAATCCTGAAACATTGATAGTATAGACCAAGAGTAACTACCACACCACAAATGGCCCACTATTACCCATAGGTCTTCCCTTGACACACGCGCAGGCTTGGCAAGACGCACACGCAACATTTCAGGAGAGTGTGGGCTTACCAAGCCCCCACTCATTCCTTGGTCTTTTGCAAAGGCCTTGTGGATCTTGATGGTATTGCATTTCAGATTTTGTTTGCCATGGTAAAAAGTTCTCCAAATCCTGAAACATTGATAGTAAAGGCCAACAGTAACAACAACACTTTAACAAAAGCCCATGTGGATATTGTTGGTATATTTTTCCGATTTTGTATGCAATGGTAAAAAGTTAAAAACATCCTGAAACATTGATAGTATAGGCCAAGAGTAACTACCACACCACAAATGGCCCACCATTACCAATAGGTGTCGCTACAGGCCACGCCTTAAAGCACAAAGCACTTCACTTCTTGTGAAGATTAAAGCACTTCACTTCTTGGCTTGAAATAAAGGCCCTTGTGGATCTTGATGTTATTGCATTTCAGATGTGGTATCCCATTGGAAATTCTGCAGCATTGATTTTTCTATACAGTTACAATTTGTCAAGAATATACATTTTTCAATGGTTCGCAATGCTTTACATGTAAGCCAGTCAAACAAGTTCATATGAAGACTCTTGAGAATGTTTAGTACACAAGTCTGAGAAAAAGTTGACTCTAAGATGAAAGGTCGATTTTTGGTGAATCTTTGAAACATGCATGCTTGGCTAATTTCTAGGGAAATTTACAATGAAATGTGTCCCCTGCTCCTCCCCGCGCATGCTCCAAATTCTCACACACTCATTCTTCCCTTGACACGCGCGGGCTTGGCAAGACATACACGCAACATATCAGGACTGTGTGGGCTGACCAAGCCCCAACTCATTCCTTGAATATCAGCATAGGCCCTTGAGGACCTTGGTGTCATTGCATTTCCTACTTTGTATGCAATAGTAAAAAGGTCTCCAAATCCTGACACATTGACAGTACAGGCCAAGAGTAACTACCACACTTTACCCAAAGCCCATGTGGATCCTGTTGGTATTGCATTTTCGATTTTATATGCAGTGGTAAAAAGTTTTTAAAATCCTGAAACATTAATAGTATAGGCCAAGAGTAACTACCACACCACAAATGGCCCACCATTACCCATAGGTGGCGCTACAGGCCACGCCTTAATGCATAAAGATACAAGGCTTTCTGGAGTGGATAAGCTCACCAAGCCCCCTTCCTTCACTTACTGGCTTGAAATAAAGGCCCTTGTGGATCTTGATGGTATTGCATTTCAGATTTGGTATGCCATTGGTAATTCTGCAGCATACATTCTTCTATACAGTTACAATTTGTCAAGAATAAACATTGTTCAATGGTTTGCAGTGTTTGGAGGAATCCGCCATTACTGCTTGCAGTTATATTTTGTAATTCTTGTACCATGGGAGTCAATGGCAGCCCCTAGACCCCATCGACAACTTTTTGTGAAATTTGGCACACTCATTAAGGACAGTTTCTTCTATACCTACACCAAGTTTCATGTCTCCCATTAGACCACTCTAGCGCCACCAATGGGTCAAAGTTGGACTTGTGTTTACACACGCAACTTTTGAACCGTATGACTCATTTTCAAAAATAAGGTACCATTGGATTCCCTGGATCAAGCCGAGTTCAACGCACACCATGGCGTTATTTCCGGTTATATAGATTTCCCGCCATTTCCGGTTTTATCAAAAACCTTTGAAAGCCTACTCCTCCTACAATGTTTGTCATATCTTCTTCAAAATCACCAGAGATGATCTTCAGACCAAGCCTCACAAAAGTTATCAAAGGAATTCTGATCCTCATAACCGTCTGTCCGGTACAGCCAATCAAATTCATCAGAAAAGCCGCCAAACAGGATGTGAAGTCATGTCTCAGCAAATCTTTGAGATATCAACACTAAACTTGGTAGATCGGAGGAAGACACTACAACATGTTACCATGTGCAAAGGCAAATTCATATCTCTAAAAATGATTGATATAAAGCAAATTGAACTTATCGCTAACGCTAAAATAATGCTTTACACATCAGCCAGTCAAAAACTGATACTCTGATTCAATCACAAGTTCTTATGAAGACTCTTGAGAATGTTCATAACACAAATCTGTGAAAAAGTTGACTGTAAGATGAAAGGTTGATTTTTGGTGAATATTTGAAACATGCTTGCTTGGCTAATTTCTAAGCAAATTTCCAATGAATGTCTCCCCTGCTCCTCCCCGCGCGTGCTCCAAAATCTCACACACACTCAGCCTTCCCTTGACACACGCGCGGCCAAGACGCACACGCAACATTTCAGGAGAGTGTGGGCTGACCAAGCCCCCACTCATTCCTTGGTCTTTAGCAAAGGCCCATGTGGCTCTTGATGGTATTGCATTTCCGATTTTGTATGCAATGGTAAAAAGGTCTCAAATCCTGAAACATTGATAGTATAGACCAAGAGTAAATACCACACCTCAAATGGCCCACCATTACCCATAGGTGGCGCTATAGGCCACGCCCAAAAGCACAAAGATACAAGGCTTTCTGGAATGGATAGGCTCACCAAGCCCCCTCCCTTCACTTATTGGCTTGAAAAAAAGGCCCATGTGGATCTTGATGGTATTGCATTTCCGATTTTGTATGCAATGGTAAAAAGGTCTCAAAATCCTGAAACATAGATAGTATAGGCAAAGAAACACTTTAACAAAAAGCCCATGTGGATCTTGTTGGTATTGCTTTTCCGATTTTGTATACAATGGTAAAAAGTTATAAAAATCCTGAAACATTGATAGTATAGACCAAGAGTAACTACCACACCACAAATGGCCCACTATTACCCATAGGTCTTCCCTTGACACACGCGCGGGCTTGGCAAGACGCACACGCAACATTTCAGGAGAGTGTGGGCTTACCAAGCCCCCACTCATTCCTTGGTCTTTTGCAAAGGCCTTGTGGATCTTGATGGTATTGCATTTCAGATTTTGTTTGCCATGGTAAAAAGTTCTCCAAATCCTGAAACATTGATAGTAAAGGCCAACATTAACAACAACACTTTAACAAAAGCCCATGTGAATCTTGTTGGTATTGCATTTCCGATTTTGTATGCAATGGTAAAAAGTTAAAAACATCCTGAAACATTGATAGTATAGGCCAAGAGTAACTACCACACCACAAATGGCCCACCATTACCAATAGGTGTCGCTACAGGCCACGCCCTAAAGCACAAAGCACTTCACTTCTTGTGAAGATTAAAGCACTTCACTTCTTGGCTTGAAATAAAGGCCCTTGTGGATCTTGATGTTATTGCATTTCAGATTTGGTATCCCATTGGAAATTCTGCAGCATTGATTTTTCTATACAGTTACAATTTGTCAAGAATATACATTTTTCAATGGTTCGCAATGCTTTACATGTAAGCCAGTCAAACAAGTTCATATGAAGACTCTTGAGAATGTTTAGTACACAAATCTGAGAAAAAGTTGACTCTAAGATGAAAGGTCGATTTTTGGTGAATCTTTGAAACATGCATGCTCGGCTAATTTCTAGGCAAATTTACAATGAAATGTGTCCCCTGCTCCTCCCCGCGCATGCTCCAAATTCTCACACACTCATTCTTCCCTTGACACGCGCGGGCTTGGCAAGATACACACGCAACATATCAGGACTGTGTGGGCTGACCAAGCCCCCACTCATTCCTTGAATATCAGCATAGGCCCTTGAGGACCTTGGTGTCATTGCATTTCCTACTTTGTATGCAATAGTAAAAAGGTCTCCAAATCCTGACACATTGACAGTACAGGCCAAGAGTAACTACCACACTTTACCCAAAGCCCATGTGGATCCTGTTGGTATTGCATTTCCGATTTTATATGCAATGGTAAAAAGTTTTAAAAATCCTGAAACATTAATAGTATAGGCCAAGAGTAACTACCACACCACAAATGGCCCACCATTACCCATAGGTGCCGCTACAGGCCACGCCTTAATGCATAAAGATACAAGGCTTTCTGGAAAGGATAAGCTCACCAAGCCCCCTTCCTTCACTTACTGGCTTGAAATAAAGGCCCTTGTGGATCTTGATGGTATTGCATTTCAGATTTGGTAAACCATTGGTAATTCTGCAGCATACATTTTTCTATACAGTTACAATTTGTCAAGAATAAACATTTTTCAATGGTTCGCAGTGTTTGGAGGAATCCGCCATTACTGCTTGCAGTTATATTTAGGATTCCTCCGTAAGGAGGAAACCTATTGTTATTGGTGGTTTTATTATTTGTAATTCTTGTACCATGGGAGTCAATGGCAGCCCCTAGACCCCATCGACAACTTTTTGTGAAATTTGGCACACCCATTAAGGACAGTTTCTTCTATACCTACACCAAGTTTCATGTCTCCCATTAGACCACTCTAGCGCCACCAACGGGTCAAAGTTGGACTTGTGTTTACACACGCAACTTTTGAACCGTATGACCCATTTTCAAAAATGAGGTACCATTGGATTCCCTGGATCAAGCCGAGTTCAACGCACACCATGGCGTTAATTTCCGGTTATATAGATTTCCCGCCATTTCCGGTTTTATCAAAAACCTTTGAAAACCTACTCCTCCTACAATTTTTGTCATATCTTCTTCAAAATCACCAGAGATTATCTTCAGACCAAGCCTCACAAAATTTATCAAAGGAATTTTGATCCTCATAACCGTCTGTCCGGTACAGCCAATCAAATTCATCAGAAAAGCCGCCAAACAGGATGTGAAGTCATGTCTCAGCAAATCTTTGAGATATCAACACTAAACTTGGTAGATCGGAGGAAGACACTACAACATGTTACCATGTGCAAAGGCAAATTCATATCTCTAAAAATGATTGATATAAAGCAAATTGAACTTATCGCTAACGCTAAAATTATGCTTTACACATCAGCCAGTCAAAAACTGATACTCTGATTCAATCACAAGTTCTTATGAAGACTCTTGAGAATGTTCATAACACAAATCTGTGAAAAAGTTGACTGTAAGATGAAAGGTTGATTTTTGGTGAATATTTGAAACATGCTTGCTTGGCTAATTTCTAAGCAAATTTCCAATGAATGTCTCCCCTGCTCCTCCCCGCGCGTGCTCCAAAATCTCACACACACTCAGCCTTCCCTTGACACACGCGCGGCCAAGACGCACACGCAACATTTCAGGAGAGTGTGGGCTGACCAAGCCCCCACTCATTCCTTGGTCTTTAGCAAAGGCCCATGTGGCTCTTGATGGTATTGCATTTCCGATTTTGTATGCAATGGTAAAAAGGTCTCAAATCCTGAAACATTGATAGTGTAGGCCGAGAAACACTTTAACAAAAGCCCATGTGGATCTTGTTGGTATTGCATTTCCGATTTTGTATGCAATGGTAAAAAGTTATAAAAATCCTGAAACATTGATAGTATAGACCAAGAGTAACTACCACACCACAAATGGCCCACCATTACCCATAGGTGGCGCTACAGGCCACACCCAAAAGCACAAAGATACAAGGCTTTCTGGAATGGATAGGCTCACCAAGCCCCCTCCCTTCACTTATTGGCTTGAAAAAAAGGCCCATGTGGATCTTGATGGTATTGCATTTCCGATTTTGTATGCAATGGTAAAAAGGTCTCAAAATCCTGAAACATAGATAGTATAGGCAAAGAAACACTTTAACAAAAAGCCCATGTGGATCTTGTTGGTATTGCTTTTCCGATTTTGTATACAATGGTAAAAAGTTATAAAAATCCTGAAACATTGATAGTATAGACCAAGAGTAACTATCACACCACAAATGGCCCACTATTACCCATTGGTCTTCCCTTGACACACGCGCGGGCTTGGCAAGACGCACACGCAACATTTCAGGAGAGTGTGGGCTTACCAAGCCCCCACTCATTCCTTGGTCTTTTGCAAATGCCTTGTGGATCTTGATGGTATTGCATTTCAGATTTTGTGTTTGCCATGGTAAAAAGTTCTCCAAATCCTGAAACATTGATAGTAAAGGCCAACAGTAACAACAACACTTTAACAAAAGCCCATGTGGATCTTGTTGGTATTGCATTTCCGATTTTGTATGCAATGGTAAAAAGTTATAAAAATCCTGAAACATTGATAGTATAGGCCAAGAGTAACTACCACACCACAAATGGCCCACCATTACCAATAGGTGTCGCTACAGGCCACGCCCTAAAGCACAAAGCACTTCACTTCTTGTGAAGATTAAAGCGCTTCACTTCTTGGCTTGAAATAAAGGCCCTTGTGGATCTTGATGTTATTGCATTTCAGATTTGGTATCCTATTGGAAATTCTGCAGCATTGATTTTTCTATACAGTTACAATTTTTCAAGAATATACATTTTTCAATGGTTCGCAATGCTTTACACGTAAGCCAGTCAAACAAGTTCATATGAAGACTCTTGAGAATGTTTAGTACACAAATCTGAGAAAAAGTTGACTCTAAGATGAAAGGTCGATTTTTGGTGAATCTTTGAAACATGCATGCTTGGCTAATTTCTAGGGAAATTTACAATGAAATGTGTCCCCTGCTCCTCCCCGCGCATGCTCCAAATTCTCAGACACTCATTCTTCCCTTGACACGCGCGGGCTTGGCAAGACACACACGCAACATATCAGGACTGTGTGGGCTGACCAAGCCCCCACTCATTCCTTGAATATCAGCATAGGCCCTTGAGGACCTTGGTGTCATTGCATTTCCTGCTTTGTATGCAATAGTAAAAAGGTCTCCAAATCCTGACACATTGACAGTACAGGCCAAGAGTAACTACCACACTTTACCCAAAGCCCATGTGGATCCTGTTGGTATTGCATTTCCGATTTTATATGCAATGGTAAAAAGTTTTAAAAATCCTGAAACATTAATAGTATAGGCCAAGAGTAACTACCACACCACAAATGGCCCACCATTACCCATAGGTGGCGCTACAGGCCACGCCTTAATGCATAAAGATACAAGGCTTTCTGGAATGGATAAGCTCACCAAGCCCCCTTCCTTCACTTACTGGCTTGAAATAAAGGCCCTTGTGGATCTTGATGGTATTGCATTTCAGATTTGGTATGCCATTGGTAATTCTGCAGCATAAATTTTTCTATACAGTTACAATTTGTCAAAAATAAACATTTTTCAATGGTTCGCAGTGTTTGGAGGAATCCGCCATTACTGCTTGCAGTTATATTTAGGATTCCTCCGTAAGGAGGAAACCTATTGTTATTGGTGGTTTTATTATTTGTCATTCTTGTACCATGGGAGTCAATGGCAGCCCCTAGACCCCATCGACAACTTTTTGTGAAATTTGGCACACTCATTAAGGACAGTTTCTTCTATACCTACACCAAGTTTCATGTCTCCCATTAGACCACTCTAGCGCCACCAATGGGTCAAAGTTGGACTTGTGTTTACACACGCAACTTTTGAACCGTATGACTAAGTTTCAAAAATGAGGTACCATTGGATTCCCTGGATCAAGCCGAGTTCAACGCACACCATGGCGTTAATTTCCGGTTATATAGATTTCCCGCCATTTCCGGTTTTATCAAAAACCTTTGAAAGCCTACTCCTCCTACAATTTTTGTCATATATTCTTCAAAATCACCAGAGATGATCTTCAAACCAAGCCTCACAAAAGTTATCAAAGGAATTTTGATCCTCATAACCGTCTGTCCGGTACAGCCAATCAAATTCATCAGAAAAGCCGCCAAACAGGATGTGAAGTCATGTCTCAGCAAATCTTTGAGATATCAACACTAAACTTGGTAGATCGGAGGAAGACACTACAACATATTACCATGTGCAAAGGCAAATTCATATCTCTAAAAATGATTGATATAAATCAAATTGAACTTATCGCTAACGCTAAAATAATGCTTTGCACATCAGCCAGTCAAAAACTGATACTCTGATTCAATCACAAGTTCATATGAAGACTCTTGAGAATGTTCATAACACAAATCTGTGAAAAAGTTGACTGTAAGATGAAAGGTCGATTTTTGGTGAATATTTGAAACATGCTTGCTTGGCTAATTTCTAGGCAAATTTCCAATGAATGTCTCCCCTGCTCCTCCCCGCGCGTGCTCCAAAATCTCACACACACTCAGCCTTCCCTTGACACACGCGCGGCCAAGACGCACACGCAACATTTCAGGAGAGTGTGGGCTGACCAAGCCCCCACTCATTCCTTGGTCTTTAGCAAAGGCCCATGTGGCTCTTGATGGTATTGCATTTCCGATTTTGTATGCAATGGTAAAAAGGTCTCAAATCCTGAAACATTGATAGTATAGACCAAGAGTAAATACCACACCTCAAATGGCCCACCATTACCCATAGGTGGCGCTATAGGCCACGCCCAAAAGCACAAAGATACAAGGCTTTCTGGAATGGATAGGTTCACCAAGCCCCCTCCCTTCACGTATTGGCTTGAAAAAAGGCCCATGTGGATCTTGATGGTATTGCATTTCCGATTTTGTATGCAATGGTAAAAAGGTCTCAAAATCCTGAAACATAGATAGTATAGGCAAAGAAACAGTTTAACAAAAAGCCCATGTGGATCTTGTTGGTATTGCTTTTCCGATTTTGTATACAATGGTAAAAAGTTATAAAAATCCTGAAACATTGATAGTATAGACCAAGAGTAACTACCACACCACAAATGGCCCACTATTACCCATAGGTCTTCCCTTGACACACGCGCGGGCTTGGCAAGACGCACACGCAACATTTCAGGAGAGTGTGGGCTTACCAAGCCCCCACTCATTCCTTGGTCTTTTGCAAAGGCCTTGTGGATCTTGATGGTATTGCATTTCAGATTTTGTTTGCCATGGTAAAAAGTTCTCCAAATCCTGAAACATTGATAGTAAAGGCCAACAGTAACAACAACACTTTAACAAAAGCCCATGTGGATATTGTTGGTATATTTTTCCGATTTTGTATGCAATGGTAAAAAGTTAAAAACATCCTGAAACATTGATAGTATAGGCCAAGAGTAACTACCACACCACAAATGGCCCACCATTACCAATAGGTGTCGCTACAGGCCACGCCCTAAAGCACAAAGCACTTCACTTCTTGGCTTGAAATAAAGGCCCTTGTGGATCTTGATGTTATTGCATTTCAGATTTGGTATCCCATTGGAAATTCTGCAGCATTGATTTTTCTATACAGTTACAATTTGTCAAGACTATACATTTTTCAATGGTTCGCAATGCTTTACATGTAAGCCAGTCAAACAAGTTCATATGAAGACTCTTGAGAATGTTTAGTACACAAATCTGAGAAAAAGTTGACTCTAAGATGAAAGGTCGATTTTTGGTGAATCTTTGAAACATGCATGCTTGGCTAATTTCTAGGGAAATTTACAATGAAATGTGTCCCCTGCTCCTCCCCGCGCAAGCTCCAATTTCTCACACACTCATTCTTCCCTTGACACGCGCGGGCTTGGCAAGACATACACGCAACATATCAGGACTGTGTGGGCTGACCAAGCCCCCACTCATTCCTTGAATATCAGCATAGGCCCTTGAGGACCTTGGTGTCATTGCATTTCCTACTTTGTATGCAATAGTAAAAAGGTCTCCAAATCCTGACACATTGACAGTACAGGCCAAGAGTAACTACCACACTTTACCCAAAGCCCATGTGGATCCTGTTGGTATTACATTTTCGATTTTATATGCAATGGTAAAAAGTTTTTAAAATCCTGAAACATTAATAGTATAGGCCAAGAGTAACTACCACACCACAAATGGCCCACCATTACCCATAGGTGGCGCTACAGGCCACGCCTTAATGCATAAAGATACAAGGCTTTCTGGAATGGATAAGCTCACCAAGCCCCCTTCCTTCACTTACTGGCTTGAAATAAAGGCCCTTGTGGATCTTGATGGTATTGCATTTCAGATTTGGTATGCCATTGGTAATTCTGCAGCATACATTTTTCTATACAGTTACAATTTGTCAAGAATAAACATTTTTCAATGGTTCGCAGTGTTTGGAGGAATCCGCCATTACTGCTTGCAGTTATATTTAGGGTTCCTCCGGTAGGAGGGAACCCTATTGTTATTGGTGGTATTATTATTATTATGTTTTACCCATGGGAGTCAATGGCAGCCCCTAGAGCACAATAGTAAAAAGTTGTGAAATTTGGCATGTTGAAACTGCAGACCATTAGTAACTACCATACCAAACATGGGCCATGTGAGACAATAGGTGGCGCTACAGGCCACGCCCCAAAATGTCAATTTTTAAAGTGATGCCATTTGCAGGCCATAAGTCCCAAAATGCTGAAATTTATTACAGATACCTTATTTCTCATGAGGAACAAAAAAGCCTCTAGAACCTATAACGGCCGCCATATTGGATTTTTCTGTACAATAAAGATTGAGGAAACACGTTTTTTCGCTACTCCTCCTACATTTTTGGTCGAATTTTCTTCAACGTTGCCAGAGAGGATCTCTGGACTGAGCCTCACAAAAGTTATCAATAGGATTTTTGATTTTCAAAACTGTTTGTCCGGTACAGCCAATCAAAATCATCAACAAAGGAACCAAACAGGAAGTTGGGTCAAATCTCAGCAAATCTTTAAGATACCAACCCCAAACTTGGTATATCGGTGGAAGACACTACAACATGTTCTTATTTGAAAAATTTACTTAATATCTAAAAGAATGACTGATATCAAGCAAATCAAATTTATCGCTAACGCTAAAATAATGCTTTACACATCCACCGGTCTAAAACGGATACTCTGATACTATCACTAGTTTATATGAAGACTCTTGAGAATGTTTAGTATTCAAATCTGAAAAAAAGTTGAATGTAAGATGAAAAGTAGATTTTTGGTGAATATTTTAAATATACATGCTTGGCTAGTTTCAGAGCTATTTTGGAGAAATCACTCTCTCCCCTCCTCCTGCCCGCGCCTGCTCCAAATCCTCACACACACTCAGCTTTCCCTTGACACACGCGCGGGCTTGACAAGACGCACACGCAACATCTCCAGAGTGTGGGCTGACCAAGCCCCCACTCATTCCTTAGTTTCTAGCAAAGGCCTTGTGGATCTTGATGGTATTGCATTTCTGATTTTGTATGCAAAGGTAAAAAGTTCTCAAAATCCTGAAACATTGATGGTATAGGCCATGAGTAACTACCACACCACAATGACCCACCATTATCCATAGGTGGCGCTACGGCCACCCCCCCAATTGTCAATTTTCAAAGTGATTCCATTTGCATCCCATTTGTCCCAAAATTCTGAAATTCATTACATATGCCTTATTTCTCATGAGGAGCAAAAAAGCCTCTCGAACCTATAACGGCACCCCCACAAATCTGAAAAATAGTTTAATGTAAGATGAAAAGTAGATTAATTGTGAGTATTTAAAATATGTATGCTCGGCTAATTTCTAGAGCTTTTACCCCAAATCCTGTCTGTAGTTTGTTTAAACAAATGTAGCCTTTTAAACCTCTAGGTTTAATTCTCTCTTTTATACATTTAAAGTTGGATTTGACATTTAATCATTTAGCAAGTTGTTTGACTCAAAAACCATAACAGTACATGGCCCCAACAGTACCAAGCTCCCACCTTCACTCCTTAGTCTAGTAGACATTTTAGACTAGTAGGCATTCTGTGATTAGTTTGGCCACAGCTAATTCTATTGTTAAAAGAAACAGAAGGTCTTCTTCTTCTTCAGAACTATACAGTTGAATCAACCAAACACAGCTTGGTCATGTTATCATCTTCTTTGGCACATCTAAATTAAGGACTAGACTTTTAAGAAAGCATGACCAAAGCAATTTGTTGAGGGATGGTTCCTCCATAAACAGTTGCCGACAAAGAATGTCAGACAATAACTTTAACATAGTCTTGCATTAAGAGTAGAGTCAACAAATTGAATAACTGTGCTGATGGTTGTTGAAACTCATTGCTCTGAGTTGGTGCATGTCAATTTAGGCAGAAGTCCATGTCTGGTGATATTTGACAACCTCAAACAGCATGAGTGTGCTCGACATACGTTCTTTTACTTATATTCATGTTACTTATTCATTTGCCTTTAACTTGTAAATTTTGTTCATTGCTAATAAAGTATTTGTTTATTCTAAAACTGCTATCTATCTTAAGACCTCACGGAATATTTACCTTGCTTACATCTCAAACAGATCATACAATAAGAAATAGTCAACCACCCAGCATTCACATACATTTCCAACACAACAATGATATGGACATATTACCACATTTAACTACACTGACTACAATTGATTTAAAATTCAGTGTGTATGTTTATGTAAGACACATATGTAGTTATTCTACTTTGACATCACAAAAACTATGAAATAAGAGTGAATGCGTTTAGGAAGCAACTTTGTCCATGTACAATATGGTTGATGTTTGTTTATAACTGGAATATAAATGTGTGCACAACAATTAGTTCCATTCAAGTAAGTCTATTTTATTGGACAAGAAGCATTCCATGAGTGGTGACATTTGACAACCTCAGACAGTCTGCCACTGGGCCAAATGAAAAGCTCTATTCTTGATTTGCAATGCAGCTAGGGGAAGTCCTAGACCATAAGGGGAAAAGCTGCGGCCACTTGTGATGTTAAAAAGGCCAGTTACATACAAAATATTGCTGTCATATACCATATTTCTTTAATTAAACGCTGCAGACAAACAACTAGACAAGGAGGTCAAACAAACGCTGAGTGTAAAATTGAAGCTGCGCGTGTCTCTCCTTTTTGTAGAAATCTGAATTAGCATGCCAAAACATTCTTATATTTTAGCTTTCAAACAGAAAGCTGTGCAGAAAGCACTCACAAGCAGCAACAGACCTGTAGCACGCAAACTTGGGGTTGATGAAAGGCACATTGACCCAAGCCGAGGACTTCAAGTATCTCTGGGTCTTGTTCACGAGGGAAGAATGCAGCGCAAGATCGACAGGCGGATCGGTGCGGCGTTCGCAGTGATGCGGGCTCTGCATCGGTCCGTCGTGGTGAAGAAGGAGCTGAGTCGAAAGGCAAAGCTCGCTATTTACCAGTCGATCTACGTTCCTACCCTCACCAATGGTCACGAACTATGGGCGGTGACCGAATACAAGCGGCCGAAATGAGCTTTCTCCGCAGGGTGTCCGGGCTTTCCCTTAGAGATAGGGTAAGAAGCTCGGTCATCCGGGAGGGGCTCAGAGGAGAACCGCTGCTCCTCTGCGTCGAGAGGAGCCAGCTGAGGTGGCTCGGGCATCTGATCAGGATGCCTCCTGGACGCCTCCCTGGTGAGGTGTTTTGGGCACGTCCCACTGGGAAGGGGCCCCGGGGAAGACCCAGGACACGCTGGAGGGACTGTCTCTTGGCTGGCCTGGGAACGCCTCGGGGTCCCCCAGGGGGAGCTGGTGGAAGTGGCCGGGGAGAGGGAAGTCGGGGCCTGCTTAGGTTGCTGCCCCAGCGACCCGACCCCCGGACAAGCGGTAGATGACAACGACGACAACAGCATTTTAACCCCGTTTGTCCAAAATTTCTAAAAGTTGGTACGCATGCCTCATATTGCTCATGGGGAACAAAAGAGTATCAAGAACCCACAATGTCGGCAGCATGGACATTTCTCTACAGTGACAATTTGTGAAGAATTTTTGAAAATGACTTAAAATCAACCACTGATCCAATTGTCTTGGAATATTGTGTACATGTGTGAAATACATGTCTGTGTCATGTCAATTTGGTAATGGTTTGCAATGTTAAGGAGGAACCCGCCATTGCTGCCTGCAGCTATATTTAGGGGCCAAGCAGCGAAGCTGCGAGGCACCTATTGTAATTGGTAGTATTATTATTAGGATTCCTCCGTAAGGAGGAAACCTATTGTTATTGGTGGTTTTATTATTTGTAATTCTTGTACCATGGGAGTCAATGGCAGCCCCTAGACCCCATCGACAACTTTTTGTGAAATTTGGCACACTCATTAAGGACAGTTTCTTCTATACCTACACCAAGTTTCATGTCTCCCATTAGACCACTCTAGCGCCACCAATGGGTCAAAGTTGGACTTGTGTTTACACACGCAACTTTTGAACCGTATGACTCATTTTCAAAAATGAGGTACCATTGGATTCCCTGGATCAAGCCGAGTTCAACGCACACCATGGCGTTAATTTCCGGTTATATAGATTTCCCGCCATTTCCGGTTTTATCAAAAACCTTTGAAAGCCTACTCCTCCTACAATTTTTGTCATATATTCTTCAAAATCACCAGAGATGATCTTCAAACCAAGCCTCACAAAAGTTATCAAAGGAATTTTGATCCTCATAACCGTCTGTCCGGTACAGCCAATCAAATTCATCAGAAAAGCCGCCAAACAGGATGTGAAGTCATGTCTCAGCAAATCTTTGAGATATCAACACTAAACTTGGTAGATCGGAGGAAGACACTACAACATATTACCATGTGCAAAGGCAAATTCATATCTCTAAAAATGATTGATATAAATCAAATTGAACTTATCGCTAACGCTAAAATAATGCTTTGCACATCAGCCAGTCAAAAACTGATACTCTGATTCAATCACAAGTTCATATGAAGACTCTTGAGAATGTTCATAACACAAATCTGTGAAAAAGTTGACTGTAAGATGAAAGGTCGATTTTTGGTGAATATTTGAAACATGCTTGCTTGGCTAATTTCTAGGCAAATTTCCAATGAATGTCTCCCCTGCTCCTCCCCGCGCGTGCTCCAAAATCTCACACACACTCAGCCTTCCCTTGACACACGCGCGGCCAAGACGCACACGCAACATTTCAGGAGAGTGTGGGCTGACCAAGCCCCCACTCATTCCTTGGTCTTTAGCAAAGGCCCATGTGGCTCTTGATGGTATTGCATTTCCGATTTTGTATGCAATGGTAAAAAGGTCTCAAATCCTGAAACATTGATAGTATAGACCAAGAGTAAATACCACACCTCAAATGGCCCACCATTACCCATAGGTGGCGCTATAGGCCACGCCCAAAAGCACAAAGATACAAGGCTTTCTGGAATGGATAGGTTCACCAAGCCCCCTCCCTTCACGTATTGGCTTGAAAAAAGGCCCATGTGGATCTTGATGGTATTGCATTTCCGATTTTGTATGCAATGGTAAAAAGGTCTCAAAATCCTGAAACATAGATAGTATAGGCAAAGAAACAGTTTAACAAAAAGCCCATGTGGATCTTGTTGGTATTGCTTTTCCGATTTTGTATACAATGGTAAAAAGTTATAAAAATCTTGAAACATTGATAGTATAGACCAAGAGTAACTACCACACCACAAATGGCCCACTATTACCCATAGGTCTTCCCTTGACACACGCGCGGGCTTGGCAAGACGCACACGCAACATTTCAGGAGAGTGTTCCTTGGTCTTTTGCAAAGGCCATGTGGATCTTGATGGTATTGCATTTCAGATTTTGTTTGCCATGGTAAAAAGTTCTCCAAATCCTGAAACATTGATAGTAAAGGCCAACAGTAACAACAACACTTTAACAAAAGCCCATGTGGATATTGTTGGTATTTTTTTCCGATTTTGTATGCAATGGTAAAAAGTTAAAAACATCCTGAAACATTGATAGTATAGGCCAAGAGTAACTACCACACCACAAATGGCCCACCATTACCAATAGGTGTCGCTACAGGCTACGCCTTAAAGCACAAAGCACTTCACTTCTTGTGAAGATTAAAGCACTTCACTTCTTGGCTTGAAATAAAGGCCCTTGTGGATCTTGATGTTATTGCATTTCAAATTTGGTATCCCATTGGAAATTCTGCAGCATTGATTTTTCTATACAGTTACAATTTGTCAAGAATATAAATTTTTCAATGGTTCGCAATGCTTTACATGTAAGCCAGTCAAACAAGTTCATATGAAGACTCTTGAGAATGTTTAGTACACAAATCTGAGAAAAAGTTGACTCTAAGATGAAAGGTCGATTTTTGGTGAATCTTTGAAACATGCATGCTTGGCTAATTTCTAGGGAAATTTACAATGAAATGTGTCCCCTGCTCCTCCCCGCGCATGCTCCAAATTCTCACACACTCATTCTTCCCTTGACACGCGCGGGCTTGGCAAGACATACACGCAACATATCAGGACTGTGTGGGCTGACCAAGCCCCAACTCATTCCTTGAATATCAGCATAGGCCCTTGAGGACCTTGGTGTCATTGCATTTCCTACTTTGTATGCAATAGTAAAAAGGTCTCCAAATCCTGACACATTGACAGTACAGGCCAAGAGTAACTACCACACTTTACCCAAAGCCCATGTGGATCCTGTTGGTATTGCATTTTCGATTTTATATGCAGTGGTAAAAAGTTTTTAAAATCCTGAAACATTAATAGTATAGGCCAAGAGTAACTACCACACCACAAATGGCCCACCATTACCCATAGGTGGCGCTACAGGCCACGCCTTAATGCATAAAGATACAAGGCTTTCTGGAATGGATAAGCTCACCAAGCCCCCTTCCTTCACTTACTGGCTTGAAATAAAGGCCCTTGTGGATCTTGATGGTATTGCATTTCAGATTTGGTATGCCATTGGTAATTCTGCAGCATACATTCTTCTATACAGTTACAATTTGTCAAGAATAAACATTGTTCAATGGTTTGCAGTGTTTGGAGGAATCCGCCATTACTGCTTGCAGTTATATTTATTATTAGGATTCCTCCGTAAGGAGGAAACCTATTGTTATTGGTGGTTTTATTATTTGTAATTCTTGTACCATGGGAGTCAATGGCAGCCCCTAGACCCCATCGACAACTTTTTGTGAAATTTGGCACACTCATTAAGGACAGTTTCTTCTATACCTACACCAAGTTTCATGTCTCCCATTAGACCACTCTAGCGCCACCAATGGGTCAAAGTTGGACTTGTGTTTACACACGCAACTTTTGAACCGTATGACTCATTTTCAAAAATGAGGTACCATTGGATTCCCTGGATCAAGCCGAGTTCAACGCACACCATGGCGTTAATTTCCGGTTATATAGATTTCCCGCCATTTCCGGTTTTATCAAAAACCTTTGAAAGCCTACTCCTCCTACAATTTTTGTCATATCTTCTTCAAAATCACCAGAGATGATCTTCAGACCAAGCCTCACAAAAGTTATCAAAGGAATTTTGATCCTCATAACCGTCTGTCCGGTACAGCCAATCAAATTCATCAGAAAAGCCGCAAAACAGGATGTGAAGTCATGTCTCAGCAAATCTTTGAGATATCAACACTAAACTTGGTAGATCGGAGGAAGACACTACAACATGTTACCATGTGCAAAGGCAAATTCATATCTCAAAAAATGATTGATATAAAGCAAATTGAACTTATCGCTAACGCTAAAATTATGCTTTACACATCAGCCATTCAAAAACTGATACTCTGATTCAATCACAAGTTCATATGAAAACTCTTGAGAATGTTCATAACACAAATCTGTGAAAAAGTTGACTGTAAGATGAAAGGTCGATTTTTGGTGAATATTTGAAACATGCTTGCTTGGCTAATTTCTAGGCAAATTTCCAATGAATGTCTCCCTTGCTCCTCCCCGCGCGTGCTCCAAAATCTCACACACACTCAGCCTTCCCTTGACACACGCGCGGCCAAGACGCACACGCAACATTTCAGGAGAGTGTGGGCTGACCAAGCCCCCACTCATTCCTTGGTCTTTAGCAAAGGCCCATGTGGCTCTTGATGGTATTGCATTTCCGATTTTGTATGCAATGGTAAAAAGGTCTCAAATCCTGAAACATTGATAGTGTAGGCCGAGAAACACTTTAACAAAAGCCCATGTGGATCTTGATGGTATTGCATTTCAGATTTTGTTTGCCATGGTAAAAAGTTATCCAAATCCTGAAACATTGATAGTAAAGGCCAAGAGTAACAACAACACTTTAACAAAAGCCCATGTGGATCTTGTTGGTATTGCATTTCCGATTTTGTATGCAATGGTAAAAAGTTAAAAACATCCTGAAACATTGATAGTATAGGCCAAGAGTAACTACCACACCACAAATGGCCCACCATTACCAATAGGTGTCGCTACAGGCCACGCCCTAAAGCACAAAGCACTTCACTTCTTGTGAAGATTAAAGCGCTTCACTTCTTGGCTTGAAATAAAGGCCCTTGTGGATGTTGATGTTATTGCATTTCAGATTTGGTATCCCATTGGAAATTCTGCAGCATTGATTTTTCTATACAGTTACAATTTGTCAAGAATATACATTTTTCAATGGTTCGCAATGCTTTACACGTAAGCCAGTCAAACAAGTTCATATGAAGACTCTTGAGAATGTTTAGTACACAAATCTGAGAAAAAGTTGACTCTAAGATGAAAGGTCGATTTTTGGTGAATCTTTGAAACATGCATGCTTGGCTAATTTCTAGGGAAATTTACAATGAAATGTGTCCCCTGCTCCTCCCCGCGCATGCTCCAAATTCTCAGACACTCATTCTTCCCTTGACACGCGCGGGCTTGGCAAGACACACACGCAACATATCAGGACTGTGTGGGCTGACCAAGCCCCCACTCATTCCTTGAATATCAGCATAGGCCCTTGAGGACCTTGGTGTCATTGCATTTCCTACTTTGTATGCAATAGTAAAAAGGTCTCCAAATCCTGACACATTGACAGTACAGGCCAAGAGTAACTACCACACTTTACCCAAAGCCCATGTGGATCCTGTTGGTATTGCATTTCCGATTTTATATGCAATGGTAAAAAGTTTTTAAAATCCTGAAACATTAATAGTATAGGCCAAGAGTAACTACCACACCACAAATGGTCCACCATTACCCATAGGTGGCGCTACAGGCCACGCCTTAATGCATAAAGATACAAGGCTTTCTGGAATGGATAAGCTCACCAAGCCCCCTTCCTTCACTTACTGGCTTGAAATAAAGGCCCTTGTGGATCTTGATGGTATTGCATTTCAGATTTGGTATGCCATTGGTAATTCTGCAGCATACATTTTTCTATACAGTTACAATTTGTCAAAAATAAACATTTTTCAATGGTTCGCAGTGTTTGGAGGAATCCGCCATTACTGCTTGCAGTTATATTTATTATTATTATTATTATTATTATTCTTAAGACTGGGTGTCTATGGCAGGCCCTAGAAGCGCTTGGTCGAAAGTTGTGAAATTTGGCACACTCATTAGGGACAGTCCCCCGGTCCAAGTCACAAAGTTTCATGTCCCATACTTTGGCACTCTAGCGCCACCAACGGGTCAAAGTTGGAGTTGTGTTTACACACGCAACTTTTGAACCGTATGTCCCATTTTCAAAAATGAGGTACCATTGGATTCCCTGGATCAAGCCGAGTGCAATGCACACCATGGCGTCAATTTCCGGTTATATAGATTTTCCGCTATTTCCGGTTTTATCAAAAACCTTTAAAAGCCTACTCCTCCTACAAATTTTGTCAAATCTTCTTCAAAATTACCAGATATGATCTTCAGACCAAGCCTCACAAAAGTTATCGAAGGATATTTGATTTTCAAAACCGTTTGTCCGGTACAGCCAATCAAATTCTGCAGAAAAGCCGCCAAACAGGAAGTGAAGCGATATCTCAGCAGTTCTTTGAGGCAGTGACACCAAAGTTGGTACGCTTACTCTGAACTTTATTCTAAGGATGTCCTCCAAAAATGGTGTCATGTGACTAAAAGGGGGCGTGGCCGGAAGCATAAACGTGTTTTGGCTAATAACTGTTGAAGTATTTACCTTAATAAAGTAATTTCTTTGTCTCTTGATGTCTTGTGAGATATCAAGCTTGACCATCGATAATATTTCATAACAACCGAATTGACGCGGCCGCCATTTTGGATTTCATGGAAAAGTGTAAAAACCTTTTACACGCCCCAAATTTTGTCCAATGTTTACTAAATTTGGCACAGATGATCTTCAGACCAAGCTTCACAAAGGTGTCTGATGGATTTTCAAATTTTCGAAACCGTTTGTTCGGTAGAGCCGATCAAAGGCGGCGGCGAAGCCACAAAAGACACGTTAGAGCGTAACTCAGCAACCATTTTAGCGATTGTCACCGAACTTGGGTTCCATCGTTCCCAAGAGGATCAGAGGAGGCCTGTGGTGTTACACCGGAAAAAAACACTTTAAACACTCAGTACTTTGGAACGCAAACAGATATTTCAACCAAACTTGGTGTGTTGCATGAGTGCAACAGGTTATTGTGACTTAATTGTTGCGCAAGTGCTATGGAGGCCATGTCCTGCTCTGGACTGCTTGGCCCCTCCATTGCTGCTTGCAGCTATATTTAGGGGCCAAGCAGCGAAGCTGCGAGGCACCTATTGTAATTGGTAGTATTATTAGGGGCCAAGCAGCGAAGCTGCGAGGCACCTATTGTAATTGGTAGTATTATTATTATTATTATTATTATTATTATTCTTAAGACTGGGTGTCTATGGCAGGCCCTAGAAGCGCTTGGTCGAAAGTTGTGAAATTTGGCACACTCATTAGGGACAGTCCCCCGGTCCAAGTCACAAAGTTTCATGTCCCATACTTTGGCACTCTAGCGCCACCAACGGGTCAAAGTTGGAGTTGTGTTTACACACGCAACTTTTGAACCGTATGTCCCATTTTCAAAAATGAGGTACCATTGGATTCCCTGGATCAAGCCGAGTGCAATGCACACCATGGCGTCAATTTCCGGTTATATAGGTTTTCCGCTATTTCCGGTTTTATCAAAAACCTTTAAAAGCCTACTCCTCCTACAAATTTTTTCAAATATTCTTCACAATTACCAGATATGATCTTCAGACCAAGCCTCACAAAAGTTATCGAAGGATATTTGATTTTCAAAACCGTTTGTCCGGTACAGCCAATCAAATTCTGCAGATAAGCCGCTAAACAGGAAGTGAAGCGATATCTCAGCAGTTCTTTGAGGCAGTGACACCAAAGTTGGTACGCTTACTCTGAACTTTATTCTAAGGATGTCCTCCAAAAATGGTGTCATGTGACTAAAAGGGGGCGTGGCCGGAAGCATAAATGTGTTTTGGCTAATAACCGTTGAAGTGTTTACCTTAATAAAGTAATTTCTTTGTCTCTTGATTTCTTGTGAGATATCAAGCCTGGCCATTGATAACTTTTCATAATAACCGAATTGATGCGGCCGCCATTTTGGATTTCATGGAAAATATCAATATTCATCATATTTTTTACATGTTTTTTTTTTCTCAAATCCTCTCAATCCTCTTAAACTTCTTCAACTTTCAAATCCTTCTTCTTCCTCAATCTTTCAGCTACAGCCACCATTTAAACTTTAAAATGATGAGAAAACACTAAACTATTGTTTCTGTAATTCAGCCTTTTGATATCTTTTCAACTTTTTTTAATATCACTGATTATGTTTCATTAGTTTTTCAAACCGTTTCTGAGATTTACATGGGTGTCTATGTGAGAGTCTAGAGTGCTGACTGAAACGCTTAGAGTGGAGGGGAGCTTCGAAATCAGTTTCAAAAAGTATTTCTAGTTTGCCAGCATTGCCACAATTTTCACTCTTCATGCTTCATTTTTGGATCAATAGATAGCTAATTATGTGTTGGTCGTAGACAGTTGTCTGTGGAATCCAACAAACTTACACATTTTTTCAGAGCCCCACGAAAGCGAGACAAAGTCCAACTCTCGCCCCATAGAGCCCAATGCAAATCTAGTGACACATTTCTCAGACAAAGCACAAGGACGACGATTTCTAAACTGCCAGTAGAGTCGTATTTCTTTCCGCACAGACATATAAAGGACATCTCTGGTTTCGGCAGAGTCTTGGGTCTCGGAAAATATCCTCATTTTTTTTATCGGACTTATAGTTTTGCGTCTAGGTTCACTTGTTTGAGGTGTGGATGCTAGGTAAATGTATATTATTCTCTCTGCCAAGCTTGTTAGCAATCATAGCTGCACCATCACCGTGGCAACCAAACAAACACGTTTGAGACCAATGTAAAATCTAGGGACACATTTCTCAGAAAAAGCACAAGGAAGACGATTTCTAAACTGCCAGTAGAGTCGTATTTCTGACCGCACAGACATATAAAGGACATCTCTGGTTTCGGCAGAGTCTTGGGTCTCGGAAAATATCCTCATTTTTTTTATACGACTTATAGTTTTGCGTCTAGGTTAACTTGTTTGAGGTGTGGATGCTAGGTAAATGTATATTATTCTCTCTGCCTAGCTTGTTAGCAATCCTAGCTGCACCATCACCGTGGCAACGAAACAAACACGTTTTTGAAACTGCTGGTAGAGTCCTATTTCTGACCGCACAGACATATAAAGGATATCTATGGTATGGTATAAGATCACCGCAAGAGTTGGATTTACTGCTTTATTTTGAAAACTGAGTCGATCATACGAGGTAAGACAAGTTTCTTTACATGTGTTATCAATATTGTCAACATTGTTCAAATTAAAAGTCAAATGTTTTAGTTACGAAGCATTTATTTGTAGAACTAGGACTGGAGTGACGTGAGCAAAAAGAAGAACGATTTAGCTAATTTTGGGAAACCTGGATAATAAACATTAGCTAGGACCACCATGTACACTTTAAGCTAAATATTTATAACTTTTTGGGCAATTTAGCCGATTGTGGAATATTGTAAAACCTTGATAGTTACGCGGAGGAGTAACTACGCTGCTAGTTAGTTTTTCGACTTCACCCAATCAGTGCTTGTTGACAGGCAAGCAGCAAATCTCTTCTTATATCAACTTTTTTGTGTGTGTGAAGTAAATAGTTACTAGCAATACTATGTCATATTTTAGCTAAAGATCAATAACTTTTTGGGCCAATGTTGTTGCTTCCGTACATTTGCCTGAGGTTGGGATAGGTAGGTTCAGAACTGCCTGGAAACTGGTGTGCTACTGCAGTTGGATAAGTTTAGCTTGTTGATTTTCTCATGTCATGAAACATCCTTCTATATTTTTGCAGATAGCTATACCCATCCATCATACAGACGTGATTTTAGGATGTTTGTATCTTACTATTCGCAAGGAAGGTGTGAAAGGGCTGTCCACAGTTCAACGTTATGGTTTATCGGATTTGGGAAGAACACACTGCAGGCTACTAATTTGATTTTTTTTCTGTTGTAGAGGTGAAGGAAGACTATCCCTGCAAGAGGAGGAGGCAGCTGACTGTTGATTACCACACAGGAGGAGGACCTACTGAACCAGGAACTGCTGGAGGAAGACCAGGACGAGGAGGAGATGGAAAAATGAGATTGAACCTGATACCCAGCCAGGAACATCATCTGGGTATGTATCAATGTATATTATTTGTTTCTGTTTCCCATAAGACTAATACTCATAATAATCAGATTATTATGCTAAAACCTGTAGTCCCTCCTTTGTCGTCACTTCACACAACCCATATTCCCTAGAATGGAAAAAATCCTGTAACACAGTGGTTCTCAAATCGGTCCTCAGGTACCACCTGTCCTGCATATGAGATGTTTTCCTGCTCCAACACACCTGATGAAATAAATGGGTCGTTATCTAGCTCTGTAGAAGCCTGGTAACAAACATGCATTTGAATCAGGTGTGTTGGAGCAGGGAAACATCTAAAACATGCAGAACAGGTGGTATTTGAGGACAGGTTTGAGAACCACTGCCTGGCTATGCTAATCATAAAAATAGGACTGAAAATAAAACAAAAGTAGTTTCTTGCGCGCCAAAATGTAATGGCAAACGGCTTTGCAATAGGAACTGTTTTCAGTTTTGGCAGTCACCTGAGTGTGACCAGTATCGCGACAAGGCGTAGATGGAAAAGGATGTGTTTATTGGTGTTGTTTTCCCCCTGCCTCTTTATCTCCCTGTCTTCTCCCTCTCTTCTCTCAACAGGGATTGCAGTTGAGTTTATGCATTTATATATCTTTTGCTTTGCAGTTATTTAAAAAAAAAATCTTTACAGTAGAAAGTTTGTTGTTGTATGTTTTGCTGAGATATCATTCCCCTCACAGTTTAATGTTCAAAACAAATAAAGTGTGTGTTTTATTGAACACATAAAATGCATATTTCAGTGGTGGTGTCCGTTATTTTCAGATGCAATTTATTGTATGCAAAGGTATTTGAGAAGTGGTCATGTGAAATGAATCTTGACATTCCAAATGCTTTAGCCTGTTTTCTCATTTATCACTAGAATGGTCATAACTTTTAAACAATACATTTATATCTGTCTGCTATTCTATATTGCCCACACAATTATGTAAGTGTCATACACGCAGGCAGCGGCGAACAGATATTTCAACCAAACTTGGTGTGTTGCATGAGTGCAACAGGTTATTGTGACTTAATTGTTGCGCAAGTGCTATGGAGGCCATGTCCTGCTCTGTACTGCTTGGCCCCTCCATTGCTGCTTGCAGCTATATTTAGGGGCCAAGCAGCGAAGCTGCGAGGCACCTATTGTAATTGGTAGTATTATTATTATTATTATTAGGATTCCTCCGTAAGGAGGAAACCTATTGTTATTGGTGGTTTTATTATTTGTAATTCTTGTACCATGGGAGTCAATGGCAGCCCCTAGACCCCATCGACAACTTTTTGTGAAATTTGGCACACTCATTAAGGACAGTTTCTTCTATACCTACACCAAGTTTCATGTCTCTCATTAGACCACTCTAGCGCCACCAATGGGTCAAAGTTGGACTTGTGTTTACACACGCAACTTTTGAACCGTATGACTCATTTTCAAAAATGAGGTACCATTGGTTTCCCTGGATCAAGCCGAGTTCAACGCACACCATGGCGTTAATTTCCGGTTATATAGATTTCCCGCCATTTCCGGTTTTATCAAAAACCTTTGAAAGCCTACTCCTCCTACAATTTTTGTCATATCTTCTTCAAAATCACCAGAGATGATCTTCAGACCAAGCCTCACAAAAGTTATCAAAGGAATTTTGATCCTCATAACCGTCTGTCCGGTACAGCCAATCAAATTCATCAGAAAAGCCGCCAAACAGGATGTGAAGTCATGTCTCAGCAAATCTTTGAGATATCAACACTAAACTTGGTAGATCGGAGGAAGACACTACAACATGTTACCATGTGCAAAGGCAAATTCATATCTCAAAAAATGATTGATATAAAGCAAATTGAACTTATCGCTAACGCTAAAATTATGCTTTACACATCAGCCATTCAAAAACTGATACTCTGATTCAATCACAAGTTCATATGAAAACTCTTGAGAATGTTCATAACACAAATCTGTGAAAAAGTTGACTGTAAGATGAAAGGTCGATTTTTGGTGAATATTTGAAACATGCTTGCTTGGCTAATTTCTAGGCAAATTTCCAATGAATGTCTCCCTTGCTCCTCCCCGCGCGTGCTCCAAAATCTCACACACACTCAGCCTTCCCTTGACACACGCGCGGCCAAGACGCACACGCAACATTTCAGGAGAGTGTGGGCTGACCAAGCCCCCACTCATTCCTTGGTCTTTAGCAAAGGCCCATGTGGCTCTTGATGGTATTGCATTTCCGATTTTGTATGCAATGGTAAAAAGGTCTCAAATCCTGAAACATTGATAGTGTAGACCAAGAGTAAATACCACACCTCAAATGGCCCACCATTACCCATAGGTGGCGCTATAGGCCACGCCCAAAAGCACAAAGATACAAGGCTTTCTGGAATGGATAGGTTCACCAAGCCCCCTCCCTTCACGTATTGGCTTGAAAAAAGGCCCATGTGGATCTTGATGGTATTGCATTTCCGATTTTGTATGCAATGGTAAAAAGGTCTCAAAATCCTGAAACATAGATAGTAAAGGCAAAGAAACACTTTAACAAAAAGCCCATGTGGATCTTGTTGGTATTGCTTTTCCGATTTTGTATACAATGGTAAAAAGTTATAAAAATCCTGAAACATTGATAGTATAGACCAAGAGTAACTACCACACCACAAATGGCCCACTATTACCCATAGGTCTTCCCTTGACACACGCGCGGACTTGGCAAGACGAACACGCAACATTTCAGGAGAGTGTGGGCTTACCAAGCCCCCACTCATTCCTTGGTCTTTTGCAAAGGCCTTGTGGATCTTGATGGTATTGCATTTCAGATTTTGTTTGCCATGGTAAAAAGTTCTCCAAATCCTGAAACATTGATAGTAAAGGCCAACAGTAACAACAACACTTTAACAAAAGCCCATGTGGATATTGTTGGTATATTTTTCCGATTTTGTATGCAATGGTAAAAAGTTAAAAACATCCTGAAACATTGATAGTATAGGCCAAGAGTAACTACCACACCACAAATGGCCCACCATTACCAATAGGTGTCGCTACAGGCCACGCCTTAAAGCACAAAGCACTTCACTTCTTGTGAAGATTAAAGCACTTCACTTCTTGGCTTGAAATAAAGGCCCTTGTGGATCTTGATGTTATTGCATTTCAGATTTGGTATCCCATTGGAAATTCTGCAGCATTGATTTTTCTATACAGTTACAATTTGTCAAGAATATACATTTTTCAATGGTTCGCAATGCTTTACATGTAAGCCAGTCAAACAAGTTCATATGAAGACTCTTGAGAATGTTTAGTACACAAATCTGAGAAAAAGTTGACTCTAAGATGAAAGGTCGATTTTTGGTGAATCTTTGAAACATGCATGCTTGGCTAATTTCTAGGGAAATTTACAATGAAATGTGTCCCCTGCTCCTCCCCGCGCATGCTCCAAATTCTCACACACTCATTCTTCCCTTGACACGCGCGGGCTTGGCAAGACATACACGCAACATATCAGGACTGTGTGGGCTGACCAAGCCCCAACTCATTCCTTGAATATCAGCATAGGCCCTTGAGGACCTTGGTGTCATTGCATTTCCTACTTTGTATGCAATAGTAAAAAGGTCTCCAAATCCTGACACATTGACAGTACAGGCCAAGAGTAACTACCACACTTTACCCAAAGCCCATATGGATCCTGTTGGTATTGCATTTTCGATTTTATATGCAGTGGTAAAAAGTTTTTAAAATCCTGAAACATTAATAGTATAGGCCAAGAGTAACTACCACACCACAAATGGCCCACCATTACCCATAGGTGGCGCTACAGGCCACGCCTTAATGCATAAAGATACAAGGCTTTCTGGAATGGATAAGCTCACCAAGCCCCCTTCCTTCACTTACTGGCTTGAAATAAAGGCCCTTGTGGATCTTGATGGTATTGCATTTCAGATTTGGTATGCCATTGGTAATTCTGCAGCATACATTCTTCTATACAGTTACAATTTGTCAAGAATAAACATTGTTCAATGGTTTGCAGTGTTTGGAGGAATCCGCCATTACTGCTTGCAGTTATATTTATTATTATTATTCTTAAGACTGGGTGTCTATGGCAGGCCCTAGAAGCGCTTGGTCGAAAGTTGTGAAATTTGGCACACTCATTAGGGACAGTCCCCCGGTCCAAGTCACAAAGTTTCATGTCCCATACTTTGGCACTCTAGCGCCACCAACGGGTCAAAGTTGGAGTTGTGTTTACACACGCAACTTTTGAACCGTATGTCCCATTTTCAAAAATGAGGTACCATTGGATTCCCTGGATCAAGCCGAGTGCAATGCACACCATGGCGTCAATTTCCGGTTATATAGGTTTTCCGCTATTTCCGGTTTTATCAAAAACCTTTAAAAGCCTACTCCTCCTACAAATTTTTTCAAATATTCTTCACAATTACCAGATATGATCTTCAGACCAAGCCTCACAAAAGTTATCGAAGGATATTTGATTTTCAAAACCGTTTGTCCGGTACAGCCAATCATATTCTGCAGAAAAGCAGCCAAACAGGAAGTGAAGCCATATCTCAGCAGTTCTTTGAAGCAGTGACACCAAAGTTGGTACGCCTACTCGGAACTTTATTCTAAGGATGTCCTCCAATAATTGTGTCATGTGACTAAAAGGGGGCGTGGCCGGAAGCATAAACGTGTTTTGGCTAATAACTGTTGAAGTGTTTACCTTAATAAAGTAATTTCTTTGTCTCTTGATGTCTTGTGAGATATCTAACCTGGCCATTGATAACTTTTCATAATAACCGAATTGACGCGGCCGCCATTTTGGATTTCATGGAAAATATCAATATTCATCATATTTTTTACATGGTTTTTTTTTCTCAAATCCTCTCAATCCTCTTAAACTTCTTCAACGTTCTTCTTCCTCAATCTTTCAGCTACAGCCACCATTTAAACTTTAAAATGTTGACAAAACCCTAAACTATTTTTTCAGTAATTCAGCCTTTTGATATATTTTCAACTTTTTTTTATATCACTGATTATGTTTCATTAGTTTTTCAAACCGTTTCTGAGATTTACATGGGTGTCTATGTGAGAGTCTAGAGTGCTGACTGAAACGCTTAGAGTGGAGGGGAGCTTCGAAATCAGTTTAAAAAAGTATTTCTAGTTTGCCAGCATTGCCACAATTTTCACTCTTCATGCTTCATTTTTGGATCAATAGATAGCTAATTATGTGTTGGTCGTAGACAGTTGTCTGTGGAATCCAACAGACTTACACATTTTTTCAGAGCCCCACAAAAGCGAGACAAAGTCCAACTCTCGCCCCATAGAGACCAATGCAAATCTAGTGACACATTTCTCAGACAAAGCACAAGGATGACGATTTCTAAACTGCCAGTAGAGTCGTATTTCTGTCCGCACAGACATATAAAGGACATCTCTGGTTTCGGCAGAGTCTTGGGTCTCGGAAAATATCCTCATTTTTTTTATTGGACTTATAGTTTTGCGTCTAGGTTAACTTGTTTGAGGTGTGGATGCTAGGTAAACGTATATTATTCTCTCTGCCAAGCTTGTTAGCAATCATAGCTGCACCATCACCGTGGCAACCAAACAAACACGTTAGAGACCAATGCAAATCTAGTGACACATTTCTCAGAAAAAGCACAAGGAAGACGATTTCTAAACTGCCAGTAGAGTCGTATTTCTGACCGCACAGACATATAAAGGACATCTCTGGTTTCGGCAGAGTCTTGGGTCTCGGAAAATATCCTAATTTCTTTTATTGGACTTATAGTTTTGCGTCTAGGTTAACTTGTTTGAGGTGTGGATGCTAGGTAAATGTATATTATTCTGTCTGCCCAGCTTGTTAGCAATCCTAGCTGCACAATCACCGTGGCAACGAAACAAACACGTTTTTGAAACTGCTGGTAGAGTCCTATTTCTGACCGCACAGACATATAGGATATCTATGGTATGGTATAAGATTACCGCAAGAGCTGGATTTACTGCTTCATTTTGAAAACTAAGTCGATCATACGAGGTAAGACAAGTTTCTTCACATGTGTTATCAATATTGTCAACATTGTTCAAATTAAAAGTCAAACGTTTTTAGTTACGAAGCATTTATTTGTAGAACTACAGTAGGACTGGAGTGACGTGAGCAAAAAGAAAAACGATTTAGCTAATTTTGGGAAACCTGGATAATAAACATTAGCTAGGACCACCATGTACACTTTAAGCTAAATATTTATACCTTTTTGGGGCAATTTAGTCGATTGTGGAATATAGTAAAACCTTGGTAGTTACGCAGAGGAGTAACTACGCTGCTAGTTAGTTTTTCGACGTCACCCAATCGGTGCTTGTTGACAGGCAAGCAGCAAATCTCTTCTTATATCAACGTTTTGTGTGTGTGTGTGAAGTAAATAGTTACTAGCAATACTATGTCATATTTTAGCTAAACATCAGTAACTTTTTGGGCCAATGTTGTTGCTTCCGTACATTTGCCTGAGGTTGGGATAGGTAGGTTCAGAACTGCCTGGAAACTTGTGTGCTACTGTACAGTAGTTGGATAAGTTTAGCTTGTTGATTTTCTCATGTCATGAAACATCCTTCTATATTTTTGCAGATAGCTATACCCATCCATCATACAGACATGATTTTAGGATGTTTGTATCTTACTATTCGCAAGGAAGGTGTGAAAGGGCTGTCCACAGTTCAACATTATGGTTTATCGGATTTGGGAAGAACACACTGCAGGCTACCAATTTGATTTTTTTCTGTTGTAGAGGTGAAGGAAGACTATCGCTGCAAGAGGAGGAGGCAGCTGACTGTTGATTACCAGCACACAGGAGGAGGATCTACTGAACCAGGAACTGCTGGAGGAAGACCAGGACGAGATGGAAAAATGAGATTGAACCTGATACCCAGCCAGGAACATCATCTGGGTATGTATCAATGTATATTATTTGTTTCTGTTTCCCATAAGACTAATACTCATAATAATCAGATTATTATGCTAAAACCTGTAGTCCCTCCTTTGTCGTCACTTCACACAACCCATATTCCCTAGAATGGAAAACATCCTGTAACACAGTGGTTCTCAAACCGGTCCTCAGGTACCACCTGTCCTGCATATGAGATGTTTTCCTGCTCCAACACACCTGATTCAAATAAATGGGTCGTTATCTAGCTCTGTAGAAGCCTGGTAACAAACATGCATTTGAATCAGGTGTGTTGGAGCAGGGAAACATCTAAAACATGCAGAACAGGTGGTATTTGAGGACAGGTTTGAGAACCACTGCCTGGCTATGCTAATCGTAAAAATAGGACTGAAAATAAAACAAAAGTAGTTTCTTGCGCGCCGAAATGTAATGGCAAACGACTTTGCTTGCTTTGCAATAGGAACTGTTTTCAGTTTTGGCAGTCATCTGAGTGTGACCAGTATCGTGACAAGGCGTAGATGAAAAAGGATGTGTTTATTGGTGTTGTCTTCCCCCTGCCTCTTTATCTCCCTGTCTTCTCCCTCTCTTCTCTCAACAGGGATTGCAGTTGAGTTTATGCATTTAAATATATCTTCTGCTTCGCAGTTATTTATAAAAAAAATGATTTACAGTAGATAGTTTGAAAGTTTGTTGTTGTATGTTTTGCTGAGATATCATTCCCCTCACAGTTTAATGTTCAAAACAAATAAAGTGTGTGTTTTATTGAACACATAAAATGCATATTTCAGTGGTGGTGTCCGTTATTTTCAGATGCAATTTATTGTATGCAAAGGTATTTGAGAAGTGGTCATGTGAAATGAATCTTGACATTCTAAATGCTTTAGCCTGTTTTCTCATTTATCACTAGAATGGTCATAACTTTTTAACAATACATTTATATCTGTCTGCTATTCTATATTGCCCACACAATTATGTAAGTGTCATACACTCAGGCAGCGGCGAAGCCGCCAAACGAGACGCAAGAGCCTATCTCAGCAACCATTTGTGCGATTGTCACCTAACTTGGGTTCCATCGTTCCCACGAGGAGCAGAGTAGGCCTGCAGTGTTATACCAGAAAAATAACTTTGAACTCTCAGTACTCTTGAACGCAAACATATATTTCAACCAAACTTGGTGTGTTGCATGAGTGCAACAGGTTATTGTGACTTAATTGTTGCGCAAGTGCTATGGAGGCCATGTCCTGCTCTGGACTGCTTGGCCCCTCCATTGCTGCTTGCAGCTATATTTATTAGGGGCCAAGCAGCGAAGCTGCGAGGCACCTATTGTAATTGGTAGTATTATTATTAGGGGCCAAGCAGCGAAGCTGCGAGGCACCTATTGTAATTGGTAGTATTATTATTATTATTATTATTATTATTATTCTTAAGACTGGGTGTCTATGGCAGGCCCTAGAAGCGCTTGGTCGAAAGTTGTGAAATTTGGCACACTCATTAGGGACAGTCCCCCGGTCCAAGTCACAAAGTTTCATGTCCCATACTTTGGCACTCTAGCGCCACCAACGGGTCAAAGTTGGAGTTGTGTTTACACACGCAACTTTTGAACCGTATGTCCCATTTTCAAAAATGAGGTACCATTGGATTCCCTGGATCAAGCCGAGTGCAATGCACACCATGGCGTCAATTTCCGGTTATATAGATTTTCCGCTATTTCCGGTTTTATCAAAAACCTTTAAAAGCCTACTCCTCCTACAAATTTTGTCAAATCTTCTTCAAAATTACCAGATATGATCTTCAGACCAAGCCTCACAAAAGTTATCGAAGGATATTTGATTTTCAAAACCGTTTGTCCGGTACAGCCAATCAAATTCTGCAGAAAAGACGCCAAACAGGAAGTGAAGCGATATCTCAGCAGTTCTTTGAGGCAGTGACACCAAAGTTGGTACGCTTACTCTGAACTTTATTCTAAGGATGTCCTCCAAAAATGGTGTCATGTGACTAAAAGGGGGCGTGGCCGGAAGCATAAACGTGTTTTGGCTAATAACTGTTGAAGTATTTACCTTAATAAAGTAATTTCTTTGTCTCTTGATGTCTTGTGAGATATCAAGCTTGACCATCGATAATATTTCATAACAACCGAATTGACGCGGCCGCCATTTTGGATTTCATGGAAAAGTGTAAAAACCTTTTACACGCCCCAAATTTTGTCCAATGTTTACTAAATTTGGCACAGATGATCTTCAGACCAAGCTTCACAAAGGTGTCTGATGGATTTTCAAATTTTCGAAACCGTTTGTTCGGTAGAGCCGATCAAAGGCGGCGGCGAAGCCACAAAAGACACGTTAGAGCGTAACTCAGCAACCATTTTAGCGATTGTCACCGAACTTGGGTTCCATCGTTCCCAAGAGGATCAGAGGAGGCCTGTGGTGTTACACCGGAAAAAAACACTTTAAACACTCAGTACTTTGGAACGCAAACAGATATTTCAACCAAACTTGGTGTGTTGCATGAGTGCAACAGGTTATTGTGACTTAATTGTTGCGCAAGTGCTATGGAGGCCATGTCCTGCTCTGGACTGCTTGGCCCCTCCATTGCTGCTTGCAGCTATATTTATTATTATTATTATTATTATTCTTAAGACTGGGTGTCTATGGCAGGCCCTAGAAGCGCTTGGTCGAAAGTTGTGAAATTTGGCACACTCATTAGGGACAGTCCCCCGGTCCAAGTCACAAAGTTTCATGTCCCATACTTTGGCACTCTAGCGCCACCAACGGGTCAAAGTTGGAGTTGTGTTTACACACGCAACTTTTGAACCGTATGTCCCATTTTCAAAAATGAGGTACCATTGGATTCCCTGGATCAAGCCGAGTGCAATGCACACCATGGCGTCAATTTCCGGTTATATAGATTTTCCGCTATTTCCGGTTTTATCAAAAACCTTTAAAAGCCTACTCCTCCTACAAATTTTGTCAAATCTTCTTCAAAATTACCAGATATGATCTTCAGACCAAGCCTCACAAAAGTTATCGAAGGATATTTGATTTTCAAAACCGTTTGTCCGGTACAGCCAATCATATTCTGCAGAAAAGCAGCCAAACAGGAAGTGAAGCCATATCTCAGCAGTTCTTTGAAGCAGTGACACCAAAGTTGGTACGCCTACTCGGAACTTTATTCTAAGGATGTCCTCCAATAATTGTGTCATGTGACTAAAAGGGGGCGTGGCCGGAAGCATAAACGTGTTTTGGCTAATAACTGTTGAAGTGTTTACCTTAATAAAGTAATTTCTTTGTCTCTTGATGTCTTGTGAGATATCTAACCTGGCCATTGATAACTTTTCATAATAACCGAATTGACGCGGCCGCCATTTTGGATTTCATGGAAAATATCAATATTCATCATATTTTTTACATGGTTTTTTGTCTCAAATCCTCTCAATCCTCTTAAACTTCAAATCCTTCTTCTTCCTCAATCTTTCAGCTACAGCCACCATTTAAACTTTAAAATGTTGACAAAACCCTAAACTATTTTTTCTGTAATTCAGCCTTTTGATATCTTTTCAACTTTTTTTAATATCACTGATAATGTTTCATTCGTTTTTCAAACCGTTTCTGAGATTTACATGGGTGTCTATGTGAGAGTCTAGAGTGCTGACTGAAACGCTTAGAGTGGAGGGGAGCTTCGAAATCAGTTTCAAAAATTATTTCTAGTTTGCCAGCATTGCCACAATTTTCACTCTTCATGCTCCATTTTTGGATCAATAGATAGCTAATTATGTGTTGGTCGTAGACAGTTGTCTGTGGAATCCAACAAACTTACACATTTTTTCAGAGCCCCACGAAAGCGAGACAAAGTCCAACTCTCGCCCCATAGAGCCCAATGCAAATCTAGTGACACATTTCTCAGACAAAGCACAAGGACGACGATTTCTAAACTGCCAGTAGAGTCGTATTTCTTTCCGCACAGACATATAAAGGACATCTCTGGTTTCGGCAGAGTCTTGGGTCTCGGAAAATATCCTCATTTTTTTTATCGGACTTATAGTTTTGCGTCTAGGTTCACTTGTTTGAGGTGTGGATGCTAGGTAAATGTATATTATTCTCTCTGCCAAGCTTGTTAGCAATCATAGCTGCACCATCACCGTGGCAACCAAACAAACACGTTTGAGACCAATGTAAAATCTAGGGACACATTTCTCAGAAAAAGCACAAGGAAGACGATTTCTAAACTGCCAGTAGAGTCGTATTTCTGACCGCACAGACATATAAAGGACATCTCTGGTTTCGGCAGAGTCTTGGGTCTCGGAAAATATCCTAATTTTTTTTATACGACTTATAGTTTTGCGTCTAGGTTAACTTGTTTGAGGTGTGGATGCTAGGTAAATGTATATTATTCTGTCTGCCCAGCTTGTTAGCAATCCTAGCTGCACAATCACCGTGGCAACCAAACAAACACGTTTTTGAAACTGCTGGTAGAGTCCTATTTCTGACCGTACAGACATATAAAGGATATCTATGGTATGGTATAAGATCACCGCAAGAGTTGGATTTACTGCTTCATTTTGAAAACTGAGTCGATCATACGAGGTAAGACAAGTTTCTTTACATGTGTTATCAATATTGTCAACATTGTTCAAATTAAAAGTCAAATGTTTTAGTTACGAAGCATTTATTTGTAGAACTAGGACTGGAGTGACGTGAGCAAAAAGAAGAACGATTTAGCTAATTTTGGGAAACCTGGATAATAAACATTAGCTAGGACCACCATGTACACTTTAAGCTAAATATTTATAACTTTTTGGGCAATTTAGCCGATTGTGGAATATAGTAAAACCTTGATAGTTACGCGGAGGAGTAACTACGCTGCTAGTTAGTTTTTCGACTTCACCCAATCGGTGCTTGTTGACAGGCAAGCAGCAAATCTCTTCTTATATCAACTTTTTTGTGTGTGTGAAGTAAATAGTTACTAGCAATACTATGTCATATTTTAGCTAAAGATCAATAACTTTTTGGGCCAATGTTGTTGCTTCCGTACATTTGCCTGAGGTTGGGATAGGTAGGTTCAGAACTGCCTGGAAACTGGTTTGCTACTGCAGTTGGATAAGTTTAGCTTGTTAATTTTCTCATGTCATGAAACATCCTTCTATATTTTTGCAGATAGCTATACCCATCCATCATACAGACGTGATTTTAGGATGTTTGTATCTTACTATTCGCAAGGAAGGTGTGAAAGGGCTGTCCACAGTTCAACGTTATGGTTTATCGGATTTGGGAAGAACACACTGCAGGCTACTAATTTGATTTTTTTTCTGTTGTAGAGGTGAAGGAAGACTATCCCTGCAAGAGGAGGAGGCAGCTGACTGTTGATTACCACACAGGAGGAGGACCTCCTGAACCAGGAACTGCTGGAGGAAGACCAGGACGAGTAGGAGATGGAAAAATTAGATTGAACCTGATACCCAGCCAGGAACATCATCTGGGTATGTATCAATGTATATTATTTGTTTCTGTTTCCCATAAGACTAATACTCATAATAATCAGATTATTATGCTAAAACCTGTAGTCCCTCCTTTGTCGTCACTTCACACAACCCATATTCCCTAGAATGGAAAAAAATCCTGTAACACAGTGGTTCTCAAATCGGTCCTCAGGTACCACCTGTCCTGCATATGAGATGTTTTCCTGCTCCAACACACCTGATTGAAATAAATGGGTCGTTATCTAGCTCTGTAGAAGCCTGGTAACAAACATGCATTTGAATCAGGTGTGTTGGAGCAGGGAAACATCTAAAACATGCAGAACAGGTGGTATTTGAGGACAGATTTGAGAACCACTGCCTGGCTATGCTATGGCTATGATCGTAAAAATAGGACTGAAAATAAAACAAATGTAGTTTCTTGCGCGCCGAAATGTAATGGCAAACGACTTTGCTTGCTTTGCAATAGGAACTGTTTTCCGTTTTGGCAGTCATCTGAGTGTGACCAGTATCGCGACAAGGCGTAGATGGAAAAGGATGTGTTTATTGGTGTTGTCTTCCCCCTGCCTTTTTATCTCCCTGTCTTCTCCCTCTCTTCTCTCAACAGGGATTGCAGTTGAGTTTATGCATTTAAATATATATTCTGCTTCGCAGTTATTTATAAAAAAAATGATTTACAGTAGATAGTTAGAAAGTTTGCTGTTGTATGTTTTGCTGAGATATCATTCCCCTCACAGTTTAATGTTCAAAACAAATAAAGTGTGTGTTTTATTGAACACATAAAATGCATATTTCAGTGGTGGTGTCCGTTATTTTCAGGTGCAATTTATTGTATGCAAAGGTATTTGAGAAGTGGTCATGTGAAATGAATCTTGACATTCTAAATGCTTTAGCCTGTTTTCTCATTTATCACTAGAATGGTCATAACTTTTAAACAATACATTTATATCTGTCTGCTATTCTATATTGCCCACACAATTATGTAAGTGTCATACACTCAGGCAGCGGGGAAGCCGCCAAACGAGACGCAAGAGCCTATCTCAGCAACCATTTGTGCGATTGTCACCAAACATGGGTTCCATCGTTCCCACGAGGAGCAGAGGAGGCCTGCGGTGTTATACCAGAAAAATAACTTTGAACTCTCAGTACTCTTGAACGCAAACATATATTTCAACCAAACTTGGTGTGTTGCATGAGTGCAACAGGTTATTGTGACTTAATTGTTGCGCAAGTGCTATGGAGGCCATGTCCTGCTCTGGACTGCTTGGCCCCTCCATTGCTGCTTGCAGCTATATTTATTAGGATTCCTCCGTAAGGAGGAAACCTATTGTTATTGGTGGTTTTATTATTTGTAATTCTTGTACCATGGGAGTCAATGGCAGCCCCTAGACCCCATCGACAACTTTTTGTGAAATTTGGCACACTCATTAAGGACAGTTTCTTCTATACCTACACCAAGTTTCATGTCTCCCATTAGACCACTCTAGCGCCACCAATGGGTCAAAGTTGGACTTGTGTTTACACACGCAACTTTTGAACCGTATGACTAATTTTCAAAAATGAGGTACCATTGGATTCCCTGGATCAAGCCGAGTTCAACGCACACCATGGCGTTAATTTCCGGTTATATAGATTTCCCGCCATTTCCGGTTTTATCAAAAACCTTTGAAAGCCTACTCCTCCTACAATTTTTGTCATATATTCTTCAAAATCACCAGAGATGATCTTCAAACCAAGCCTCACAAAAGTTATCAAAGGAATTTTGATCCTCATAACCGTCTGTCCGGTACAGCCAATCAAATTCATCAGAAAAGCCGCCAAACAGGATGTGAAGTCATGTCTCAGCAAATCTTTGAGATATCAACACTAAACTTGGTAGATCGGAGGAAGACACTACAACATATTACCATGTGCAAAGGCAAATTCATATCTCTAAAAATGATTGATATAAATCAAATTGAACTTATTGCTAACGCTAAAATAATGCTTTGCACATCAGCCAGTCAAAAACTGATACTCTGATTCAATCACAAGTTCATATGAAGACTCTTGAGAATGTTCATAACACAAATCTGTGAAAAAGTTGACTGTAAGATGAAAGGTCGATTTTTGGTGAATATTTGAAACATGCTTGCTTGGCTAATTTCTAGGCAAATTTCCAATGAATGTCTCCCCTGCTCCTCCCCGCGCGTGCTCCAAAATCTCACACACACTCAGCCTTCCCTTGACACACGCGCGGCCAAGACGCACACGCAACATTTCAGGAGAGTGTGGGCTGACCAAGCCCCCACTCATTCCTTGGTCTTTAGCAAAGGCCCATGTGGCTCTTGATGGTATTGCATTTCCGATTTTGTATGCAATGGTAAAAAGGTCTCAAATCCTGAAACATTGATAGTATAGACCAAGAGTAAATACCACACCTCAAATGGCCCACCATTACCCATAGGTGGCGCTATAGGCCACGCCCAAAAGCACAAAGATACAAGGCTTTCTGGAATGGATAGGTTCACCAAGCCCCCTCCCTTCACGTATTGGCTTGAAAAAAGGCCCATGTGGATCTTGATGGTATTGCATTTCCGATTTTGTATGCAATGGTAAAAAGGTCTCAAAATCCTGAAACATAGATAGTATAGGCAAAGAAACAGTTTAACAAAAAGCCCATGTGGATCTTGTTGGTATTGCTTTTCCGATTTTGTATACAATGGTAAAAAGTTATAAAAATCCTGAAACATTGATAGTATAGACCAAGAGTAACTACCACACCACAAATGGCCCACTATTACCCATAGGTCTTCCCTTGACACACGCGCGGGCTTGGCAAGACGCACACGCAACATTTCAGGAGAGTGTGGGCTTACCAAGCCCCCACTCATTCCTTGGTCTTTTGCAAAGGCCTTGTGGATCTTGATGGTATTGCATTTCAGATTTTGTTTGCCATGGTAAAAAGTTCTCCAAATCCTGAAACATTGATAGTAAAGGCCAACAGTAACAACAACACTTTAACAAAAGCCCATGTGGATATTGTTGGTATATTTTTCCGATTTTGTATGCAATGGTAAAAAGTTAAAAACATCCTGAAACATTGATAGTATAGGCCAAGAGTAACTACCACACCACAAATGGCCCACCATTACCAATAGGTGTCGCTACAGGCCACGCCTTAAAGCACAAAGCACTTCACTTCTTGTGAAGATTAAAGCACTTCACTTCTTGGCTTGAAATAAAGGCCCTTGTGGATCTTGATGTTATTGCATTTCAGATTTGGTATCCCATTGGAAATTCTGCAGCATTGATTTTTCTATACAGTTACAATTTGTCAAGAATATACATTTTTCAATGGTTCGCAATGCTTTACATGTAAGCCAGTCAAACAAGTTCATATGAAGACTCTTGAGAATGTTTAGTACACAAATCTGAGAAAAAGTTGACTCTAAGATGAAAGGTCGATTTTTGGTGAATCTTTGAAACATGCATGCTTGGCTAATTTCTAGGGAAATTTACAATGAAATGTGTCCCCTGCTCCTCCCCGCGCATGCTCCAAATTCTCACACACTCATTCTTCCCTTGACACGCGCGGGCTTGGCAAGACATACACGCAACATATCAGGACTGTGTGGGCTGACCAAGCCCCAACTCATTCCTTGAATATCAGCATAGGCCCTTGAGGACCTTGGTGTCATTGCATTTCCTACTTTGTATGCAATAGTAAAAAGGTCTCCAAATCCTGACACATTGACAGTACAGGCCAAGAGTAACTACCACACTTTACCCAAAGCCCATGTGGATCCTGTTGGTATTGCATTTTCGATTTTATATGCAGTGGTAAAAAGTTTTTAAAATCCTGAAACATTAATAGTATAGGCCAAGAGTAACTACCACACCACAAATGGCCCACCATTACCCATAGGTGGCGCTACAGGCCACGCCTTAATGCATAAAGATACAAGGCTTTCTGGAATGGATAAGCTCACCAAGCCCCCTTCCTTCACTTACTGGCTTGAAATAAAGGCCCTTGTGGATCTTGATGGTATTGCATTTCAGATTTGGTATGCCATTGGTAATTCTGCAGCATACATTCTTCTATACAGTTACAATTTGTCAAGAATAAACATTGTTCAATGGTTTGCAGTGTTTGGAGGAATCCGCCATTACTGCTTGCAGTTATATTTATTATTATTATTCTTAAGACTGGGTGTCTATGGCAGGCCCTAGAAGCGCTTGGTCGAAAGTTGTGAAATTTGGCACACTCATTAGGGACAGTCCCCCGGTCCAAGTCACAAAGTTTCATGTCCCATACTTTGGCACTCTAGCGCCACCAACGGGTCAAAGTTGGAGTTGTGTTTACACACGCAACTTTTGAACCGTATGTCCCATTTTCAAAAATGAGGTACCATTGGATTCCCTGGATCAAGCCGAGTGCAATGCACACCATGGCGTCAATTTCCGGTTATATAGATTTTCCGCTATTTCCGGTTTTATCAAAAACCTTTAAAAGCCTACTCCTCCTACAAATTTTGTCAAATCTTCTTCAAAATTACCAGATATGATCTTCAGACCAAGCCTCACAAAAGTTATCGAAGGATATTTGATTTTCAAAACCGTTTGTCCGGTACAGCCAATCAAATTCTGCAGAAAAGCCGCCAAACAGGAAGTGAAGCCATATCTCAGCAGTTCTTTGAAGCAGTGACACCAAAGTTGGTACGCCTACTCGGAACTTTATTCTAAGGATGTTCTCCAAAAATGGTGTCATGTGACTAAAAGGGGGCGTGGCCGGAAGCATAAACGTGTTTTGGCTAATAACTGTTGAAGTGTTTACCTTAATAAAGTAATTTTTTGTCTCTTGATGTCTTGTGAGATATCAAGCCTGGCCATTGATAACTTTTCATAATAACCGAATTGACGCGGCCGCCATTTTGGATTTCATGGAAAATATCAATATTCATCATATTTTTAACATGTTTTTTTTTTCTCAAATCCTCTCAATCCTCTTAAACTTCTTCAACGTTCTTCTTCCTCAATCTTTCAGCTACAGCCACCATTTAAACTTTAAAATGATGAGAAAACACTAAACTATTGTTTCTGTAATTCAGCCTTTTGATATCTTTTCAACTTTTTTTAATATCACTGATTATGTTTCATTAGTTTTTCAAACCGTTTCTGAGATTTACATGGGTGTCTATGTGAGAGTCTAGAGTGCTGACTGAAACGCTTAGAGTGGAGGGGAGCTTCGAAATCAGTTTCAAAAAGTATTTCTAGTTTGCCAGCATTGCCACAATTTTCACTCTTCATGCTTCATTTTTGGATCAATAGATAGCTAATTATGTGTTGGTCGTAGACAGTTGTCTGTGGAATCCAACAAACTTACACATTTTTTCAGAGCCCCACGAAAGCGAGACAAAGTCCAACTCTCGCCCCATAGAGCCCAATGCAAATCTAGTGACACATTTCTCAGACAAAGCACAAGGACGACGATTTCTAAACTGCCAGTAGAGTCGTATTTCTTTCCGCACAGACATATAAAGGACATCTCTGGTTTCGGCAGAGTCTTGGGTCTCGGAAAATATCCTCATTTTTTTTATCGGACTTATAGTTTTGCGTCTAGGTTCACTTGTTTGAGGTGTGGATGCTAGGTAAATGTATATTATTCTCTCTGCCAAGCTTGTTAGCAATCATAGCTGCACCATCACCGTGGCAACCAAACAAACACGTTTGAGACCAATGTAAAATCTAGGGACACATTTCTCAGAAAAAGCACAAGGAAGACGATTTCTAAACTGCCAGTAGAGTCGTATTTCTGACCGCACAGACATATAAAGGACATCTCTGGTTTCGGCAGAGTCTTGGGTCTCGGAAAATATCCTAATTTTTTTTATACGACTTATAGTTTTGCGTCTAGGTTAACTTGTTTGAGGTGTGGATGCTAGGTAAATGTATATTATTCTGTCTGCCCAGCTTGTTAGCAATCCTAGCTGCACAATCACCGTGGCAACCAAACAAACACGTTTTTGAAACTGCTGGTAGAGTCCTATTTCTGACCGTACAGACATATAAAGGATATCTATGGTATGGTATAAGATTACCGCAAGAGCTGGATTTACTGCTTCATTTTGAAAACTAAGTCGATCATACGAGGTAAGACAAGTTTCTTCACATGTGTTATCAATATTGTCAACATTGTTCAAATTAAAAGTCAAACGTTTTTAGTTACGAAGCATTTATTTGTAGAACTACAGTAGGACTGGAGTGACGTGAGCAAAAAGAAAAACAATTTAGCTAATTTTGGGAAACCTGGATAATAAACATTAGCTAGGACCACCATGTACACTTTAAGCTAAATATTTATACCTTTTTGGGGCAATTTAGTCGATTGTGGAATATAGTAAAACCTTGGTAGTTACGCGGAGGAGTAACTACGCTGCTAGTTAGTTTTTCGACGTCACCCAATCGGTGCTTGTTGACAGGCAAGCAGCAAATCTCTTCTTATATCAACTTTTTGTGTGTGTGTGTGAAGTAAATAGTTACTAGCAATACTATGTCATATTTTAGCTAAACATCAGTAACGTTTTGGGCCAATGTTGTTGCTTCCGTACATTTGCCTTAGGTTGGGATAGGTAGGTTCAGAACTGCCTGGAAACTGGTGTGCTACTGTAGTTGGATAAGTTTAGCTTGTTGATTTTCTCATGTCATGAAACATCCTTCTATATTTTTGCAGATAGCTATACCCATCCATCATACAGACATGATTTTAGGATGTTTGTATCTTACTATTCGCAAGGAAGGTGTGAAAGGGCTGTCCACAGTTCAACATTATGGTTTATCGGATTTGGGAAGAACACACTGCAGGCTACCAATTTGATTTTTTTCTGTTGTAGAGGTGAAGGAAGACTATCGCTGCAAGAGGAGGAGGCAGCTGACTGTTGATTACCAGCACACAGGAGGAGGATCTACTGAACCAGGAACTGCTGGAGGAAGACCAGGACGATATGGAAAAATGAGATTGAACCTGATACCCAGCCAGGAACATCATCTGGGTATGTATCAATGTATATTATTTGTTTCTGTTTCCCATAAGACTAATACTCATAATAATCAGATTATTATGCTAAAACCTGTAGTCCCTCCTTTGTCGTCACTTCACACAACCCATATTCCCTAGAATGGAAAACATCCTGTAACACAGTGGTTCTCAAACCGGTCCTCAGGTACCACCTGTCCTGCATATGAGATGTTTTCCTGCTCCAACACACCTGATTCAAATAAATGGGTCGTTATCTAGCTCTGTAGAAGCCTGGTAACAAACATGCATTTGAATCAGGTGTGTTGGAGCAGGGAAACATCTAAAACATGCAGAACAGGTGGTATTTGAGGACAGGTTTGAGAACCACTGCCTGGCTATGCTAATCGTAAAAATAGGACTGAAAATAAAACAAGTAGTTTCTTGCGCGCCGAAATGTAATGGCAAACGACTTTGCTTGCTTTGCAATAGGAACTGTTTTCAGTTTTGGCAGTCATCTGAGTGTGACCAGTATCGCGACAAGGCGTAGATGAAAAAGGATGTGTTTATTGGTGTTGTCTTCCCCCTGCCTCTTTATCTCCCTGTCTTCTCCCTCTCTTCTCTCAACAGGGATTGCAGTTGAGTTTATGCATTTAAATATAACTTCTGCTTCGCAGTTATTTATAAAAAAAATGATTTACAGTAGATAGTTTGAAAGTTTGTTGTTGTATGTTTTGCTGAGATATCATTCCCCTCACAGTTTAATGTTCAAAACAAATAAAGTGTGTGTTTTATTGAACACATAAAATGCATATTTCAGTGGTGGTGTCCGTTATTTTCAGATGCAATTTATTGTATGCAAAGGTATTTGAGAAGTGGTCATGTGAAATGAATCTTGACATTCTAAATGCTTTAGCCTGTTTTCTCATTTATCACTAGAATGGTCATAACTTTTAAACAATACATTTATATCTGTCTGCTATTCTATATTGCCCACACAATTATGTAAGTGTCATACACTCAGGCAGCGGCGAAGCCGCCAAACGAGACGCAAGAGCCTATCTCAGCAACCATTCGTGCGATTGTCACCAAACTTGGGTTCCATCGTTCCCACGAGGAGCAGAGGAGGCCTGCAGTGTTATACCAGAAAAATAACTTTGAACTCTCAGTACTCTTGAACGCAAACATATATTTCAACCAAACTTGGTGTGTTGCATGAGTGCAACAGGTTATTGTGACTTAATTGTTGCGCAAGTGCTATGGAGGCCATGTCCTGCTCTGGACTGCTTGGCCCCTCCATTGCTGCTTGCAGCTATATTTAGGATTCCTCCGTAAGGAGGAAACCTATTGTTATTGGTGGTTTTATTATTTGTAATTCTTGTACCATGGGAGTCAATGGCAGCCCCTAGACCCCATCGACAACTTTTTGTGAAATTTGGCACACTCATTAAGGACAGTTTCTTCTATACCTACACCAAGTTTCATGTCTCCCATTAGACCACTCTAGCGCCACCAATGGGTCAAAGTTGGACTTGTGTTTACACACGCAACTTTTGAACCGTATGACTAATTTTCAAAAATGAGGTACCATTGGATTCCCTGGATCAAGCCGAGTTCAACGCACACCATGGCGTTAATTTCCGGTTATATAGATTTCCCGCCATTTCCGGTTTTATCAAAAACCTTTGAAAGCCTACTCCTCCTACAATTTTTGTCATATATTCTTCAAAATCACCAGAGATGATCTTCAAACCAAGCCTCACAAAAGTTATCAAAGGAATTTTGATCCTCATAACCGTCTGTCCGGTACAGCCAATCAAATTCATCAGAAAAGCCGCCAAACAGGATGTGAAGTCATGTCTCAGCAAATCTTTGAGATATCAACACTAAACTTGGTAGATCGGAGGAAGACACTACAACATATTACCATGTGCAAAGGCAAATTCATATCTCTAAAAATGATTGATATAAATCAAATTGAACTTATCGCTAACGCTAAAATAATGCTTTGCACATCAGCCAGTCAAAAACTGATACTCTGATTCAATCACAAGTTCATATGAAGACTCTTGAGAATGTTCATAACACAAATCTGTGAAAAAGTTGACTGTAAGATGAAAGGTCGATTTTTGGTGAATATTTGAAACATGCTTGCTTGGCTAATTTCTAGGCAAATTTCCAATGAATGTCTCCCCTGCTCCTCCCCGCGCGTGCTCCAAAATCTCACACACACTCAGCCTTCCCTTGACACACGCGCGGCCAAGACGCACACGCAACATTTCAGGAGAGTGTGGGCTGACCAAGCCCCCACTCATTCCTTGGTCTTTAGCAAAGGCCCATGTGGCTCTTGATGGTATTGCATTTCCGATTTTGTATGCAATGGTAAAAAGGTCTCAAATCCTGAAACATTGATAGTATAGACCAAGAGTAAATACCACACCTCAAATGGCCCACCATTACCCATAGGTGGCGCTATAGGCCACGCCCAAAAGCACAAAGATACAAGGCTTTCTGGAATGGATAGGTTCACCAAGCCCCCTCCCTTCACGTATTGGCTTGAAAAAAGGCCCATGTGGATCTTGATGGTATTGCATTTCCGATTTTGTATGCAATGGTAAAAAGGTCTCAAAATCCTGAAACATAGATAGTATAGGCAAAGAAACAGTTTAACAAAAAGCCCATGTGGATCTTGTTGGTATTGCTTTTCCGATTTTGTATACAATGGTAAAAAGTTATAAAAATCCTGAAACATTGATAGTATAGACCAAGAGTAACTACCACACCACAAATGGCCCACTATTACCCATAGGTCTTCCCTTGACACACGCGCGGGCTTGGCAAGACGCACACGCAACATTTCAGGAGAGTGTGGGCTTACCAAGCCCCCACTCATTCCTTGGTCTTTTGCAAAGGCCTTGTGGATCTTGATGGTATTGCATTTCAGATTTTGTTTGCCATGGTAAAAAGTTCTCCAAATCCTGAAATATTGATAGTAAAGGCCAACAGTAACAACAACACTTTAACAAAAGCCCATGTGGATATTGTTGGTATATTTTTCCGATTTTGTATGCAATGGTAAAAAGTTAAAAACATCCTGAAACATTGATAGTATAGGCCAAGAGTAACTACCACACCACAAATGGCCCACCATTACCAATAGGTGTCGCTACAGGCCAAGCCTTAAAGCACAAAGCACTTCACTTCTTGTGAAGATTAAAGCGCTTCACTTCTTGGCTTGAAATAAAGGCCCTTGTGGATCTTGATGTTATTGCATTTCAGATTTGGTATCCCATTGGAAATTCTGCAGCATTGATTTTTCTATACAGTTACAATTTGTCAAGAATATACATTTTTCAATGGTTCGCAATGCTTTACATGTAAGCCAGTCAAACAAGTTCATATGAAGACTCTTGAGAATGTTTAGTACACAAATCTGAGAAAAAGTTGACTCTAAGATGAAAGGTCGATTTTTGGTGAATCTTTGAAACATGCATGCTTGGCTAATTTCTAGGGAAATTTACAATGAAATGTGTCCCCTGCTCCTCCCCGCGCATGCTCCAAATTCTCACACACTCATTCTTCCCTTGACACGCGCGGGCTTGGCAAGACATACACGCAACATATCAGGACTGTGTGGGCTGACCAAGCCCCAACTCATTCCTTGAATATCAGCATAGGCCCTTGAGGACCTTGGTGTCATTGCATTTCCTACTTTGTATGCAATAGTAAAAAGGTCTCCAAATCCTGACACATTGACAGTACAGGCCAAGAGTAACTACCACACTTTACCCAAAGCCCATGTGGATCCTGTTGGTATTGCATTTTCGATTTTATATGCAGTGGTAAAAAGTTTTTAAAATCCTGAAACATTAATAGTATAGGCCAAGAGTAACTACCACACCACAAATGGCCCACCATTACCCATAGGTGGCGCTACAGGCCACGCCTTAATGCATAAAGATACAAGGCTTTCTGGAATGGATAAGCTCACCAAGCCCCCTTCCTTCACTTACTGGCTTGAAATAAAGGCCCTTGTGGATCTTGATGGTATTGCATTTCAGATTTGGTATGCCATTGGTAATTCTGCAGCATACATTCTTCTATACAGTTACAATTTGTCAAGAATAAACATTGTTCAATGGTTTGCAGTGTTTGGAGGAATCCGCCATTACTGCTTGCAGTTATATTTATTATTATTATTCTTAAGACTGGGTGTCTATGGCAGGCCCTAGATGCGCTTGGTCGAAAGTTTTGAAATTTGGCACACTCATTGAGGACAGTCCCCTGGTCCAATTCACAAAGTTTCATGTCCCATGCTTCGGCACTCTAGCGCCACCAACGGGTCAAAGTTGGAGTTGTGTTTACACACGCAACTTTTGAACCGTATGTCCCATTTTCAAAAATGAGGTACCATTGGATTCCCTGGATCAAGCCGAGTGCAATGCACACCATGGCGTCAATTTCCGGTTATATAGATTTTCCGCTATTTCCGGTTTTATCAAAAACCTTTAAAAGCCTACTCTTCCTACACATTTTGTCAAATCTTCTTCAAAATTCCCAGACATGATCTTCAGACCAAGCTTCACAAAAGTTATCGAAGGATATTTAATTTTCAAAACCGTTTGTCCGGTACAGCCAATCAAATTCTGCAGAAAAGCCGCCAAACAGGAAGTGAAGCCATATCTCAGCAGTTCTTTGAGGCAGTGACACCAAAGTTGGTAGGCCTACTCAGAACTTTATTCTAAGGATGTCCTCCAAAAATTGTGTCATGTGACTAAAAGGGGGCGTGGCCGGAAGCATAAACGTGTTTTGGCTAATAACTGTTGAAGTGTTTACCTTAATAAAGTAATTTCTTTGTCTGTTGATGTCTTGTGAGATATCAAGCTTGACCATCGATAATATTTCATAACAACCAAATTGACGCGGCCGCCATTTTGGATTTCATGGAAAAGTGTAAAAACCTTTTACACGCCCCAAATTTCGTCCAATGTTTACTAAATTTGGCACAGATGATCTTCAAACCAAGCTTCACAAAGGTGTCTGATGGATTTTCAAATTTTCGAAACCGTTTGTTCGGTAGAGCCGATCAAAGGCGGCGGCGAAGCCACAAAAGACACGTTAGAGCGTAACTCAGCAACCATTTTAGCGATAGTCACCGAACTTGGGTTCCATCGTTCCAAAGAGGAGCAGAGGAGGCCTGTGGTGTTATACCAGAAAAAAACACTTTAAACACTCAGTACTTTGGAACGCAAACAGATATTTCAACCAAACTTGGTGTGTTGCATGAGTGCAACAGGTTGTTGTGACTTAATTGTTGCGCAAGTGCTATGGAGGCCATGTCCTGCTCTGGACTGCTTGGCCCCTCCATTGCTGCTTGCAGCTATATTTATTATTACACTTCTTCTGTCATTGGAGTCTATGGCAGCCCCTAGAACCGTATGGTAAAAAGTTGTGAAATTTGGCACACTTATTAAGCACAGTCCCCTCTTTATATTCACCAAGTTTCATGTCTCTCATTGGAGCACTCTAGCGCCACCAACTGGTCAAAGTTGGACTTGTGTTTACACACGTAACTTTTGAACCGTATGACCGATTTTCAAAAATGAGGTACCATTGGATTCCCTGGATCAAGACGAGTTCAACACACCCTATGACGCCAATTTCCGGTTATATAGATTTTCCACCATTTTGAATTTTAAGGAAACACGTTTTTTCGATTCAACTACTTTTATTTTTTTCAAATCTTCCCCAGAATTGGCACACATTATCATCAGACCAACCCTCACAGAAGTTATCAAAGGATATTCGATTTTCAAAACCGTTTGTCCGGTACAGCCAATCAAAATCGGCAACAAAGCAACCAAACAGGAAGTTGGGTCATATCTCAGCTAATCTTTGAGAAATCAACACCAAACTTAATATGATGACTCGGAACCCTCTTCTGAGGCTGTCCAATTAATTTGGTGTCATGTGATCACTGGGCGTGGCCGCAGGAAGCAAAAATGTGTTTTGGCCAATAACTGTTGATTTGTTTGCTTTTATTAAGTGATTCCTTTGTCTCATGATATGTTGGGACATCCCGTATGGGATACATGATAACTTGTGATAATAGCCGAATTGATCCGGCCGCCATTTTGAATTCATTGAAAAACGTTTTTTCTTTACTCCTCTTACACATGTTGTCCAATCTTCACCAAATTTGGCAGAGAGTATCTTCAGTCCAAGCCTCACAAAGGGTTTCACATGATTTTTTGATTTTCAGAACCGTTTGCCCGGTACAGGCAGTCAAATTTGCCATTAATCCAGCCAACAGGAAGTTGGGTCGTATCTCGGCAAATCTTTGATGGATTCACACCAAACTTGCTGCATGCACTCGGAACCCTGTTCTGAGGATTTCTAAAGTGTTTTATGGTTCATTTGACAGCTTGGCCACCACATTGCTGCTTGCAGCTATATTTATTATTATTATTCTAGTAATTTATCTCATGAACACATTGGTAAAAAGTTTTGAAATTTGGCATATTGATACAACATTTCACAACTACGGCCGCCCAAACGTCCGATTTTCTAAGCGATAGCATTTCCACCCCATTGCTCAAATTCTTCTGAAACTTGGTGTGCATGCCTTATTTCTCATGGCGAACAAAAAAGCTCCAAGGAGCCGTAAGGTCCGCCTGATCGATTTTCCTGTACAGTGATGATTTGGGAAAACCTTCAAAGTTCCTCTTCTCTTGAACCAAAGGTCTAATTAACTTGAGATTTTGTAGAGATATGTATCATTGACGTATTTAAAAACGTTACTTATAGCAATTGAATAAAATACTAAATAGCTGAAAGGGGTGTATTTATGTAAATTTCCATATTGCCTCAATATGTTTGTGTCACTAAATCAAAGTTCATTTTGAATGATGGGTTTTCAAACCTAATAGGCTTTAAGGTGACACGCCCATGAAGTACCATAAACAATTTCACCTTGATATGTCAAACTATGACTAAATTACAGCTGTTTGAACTTGGACCAAATCTGACAATGCTTGCCATTGGAGAAACAGCTTTTTTTTTGTTCAGTAACTGAACGTGCCAATACACAACACTGAGAATAGCTCAACGAGCTGGAACGGTGACCTGCAAAGTACAAGGTCGTAGGTTCAAATCCAGCAACACTGAATCTGTCGTAAATTTGAATACATGTTTAGTTAAACAGGATGACATCGTTCTGAAGTACCATGCGCAATTTCACCTTGATATGTCAAAAAATCATTGAATTACAGCTGTTTAAGCTTTGGCCAAATCGAACAAGCCATGCTACAGGATATACATCTTTTTTGGGGGGGACAGAAACTGATCTGAATTTCTCAGCCTTGCGGGTAGCTCAATGGGTTGAAGCGTTGTACTGCAAAGCGTAATGCCACGGGTTCAAATCCAGGCACAGTCTTTTGGCCTGTCATAATTTTGATTATTTGTTTAGTTAAACAGGCAGACATCATTCTGAAATACCATAATTTCATGCAATTTAACCTTGAAATGTCAAACTTTTCTTAACCTTTGTCCCAAAGCTGACAAAAAACTAATACTCATATCACGCAGTCGGAGCACTGCTAGATAATCAGCGTCAGATCCCTTGGGTACCCAGCATGCAGTGCGGCATGTCCAAAAACGCAAAGACTTGTGGAAAATAGTTTGGTTACAACAGTCTTGCGAGGGATTTCATGTGTTGTGTTCGTTCAATTATATGTTTGTAATGTTATTGTTGGTTAGTTAATATAATCTTGTTGGTCAACCTGATTGTGTATGTTCTGTAGTTTAATCGGACCAGAGAGTCGGCTGCTAAACCGTTACAGGCTATTCTTGCAAGGAGCTGAATATGAACGCTGCCCTAGCCCAGTTTCCCACATGACTTTAGTTAGTTGTGCATTGTCTGAGAGTTTGGAATTGTTTTAGGCCAAACATGAAGTCGTTTTGCTCTCTTGTTGTCCAAGTCTCGATCTTCTGCAATGTACATGTTTATAATATTTTGCCATTTTGCGGAGGAACCCGCATCGCTGCTTGCAGCTATATTCTATTTGGGGTGTGCTTGCCTTCGGCGAGCACAAACCATTGTTATCTCACATATATATTATTTATTATTTATTGTTTCTTTTCGCCCCCCTAAGGATGCCTCAATATTTGGACTACATAGACAACGGCGATGTCAAAAGGTTTGTCTCGGTAGCGATTGCGTTGGTTGTATTGGGATTTACGTTCCATTGCACGGTTTAAGTAGAAATTACGTTTTTGTGGCGAAAAGTGAAGCTAACGGTGGCTAACTTGCTAGCCACAATCACTGACGCCACTAACGTCACTAACGTCACGAAACTCGCGTGACTATCTCTAGCAGAACAATAGTTTCGCATCTGTTAACTTGGGGGATACTAGTCTGCAAGGCAGCTGCAGAAACGCCACAAACAAAGAGGCCAGGGTGATATTTAATCATTTTACTTTGTGATGTGAAACATAATTGTGAAATGTAATGTACAATATTAGCTGATATTTATTAAGTAAGTAGGCCCACATCTACTTTCGGAAACGGTAGTCTACTATTTCACTGAAGCATTAGCATCATGACATTAGCCTCTGTTGCTTGGGCAACACATACTACAGTGGTCATGATGCATCTGTTTTTAATCGTTGAAATAAACATTCCTCACAAATACGTTTTTGTTGTAGGATTTATTTTGACATTAATAAACGATTTGTTGGTGAAATGACCATTACCTGTGGTTTCATATCAGTGTGGCGGCTCACTGCAACGCTGTAGCCTACCCGAGACACTAATGAGTAGCTAACAAAAACATCTCCACAGCTGTTTAGGAAGTCAAACGGCGACGGAACATGTTCGGCTTTCCCCTTACTCAAAAGTTTTTCAATAGGTGAAAGTATCTGACTACTAACCTGAACTTTATTGCCACAGCCTAAACTTTGTCAATGTCAAAACTTTGTCTGTTCATGAAAATAATTAATGTCAGCCTGCTTCAGCCTTGCTTTGCTGTAGGATATACATTTCACTAGGTCTTGCAGCGCTGCTTGATTTACTGAAATTATTATGAAATGTTATGTTTTACTAGCCATTTGCCTTCTTAAGCAAATCACAGTATTTCCCACCCCTCATAGTGTAACTGAGACGACCGTAAATAGCCTAAGTCATCTTTCAAGTAATAAGCCCCCCTTTGAAGTGTTGAGCAGGAAATTAGCTGGTCTGTAGAGATCTTGGGTTGGTGGTTTTACTGATGCAGAATTCGCTCAAATAAAATCGATAGACGTAATGAGTGGCACATAACGTGAAGTAGGCCTAACATTGCATTTTATTTTGTTTGAGTTTTAATAACTTGTCCAGTGCATTGGGGCAAGTAGCACTAGCCTAAATTGATCTTCCAGACTTGCCGTACAAAAAAAATCCACTCTTCCCGGACATGCCTTAGCTACATGGCTAGACTGTTGACACAGATCAGAATCCATCATATCTTGGACACTCAAAATCAGCAAATCTTGCAGCCAAATCAAGTAGCCTATATATATAGGCCTTTATATGGCTACAAACTTCTGGTCGGTTTCTAGCTGGCTACTTGTTACCAAGTTACAACTTTGTTGCAGGGGCATTCTTTCTCGTCCACATTGCGAGCTAACAGTGTCCGGTAATGATGTTGCTATAAATAATGATGTTAAACCGAGACCACTAAGCTCTCAAAGAAAATGTAAGGTCAAAGAAACAAAAGAAAGGTTTGAGGTTACTCTGAAAATTATTAATAAAATAGGCTTCTAATAATAAAACTGCTAAATCCTTCTCTAACTAGGCTCCTCTATCATGCATAATGAAACTTAACATTTTTTAAGTAATCAATAAGCCTGCGCTGCCCTCATTACTCAAATGATGCCGTTCAGGGCGTTCAAATTACATAATAGGACGATAATAGGAGGATAATAGGACATAATAGGGCAACCAACAAGTTGTTTATATCTGATTACAATTTAATAAGTTATCTAGCGCTGCATCTTCATGAGCTACATTTGGCCTCCTTCTCTTCCAACCAACCAGTATCACCTCTCCTCCATCTGAGTGATGCATGTCATTTTTACAAACTTATTATCAAGGGAACACAATGGTCAGAACTGTAGTCATACACTTAAATGCTTTTTGAAATATGTAAACACCAGGAGAGTATGGGCAGCTGGGGCAGCCGCAAGCACACCCTCACAATTTCCCCAGAACTTGTATGCTCTCTAGTTTTATATTGTTATCTTTCTTCTTATGCTATAATTGTTCTTATTCTGCAGCCGTGGGCGCACATTTATCATCACGCATGGTTTTAGTATTCCTTTGAGTGTCAGATATAACTTTCCCTGACGCGGCTGCAGTGAGTGTTTGGTCGCTAAGAAGGCTGTTAAGAGTGGGTCAGGCTGATCTTACATTTCCTTCTTAGTGAAAGATCTTCTTAAGCTAAGAACGACTCTGGGAAACACGTCCTTCTTTCACAGCGCTCTTAAGAGCGCTCCTAAGCTCTTAGCGCTTAAGAGCTTCTTAACGAATCTGGGAAACGTGGCCATTATCATGACCTACATGACCCAAATACCAACACCAGTTACAACTTACTTGTATGCCTACTTTCTGAAGCCCCATACAGTATAGACCAACTATCACCCTACGTCACACAACTGTCAAGCAGGCTCAACTGCGCATGTCGGTTGCAAAAGACAAACTTCTCTACGGTCTTACACTTAGAGTGTCGATCAGGTCATCATATATCTATTATATATTAACTGTAAAACTGTAAAAATATGAACTTTGTGACATGTCGTGAAGACATGGTTTCCGCTTGACTATGCGGTCTCTACCGGGCGACATTCTCACTCAAATTTCAAGACTTTCGTGACCCAAATAAAAATTCTGATGCGACAGATCAATGGGTAATCGCTTTCTCTCTTAAAGACTGTCCTCCTCAATCTTTTTGGTCTTTTTAAATCAGACTATTTGTATAATCCGTGTGGTCCTTTTGCCATTTAAAATGCTATCTTTTCCCTGTTTTTTTCTGCAACCACATTGCGCGCGCATCCCGAATGTTTACTAACAAATAATTGGTCTATATGTATGTACATACAGTACACATCTATATAGGTCATTCTCATTAAATCCTTTTTTAATAGATTTCAAATATGACAATTTTCAAAAGCCATTAATGCGGTAATTTTCTTTTGAAACTTAAAAAACAAGGTTTTAGGTAATTGATACTATTAATCTCAAAACATATATTGACAATATATCACATTTATATCACATTTTACCAAACAGGTCCTAAGAAAATCTCATTGTAAATGTATTTATTTCATTTGACTGATTTTTCTCATTACCGCAACAGTTCCTTTAATCTACAACTAGTTTTTTCTAATATTTCAAGGAAACCTGACATATTTTAAGTTATGCTGCAAAATTGCGGTTAGGGAATCGGGCTAGTAATCTGAAGGTCGCCGGTTCGATTCCCGGCCACACCAAATTACGTTGTGTCCTTGGGCAAGGCACTTCACCCTATTTGCCTCGGGGGAATGTCCCTGTACTTACTGTAAGTCGCTCTGGATAAAAGCGTCTGCTAAATGACTAAATGTAAATGTAAATATTCTTCAAACTAAATTGAAAAGCTAAATATGATTTGTTAGTTAATTAATTAACTTCTCATTTATCAATTGTTTTGGTAATGATATACATGTTTCGGAAATGAGGGTTATGATTGCGGCAATGAGAATTAGTCAAATAGATTTTTTTAATTCCAGCATTAGTAAGATAATTGAACTATTTCAAAAGCAAGGACAGCTGCAAAGAAACACCTTAACTCACAAACATTTGAAATGGAAAAAAAAACTAAATTTCAGCTCAGCTCAAAACTTTATTTTGTTTGAAAGCAAGAATATACAAGATGCAATATACAGCACAATAACAAAAATGTTTTGTAAAACGTTTTACAAACATAATTTTCACCAGAATTTAACTTAATACATTATTTAAATATACATTTTGCTTAAAATAAATTGTGAAAGTGAAAGAAAATACAATTTAAGAAATGAATTAATAAAAAACTCTATTACAAATGTTATTAAATAGGCCGATTGAAGCAAATATTAAACTTTGTGCTTAGATCGACTGCCCCTGAATTTCAATTGCAAAGAATTTCAATTCATATATTCTGGTCAAAAACAGGTAGGCCTATACAAAATTAATCAAACATACATACACACTTACACACACATATACATACATACATAAAAACAGAACACAAACAATCATGACAAAATGTGAAACAAGCGTTGACTTATAGAACCTCCACACATATGTTTTAGACATGTTTCTTCGTGTGTTTAGCCCAGATCTCAGTCGCAACACTGAAATGACGTGCAGAGGATGTGGCAGGTAGTGGCTCCGGGATGATACATTTGATGTCATCAAAGTAGTACCACACTTTCTCTCCATCGTATCTTATTGTCGGAATGTAGAACTTGTTCTCTCCAGCACAATTCATTGTGTCCACCTCGTACTGATCTCCCATAATCTGTAGAGGAAATAGAACAGATAAAAAGGTACAGAATAGTACTCGGGATTTATCATTAACATGGAGTGTCCATGTAACTCCAACTAAAGTTCCACATACCTTTGTGATGGTGCCAGGAAAAAGTTCTGCATCATATTCAACATGGCACCACTTTCCCACTTCTAAAACTGGTTCTGGCTCCTTCTCTGGCTCCCTCTCCTTCTCTGTCTCCACATTTTCCCCTTTTATGAAATTGAACTCTTTCGGGAAAAAGCAGCCACATGCACCGCCACAAAAGCAGGACACTTCTCGGGTCTGGATAACCCCTGGTTTTGTCGATGTCAGCTAATGATTAGCAAAAAGTTTTGGGGTGAGATTCAACTCAGAGATTTAACTTAGTGGCACATCATCAATAATTTGATTTGATAACATATCTTCAATGTACATGCAGAGTAGTTAAGCGAACTAATGACAATTAAACTTGCTGAAGTTTTTATCACATTAACCTACCTGATGTATCTTCATGGTCCCGGTCACCGTTTTCAGTGATGGAGGAATCAGTTCAAGGCCTGAGTTAATCTCATCTGCCGTCACCATGAACAGCCTCACTGATAAATGCTCTGCAAGCTGTGTAAACAGAGTGTTTGCATCTGGGATGTTAGTTCCATATGCAACAATCCTGTCTGCCAGGTTCTTGAGGGCCACTCCCACCCTATCAGGGGCTCCCTTGCCATGCAATGCCTCTGTGAAATTCCAGCTGACATATTGAAACCCCCTCATGAAAGGCACTGTTGAGGCCAGGTAGAACGCCGTTTTGTTGCGGTACTGGGAGGTGGGTCCATCTGAAATGAATATTCCTGACTGCTGGATGCTCCTCTCGGATCGCCTTCAGCACAGGATCAAGATGAGCCCATGTTCCAATGGCATGATGCTTCAGGCAAGCTGACAGGGAGGCAAAAGACTCCACGCGTCCACCGCTCAGGTACTTGACCCCAGTATGAAGCGTAACCTGCTGGTTTCCCCCACCAAAGTGGGTGTCTTTCACTTCCCTACTGTACTTGCAGCTGTAGTTTTCACTGTAGTCAATGTGCACAACCACATCCTTCTCGGTCAGGCTCTCCCGGAGTGACTGAAGTCTCTGAAATTGGTGCTGGATGTTAAACAGATGGATGTTGAACTTGCTAACATGCTCCTGAGCAAGGTCAGCAAGCTTTTCTATCGAAGTGTGCTTCTTTTCAAGTATGGTGTTTTTGACTTCAATCTCTTCCAGTGCACCATTGCTGCCTTTTTTTGTCACTGGAACGGTACGGGTGACCCACTCATCCCAGGAAATTATGTTTCCTTTGGTAGACTGATCGATGGCTGTAGGGAAGGTTTGTTCTTTACATTGCATGCACCTTCTGTACATGTATTCCATGTTTTTTGTACTGCAGACACATGACTCAATGATCTGATGTACATTAGGACTTGCAATAATGCCCAGTTGGTGAAGTTTCCTGATCTTAAAATTGATGTTCTCATGGCTTTTACATGCACATGTTTCTCTTTGTGAGATATTTGGTTTGATAATCCAGAAGGGCTTTAGTCTGCAGAATTGAGCCCTGGTCAGCGTGTTTCGTGGATACTGACGTATAAACTTTTAATGGAGTCTCTCCAATGTATCATTTAAGGCCCTCTTCCGGTATACTTGACCTTTCTTGCGGGCCTCCCCAGTTTTGCCATTAATTATGGTAGAGTTGTCATCCTGGTGCAAGAAACGGCTGACAAGATGTCCCATCAGCCGTCTCTGGCTGTTGTTGGTCAGGGTCTTGGGGTCTCACCGGTGGGTAGCTCTTTTGTGACCAGTGGTTTGGGCTGGACCTCTTTTTTTTTCTTGGAGCCTTCTAAGCTGTTTCTTTAAATTACTAATTGTTCTGGCCTTGATTTCCATCTTATCTTTACTCACCCTCAACTTTGACCTCGGTGAGGTTATGGTTGCCTTCCTTTTTCTTCCCGCTTTGGGGGTGGAGGTCTGCACTGGAGTCGAGCAGTTAAACAGCAGTTGTGGGGGACTTGGTGCTACCTGTACATCATGTACCTGTACAGCATCTGGCTCATTGATGGAGGGAGGGGTCAAATTCAAAATTGCATTCATGAATTTCTTCTTAGCATAATACTTTGCCGAATCTTTTCTCCATAGTTTTTTTTTTTCATGTTTGATGGTAAGAAATCCGTTTTTTTCATTATTCCATGTTGTTTTCTCTGATACCTGAAAGTGCAATATTTGTTATATGACTTAAGTTTCCCTCTACAGTAGAGGTATTGTAGTTCTACAATACAATGCCATTTGACTAATTGCTTTATATAATACCACAACAAATGTTGAGTGAGTGAGTGAGTGAGTGAGTGAATGGGTGAATGATCAGTGTATAACAACCAATGGGACTCACTACAACTAAATAAACATGCAATATCAGCTTCTGTACTCCTCCAGGAGTTCTGGGTTGCTGTATATCCTCTCTCTATGCTTTTTTAATCTAGCACTTGCTGCAGCTTTATTTTTTACACTAGCTTTAACCCATATGCTAATCAATTCAAAGATAGACTTGTAGTTGGCGCTACAAGCATTACAATGCCCAACTAAAATGGCACTATTAGATGTAATTTATTTACAGGGTTTCCCGCAGAAAATGTGTTAATAAAGGTGGTAGAGGGGGGGGGGGGGGGGGGGTGCCAGCATACGGGAGGGTAGTTTGTACGATAGCCTAATGAAGGGAGACTGTCGTTTTGGAATGGAATGGAGAAAACAGGACAGGGTAACACGGCGGATATCGCTATTTTTCCGTTTTTCTTTACAACGTAGTTAAGGCGGCCGGCGTGTGTTGCTTACACAACTTTAACTATAAAGTGCTGCGGGAAACCCTGATATATATATATATATATAATTATTTTATAATTTACACATTGGGGGCCTACTATATTTAATCATAAATTATATATATATATATATATATATATATATATATGTAATCATAAACCTGTAGGTGGCGCTATATGCTCTTACAATACCAATATATAAAAAAAAATTACATACTCACTTAAACACCAAAAACTAATCTAAAAATGAATGAATTCTCACTACCGCAACAACAATTCTCACTACCGCAACAGGCATCACAGTGTTGCGGTAAATGAGATATGTGTTGCGGAGGATGAGAGGAGCTAGCATATTTTGCTAACAATGGAGAAGCCATTATGACTAAGCAAAAAATAAATAATGGTTCAACTTAGCTACCTTTATATTGATCAAATATTTATAATAAATGCTTCTTTCTAACAAGTAATATTTCATGTTGCGGTAATGAGAATCAATGATGTTGTGTACAGGGGATAAAGAGGGAAGTTTTCATTTTAAAGTAAGACAAATTGAAGAGACTTATATTACCTGGTATCCATCTTGTAGGTTCTCTTCTTTGTGATGCATCTTGGGAAATTAAAACGTTATTTAAAAAATACTTGTAGTCTTTACAGGAACAAGAATAATGTTGCGGAGGATGAGAACTGCACCCATGGACACCGTGTTTTTCCACACAGTTTTATTTGGGGAAAGTAAAACTGTATTACGCAGCCCATTTTATATTTTTACAATACATAATAAACAATATACATATTGTTTTATAAATTTTATTCTCATTTATCTTATCTAAAATACAGTAAAATAACCTCTGAAATGAAAGGGGACCCGTTGCGGTAATGAGAATTTTTGCAAAAAATGTATAAAATACAATAATAATGAACTTTTATGCATAAATCACATACTGTGCATGAAAGAGCACAACAGTATCTTTAATATTATGTTTTTAAATTTGACTGAAGTGTGACATTTATTTTAAAAAGATCACAGCCATTGTAAATCATTGGTTTTGTGAGAATCACCCATATGTATTTCTTTCTTTCTTGATGTACATATACAATATATGTCAAGTCATTTTTATTTATAGAGCACATTTAAATGCCGACCAAAGTGCTTTACAATATCATCAAATAGGGCAAAACAACAATTAACTAGAGAAGGTACAATTTCTGGGGAAATTGTATGGTGTGCTTGTTTGCGTCGGTTGCAGATGGGTCCGTTTTCCCTTCTAGTGATATTTTCAAGCATTTAGCCTATTCATATTGCATAATTCATTAAGAACACCCTTTAAAAAAACGAACCGCCTTTGAAACAGGTGAACCCCCTTTGGAACAAGCTACTGTAACAGCGTTGTCACTGGCAGTATTTAAGATGGAATTGCGATTCAAACAGTACCGTCTGTTAACTGAAAATATGCCCCCCAAAACGTAAATACGTTTGACATTAATTTAGGGGGTCATTTAGGGCTAATTCAAAAGAAGTTTGCTAGAGGCAAGTTGGCTGCTGTTGCTAGCCACACTTTTCCGATTGTTTGAAAGCGCCGGAAATGAGAATGTTTTTTTTTGACATAAAGTGTAGCCATGGCTGTGGCATTGAAGGCAGTACAGTAGCCTACTACTACTACACACTGCCAGTGGGCGAGCCGAATCTGACGGCTAAAGTCAAAACAAGATGCGGTCTCACTCAAATTCCAAGTTTGACACAAATCACAAAAATATGCTGACCCGCTGGCTGTCTTCGCAATCGCCATATCTTTAAAACACTGTTCTCCATTTTGATGTAGAATTGACCCTGGTACGAAATTAAGAAAATACTCATCAGACGAAGATCGAGAGTGTCAACACTGTTGTTTCTGCCGCAATCGTCAATGGAGGCGGACAGGGCTCTCACGTAGCAAACAAATCAAAGTTTTTACAGCAATTTACATTAAAATCTCACCACCTTGCTGTCTTCACAATAGTCATATCGTCATAACATTTCCCCATTTCTGTTTTTTCGTGTCAAATTCAACTATAAATTTACGAAAATACTATTGACGTTTTCTAGCATGGCTGCCGCCTATAAGGCTAGGCGGTCTCACGGGCGACCCGCACTCGCTCAAATTACAAAAGACTTTTACGACCTAAATAAAAAATCCGAGATTTGCAGTTCCACTCGAAATTGCTTTCTCAACTTAGTCCAATGGTTGGACATTTTTGGCGGTGGTATTTTTCACTCATTATCCAAGCTCCAACTTGCATGCTAAAACGTCTCTATCACGTTGTATCCATGCGTCATTGCTAACGTGTGTTTACGTGGTGACGTAGCTAGCACAGAGTACCCTTCGTCGACTAAAGGCACTTTTCGCCACAAAAACGTTGTAACCTCCTAAACTGTGCAGCGGAACGTAAATTCCAATACAAGCAACTCAATCGAGACCAAGACAAACATGTAGTCCAAATATTGACTGAGCCTTAGTGGGGCAAAAATAAAAATAACTAGAGAGGGTACAATTTCTGGGGAAATTGTAGGGTGTGCTTGCTTGCATTGGTTTCAGGGGTCCATATTTAAATTACATTTTACAACTGATATTTCTGTATATTTTATATGAAAATGCATAGCCTACTTATTATTTATAAAGATTACATCGTTTTAAAAGCATATTTTTTCTGCTCATTAACAACTCAAAATACTAATAGTGAAAAGTAGAATTAACTACAAAAGGCTGTTCCAGCGAAACAGCAGTGACAATGCCTTAAGTTATAAGCTGAAGCTTCAAAGCGCCCAAAAGGTATTTTAAATACGGGCTGGAGCTGGACGAAGGCATAAAACTACAGAAAAGAGAAGAAGAAAAATGCAAAACAAAAAGTGAAAAAAATCAGAAAGAAGAGGAACAATGCATAAAAATGTGACCATTTAGCAATACAATATTTGCTGGAGTTTCAAAAGGCCTGAATTGTATGTTAGAAAAGACCTGCAGCAAGATGAAGGCAGAAAAGTACAGAAAAGAGGGAAAAAATGCAAAAGTACTGGCAGTTGGAAGATACTGCTGTGAAATGTATTTTTGAAAGGACCTGGAGCAAGATGAATGCAGAAAACGGAAGAAAAAAAGAAGAAAAATGCAAAACTAAAAGGGGAACATTTCAGAAAGATGAGCTGCAGGAAAATTTGAAAATTGAGCAGGAAACCAGTTGCTCAAGTCTGGGTTGAACGAATTTGAAGGTAAGAGGACAACACTGGAATGACTGGAACTTGCTGGAACTTGTCATTGGCAACATTTCTAACCTAGAATCTCAAAATGGAGGAGAAACTAATCATGCGTGCCTGCACACCCAGTCCTGTTCAGACACTTAATTTGAGATTACATCAAAATAATAATTCATAGTGCAGGGTTGCTGATGTTGTTGTTGTCCCTGGTGAGTTTTTTAATAGTAAATAACAAGATCATGCTACATCTAACCAGCGGATCATTTCTTGCAAGTGTGTCAAAGTGGTATGTATTAACACCGTAGGTGTTAAAGCGTGAAGCTAGAGAGAGAGGATGCAATGGAAGATTTCCTACATAAGTATATATACTACTTCAAATTGAAAACGGAGAAGATATTTAGAGTAAAGACAAATTACTTTACATCTGTGTTCAATATCGTTAATTAAAAGTAAAAACTTTCCAGATACGAAGCGTTTGTTCGTAGGATTAACTCCAGTTGCAGCAAACACTTAAGCTAGCGTTACTGTACCCCAGCCCTGGTTTGGCTGTTTGTGACGGTCAGCTATGACAGTCGCACCTCGATTTTTGCATATTTCTCTAAAACTTGCTAAAATAAAAACGATCTAGCTAGATTATGTACAGTTTAAGCTCAATGTACATACCTTGTTTGGCCAATTTGGTAGATTGTGGAAAAAAAGTCGAACCAATATTAGCCTAGTTATGGAGAGCCATCACGCTAGCTCGATTATGAGAAATGTAGCTAGAATCCACACCTCAAACAAGTTAACCTAGACGCAAAACTGTACGTCCAATCCAAAAAATAAGGATACCCACCTTTTACCCACCTCTCCATTGAAGTTAGTGAAAGAATTTGAAAGGCTGCTCTCGCTTCAAGGCTCAAAACTGAAAATCTGTAAATGTGAGCTCTTAAGTAGTTACATTGGCTGAAAGAGGACAAGTTTTCCTACATTTTAAGGTATAACTTCTTTCTGTAAGTTAAACTATATGAATGTCAGAGGAATTTGTTTGTCAATTTAGTTGAATATCAGAAAAAGAGCAGCCAGCAGAGTGTGCCACTCTGAAGGCTGCTCAATCATAAAAATCAAGGAGCTAAATTGTTCATGTATTTAAAACTGTCACGATTCAAAATTGGCTGAATATTTGAAGAAGATTAATCATTTGGGAATAGCTGAATGTCTTGTGAACATTTTAAAGTCTGAATGGTGTCTCTAGCTGAAAGTATGCTGAAGTAGTTAAGTTTGAAGGAGGAGGAAGCTTTTTAATGATTTGAAAGGATTTACCATTACTTTCAATGGGAGAATAATTTGCACAAAAACCTTAATTCTTTAAAAAGTATAAAAGTGAGAAATACCACAAGAATTGTAGGAATCGGTGAAAGTATGCAGTTAAAGGCCAAAAAACGGCGGAAGAACTAAGAATATGGAATAATAATAAGAAGAAAGAGAAACAGGAAAACAATAGTTCTCACAACTAGAACATGCATTTCCTGCTGAAAATGTGTTGGAATGCTGAAATCTGAAATTAATTCTTTTAAATGGCTGAAAATACAGAAATGAGAAAATACCCGCAAGCTGAAATTAATTTTACAAATGTATGATTCACACAAAAGGAGTGTGGAAGCTGAACTGCATCATCTAACACAGTGGTTCTCAACCGCGTACCCCTGGGGATACGTGAGGCAGTCCAGGGGGTACGTGAGATTTTTAAAGATCAGCATCCATTAAAAAATCCTTTAAAAATAGTTATTATACGGCTCTTCAGAATGTTCCAAAAAGTTCTGTTGATTTGTATGGGCCATATGTAGGTTAAATGTCTGCATTCGTAGGTCTGTAATCTCTTGATATTCATCGCTGCAAAAAGTTTATGACCGCTGTCATTGGCAACGGGTTTTGTGATTCTAATTCACATCTTTCATATAATTCTGCAAGTCGTCCGGTCATTTAACGTAACGGAAATTCATTGAAACTTGAAGTCAGAAGGTGGGTTGCTACTTGCTACGCACAAAGTTTTACCATTTGAAAAACGGCTTTGTTTATTTTACACAAAGCTCCAAAAATATGTTGCGCTCAAATAAAGGCAAAAAAATTGATTTTGCGCTACGCATGCTCGCATTAACTATTGATCTTCCGAACTAGCATAACATCTAACTCAGAATGTGCATGCATTAGCAGGGCAGGGCAGCTGTGATGGGGGCCGGTTCTGGTGCGCAGGTCTGGATCAAAGTTCAGGGCCTATTTTTACTCCCACGTATATGTAAACCACCTCCGTGGATGCGGGGGTCGCGAGTCACTGGCACCATTATTTTAGGGGTTGTGGGCTGAAATGTTTGAGAACCCCTGCTCTAGGTGGCACTGTTATCTCCTCTGGATATAGTTTTTTGTGATGTTAACATTAATTTGCTAAATGTTTTCTGGTCAAATTTGAATAGCTCTTGGCTAGTAGCTAGTGTGCATTGAATATGTGATGTAATGTTGAATGAACACTACATTTTGTATTGCTTGAGGGAAGCTGAGGTGCAAAGAGAGAGAAAATAAGATGGCAATTTGTTATTTCATTGTCTTCTGCAGGAGCAAATCAATATAAAAATCCACCCATGAGTTGTGCCTGTTTATGCCCTGAACACATCCGTTACAATGGCATAACGCTGTGTATTAGGGCCTATACATATTTTTTTCAATCAAAAATGCTCTGCACTGGTCAGGGGGTACTTGGCTGAAAAAATATTTCACAAGGGGTACATCACTGAAAAAAGGTTGAGAACCACTGATCTAACAAAGCTCAGTGCTTAAGTACAATGCGGGAGAATACGTTTGAACGTTGTGAAGCAATCGAAGAAATAGTTTAATTTCAAGAGGCAGTGTGGAAGCTAAACTGCATCAACAAAGCTAAGAGCTTAAATAGCCTACAATGCGGGAGAAGCTGAAAGTTGAACTGTTAAACAGAAGAAGTAGGCTAGCTAGTTGTAACAAGAATATTATAGTTTTAACAGCTGAAATTATAGTTGGGATAGTAATATGAGTAGCAGATGTATCCTATCATTGAGTGTGTTTACTCGTCTTTCTTAGTAGGATTCAATGTTTTGATTGAATGAAACATACAGCAGTAGTAGGGCTGATACAGGAAGACAGGGCGACACTTTGTTGCAGAAGGATGATGGTCCACGTTTTGTCCGTGGACCATACAATGGTTAATAAAAAGAATCATATCGACGTGTTTGAGTAATCGCAGTACTAATTACACATGTAAACGGAGTAAGCATATTATTGGCATAAACTGACAATGGCTATCGGGTTTCTCATGGTCAAATGAACGCACTCAGTGGCGTAGTAGAACAAAACAGTAGCATTAGCATAGTAGTTAGCAAAAGAGATATTAGCAGCATCTGCAGAATTAGAAGTTGTAGTGTGGCAGAAGATATAGCAGTATCGGTAGTGGTAGTAGTTGTGTTGTGCTGCTCTTAGTCTTTTAATGAGACGAGTTGACTGAATAGCTTGTCTTGTGTCTCCACTAATCAGCTAATACCAATCACCTGTGTAAGAGACTGGCGCGTGTTTGTGCGGTTGCCACGGTGATGGTGCAGCTATGGATGCTAATGGGCTGAGGGCAGAGAATAGCAGAAATTTAGCTAGAATCCACACCTCAAAGAAGTTAACCTAGACGCAAAACTATATGTCCAATCCAAAAAATATAGATAATTCCAAGACCCAAGACTCGCAAACCAGCAATGTCCTTTATATGTCTGTGCGGTCAGAAATACGACTCTACCGGCAGTTTCTAAATCTTGTTGTTTTTTCTTTCTGTGACGAATTTGTCACCAGAATTTGCATTGGACTCTATGGGGCGAGAGTTGGACTTAGTCTCGCTTTCGTGGGGCTCTAAACAAATGTGTAAGTCTGTTGGATTCCACAGACAACCAGCACAAAATTAGCTATCTATTGATCCAAAAACGAACCATGAAGAGCGAAAATTGTGGCAATGCTGGCAAATTAGAAATATTTTTTCAACGGCATCCGAAGCTCCCCTCCACTCAAGCGTTTCAGTCTGGCTTTCACGTATAACACACCCATGTAAATCTCCGAAACGGTTTGAAAAAGTCATGAAACATAATCAGTGATGTTGAAAAAATTTGAACAGATATCAAAAATCTGAATAATTCAAAAATAGTTTAGGGTTTTGTCAACATTTTAAAGTTTAAATGGTGGCTCTAGCTGAAAGATTGAGGAAGAAGAAGGATTTGGAAGTTGAAGAAGTTTTAAGAAGTTTAAAAGGATTCGAAAGAAAACTCCATTTGAAAACCATGTTAAAAATATTATGAATATTGATTTATATTAATTCAAGCATAAGAGGTACAAAACTGAAAGGTCATAGCCCCCATGGCCTGAAACTGCTACTGTTTTAATAGCTGAAGACTTGAAGGCGCTGAAAGGTGCCACGGAAGAAATAGAAGAAAAATAATTAAATTATATAATATAATTATACTATATATAGAATAAAGTTGAATAAAGATTCAAAGAACAATACTTGGGATGCTGAAGCAGCATTCCAACAATAATAATAAGAAGAAAGAGAAACAGGAAACCAAAAGTGAGACCACAAATAGTTTTCTTCTCATTTCCCCTGCAAGAGGGAATGGTGATCAGTAACCTCATAGTTGAATCAAAACGAATACCTTTGGTAGACTGGTGTAAAAATTGACCTAATATCTATGACTTCAACGTCATTGTACGTTTTTCCCTTGATATTTTCAGGCATCTAGCCTACTCATATTGCATTCATTCATTAATAAAGAACCCCCTTTAAAGCTTATTTTAACAACAACGTTACCAGCAGTAGCTATCTCAGATGGAATCGCGATTCAAATTGTAAAATCTGTAAACTGAAAATATGCCGCCAAAAACTTAAATAAGCTTGACATTTATTTAGGGGAAAATCAGTAATTCATAAAAATGTCCGTAACAAGGCAAAATGCGATATAGCCCTGTGTGGAGAAGCTGCCCAGGTAAATTGTAGGCTACTACTACTACTAGACTGTTCGTCTTGGTAGCGATTGCGTTGGTTGAATTCAATACGTTACTTCCGTTGTACAGTCTAACTGACCCTAACCCTGATATGAATTATTTTCATGAACAGATTGACAAAGTTTAGGCTGTGGCAATGGAGTTCAGTTTAGTAGTCACTAGTCAGATAGTTTCACCTATTGAAAGACTTTTGATTTAAGTAAGGGTCGTGCCGAACATATGCCGCTGTTTTGTTTGACTTTCTACTGTAAACAACTGTGGAGATGTTTTTGTTAGCTAGCTACAGTACTAGACTAGTAGTAGGCTACATTGTTGCAGTGAGCTGCACTGGTTTGAAACCACAGGTCACGATAATTTCACACACAAATCGTTTACTTGTAATCTAATGTTTCTTTTGACATAATAAAGTTTAGCCATAGCTATGGCATTGAAGGCAGTATCCTACTACTACACACTGCCAGTCTGACTGTAAGGCTAATGTCAAAACAAGACTTGGTCTCACTCAAATTCCAAGTTTTACACAAATCACAAAATATGCTGACCCGCTGGCTGTCTTCACAATAGGCATATCGTCATAACATTTCCCTCCTTCTGTTTTTTCGTGTAAAATTGAACTATAAAATTACGAAAATACTAGCTACTATCAGAGAATGTCTAATAAAGGGAGAACTCCCACTCTCGGGAAACTTCCGGGTTCTGAACTGGTTGCAGTTCCACTCAAGTTCCATATGAGGGCGCTAACGGTCGAGTGTAGAATGAATGGAGGTCTATGGAGCTATTACCCCTCAAAATCCACTTTTCTCAGGATATAATTTTTTGTGTAGTAATTTGAATTGTAAAAATCGAAAGGGGAGGCAAAAACAATACACACCACTGGGTGTTAGATTTTTCTGGGTGTTAGAAGTCTCCTTTCTGTTCAAAAAATCTTTTTAAAATGGCATTGACGTCATACACATCGTACGACCAGAGCTACTGCTTGCTTTAAGCTCTGATTACTTCCACTTTTCTCTCGAGGCATCGACAACACAGCTGGCAGGTTAGGCTGTCTCTGTAAATACACATGCTAGAAAGAGTTTTGGCTTGCTAATGTTGTTGCTAATGTTGCTAATGCTCTGACGTTCTGGTTCCACTTAGGATGCCATCAAGTGGGATCTCTTGTCTAGGGCTGCCGCAATTCGTCGACGCAATGCGTCGACATCAATATTTTAAATCGACGCATCTTTTCAAACACATTTTTTATTATAAAAAATACAAAAAACGCTTCAATTCATTATAACAAGTGTTCTTCTTCAATATCACATCGTAATTGGTGCTTGCATGACGTCAGTCGTTGTTGGTTCAAGTCATTGGTCGGCTCCAGTCAACGCTCAAATATCATGGCAGATGCAGAGTCCGACTTGGTTCCGAAACCCGAGTCCTCAAATACCAGAGGCTTCAAAAGTATGGGAATACTTCAACTTAACCCTATCACCAAACAATAAGGTGGTTTGTACACTGTGCAAAGTTTCAATGGCTTACCACAGCAGCACTTGCGCTATGCACAAGCACCTGAAAAGAAAACATACAGGCGCAAAAAAGGCAAAACCACCGTTGTCTGGTGTTGTCTATTCATGTTTATAAGGGATAGCCTTTTTAATCTATGTTGTCATTGTAGCTGCTAAATACACGCATTATTAAAGCTATAAAGTTGTCTGCCTGCTACCTTAGAGTTTCCATTGAATAAATGTTTAGGTAGGTTAGAATCGGGGTGTATTTTACGTTGGTCGATAAGATGGCTCTCTAGGTTAGCTCTTGCTATTTAGCTCACTTGTTAACCGTAACCATGACGCTTTGCTAGGACAATGGAGGTGTATGAAGTGATTTAAAGACGTTAGCCCTACTCCGGCTCTAGAGTGTGGTAAATGTAGACTACCTGGTTCTTAGATAATTGGCGAATATCGCTATCTAATCATTACCGAACTGGCATAAGCACCAGCCCAGAACCAGCACCTTGGAATTTTTGGTTTACAAGGGGTGTGTGTTTGTGTATGTTGGGATATGTTATGTACCTTATCTAAATATTTTAATTGACGTTGGAGTTGATAGTTTAAACCTACAGTTTTGTTTAAAAATTAAATTAAAAATTTAAAAAATAAAAAAATGGAAGAAAAAAAAATCATTTTTTGGGGGGAAAATGAATCGTTTAGATTAATCGACTAATCGATAAAATAGTCTACAGATTAATCGAAAGGAAAATAGTCGTTAGTGGCAGCCCTAAATGGCATTACTTGAACTTAAATCCAAATGTGTTGAACTGATGGAGACCCGGCCATGCAAAGTCACTCCAAACATTTGGCTCGATTCCAGGCTCTGGCAAGAGTATTTAGCTCTAAACTGGTCAATATACACATCTGACCAAAGACCAACTCGTCCTTTGCCTGTAAACAGTGATTCTGACTGTCAGAGACCTTAATACGCTGACCGAGTGAAACTAGCCTGGCTAACGTAGGTCGCTTTCTCAGGAAAATGACAAATGAAATAGGCTTGTTTTGAAAGATCCTATATACTGGCTATCTTGAGCAGACTATTGTCTACAAAAAGCAGCTCTCCCTGACGTTTTAGGAGTAGAATTGAGTGAACTACAACATCGTTTACACACTGCCAGTGAGTGAGCGAGCCGAGTCTGTCACTGAGGCTAAGTCAAAACAATGTACACACGGGGACGCAGTCTCACTCCACTTGCAAGTTTTCCGCAAATCACAAAAATAATCGGAGCATCTGGCTACAAGCACAATTCCTACATCTCCTAAAGGCTTCCCTCCTTGAGGTTTGGTAACAAACACATTTTTGGTGTCGACCGAACTGTAAAATGGTGAACTTATGAACATGACGCGACCAAAACATGGCTGCCGCCTAAGCCTATGCGATCTCCCTGGCGCATAGGCTTATTACAAAGACTTTCTCGACCCAAATCAAAATTCTGAGCCAACAGATCTGTGGGTAATTGCTTGTTCTCCTAAAAGCTGCCCTCCTCTACCGTTTTGATGAATTCGCCGAGATGCTACATGATTCAGTAATTACACAGAGGGAAAACGCTAGCTACTTTTTGAGTTCGGTTTTCCGTCACTTCAAACTCACGATCTAAAGGTCTCAAAGTGCTCAAACCTTCACCATAATTCAAGAGTAGTGTACTTTCACGAACCCAATCATTGATTCTAGGTTAAAATGTGTAAAAATAGGACCTACCGAACGTGGCTACCTGCAAACCGGCTATCAGGTGATTCCAGTTGAAAACAACAATGGCCGCCGAAAAATAATTTATTTTCGTAACGGCGAGATGCGATTGGAAGCGAAATGAGGGTGAGGGTGGGGCTTGGTCAGCACACCGTTTCCAGAAAGGATGTGTGCGTCTCGCCAAGCTCGCGCGTGTCAGTAGGTTGACCACCCGTTCCTCTTTGCGCTGTATAGTACAGCATTTTCAATATGCGATGTGCGGAACAAGGGGTGAAAATGCTGTGCGACACAACGCAAAGCGGGACAGGTGGTCACCCTAGTGACAAGGGGCAGGATGAGTCTGTGAGAATTTGGAGCGCGCACACTGTGGAGCAATTCAATTGAATTCAATCATATATTGACATACCAAGGTTAAATTGTTTTTGTTTCTAGAGATTGATGTTGTCTTGAACCCTATTAGGCTTGAAATACAATCAGTCAAAATTATATTTGATTTATAAAAAAAAAAATATTGAGGCAATTTGTACATTTACATAAATACACTTCTTTCAGCCATTTTATATTGCAATTCTTATTCAATTTTACCCTTTATAAAAACATGTATTCTACACATCTCTAACAAATTTCAAATCGATTGGATCTATGGTTCATGAGGAGAAGGGTTTTAAAGATTGTACCAAATTTGGACAGTACAGCAAAATCTATCATGGCAGACCTTATGGGTTCAAGAGGCTTTTTTGTTCCCCATGAGAAATAAGGCATGTATACCAATTTTCAGGCATTTTGGAATTATGGGGCGCTGGGAAAATCACGTAGACTTTGGGCGTGTTTTATAGCGCCACCTATGGGCGTACATGGGCCACTAGCCGTATGGGGGTAATGAGTGACCTGTTGAATCATTGGGCCAAATTGGAAAAAATCGGGTCCAGGACTTTTTGAGCTATTGGGCCATTTAGCGGAGAAATATACTAAGAAGAAGAAGAAGAATACTAACAAAAAGAATAGGATTCCTCCTACCGGAGGAGGAACCCTAATAATAATAAGAAGAAGAATAATACCAACAAAAACAATAGGTTTCCTTCTACCGGAGGAACCCTAATAAGAATAATAAGAATAATAATACTAACAAAAACAATAGGATTCCTCCTACCGAAGGAACCCTAAAAAGCGTTACGTTAGAACAGTCATCAAATACTCAGACTATTTTGTGTTACAGGTTTCCCTAATGTCATTGGTGCACTGGACTGCACAAACATCCGAATTAAACGCTCCTCAGAGGCCCATGAGGGAGATTATGTCAATCGAAAATCCTTCCACAGTATCAATGTTCAGGTAAAAATTATGTAATTACTGTCAACTAGCCAAATATTCTGTGCATTAAATGTGTAATGAATAGGCAACATTGCATCGTTTCAGATGATCTGTGATGCTTCCTGCATGATCACCAATGTGGAGGCAAAGTGGCCTGAGTCTGTCCATGACTCCTGAGTTTTCAGGTCCAGTACCATTTCCCAGCGACTGTCACAAGGTATGCCACACACATTTCACTGATAAACAATTGCGTTAAAGGTTTAACTTATGTGTAGTTGTAATGATTACATTTTGTATTCTCAGGTGAATTCTCTGGTGTTCTTCTGGGAGACAAGGGTTATGCCTGTGAGACATACCTTCTCACTCCGCTAGCAGACCCTCAGACAGCAGTACAGCAAGGGTACAATCTTGCCCATGCAAGAACAAGGGGCCGAATTGAAATGGCATTTGGCCTTCTAAAGTCACGTTTTCAGTGTCTCCACCACCTGAGGGTCACCCCAGACAGGGCATGTGACATCACTGTAGCTTGCACTGTCCTACATAATGTTGCCTGTCTGAGGAAGGAAAGGGCTCCTGCACTGGCACCTGAGATTGAGTGGGACAATGCAGCAATCTTCCCAGATAACATAAATGGCAGGCTAGTCAGAGACCAATATATTAATTATTTTACATAAAAAACTAGATTTTCTTGTCCTTCTCAGGCAAGCTGGGGAGAGAGAAAAAATAAATACACTGTTTTACCGAAATGCAAAAGTGTGGATTGAAGTCATTTACTTATTTTTCTAGTTTCTTTATCTCCAGATCCAGTTTCCTCAGTTTTTTGTTCTTGATTTGTACATCGAGGTCCAGATCCTGGAGACGCCTCTTATTTACAGCAATCTTTGCATCTGCCAGCTCGATTTGCTTTTTTAGATGCTGCGTGTACAGACATCTGACAGTTTGTGATGTCTGTAAACCATTAATTGATTAGCACAGCAGGAATTGTGCATGATTTTGATTTCCTTTAGGTAGTATGTTGCCAGGCTGGCTGTCAAGCTGTACTGCGTCTGGATCCTGTTAGAAATATATATCATGAGTGCTATATAACTGACTTCTCATCCATTAGGGGCTAAATATGCAGTTCCATACAATTAATATTTACCTCAGGCCTTCTGGAATCCAGTGACACAGTCTCCTCGTCATCCCATATGGCAGAAGTTCCTTCCCCCTGCCATATTGAATAGACTTTTTATTGACAGGATGTGCCAAGCCTTGTGCTTTTAACGAATAATACTCACTGGATCTTCGCCTGGTGGCAGGAGTGTAACTGTGTCCCCGGACACTGCAAGGCAAAACAAGGTCAGACGGGCACATATGCCCGTATAAATGGGTAATTGTGTTTGATATGCAGTACTGGAAAATGTACCATGGATAAGGAGGGCAGTTTCTGCAGGTGGAACACAGTCTCTAGCTGTCCCACCCTCAATCCCTTCCATCACTGGCCTTCCCTGATTTAAATTCAGCGCCAATTCCTCAGCTGGGGTGAAGCCTGGAGCTGGTGGCCCTCCCCCAGTGCCAGACAAATGAGCCTTCTTCTTAACTGCTAAAATCAGTTTAGATAAAATATGTGAGCAGGTATACTGTAACACATTTCTACATAACATTTGCAAACTGTTAAGGCACTTACCAGACTGCAAAATGTTTTTATATTTAATCTTGACTTGTTGCCAGGATCTTTTTTGTCCAGTCATGTTTGTTCTGTATGAACATTAATTGTAGAAAGATATTTAGAATTAGACACATCTTATAGAGATTTGTGCATATGGTTGTGAAACATATTCTCGCATGGTGTAAGGGTTTGAAATTAGGCCTAGTCTTTAGGGTAGATTTCCCAAGGAACATTATTTCCCTGCTCACTTTTGAGGGAAAGTAGGCTTAATAATAATACATTTTATTTATAGTATAGTATAGAGTGCTTTGCATGGTAGGCTACTCAAAGAGACGTTACAGTAAAACCAGCACATAAACACAGATAGGCCTACAGCAATAAAACCAACACATAAAACAAGCATATTAAAAGCATAAACCGACAATTGCTATCGGGTTTCTCATGGTCAAGTGAACACACTCAGTGTAGTAGAACAAAACAGTACCATTAGCATAGTAGTTAGTAAAAGAGATATTTGCAGCATCTGTAGAATTAGTAGTTGTAGTGTGGCATAAGATACAGCAGTATCGGTAGTTGTGTTGTGGTGCTCTTAGTCTTTTAATGAGACGAGTTGACTGAATAGCTTGTCTTGTGTCTCCACTAATCAGCTAATACCAATCACCTGTGTAAGAGACTGGCGCGTGTTTGTGTGGTTGCCACGGTGATGGTGCAGCAATGGCTGCCAATGCGCTGAGGGCAGAGAATACCAGAAATTTAGCTAGAATCCACACCTCAAACAAGTTAACCTAGACGCAAAACTATATGTCCAATCCAAACAAAGATATTTTCCGAGACCCAAGACTCTGCCGAAACAAGAGATGTCCTTTATATGTCTGTGCGGTCAGAAATACGACTACCGGCAGTTTCTAAATCTGGTTGTTTTTGCCTTTTCTGACGAATTTGTCACCAGATTTGCATTGGACTCTATGGGGTGAGAGTTGGACTTTGTGGAGCTTTTGTGGAGCTCTGAACAAAAGTGTAAATCTTTTGGATTCCACAGACAACTGTCTACGACCAGCACAAAATGAGCTATCTATTGATCCAAAAACGAAGCATGAAGAGCGAAAATTGTGGCAATGCTGGCAAACTAGAAATATGTTTTCAAAGACATCTCAAGCTCCCCTCCACTCTGAGTGATTCAGTCTTCACTCTAGGCTTTCTCGTACACACCCATGTAAATCTCAGAAACGGTTTGGAAAAGTCTTGAAACATAATCAGAGATATTGAAAAAAGTTGAATAGATATCAAAAAGCTGAATTATTAAAAAATAGTTTATGGTTTTGTCAACGTTTTAAAGTTTAAATGGTGGCTCTCGCTGAAAGATTGAGGAAGAAGAAGGATTTGGAAGTTGAAGACGTTTTAAGAAGTTTGAGAGGATTTGAAAGAACTCCATTGGAAACCCATGTAAAAAATATTATTAATATTGATTTATATTAATTCAAGTATAAGAGGTACAAAGCTGAAAAGTCCTAGCGCCCATGGCCTAAAACTGCTGAATTTTTTGATAGTTGAACGGTTTTAATAGCTGAAGATTTGAAGGCGCTGAAAAGTGTAGTGGAAGCAATAGAAGAAGAAGAAGAATATGAAGAAGTTGAATAAAGATTCAAAGAACAATACTTGGAATGCTGAAGCAGCATTCCAACAACAATAATAATAAAGAGAAACAGGAAAACAATAGCTTAACAGCATTCTCACAATAGTACATATATATGTGAGATAGCAATGGTTGTGCCCTTGCCGAAGGCAAAGCACACCCAATAAGAACAACAGCAAACGTCACAATTACAGTAAGCACGAGTGATCCTAAACTGACTCAAAAGCCAAAGAATAAAAATATGTTTTAAGTCGAGACTTAAATGTCTTGGTGGTGGGGGATGACCTGATAACAATTGGCTGTTTATTCCACAGATTAGGGCCTACAGCTGAAAAGGCACGATCACCTTTAGTTTTCAACCGAGTCTGTGGAATGGCTATGTATGTATAAGTGTCAATCATATACAGAGAAGGAGAGCGATAATATATATATATATATTAGTGCTGTCAAACGATTACAATATTTAATCGCGATTAATCGCATTAATGTCATAGTTAACTTGCGATTAATCGCACATTTTTATCTATTCTAAATGTCCCTTGATTTCTTTTTTCAAATGTTAATGCTCTTATCAACATGGAAAAGTGGTTCGGATTGCTTTGTGCACATTTTTTAAAAATCGAAAACAACATTGCAATCGCCTGGCTTTGACGAGGGGCGGAGAATCATCAGCTGTGTGCTTGGCCATCAAGTGGTATTTCAGACTGGACGTGCTGCGATTATAGCTCAGTTTACAACGACAAAACACACAGATCACTTTGGTCTTGTCAATGGAACCATTTTGCAACTTTTAAAAGTTAACTTTCCATTCAGAATCTTTTTGGCCTCCATTTCGGCGTTTCGCGCTTGCCGTCCACTCAAAACATAATGTTACCCACTACCAGAGAATGTCTAATGTCCGTAAACGGGCTCTGCTACTACTCTTTAGCCGGCTCGCAAGCCAAACAAGTGTGTGTGGCGTGCCTGTTGTTTTGTTTCCAGTCTAGCTAGATCCGGTGTGGTGTTGTAGTTTTTCTACCGTCGGTAGTTGTTGCAACAGCATGTGAAAAAACCTACAAAGTTTGCTAGGCCAAAAAGAGTGTTAATCGCATGATTTAAAAAATTGACGCCGTTAATTTCGGTTTGCGTTAACGCAGTTAATTACGAGTTAAACTGACAGCACAAGTGTAAATATAACACTGTAATATGGCTCAAAGAGTACACTAGAAAGGGGACACATTTGATATGTCCCCATATTACATTACATGCTGATTGTAGTGAATGTTGTTAGATTTTAGGCTCAATACTTTTTTCTAACATGATTACAATTTCTAAGTAGTTTGGTCCCTCTGGTGGTAGAAGAAGAAATGGGATGACCCATGTACATTTTCAATGGATTGGTACCTCTTGTTGTGGTCATTGGTGGCCAAGCAGCGAAGCTCCAATATTCTTCTGTTGGTATTCACTCTTCCACATGCTACTGAAGTCCCTGACTGTGTAAAATGAATAAAGTGTAAAAATGGCCAATGTGTGTTCTTATTACTATGGGAGAGTGCAATTATCCAATTCACCAAGCAACTCAAAATGAGAGTGAATACCAACAAAAGAATATTGCAGGGGATTTTGGCACATTTTTTTGAGCCGCTACCCACACGGTTAGCTGTGTTGCTCATTCCACTGATGCACAATCCTTACAAGTTGTACCTCGTTGTAAAGGTGACTAGTCATGCTTTTTAATTATATGAAATGCAATTGAAGGGGAGGAATAATCGACCGAAATAACGTTTCCAAACTTTTTTTGAGGGGTTTAGAATCTTGCCATTTTGAATGTTAGGGAAAAGCGTTGTTTCGCTACTCCTCCTACAATTCTTGTCGAATCTTCTTCAAAATTGCCACAGATGATCTTCAGCCTCACAAAAGTTATCCCATGGCGTTTTGATTTTCGCAACCGTTTGTTAGGAGACAAAGAGACACAGTAGGGGACTGTTCATATTCTCTCCATAATCACCAAGTTTCATGTCTCCCATTGGAGCACTCTAGCATCACCAACGGGTCAATCAGTTGGACTTGTGTTTACACACGAAACTTTTGAACCGTATGACCGATTTTCAAAAATGAAGTACCGTTGGATTCCCTGTATCAAGGCGAGTTCATTACACCATGTGATGCCAATTTCTGGTTACAAAGATTTTCCGCCATTTTGAATTTTAAGAAAACATGTTTTTTCGCTACTGCTCCTTCAATTTTTGTCATATCTTCACCAGAATTGGCACACATCCATCTTCACAGCAACCCTCACTATACATTCTGAAGGGACTTTTGATTTTCAAAACCTTTTATCCGGTACAGCCAATCAAATCCGTCAGCAAAGACACCAAACAGGAAATTGGATCAAATCTCTGCAAATCTTTGAGATGTCAACACCAAACTTGGTATGATGACTCGGAACCCTGTTCTGAGGATGTCCACATAACTTGGTGTCATGTGATCACAGGGCGTGGCCGCAGGAAGCAAAAGTGTGTTTTGGCCAATAACTATTGATTTGTTTGACTTTATTAAGTGATTTCTTGTCTCATGATATCTTTGGACATCCTGTGTGTGACTCATAATAATTTGTGATAATAGCCAAATTTATGCGGCCGCCATTTTGAATGATTTGAAAAACGTTTTTCCTCTACTCGTCCTACACATGTTGTCCAATCTTCACCAAATTTGGCAGAGATTATCTTCAGACCAAGCCTCACAAAAGTTATCACATGGTTTTTTGATTTTAAATTTTCGGTTATATAGATTTTCTGCAATTTCCGGTTTTATCAAAAACCGTTGACAGCCTACTACTCCTACAATTTTGTTCCCATCTTTCCCAGAATTGGCAAACATCATTGTCAGAGCAACCCTCATTTAGGCATTACTTTTATCTTTGAATGTCAAAACCGTTCGTCTGGTACAGCCAATCAAATTCTGCAACAAAGCAACCAAACAGGAATTTGGATCAAATCTCAGCAAATCTCTGAGATATCAACACTAACCTTGGTATATCAGTGGAATACACTACAACATGTTACCATATGCAAAGGCAACTTCATCTCTCCAAAAATGATTGATATAGAGCAAATTGAACTTATTGCTAACGCTAAAATAATGCTTTACACATCAGCTGTTTAAAAACTGATACTCTGATTCAATCAAAAGTTCACATGAAGATTCTTGAGAATGTTTAGTACACAAATCTGTTAAAAAGTTGACTGTAAGATGAAAGGTCGATTTTTGGTGAATATTTGAAACATGCATGCTTGGCTAAATTCTAGAGCTTTTTGCCCAAATCCCCTCTCCTTCTCAGCGCGCACGCTCACACACTCAGCCTTCCCTTGACACACGGCTTGGTCGCAGGCTTGGCAAGACACAATATTGACCACTCAGCCCCCACTCATTCCTTGGTGTTTAGCAAAGGCCTTGTGGATGTCGATGGTATTGCATTTCAGATTTGGTATCCCATTGGTAAATCTGCAGCATGGATGTTTCTACACAGTGACACTTTGTGAGGAATATAATTTTTTTTATGGACAGATCCAGCACAAACTTTCAGATCAGAAGGTGACTCAAACTGTATACAATTTGCTTTGCAGAACAGTCATTAAAAATTGCAGCATGACTAAGAATATCTCATTATTATATTACGCGTGCATATTTAATCCAAATCCAATTATTACTTTTCTGTCTGACAGTGTACTGCTGCCCCATATTTCCATATTTTCAATTAGCATAGTCTGCTTTCACAGATCCAGAGGGGGCTTGGACAGTGGCAGACTGTGGTTGTTTGAAGTGCATTGGCGGTTAAATGTAAAGCTGCTACTGCACGACATGGGCTCTCACCAGTGTAACAATGGGAATGGGACGAAACTCCAAGTTTAGTCAAGGCCTCACTTTGGGAAAGCGTGCCCTAGTGGGCACATTGTAGGGGAGACTGTTGGGCATAGCATCTAATTGTCTTCTTTGGAAAGGGCACCATTTGGAACATTGTCATATAGGGGCAGCATAAAGTACACTTCATAACAGCACTCTTTATATTGGAAGTAAGGACACAGGAACAGTCAAATGTAGACCATTGTAAGGGCACCTTATAGGATACTGCATCACATCTTCTCTACTATAAAGGAATTCATTAAGACATGACATTTATAGAGGGCACACTATCATTCATTGAATTAAGGGGCACCCTGGCACTCAAGCATTTTTCACAATGTGAATGGCAGACAATAGGGCACTTGGTCTAATTTTGCCACTCTAGAGAGTATTTTAGAAATGATTTTTGAACCGTGGGGGCACCAGGCAGTCACCACCTAAGTCTTCCTGTGGGCCTGGTTACACCCATGGGGACAGTATATTGCACCTATAATATTGGGGAAGCCAGAAAGAGAGTATGAAGTAATATAGAGGCTTGTCAACATATAGACTACTTTAAACAATGAAAATGCTTTATACAATTGAATAAAAAGTTACCTTGATTCTTTGTGTTTCAAGAGTACTTGTGAAACTGATGCTAATATTCAGGTACTGCTTTGGAGCAAGGTATACCCTTCATATTTCCAGGCATAGTTGCCTTTGCTAAACCTTTTAAGTCAACAACCCTGTTTAAGAATGTCCCACATGCAAAGTTTTGCAAGGAAATGTATGATACAAATGTCTTTCAAATCCATATTTCTTTGGAATGGTAGAGTAGATTTTTCTTCATTGGATTAAAAGTGTTTCAGTAACCTTTGTTTATTTTAATGTACTACTTTGATCATGTATTTTGTATTATTTGTCTTGGATAATGGAACCGGATATACGGGTGTAAGGTATACAGAAGGTTCTACCATCTTTGATATTGAGAGAACACAATTGTTTTGTGTGCAGAAGATTTTCGTTACATTTGACCGTAAGTATTAAAAGCATACCTATTACAGTGGTAAACAACATGTATTATTGTGTTTAATTCGTATGATAGGTTAAACACTTTTATTCCGTTTTGTACTTGTTTTGTTGAGCTAGGGATTCATCTTTGCTAGTAAACAGTAGGCATCTATTTCAGCATTGCTATAAAACCTTTTTACTTGTGTGAGACAGCGTTTGAAATTAATGTACTGTACGTGCCTGTATGGTTGGGTTATTCTATATTGTGTCAAGTAATTTTGTTGTTTATTTTGTGCTTTCCAAGTCTTTACAGCACAAGTGTTTTTTGGAAATGCTAGCTAGCTAGCTTAGTTAGCTGTATAGTTTGCCTTACTAGCTAGCATTAGGCAGAAGGCAATAAAGGGAGGCGATGAGAGCGAAAGCTAGATGTTTGAGTAATTGTGTTCATGAAACCAAAGGATATAAGTTTAACATAGTTCATGTGCGTTGATGAATACAAAGGGTTTCATTGACTTGTCCCAGTATCACTTTGTGACTTTGTACAGTTTTGTAGATATGCTTTACACATACGCCGGTCAAAAAGTGATACTCTGATTCAATCACAAGTTCATATGAAAACTCTTGAGAATGTTTAGGACACAAATCTGAAAAAAAGTTGAAAGTAAGATGAAAAGTAGATTTTTTGTGAATATTTTAAATACATTACATTTACATGTATTCATTTAGCAGACGCTTTTATCCAAAGCGACTTCCAAGAGAGAGCTTTACAAAAGAGCATAGGTCACTGAACATAACAACGAGATAGTCCCAAACATTGCAAGCAGCCAAAACATGAAGCATACATTGTGAAAAAGCTAAACAAGTGCCAAAAGGGAAGACCCATAAGAGCATGTAGTTATACAAGTTACAAATAAAACAACATGAACCACAAAAGTGCAGGACTGTACCTGTAAAAGAACAATCAACAGTAAAATATTACACAGCAAGTACAAGACTTAACTTCGTTATATCTAACCTACAATAGCAACAAGTCACTCAATAAGAGTCGTAGTGATCCTGGAGGAAACTAACAAATCCAGCCAAGCATTCTTAAGTGCCGTTGTACTCCCGGAACAAGTGCGTCTTGAGCCTTTTCTTGAAGGTGGGGAGACAGTCAGTGTCCCTGATGGAGGTGGGGAGCTGGTTCCACCATTGGGGCGCCAGGCAGGAGAAGAGCTTGTGTTGGGACCGGGCAGTCTTGAGCGGTGGGACCACCAGGCGGTTGTCTGAAGAAGACCGTAGGTGACGGGTGGGGGTGTAAGGTTGCAGGAGAGACTTGATGTAGATGGGTGCAGTCCCGTTCACTGCTCGGAAGGTCAGTACCAGGGTCTTGAATCTGATACGGGCGTTGATGGGTAGCCAGTGGAGGGAGATGAGGAGCGGGGTAACATGGGAGCGTCTGGGTAGATTGTAGACCAGGCGGGCCGCTGCATTCTGAATCCTCTGAAGAGGGCGGGTTGCACATGCTGGGAGACCAGCGAGCAGCGAGTTGCAGTAGTCCAATTTGGAGAGGACCAGTGCTTGGACTAGCAGCTGGGTGGAGTGCTCAGACAGGTATCTCCTGATCTTTCGGATGTTGTAGAGGGTGAATCTACAAGACCGGGAGACTGCGGCGATGTGGGCCGTGAAGGAGAGCTCGTCATCCATTGTAACCCCAAGGTTCCTGGCAGAGGATGAGGAGGTCACAGTCGCAGATCCCAGGGTGATTGACAGGTCGTGGGAGATGGAGGGTTTAGCCGGGATGATGAGAAGTTCTGTTTTGGCGAGGTTCAGCTGGAGGTGGTGCTCGGTCATCCAGGCGGAGATGTCTGTGAGGCAGGCCTCAATCCTAGCAGAGATCCCCGGATCGGTCGGGGGGAACGACAGGTACAGCTGGGTGTCGTCAGCGTAGCAGTGGTAGGAGAAGCCATGGGAGGTGATGATTGGTCCAAGTGAGGTGGTGTACAGAGAGAAGAGGAGGGGTCCAAGGACGGAGCCCTGTGGGACACCGGTGGAGAGCTGGCGGGCGTCTGACAGTTTGCCTCCCCAGGAGACCTGGTAGGATCTTCCCGAGAGGTAGGATGAGATAGATACAGTTGGTTAGATACAGCACGTTCAATTGTTTTAGAAAAGAAGGGTAGCAGTGATACCGGTCTGTAGTTCTGGAGGACGGCAGGGTTAAGGGAGGGTTTTTTGAGTAGAGGAACAACTCTGGCCTGTTTGAAGGCAGAGGGGAAGGTGCCAGAGGTAAGAGAGGAGTTTAGGACATGGAGCAGAAAAGTTATGATAGAGGGGGAGATAGTTTGAAAGAGAGGGGAGGGGACAGGATCAAGGGGGCAGGAGGTGGGGCGATGAGAGAGAATGAGGTCAGAGAGCTCTGACTCGGACAGGGGAGAGAAAGAGTTTAGACATTTAGTTGGGTCAGTCGTGAAAGGCGAGGGGGTAGGAAAGGTGGGTTTAGGGAACCGACTGCTAATGTCGGAGACTTTTTCCTCAAAGAAGGAGGAGAAGTCGTCTGCTGTCAGAGTGGAGGGGGGGGGGGTGGGGGAGGTGGGTTAAGAAGGGTGGAGAAGGTAGAGAAAAGTTTGTGGGGGTTAGAAGCAGAGTTAATTTTGTTAAGAAAGTAGAGGGTTTTAGCACCAGTTATGTGAGAAGAGAAAGATTTAAGGAGGGAGTGATACTTATCAAGGTCCAGACCGTCTTTGGACTTGCGCCATCTCCTCTCAGCTGCTCGAAGGGTGGACCGCTTTTCACGAATAACATCCGTAAGCCACGGGCAGGAGGGAGAAGATCGTGCAGGCCTGGTTGACAGGGGACAGAGAGAGTCAAGTGATGCAGTTAACGTGGTTAACAGGGTGTCGGTGGCAGTGTTAGTGGGGTAGGACGAGAACTCGTCAATGGGAGGGATGGAGGATGTTACAACAGAGGAGAAATGGGAGGGGGATAGGGAGCGGAGGTTGCGCCGGAAAGTTACGAGGGGAGGGGAGGTAGGAGGAGTTGGAGGGAGAGAGACAGAGAATTTGATAAAGTAGTGATCAGATATGTGCAGTGGGGTGCATGCTTTGCTAATTTCTAGAGCTTTTTGCCCAAATCCCCTCTCCTTCTCATCGTGCGCGCTCCAAATTCTCACACACTCAGCTTTCCCTTGACACACGCGCGGGCTTGGCAAGAGGCACTCACAACATTTCAGGAGAGTGTGGGCTGACCAAGCCCCCACTCATTCCTTGAATGTCAGCAAAGGCCCTTGTGGACCTTGGTGTCATTGCATTTCCGATTTTGTATAAAATGGTAAATAGTTCTCCAAATCCTGAAACATTGATAGTATAAGGCCATGAGTAACTACCACACCACAAATGACCCACCATTATCCATAGGTGGCGCTATGGCCACCCCCCAATTGTCCATTTTCAAAGTGATTCCATTTGCATCCCATTTGTCCCCAAATTCTGAAATTCATTAGATATGCCTTATTTCTCATAAGGAACAAAAAAGCCTCTAGAACCTATAACGGCCACCTCCACATGCTTGGCTAATTTCTAGGGCTGTTTTCCCAAATCCTCTGTCCCCTGCTCCTGTGCACGCCGTGCTCCACATTCTCGCCCACACAAGGGGCCAGAGCCCCTTGACACAAGCGCGAGTTTGCTACAACGCACAAGAAGACCATTTATTTTTATTGTTGGAGAAGACTTAAAGACAACGACTCGCAAGACTCCTGCCGCCCTCAGAGATTTTCATTGTTACATTTGACAGTGAGTAATGAGAGCCTACAATGGCAGTACAAAACATGTATTTTAGCGTTTGTATTCGTATGATAACTTAAAGACTTTTATACTTTTGTAAACAGGATAGCAGGAGAGGCTTGCTGAGATAAGGATTTCTCTTTGTACAGACAGTTTTACAGGCTAGCAAGCCGTAAACCTTTAGCATTGTACTTGCTTCTGTGAGACGCGTTTGAAATTAGTATACTGTACGTAACTGTGTGGTTGGATTGTTCTAATTTTACATGTCATTGTTAATGTAATTTCAATTAGTATAGTGAGTTCCAAATGTGTCCTTCGATTAAACACTGCAGCATTTATTTCTCAATAATCATTTGTAGTTTGCCCCTCGTTTATTCGAGGGCAACGTTTAATTAGTAAGAGAGCTTCAGTGAATTGTATCTGCAGTGTGGCCATAGACAAACGACAAGGAGGTCAAACAAACGGCGAGTATAAAATTGAAGCCGCGCGTGTCTCTACTTTGTGTAGAAATCTGAAGTAGAATGGCAAAACATTCTTAAACTTTAGCTTTCAAACAGAAAGCTGTGCAGAAATCACTCACCAGCAGCAACAGACCTGTAGCACGCAAATTTGGGGTTGATGAAAGGCACATTCAGGAGTGGTGAAGTCAGCTACCTGGCTGTATTGCATACTATATATAACTATACCTATAGGCCTGGGGTATGGAACCTTTTTTCTGCAAAGGGGCAATTTGGATATTTATAAAATCATTGGATATTTATAATAATAATACCTGTTGTATCTAACCAACTGTCTAACTTTCTCTCTCAGAACAACCTGCTTGACCCCAACCAATCGGGCTTCAAGACCGGCCACTCCAAAGAGACTGCCCTCCTTTCAGTCACCACTGCCTTGCAGTCTGCCAGAGCGGCTTCAAGGTCATCCGTCATCATCATAGGATCTCATCCTATCTGTCGAGAAAATCCTACCAGGTCTCCTGGGGAGGCAAACTGTCAGACCCTCACCAGATCTCCACTGGTGTCCCACAGGGCTCCGTCCTAGGACCCCTCCTCCTCCCTCTGTACACCACCTCACTTGGACCAATCATCAGGCTTCTCCTACCACTGCTACGCTGATGACACGCAGCTATACCTGTCGTTCCCCCCGACCGATCCAGGGATCTCAGATAGGATTGAGGCCTGCCTCTCAGACATCTCCGCCTGGATGACCGAGCACCACCTCCAGCTGAACCTCGGCAAAAAAAATTTTTTTAAGCAAGTTGTTTGCTAATTTGGGACAGTATGTTTGGTAATTTTGGACACAGACTCATGGGTGTAGATTAATGTATTGAACAGTAATTAAACAATTTAAAAAATATTTTAATAGATTTGTTAATCATAAAAAAAACTCCTTGAACTCCTGCAATGCTCCCTTCATTCTGTTCTCCTTCCACATGTTGTACTTGCCCTTTACTTTTCCCTTTTTGCAGTGTATAATTTGTATAATTGTATGAAATGTATGATGAATATTGGTTAGCAATTTCGCCAAGCAAATACCAAGAAATAGGTTGCTGCAGTTTGTCCTTCAACTACAGTTGCTAAATCCGCGATGGGACTTAGCTTGAGTACCTTTGGTGACTTTTTGTAGTACAAAATGACTGTCAATCAAAAGGAGATACAGTCTTTCGACAGACCCTCCAATCATCACGCGGAAGCCCAGCGTCCAGGACAGCCCACTCCTCCATTCACCCCCAGAGACGCTGAGCGTCCGAGGCGGGACATAATCTCTGCATTCATCCAATGACCGTATAGTTTCGAAGCACTGAAAAAAACTGTTCAGAGCAGCCCCATCGAAGTCCATGGAAGCTGAGCTTCCACAGGGAAATGCACTGTGACTCTACGGGAATGTATGAGAAGGAAATCAGTCGGTCGAGCTGCTAATATATGTAGCTGATTCTGAAATAACTTGTCTTCAATATGAACGTTAAAATGTTAACACAATAGTAAATATTTGACCATTATAATTTTTTTAAATGCAGGGGAAGCTGAGCTTCCCTTGCAGTCTTAAAGAAATCGCCACTGATTGTAATACATTGTAACACGCACCTCTAGCCAGCCACAATGTCAAAATACATTGGAACATGCTGTCTAGCGTGCACACACACAGCCCAGCAAACACATATTTACAAACAACTCGATTGAATAATTTAATTATCAGGCTGTGGCCGCCTACTGAAAAGAACATAGGCTAGATGATCAGTGTGGGACTTTTTTTGAAGGCAAAGTCACGAATCAAATCGTTGAAGTCAATTTGGTGAATCAGGTCAAAATCATTTGACATCACCTTCATGCGAAGCCATTGTTGTCTTGCATGTATGGAAGGCCTAGTGGGCAAGTATTAAGACGCCCCCGTGTGTCAACCACGCGTAATTAACGCCGACTTGTATGGAAGGCCTAGTGAGCAAGTATTAAGACGCCCCCGTGTATGGAAGGCCTAGTGGGCAAGTATTAAGACGCCCCCGTGTGTCAACCACGCGTAATTAACGCCGACTTGGCATGCATAGTCATCTCAACCACGCGTAAAAAACGCAGACTTCCATACAAAGTCGGCGTCTTTTTCGCCTCGAATTGAAGCGTGTCACGTGACACGTTGCCATTTACACACGTAAATTACGTCTCAAACTTTGAGACGTGTCAAAAGCATGCGTCTAAAAAAACGCGTGCTTTGAACGTGTCACGTGACACATTGCCATTTACACACGTAAATTGCGTCTCAAATTTTGAGACGTGTCTAGCAAACCACACGAAATTAACGCCTGGTTTGGCACAATCAGCGTTTTCCAAAATTAAAGTCTGCTTGCTTGAATCTCCGATGGGAAATTATGACAACAATTGTAACATCTAATACGCAAGTCAAGTAGGTCAAAGGATGCTCATGCGAGCTACTATGAAATGCAATGTTGGTTAGCTAGTTAGCTATTAGTATGAAGTTGGTGGTCACAATTGCAATCCTAAAAAGGGGTGCAGACTAGAGACAAATAAATGCAGTAATATCAGGCTGGCTGGTTGTCTGGCTTGGAGCTTTGTGAACTTTCCTTGCACTGCGATTGCGTTGCCTCAGTATTGTGCGCGATTTGGTTTCACTGCCAACATTCCTTAATCTAAGAGGCAATGTGCAAACTCAGTTGGTGGCAAAATACAACTGTTGTTACTATTCATGTCAAGTGTATTTTATTGTCATTTTTAATGACTTATGGTTGTACAAACGAAACAGAGTTTCCCCAGGACCATGATGCCATATTAAAAAACATGACAGTAAGGTACCAGGGTCAACGTATATGTAGCCAACAGTGACAGGGCAGTATGTACAGTGACAGGACAGTATGTTCAGTGACAGGGCAGTATGTACAGTGACAGGGCAGTATGTAGTGACAGGACAGTATGCAGTGACAGGACAGTATGTTCAGTGACAGGGCAGTATGTACAGTGACAGGACAGTATGCAGTGACAGGACAGTATGTTCAGTGACCGGACAGTATGTAGAGTGACAGGACAGTATGTACAATGACAGGACAGTATGTACAGTGAAAGGACATTATGTTCAGTGACAGGACAGTATATTCAGTGACAGGACAGTATGTACAGTGACAGGACAGTATGTACAGTGATTGGAGGTAGCAGTTATGAAGTGATAGGTTCTCGTGCCAATATATTGGGATGCCAATTTGTTGAGCGGTCATCTTCCTTGTATAGTAAGTAAGTAAGTAAGTAAGACTTTATTTATAAAGCACTTTTCATACAAGAGTTGCAGCTCAAAGTGCTTTACATAAAATCAACAAAAACAACAATAATAATAAAAGTGTTGATCTAACTAGCCGCACTCTATCTGCGGTCTCTCGAATCCGTCTTAGATCCGAGCTGCCACTTGTAGTTTCTAATACACAAACATGACAAGGGGGTAGACAGGACGGGAAGAAATATTCAGCATAACATGAGGAGAGAGAGGAGAAAAAAAGGCAACCCCCAGACTATGCTCCGAGAGGAGTACAGTGTGGGAACAGGCACAAAACACCTCAGCACATAAGCACATACACTGTACAACATTACAGAACCACATGACTTGCAACGGGGAGGGGGGAGGGGTATGGACAAGCAGCATCTGGACCTGCAGCCATACTAGGCGCTGGTCACAGACCCGCCAGCCACACCGGGTGAACAAGCAGGCGAAGGCGTTGGATGGGGGAAGGGGTGTGTATGAGTGTGCCTGAGTTGGCGCCTTCGCCTAAGCCACAATCAGCCAGATTCTCAGTTTGCAGATAGTATTGCAATGGAGACATCCTTGGTCATGACCCAAGACCCAATCCACAGGTGAAAGTTAGTGTATGAGGAGGCCTGGGTTGTCACCATCGCCTAGGCCACAATTAAACAGTTCTCAGTTCGCAGATTGTAAACTTGTATAGACTTAGAAAAGTGAAATACACAGCCACAGTGAGATAAATAAAGGTTCATCGGCTGTCCTTCACATTCACATATACTTAACAGATCATTCTTTATACTTAACAGATCATCTATGATGTCCCAAAGGCCCAACTCATTTTCAGGTCAACTTCTGGCAGCAACCTTGCAGGTGGGTTTCCCTGTGCAACCAGGCCTACCCCAGCTGCTGCTGGGTCAAGGGATTATTTTAATGGCACACTGGGACTTGTAGATGACCTGAAGTAAATATTTGTCTTTCTGCTGTGTAAGATGTAGGCCTACTGCTTTTAACTTGAGTTGAACGCCGTTAAACACTGCCATGGTCAGCAAACACAAGCCATGGCTCTACTTCAGAAAGGATACTGTTCACAGCTGTATGAGTCAATAGGACATTACCATTACCTAAATGACTTGTAGTGACCGGGAGGATATGCCTGTTGTGATGATAGTATAAACCATGTTAGATTGTTGGCTCTGTGTATTGTTTGGGTCTCCTCTCCCTGTCTGTTTCTGTGTCTTTGGTTCTTTTGCAGGATGGCAGGCAGGTAGAGGAGCTGTGATTGCTGCAGGGGCACACCAGTGACCTGTGCCTTGGTCCTTAATAAGCTGTGCCCTAACAAGCTGGGTCTCTCCATTACTAGCAGGAACATCATCACTGTTTGCTTTTTAGTTTGTAATGATTCTCTATACTTGCACTGATCCCACATCCATTCCCTACACTACTCATTTACATGACCGTCACATACAAACGTTTTTTTGTAAGCACTTTCTATTGAATAAATATGCTGTTATCCATATTCATGTGGCTTGCCACTTCCTTCATTTACTTCTGGAGCAATAAAGTATCAATGTAATCTTTCTATGAACCCGGTTAACACAAAATATCGTACACTGCTAATCGTCAGCTAACTAAATGGTAGGCGAATAGACAATCAAGCTTGATATGGTATAGTCATGAACTAGCACTGTTCAAAGATGTCCAACCCAAGTTATCAATGTCTGCAGAAAAACACAAAAGAGCAGAAACCTGCTCTCACAATGCAGTGTTAAGCTACTAATAAAATAATTGTGATAACTTTCATTTATCTTCACAATTCCCGCTCACCAGGGATAATTTTCCATAACAAATAACGCAATGCGTCCTCTACTTTTATGAGGTGACCTGACGCTCAGGTAATTGACCCTTTAGTGACACCATCTATATGGGTAACACCATTTTCATTATCTGGGAAATCATACCCTAATCTTTTGTTACATTTCCTTCTCATGTAATACACTTTCCCCTACATTCAGCCTAATAACATACTCCAAACTAACACAATGTACCATCATTAGGCTACAGTGTCTTGGTAAAGGGTGAAAAATACTAGATTTTAACTAAGCTTCCATTCAGGATTACGACTGCAGATGCATTGATTAAAGATAAGTTTAAAGAATTATAATAGACATTTTTGTAAGTCCAACAGTAATATCTGTAGGTTGCCACCTACACTCAGAAGCCAATTGCTACTAAGAAACCCTTTTAAAATCAAACACTCTAAAAGTAAGGTTATACAATTTAATTTGATGTCTTTAATTAATTCAATTATGCCTTATGTGTCACGGTGTGTGGTGGGGTCGGACCCAAACGCAGGAGAGTAGCCATACATTGCCTCAAACAAAGGGTTATTCTTTTAAACGGGAAACAGCCAGGGTCTGTAGAGGTGTTAGCACATTTGGCGCCCTAGGCAAGATTTTTCACCAGCACCCACTCTTATGCCACCCTAGGCGGCTGCCTATGTCGCCTATAGGAAAGACCGGCACTGGACAGGGTACTCACATTAACAAGGGTAAGGACAAGACAAAGACTGGACACAAAACAGGAACCTAAAATACACAGAACCAAACAAGACACAGGTGGACAAGATATTACAAACAAGAACTGAAACCACTCAACGAGACACAGGTGAAGACAATGGCAGACACAAGGACACGGTAGGGCAGGGCAAAACCAAAAACAGGGGGGCACGGCTGTGGCCGTGACATTATGCCTGCCCAAAGGTGGGTGACTGTATTATCCCAGACTTCATGTACTGTTTGAACTGTACATGGGTTGTGTGTATGTGCAGTCTCAGGGTTATGTCACAGGTGTTGGCCTCTGGAAACACCCTTGGTGCTGGGGGAGGACCAGGGGGACAGAAAGATAGTCAAAATATAGTATTTTCCTTAGAGTAGAGGTGCTAGACATGTCGTAAATGGATACAGGTCACTATACAAACGTTGAATGTATTCATTCACACAAGGTAGTAGCCTACACTAAACCTTTCAAAGTGCCAATACACACATCTGTATAAGCCCGGCATGAGGTGTGTAGCCAACCAGTGCTTGTTTAATGCTGTCATAACTGGATTCATAAGAAGATTAGATAAGAACTTCAGGAAGTGACAAGCCACGGTAATAAGAATAAACATGTATTTATTTAATAAAATGTGCTTACAAAGAAACGGTTGGTAAATTAGTAGTGTAGGGAATGGGTGTGGGATCAGTGCAAGTGTTGAGTGTAAAGAATCATTACAAACTAAAATGCAAACAGTAATGATATTCCTGCTTGTAATGGAGACCCAGCTTGTTAGGGCACAGCTTATTAAGGACCAAGGCACAGGTCACAGCTGTGCCCCTGCAGCAATCACAGCTCCTCAACCTGCCTGCCAACCTGCAACAGAACCAAAGACACAGCAACAGAAGACAGAGAAAGGAGACCCAAACAGTGCACATAAAGGCAACAATCTGGTTTATACTATCATCACAACAGGCATAGCCTCCCAGTCACTACAAGTCATTCAGGTAATGGTAATGTCCTATTGACTCATACAGCAGTGAACAGTATCCTTTCTGAAGTAGAGCCATGGCTAGTGTTTGTTGACCATGGCAGTGTTTAACGGCATTCAACTCAAGTTAAAAGCAGTAGGCCTACATCTTACACAGCAGAATGACAAATATTTATTACAGGTCATCTACAAGTCATTGTGTGCCATTACAATCATCCCTTGGCCCAGCAGCAGCTTGGTTTGGACCGGTTGCACAGTGAAACCCACCTGCAAGGTTGCTGCCATAAGTTGACCTGAAATGAGTTGGGCCTTTGGGACATCATAGATGATCTGTTAAGTATAAAGACAACAGTGTGTGAATGTGAAGGACAGCCGATGAACCTTTATTTATCTCACTGTGGCTGTGTATTTCACTTTTCTAAGTCTACAAGAAAGATGACTGCTCAACAAATTGGCATCACAATATATTGGCACGAGAACCTATCACTTCATAACTGCTACCTCCAATCACTGTACATACTGTCCTGTCAGTGTACATACTGTCCTGTCAGTGTTCATACTGTCCTGTCACTATACATTCTATCCTGTCACTGTAGGCTACATATACGTTGACCCTAGCACCTTACTGTCATGTTTTTTAATATGGCAAACTGGGGAAACTCTGTTTCGTTTGTACAACCATAGGTAATTGAAAATGACAATAAAATACATTTGACTTGAATAGTAACAACAGTTGTATATTGCCGACAACTGAGTTTGCGCATTGCCTCTTACATTAAGGAATGTTGGCAGTGAAACCTAATCGCGCACAATACTGAGGCAACGCAATCGCAGTGCAAGGGCAGTTCACAAAACTCCAAGCCAGACAGCCAGCCAGCCAGCCTGATATTACTGCATTTATTTGTCTCTGCACCCCTTGTTATATCATAGTATTGCAATTGTGATCCCCAACTTCAAACTAATAGCTAACTAGCTAACCAACATTGTATTTGATAGTAGCTTAGCTCGCACGAGCATCCTAAGACCTACTTTACTTACGTATTAGATGTTACAATTGTTAATTTCCCATTGGAGATTCAAGCAAGCAGACTTTAATTTTGGAAAACCAGACGCTGATTGTGCCAAACGTTAATTTCGTGTGGTTTGCTAGACACGTCTCAAAATTTGAGACGCAATTTACGTGTGTAAATGGCAACGTGTCACGTGACACGTTCAAAGCACGCGTTTTTTTAGACGCGTGCTTTTGAACGTGTCACTTGACACGCGTCAATTCAAGGCGAAAAAGACGTTTTTTACGCGTGGTTGAGACGAGGCCGTGTCAAACAAGGCACAAAAGACGCCGACTTTGCATGCCAAGTCGGCGTTAATTACGTGTGGTTAACACACGGGGGCGTCTTAATACTTGCCCACTAGGCCTTCCATACAAGTCGGCGTTAATTACGCGTGGTTAACACACGGGGGCGTCTTAATACTTGCCCACTAGGCCTTCCATACAAGTCGGCGTTAATTACGCGTGGTTGACACACGGGGGCGTCTTAATACTTGCCCACTAGGCCTTCCAAATGGTTAACACACGGGGGCGTCTTAATACTTGCCTACTAGGCCTTCCATATGCATGCTTTGATAGCAGCAACGACACGTGACGCTAAGAGAACGTGAACTTCACTACGGGTGGGTAAATGCATGAAATTATATCTCCCGTGCCGGAGCAGCCCCTCCTACCCATTGCACAAACGTGGCCCTGCCTGTTTGTTCACTCACCCTTGCACTCTCCCTTTCTATCCCTTGGTATGTCTGTCTCTTTCCTGGGTGCGATTCTATTCCACAAAATGAATTTATTTCATAAATGAGAACAATTTGTGGATTAGAAAAAGTGCAGAAGAGTCCACACCTACATACATTAAAAGTAGGCTAGGTTTAATGCTTGATAGCTCACTTAATATGTATCTTGACTGCCACACAAGGCCTAAATATGCTTTTACTTCAAGGTTTAATAACATGGCCTTTATTATTACTAATGTTTCAGGATATTATTGACATAAAATAATCTGACCCAAATTACAAGGCTCACTACACACAGCTATGATGGTTATCAACCTTAGCCTCTAATTCCTTCTGCAAAAGTTGCCTAGGATACATCAATTAGGTTTTGTGTTATTATAAATGTGACTTTTTCACTTTTAATCTGGTTATTTACGACTAAACTTTTGATACATTTCATTTTATGCCCTAAAAATGTTGTCCCAAATTACCTGAAACATGCTGTCCCAATTTACCACACCATGTTTGGTAATTTGGGACATCAAGAAAATGTTCATATTAAATTAATATAAACATAATTTCATTTTTTTATTTTTTTATTTTAGTACACTATTACATTACACATATTTGCTCAACATTGGTGTCCACATTAAATTGAGCCTATACATTTTACAGCCTCATATTAAAATCCTCATAAAGCACATGTCATTCTTCTCACTTCTTGATTTTCGGGGTCAACTTCCTGTTTGATGCTGACCACCCCCCCCCCGCCCCCCCTGTGTGATGTCACCTACGTTATATCATGTGACTTTAGTTATGTGCTCCCTAAGCAATGTAGTAGCACCCCTAACTTTACCATAGTCTGTTCAAGGCAGAAGTAAAATGCTTTTTTCTTATGCTGTCCCAAATTACCTGATGTCCCAATATACCTGAATTCACCCAATCACTTAGCCTTTGAAATCTATTGTAATGATCTGACTGCTAGGTCAGAAAGGAACAATCATCCAGGCATAAGATGAAGTTCCCGAAGGGAATCGGATGCCAGGCTTCCCGGCATCCGATCATTCTGGACATTCCCGTGACTGGCAGACAGCAGGTTGATTGGCATGTCGGACCCCACAAACACTATTGGTAAAAAAACAACTAGCAGCTCAACATAGAGCCGAACACACGTCTTTCTGTGTGGGTCGCTACACTATTTTTGTACTTTAACTGCTAACATTCCATGATGAGATGCCTTATCAATCTATTAATGTTACAAAAGATGAACCTGCAGTCAGATAGCTACCCTGTTTTCTACTGTATAATGCTGGTTTGAAATACGTATTTCAGAGTAGGGCTAGCCATAATCTAGTAACTTGAAGGCTGGTAGTTGATTGAAGATAATAATGGGGATATGTTTAAGATTGAGAATGGACTCAAATGTGGGTAAATTTGATGTGTAGGCCTACGTGTTATTTTTGTTTAGGGTTCACTTCAAACATTAAAAGAAGGGGTGAGATACCAAACTTCTTCAAAAAGCTGAGGAAACAGGATCAGGTGGAAATAGACCCCAGTCCTTGCACCACCCCAAGACCTCAGAGCAGCTTCCTCCCTGATGCTACAGGCACCAGGTCAGACCATACTAGGCAGTGAGTCATGTGCCAAGTTTAGCTTGTGTTTGTAGGCCACACGTAGCCTACACAAACGTTTTTTTTCTTTTAAGCCTCACTTTAAAATGTTGGTTCTTGATTCATGAGTGTTCTTGTTTTGACGGCTGTGGCATTTTTTTGTGTGAGTATACACTAAAAGATTCATCAAAGGATCTAACCTCTGACCTGGTTAGACCCAGATTATATATTCATTAAAACAGTGACCAAAGTCTCTCCGATTTGTGAGTACAGGACAGTGTGTGTAACAGAGGCGTTGTTAAGGCCAATTTATACTTCTGCGTCTCGATTAACGGACAGACGCACGCACGGAGTCGGACGGAGTCGGACGGATTGGTTGAATTTATACTACTCCGATGGCTCTGCGTGCTGAAAGCAATTCACCGGCAGAACAGTAGATGTCGCTGCACTGCAATGCTCGCTAGGTTATCGAAAAGTCGGAGCAAATTTACTAATTAGCAGCTTCATCAATAAAATAAGCACATTCTTAGCAGCAACCCCGCCCCCGCCCCTGACGCAAGCGGTTCTTAATACGGACCAATCACAGCCAAGGGGTATCCGTAAAATGACGGACGGATTTATACTTCTGCGTTTTTACGCACACGCACACAGGGATCGCCCTCTCCGTCAAGGAACTCCCTCCCCGTGTCCTCTCTGAGCCCCTCGCAGAGCTCTGCGTGCACCTCCTGATTTTCCTGACTCTCCGTCTGTCTGTCCGTCCGTCATTTTACGGATAACCCTTGGCTGTGATTGGTCCGTATTAAGAACCGCTTGCGTCAGGGGCGGGGTTGCCGTGACCAACAAGAGAACAGAATCCTTTGACCGCCATTGTTGTAAGTTTTTACAATTCATATTTCAGCTAAACAGTACATGTAAATCGGCATCTGAATTAAAATGTGACGAGAAATGGGCAGTGTAGTTGCTAAGAATTTGCTTATTTTATTGATGAAGCGGCTAATTAGTAAATTTGCTCCGACTTTTCGATAACCTAGCGAGCATTGCAGTGCAGCGCCATCAAGTAGTATGAATTCAACCAATCAGTCTGACTCCGTCCGACTCCGTGTGTGCGTCTGTCCGTTAATCGAGATGCGGAAGTATAAATCGGCCTTCAGGAAAATCAGGAGGTGCACGCAGAGATCTGCGAGGGGCTCGTAGAGGACACGGAGAGAGAGTTCCTTGACGGAGAGGGCGTTCCCTGTGTGCACGTGCGTAAAAACGCAGAAGTATAAATCGGCCTTTAGACATAAAACTCTACTGGGGCACAGGCCCCTATTCATATCCCTTTTTTTCTTTCAAGCTTGCTGCGCACAATGCACTACGAGGCAATAGAAACTCCCATTGCTTAACCCACTATACAACAGTTCAGGGCTGCAAGTTTGATATCAGCTTTGGCAGCAACAACAATAGTTAATGCAATGCGCGCATTATTTGCACATTAATTTGAGCGCAAATACTGTTTTTGAGCTTCATTTAATAATGTTTTGGTTTTAATCAAAATAAGATGATCGGTAGGCCTCTCATTTAGAAATTATCTTTAGTTCTGTAATGTTTTCTTAGCCTACCTAAATTCTGACTTGTGTGCTGAGTCCGACACCTGGACTTCTGTGTGCGTGCTGCAGTGGCTATTTGGCAAGCTCAGAAGAGCGTGCTGACATGGAATTCTGCATGCATCGGCTTTTACAAGTGTTGATTTGGATACTGCGTTTCCGGGATTATCAATCTAAATTAATGCACTGACTAATAAAGTAAATTTTACAAACTTTAGATTTTACTGGGGCACAGCAGATTTATACTGGGGCATGTGCCCCAGTAAAAAGGGTCTAACGATGCCCACGGTGTGTAAGAAAGAAATGAGTTGCAATTCAGATGTAGAGACACAGTCTATTCATAGTAAATGTACAGGACTGTCTCAGAAAATTCGAATATTGTGATAAAGTTCTTTATTTTCTGTAATGCAATTAAAAAAACAAAAATGTCATGCATTCTGGATTCATTACAAATCAACTGAAATATTTTATTCTTTTAATATGGCTGATTATGGCTTACAGCTTAAGAAAACTCAAATATCTTATCTCTAAATATTAGAATATTTCCTCAGACCAAGTAAAAAAAAAGATTTATAACAGCAAAACAAAATCAAACATTTGAAAATGTCCATTAATGCACTCAATACTTGGTTGGGAATCCTTTTGCACGGATTACTGCATCAATGCGGCGTGGCATGGAGGCAATCAGCCTGTGGCATTGCTGAGGTGTTATGGATGCCCAGGATGCTTCAATAGCGGCCTTTAGCTCATTTGCATTGTTGGGTCTGGTGTCTTTCAGCTTCCTCTTCACAATACCCCACAAATTCTCTATGGGGTTCAGGTCAGGGGAATTGGCAGGCCAATCGAGGACAGTAATGCCATGGTCAGTACACCAGTTACTGGTGGTTCTGGCACTGTGGGCAGGTGCCAGATCATGCTGGAAAATGAAATCCTCATCTCCATAGAGCTTTTCAGCAGACGGAAGCATGTAGTGCTCTAAAATCTATTGGTACACAGTTGCGTTTACTCTGGACTTGATGAAACACAGTGGGCCAACACCAGCAGCTGACATGGCTCCCCAAACCATCACTGACTGTGGGAACTTCACACTGGATTTCAAGCAACTTGGATTTTGCTCCTCTCCAGCCTTTCTCCAGACTCTGGCGCCTTGACTTCCAAACGAAATACCACACTTGCTTACTATTGTAGCCCATTTCCCGGACACGTCTGTAAACAGTGGCTTTTGATACCTGGACTCCAGCTTCAGTCCACTGTCTTTGAAGCTCCCCCAAATTCTGGAAGCGACTCTTCTTCACAAAGCTGCTAAGGCTGCGGTCATCTCTCTTGGTTGTGCAGCGTTTCCTGCCACATTTCCCCTTCCAACAGACTTTGTGGATGTGCTTTGACACTGCACTCTGTGAACAGCTTGCTCTTTGAGAAATTTATTTTTGTGTCTTACCTAGTGATGTTAAGCTCGATACCGTGCTCACAAAGCGGTATCGACCTTTCGAAACAATTGCTACCGACACAAACGTGTCGAGCGTGGCTTCAGATGGGCAAAAACCACGTGATCAGAGTCATAGTGTCGAAGTGACGTCCGAAGCTACAAGAATACATTCATTGACAGAGCCAGAAATACAGATAGATTGCCAGAGCTAGATAGACAGAGATAGATACAGATATGAGATAGTAGGTGTACACAAGCACATAGCCTACATCTTTCTCTAGTTTTACCAGCCTTCAAATGTGGCCATCCCTTTTCCAGTTGCAAAAGCATGTTCCAAAACCTTAACCGCTAGCTTACATTATCATATAATTATGTATTCATTTAGCATAGCCTATACTTCCACTAAAACAGGGTGAGCGGATGCGGTCTCACTATGTCTGAGTGAGGGTCTGCGCTCTTACCACGAGGCCATACTCTGTTGAACTTTGTGAAACTAACGTTATAAGAAACTAAAAATAAATGTTATAAACGTAAAGTAGTAAAGACGTTACGTTGCTTATAATACAACAAGATATATGATAACATATTTTTGACACTTGCAAATCGAAACATTTGTCACATAACCTTTATTTATCAAGTTGTCAATGACGATTGTGACTTGACGTCACTTGATTCCTTCCATCGCTAGATACAGTCGCCATACAATGAACTGACCAGCAGATGTCCCTATGGAGAAGATGTATCGAACGCTTCGAAAAAGTGATACATTTTCAAGATAATTGTGTCAAATAGCACGTTGCTTCGGAAAGCTTAGTTTCCCCCATCACTAGTCTTACCCTCCTGATGGAGGGTGTCAATGATGGTCCTCTGGACAGCAGTCAGATCAGCAGTCTTCCCCATACTTGTGATTTAGTTTACTGAACCAAGCTGAGTGTTTTTCAAGGCTCAGGAAACCCTTGCAGGTGTTTCGAGTTAATTAGACGATTCAAGTGATTAGTTGAATACCCTACTAGTATACTTTTTCATGATATTCTAATATTTAGAGATAGGATATTTGAGTTTTCTTAAACTGTAAGCCATAATCCGCAATATTAAAAGAATAAAAGGCTTGCTATATTTCAGTTGATTTGTAATGAATCCAGAATGCATGACATTTTTGTTTTTTTAATTGCATTACAGGAAATAAAGAACTTTATCACAATATTCTAATTTTCTGAGACAGTCCTGTAGAATTTGATTAAAGTAACCCTAGTGGACCATACTAAGCCACACTGAAGAACTCAGGCTAAAATGAATTTGAATTTCTCATCAGCAATCATGAATAATTGCTTAGATGCCAGGCTAAGGTTAGATGCCAGGCTAAGGTTACACACACATTTTCAGTCATGGTCTGTGGACCCCCTGAAGTAGCCCTGGCCACCCCTTGGCCACCCCATATTTAAAAGTCTGGTTGCCACTGATTAAGATTCCTGATACTAGTGTTACTTTTGTAACTTTCACCACACTGTCGTGACATTACACCGGAAAGCTGTAGGTGGCGCAGGTTTACTACAATATTCTTATCCCATAATGCATCAGCCAAGCTGTGAGTGTTGGAACAGTTTACCTGCTTGTACTGGGGCATAATGTACTATTTCTGTAGTTGAATTCCGAATTGTGTGTTCTAGACTACAGGTCTGCAGTCTTGAAGAGACTTATCGAAAACTGCCCGCTGCGTGACTAAAATCCAATGCAACTAGCTTGCAAGCTAACTGGCGAGCCATTTTGATGGTGCTGTCACAAAACGGTAAGCGCATGCATGGCCTGGTTGTTTGTGTTCGACCTTTAAGAAAGCCTTTTAATTTCACAAACACGAAGTTTGCTAGCTAACGTCAGCTTATCTTCTCAGCCATCTCAGTGTTAAATGCATGTTTGTGGTCTATTGAGAATCCCGTGATGCAGTCTCATGTGACAATATGCCGTGAACAGTTTAAATTGCGCAACAGACAGTTGCTGAAAGAGATTTCGAGTTATCTTCAGTCTTACAACTCTATCATGCACGGAGGTTACCAGACATAACATTTTCCAATTTTGAGTCACACAGATGTCTGCCTTGGGAACAGTGTGTGTGTGTGTTAAACCATGATAAGTAGTCACTGTACCCATGTTCCAGGAAGTATATGCCTAGCAACTTCCTTTTACAGTCGACCAAAAAACGTTCAGTAGCCTACTTCGCGTGACTGATTTTGTCACTGACAATAACCCAAAGTAATATCACGGAACAAGCTGTATATTGATGACAGGGGGCAACAAATCCAGTTAATCCAGTTTTACATTTTTATGAGTTTAGGTTTTCCAGCGAAGTCAAATATTTTGTTTCGTGTACGCTACGGGTTATGCTGAACATTGTTGTAACGTGAGTGGAAAGTTTTACGTAGTAAGAGTTTTTGTTTTGTGGAGTTGTCTGATAATTGACTTTATTTTGTTTGTTACAGTTTGCAATGCGGGACTAGAAGATTTCTGGAGACACAATGCTAGCCACACAAACCCTAGATACGGGGCCAGAGGCGAAAGATGTCAAACTGGTAAATTTGACTTTTCACACTGAGAATTTATGACAACTTACTTCTGTACTACAAGTTGTACAGTGTATTTGTTGTAAATAGTTTTTGGAAAGTTTACGGACATGCAGAAAAGCATGTCAAAAACATTAAGTCGAAGGTTAGTGTTTTATGAGGTTATCAAAATACCTACAAAATGTACTGAATAGTTTACTGAGTTACTTAGCCTACTAGTGAGTTATTATTCAAATTAGAGAGGTGTGCTTGACCACACCGTACCAGTGCTCTCTGACACATGACAGCACTGCCAACATCTTACTAGGGGAAAGCCAAATGTGCCAAAACCCCAAATTTAAAGTCTGTGTACAGACGATACAGTCAACGTTAAAAACACCACAGCAAAATGTGTCGCCTGTATGTAACCGGTGTGAATCGGTGAAACTCACTCCTTAGGTATGTAAGGCCACCCGTGTCAAGGAATAGCTAGCTTTTCTTTGACGTAGTGGTTGCGCTTGGCAGTTCAGAGGTGGTGTGTTTGAGACCAGGCAGGGACGAACAAATGGTCCTTAAAGCCTTCTGACAGAGCAAGACCACGTCTGTTACACCCCCGTTACATGTACACGGCTGTTACATTTCGGGTTTTGGAACATTTAACTATCCATATTTTACCAGTGTCTCGCAGCAGTGGAACTGTCTTAACAGTCTCTTGCAACAGTGTCTCGTGGCATTTGCATTCAGTGTCTTGCAGCTTTCTACTAACCTGCAGCAATTTTCAAAAGGGAGAACAGGCTATAAACTAAAAATAGAAGTTGAGCTGTTTGTGCTAACAAACTCCAAACCATACTTTTAACTAGGGCTGGACGATAAATCAAAAAAAAAATATTATTGAAGTAATGACTTCCCTCAATAAAGATATCATAGTCTTAATTCACTTTCAATAATGTCGATAGAGAATAAGTAGGAATGGCAGGGTTTTCCGCAGAAAATGTTTTAGTTAAGGTGGTAGGGTGGGGTGGGGCAATAGAGTAATGCGTTCTGCAGAGAAGGGTGACTGGCTTTGGACACGGTTTGGAATGGAAGGGAGAAAACAGGACAGAGTAACACGGTGGATATCGCTATACATATATTATATATTTTTTTACGACAACGACGGAGTTAAGGCGGCCGGAGTGTGTTGCTTTAGGCGGTCGCCCTGTCTGAAAAGTTGTATGGGAAACCCTGAGGAACAGCAGTCCATTTAATTTCTGTGATGCAACAGGAAGTTGCGTAGAAATGGTATACGCCCACAAAAATACACTGAGTGGCTACTCTTTTCACCCCAATAAACGTACCGGTAAGTTAATTTCTTTTACCCAAAAAATCCACCCGTTCTTATTTTGTACGGTACGTTTATTTTATATTTGAAAATCAAGACATCATTTTAGAAAATTCCATGCATTTTTTTTTGTAAGGGAAGATACATTTGAATTCTTTGATGTGAAAACGTTAGCTAACTCAGCTAGTTAACTACTGGCAAGTAGCTTACATTAGCTAACAACATTAGCTACCAACTGAAGGTTGTCAGTGCAAGCTAGTAAATGAGAGCCTCATTATGGCTCTGACATTAGCTCTAGCCACTGTACACTCACGTAACGGTTCCCATTCAGCACACTAGCATGATAGTCACAACCTATAGACAACGAGCCTCTCATCGTCAAATAAAAATCCCAGGGTAGTTACTTTTTTATATATATATAATTTATATATAACTCAAGTAAAGTAAAAAAAGACATTTACCTTTAGTCTTTTGCTGTCGTGTCAGTGATACTTTGAAGTAGAGTGACCAGAAGCATAACCCTGAAAAGGAGGACACTTGGGTCAAATAGAAATTAAAATATATAATTTGGTCAGCTCAGCAGCTGTTGTTGTGTTTGGAGCAAAAAATGTTGTCAAGGAAGAGTGCCCGGCAGAACTAGCATTATCTGTGCCATTGCCCAGCGCTCTGGGTTGAACGACGTCTGATGTTTAGGCATGTTTCTTCTATGTGTCAACGGTTGTTCTGTGAATATAGACAGCAGCGTATGTATGACGTAGCCAGCACATAAAGCCTTGTTTACGTTTTCAACCAATGATATAGGGTTAGAACCTAATTTAAGCCTATCAGATATTAATCAGACACCGCTTTAAGACGATCATTTGTTAGACTGCGTTCCAGCAAAACATTCTACTGCGCGGCACTTTAGGGCCCGGTGCAACTCCAAAAAGGAGTACAAATATGTGTCCGGACAGGGCATTGAAAATCCAGACTGTCCGGCCACCCTACTTTGAAGGTGTATCTAGTACTGGTGCAAGTTCAGGATTGTATGCCGCACAAGACGCGGAATATGAGGTGCTGCGAGATTATGTCATTAGAAATATCACAGCACCTGCAATTGTGCTGCGCGGCAGTCGTGTCTACTGTAAGTTTGTTGAGGTATACCAGTAGTCATGGCATGTTTGTTATTTGACAGCTTTGTAACTATGTATTTCCAAGCTACAGGCATGGAAGTATTTTCCTAGCAATGCTTTATTTGGTAGGGGTTGTCATGTTGACTGTAAGCTGTTTTAGGAAAAGTGATAGTACTAGTACTTTGATCCAGACCGGCCCACCAGAACCTGTCCCGTATACGCCACCACAGCAAGCGGCCTGCTTGTTTGCATTTGTACAGGTGTATTCGTGGACATTGGGCTGGCCCTCGAAGCAGAATGACAGTTTACTGGCCACTCTGTCCATTCGCGCACCTCACAGTTGCATATTGATCAGACAAGAAGACACGCTTATCAACTTGATTATTAATTCAAACAGAACGAGAATTCGGCTGTAGCCTACTTGAAACATACTATTGAGAACATATTCGCGGACATGAATTGCACGCGTGATGAACACAGCTTAATAATAAATAAAAAAAATCATAGGCGCTCGGAAAAATGGCTTAGGCGCACGCCCAAATATTCTCTATGCAGGAAAAACCCTGGGAGCAACTTCATTGGATACCAGTGGAGAGAAACATTTAGTTTCCTTCAGTAGTTTCAGTTTGGCAAGGTCTCGGAGTCTCCTGCATTAACAAGTTCTGCCTGATTAGCAAGCTATTTTTACTAATGTTTTGTTAGCGATTGAATGGTAATGCAAGCTAGCTAAAAACAATGTTAGTTAGCTTGGCTAAACTGGTTTTCATAGCAACAGAAATCAACAAAAGATTACATCCAAGATAACAATTTCGTCAAATCTGACTGCAGTTTTGTATACCATATGTACTGTTATGGTTGTTTGAGTTAAACAATTTGCTAAATGAGTTAAATGTCTGTTAAATGTCAAATCCAACTATAAATGTATAAAAGAGAGTTCCAATCAAATCTGAATTATTTTTAAACCTAGAGGTTTAAAAGGCTACCTTTGCTTAAACTGACATGCACTAACTCAGAGAACTGCGTTTCAACATCCATTTACACATTTCGTCTCTATTTGTACTCTGTACTCTTAAGGCATGACTATGTTTAACTTAATGTCTGCACCTCTCTGTCACCAACTGTCTCTGGAGTGGGGGGTGGGGGCTTCACAGGGTGTCTACAGGTATACACAAGTTACATTTAAGACTTAAGATCTTTTAATACCACTTCCAAATGAAATTAAAGACCAAACTTACGATGGAAATACAAATCAAAAGTGTAAATGTACAGTGATCTTTCCAAGTAAACACTGATGTCTGTTCAATATGAACAGTATGGTAAAATGACAATAATCGGTTGAGTTTAAGAACATTGACTAAATGTGTGTAATCCGAAAGTATGACACAAAAATGTAATTGCTGTCCTAAATAATATTTATTTTTACACTATGGTAGAAAATGATGGAGCAGAAATTAGAAATTCAACGAATTCCATGGAAACAGACAAATGTGTGAGATGTACTGATGTGGAGCTCAAATCATTCAAGAAGCAGGTTTGTCGTTTTTCATCAATGTCCTCAAAAAAGCAGTCTGCAGAGCTACCGTGTTTGTGGGGTGACTGTCTGTCTCTGGAGGGCTGGCAGGCAGGGGCAAGCAGGGCCTGCAGGCAGGCAGACAGGTAGGCAGGGCAGGCCAGCTGGATGAAGCTGTCCTGGGGTCAGGGCTGAAGAGAAGCTGTCCAGTTAGAAAGGGGTAGTCCAGTAAGGGGCCTGTGTTGCTCTCAGCACCCTCTGTTTAACTCTGTTGAGTAGACCTCTGCATGACCCTCTAGACCTGTAAAAGTGAAGAAAGGGTCCATGTCAGTAGTGAAAAATTAAACTTTTTCCATCTACACTGGATAAAAACTACAGTTTGACTGTGAAATGCAGTAGCACTAGTTCAAACTTGAATCCAAATGTTTTGACCTGATGGAGACCCATGCAAAGTCACTCAAAACACGGGTTCGATTCCAGGCTCTGGCAAGAGTACTTAACTCTAAACTGGTCAATATATACACATCTGACCAAAGACCAGCTCAACCTTTGCCTGTAAACGGTAATTCTTACTGTCAGAGACCTTTAAATAGTGAGTCAAGTGGCTGAGCGGTTAGGGAATCGGGCTAGTAACCAGAAGGTTGCCAGTTTGATTCCCGGTTGTGCCAAATAACGTTGTGTCCTTGGGCAAGGAACTTCACCCTACTTGCCTCGGGGGGAATGTCCCTGTACTTTGTGTCAGTCGCTCTGGATAAGAGCGTCTGCTAAATGAATAAATGTAAATGTAATGTAAATAGCTTGACCTAGTGAAATTGGCAAAACTAGCCTGGCTACGTAGGTCGCTTTCTCAGGGCATAAAAAAACATAAAAAAATTCTGATATACTGGCTATCTTTAGCAGGATCTTGTCTACATAAAGCAGTCCTCCCTGACGTTTGGAGTAGAATTGAGTGAAATACAGAATTGTTTACACACTGCCAGTGAGCGAGCCGAGTCTGACTGAGGCTAACGTCAAAACATTTTAGGCTACCCCAGGGACGCAGTCTCACTCCAATTGCAAGTTCTCCACAAATCACAAAAATAATCGGATCATCTGGCTAAAAGCACAGTTCCCACATCTCCTAAAGGCTGCCCTCCTCAACCTTCTTCGTGAAGAATTCGCCAAGATGCAGAATGATTCACTAATTATAAACACAGGGAAAAAAACCCTACTTTTCAGGTCGGTTTCCGTCAATTCAAACTCATGATTTAAAAGTCTAAAAGTGCTCAATTTAGCCCCGCCCACAAAACAATTTGGTCGGGAAGTTGGGTCTGGGGAAGCTTGGTTGGGGAAAAAGTATGTCCGAACAGGAGCTGTCCACAATTTCCAGAAAGGATGTGTCCGCATCTCCCCAAGCTCGCATGTGTGTCAAGTAGGGTGACCACCTGTCCCGCTTTGCGTTGTATTGCACAGCATTTTCAATATGCGACGTGCGGGACAAGGGGTTAAAATGCTGTGTGACACAACGTAAAGCGGGACAGGTAGTGTCAAGCGGGACACCCTAGTGTCAAGGGGCAGGATGAGTCTGTGAGAATTTGGAGTGCGCTCTCTGTGGAGCAATTCAATTGAATTCAATCATATTTTGACACACCAAGGTGAAGTTGTTTATGGTTCTTCAGTGATGTCATCTTGAACCCTATTGATTGATTGATTTATTCACAATACCACCTCAAATATTACAATAATAATACAGTTGTGGTACAACACTAATTGGGTAGAGTGAAAGGGTCCCCCAAAGAAGCTAGGAAAGCTTATCGGTGGGGGCCGATGATTCATGAAAGGATAGTGGTACAGACTATTGGATACACAATACCACAGATGATGCACAAGTACATACATAACATAACATACATTCAGGTTTGAAAAACCATCAGTCAAAATTATATTTGATTTATTGACACAGACATTTACATAAATATACACCTTTCAACTTTATTTATCCTTCAAAAGGAAATTAGTGTGCAGCAGGGGTCAGAAACACATACACAAACACAGAACAGCACCAAATGCCAACAACATTACACAACACAGAACACACAATACAGACACGCCTTCCCCCAAACCCCATGACAAGGTCCAATTGGGACAGTAATGGCCATTGGCAGGAAATACATTTTTAATTAAATTTTAAAAAACATCATGATGTCGGCCAAGTGAATTTAGGTTCCTAATAGCCACAGGAATGAAAGAATCTCTGGCACGACCAGTTCTTAACCTAGGTAGCCTAAAACGACAACCAGAAGGGAGCAAGTCACACTCTCCGAAAAGTGGGTGGTCAGGGCAGTTTAAAATGTGTTTAGCCTTAACCATTTATCGTATATATCTTGCAACTGGGCTAACTGTACCCCAACCACCTTAGATGCTACATTAGCCAGCTTTGTAAGTTTACGCTTGCTGATCATTGGAAGACCACTGTACCACACCACAATGCCAAATGTCAAGACAGATTCAATAAAACACTGGTAAAACAAAGTCATCAAAGTCGTGCACACCCTGAATGATTTCATCTTCCTCAAAAAGAAAAGTCTCTGTTGGGACTTTTTACAGACAGCCTCAGTATTGCTCTCAAAAGATAGTTTGTTGTCAATGATGGTTCCTAAATATTTATATTCAGCTACAATGTCAACATTCTTGTCATGAATAACAGTGTGCGGAAGCAGTAGCGGTTCTAGACTAATTTTACTGGGGGAGCCAAGGGGGGGCCAGTGTTTAATCAGAGGGGCACATTAAAAAACGGAAACAAATGATATTTAAACATTAAATACTTAAATTTGCTTTACATTAAAATCATACTAAATGCTCTGGCTCTCCCTCTTCCAGCTCCTCAGCTCTCTCAATACCTTGATATGTTTCTCAAACTTCTTTATTTACTGGGGCAAAAAAGGCTGCAATATCCCTTCCTCGGTTCATGATGACTACTAGAAGAAGAAAAACGTGTAGTAAAAAAAAAAAAAAAAAAAAAAGCTCAGGGGGGGCCAGGGATTTTTACAGGGGCACCGGCCCCTGTAGGCCCCCCATGTAGAAACGCCCCTGTGTGGAAGATTGTGCTGTGACTTCCGGAAATCAAAAATCACATCCTTAAAGTTATCACACCAAGCAATAAAATCCTCAACAACAGGACCTTCAGACAGACATTTTGTATTGCATTTCTTTTTCCATTTCACCCTATATAAAGACATGTATTCTACACATCTGTACAACATTTCAAGAGGTTGGTTTAAGAGGAGATTAATTTTAAAGATTTCCCCAAGTTTTCACTGTACAGGAAAATCCATTATGGTGGACCTTATGGGTCCTTGAGGCTTTTTTGTTCCCCATGAGAAATAAGGCATTGTACCCTCTCTAGTTATACTATCAGTTTAATATCGACCTTGTATTGAACTTTACCTCAAGACTGAGATGATTTAGTTTTTTCCTGCTTTGAATTGTTTCCACGCTAGTAGAAAGTTACTTCCAGCATTGTGCAACTCAAAGTGGTACGGCTTGGTCGTAGAGTGGGAAAGTTGGGATGTTTCGTTCAGTGTTATTTCTGGAACCCTATGCGAGAGAATTTCAATAATCAGACACTTTTATGTCCTTTAGTGCATCAAAGAGAAGTTGGCGCTGGCACTCAAGGTTCTGCAGAAGCGTTATGTGACGACCGATGCTATGGTGACCAGCGAGGACAGGGACGCCAACCTCCTGTGCTGTGCCCTTGAGGCTGTCTTCATCCACGGGATTAAGAGCAAGTATATCCGCTCTGAGGCTGGGGGCCGCAACCAAAAAGAAGGCTCTCGGGGACCGCTACCTCAGCCGGTCTTCTGGAGTTTGCTCAAGACCGTCACTCATCGGTGAGCTGCAGCAAAAGCAGTGCACCAACTGCAATATCCACTTTTATACCAATATCTGATAATACAGAAGACAGAATAAATACTTGATAATACCTGAGAATATTTAATAATGGATTGTGATGTGTTTAATAAAGAGTTGGGGAGTAACTCATGTACCATGGTTGGCCAAAGCATGCCTCTCATCCACTCTCGAGTAGTTCTTAAGAGACATGTACAAGGGTTCTCCTTACGAGCATGTTCGGGAAACGCACGTAAGAAATAACGATGGTTTGTTATTTTGCTTGTAGAGAACCCTCGTAACAACTAAGATCCATCGTTATCGGGAAACACAGTTTAGTAAGCAGGAATTAATGGCCGCATTCCTGCACTGATAAAATGAAATTCAATGTTAATCCAATTATTAAGAATATGTTACTCAGATTGAGTAACATAACGGAATACGTTACAAAATACATGGTATGATTTGTATGATGTTTTGAAAGTATCCTTCCCAACACTGTTAATAACCTACAGCAAATGGATACCATTTGGACACTGTCTATACTGTACACAATTACACGTAAAGTACTTTAAATTATAAAATGCCATGATGTCACTCTCCCCTTAGTGACGTGATTACAGAGGTGGAGAAGCTGTGCTTCGTGGGTACTGACGTGGGCCGTTGCCGAGCTTGGGTACGGCTAGCCCTCAACCATGGCCTGGTGGAATGTTACTTGGCTGCCTTGTTCCGTGAGGGCTCCAAGCTGCAGGGCCACTATCAACCCAACGCTCTGCTTTTGAACCCAGAAGAGCGTGAGGTGCTGCTCAGCTACCTCCAGGGCCTGGGATCCCTCACCTTTAACCTGTCCTACAAGTCTTCTGTGCTGAATGAGTGGACCATCACCCCACTGGTTCTATCTGGCCTTTGCTCTGCCTCCCAAGGTGAAACCGTTGACCTTCTCCTTAATGGGGCCAGTGGCTCCTCATACTCTAAGTGCAAGGAGTCCTGGGATACAGCATCCCAGTCGTCCTGTGGGTCGGACACAGTAGAGGTGCAGCAAGTGGGGTTGGGAGCAATGATGGGGAGGGGTGCAGTAGTGGGAGGACGGTCCCCCCTGAACTCATCCAATTTGAGCCTGGACACTACAGGTTCATCTCAACTCTCTTCCAGCCTGAGCTCTGACAGCCTGCTGCAGGGTCATGACCCCAGGAGCTCAGACAAGGAGCCCTGGCCATGTGACCTTGAGATATCCTCAATTTTAGAACACAACACCAAGAGGCCTCTTATACAGTAAGTAAGTCATGCAATAGGGTTTGGAGAATATGCTCCTATCGTCGACGGAATACTCGGAATACTATCTTAATTAACCCTGCGTGAATTCTAAATATTTCCGACGTGTGAGTTATTTTTCCGAAACGGAAGCTAGCTAGCTTTAGTCAGCTTCCGTTACCTAGCATAATACTTGTCATTTAGCAGACACTCTTATCCAGAGCAACTTACAGTAAGTACAGGGACATTCCCCTGAGGCAAGTAGGGTGTAGTGCCTTGCCCAAGGACACAACGTCATTTGGCACAGCTGGGAATCAAACTGGCAACCTTCAGATTACTAGCCCGATTCCCTAACCGCTCAGCCACCTGACTACTTCTAGCAATGCTACTACTTGCTAATGTTACTTGTTAGCCTCCTAATTGTAAATTTTGAAGATTTTCTATAGCGTTTGTCATAGTTTTTGTCTATTGGAAAATAGTTGGAATGTTCTAAATCGCACATGTGCGACGTTACGCAGTGAGACCCGCATTCGAACGATCACATGTGCGACACTACTCCTTCACGAGTTAAGTAACTTCATAATTTAATGAAGTAATGAATTTGGCAATTTGAAGTTGGCGATGGAAATGGACCGTAGTTTGTCCGTAACCCCATCATTCCCTAAATCTTTTTGCAAAGGTGCACCAAAACAAAACAAAAAAACTATGAATGTGTGTTTTACTCTAAAGTGTTGAAAGTACATTTAAAAAGCATGCATATGCTGTGACCACCTATAGTAGGCCACACACACACACAAGTTTTTCTTACTGAGCTAGTTGCGTAAAAAAAAAAAAAAACTGCAATTATAAGCAGCCATGTTTAATCCCAACTAATCAATCCGGGACACGTTCATCTGGCTAACCACGCTACTTACCACTGACAGCAGCAGCCACCTCAATTGCTAGAGGCCAAGTTAGTGGAAAGCGATTACAAAAACTTACAAAAGAACATGTATTTTTGTTTTAGGTTGTTTAAATGGAAATATATGTAAAATTATTTTTTGGGACCGACTGTTATGTGTTGTCCAATAAAAAAGGGAGTAGAATAAATGTTTTTTTGGGGTGTCTCTAGGGAAGGCACGAAATGGACTAGCAAATTGTGTTTTTTTACGGTCTAGCTACCACCAGCTATTTGGGGGGTACTGTTTCTTTATATATATATATATATATATATATATATATATATATCGTATCTGTATAAAATATATCACGGAATACTATCTTAATTAAGTAACATCATAATTTAATGAACTGAAAAGTTAAACATAGAATAAAATCTTGTGCTGTTCCTCTTTTGCTTGTGTACTACAGAAAGAGTGGCCACTCCAGTCAAGACTCCATGCGTGAAGACTCCATCTCTGGTACCAACCTCTTCTCTGAAACCACTGCCATCAGTGGCTCCGACAGTGAGACCCAGGGCCATGCTGCACTTTGCCCAGACCTCTCTGACCTTCAACTTGAGACCCGAGACCAGGAGTCGCTGCCAACAGAGATATCTGTGCCCTTGGCAATAAAACCCTCCTTCATCGGGCTTGTAGGAAAAGTTGAAAAGACGCCTGACCTAGCAATTGCTGAGACTCCGCAAATAAGGAATAATGGACAAGAGAATAAGGCGGAGAATTCCTCATTGAGTGTCTCAGAGCCTTCAGGCAAAATGGATCTATGGCAATCTGCTTGTATGCATAGCCGGAAAATGTCTGCAGACATTAATTTCTCTGTAAGCAAAGTGCCTGCCTCCCCTCCCTCTGTCTGTCCTGAGTCAAGACTCATCATATGATTGCCCTGACCTTTTTATCTTTGAGCGCTTTATGAAACTTGTACATTGTTTGTTTACGGCGGGAATGTTGTACCTGTATGCCTCCTTGCAGTTTTGTATGAAATGTAAAAACACGAAACGGGGGGGGGGGGGGTCATTGTTGTACTGGCATAAATCTGGCAGCAAAGGTAGTGACAGAGCCGAAAATATGGATAATAAGGAGATTTGCCGACATGGCGGGACTACATTCTAGATGCTACATTCGTCACGCCTCTGATTCTGAATCAAGACCACACATGGGGCAGCATTATGCAGGATTTGTTTGATTCAGGGTGAACAAGCGATGTTGGCATAGTGATGGGTCTTTATGGTAATTGACCTTTCGCAAAAGCCCTGCTTCCCTTAGTTACTGTTGCTAGCCCGTCAAGCTTTGCTTTGTATAGCGGGCACTACTGTAAACTGCTATTATTAGCATACTGCCAGTCAGTGTAAGTGATTCTTTTTCCCACACTGTTTTTCGGGGTAGCTTGGTTTACTTAATTTATACCCATAGGTAAATTTGATCTGCAGTGGGTGAGTTTGTACATTTGACATATTTACAAGAACACATAGTATAGACCTAAAAATCTAAACATGATAAAACTGCTACTCCATGTTTGCAACCAAACATAAATAAACAATAAAATCGACATTGCTAATACAGTAATATAGATGCAATGTTGCTTGGACTTATTGTAGCTGCTGAAACAAAACTGTTTATACACGGCTTTGTTCTGCACTTCGGAACAATAAACTTTCATTCAGAAGGAAGAAGCTGAAATTCACTGTGCAAAGGTTGGGAGTCATCATTAAATATTGAGCCAGTCAGCTGTAACTGGGTTAAGTTGTGACTCCCCAATCAGGCTACTAGACCATTTGACTCAAACTATTCCGGTTCTTTAAGGATAGATTTATGAACCATGACACTAAAGAAATGAATAAAATAGATTCAATTAAAGCACGATAGAATAAAGTCATCACAGTTTTGTCAATGTGAAAATTAGACGGTTTTCTTGAGCAGTACACTTGGATTTGTAGTTTCTGTATGCCCTTTTGCGCCTTAACAACCAAAAGATTGACGGACCTCCTTCAAGTAGTGACTGGTTGCTTTGGTAGGATTGGTCTAGGGAGTTTTCGAGTGGGGCTTTTGCAAAAGGTTGCAAAATTGCGGGATCTCTTAACAAAGGGGCTACTGTCCCTAATCTGTATATCATAAAGCTTGTGATGAAACTGAAACTGTTCAACACAAGTACATGATACTAGGACCTGTTGCATTCCATAACTATATTCTATTTTTTTTTTACTAACAAGCTCCCTCTAGAACAACAAACGTAGTTAGACATTTTTGTTACATTTTCACAAAATAACAATGTAAAAAAAAAAAAAAAATCTATGTTCACCATCTAACACAAAAGTTGACAAACTATTAATCTTGAGATTAACTTGTATCCTTGCCTTTCCGAAGCAGCATTCTTTTGTTATGGTGACCCAGCAGTAACTCTTCTTTCTGTGTCCAGCATTCCTACTCCTGGATATCTGAGGATGACATCTACAAGCCTCACTTGGATATACTGTCTGACCATGCCGAGTTACATGGTTTAGCCCCTGCTCATGTAAACTGCTCAACCTCACCCCCTCTTGAGCCCAAGGCCCCCCAGTCACCCCCCAAAGTGATTCACCGAAGACAAATAGGTAAGAATTCCAGACCAAACCAGAGGTAGATGTTGCACTCTAACCACTGATTTTGTCTCAGTAAGCCATTTTTGAGGGTCAAGCAGCGAAGCTTCTACATTTTTCTATCTTCTTCTTATTATTATTAGGATTCCTCCGGTAGGAGGAAATCTATTGTTATTGGCCGGGTTTCCCAGATTCGTTAAGAAGCTCTTAACGCCAAGAGCTTCTTAGGAGTGTTCTAGAAGCTTTCTAGAGCGTTCTTAGAACGCTCTTAGCGTTAAGAGCTTCTTAACAAATCGGGGAAACCCGGCCATTGTTAGTTTAAAGGCCATGTTGCAGGTTGACCACCGCTGTTGATTAATGGGTACATAAAGCACTCAAAATATGTGTATCATTTAAAAAATGTCTCCAAATGGTGTTATTGTTTTTGGTATTAGCAGGATTTTGTATGCAATTCGGTGATTCTCTAGTACTAGAACTATGGCTACTGACTGGGAAGAGGTGGCAAGAACCACTAATAGTATGTATGATGACCCACAGCCGTATCATTTAGAACCTGTCAGGCGTGAGAGCGCGAATGAGGAATTGCCGAGAACAGATGGCCATCAAAGCCAATTAAATGCACGGTGCGAGGAGAATGAGTGGAGAGTTGGTGAAGTGTCCTGGTGAGTTGCTATCATTTAGCAATGAGCGGCTAACTTGCCAGTCCCCCCCCCCCCCCCTCAGATAATTCCTAATTAAATCTTTCCCCTGACGTTGTAAACACATTTCCGATTAGATAGCCTACGTTTTGATGGTAGCCTAGTGTCTGTGTCGCTGTGTTTGGCAGGTGTGAGTACACCCAGCACAAACACAGTAGTTCACCATTCTCAATCTACCGACCTACCTACCTATAGATATTTCTATTTATCTAGCTAGCTATCTATGCTATGCTCTCTGTTTCTGTCTTTTTCTCTTATATATATATATATGTATATGTATATGTATATGCATATGTATATATATATATATGTATATATATATGTATATATATGTGTGTGTATGTAGGTATGTATTAGGCCTGTGAAATGAATAACATTTTTAATCAAATTAATCACAGGTTTCTGTGGATTAATCATGATTAATCACATATTACCGGTTTTCCGAATTTTTGTCATTAGTGTGCGTCTTTGATTTTGCGGTACCTTGATGTTCAAGTCACCCGTTGCCTCTCACAAAACTTTGGTGAACCCCTCGTCCTCAACGATATCAATCGGTCTACAGCTTTTTGCAATACATTTGGCAACTGTGCTAGTCACCTTGTCACAGACAGACTTAGTGAGGGCCCTATGCTGTTCGGTGGTTTGGCGCATTCTACTTGAACTCCCCTCGCCGACCAACGCATGCTTCGCGTTGAGGTGCTATAGGTGACTTTAGGCTGGTATTGCTTCGGTGAAACGATAACATTCAGTCATTTAGCATTCAGTCATTTAGCAGACGCTCTTATCCAGAGCGAAAACGTCTTCCCGCAGAGCAGGGCTCCAGACTGACTTTTTTTTACTAGGAGCACACTAGCCCCTGACTGAAAATTTTAGGAGTGCAAGCAGAAAATTAAGGGGCACACACGTTATATTGACCTACAATGCATTTATTAATGTAACTGGAGAGGGTACAATTCAGTGGCAATTTTAGATCCTTTTTAGTAGTGTAATATTTTTTTTTATATTTTCTTAAATATATTGTTTATTATCATTTGATGTCGGTAGTTCATGAAGAAAGGGACATCCTTAGTTTTTTCATTCAATATTTTGCATAATAATACATAAATGTATTAACTGTTATCCAGTGAAATTAGGGATGTATATTAGCAAGGGGGTTTACGTTTAGCACTTTTGCAAGGCACTGTATTCATGTCACATTCTCATTGGGGGCGGAGCACCCCTATAGGTCTGATCCTAGAATCGCCCCTGCAACGCACCATAACTTAAGATCGAGTTTAAATACATTATTTAATGTGACATTACGTACTGTACATGCAAGTCTTAGCTAAATGACTTAAATGTATGATGCACTCTTCGATCAGTCCTCCAACACCACAACACGATACTTGCCGAGTATAACAGCGCAACAGCTCAAACACAGGCAGGGATACAGTAGCAACGCTAGTGCTAAATAAGTATTTAGCTGCTAGGCTCCATGACGCCGGGTAAGACGGGCTTGTGAAACGGCTCACCAAAAGAACGAAGGGGCACCCACTTGTCTGGCAGATTAAGACATGTTCGTTGGAACCTAGCGAAAAATATCCTAAACTTTCCAAGACTTTTAGCTAGGTTTATAGGTACCTAGCGAAAAATAGCCTCAACTTTCCTAGACTTTAAGCTACGTTACTAATGCAGAAGGAAAGCTGATATCGCTTTCTTACTAGAACGACGTATCTGCGTTGTTGCTAACGTGTGCTGACATTGTGCACACCCAATTAATTTAACATTTGTAGGTCGCACATGCGCGAGTGCTTGTAAAAAATGCTTGCACTGACTCAAAAACTGGTCGCAAAATGCAACCATTTGGTCGCAATCTGGAGCCCTGTCGCAGAGTGTGCATCACTTTGGTTTTATTGGATGTTCCATCTTAGTTTTTTTGGAACACGAACTTCTCATCCAGAAGTTACAGATTGGGTGGAATTGTGGTTATATTACGTTAAATGCGTCAAACAAAAATAACGAATTAATCCTGTAATTTAATCATAACGGGTTATTTTTCACAGCCCTAATATATATGTATATATATATGTGTGTGTGTATATATATATATATATATATATATATATATATATATATATATATGTGTATGTATGTATGTATGTATGTATGTATGTGTGTGTGTATATGTATATGTATTTATCCATAATCTGCGCCATCTACTGCTGAACACTCTTACTCGTCTCTCGTTACTCTCTCTCGTTGATCTCAAGGGTCTTAAGGCGGGCTTTGGTCTGTTGTCTCCCCAGCGTGACGTAATGCAATGCATTGTGGGGGGAAAGGAGAATCATTGCAAACCGCTGTAAAATAGTACCTACTTTTTTGTAATATATTCCATTTATATTCCACCCAACAACATCAAATACAATGGATAACAGTTTAAATGTTTATTACCAGCCAGCAAATTTGTTGGAAAATGAACCCTGCAACATGGCCTTTAATTAGGATTTCTCCATCGTCAGGAGGAAAACCTGTTGTTATTGGGTGTGCTTGCCTTAGGCTATATATTACAAAAACAAAAAAACTGACGCGTGAGATTAAGCTGTTTTAACACATACAGGCAATTCGCTTATTGCTCTTTGCCTCAAAAGGTACATTCATTTTCGACTAAAGTTCGTGCAACGTTGCCCTTGTTATATACCTGATCGCCTGTCGGTGAGTACACCAAATCCACTGGCAGCGACTACATTTGTGTGAATTTGCCTATTTGCTCCCCACAAGCGACTGTGTGGTGCTGGGAATCAAATTTATTTTGTTGCAAATAGCCTACAGTGCTAGCTGTGTTAGGCTAGCTAGTTTCTTTTTGATTTACAACATACTAACGTTGCTTGTCCACAAATGCCCTAATAAACACATAGAATAGGGTTGGCTTCTCTTGCTAGGCTGCCTTGCGGGGCATGTCACGTGACTTCCATTGAAAATGAATGGGAAGGCCCCCTGGAAATAATAGGGGAAACACTCAACACCCTGTGTTTTCACCCTTCATGCTGGTTAGCTCTACGCAGCAGCAATAGTTAGCTCAGCTGTACAAGTTACTTACCGGTCCGGGGGTCAGGTCTGAAGCTAGGAGCAAAAGGGAGCACAGACGGGTTTTCCAGGTGAGCAAAATGGTTCAATATTCCTGCTAGGATGTGCTCTTCTGTAGTTGAAACGCAGTTCTCAAAAGCATTGGATGTACCAGCTGGTAGCCAGCTACAGTACTAGCTACCAACCAGTTTGTAAGCTTTGTTTTCCCTGTATTTGCGCTGTTGAAATAGTATTGTGGTGGGACTGATATATTATTAAAGTAATAAACCACGCGAATGGTCACAAGCAATCGATGCCATTCAATATCTGACCGATAAGTATACTGTAGACTAGTGATTCCCAACCTGTGGGGCTGTGGCCCACTAGTGGTCCGTGAGGGTAATCGGGTGGGCCACCAAGCCAATTAAAACTAAAATCTGAAAAATATTTAATATATAAAAAATATTTATATATACTGTTGGCATTTTTTTTTTTTTTAAGAGAGGTTTTGCCTTTAATTTAATTCATAATTGACTTTGATAGATAGCGAGCACGTCAAGTTTCCTGCTGGCTACCTTGTAGGTATGAATTAATTAATTACTTGCTAGACAACAATCAATTGGAAACTCGTCAAACCGTATTTTTGGGGGGAGCATTTTTAGTTGGCAGTTTGAATCATGATCCCAGCTAAGATTCTGCCAGAGTGACAGATTCTGCCAGAGCGACAGATTCTGCCAGAGTGACAACATTGTTAGAATCAGCTTGGTTTAAAAGGGTTTCTTTATTAATTAAATGTAATATAATTAAATGCTTAAAAATATCATTTGAAGGAAAATAACTTGAACTCCCCTTAAGTTTAATATAGGTTGGGACCATTTTTACACAGGATTGCCCAATTTCTTTGTATAGCCCCTTTCTAAGATTTAAGTTAATATTGCATTTTGTTTGTTGTTTTTATTTCAATGTTGTAAACTAATGCTGTTAAATTACTTATATTTTACTTATGATTAGTTAAAAGGGTTTGTCAGTGGTTAGTGAAAATGGGACATTTTCCAATTAAATGTTGTAGAAGTGATTGGAAAATTAAAACAATTGCTGAGATTAATAGAAATAAAGTGTTCAATATTGATATTATCTGTTTCCCACCTTGTTAAGTCATTGTTGATAATTATTGTGAGAAATCATTAACGTGATCAGTGTCTTCACATGGATGAGTATCATTAATCAATAATAATATATAACTAAAGGTAAACTGAGCAAATTTGTTACTTCAGAAGAGTGTATCAAACTGGTAGCCCTTTGCATGACTCAGTACCCATGAAGTAGCTCTCAGTTACAAAAAGGTTGGTGACCCCTGTTCTACACAGTGTCAATTTGTGAAGAATATTCATTTTTAAATGGTTTGCAATGTTTTGGAGGAATTTACCATTGTTGCTTGCAGCTATATTTTGTTTTTGTTTACCTAAGCGTCAAGTTTAGTTGGGGGCGCATAATGCGTGATGTGATTTGCATCATGGTGCAACTGTTTTTCCCTGGGCTACTTATGCTAGGTACTAGCTGTAATGTTTTGTATGTAGGCTGTTTGTGTCTACAAAGTACAATCCCATCCCCCCTCCTAATCAAGTAGTGAATCAGCAGATTTGGTCTTGAGTCAAGTACCCTTAAATATAATGTTTCACAAGTAGGCCTAGTTGTCAATTTTCAATCATGCGTTCTGTGTTTGGGCGTACATTTTTGCCATAGGCCTACATTCGTTTTGGCCTACGTCCATGGACTAAATACAATTCTCTGGCATTGCATTGTGCACAGGATGATTTTTTTCTTTGTTTGCCCTGGTAAACCATGAATAGGCTATATGGGTCTGGCTGTTTTCGGAAGATGTTTGCACCAACAACTTAACACATGACTTGAACAATAATCGGCCAGGTACAGTGCTGGGTGATGAAACGCATATCTAAGATCGAGTGCGAATATTGTTTTCTTTTTTTTTTCTTCACTGTGGCCGGCGCTCAATGCTTCCAATGATTAAGACAAAACAACTACTCCTCTCTGAAGGCGTGAAAAGGTCTCAAATCTTTGAAGCCGATTATCTGGGCTAGAACTTTCCAGGTTTAACAACATTCAAATACACGTATCTTCTTAAACTATTTAAGATTTCAATGCACACATCATTTGAAAGCTTACAATCTGCACTTTCACAATCTGTAAAAAACTGAGAAATTACCTTGCTGACAGTCCCCTTTTGACTGGACCGTGTCACAAATGAAAAAGACTATCAATGAATCTATTTGCATTACTAATTTTGTCACAGTAATGTTGCTTCTTTAACATTTACACTGTGTTCCAGTTATACTGTGTTGGTATTTTTATGTATTCAAATCTCAATAGGAAAAAGGGTGTGGTCACAAACCACAGATTCATAAAACTCATAAAAAATGTTTTTCTTAAACATCACTTTCAAAGAAGTATCACAGTGTCATAAGGGTCACACCCTGCTGTATTTACCGTCAGCCATGCACCTAAGGGGGGGGGGGGGGGTTCCAGGTTCCTGATTTAAACATACCGCATTTCCTCTATTGTTGGTTTGTTGATGTGTTGGCTTTGAATCTTGTGACGAATGGCACATCCTGCTTGTCTAGTTTTAAACTGAGTTTAAAATGTAGCAGCAAACAGCAATGGTGGATTCCTCCAGAAAATTGCAAAACATGAAAAACTTGTCATAGTAGAGAAACGTATCGCACACATGTATACAACATTTCAGGCAACTGGATCAATGGTCGATTTTTAGGAAAAAATAACTTGAGAGAGAAATCCATCATGCCAACACTATGGTTCTTTAGACTTTGTTTCCCATGAGCAACAACCAAGTATACAAACTTTCAGACATTTTGCACTATGGGGTCAAAATGCCATAATTTTCAAAGTGACAACTTCGAGGTGGGGCCTGTATTGCCACCTCTCTAGTCTCCAGTTTGTGTGCAGAAGAAGAAGAAAAAAATACTAAGCAGGTTTTGATTCATTAAACTTCATTATTCTGGAGAAGAGGACTTACTGATTTTGTTAGTAGTAGCATTAGCTGTGGCCAGTTTAGACAATGTCTGCCTAACAAACAGACAGACAGACTACCCTCCCCAGAAATACTTGAATGTGTGTGCTTGACTCCAAACTTGTGCACTTGTGCAAACTTGTGTCAGTGAGATTTGAGCTTGCACAAAAATGGGAGCAAGGCAGACTTGAATAAGCAGAAAGCACTAACATGCATATTTAAAATATTCACAATAACTAAATTATTCATCTTATATTCACACATTTATCAGATATGTTACTAAACACTGTCAAGTGTGTAAATATGAACTGGTGATTGAACCAGAATATCAATTTATTACAACCAGATGTGTAAAGCATTATTTTAGCGTTAGCAATACATTATTTAGGATTTCTCTTGGAGGAGGATTCCTAAAGGTAGGAGGAAACATATTGTTTTTGTTAGTATTATTATTATTGGGGGCTTGCAACATATTGTGTTTCTATATTTTCCTATTATTATTATTATGCATCCTCCTTTTCTCCCGTTACAGTTTGTAGCAGCCCCTAGTTTAGAACTTTGGCTCATTGGGACAGTCAGCTGATCCCAAACAAACTTTCATGTCTACCCCTCGAGCACTTAAGCACCACCATTGGGTCAAAATTGGAGGTGCGTCCCCATACGTAACTTTTAAACCATACTGTATGTCTCAGAAAAATTGGGTGCCGTTGGATTCCCTGGATCAAGACAATTTGAACCCACTATATGGAGTTAATTTCCGCCGTATCAAATGTTCTGCTATATATATGTGTTATATAAAAGCTTACACATTCCTCACAGGCTAATTACAAATATTTGTAAAATCTTGGAATTGGCACACATTATCAGATTTTTGAAATGTTTGTCCGGAACACCATTGCAATTGGCAGTGGAGAGTTGGATCGTATCTCAGCAAAAAGATCCTCTTCTCTTCTGAGGATGTCCAAAACATTTCATGTCATATGACCAGCTGGCACTCGTTCCCATGGCCAATGTTAAGATTTTCCAGTCGTTTTTCCCATATTTTCAATGTGCGGAAAAATCTGATAGATTCAACATTTTAATTAGATGGCCGACATTAAAACCTCCTGAGGCTTTTTTGGTTCCCATGAGAAATAAGGCATGCACACCAAGTTTCAGATATTTCTGACATATTTGGCAGAGGATATATCACTATAGCACAATAGCTCCTCCTATGGTTGGATCGGGGTCATTGTAGGTGGTCTAGTAATAAGTAGTATAATCAGTATGCCAAACTATAGCATAGTAGTTTGGGAGTTATTAACAGAAACATGGTAGAAGAATAATTAGGATACTGACAATAATAGGTTTCCTCCGGATGGAGGGATCCTAATGAGTGAAATTTCAGCGTGATGTAGTGGGGTGTGGTCGTTTGAGAATAGATATACTTAATTTATAATCAAATATTTAGTTAAAGGAGCACCACCCTGATATTGGGTTTAGGAAACCAAGGAAACCTATAGTTAATATGTAATAGCTGTAAAAGTAAAAGCTGACTGTGTTTTACTGAGGTGATCAGATTGGCATTGTGTTGTCGGTTGAGTCTGTGTTACAGTGAGGTTAAGTTTACCTTTTTATTTCTGTAGTAAAAAAAGACTACTTACAATCCCTGTGACAGAAGATTCAATCGAAAGGTGTTGTTATTGTTTTGACTTTGGTATGATTTAGATGTCTTGCATATTTGAAGTTAACTCAAGACACTTGCATTTGCTTCATCAGTCTCTGTGTATTTATTTGCAGCATTTCTCAATTTGTGCTACTCCTGTAGGCTTGTCAAACCCTTTCCGAGGTTTGCTAAAACTGGGCCACCTCGAGCGTCGTGGCACTGTGGGAATGTGGCGTGACAACTATTGTGAGCTCTCGCCTTTTGAGTTCCGCCTCTACCTCAATGCAGAGGAGCGCACCTGCTGCGATAACTGCTCCTTACTCCGCTGTGAGGACGCTCGCATCACCTCCTCTGAGGGCCGTTTTGAGCTCACCTTTCCCGGGAAGAGACTGTACCTCCGGGCAGCCAATCAAGATGAGGCAGAGGACTGGGTGGACCGCATCATTGAAGCCGTCAACAAGTGCCGCCCTCTACCCCGTTCGGATGACCAATGGGAAGTGCTGCAGTCAACCTCCAGACAGATGGGCTTTGCCCAAGATGATCCTCCATGCTCCTTGCTGTCATCCACTTCCTCTGTCCCTTCCAGCCCAGAACGAATGGGAACAGCCGCTGAGCTGTTAGATGCTGGGGGGGAGAAACCATTGCTTGAACTGGACTGGACAAGGCCCACTGACTTGGAGTCAGACTCCATCAAGGAGGCAGTGCTGTACCTTTCCACCGATCCCGAGGCTCGCACCTGGGTCCCCCTGGCTTCTCTCTTTCCTTAGAAACCCTAAAAGGCTTCAATGTTCAGGAAAAGAGGAAGGTGCCACTCATTTCTCAGCCCATCAAGGAAATCCGAGACATAGTTCCTGATGTTTCTCTTGGAGGGCCTGCATTTTTTAAAATCCTTACCACCAAAGAGATCCTCAAGTTGAGGGCTGAGACTCTTGAAGATGCGTGTTCATGGAGGACTCTCATCAGGGGTGCTCTGGATTCATACCTGGAGAGTGGGGAGGATGGGTTGGCAGAGGAACCAGGCCTGCCCTCAAGCATAGGAGGAAACATTCACAGACTGGTGCAGCACAGACTAAAGGGAGATGGGGTGTTGTTAGCCCATCTATATGCTGTGCCCATAGAGAAAGGGTTGGATGCACAGAGCTTCAAATGTGCAGGTGATCTACTTAGTTTTTGATCCACTTTGAGTTGCATACAATATATAGTTTAATATTTGAAAAGATGGATTCAATAATGCGGTAATGGTAACACTGATAGAAATTGTGTGTGTGTGCGATTACTTTATGGCTAACTTCTTTGCAGGATGCCCTAAGCAGATTGGTGTTTCCCTCGGGAAAGCCAGACTCTGTGAGTTTACAGGACAATATTTCTGTGACTCATGTCACCTTGGTGACACCAGCATCATTCCATCCCGCATGGTGCACAATTGGGACCTCAGTCTACGAGAGGTGAGCCCCACAGGACCAACACACATACATAATTAGTGCTTGTCACTGGTTTAGCTTTGCGAGCCAACTGTACTCCTCAATCTGTATAAGTTTAAGAACCTGTTTAATTTACAATTGGTTGTGCTTGCCTCTAACAAGGCACAACCTATGTTCTCTGTCATATATATTTATTATTTTTTCCATCTGAACTCATTCCTAATTTTTTGCACCACAGACACAATTTTGGTATCAAAGTGTGTTTTGGTCCCGAAAGTGTTACTTGTATTGGATTTTACGTTCTGTTCCAAGGTTTAGGTTTAGTTTTTGTGGCTAAAGGTGAAGCTAACTAGCTAGCCACAGTCACAAACATCCCTAACGTCATAAACCCGTGCACTTGCTAACTTGTGGTGGACTTTCAAAGTGTCCCAAGTCTACTTCAATAGTTTCAAGAAATAGGCTTTAAGTCATCGATTGGATTACAAAGGTTTGCTTTATTTGTGCCAGGAACTAGAAGTTACATTCGTGAGACATCTCAGCTAGAGAAGTCCCACTGGCTGTGAGAATTCATCAGACATTTATACAGCTCATACACGTCATACAGATCATTTTAGACTGCCTGTTGGCAATCAGTCTTGGTCACTGATCAACAGATGGGGGCTGTTTGTTTGGCCTGTTGCTAGTTCTCAAGGGGTAGTTCTTTCCCGCCGGCTGTTTCCTATGTCAGCCTGACCTGGCTTTTATTTGGTACACAGCAACAGAGTAGTTTTTGGCGGGAACAGAGCATTCTATTAAAGATTACTTTATCTGGAACACAGAAGAGGCCCATAAAAGGAAACGCCCTGAGGATGTTTTGCCCAGGACAAAACTCAGCTAGCTCCTCGCTCTCAGCCTGGGGTTTTTCCATAGCTTGTCCCTAACAAGAGGCCAGTGTCCTGAACTAACCCCGTCAAGGGCCCATACCCCAATACAGGGTTTTTTGAGCCCACAATAAACTTCTGGGAGATAGCTATTAACCTTAAACGGAAGGAAGCTGCAGAAACACCACAGGCAAAAGCCAGGGTGATGACAACTCATTTCACAAAACACAATTGTGAAATGTAATGTACAATACGATACACGCTGATATTATTCATCTACTTTCTGCTGTCTGATATTTCAGTGAGGCGTTAGCATCATGACATTAGCCTCTGTTGGACACATACGACAGAGGTCTGTTTTCAATCGTTAAAATAATAAACATGCCTCAAGAATAAATGTGAGTTTTAGGATTTATTATGACATTAAATAACAAGTCAACGATTTGTTGGTGAAATTATCATTATATACCTGTACTTTTAAACCAGTGTAGCTCACTGTAATGCTGTACGTGACACTGGAAAGAAAAAAGTTTAATTCCACCACTGTTTAGGAAGTCAAACGGCGACAGAACATTTTCGGCACTCTCCTTATCAAAAGTCCAAGATTTGTTTTTCAATTGGTGAAACTATCTGACTACTAACCTGCACTTCAATGCCACAGCCTAAAATTTACGCCAACCTCTTTTTGAAGTTCTCCTCTACAGGGCTGTGAAAACAGCGAACATTTTCCAATTGGAACTTTTGTTTCGAGATATTTGAGTTTATGTCCGACGAGTGCCCGTTTTAGAGATACATTCTGAGTGTTATAAACTGCCCTTCGCTCTATCTAGCTAGTTAGCTTGCCATGGGCATTTCTCCTGTCTGCACAACAAAAAATAAGGACAAATGAGGGAAAATTGTGCCTTGTTTTTGCTCATTTAATCCGATCGACCTCATAATCCATTTCCATTAAGTTGAAACAGGCCTATATTTACAAATGTGTGGACTCAAATATACATAAAGAAACATAAAACTTAAGCGACATTAAGTCATATAGGTTATGTAATGGAAGAATTTGAGTGGCACTGTGTAGATCTGAATAGTCAAGGGATGCGATTTCATTTCCTTGGCCAAAAGGTCAGGTCAGCTCTGCCCAACCCCCAGACCTAACTAAAACAACAGCACAAATACCTTAAGACCATCCGAGTGTCCCTTCTACAGAGTTTCAGTCCACAAAACCTCAGTTCCTTACATTTGACTGTCTATAACAAAGGAACATACTTTTTATCTCTTAAAGGAACATTGATATTGTAACTATGTCAAAAAAATGCCATTACAGGTTGGGACCAATTTTACACAGGATTGGCCTATTTCTTCGTTTTGATGCAACTGTTTAAACTCAGTGAGTCTGCCATAAACTCAGTGAGTCTGCCATTTAGCACCATTCCCTCTTGCACAAAGCAAAATGAGAAGAGAACCGTTTCATTCTAGACTTCACTCTTGGCATTCTTAAATGAGCAACAACAAATGTATGCTTTTTAATCTATGCAATCTTCATAAATAAGTATGCATACTTTTTAAAAAGAAACAAATATAAGTTGTAAAATGAAAGTACACATGAAAAATCTTTGAATGTTTCGATGTTTAATGTTTAAGCAATACGTTTGGAGGTGATAAAATAATGGCCCAGCTGCAACCGATGCAAGCGCACCTCACCGTTTAGTTAATAATTGTGCCTTTTTCATCATCTTTTGCCATTTTAGGTATTCCACAGGCATGTTGTTTAGCTGCTCATTATTTCTGTAGATTTCCAGACAGGCCCTAAAGCTGCTAAGACAGATTGAGCATGAACCACTGCTGCACCTTGACCTGTTGAACTCTAGCCTGTGGGACCACACTGAAGACATGATCCAGGCCCGAAACCTCCGTCAGAAACTGCGCCTCCTCGGAGATTACGTTCTCATCTGCCGCAGTGGAGTTGGCAAGAAAGTCCAGTCTAGGTGCGTGTATGCATCTGCTGTCTGCGTGCAACTTGTGTGTACTGTGTTGGGTTGTATAGTGATGTAAATTTCAGTTTAGAGATTTTTGGTGAAAATGTCCAGGGTAACATTCAATAGAAAAAGTTTTTTTTCTTTTTTTCGTCATTGTACATAAACTATGCAGAGGTGACATTTTATAACATTAAACCTTTATGAAATTGGAAAATACAAACCTCAAAAATAATAATCTAATCTATTGGGAATTCATTAAAAGGTGAACTGAATGCAAGAACTGTGCATGCTTCCAGCACACAAACTGGCCTAAACCAACATGCTTATTAATTCTCAAGGGCAGTTCCCACTATAACAAATCTGATTTGAAATTCAACTGGCGAAACTTTGTCCTCCTTTATTTTTTATGGGAATCACTTGATGGCCTATGTGTGACGGGGAGAAGGTGCAAATGCAATGAAAGCAAATCATATTCTATGCTAATTCTAGGGATGCACAATATATCAGCGGCCGTATCGGTATAGACCATTATTTGTTTGTAAACATTCGGGATGCGCACGCAATGTGGTTGCAGAAAACCGGGAAAGGATAGCATTTAAAACGGCAACAGGACCACATGGATCATACAAATAGTTTAAAGTAGATTTTAAAAGGCCAAAAAGGTCGAGGAGGACAGAGACGAAAGAGAGAAAGCGATTCCCCATCGATCTATCACATCAGAATTTTGGTTTGGGTCAAGAAAGTCTTGAAATTTGAGTGAGAATGTTGTCCAGCAGACCGCATAGTTGGGCGGCAGCCATGTCTTCACTTCATGTCACAAAGTTCATAATTTTACAGTTTTACAGGCAATTCTACATCTAAAAAGTCGAGCAGTTGAGCCTGCCTGACAGTTGATAATTGGTCTATTGGCAGATAAATGTTTATTTTTACAATGCTTGTCCACTACAGCGACGCAACATGCTTGCCATCGCTTGCCTTCCCACAGTGCACCACGCTCGGGGGCGTGTCAGACAGATGAATGCAGAATTGTAGTTCTCTAAAGTCACTGTTGTAGTTTGTATAACGTCATGGCAAAGTGTGCAGACTTGGGTTTACATACTCGCAATCGATCAAAATACAACTTTTACACACCTGAAGCAAAAATCTGATATGCTTGCTAGATATTGCATGATGTTATCTACTATACAAACTAGTTCTGGTTCTTTTTTTGCCATATTTTATTCTGAGTGAAAGATTACATGTTACAGTACGCGATTGGACGCAAACGCCGCTAATAGTGTGCAACGCAGTCTCACAATATCAATAAAACAAAACTTTTACATACATGATGCAAGAAATCCAGTACACTAGCTAGATGTAGCATGATCTTATCCACTACTTCCCCTATTTGTATTTTATTTTATTCAGGGTGAAAGACTAAACGTTACAATATGCTACCGGACACTAAGGGTAACCGGTTGTGTACTGCCGACGGTACGCTCCTCATTTACATAAAGTTGAGAAACTCAACTCGAATCGCTTGGGTTGCGTCCCTACTCACAATGCACCACGCCTGGCTCCATTGGAAATTAATGGAAAGCATTGCATCGCTCACATCGCTATCGCGGACACGCACTGTTAGTTTTATTGTTATTGGTCCGATAAGAAAATTTGCTCATAAAATTAAAGCTGATAAATTATGGATTATTTCCACCTCTGGAACCCCTTAATTTTTAAAAATAATTTTGGTAAAAGAAAGATCTAGATGTTTTATGCAGTTAAGCTTTTAATAAAAACAGTTGTCCACTGTATTTGTTTGCCTTTTGTTTTTGTAATCAGACTCAGGCTTTCTATTTATCGGCATGTATCGTTTATTGGCTTCTAAATATAAAGAGTTATTACATCAGCCAAAAATTCCATATTGGTGCATCCCTAGCACATTTCATGCAAATTTCACCACCAAGTCATTAAGCAACACCCATTTGGGATTATGTACATGTGTGTTCACCCTTCCGTTAAGTTACAAGCACACTGTCACAGTTCCCTATATGAAATAGGCTTTTATTGTTAACTACATTTGTGTAATTACAGCATCACCATCACAGTTTCAATGATCAAACAATTTAGGACACAGCAAGTTTGTCCCTCCGTTTACTAAGGCATTTAGTGAATTAGCAAAACCAGTATGGGTCCAGCTAAACTTGCCACAAACTAAACTAAACTAGTCACCAGACCTGGAACAATAGCATGTTTTTTTTTGGTGTGTTCAAGTATCCTCTGAAATTCTAAACAAAAAGGGCTTGTGAAATCAAACCATATCAAATTATTTGTCTATATGACTTCCTCATTCATTCCCAGACCTGTCCACCTCTGATACTGTCTCTGAACAGATTGTGTACACACAGCTCAGATTGGAGTAGGCTTATCTGTGTGTTCACTGCACTAAATTAATTACTTATTTTCTCCTATTCTCCGAAGACTGGATCAACGCACTTATCTGTTAGAATCAAGTAATCTTTACAGTGTCTTGGACTTACAACAGGTATTGCTCCTCATGTCTTTTAATAAGTGCAAAATTATGTCATAAATAAGATGGTTTGATCAGAAAAAACACCTGTCATTCAGTGTGTGTCCCTGTATGTGTTTTTGTTTGTGTATGTTCACTTGTCTGTTCAGATAGCCAATGGCCAGTATGCTGCCTACCTAAACACCCTGATCCAGTTTGCGTCTAGCCATGTTCACCAATGTGACCTTTGCACCCAGAGAGGATTCATCTGTCAAATATGTCAAGCCAATGACATCATCTTCCCCTTTCAGTTTGAGACCACAGTCCGGTAAGTGCTCATCCTCCTCCAGTAATGTTACAGATTGATAATCTGTAACTGACCATTAGAAAAGAGGGACTAAAGAGAGGCATACCTACTGGAGAAGATATATTTAGTACCAAGAGGCTCCACCACCTGGCGACTACTTTTACAGGGTCTTGAGAGTTATATGGACAATGGACATTGTAGACAATGTAGACATTATTATTAGTATTACCAATCAGTCGTTTTCAGCATGCTCAACATATTATTTTATACCCAATCATGAGTTTTTTTTAATATACATATTATGCTTATCTAAGCACACTTAATTTATTTGTGGTTCAAGAATCTGAAGTTACCCACACTCTCTCACCACAGGTGTATGGTGTGCAAGGCTGTCTTTCACACTGCTTGCAAGACCCAGTCACTCTCGTGTCCGCGATGCTTGCGTCTTCAGAAGTACCTGGAAAGAGATATGCAGGACTGACATACTGAGCTGTGTTTTCAGTGGGCATATGTGAAGCCCTCTGTGAAATGCTGGAGTTTAAAAAGGGCTATACAAATACATTTGATTAGATTTCTTCTGTCACAAGGCCCCGTCTACCTTAAAACAACAGCAAGTGAGAAACAACAAGAAAAAGTTAGTCATATTATAATCCTTGTTCATGTTTTATGAACTAATCCCAAGTGCAATTAAAGTCATGAATGAGTCGGGGCCACCCACACTTGCACCCAATGTTTGTTTCAAAGTCTAATATAGAAAAAAGGGACGTTTCATTCCGTACATTTCTTTAGTGGTCAACTCACTAAACTTTTTAAAAGACAATTTATTTTAAAAAGCCTATCAATCAAAAGACGGACAAGAACATTTATCTACTTCATACACAAATCAAATATTTGACACAGATATACATTATTGTGTAGCATGCAATAAGTTTATTTTGGTTTCATGTTTACAGTACACTCCTTAAACCTTGAGGGGGGGACAAGGAGTCAGATGGCTGAGTGGTTAGGGAATCGGGCTAGTAATCAGAAGGTCGCTGGTTCGATTCCCGGCTGTGACAAATGACGTTGTGTCCTTGGGCAAGGCACTTCACCCTACTTGCCTTGGGGGGAATGTCCCTGTATTTACTGTAAGTCGCTGGATAAGAGCGTCTGCTAAATGACAAAATGTAAATGTATCTTTTACAAACTGAATGTTTACTTTGTTTGACCTGACCTACAAGATCCATATAAATACTTGCAAAACAAACTACTTGAAACTGTTGCATTTACAGATACTGATTATATTGTGCCATTATATTGTGCCTTTCGGTTACTTTGATGTTACCGTCAAGATTACTGTCGATTTGTAGAATTGTGATGTTGTGGTGCAATGGAAACTGTGCCAAACAGCAATAAGAAATGGTGATAGCTTTTCACTGTCTCAACAAAATACATTTTTGTTACAGAATTATATTTATATTTCGACAGTGTGAAATATATTTATATTTCAAAAAAATAAACAATTGTTTAATGTTTAAAAGTAATCACCATACTTTTGACTATAGACGTGGACCATTTAAATGTAAGTTATTTTAGAATGAATTCTTAGTTTGACATCGTATTTAGTCATTTATCAAAATAAACACAGATGTGCATACAAATTATGGTATGCAGCTAGAGTTGTACAGTATAGCTGACTGTCAGCAACTCATAGATTAATAGATAGAAGAAAATCAGGAGCTTAATCGGTGTATTGACTGGACATTTTTCTGTACATGGCTTTTTAAATGATTATTATTCCCATTGTTAAGGTTAGGTTTTTTTTGTGGGGGGGGGGGGGGCATAGTTACACTTAAACACATTGGCAAGACTGTTAATATATGACTAGCATTGGATTTTATTTACAAGACTCAAATGAAGCCTATTCTGATACTTAGACTCAATCCTGGACATGTGACCTGATTTAATTCTCATAACATGCTGTAACCGCTAAGCTTCCATGGTATTGCATTCATGATGGTTGAAAAGGTACCTAGCTGTTACTTATATCTCCTCATGTCAGATCAGTGATATATACCCATGGAAAGACAAAAGGTTGTATTTCATGTGACCGTGGCCTAGATTAGTCTAGGCTGGGATCTCATTTGTCTGTGAGGCGGACTATAACCATACAAAAGATCATTTCTGTTTAAGATTTCACTCATGTTCTTCCTCTTTGTTTTAAATTGAACGTGCATGTTAAGATTATGAAGGGGTACTTGATTAAAATGCCAGCATTTTATAAAGTCATTTGTATTCAATAAATTACACTTAATAGATCAACAGATTAACAGAACGGATGTGAGGTCTTGGTTCTTTCTTCTCTTTAAGACAAACACTTCATATGTAAATAAATAAGCATACATTTCTATGTTCTAATCGATATCCATTGAAAAAGGTGTGAAGTACATTTATTTAGGAATAAGCCAAGATTTGTAACTTATTGTGCCTTGATGTGCAGGCACATGCATTGCAGATACATGCATTGTACTATCTGGTCTCCTCTCAGTCAGCTTAGTTTATACATTTCAGAATGGCAACTCTAAATATTACAGCCTTAATCTGAAATTTTTTCCTTGTGAAGTAAACCAGTTGGTAGTTGTCAGCTGTGATGTCAGGAATGTCCGTCCGAACGGTGTAACTATTCAGATTGGTTCTGGATAAGTATTAAACAATTTGCAAAATGTAATAGAAAGAAAAAAATAGAAAAGGCATTTCCTTCTGAAAATGCGTTGGAATGCTGAAGGGTGAAATTAATTTCAGAAAATTGCTGAAAAAACTGAAATAATAAGCTGAAAATATATATATATTTTTATGGTAAAAACACAGAAATGAGAAAAGCCGACAATAATTGAAATAACTGCTGAGAATACAGAAATCCGAATATGTACCAGCAAGCGCAAAGATGAAATTAAGTTAAATTGCTGAAAATATTCAATATTCCAATGGCTTTGCTGAAAAAGTGTCGATGCCAAAAAGTCAAGACCAGCACAGCAGGAAAATATAAAAATGGCAGTGTGGAAGATGAACTGCAGCATTTAACAAAGCTAAGAGCTGAAATACAATGCAAAAGAAGCCAAAATCTGCACTGTTAAACTGTAGAAATACTTGAAGAAGCAGTAAACATATTATAATACATCATATAATATTAGTTTTAGTAGCTGAAATTATAGCTGGGATAGTAATAGCAGTAGCACATACAGTAGTATCGGTGGTGTAGTAGAAAACAACCAATAGTAGCACCATCTGAAGTCTAGCATCAGAATCTGCAGAAATAACAGTCATAGCAAAAGTACTGGTAGTAGTATTCACAGCTGCAGTAGTAGCAGCATTTGCGTATCAACAGAAGCAACAGGTGTAGTCGTAAAAATCAGTAGTATTCTCAATGTTGTATTAAGTATAAAGCAGACAATGACCACATTGCAAACATATTTATAAACATTTAGAATACAATTTTGCCAACCATCAATTTCAAAATAATTAAAACAGTAATTTGTATTAGCATGTCAAAACTAACAAAGAAAAGCCTAATATATTGCTTTATATAAAATATAAATCACTACATTTTATTGAGGAAAACAATAGCAATTATAAAAAATGTAAATACAAATTCTCTGTACACGTGCAAATGAAAAACTGGCAAAGTGAAAATTGTTTTCTCTTTTGTATATTTAATTGTCCAAGTAAGGATGCCTTGTTTATCAAACTGCATTAATCTGAAATAAGTTACAGTTAAATTAACACATCATAATTTAGGTGCTCTCAAGTGAATTAAAGCATAGAATTTGAAATAAATAAAAAATTAACACTTAACACAATTAAGCCTTTGGGTTTTCCACAAAGATCCCACAAGATATACCCATAGTGCCTAAGAAGCAAAAGTTTGTAAAAGACGTATACCACAGACCAGGCAGAACGTTATTCGTTCATTATTATTTTGTGTTGTTATTTTTCAGTAGTGTGAGGTGTGTGCTATATTTCAAAAGATGCATTTATATCCTGTCTTTACATCCTTTTTTGAGCAATTTTCTTCTATTTAAATATAATAAAATAATATAGATAAGTACAGTGCACAATTTCATGCAAAATAAAAAACTTGACAAATTTATCAACAGAGTTTTGTGAACATTGGACCCTTTAATATTCAAGAATAAATATACTTTCAATAGTTAACAATATGGTTAATTTCCCACAATCAAAGGATTTTCACATCATTTCCAGACCTAGGTTAATACTCACAGAAGTTCAAGACTTCAAGGTCCAGTAGCCCCGAACGGATAAGTCTTGTCAACATTGGCCGGGTTTCCCAGATTTGTTAAGAAGCTCTTGCCGCTAAGAGCTTCTTAACCCTTGTGTTCTCCTCTGGTCATTCTGACCCATCAGTCATTGTGACCCACCGTTGTTTGCGACAACTTTACCGCATACAAAAACAAAGTGAAGCATTTTCTTTTAACCGTTGGGCTGTCTCAGACCCCCCACATTGCGAAGGTTAAAAGAAAAAAAGAAAAAAATTCCTTTTGTATTGGGTAAAATTGGGTAAACACAACGATGGTTCGTTATGAATCTTTTGGTCATGTGACCCGAAGGCAGCACAAGGGTTAAGAGCGTTCTAAGAGCGTTCTAGAGCGTTCTTAGAACGCTCCTAAGAAGCTTTGAGCGTCAAGGGCTTCTTAACAAATCTGGGGAACCCGGCCATTGTCATTTACACTATCCCAGGCTCACTAAAACACTGAGTTCTCTTTACTTTGATGGAACATTGAGTTAGAGTCACTTGTTGACTCAAGGTCAGGACACAAGCTTTGTAGGATTTGTTTCAATGTTAAATCTTTTGACAAGTCATGCTTTGGCCAATCTGAAGATGACACATCTAGATGGATTTCACAGCTGTACAATTTAACACTGGCCTTGAATATTCATTTTCTCAGTCGAGTTTAGGTTACGCTAAGGATCGGTGTACACGTGTGAAAAACCTTGAATATAGCTACCAGCTGAAACCCCATACTAATGACTCATTGTGATACAAATATGCAATTTCTTCAAGGTTAATTTGTTTGTATGCACAAGGCAATCAAACAAACATTTCCATCCTTAATTTTCTCATATCTGTTAGAAAACTGACTGAAAAGGGGATGGATGACATTAATAAATAAATAAATACGGTCAACTAAAAAAATGAAATGTGATGAATCATAAAGAAAACATACATTGTTAGATCAAATACGGTAGAGATGAAACAAACAAAATAGACCTGCAGTTTTTAGAGACATTCATACTATTTGTGAGTTAATAGTTTATGCTTTAAAGACCTGTAACATTAGGACCTTTGATCTGTGCAGTGGCTGTAGAACCACTGCTCAGTCATCACTTCAGGGTCTGGTGTAAGGATAGTGTTAGGATAGAAACAGAAGAAAATGTATTCATGTATTTAAAAATGTAAATAGCACATGCAAGTAGTAAGACCGCCATGGGATGTTTTTTTGTGGTCAGAGATATATTTAAAAAAAGACCTCATAACAATTGTTACCTTTACAACTGGTTTAGGGAGGAGCTTGATGCTTCATAAAGGTGGGGCTGTCACTAGGACAGTGACGACTGACTGATGACTCATCTGCAGCAGTATGCTTCCTTGCAGTCGCACACCTAATGCTGACAGAAGAAAACAGGAAGTTATTGTTATAGACTAAAAACAAACTAAACTTTCTAAAGGGTTTATAATTCACAGTAATGAAATGCCTTGAACTCTGCTGCAGGGCAGATCAACATGTACGTCCAGTGCACCTGAATACGCTTCATGATGTTCATCTTCTTTCACGTGCTTTGCCCTCTCTGCCCTGAGTGTCTTCACTGTGAGGTGGAGGACTCACAAAGAAGGAAGACCTGAAGGAAGAAATTGATATAAATTAATGTTATATTGGATGTACAACTACTGTTAAGAATATTGCATTTATACAAAATGAATACACGAATGTAACAGAATTAGAACAAAACATTTGAAATCACATATGAAATAAGAAGACAATACCTTATTATCTGTTGTGAAGAAACCTCAACACTGGCAGGGAGAACACGTGTCTCAGTGTTGTGTCCACTGATGATGAACAGTTGAGATGGTGCTTCAACATCTGCTCTGTGGTGGCATGATGTCTTGGTCGGTATGAGCTGATTCAGAATCTCAGAGCCAGACAGGAAGTGAGGCAAGGACAGGCAGGTGTTTTCTTGTCCTTTGCTTTGAAGAATGATCGGGACAGGCAAGAAGTAAAACGTGTCCCTATGAGGTCTAACAGTGATGGGTCCTCAGTTGATTGACAGTTCAGTTGGTGCTGCACTCGTTGGCATCTCGCAGATGCTGTGAGCTGATCCTAACAGTGTGGAAGGAGGTGAGGCCAAAATGGAAAGTGTCTTTAAAGAGGACACAGAACTGTGTCTCCTGTCAATCAGAAAGGAAACTTAACACTACAAAGGACACATGAGAACTGTGTCTCCTGTCCAGTACAAAGGAAACTTAACACTACAAAGGACACATGAGGACAGTGTGTTCTGTCCATCAGAAAGGAAACTTAACGTTACAGAGGACACAGGGGGACTGTGTCTCCTGTGAGGTACAAAGGAAACTTAACACTACAGAGAACACAGGATAATTCAAATTAAATTTATGGGGATGGAAGTGTGGGGTTTCAGCTGGTAGGTACATCAGAAAGTATGTGTTACATCTAGAACACACTTTCTGATGTGCATCTGCTACACTAAATGTCAATGTCACTAAATATCTTTGTAACAATGCACTTAAAGCTTACTTTAAAAAGAAACATTTTAATATGCTGAAATGTTCAACACTTGAACAGGGGCTTATTACTTGAGGAATTATTTTCGGTATCGTCTCAGTTGCACTATCAGGGTTTGGAAATACAGTGACTTGCTAAAGTAGGCAAATGGCTAGTAGAACATAACATTTCATAATAATTTCAGTTAATCAAACAGCTGCAAGACCCAGTGAAATGTTATAGGCTAGCTAGCAAGCTAACGCTAGCATCGCTAACATTAGTAATTCAACTTTGGTAGTGTAAACAAGCTCTTTGTAAGCTCGTTTTAGATATAATTATATATGATTGTGTGGACCATGAGACACGGACGTGGTATCTTTTTTTAGTGTGCTATTTTGGAACAACTTATTTTGTAATTAATATATTTAAGTTGTAATTAAATTGTACTAAAGCACAATTTAAAGTATATTAAGTGCACTTTTACGTGCTAAAGTGGAACAACTTCAAGTATACTTAGTACACTTTAAGTATATGGACATAGCCGTATACTTAAAGTGTACTAAGTATACTTGAAGTTGTTCCACTTTAGCACGTAAAAGTGCACTTAATATACTTTAAATTGTGCTTTAGTACAATTTAATTACAACTTAAATATATTAAGTACAAAATAAGTTGTTCCAAAATAGCACACTTCAAATTAACTAATCATTCAATAACTTGAAGTATACTGATGATTAATCACTCTTAAAGTATACTCAAGTATGCTAAGATTTAGTATACTTAGCATATTTTTTTTTTAACCTGGGATCTTAACGTAATTAAGATGGCGCAGCGCAGGTGTGGTCTTTTTCTTCTTTTTTTCTGAACGTGCTGCAGAAAGAGAAGCGGTGAGCATTTAGCTCTCAGAGAAAAGAAACTAAAGATTTAAATATCCTGAAGTGTTTTATTTTTCTTTTGATTTTGTGGTGTCACAAAACCATCTGTTGTTATAGTGTGCCTGTGTGGTGGACTGTAAGGGAGAGACGGTGTGGATGCGACGGAGGAGCGGTGTGTTCCAGTCGGCCAGCGGCGGTGTGGGGAGTGAGCGTGGTGGACAGCGGACTGGATTCTGAATTTAAGGCCTGAGTTCGGATTTCCATTTCATTGTGTCTCCAGTAAGATCTTTCCTCTCTGTGGATTCGGGGGATCGTCGGTTACCTGTTTATAATTTGTTTAGACTGAGCTCAAAACAGGCACTGGGTAACTAAAATCAAATTGACTATTGCTGCAGCAAAACTTAAAAGGTAGTTTTCTGGCCAGAATATATTTTATTAGTTTGTGTTTTAATATGTGAGATGTGACATGCATTGTTGAACAAAATTTCAATAATACAAATTTTCTCTTGAAGAGAGTTACCATATGTTTGTTGTCATTCTCTGTGTGAAATCAATCATCTACAGCCAAAGATAAATTTGTTATTCAATATATTTTATCTTTCTCTCGAACCAGGACATTACTACAGGTATTTAAGTAGTGATCCCAGACCTTGAGATATTTTTGCAAGTCATTTATGGAGGCTGATTAGAACCTGGTTACAAGTCCATGATCTCCAATGAGTCCAGTAGGCTCCCCAGGTTAAACAGGAATGATCTCACACTGTAGTCTGGAGGTCTGTACACAGCTGCGATCAGGGCACTCACTGGGGCTTTTACCTTCAGAGCCACAAACTCAAGATCAGTTACATTATGTATGTACTGTTTCTCACACACTTGAATGATGCTTTTCACATAAACAGTAACTCCACCACCACCTCTGTTGGTTATTTGTTGAACATTTGTGTAGGAAAGGTGTTTGTTGCGTTTGAACATGTTGTAGCCCTCTAAATTGAGACTCTCTGCAACAAAGGAACCTTGAAGGTAAGTTTCTGTGAGACACAAAACATCTGCAAGACACAGTTCATGACGGCTCCTGATATCATTGATGTGAGAAGGCAAACCTTCCGTGTTATGGTGAACAATGGTCAGAGTGTCATGTGTGCTTGATGTCTGTTTGATACGAAAAAGAGGCATCATGTCATCCAAGTTGACTTGTCTCATGGTCTCGAGGGCTCCAGTGATTTCTGGGTTGGCATAGATTTTACTCTCATCCAGATCCAGCATGTGCAGTCGACTGAGAGAGGTCAGTCTACTGATAGCTACGTAAGCCATGCCAGGTTCAAAAATGTGTTTCAGTGACACTACAGCTGATGTCCTTGTCATACCCTGAACCTTGTGTATCGTACAGGCAAATGCAAGTCTAACAGGAAACTGTCTGAGTACCACTCCTTCTGTTTCAGATTGTCCTCTGCTTTGTCTATGTACACTACATCATCAGAGTGGCCTGGTGCTCTATTACGGTAATTCCTTCCAGCGGTTTCATCATCCATCTTGAGCCCAAGCATAGTGACATGTGCAGCACCACTTTGTTCTGAGGTTATTACCCTGACTAGTGTAGAAAAGGATCCATTCACCAGTCCTTGATACACGTCTATGTTTCTGGTGAGCATGATTGGAGCACCTTCGGCTACGCTTAGTGTATCTGGTAACTCATTTCTGTTTCCTTTGTATCTTTTGTCTTGTCAAGCCATTCTTCCAGTTCGTGGGTCCTTCTTAGAGTCATCTGCATCAATCTTGGTGATATTAGAATGGAGCAGAGCTAATGTTACTGAGTTGTGAGGATCAACCTGTTTATTAGTTGCAAAGATGTGCAGGACATCAGGTGGACAAAGTGATGGTTCAGTGATAGTCTGTGACAACAAGGCTCTGTCTGCTTGAGACAACTCATCTGACTTTCCTTTCACACGGATCCGGTTCAACATCTCTGCAAAGGCAACATCATCCTTCTACTGCATAATCTCAGTCAGGGTGATTGTCTGAAAGTGCTCCTTCCATAGATCAATCTCACACGGCTCGTACACACAGAGGGTCTTGGACTGTCGAACTGGTGGTAGCTGATAAAAGTCTCACACAGCTATTACTGACATTCCTCCAAAGGATCTGGGGCTACCTTTTGATCAGTTCAGTCTTGCATCCACATAAGCAAACAGGGGCTTTGACACCATGGACACTTCATCAATGATGAGGATTTCAGCAATTAAAAGGTCTGATCGGACTTCATCCAGTTGGTTACACAGTCCTTGAAATGGAGGTTTCAGACTTCATGGAAGCTTGAGCAGAGAGTGCAGTGTTGATCCTGATATATTAAAGGCTGCAGTTCCAGTGAAAGCTGTCAACAGGACAGTGGGGTTTGATATGTCAACCTCCTCAGAATGGCTGGACAGTTTGCACAGTATCTTAGATGCCTCTGAGTAGATGCATTTAATGAGATGGGACTTTCCTGTTCTGGCACCACCATTGACGTAAAAGAAAAACTGCTCAGGATTTAGGCCATAAACAAGCTTTACGCACCAATCTCTAACTGCATAGAATACACATGCTTGTTTCTGGTTCAGGTTCTGATACATCTGCCGTAACAGTGTGGGGTCAAACGCAGGAGGCTCTCTGATGGCTCTGGCTTCTGTTGCAACATTAGCCTGATTAGTGTATTCTGGAACATTTTCTTGTACATTTTCATGATCTGGCTCTCTTGCTTCCAGTTCTTCGATACATTCCAACCTCTCCACTTCAGATTATGGAGCAAGATTACACCATTCATCAATTACTCCTCTGTTCTGTTCAAATTCTTTGACTGCTTTCTCAATCTCCTCGCTGTTTCTCTCATTGTCTTTGTTTCGTTTCACAATGTGTTTGACATACTCATGATGGTTAGAACCTGGTAGTTGAACACAACAACATTTATAGAAGGACTCGTATGTGGGGAAATGCGGTCTTTTAAGTTCCTTGTCTGATCGTTGAGGAATGTACAGTTTCAGTAATGTTCCATAGAACTTCTCAGGATATTTTTCCTGTGAGCAGCGGTAAAATCTGATGATAGCAGGTTTATCGTTTTTACGCTTTTGCACAAATCCCATCTCATTGAGGAGGGGCAACACATCTCTACCTTTTTTCTGCCGGCCATAGACAATTCTGTAAGTAGCTACAAAATCAGCCTAACACATCTCCTCAAACTTTGGTGTTTCTGGTCTGGCTTTGTATTTGTCAGTCAAAGATGTCATCCACACATTTACACTTTCTGATGTTGTGTTCTCCAGGTAAGATATGGGGCGACTCATTTTCAGTGCGTTGTCATCTGTTGATACGAATATGACACCACGTGAACACTTCATGTTTATTCCACATGCACGAGTCACACACTCCTGAGCACTGACCTCTCTCTTTTTAGAGTAAGCCTGCATGACTTCCCTCATTTCATCACATTCATTGACGTGGTCTTGGTGGAGTTCTCAATGACTGTTTTGAGGTACTCAGAAAGTCCAGCTTCCTTTTTGGTTATGTAGCTGGTGAGATACAAGATGCATGAGTATGCATTGAGAAGATAACTAACATCAATATTGGCATCCCAGGCTTCAAGAAGATGTCCATTGTATCCATTTACCGAGCAGTCTTTTGGCTCACGTTTCAGGATCACCGCACTGGATTTGTTGATAACATTGGGGCATCCTTCATACTCTTAGAGTGTTAAGTTGCATTGAGCTAGGAGCTGCTGCAAACTGAGTGAGGCGGTTTCAGGTTAATTCAGCAACAAGTTCAGTGGTTGGAGCTTTGACTTTGCTATTTGCACTTGCAGCGGATCAACACCCTAACCAGGTCTTGATTATCTTTGTGGAAGGTGGTTTAGGAAATCCAAATCTGCAATCAGAGCTGGGACTTCTGAAACATATCATTGAGTGTTTTTTGCTGTGTATTTGAACTTCTGTGACCTTCTTGTGTAGTTCAGGTTGTGTGCGTGGGTCAGGCAGCTGAGCTGTGATGTATTTGGACACAAAATCTGACACAGTCTGATCTTCATCCTCCTCAAACCCAGGTGCACCTTCTACCCATATGAGACAGTGAATGTGTGGGCTTCCTCTGTGCTGAAACTCAACTCGGTAAAAGTAGTCAACAACTTTGCCAAGAGGCTGTGCAGGAGATAAGAGCAAATCTCTGAATAAGGCCTCAACACGTTTATCAAACATGCGCATTGTTGTCAGAGGATTGCTTCTCAGAATGTCACACTTTGCTGACCAGTCAAGCCCTTCAAAATGTACCTCTTCACCTTGCTGTCTTTTTATTGCTTCAATCACTTCAGGCCAACGCATCTCAGCTGCAGAAAACGTACAAAAGAATGTGGGAGTTCCCAACTGTCTGATCATGGCAAAAAGATCTTGTGGGATTTTCTCCCAGTAGGCTGGTGTTCCTCTCAGCGGCTGCATGAATCTGACTGCATCTTTGTTCTTCACCAGTTTATCTACCTCTCGTTTATTTTGCAGCATACCAGAAGTTATTTTTCGTCCATTTCGAGTCATTGGCTTTCTTGCTGGATGTGGCCAAGTGTATTTCAGTCACAAACTGTGCAAAGAACAAATAGTTTGTGTCTCTGGCAAAACGATAATCAATGCAGAAAAGCCTTACTTTGAAATAACTGCTGGGTGTTACTTTCATACGTCTCCCTTCATCCAGTGTGTTTTGGCCTGTAGGGAACTGCACAGGGAAAGCCATCGCCTCAAGTTTAGGAGTTTTGAAGAAACCAACTGGACTGTTACTTTCTGCAGGGGCAACAGAGTAGATTCCTTCACTGAAACATAAAATCTCCTCTGAAACATCCCGTGGCTGAAGACATGATTCTCGAGCAAAACCACCGTTAGGCGGCATGTAACCTTCCTGTTCTTCATCATCTCTTTGCTCCTCTGGTTGTTCACCATTACAAGACAACATGTCAACATCCTGCTCTCAATCAAGCTCAGTTTCTGTCTCACACAGTGCACTTTTCTCACACAAATCAATTTCCTTCAAATCAGCATCATCATAGTCGTTCTCATCCATAGTGGCATCCTCATCATCCTCATCTTCATCAGGAAGTGTTGGGTCACACAGCTCAGCTTAATCTCTGATAGTTATGTCCTGATATTGTGGATGAATGCGTTTGAGTTTATGCAGCGCCTGCGCTAGTTTAGCACTTAGCTATGAGATGTCTCTCCAATATATTGAGGTCACACAGTTCAGGTGGAATGTCAGCGGAGGGGAGATGCTGGACAGCAGGACACCTGTAAAATAACAGAAAAGCATCCATTACTTAACAGTTCGAATAACAAACTAAGTAACTTCTACCACTTCTAGGTAAGGAATCATTGACAAAAATATATATATTAAATACTATAAAATATTCGTTTTTTATTTCATACGCCACCGAAACGCGACACCACCCACCGAACACGCTATAGCATTAGCTAGTTATAGTAGTATTAGTTAGCTATAACTAATGCTACCATAGCTATAACTAATGCTACTGTAGCGACCATAACTAATGCCAATTGAGCGAGTAGGGGGTACCTGGAGAGCCGGAGAGCTGCAGTTTCAGGACCGCAGTTCTGGGACCCTCGTTTTATCTGACAGCGCCACGTAGCGAATGGGATAAACATGGATCGGAACAAGATAATATTTTCCTGCAGTAGTGAACATTGTAGGATTACGGCTCAGAACAAGATGGACTAGAATCAGAGTGTAAGTAGCTAATGTGGATTGCGTATGGTTATGTATAAAACAATTCTGGTGTCTTGAATTGGACGTTAGCTAGCTACCTTCAACTTTGCTGTCGAAATCATTTCAAGACACTGGAGTGGTTTTCAACGTCAAACAAACTACTTGATTAGCTAGAGGCTCTAACATTCAGTAGTTATAGCACTAGCTAGCTAGCTCTACACAGATAACTTCCTTAAAAACAAACTGTAAATTGTTTCTCTGTTTGTTTAATGAAACAGTAGCGCGATAGCCTGGCTGCCAGCCCAACTTCACCCCGCCCACAAAAAAATTTGGTCGGGAAATTGGGTCTGGAGGGTCTCGTATTGGGAACAACTATATAAAACCAGGATCTGGGCGGACCAATGAAATTGCCAGGGCGGGCTTTATACGATGATGGACAGATGATCAACAGTAACGTAATCAACAACGTCACAAAAGAGCCCTTGGGTTGGATTTGTTTTCAACAAACAACATATTACGTTGCTCTGATTGGTTGTAGGTCTATCCAATTGAGCGAAGAGGCATCTGTTTTACGAGTTCGGTTGAAACACGCCCCACAGTCACAGCCCAACAGAGTTTTCAGACTCATATTCTGACTAGAATTATGAGTATGACAACGTCAGGCTAGTAGCGCGACGTAGGTTATGTAAATCAAGTATTGTTCAACATATTTAAGTTAGCTAAACGTTCAAAACTATTCTGGTACAATTATCTGTTCACTTATGATAATTTTAGGAAATACGAACTTTGATACTATTTGTTTTGTTGATGATGATTGTTGTTTTGTTTTATTGAAACCATAGTGCAATTTTGGCAAGCCCAACTACTGTAGGTGTCTTATGATAAAGCTAGCACATTGATAAAACGTTAAAAAAAGGATAGGTTAAAAGCAAGTGGATTCGATCTGTCAGCTAAACGAAATCTGCAGCCTATTGTCTTAAAAATTAACCATATAACTTTTGTAGGCCATCATATAGGTTACGGCCTGAGTATGCTGAGGAATCTGTCCCTGCAGGATGCAGAAAAGTATGGAAGCAAATCGTGACCAAAATTCAAATGAAAATGCATTTCCAGAAATGCATTTTCATTTTAAGAATGTGGCTGCATTATTTGACTCATAAATGAAATTAGTAATCAATCATCCTATTTGCATTTTCTTCTTCAAGACTGCACATTTTATGCCATAATCAAAAAGAAAACAGAGCGGACATTGCATTTTCATTTTCGTATTCTGCCCGCAAAGAACTAGCCTGGCTCTGCCGTCCTACGTACTTCCGCTCAATTTGGATTTTGTTTCTGTACTAGGTCTGGGAGCTCGGCTCTGAAGTTGGTTTCCAGAAACACATTTTTTTGTAGGTCCAATCAGCGAACAGAGGGAGTGGCTGAGAACGATGACGTTAATGTCGTGCACTAGTTTGAGTAGTTCAGTTATGGCGGCGGCGAAAGATGCGAGCGAAACTATTCTGCGGTTGTGGCAACGCTGCCGAATATCCGTAGGTTAAAGCCGGAGCAAGAACATTCCTTGCTGAGTTTTGTTGGTGTCCATGATGTTGTTGTGGCCCTCCTCCCCATGGGGTTCAGGAAAAGTTTGATTTTCCAGCTATGGTAGCTAGCCTGGTTACAGTAGTGGTGAAGGAGTTGGCTAAGGCGAACGCTTGCGATTGGTTATGGCAAATCAGAGTGGCTCTGGGAAGATCCAATAGTTTTAAACTTCAACAGAGGACCCACCTTCAAGAAAGTTAACGTTTGTCAATGGAGCGATGCCAGACCCTCTGTACAAATGAAATGTACGAGGGTCTGGTTAGGACCAGGCTAGCAAAGAACTGCCCACAATTTGAAAATGAAAATGCATTCTGAGCGGCGCAGCAGAGTGACGTCAGTAGCCGCTCTTCTTCAGCTCACTGCTGACCGAGCTACCCATCTTGTTCGGTAGAGGGCGGTGTGCACATCTGCATTGCAAAGTTTGCTCAGACAAGGAATTTACTTTGGCGGAAGGTGCATACATTAAACATATAGGAATCTTAAAACTTAAATATGTGGACTAACTATACAAAATGAGCAAAGTCTAGCTAATACTAAGGGGCTTTAGAATAAAAAATAACATATAAAGTAGCCATAATTTACAATCTAACCTAAAAATACATTGCAAATGTGCCGGGAAATTGATTGAATTGCCGGGTCTTTAGAGGACGCATCACAGATCATGGCGCTTCCTCAAATTGTGCTAACACTGTTAGAATTAGCTAAGCAGGTAGAATCTAATAATATATCTGAGTCTGATGCGAGAAGAACAAGTCATAGAGAGCTTGGCTACATACTCATCACATATTTACACATTAATGAGGTTTCCATTGTTTGAGGCTGTGGAGCCTAACCCTAACCCGACCAACCATCAACATCCCATTCGAGTCCATTGAAAGCCATTTATTAAATGGTTTAAAAATAAAGGAAATAGCGGAGCTGTTCGGCGTATGCCACCGCCCCGTACCGAACAAGATGGGTAGCTCGGTCAGCAGGGAGCTGAAGCCTATGAGCTGAAGAAGAGCGGCTACTGATGTTACTCTGCTGCGCCGCTCAGAATGCATTTTCAAATTGTGGGCAGTTCTTTGCGGGCAGATCATGAAAATGCAATGTTCGCTCTGTTTTCTTTTTGATTATGGCATAAAATGTGCAGTCTTGAAGAAGAAAATGCTAATGCCAATAGGATGATTGATTACTAATTTCATTTATGAGTCCAATAATGCAGCCACATTCTTAAAATGAAAATGCATTTCTGGAAATTCATTTTCAAATTTTACATTTCAAATTGAATTTTGGTATCTATTTGCTGGGGCACATTTTGAAAATTAAATTTCAAATGTTTTTTTTTTTCTCATTTTAATTAAGTGAAAGAACGAGCAGTCTTAAAGAAGAAAATTAAAATGCAAATAGGATGATTGATTACTAATTTCATTAATGACTCAAATAATGCAGCCACATTCTTAAAATGAAAATGCATTTCTGGAAATGCATTTTCATTTGAATTTCGGTCACGATTTGCTTCCATAGAAAAGGTCTTCATCTCTGGACCAGTTTATAATCAGAGTTAAGTAGAGAATATACATTTTCTGCACAATGCCTTAAAACTTTATAATCTACTATTAATACCTCTATTATCAACCACTTAAGTAATGCTAATTAATGTACACTACTTTGTTAGGGTAACTGATATTTATGCTTACCTAGAAGTAATATTGTCTGTACTATTTCAGTGAAGTGTGGGAGTTTGATAGGGGGATATCTAAACAATTGCGCATTGAAGGGAGACCATTCAACTAGTAAGTAGTGCTGTTACCGACTTCACAATATGGGGTTTGAATATTGAAAGGTCAGGAAAAGTCAAATCTCCATAATGTTTTTTTTTTTAATACTTTTTTTTCTTGCTTTTATCATTCAAGTTGTATGGGGGTCTTGATGGAGTGATATGGAGGGGATGGAGTGATATGGAGGGGTGATTGTCATTGTTTGACAATTATTCAAAATAAACTATGTATATCTTGAATCTGCCCTGAGAGTCAACCTTGTGTCTTGCCTCTCTAACATTATGCATTTGTGGTTGAGATTGAGTGACTGCAAAAGCCATAGCAAATATAATAGAACTTCACTTTTCCAGGACCTTGTGGTGTCAGACACATCCAAAATACAGCATGCACACAGGCATGTGCAGTATTTACAGGAATATGAAAGATGATCTGATCCACTAATGTGATCAATGTTTTGAGTCATGTCCAATACAAAACATCATCTAGCATGCCCATCCACACCAAAGGAAGCTGACTCATGCAGCCCATAGAGGTTCACCACCAGCAGCAGAGAAGGAAGCGGTGGATCCTCCACTGCACCACCATCCCACATTACTCAAAGAAGATGTTTTTTTTGTGATGACATTAAATAATTAAAGTATAACAGATTAGATTTAAACTTGTATTTCCTCAGATAACTTTGATATGTATGTGTAATAGAGCATCAAATAATGAAACGAATCACAGAATACTTACATTGCATAAGTATTTTGACAGAACCCTGTGTGTGTGTGGAATTTGATTACCTGCTGAATGAATCAAGGATTTAGTCATGTTTAGTAGTTGTATTCCCAACAGATGTGGTTACATTCTGTTAAAGGCACTAGAGATATTCCACAAACACAAGCCTAGCATGTGCTTTTAGTTTTTCCAGATGGGAGTGCATGATGCAGGAAAGTAAGGGCAGCATCATCGAGACTTATACATTTCATGTAGGCAAACTGGAGTTGATCTGCCAGGTTCTGGATTGTCTCTTGCAGTTACAAAAGTATCACACATTCAAAACTCTTCATCACCACTGATGTAAGAGCTACATGTTGGAAGTAATTGGGAAGCCTGGGTCTGCTCTTCTTTGGAACAAGGCAGATGGCAGAGGTCTTCCAAAGACCTGGAACTGTGTGTTCCAGCTCCTCCAAGGACCAGTTGAACAGTTCACAGAAGACAGGGCCAGTTGTTTGTAGCAGGTCTCCAGGAGCTTGTTATTACTGATGTTATCGGACATAATGCTTTGTTGGCTTTGGATATTTGGTGAAGTTAAGCCCTATAGAACAAGTTCAGAGTATCTGCAAAGGTGCCACAATCCTTAAGGCTCATGATGCAGGGTGTACATCGGTTCTCTGTAGTCCCAGAAAACTTTTAAGGCCACTCCAGACATCACACATCTGTCCACATTGATATATTTTTCTTTAGGCTATTTTATCTTCCTTAATTTGCTTAGGCCTACATTTTATCACATTGATATATTTTCCACCTTTTCTTTAGACTATTTTATCTTCCTTAATTTGCTTACTTCATTTTATCAACTGGATCTTGACATCTATGAAATATGTTTTTTTCTTTCAAATTTGATGTGATTTTAATTTCTTTAATTATCCAATATTTATTATTCGAACATGTTTTCAAATATTTTATCTTTCTATATTATTAGAACATATTTTCAAATATTATACCTTTCTATATAATTGTGTCATCAAACGTCATCACATGAGTTTCCCTTGATCAAGTGACACTGCCTTTCAATTCGCTAGGTGACGCTGTCAGGGTCCTAGAACTGCGGTCCTGAAACTGCACTCTCCGGCTCTCCGGGGCCTCCGGCTCTGCAGGTTCATACTATTGAAATGAGCTAGAGCTAGACTACCTACATCGTCTTCGGTGGGTGGTGTCGAGTTTCGGTGGCGTAAATAAAAATGAATATTGCGGTCACGTTTTAAAAACTAAACCAATTGGCACTACCTTTATGTTCATAATATAACTTTGAATCCAGAGCATGACCTGATGAAGAATGCCTGAAATTGTGTTTTGCTAGCTAGCTCTAGCTAACATCAAGGCCATGAATTTAGCCTTTCGCAAAGGCCTGGAAAGGCTCTCCAGCCTAGGCCGTTAAAAAGCAGATGTTCTCAAGGTTATTACATTACTATGCCTAAGTTAAATGGAAAATATTTTATATATATTTATATATTTTTTAATTTTATTTTAGACTTTTTGTCCAACTTGAGACGGCGCCGAGGATATGTCACTGTGACGTCGCCATCAAAGTACCGTGAGATCGATCTGAGAACTGCCGGCTGTGTTGCCGAGCGCATTTTCTCAAGAGCAACTGCACGGGTTCAAGTGACGACACAGCTATTTCATGATTGGCCAGACTCACACACGACAACTTTGACGCGTGTTTTGTAATATTCGGACACCTTCAGTTTCGCCAATGCTCAAATCCAGGCCAAACAGTTGAATTGAATTAAACATTTATGGAAGAAAGGGTTTTACTCCGCCTCTTCACTAACAGAAAGACTACGTTTAATTATAAATAGAGTAAAGTAACCAAACAGCGCTTAATCGGCCGTGACTGACGTCAACGCAGAAAACCATGAGAAGCTGAAATGTCCGACTTCACAGAGCCGTTTTCAACTCCTCCTCGACTGCAAGCGGCTACTCTCGCCGGTCGTTTCATGCAGCCGCAGTCCATGTCGAACGCACTTAATATAACTAGAGACAGCTACTTCTGTCTTCCAAGATGGCGTCCCCATTCATTTCTATGAAAAGTGCTCAGTGGCGCAGTGAGGCAAGCGAGAGCGCCAAATGGACCGCGCCATCTTTCCACACCGACTCGTCCGGTCTTGCGCAGAAGCTTGTTCCTACCTCCGAAACTGGTGCATGCTTGCAACTAGCTGTACACGTCATACTTTGAGACAACCAGTCGCGAGCTCGTGAGCTGGAGCTAAGGCATTGCAGAAAACGATCAAGAAGCAGATACATGTGAACTTTACGAAAATGAATACTATTAGTACTGTAGTATTAGCTATAGGTGCACTGCCTATACGTTGTTCTATTTGCCACGTGTTTTTTGTTTGACTGCTTAAGCATTGTGTCAGATTAAACAAACTGTAAACTTGAATATCTGGCTCCGTTGTTGTTCTAGCTCGGACGGCAAAACAAGCTTAACTAGAGAGAGTACAATTTCTGGGGAAAATTGGATTTCTGGGGAAATTGTAGGGTGTGCTTGCTTGCGTTGGTTGCAGGGGTCCGTATCTAAATTACAGTGTGTTCACAGTGCAGCGACGCGATGCAAGCGACAACATGTTTTCCATTAATTTTCTATGGAGCCAGGCGAATCGCTTGCGTGGTGCATTGTGGGTAGCGACGAGAGAGTTGAGATTTTCTCAATGTTATGCAAATGAGGAGCGATTTTCGCTAGCGATGGCCAATCGCAGTGTTTTTTTGTTTCTCCTAACGTAGCAACCATGGTAAACATTTCTAGCTTTCAGTTTTGAAGATGGAGAAGCTAATCGCCTGTGTGCCTGCATATCCAGTCCTGTACGATATGTCCCTGTATTTGTACAAAGACATGAATAAAAATAATTTTGTTGGTGCTCCTGGTGGGTTTTCTGTACATTCAGTCTCTCGTCACAGTACGTAACTTTGTTCTAGCTAGTTACTGTACAGTAGTAGCCCGGCTGGAACTCCCTAGTCGTATCGACAGATTAGCAGAGACTTTGAGTAATATAATAAAACATTTTTACACATGTCAACGTGTATGTTTATGAAACAGTTTTGTATTTTGAGTATAAGTTGTACTTTGATCGATTTTGCGAGTACGTAAACCCAAGTCTGCACAATTGGCCATGACAACTACAACAGTGATTTTAGAGAACTACATTCTACATAATCAGTTTGAAATGTCCCCCCAGCGCGATGAACTGTGGGAAGGCAAGCGATGGCAAGCGATTTGCGTCGCTGCAGTGTGAACACGGGGTTTACAACTGATATTTCTGTATATTTAATATAAAAATGCATAGCCTACTTATTTATAAAGATTACATATATTTATAAGCATATTTTTTTCTGCTAATTTACAACTCAAAATACTAAGAGTGAAGAGTAGAATGAAATAGTTGTCTTTTCATTTCCCCTGCAAGAGGGAATGGTGATCAGCAACCTCATAGTTTAATCAAAACTAATACATTTGGCAGACCGGTGAGAAAATTGACCTAATCTCTATGACTTAAACGTCATTGTAAGTTTTTCCCTTCTCGTGATATTTTCAGGCATTTAGCCTACTCATATTGCATTCATTCATGAATAAAAAAAAACTTTTGAAGCTTATTTTAACAACCACGTTACCAGCAGTAGCTATCTCAGATGGAATCGCGATCCAAATAGTACTACCCTTACAAAAAAGAAGTATATTAAAGTATACTATAAGTATACTAAAATATGGATAGTACACTTTTAGTTCACTTTTGATATACTTTTAAGAAGTATGCTTAGAAAATAGTTCACTTTTAATATACTTTTAAGAAGTATACTTAGAACATAGTTTATTTTTAATATACTTTTAAGTATGCTTTGAAGAGTTCACTTTTGAATACTGCAAAGTAGCCTGTGTAGTGCACTTTCAGTTCATCAAGTATACTTCCTCAAGTACTTCAAAGTATACTTTGGAATACTCTAAAGTAGCCTGTGTAGTGCACTTTCAGTTCATCAAGTATACTTCCTAAAGAACCTCAAAGTATACTTTGCAATACTTTCAAGTGCACTTTACTTTAATGTAAGTACGTCAACAAGTAAACTTCTAAATGTAATTTTACTATTATTTACTAATGTATTAAAATGCTTATGGGCCCCTCAAATGCCTCAGATCTTGACTCACTTGGCGAGAACAGGGCCCTAATAATAGTTTACTGCAGATTCGTAGCTCTTCACTACGTACTCAATAACATACTTTTAAGAAGTATGCTTAGAAACAGAAAATGGTATACATTTTTTCTGGAGTAGGATGTATGTTTTCTGTTATTATACAGCAAAAACAGTCAAAATAATTTTAAAGTACATTACAGGTTACATTTTTTAGATCCATCTCATTCTAATTATTCATGTCTATGAAAATCTAATGCATTGCAAATTGAATCTTTTTTTGTTACTGAAGCTGTAACCTTAATTACTACTGGAAAAAAACGAAAAAGCTACTTGAGAATTTGAAGGTTATACTGTCAAACTGACTGAAGAACGAAATAACGATGTAAAATAATGAAGATAGTGTGGCTCATTGGCTAGTCAATTCCCATGATGCAAGGCGGTAAATAGTGTTAAGATTTGCTGATAAGTTTGCCGTTTGTTCGAAATACAAATGTAACTTCATGAATTTCGTTTTTTAAATGTGTCTGCTTAGAATGTAGAGTTTTGTTGCGTGGTAATTGTCATTGTTGTGCTGGTTTACCATTGTAACCATGAGTTAAATGACTGTTACATTTGGTAAGAAGAGCTGGATTCGACAAACGTTTTGGAGTATGTAGTGAAGAGCTACGAATCTGCAGTAAATTGTTACGAGGTCCCTGTTCTCGCCAAGATCTGAGGGGCCCATTAACATTTCAACATTAGTAAATAATAGTAAAATTACATTTAGAAGTTTACTTGTTGACGTACATACATTAAATGAAAGTGCACTTGAAACTGAATGAAAATCAAAATTAAGTTAATTGGGAACACGATGCAAGAAATAGCGAAAATTTAAATATTTTATTTTGATTTCTTTGATTTATTTTATCGATATGTTCAATTGTGTATATAGTTATAGGAATTGTGTATATAGTTATTTTTTGGCATAAATACATGTTCAATGTTCATTGTAATTATGTTTATAGTTATTTATTCAGTTGGGTTTTTTACAGCTCTGAATTGGTAGCTTGGGCCTATTTGTTGCAATAAATATTCAATCTTAGTAATGTTGTGCATTGTTTCATGAAAACATAATTGTTCATTTTAAATGCTGCATGTGACTTATTTTCAGTAGATGCGTCTTATCCGTCTGGTGGAAGATTTTCTAGGTATAGAGCTAGGTTGGGATGTCTCAAATACGTTTCAAATACATATTCTAAAACTGGTTGTTCCCATCTTTGATTGTGATTGGCTATATCGCGTTCCATGCCGTTGTAAAATCCAGCATAACCTTACAGGTTGTCCTCATAACATTCTGTAACATTCCATATTACTGCGCATCAAATATTTCTAATAAAAAAACACTGCAAAGGTGTCCATTGGCTGTTGCGTGGCAACGATGTATGTGGGCAGGGGCGGTTTTGGGCACGGGCAGACCGGGCAGCCGCCCAGGGCGGCATTTTTTTTTCTCATTATGGGCGCATAATGTGCTAGAACCGCCACTGTATGTAGGAACTATACGTTGTATTTGTGGAAGAATTACGGTTTATTATTAAACTATTTTGTTTCTGATTGTTTTTATTTATAAAACCATATCAAATATTTGTAGTAGCAGTTTTAGAAAAGCAATAAGCCCCGCAAGTCCATGGTTGCGCTAATTTTAGAACAGGTAATGCTTAATTACGAAACAATAGGATAATTTACGTTCCTTGAAAACCAGCCTGCTAAATAAATGTAGCCTAAATGTAAATAAAAAAGTGTGTAGCACAAGTTTGAATATTGTGAAGCAATCGAAGAAATAGTTGAATTTCCAGAGGCAGTGTGGAAGCTGAACTGCATCATCTAACAATAGCTTAAGTAACATACAATGCGGGAAGGGCTGAAAGCTGTTAAACAGAAGAAGAAGTAGGCCTATATGCTAGTTTGTCGTAACAAGAATATTATAGTTTTAACAGCTGAAATTAGTTGTGATAGTAATATCAGTAGCAGATGTAGCCTATCATTGAGTGCGTTTGCTCGGCTTTCTTAGTAGGATCCAATGTGTTGTTTACGGTGGCCCACGGGTGCACACCACAGCAACATTAGTGAAGCAAACAAAAGTTGAAAACACAACAACATTAACACACAACACAACGACATTAACAAAAACGAAACATTTATAAAAACGCTACATTTCAAAAACAATCTACGACTTACAACACAACAGCATTGGTTCACACCACCAACATCTGCCGAGAACACCGCTGATGTGGTGTGCACCTGTGGGCCACTGTAGTTGATTGAATGAAACCAGAGCCTGTTTAAGGAGAGCCTTGCCACTCCCTATTATATGGAAGTTTATTAGACTCTTTATTCAAAAGGCAATGCATTTGTCAAATGGCAATTCAATGTGCAAAGTGACAATGCAATCCGCAATTCAAATGGGAAGCAGTTGTCAAATGGCAATTCAATGTGCAAATGACAATGCAATCCGCAATTCAGTTTGTATTATTTTGAATACAAATTTGAATGAACGCTTATTGCATTGCATTTCATATTTACAAGGTTTTTTCGACTCTTTATTTTTGCATTTTTGCAAAATGCATTTGTCAAATGGCAATTCAATGCGCAAAGTGACAATGCAATCCGCAATTCAAATGGCAAAGCAGTTGTCAAATGGCAATTCAATGTGCAAATGACAATGCAATCCGCAATTCAGTTTGTATTATTTTGAATAACAATTTGAATGAACGCTAACTGCATTGCATTTCATATTGACACGTTTTTTTAAACTCTTTATTCAAATGGAAATTCAATGTGCAAAGTGGCAATTCAATCCGCAACATATCAGTTAAGCTAACACTCGATTTCTACCTACATTGTCTGCTAAGGCAGTGAGCGTTGCAACAATTCCTTCTGTCGCCATATTGTTGTTAGCGTTACAGTCAGGGTTGCCAGGTCAGTGTGACAAAACCAGCCCAATGGCCAATCAAAACCAGCCCAATGGCCAATTAAACCAGCCCAAAAACCAGCCAGAACTCAAATTATGCCCCTGTCAAACCATATACACTGCTTTTAAAGTCCAACAGCATAGCTATCATTGCCAAATGTATTGTAATATATACAAAGTAACACCAAATGTTTAGTATGCCAGCATTAAAACCAGTTTTCTCAGGAGACTGAGAGCATTAGACACGTGTGCACACGCACAGTGCGTGTGTGTATGTGGGCGTGTCCCATGTACGTGCTGATCTGGAGTCAGTCTGGTAGAATTTGGGTATAAATACATTATTTCATTTAAAATATGGATTTTTATATAGACATTTATATAATTTGCATGCAAAATAGGTCTACCCGAACCAGCGGACAAGAAATTCAACCCGCGGGAACACTTCAAAAGTAGCCCAATTCCGCGGGAAAACCGCGGACCTGTCAACACTGATTACAGTAGCAACGAAGTTTATCTGTCTGTTTTACTGGGTTGTCAGTGTTAGAGGTAGCCACTCAGAAGCAGAGTAGAGTTGGGTCTTACCCTCAATAGGGGTGGGGACCCGCCTTGATGGGGGGACTGACAGATTGCATTGCCATTTGAATTTTGCAACAAAAAGAGCGTGATGACAAGTAAATGCTAATGCAGTAGACTGGGGGTGCTGTTTAGCTACCACATTGAATCTCCATTTGAATAAAGAGTCGAAAAGACCGTGTCAATATGAAATGCAATGCAATAAGCGTTAATTCAAATTGTTATTCAAAATAATACAAACTAAATTGCGGATTGCATTGTCATTTGCACATTGAATTGCCATTTGACAACTGCTTTACCATTTGAATTGCGGATTGCATTGTCACTTTGCGCATTGAATTGCCATTTGACAAATGCATTGCCATTTGAATAAAGAGTCTAATAAACTTCCATACTATTAAGCCCCATTGTACCGAATTTGGTTGCAGTTCCACCAGAGTTCCACTGGGAGTGATCGCGAGCGAGTGCATGTTGAATGGGAGTCTATGGAGCTAAAAGGCTAAAATTGTCTCTTTTGCCTGATTGTCGTTGAGAAATCTCTGATTTGATTGTAGTTTTTGCATGTCCAACATGGATTATAGGTCGAAAGTTGAATGAACGAGTACTTATGTCCTTTTGATTTCTTACAGGGTGAGTCGTTGTTGCCTATAACACGCTAGCATTCTGCTAATGAATGCTGATTGGTTAGTGAAGGACTGATACGACCACAGCTCTTGCATGATGGCATCCGAAGCAGAATCAGAATGTCAGAGCATTAGCAACATTAGCAACAACAATAGCAAGCCAAAACTCTTTCTAGCATGTGTATTGACAGGAAGAGCCTAACCTGTCAGCTGTGTTGTCGATGCCCTGAGAGAAAAATGTAAGTGACCAGAGCTTGCCGTAAAGCAGTAGCTCTGGTCGTACGATGTGTATGACGTCAATTACATTTTCAAAAGCTTTTTAGAACAGAAAGGCGACTTTAAAACAATCTAACAGCCAGCAGTGTGTATTTTTTTTGCCTCCCCTTTCAAATTCAGAATTCAAATTAATAGACAAAAAATTATATCCTGAGAAAAGTGGATTTTGAGGGGTATAGCTCCATAGACCTCCAATTATTCTACACTCGCTCGTTAGCGCCCTCACATGGAACTTCAACCAGTTCAGAACCCGGAAGTTTCCCGAGAGTGGCAGTTCTCTCTATATTAGACATTCTCTGGCGCAAGTAACTTGCGCCCAGCTGGAAATACGTAGCCTATCAGCTAACTTTAGACAACGTAGATTTTTTTCTTCCACATTTTTTTGCAGATTCAATATTCTATTAGCTATATAATATTGAATTTACTCATTAGACATGTCTTTCTTTATTTTTAAGAGGAGCAAATCTATTGCCATGGAGACACCACAAAGATGGATGCTGAAACTTTTGCAGCTGTCACTGTTGTCTTGGCTTCTTCAACAATAATTTTACTAAAGTAAGTATCACTTATAACACAAAACGTTTGCAATTTTATTAAATTAATTAATTCATATTACAAATACATACATACCATCTTTTCTTATTTTCTTTTGCTTAAATGTCGTGTGTGTGTATATATAGCATATATCGGGTAACCTTTCAACTTAATTAATCTCAGCAAAACAGAAAAAAGGACATGGACCAGAAGATGGCTGCTCAGGAGGAAGAGGGGGTGTTCAGCCAACTACTGAGGGAGCTGGCTGACGAAGATGCTCCTGGTTACAGAAACTGTTTAAGAATGGCGCCAAACACATTTAATAGTCTGGTGAGCCTGGTGGAACCATCATTAAGAAGGCAAGACACAGTGATGAGGGAGGCAATACCTGTTGGGGAGAGACTGGCAATAACATTGAGGTACTTGGCCACAGGACAGACCTTCTCCTCTCTGGAATACACATTCCAGGTTAGTAGGCACAGCATTTCCAAGATAGTAGTCAAGACCTGTGAGACTCTATACAAGGCATTACAACAGGATTACCTCAAAGTGCCATCCACAGAAGAGGAGTGGAAACACATTTCCACCAGATTTGAGGAGAGGTGGAACTTTCCGCATTGCATTGGGGCCTTAGATGGCAAGCATGTCAACATCCTTCCACCACCTAATTCAGGGTCTCATTACTATAACTACAAAGGTTTTAATTCAATAGTTCTCATGGCTCTCGTAGATGCAGACCTGAAATTTATTTATATTGATGTAGGGTGTTGGGAAAATTGAAGATGTAACACATTTATCCTGTATAAGAATGATTCTGTGTTAAGCATTCCTTGTGTGTAGAGAGATGCCTACCCCCAAATCTGAACTTTGGGGAACACGAGGCATATGTAAACAAGGTGACCTGGGCTGACCACTCTCTCTTACTGGAGAGGCCATAAAAGATGTCTGGCCTTACCTGTGTTGGGTGAATCATGTGATCAAGCTTACAGGGGTCAAAAGGCACACACACTCAAACACGCACGCACACACGCCTGTGCCAGGTCTATGCAAGGAGCCAATGAAGAAGAGCAATGGAACATTTGCATGCCTTTGTCTTAACCAATGACTGTAAAGAGCGGTTCTGCTTAAATAGCTAGCTAGCACAACATGCTAGCGGACAAACTTTGTAGCACAATGGCGTGTGATGTTTTTGTCTCCTTGTGGGCCGGCCGCAAGCAATAAAGCTTTCTTAAACTTGTTCATCGACTAACTGTGCAATGCATGATAGATTAATATTTCTGACACAATGGTCCTTCGAGAGCCGGTTTCCAACATCCATTCCACCATCCAGAACCCAAGAACCAAGAATTAAAATTGTGCAGACATGCATGACGATGGAGAACCTCGCAGCAAATATGGCTGTTTAAAAAGAGGCCAATTTTTTTGGGGTGGGAGGGGATGGTGGAAAGGTGACAGAATTCTGGACTAGCTAAGAGGCACAGCTTTTGATGGACAAGGTAAGAATACATTGTATATATATAGTTGACTTTGTTTTATTTTAGGCCTATGTTGAGACAAATTCCATAGTGTAGTCGTTAAAGGTGCACTCTGGTCCCTATCAGCTAAGATCTGGTTAAAGCCCAGTGCAGCGAGTAGGGCGTCATATTTACTGAGACCCGTGATCTGTGATGTATTAGGAGAAGAAAGATCGGTGAAGTAAATAGACTGTAGGTTTTGCTAAGAATATGGCGCCGGGAGATCCGGGAAACAGAATCAGTTACGGCCTGACCGACCAGAATTGAGATATTTGAAACATATCTGAGTTTGGTGGTAGTTAAATACCTAACCAAATGGAAAGATTATTGCTGATTTATGTGGGAATGCCATTGCAGTAAAACTGAGGGATGAAATACTCCACTGTGAAGTTGTACACTAAAACTCTAAATGGATCCTGACCTGTAAATGTATATTGGTTGAAATTGACATAATAACTGATTGTTATTACTGATGAATTGGGAATTGTAATTTACACATGTTAAAAAGGGTTGAATCCCATTGGAGGGTAGAGTTCTGCATTTGTGCGTTCATTAATGCTGAGATGTGTTTGTTTTGATAGATCTGGGTCTGGTGGTAGACACGTGCCTTACAAACATGTGTTATTAAATCCTAGACAAACGAACAGGTTGAGGCCTGGGCGACCAGGACTCAGATATATGTGTGAGCAAAAGATAGGACTTTTCAGTGTAATTTGAACTCTCGATTTTTAAGTTAAAGTTAAATTAGACGTGCAGTTCTATCACCTACATTTGCTTAATTCAAATCCAGTTGTGAGATAGTGAAGACTAATCACAGAGTCATACTCGCTAAGATGTGGTGCCGGAGTCCGGGAAGCAGCGTTAGTAACCTATTTTACTAAGTTCTGTAGAATACCAGTGAAGCGGGTATAGGCTGTCCACAGCCTGTGAGAAGGCTACAGGTAAAAGATATCTCCGTGCACCCGTAAAATAGATCCAGTCTGAAGGACTGTAGTGTATACAAGGATAAATAATTTGCGATTGTTGTTAAGGCCTAATTTTTATGTTGTTATTAAAATAGTACTAAGAGTTGATAGAATTGTAAATATCGAGGTTCTATGTAAATATAGCCATGGTTACTTGTTTTAAAAGTTGTACAGTGGAAGTGTGAAATGCTTAGAAATATGGAAACCAAAATTCGGGTTCAATGGTGAAATTGAAGTTTGAATTCCGTTTTTTAGGTTAAAGAGTGAGGAGAATGTGGTAATTTGTCTCAAATGAATCTCAAAGAAGGCTGACGTGATTCTAGGAATTTGCCAGTCCGCTGTCTGTTGAATAATGTCAGAAAAAATTGGCAGAAAGACAGCGTTTGGATCGGAAAGATCGAGGCTGTGGTTTCGTGAGTGTCCAGAGAGACAGGAAAAATGGCAAAAGCATTTGTCATAGTTTACAGACAGAATCAACAGCGATGGTGGCGGGTACAGGCTAGTAAAGGAATAGCAGCTTGACATATGAGATCAAGGATGAGTAACCGCATGACGCATGCACAGATTAATTGAGAAATTGAGAGATTGAAAAGACGCACATTTAGAGAAATAGGCGAATTTGATATTAACTTGGTTTCTTTTTAAAATATGTTACGTGATGAGTATTTTGAAATATTTGCTAACAAGGTTTTTGGTTGTTTGAGTACATTGTACATGAGTTTCCGAAATTCCGAGGAAAGGTGATCCCAGAGGGTAATTCTGCATAATTATGTGAGTATTAATGCTGAAAGATGTGTTCGTTGGATGAATTCGAAGTTTGGTGGTTAACAAATGCGTGATCAACATTTGTTGTAATTCCTAGCCAAACAGGGAGGTTTTTGAAACCTTTTCGACCAGAACTTGTATTTATAAGCGGCATATCTGTGTGAAGGTATTCAATAAGAATGCAGAAATTACACCCCTGGTTTATGAATTGGTTCTAATACCTACAATCAGAAGAGTTATAGAGCTAAATTAAGTGAATAGAAGGTAAACGACAACCATCTGTGTTGTCAGTGCCGCTGCTAGCCATTTTGGTGCCCTAAGCATAATTCCTTTATGATGCCCCCACCCCCACCCTCCGAAAAAACGATTGTTTTTGCCAGTTTAACTTTTTATTACTATACAAATACCTCAATACCAATAGCCTAACACAACAGCTGCATCACAATGTAACACCTATTGAGAGGTGGTGGTTCTCTGCTGTGTATCTGTCCATAAACAGCTGGTAGAGGGTGGTTCATCAGGGCTTGGCAGGGACGGACTGGGAGTAAAAATAGGCCCTGGACTTTGATCCAGAACCGGCCCCCCAGAACCGGCCCCGTATACGCCACCACAGCTGCCCTGCCAATCAGTGTTGCCAGGTCTGCGGTTTTCCCGCGGAATTGGGCTACTTTTGAAGTGTTGACGCGGGTTGAGTTTTTTGTCCACTGGTTTGGGTACACATATTTTGCATGCAAATTACATTAATATCTTTAACTAGAAATGTATATTTTAAATGAAATAATTTATTTATTTAATCCTACCAAACTGACTCCAGATCAGCACATACACACATGGACATGGGGCACGCACACATGCACACACGCACTCTGCGTGTGCAGACGTGCCTTATGCACTCAGTCTTCTGAGATCTTCTAAAAACTGGTTTTAATGCTGGCATACTAAACATTTGGTGTTACTTTGTAGATATTACAATAGATTTGGCAATGAAAGTAATGCTGTTGGACTTTAAAAGCAGTGTATATGGTTTAGCAGGGGCATATTTTGAGTTCTGATATTTGGCTGGTTTTGATTGGCCATTGGGCTGGTTTTGTCACACAGACCTGGCAACCCTGCTGCCAATGCATCCACATTCTGTGTTTGATGATGCTAGTTACGGAGTTCCCGACTTAATGCGAGCGCGCAACACGCGCAAGCGTTGGCCTTTATTTCAGCGCAAAATAGTTTTTTGAGCTTCATGTAAAATAAACAGCCGATTTTCAATTGGTAAAACCTTGTCTAGTAAAGTTGATGTATTTTTGTCTCTTAAGCCGCTTGCACACTGCTCAGACAATCCCCAACTAGCCCCAACATTCTAAGTTGGCAGTAGTTGGTTGCAGTCTTTAGAATGTTCAGAAAACCAACTGCCAGTTCCACACTGCCCAGACTGTATCCAATTGTAAACAACAAGACACTTTTGTTGCCTATTTTTTTTAAAGACAAGTTAACAGGTTGCCTTGTTTGACATGGACGAAGTAGAGGGATTAATCAATGTTGTTAAAGTAGTCATGGTCTACCTGACTTTCAAAGCTGTTGGGCGTGTACAGGAGAGACAGCGATCAAGACGAGCCAGGAGGAGACTGTGGAGTAAACCATGGCTAATGCGACGTGAAAAACGGGGCATATCCTAATTTATGCAAAGAGCTCAACTCAGAAGATGCCCCAGCTTTTGCAAACTTTGCCCGTTTTGCGCCTCCAGCTTTTAAGCATCTACTAACCATGGTTACTCCACTCATTGCTAGAAAAAATACAAATTTCAGAGACTGCATTTCTCCTGGTGAACGCCTTATGGCTACTTTAAGATTCTTGGCAACAGGTGAGGGGCTACAAAGTGTCAATATAGGCTAATTTATTTGTACAAATTACAATACACTTTAAATAGGAAAACATGAATGCCTAACATGGCTTTGTTTTACAAGGTGAAACCTTCCAGAGCCTTTCATACCAATTTCGTATTGGTTGCTCAACAATTCGTTTGTTTGTTCCTGAAACCTGTGTGGCCATCTATCAAGTTCTCTGTGAAAAATATCTCAAGGTAAGCATTAACAATTTTTCATATTATTATCTCATATACTATGTCTGATAACTGCTTATTCATTTGAATCAGGTGTGTTGGAAGAGTGAAACAACTACAAAATGCAGAGCAGTTGGTCACCAAGACCAGGGTTGAGAAACACCCTTGAGGCACCGTTCAGCAAAATATGTAATCAAAATAATGTAAATGATGCATAAACACACAAAGCCATGAAAATATACTTGACAGTGTCAGTTTAATAAACAGAAAAAGGTTATGAATAAATATATTAACATATGAATGGTAGCCTATAATTTATAGAGTAAGCAGATATTATTGCAAGAAGAAAGGATTAATTAAATGCAAAAGGGTTGTCATGCTGCGACAAATGGTTTTGAGGGCTTGGCACATTATAGATGAGCTGACCTATCTGAGCTTGTACATATCTAAAATAACGTGGGTCGGACTCTTGAATGGCTCTAAATTCATGCTCTAAATATTGACAGTATGCTGTTATGTTGTCAGAACGTTTGGCAACTGCACTCCCAGTAAGTGTGTGCAGAGTAGCATTAACCATCTCCAGCACTTGGATATCTTTATCTTGCGCTTGTGTGTCTGGGGACTTCCTCTTGCACATAATCAATGGCGGTGTCTTGTCACATGGGGCTGGTTCCTCCTCTCCCCTGTTTGTCATATCATCACTGTTGGCAGAATCGTTAGAACGGTTGTCCTCTTCATTCTCATTTTCTGTTTCTGTGTTAGATGAAGTGTCCTGTAAAAAAAATATTAATGTTAATATACTTTTTCCATTTAGTGCCCAAACACAACATCTGAATGGCTGGAGGTTGCTGATGGGTTCCAGAAAAAGTGGCAGTTCCCCCACTGTCTGGGTGCTTTGGATGGAAAACATGTGGCAATTCGACCCCCACCAAATAGTGGCTCAGTTTTTTATAATTACAAGCAATTTAACTCGATAGTACTCATGGCCCTGGTCGACAGCAACTATAAATGTATATATGTGGACATTGGATGTAATGGCAGAGTGTCAGACGGAGGAGTGTTCAGGGGATGCACACTTCAGAGTCCCTGGAGCGGCAAACAGCCAACATCCCCCTACCTGCTCCTCTGCTTGAAACAGAAAAGGAGTTACCATACTACATGGCAGCAGACGAAGCAACAGAAGATGTCTTTTTTCTTTACTTTCTATCAGTAGTTAGTAGCTAGTATATCAAATATAGCCAGGTACATAGCTACATTTTGACCATTAAATATTCAACTGAATTTCCAAGTAGCCTGGGTGTGAATGTTACAAATAACCATCTGGGATCGGATACAGTTTAGACTAGGCCGAGCTACATCTCAGAGTGCCCCCCTCCTCCTCCCTCCCGTGACTAAAATAAACGTAATGACATATTAATTGAGACATTCGTAACGCTAATTAAAGCGTAAACTGTTTTTACAATACAATGTTGTTAGCCCTAGCTAGCTAAGATAACAGCTGTTACTTTAGACAGTGGCGGTTCTAGCACATTGTGCGCCCAGGGCAAGGGCCCTCAGAACGAGCACCGCTACTACCTGGCTGCGACAAACGTAAACGAAACTGCTGCATGGCAAGCAGGGGTGCCTGCAGCTGCCTGAAGGGGGCGCCAATATGCCAATTCCCCACAAATTGAAATGATCAATAAGAGAAAACCGCGCAGAGATTTCTTTTTTTTTCATGCTCGTGCGCCCCCCACGTGACATGAGAAAATGCCCGGTCTGCCCGTGCCTAAAACCGCCCCTGACTTTAGATGACTTTAGCTACTCACCAGAGGTCCCCAGTTTCTCCGCGATGGATTTCACAGCGTTGATCTTGCTGTCGCGGTTGGAAAATGCCTGTGAGCTAATATTATACAGTTGGGGTTTTTCTTCCCACAACTCAATCAAGCGTTCTTCTCGTTCCTGTGTCCAAAACCCAGCCATTTTAAATATAAAATATTTGACCAAACGAACAGTATCAGTAATAGACAGTTGGCTCTACAGTTTTTGACATCAAAGAAAATTGTGCACGCTGACGTTGCGCACGCGAATATGGGCTAGTTGTCAAGGGAATATACTCTCAGAATGTTGCAGTTAGTTGGAAAACAGCGCACACTGGTCAGACTTTCCACGACTCCACCAGACCCGACTGGACATGTCAAACTCGAAAAACTCCATCCGACCAATACCAACTAACACCGATTAACACCGACTGACGGCGCACACTGATCCGACAGTTGGCGTTGGTTGGAGTTGGTCGGCGTTTGTCGGGGCAGTGTGCAAGCGGCTTTAACTTTTCAGCCCCACCCTTACATTTCTCAGCCTGGTTTTCCAAAACATTTACAACTGAAAGCAGCCAAGGAGCTCTCCACCTTTATTACTAATTTTAAAACTATTTGATATATTTAATATAAAAGCATCATAGAATGTAAAGTAAAGTAACAGCTAGCTGGCGTCAGTTACTTGTAAAACGTATAGATAATGTTTAACAGTAAAATCTCAATTTAGCTTGCACCTAACATATTTGAGTGTGCTAACATTGCAATAACGTCAGCTAGTTCGAGGTGTATGCATAGGCTAACCATTAAATTAGCAGCACATTTCCCATATTTAACAATCAATAAACATGGACTTACCTGAAAGTGATGCATGGGCATCATCTCGCAGTTTCTTTATCTTTCTTTTTTCTGCCCCTGACTCCTCTTGTCTTTTTGAGGCAATTTTCGAATAGTTGACCTAGCCTATTGTCAAAGTTCGTCAGGCCACTGAGATAGGAAAGGGCACCCACGGTGAGCTTGGGAAGTTATTTTTTTGGGGGGGGGGGGCACCATCGTAACTTTTTTTGAGCAATTAACCCGTTAATTAGTAGCGTCACGTATATGTGATCGTTCGAAAGCGGGCCCCACAGAGTACCGTCACACATATGTGATTCTGAACATTACAACCGACTATTTTCCGATAGACAAAAACTATATGACAAACGCTATAGTATGGCTTCAAAATTTACAATTAGGAGGCTAACAAGTAAAACTAGCAGTTAGTAGCATTGCTACGAGTATAATGCTAGGTTGCTAGGTAACGGAAGCTAACTAAAGCTAGCTAGCTTTCGTTTTGAAAAAATAACTCATTCTGGTGGCAGCGTTGGTAATATTTAGAACTCACTCCTCTAAAGGTTAAATATATCTCTTGTTCTGCCTATGTTGTGATATACATGCCTAAAAGGTGCCTAATATTTCTATACTGAAATAATATTGGCATTATAATTATTATAACTATGATAATTGTTCAGTTGGCAATTTTTTGGTGCCCCCCCAAGACTGGGTGCCCTACGCACAGCGCGTAGTGCGCGTTATGAGAGCGTGTGTTGTTCGAAGAAAAAAAAGGTTTTTGCTTTATTCCAGAGCGCGCTGTTTGATTGATTCGAGTTTGAAGCGGGCGCTGATGGAAACAATGTGATAGATTTGAGTTATTCAAGATTAAGAGTAATTGAGAAAGTAACAAGAGTGTTGCATTAAATCTTAATACAAACTATAAAATATTCTAATTCAATATTTTCATTTAGGGTTTTTGGTCCGCAAAATTGAGATTTGAAGAATTGTCTGTGCATTACGCATGCCGAGGGCACAATGGCTGGTAAATATAAGAATATTCAAAGGAGTACTCTGTATTACATGCTTTGATAAGACTTTTGAGAAGTTAAAGAATACGGTTTTGTTTTACGGGCTTATGTTACTCTTGTCAAATTGTGAATTTAAAGGTTTGAAACAGAAAAGGGGAGAATTTATATTTTATTTTGTCTTAAGGGCATTGTTTGGTTGACGTGATTACGGAGCGTAATACTGGCATGAGTGACTTTAAGTCTGGGAGCAGTTTTAACTGTCCGAACATTGATTTGATGAAACAACATTATGATAACAATAGTTTAAAGCAAATTAAAATGTGGCTCAGAGAATTAGTGGAAGGCTAATTTTGAAATCAAAGGTGAAATTAAGTCAATAATGGAAACCTTGTGTGTTATGGGAACGTATGGGAAGTTTGTGTTCAGACAGGCAGGTTGTTTTTATTTGGCGAAGGAATGTGTTTTGTTTAAGGATTTGATTTGAAATTGTAACTTTATTATCTGGTTTTAATAACCACGTGCACCACAAATATCCATTGACATGGAATCAATTGATCGCACTTTTTCAGTTGGGTTATTTTGAAGCTGTGTTTCTACAAATATTTTATTTGGTTTAAGGAAATTTGAGTATAAAAGCAATTAGAAAGTTACATAAAAGATTGGTTTAAGAGTATCATGGAAGGTTATGAAATGAAACAAGAGAACGTTTTGTGGTTGTGAAGAGATGATTGGTTTAAACACTGATGTTCTGAAAAGGGAACTATATCGCCTATACTTTAGGTATATGGGAAAACATTTTAAGTCAAAATAGTAAAATCTAGGATTTTTAAGAGTTTTGATAAAGGTATTGGATGCAATTTGGTTACAAATGAGAAAGAGAAAATAACTAAAATAACTTTTATTTTGAGTTTGATTGTCATTTGGCTCTAAGTTTTATTTTTATGTATTGTCAAGAGCATGACACAATGGTTGGGATAAACAGTTAGTCTGTGGTGAGATTGTATTATTGAATGGTATTAGTGCATAAGGAGGGTTATTATAACCTTTGTTCTAAAATCTTTTGGAAAGACTCATTAAGTCTGATAAATTGTGCTTATGATGGTTTGTGCTAATTAGCTTGTTTTGGACTGCAGCCAAAGCAGGTTATGAAGTTCTACCTATCTGACCTTTATGGAAAATATAGTTGGAATTTTTTTTTGTTAAAAGCTACATTGGGAATATTATGTGGTTTATATTTTCATTTGAGTAACATATAGAATAAATTCTGGTTTGGGATGACAATGGTTTTTATCATATCTTGACAAAAAGAGGTGTGATTTGGTTAAACAGAGAATCTAAAATGATATAGGTCTTAAACTTAACAGGTTTTAAACAAAGAAAGGTTTTTGGACTGAAAGAAATTAGACTAACAGTTGATTTTGTTTAAAAGGGAACAAAGAAACATAATTCTAGACATAAGTATTAGAAGTTGAATATCAAATGATGAGGTATTGTCTTGTATATATGTTTGCTCAACAATGGATAAATAGGGCAATGATCACTTGGAAAGATAAGAATTCTGAAGAACTTGTGTTGGTTTTACTAGAACTAGTCCGAATTCCTGAAGAGGTGGATCAAAAAGTTAACCGATTTTATACAAAATGCTAACTAGAAAAGAGATATCTTCTGCTAAATTCTGTTCCAGGTGAAGCAGTAAACCAAAGCGTGGATGAGTCAAACCAGGAGATTGGGTATTGATTAAAGTTATTAAAAGAAAGAACTGGTCCAGCCCAGGTGGGAGGGACCATAACAGGTACTGCTCACCACACCCACTGCAGTCAAAATAGCAGAGAGGACACTTTGGATATGCTTGTCACATTGTAAGAAAGTAAGGGACATTGATACAGGGACTGATTAGTTACGCACCACAATCTTGAGGCACAAGTCTGACTACAAAGGGGAGTCATTCTCTTAAAGAAAGGCGCGTCTCAACCTCAGTGAAGAAACCAACGGCCAACAGAGACATAGGGTGTAGACTAAATAGGCTAAAAAGATAGGAGACAGTAAGCAGGGAAAGGTAGAAAAGATCACCCATTTCCTTGTCCGTAGTATTGTGACATCCGTGGTACCATATTTAGCTTACTGTTGCTAATATTCATAATAGTCTTCCCTATACTATGGTTTGAAAAGGTGATTGCTCCTGTATGATCCCTAGTGGAAACAATAGGACAGATAAAGACAACACCGCTGAGACGAGCAGAACACACTAGTAGTAAGAACTGGATTTACTGACAGAAAATTAGTGGTTGGAATGGATAATGTTTAAACTCGCAAAAAAGGTCCAACTGTCTTGCATGCGCCAAGCTAAACCTCAACTAGGCACAGTGCTATTCCGGCTTATTAAATAGATTACACAGGGTATTATGTGTGCTTCAACATTATAACAATAGTTTTTTGTTTACTGAACAATGAAATAGCATCTCATTACTGTTTGCTATGGTTAAAAGATGCAATGTTTTAACCTCAGTGACTATCTACAAGGAAAGATATTGATTATGAAGAATTTGTTTGCTCAACTTGAAGTTCATACTGATAACATTGATTTTATTTTTCTGGCAATGCTAAAGCAGATGTGGCAGCAAAAGAGGCAGCCATACGGGATTTCTTAACACTAGGAAAGGCATAATGTGGATGAGACTGTCTTGAGAGATGTGCAAGTAGTGTCACCAAAATTGTAGGTTATGTAAATTCACTGGAGGAACTTATGTTACTGAAGAATCTATTTCGTTATGATATAATATTGAGCCATGAGATTAATCATGTCTCAACAGGAGGGAGTGATAACGAAAGAGTGTTCACAGCATATGGATTTGCAAACTATTCAAGAAAACTTTAAGAAAAAACTTTTTTAGCATACCCGATTTGAGTGAGAACAAGATATGCATGAACTTTATTGAGCTAAAGAAATGTTGTAAAGATTCAGGAATGGGCTGATGACGAGTCAGTTGCTTTCAACTGACCTCTGTGAGAATGTAATTTTAATTGTTGTGTAGTCTATTTTGTTCTGAAATTTGCAGACAGGAGAGTGATGCTGTCTCAATCCAGTGAGAGGTCCCTGACCTAAGGAGACTGGATTGTGGTGACAGATTTGACACGTTAAGTCCTGGAAAATGACCCAAGGTGAACAAGGTCATTCCTGGCTAGTTTCAGAGAGGATGGCATGGTACATGTGAGTCAAGCGTGCATTTTGTTTGAAGTCAAATTTAAGAAAAACTCTGCGCTGTGCCTATAGTACAGTGCGTTGAGGTTGCCGTTTTGATCAACTACACTACATTTTCTATGAGAAGATTACACAATCATCATGCACACAATCATGGCATCCGTTTCAGCAAATTGGACTTTGAGAAACAAGGAGAAGTAAAGATGTAACTGTTTCATTGATAACAATGCAAATGTTAAATAGATTTAGAAGTGAAGTTTTAATCTTGAGATAGGTTAGAAACCTTCCTGTGGAATGAAATTTAGGTACAAATGTCGTGTGGGTTTTGTCTTGTTTTTGAGGGGTGGGCTATGCATGTGGATGATCTGTGATGGGGATGGGAATGGTTGTGTTGTGGAGCAAACTGTGCAATGCCGGCACGGGTTCGGGCTTTCCGCTGCTCTGCTCTTTTATCCGCTTGCTAATAGACACTCCGCGATTGCTGTGCGAGGACCAATTAATCGGACACGGCTGCAGACTGTCAGCAAGATTGAGTGGCCAACCCAGATTGGTGGAGCCCCAATTGGACTGGATATAAAAAGACTGACAGCGGAGAGATGAAAAGGGGCCCGTACACAGGACGACACGACTGGTCAAGGCGACGGGTTGGGATCCACCGTCGCTTTCCTCCGCGATACTGGGCCGTCTATTGGCTGCTGCTGTTACGGGATCTACACTGTCCACTTCGTTCGAGCCTGAGAGAAGGGGAGCGGAGACATCGGACGAGCGAGATTATTCTACGCTCTCAAATACTATTAAGAGGAACGGTGACTCCAACACCCATTGCTCTGTGAATGGGCGACGGTGGTTGTGGAGCCTTGAGGATTCACCGTTTGTTTGTTTCTTCCATTGGCAGGTTCAAAGTGGTCCGGATTCCACCGCCTGGACTTCTCGGAGAGACCCAGAGGAGTGACGTCGTCCAGGCGGGGGGAGAAACCACCGCAAAGGAACAGTTTCGGCCACTCGAGGACGGGTGGCGCAGCTTGTCTATTCCAGTCTGTAGGTTGGACAGTTTCCGTGTGTATATATTTTTTGTTCGGTCGGGAGGGACCCCGACCGAACGGACGTTTTTTTCTTATTTTTTTCTGTATGTTTGTCTGCTGGCCTGGACAGGGGGTAATGTTGGGGCTGTGCTTTATGGGAGGTGCAGGTAGAGGTTTGGGGATCCCTGTGTGCACGTGTGAGCATTGACGTGTGGGCTGCTACCTGTGTTGCTGCGTGGCTATATGGTTCCTTTGAATTTGTGTGCGGGATTGACCAGTGAACCGTTGCAGTGTGCTGTTGCTGTGTACCCCCTTGCCGTGTGGTGTTTCACCGTAGTTTAAATACCCTAGCTCTACCGGGTGCCCAAAATTGGCCTGTGCCCTTCATTAGACCAGTTCCAGGGGTAGTTTTATGAATTTGAAATAAAAGTGTATTTTCCAAAAAAATAAAAAATAAACCTTGTCTCTGTTGTGGTGTGTCCTGGGATTCATTTGCCTAGTGGGATTGCTCGCCTCTTTCGGTGACACAAACACTCCTATCATGATACGTTCTACCAGTTACGTAAATATGTTCCAGTTGATTTGTTATGTTCCAGGGCAGAAGTTTGAATGTTTTGAGAACAGTTATAGTCTGTCGGAAGAGGTGATAACAATGCTGTTTCATTTGTGACTTGATGAAGTATTACTTGGGAATTGCATTAAAGCTTCATGTTTAGTTTTTGAGAAACTTGGTTCTACTACAGAAAATTTATATTAATTTGAAAAGAAACAGAAATTGACAACATGTAATGAGATTTCAGGATTTGTGCCAAAGTGATGTGTCTTATCAAGCAAAGGTTGTAAAAGAGTTAGCAGCAGGCTGGAAAGAAATGTCTGTTGATCGTAAGTCCTGACTGCTCTGTAGGAGATCATCTTCGGGGGAGGGGGAGAAGCTTTTGCCATCTATAAAATGGAGATAAGGTTGACTGGGGGAGTACATTTGGAGACAAAATCTGGGGTGACTTAAGGGTTAAACAGGTTTTTGTTTGGGTAACTGAGGTTTATGACTCCCTGACCTGGAGAGAAATGCTTATCACCTAACCTGGAGAGGAAGAGCACAATCAGGGCCTGTCTTAGAAAAACCTGACTGACAGTGTACTGAATGTTTGATGGTTTTAGAGATGACTATGTTGACAACAAGTAGGCATGCTCTTATATCCTGATAATTTCTGTATTGATTTATTTGTTGCAATCTTTGTTTCAATTTGATTTTGTGTGGTTAAGGGGATCTGAGATGAAGTCCAGGTCTGTTGGTGAATGCAACAGACGTCAAATGATTCTGCTGCGTGATGACGGGTTTTACCCAATACCATGGGCTTCCGTCATGTCCAAGCATTCACACTACTAGACTATAATGCTGTGTAGTCTTATTGAATATTACACATTTTTTATTTTTATGAATTATTTTGATTTTATGTATTTGTATTTTATTGACTGTGTGTAGGCGTGGTTTTGGAATAACACATTTTATTCAGGATAAACAGGAGGGATATGTTGGGAAAATTGAAGATGTAACACATTTATCCTGTATAAGAATGATACTGTGTTAAGCATTCCTTGTGTGTAGAGAGAGGCCTACCCCCAAATCTGAACTTTGGGGAACACGAGGCATATGTAAACAAGGTGACCTGGGCTGACCACTCTCTCTTACTGGAGAGGCCATAATAGATGTCTGGCCTTATCTGTGTTGGGTGAATCATGTGGTCAAGCTTACAGGGGTCAAAAGGCACACACACTCAAACACGCACGCACACACGCCTGCGCCAGGTCTATGCAAGGAGCCAATGAAGAAGAGCAATGGAACATTTGCATGCCTTTGTCTTAACCAATGACTGTAAAGAGCGGTTCTGCTTAAATAGCTAGCTAGCACAACATGCTAGCGGACAAACTTTGTAGCACAATGGCGTGTGATGTTTTTATCTCCTTGTGGGCCGGCCGCAAGCAATTAAGCTTCCTTAAACTTGTTCATCGACTGACTGTGCAATGCTTGATAGATTAATATTTTTGACAAGGGACAAATGGCAGAGTTAGCGACGGGGGAGTTTGGGCCAAGTGTGGGCTGAGCCGGGCATTGGAAGACAACACACTGAACATACCAACACCAGAAGACCTGCCTGGCCGTCAAACCCCTGTCCCTTATGTTGTCGTGCCTGATGAGGCTTTTGGTTTGAAGCCATGGATGATGAGACCATACCCAAGGACACAACTGGATAACAACAAGCAAAACTTTAACTACAGGCTCTCTCGTGCACGTCGTTGTGTTGAGAATGTTTTTGGAATCTTGGCAAACAGATTCAGAGTTTTTCGCCAAGCAATTGCACTGGAGCCTTCCAAGGCTGTAATAATAACAAAGGCAGCATGTGTTCTTCACAATTACCGAAGAACTGAATCCCTCATCCGTAACACCTACACACCTCCCAGTCTGGTGGATCAGGAGGACACAGAAACAGGTCGACTTATTCACGGAGCTTGGAGGGAAGAACCAGAATGTATGCGCCCTATTGCAGCTTCCTCAGACAGAAATTCATCTTTGCAGGCAAAACAAGTGAGAGAGGAGTACTGCAGCTACTTCAACACAAACGGAGCAGTAAGCTGGCAAGAGAACGCATTGTCTTGAATACTTATTCTTCCTCCACACTTCCATAACCTCTACCCATCTGTTTAATTAATACAGTATGCAGGATACAAAAAGACAATAATGAATGAAATGCAACAAATACATTTTGTTTGTTTTTATTTTCAGTTCAGCCACCCTGGCAAATGCAAAATATAAAATACACAATTAAATAAGTTAAATTACTATTAAATAAGTTAAATTACAGATTACTATACATACTAATATACATACTCCATTTGTTTAAAATTCAGAATACAAAAAGATAATAAATAAAATGTTACAATCAAATACATGTTTTGTTTTTCATTTTCAATTCAGCTACCCTGACAAATGCAAAATATAAAATACGCAAATAAGTTAAATAACTGTTGAATCAAATCACTATACATACTACTCCTCATCTTGGACAGAGTGAGCCAACTCGATTATCTGTCTTTTCAGCTTCTTCGCCTTGTTGTCTGGCAGACTTTCTAGGCAACTTTCGAAGTACTGTAAAAAGCCAGTGTGCTGTGAGGAGGCCTTTCTTTTCACAACACCCATAGCATATTGCATGGCCTCTGTAGCTTTATACATTTTTTTCTTTTTGGGCTCAGACACAGCATAGTGGCGTTGGGGTTGAGGTGAAGTTGTAGGAGTGTATGTGGAAGGAGAAGGAGGAGATAAGATGTTCTCTGGGAACAGGGATGCTGAGGGAGCAGCCAAAACTGTTGACAAATTGTCACAACTTTCTTCAGGGGTGCAGGGGTCACGGAGGAAAGACAGGATGTAATAATACTTCCACTTGGGGAGCTCTTCAGTGCCGGCCCCTGATTTAGCGCTCTTCAGAACCAGGCCATGCTCCCGCGAAAATACAGTGCGAAGGTTTTTAAATTTCCTCTTGATATCTTCCTCTGAGAAAATAAAGAACATAATATTGTAACGTAAATAATCTATAGGTGATATCACATACTTTTTTTCTTAACTATGCGTTTACACAGAGTTTATATTATGAAGCAATGTGGAACTAACTGTAGAAATTACAGTCATGGACACAAGTTAAGACTGCCCTTGAGAAAATGTACTTTTTTTCCTTCTGAGCATAGTGATAGATCAGAAATTATTTTGATCTGTTCTTAAACCTTTGTCCATGACTGTAACGCAGTAAGAACCATGTTGTCTATAATAACTAACTTACTACAACAACATTATTGCAATAGCCATTAGAACTTGAAAAAATATGCATAAAACAATGTTCACAACAGGATGTACCAGTTATAACTTGTTCCTCATCTGACAGCTGCTGACAGAGCGTCTGAAAGTCCCTCGTTTTAAGGTCCTGGTGTTTATATAGCTTTTCCTTTGGGTTCCACAAGTAGTCGTGCTCTGTATACAAGGATTCAATAAGAGACTGTGATGTTAGACAAACACTGCTCCAACTTAAAAACAATACAAAAAAACTATCGATGAGCGGCCCTTCATTTATTACAAGTCAGTGGTTCTCAAACTTTTTAGAGTGGCGTACCCCCGAGGCATTTAACATCATTCTGCATACCCCTTCTCATACACTGCACGGTCTGTGTTTATACTTGTTCTTCATGCTAGTAAGTGCTAAATCTCCACTTTTACAAAGGTACATTGTCGAGAACAGCAGTAATATAATGTGTGCAATTTTCGTTTGCTTTTGACTCAGCTTTAATTGGATGTCATGTATTTAAGGCATTTAACCTGCTAAAAATGCATGTTATGGGGTAGAATTAAATGAACGGCCAATTTTGTTCGCGTCGCCTCAATTTGAGAACCACTGTTAAAAGTGAATTGCTGAAACACAAGTCAGGGTATCTAGCTACTGTAATTAACTTTCAGGTAGGCTAACTAGCTAATTATGTAGCAAATTCACCTCAAGTTAGCTAGCTAGCTATATCCCATAGAAAGTCTATGGAGCAGTGGCTAATGGCAGTTATCAAAACTAACGTTAAATATTCAATGTATAAATTACAGCCTGGACACATTACATTTGACATCTATTGCTATTTTAAGCATTTAATTAAGAACATTTTCTGTTATGGGTTTACACATGACAACTTACCAGCATAAAAAGATACTAGTTGACGCTCCTTTTCTTCGCTCCACTGCCGCTGAGAGGCCGCCATCTTGTTTGAAAATTCTGAAATCTCCAAGTCGGTCACGTGATCGGCGACTAGCATTCTGATTGGAGGATCTCAAAAAGTTGCCCACGACCGATCTTAAGTATCCTGATAAAAATATGTTGCCCATTCTCAATGAGAAAGTGCCCAAGCAACATCGCCCTGAAACATTGCCCGGCAACATTGCTCAAAAAGTTGCCTTGTGTATCATCACCTTAATTCTTTTGGATTCCACAGACAACCGTCTACGACCAGCACAAAATTAGCTATCTATTGATCTAAAAACGAAGCATGAAGCGTGAAAATTATGGAAGCAAGTCGTGACCAAAATTCAAATGAAAATGCATTTCCAGAAATGCATTTTCATTTTAAGAATGTGGCTGCATTATTTGACTCATAAATGAAATTAGTAATCAATCATCCTATTTGCATTTAAATTTTCTTCTTTAACCTCTTAGGGCCCAAGCTGTTTTTTTACCTACATTTTTTATTTCTCTTTGCTATATGGGCTTTTTGGAACCTAATTAGAATAAAAACTAAGTATCATCTTTTGACATGATGTACTTTTAGAGAAAAATGATGTCCACATATGTGGATTCATGGTCCGACTTTCCATTAAACACAAAGTCACCTTTGAGTAATTGAATAAAAAACTCTTTATTTCTGCCTCGAACACAGCAGTTTTTTCCTGACTGTTGTTTTATTTATTAATAACACATACACACATTTTTTAAACATGTTTTGACTATCAGAGAGTAAAAACATGGAAACATTGCATTTTTGCCAATTTTCGACAGTTAAAACTGATAACTGAGCACTGAAGGACCAGGCTTTCTTTCAGAGGCCCAGAGGTCACCTGATTTATTGACTTTCACGGAGTCAGAGAACATGGAGGAACCAAAGAACATGTACACACCTTGAGAATCACTGCCATCACTTATGTGTGAAAGGCTGAGTAACAGCTGCGCTCGGTTTGCAAGCACAAGAACACTTTGCAGGTCATACAGGTACTCGGGTTCATCCAGTGCAGCCTAGTTGTCTGCAGCGCATTGCATTCTTCAGGCTGATCATCTCTGGCAGGTGAGCATTAGCACTCCTGCGGACCGAGACATGGGGCAACTCTGTCACGTGACGTTTCACTCCCTGGTTTGAATCGTCTTCATCCTCAGACTGTGTCAAAAGGTCTGCATCTGCACCATGATGCTGGACCAAGAGGATCTTAGCCACTTCCATGCGGAACTGAAGGAACTGGATGGGTCTTGTCTTTGGTCCAGCACATATTGCATGGTCTTTTCGGTAGAGTAGCCAGCTGTTGGCTAAAGCCAGATCCGTGAAGTGCATTACCATCCGCATTGTCCACTTCTTAGTGCGGGTGCTCATGCGATAGTAACTTATCATTCTATCCATTAAATCAACTCCACCCATCTTGATGTTGTACTCACGGACAATGCTTGGTCGCGAGACAGTGACATATTGTTTCACTTTCTTGTCCCAGCCCTGGCAGGTCGCTACCCTAGAATAATAAGGTTCTATCTGACATTTTTGTCAAAATTTAGTTATTTACATATTCTTACTCTGGCATAACTTGTGAACATTATTTAAGGTGTTTTTTAAAAATAAAATTAATTTTGGGTGTTTTATTCAGCAAACAAAAAGGTTCTATCTACAAAGTTACACTTAGACTTGGAGTTATAAGGTTCTATCTGTTGCCCAATCATCTTTTGGAATATTTACAGAAGGACCAATCAAATACTGTCGTCAGGTGCTCGCTCTCTGAAGTCTCTTTATGGCGCCAGGTTGTCTTTTTCACCCCAGTAATAGAAGATGGAAACATGTCAAGGAAAACCAAAGCCAGATTTACGAGCAATTTAAAGGTTAATGATTTAATCGAGGAACTAACAAAGAAACAGGTGAGTTCTCTTCTTAAAATCGCTTTAGTGTCAGATCTAGTTGAGGAAATTGCCATTCCTGTGCAGTATTAGCTGAGGAGATAATCACTACCAAATAGGCTATCTATAATAAGTAATATATCTCTTTCTCGTGCTTTTAGATTATGCCGAAGTCATAGCGTTAGCTAGCTAACTAACGCTAGCTAGCTAATAACGCTAGCTAAACTGCATTTCGTACTGGTTGTCCTTATTTGTGCAATGACGAAAAAGTTGAATTTAATGTAATCTAAAACTGATAATGGAGGAATACATGGGCCTAAAGGGATTTTAATTGTATCCTTGATTCTCATCTATTTTTTATTGTGCTATATGATTACAGCAATGGTATAATATCAGTAATTTTCCCACAGACTGGTGATGTTGACCAAGATGCTGAGCCTGGCGGCAACAGACATTCTGTGTGGGACTGTGGAGGAGGAGTTGGGGGCAACAGACATTCTGGGTGAGACTGTGGATGAGGAGTTGGGGGCAACAGACATTCTGGGGGAGACTGTGGATGAGGAGTTGGGGGCAACAGAGTTGGACATGGTAGGAGAGGAGCTGGGGGACACAGAACCAAAGAAAAAGACCAGAAAAAGACAATCAAATTCATCTAAATGGAAAGCAAATATCAGCAAGAGGCTACATCAAGAAGGCAAAGAATACACCAATGCAAGCAATACAAAAGTTCCAGCCAAAAAAGTAAGATCAGAGAAAAATTGTGCCCTCTCTTGTAAATTTTAATGTGCACAGAAGGTTACCCCTACTGAAAGGGAAGAATGTTTCTTGGACTACTACAAATTGACACAGAACAGGAAACATGATTACATTGCAATGACAACAGAATGTGCAATGAAAGAAAGGCAAACGTGCTGCGAATCACAAAGAAAACACACACTCATTTAAATACTACCTGAATATTGAGGGTCAGACGATTAGAGTGTGCAAGTCATTTTACCTGGGCACACTGGCAATTAGTCAGAATCCATTTTACAACACACATTTAAAGAAAAACCAAACGACTGGCATGCCAAAACCTGATTCTAGAGGCAAACATACAAAACTTGTGATAGATGTCCAACTAAAAGAGCAGGTTCAGGATCACATCAGGTCTTTCCCTGTTGTTGAATCCCATTACTGCAGGGCTAGGACAAAGAGGCAGTATCTGGAATCCACGCTCAATGTGTCTCGAATGTATGATCTGTACAAACGTAAATGTCTTGAAGAGGGCAATACACCTGTAAAGGAGTCTTTCTATCGATTCATTTTCAACTCTGAGTTCAACCTCAGTTTTCACGTTCCTAAAAAGGATAGGTGAGATCAGTGTGAATCTTATCAGACAGCTCTCGACCAGAATCTTCTTAGCGAAGTTGCTGATAGCAAACAGAGGAAACACATTACAGACAAAAGTGCAATGCGCCAAGAGCGACAGGTAGACAGGGATGCTGAAAACACATTAGTAGTGTGTTTTGACCTTCAGAATGTTATAACTTGTCCACGTGCAGAGATCAGTTCATTTTTCTACAAACGAAAACTGAACGTGTACAATCTTACAGCTCATAGCTCTCTATCAAAGAAAGGCTATTGTGCGATATGGACAGATGGGATGTCAGGCAGAGGGGCTAATGACAGTGCACTTGTTAACATTTTAGACGATTGTATAGGTCAACCCCCACAACAGTCATGTACAGCTCTTTCTCCATCATTCGTTGGACACCTTTGATGGTGGTGAAGAACCGGTCACAATACACCTTTGTGCCACGATGCAGAGTTTGGCACAGATGCTCGATGACTAAGCTTCCCAAACTCAGGCCCCCCTTTGGTGCCTGTATACAACATACCACAACAACGGCCCAAACACAGACTGGCCCACATCAGACCATAGAGGGCGCCACAGGCGACGCCCAAATGTCCACTATTCAGAGTGGTTGCATTTCCACCCCATTGCTCCGATTCTTCTGAAACTTGGTGTGCATGCCTCATTTTTCATGAGGAACAAAAAAGCCTCAAGGACCCATAAGTTCCGCCATGATGGATTTTCCTGTACAGTGATAATTTGGGAAAACATTCAAAATTCCTCTTTTCTTGAACCAAAGGTCTAATTGACTTGGAATTTGGTACATATATGTATCATTGGCGTATTAAAAAATTTTACTTAAGGAAATTTAATCAAGTACAAAATGACTGAAAGGGGTGTATTTATGTACATTTCCACATTAACTCAATATGTTTGTCACTAAATCAAATGTCATTTTCAATTATGGTTTTTCAAACCTAATAGGCTTTAAGGTGACATCACTCTGACGTACCATACACAATTTCACCTTGGTATGTCAAAATAGGACTGAATTACAGTTGTTTGAACTTGGACCAAATCTGACAATGTTCACCATTGGAGAAACAGCTTTTTTTTGTACAGTAACTGAGCAGGCCAATACTCGACACTGAGAATAGCTCAACGAGCTGGAACAGTGACCTGCAAAGTATAAGGTCGTAGGTTTGAATCCAGCCACACTGAGTCTGTCTTAAATTTTAATATATGTTTAGTTAAACAGGATGACATCGTTCTGAAGTACCATGCGCAATTTCACCTTGATATGTCAAAAGATCATTGAATTACAGCTGTTTATACTTTGGCCGAATCGAACAAGCCATGCTTCAGGAGATACAGTTTTTTTTTGTTGACAGAAACTGACCAGGAGCTCTCAGCCTTCAGGGTAGGTCAATGGGTTGAAATGACCTTTGTCCTGCAAAGTGCAAGGTCACAGGTTCGAATCCAGGCAGTCTTTTGACCTGTAATTTGGAGTACTTGTTTCGTTAAACAGGCAGACATCATTCTGAAATACCATGAGCAATTTCATGCAATTTAACCTTGAAATGTATACCGTTTCTTAACCTTTGTCCCAAAGCTGACAAAAAACGAATACTAATATCACGCAGTCGGAGCACAGCTAAATAATAAGCGTCAGCCACTTGGGTACCCAGGATGCAGTGCGGCATGTCCAAAAACGCAAAGACTTGTGGAAAATAGTTTGGTTACAAAAGCCCTGCGAGGGACTTCAGTTGTTGTGTTCGTTCAGTTAGATGTTTGTAATGTTATTGTTGGTTTGTTAAAATATTCTTGTTGGTCACCCTGATTGTGTATGTTGTGTAGTTTAATCGGACCAGAGAGTCGACTGATACACCGTCACAGGCCATTCTTGCAAGGAGCTGAATATGAGCTCTGCCTAAGCCCGGTTGTCCACATCACTTATTAGTTGTGCATTGACAGAGAGTCTAGAAAGAGATCAACTCAAGAAGAGTTTCAATATCCTATGAAAAGTTAATACTCAGCCCTTACTATTTATAATATCTCAGCTGTTGATGTGTAGCAGAGAGGCTAGAGAGGCTAGAGAGACTGACTTGTTACCTTTTGCTCATGAGTTCAAATCCCTGTTCAGCCTACTGTAGTTGGCCAAACATTAAGTCGTTTTGCTCTCTTGTTGTCCAAGTCTCGATCTTCTACAGTGTACATGTTTACAATATTTTGCCATTTTGCGGAGGAACCCGCATCGCTGCTTGCAGCTATATTTATTATTAGGTTCCCCTTGGTTTTGGGGTGTATAACAATATCTGTTAATTTAACAGTGTTAGCAGTAAAATAAAACATAATTTTGCCAAGAATCCATTTCATAAGGGAGATCTTAGTTCTACCTCCGGTAGAGGTATCTCAAAAACTAAAGCCATTTTAGATCATTTGTCACTCGCCTAAAAGTGAAGAGCAGCCACTGCTAACCTTGCCACCAGAACCATGTTGTCAACAGACAAACTATGTGGCTGCCTAGTGCAGGCGCGCCCCCAGACATTTTTCATAGGGGTGGCCAGTTGGGGCAAGGGAAAATCTTGGGGTGGCACACCAAAATCAAAACACATTTCAGGAATTATATTTTGCTCTTGTACTTAACTTAATAAGCTAGATGTCAATGTGAGCATTAATAATAGCATACTGATATACTATGATCTTTTACTGGTAGGCTACTGTATTTTTCAGAAAACATGCCACATGTTCTATAACCCCATCCGACCAGCTTTGTGTTTGTAAATCGGATAGCCTACCGAAGTTGAATTATCCATTAGCGATGCTAGCTAACGTTGGTTTGGTAGCTGTATCTAACAATGACTGGGTCTTGCATGAGGTTTACAAACAAATCGTTTTAACAAATCGAGGCGACAAAGCGTTTGCTGACCTGTCGAAGAGTAAACATTAGCTTTCTTATATACTACAACAATACGTAGGAAGATCCCAATCAAACACGTCGAATCTGGAGCAGACGCCATGTTGTCAGAGCAATCAGCTGCACTTGCACTGGTGACGTCACTACATCTCCAAGGCAACATATTAACAACTGTGGAGTTTCAATAACAAATACTTAATTTCGAAGTATCAAACACATTTACTGGAAACAAACAAGCCTTCTACAGTTAAAATATTACACGATGGCCTTTAATTTCAATACAGTTCATAAACATTACACAAAGGCCTTTATTTTCTGCAGTTCAAAAATACTATGGCCTTTATTTTCAATACAGTTCAAAATATTACACAATAGCCTTTATTTTCTACAGTTCAAAAACATTACACAATGGCCTTTATTTTCTACAGTTCAAAAACATTACACAATGGCCTTTATTTTCTACAGTTCAAAAACATTACACAATGGCCTTTATTTTCTACAGTTCAAAAACATTACACAATGGCCTTTATTTTCAATACAGTTCAAAAACATTAAACAATTTTTCAATGCAGCCAAAATGTGCCATTTTTATAAACATAAACAATATATAAGTAAAAAGATATGTTCAAAAGACCCAAAATTAAAAAATAAAACCTATATTATCATGGACTACTGACATGTTTACATTCTTTTCAAAACAGCTTTATTCGCCTGTTTTTGTGTCTTTGGGCAAACACATTTACAAAATCCTCTAGATTTATGGCCTTAGCCCTTCTTGACTCTACACTTAACACCCCCAAATTACTCAACCGCTCATCACTCATTGTTTTTCCTTAAGGCTGTCTTAATTAACTTTAGCACTGAAAAACTGCGCTCACAGGCTGCAGTACTCACAGGTAACGCAAGTGCTATTTTGCATAGTTTAAACATTTCATTTAACATCTCCCTATATGGCTCAAGAAATAGAGTAAGCTCTAATAAACTGGTTGGTGTTTTCAAACCACTAGATTTCTTCCCATTTAGAGTCCGTTTTAGCTGAGGAATCTCATACTCTAGATCCTCAGTGCTGCATTTATATTGTAAGGCAAATGGTAACACTACATTCTTCTCACAAAATGTGGAACTGCAGGGATTCAAAGCTTGTATCCCTTCCAGTATTACAATATTTTCTTTTGAAAATCTTCTCTTCACCTCAGAGAGAAGCACATCAATAATGGAAATAAAAGAATCTGCCCGAAATGATTCCTTATCAGTGTTGACCTGTCTTTGAGCTATTGGAGTGGAAATGTAGTAACCTTCAAGTCTAGAGCTTGGTGTGACCTGACGCCCTGGAGGTCCAATACCGATGTTGCATTGCTCATTAAGGGTCACAGTACTGTCCCAAATATCATTAAAGTGAGAGCCCTCTCTATAACTATTCAAAGTTTCAGCAAGAGAGTCGATAAGGGTAACAGCTGTGCCCAAATTGAGTTGTGGGGACTGTAAAACATCTGATAGATGATTTATTTCACCAAAGACATTGGTTAATGTAACAAGGAGTCCAACAAACTTCAGATCTATTTGGGCCAATAAACCTCTTGCCTCTACAGCTCTTTCACCGTTTCTTTCTTCAGAAATTTCTTTTAGTAGACGCATGATAGCTGGCAGTCTGTCCCTCACTGTCTTGCAAGCTTTGTACCTACATGCCCACCGTATCTCTATCAGCCTTTGCAACTCTCTCGGGGGCCCCTGAAACATCTCCCTCTGTACCTCTAACCACCTTTGGTGCACATATGACCCAGACACAAAAACATACAGTTTCTGCAAAAGAGAAAAGAAACAATAGGCTTCAGGGATGCATTTCACACTGTCAACTAATACTAAATTCAAGCAGTGTGCATTGCAGTGAACATAAAAAGCTAAGGGGGCATCTGACTTGATGCGTGCTTGCACACCTCTGTTCTTTCCACTCATAACAGAGGCACCGTCATATGCTTGCCCAACTAGATGGTTTCTGTAGTCAAGGCCATACTTCTGTAGTATTTCTATAATTTTCTGTGAAAGTGCTGCAGCATCGAGGCGCTCTGCTGCCTCAAAGGTGAGAAAACTTTCACATATTGACCCATTGTAATAGTAACGCACTAAAAAAGACATCTGTTCCTTTTTGCTAATGTCTTTGGTCTCATCAACCATAATACTGAAAACCTCACTTTGTTTAACTTCAGTAATTATTGAGGAACGGACCATTTCCGCTAGGCAATCAATCATTTCGTTTTGTGTATTATGACCAAGGTATGTAGCATTTCTTTGACATGTCATTTTTCTTTTGACTGTTTGATCATGCTTTGCTAGCAGTTCCATAATAGAAAGAAAGTTTCCTTTGTTCTGACCTTCTGTTTCATTATGTGCTCTCTGTCCAATGTTTTGCGTGGCTGTGAGGAGCAAGGTTTCTCCAACAGTTTTTATGTATTCTCTATTTTCCCTCACTAATTTATTATACTCTGCATTTAATGAGGCTGAGAGAGAGCATTCGCCTGCAGTCACCTTGTTATATTCTGCCCATGCTAACATAGCATTACAATGTGATTCAGATTTTGCATGGCCAACAAAACCCCCATCTTTGTAAGTTGCTTTTTTCCAATTTTTGAACCCCTCTTCAGATGTGAACACTGAATTACCTGAGGAAGGGAGACTAAAGTGCCGACAAGCATAGCAGTACGCAGAGTCTTTACTTTGCGAGTATTCTATCCATTTCTGCTTACTGTACCACTCTTTCATGAAGCTCCGTCTTCTATTTCCCTGGAGGGTCCGAGGGAAAAGCTTCAGTTGTGGCTGTTTAGGCCCTTCATCTCTTGACTGGGATATATCTACGATGAAACAAGACGGAAAGTCAGTCACTTTAATTTTAAAATAACAACATTAATAAGAGTTGCTACTCCCTCTTTAAAGTAATTACCGATTACATTAGTAATATCAACAAGTAAACAATTATACTAAGACTATTCAAACTCAACTACCAATAAACATGAATCAGAAGGCTTTATGTAATAATGTTATGCTCCCAAGCAATTCATATGTTGTGGGGCTCTGTCACGTTCATAGCTTTACCTGTTGGTCCAGGAACGGATAGAACAGCGTTAGTTGAGTCCTGCCTCGCTTGGTTGTCAACCTCTTTTTCTGCTACCTGTTCCACACTATCCTGCAAAACTGCTGACTCTGATGCTGCCAGTGTCTGGGCGTCGCTGTCATGTTCTGCCTCTGTTTTGTCGTGCTCCCTCTCTGACTCTACCTGTGATGCTTGCTCACTGACGCCAATGGTATCCTCACTTTTGACAACAACATCGGGTTCGGAGCTAACACTCTGCTGCGTCTCCCCAGAACCACTTTTCTTTAAAAAAAAAGAAGCAATATCCGACGTGGACTTTGTTTTCATTGTCTGCAAATTGACATACAGTTACTGATCGTAGCTAGCTTAGCTAACGCTATACAGTACCATCCCACAACGCCAGCGAACCAGATACTCTAACAGTACCAAGTTCAACTTCAGTTACGGGCCGAAACCACTAGCGTAGGCCTAAGGGGTCCCATTATCGTCCACCTAGCTCTCGACGCTCGTTAGAAATGTTACCAAAATGTTGTTATATTACAAATTATTAACGTTATGTCACAGCTTTGTATTATAACATTCCGGTTTTTAAATCCAATCAGGATATGCCTAGAAATGTTACGCTACTGATTTTAGCAGTTAGCCAGGGGGTCCCATTATCGTCCACCCAACCACTTTCAATGGAGAAATGTCAGTTTGACGCTGCGGAAGGCATGCTACACATACGGTTTGAGAGCGTATTTACATACTCAAATCTCAAAATAAGATGCTGTAATTTGGTGTGCAGCAATATAAGATGTGTACATATCGATGAGTTACTTTCTTTCGTTGCTGCTGCATATTTTCTTTAAGAAATTAACGGAAGAAACGGTTGTGGACGATAATGGGGCCGCTCACTCTAACACTAAAGAGTGTATTTAGAAAAGCGTTTGCCTCAAAAACGACAAAAAGCGCATATGGAATTTAACAGAGCTGTACTGACGTACCATAGCAAACAATGGGGTTTTAAGTGCAATGTTTTAAAAATACACTCTCGTGTGATTGGCCCGAATTGCTTAAGTTGGTACAGGCTACTCTCTCTAGACTGAAGTAACCTTGTCTGAACTAGCTAGCTAGCAAGGCAAGACAGCCCTCCTAAAATACCGATTTAGCTATATAACTACTGTAGCTTACCAACGTGAGGTTTCCTACTGTAAATAGGTCATTTAAAATTCAAAAACAGTTTATTTAATATTTGTACTCACTTTTTCCTTGAATCTGGTCGACGATCAACGATAAACTCCCGCTTCTATACTGTATGTATCAACCTAGGCTGCACTCTAACCTGGCCCAGTGCAACCTCTTGTGGGGGGAGGGGTGACAGGCTCTGAGTGTGAAGATACGTGTCAGGATCTGAGTGGGGAGATACTTGGATTTCTATGACGAAGTGTTTCAATCGTAGATTGTGGTTAAAATATGTTTAAAACGTTTTACGTTGATTTGTCCTACAGTGAAGTTGAAATCCAATTTTCCATAAAAAAAAATAAAAAAAAAATCTTGATGACGGACAATATGCGATGGGGGGGCCAGTGGGGGGCCAGCAATTTTGTCAGGGGGGCCGTGGCCCCCCCGGCCCCCCCGCTGATGGCGCCACTGGCCGAGTGAGTCACAAATGGTTGCCAACATGAGAGCAGCATTGTTGCTGTCAACACACCAAGAGAGTGCTCTGCTATGGAAGTTTATTAAACTCTTTAATCAAATGGCAATGCATTTGTCAAATGGCAATTCAATGCGCAAAGTGACAATGCAATCCGCAATTCAAATGGAAAAGCAGTTGTCAAATGGCAATTCAATGTGCAAATGACAATGCAATCCGCCATTCAGTTTGTATTATTTTGAATAAAAATGTGAATGAACGCTTATTGCATTGCATTTCATATTGACAAGGTTTTTTCGACTCTTTATTCAAATGAAAATGCATTTGTCAAATGGCAATTCAATGCGCAAAGTGACAATGCAATCCGCAAATCAAATGGCAAAGCAGTTGTCAAATGGCAATTCAATGTGCACATGACAATGCAATCCGCTATTGAGGGTAAGACCCAACTCTACTCTGCTTCTGAGTGGCCACTATGGCGTGAAATTAGTGCCAGGAGAGCGAGCTCTGTAAAAATGATTTGTAACTTGCAAAAAAGATTTGTGTCTCTGTAGAAAATGATTTGTGTACTTGCAAAAAAAACGTTTCGTGTCTCCGTAGAAGAAGGCAAGATTTATGTACTTGCAAAAAAGATTTGTGTACTTGTAAAAAAAGGTTTTGTGTCTCCGTAGAAGAAGGCGGGAACACTGCTACCAAAACCATCTAAGCCAATCAAATATAGCCATTTCTGTGTTTAGTATCATTGGACATTTTCGTCTGTCTATCACACAAAGAACGTCAGCGAATAAGAACAAAACTAGAATGCTGATGATTTCAATGGCGAGTCATTTGGTAATGTTTAATAGTTCAAAATATCCATGGGCATGTATCTTTAATGCAACATTTAAAGATTATTCAGTTAACACACTCTTAATAATATAAACTAATGGATAAGGGTCGTAGTAAGTTGAATAGTTTTTTTAATGTAAATATGTATACAGATATTTAATTCGACAACCAGACCATGTTGTGTCAGTCCCTGAAGATGCTTTTGGAAACTATGACAGTTATGCCATGTTCAGCTTGTCACTGGAGTCCTGCATATCAACCTGTGACACAGGTGTTAGTCTCTAACCCTAAGGCCAGGAATACACCAGGCTTGTTCAATTTGCATTACATATTGTCTAGACAAATGTACCATTTCATTGAACGTTTGGTTATTGTACAAGGTTTTATTCACAAATTCAGCAGGCAGAATTGTGTGCCCAATGAACAATTTTACATTTTTTGAACTAACAACTGGGTCAACCTTTAAATACTTTTCACGTTATTTACATTGTTGCTTTGAGGAATTAAATGCTGCGCTACAGCTACTGAGCAGATACACATTTGAACAGCAGGTGACGTAGTTCTGCCAATTTAGTGGAATTTAATCTGATCCCAGATAACTATGTTACACTGGCAGTAAATAATACATTTCGAATGAAAACCACTATATTTCGCGCCAGTTCCCTGCCATTTAGCTGCACATTGTCCAACTAATGGTAGGTTTAATGACTGTTTGTCTAATTAAATATCCGTATACATATTTACATTAAAATACTATTAAACTTACTACGACCTAGGTCATGTGTAATAGACAGACGAAAATGATACTAATGATACTACACACAGAAACTGGTTATATTTGATGGGTTTATATGGTTTTGGGCCTTCTTCTACGGAGACACAAAACTTTTTTTTACAAGTAGGCTACACAAATCTTTTTCTTCTACGGAGACACAAAACTTTTTTTACAAGTACACAAATCTTTTTTGCAAGTTACAAATCGTTTTTACAGAGCTCGCTCTCCTGGCACTAATTTCACGCCATAGTAGCCACTCAGAAGCAGAGTAAAGTTTGGTCTTACCCTCAATAGGGGCGGGCACCCGCCTTGATGGGGGAACTGACAGATTGCATTTTCATTTGAATTTTGCAACAAAAAGAGCGTGATGACAAGTAAATGCTAATGCAATAGATTGGGGGCGCTGTTTAGCTACCACATCGAATCTCCATTTGAATAAAGAGTCGAAAAAACCTTGTCAATATGAAATGCAATGCAATAAGCGTTCATTCACATTTTTATTCAAAATAATACAAACTGAATTGCGGATTGCATTGTCATTTGCACATTGAATTGCCATTTGACAACTGCTTTTCCATTTGAATTGCGGATTGCATTGTCACTTTGCGCATTGAATTTGCATTTGACAAATGCATTGCCATTTGAATAAAGAGTCTAATAAACTTCCATACTCTGCCTCTGAGTTGACGCTTGACAGCAGAGCAGAGAAAACAAGCGGGACACACAGTGAGAAAACCCCAGAGAGCTTGCCAATTCTCAGGCCAATACACACAACCTTGTTGTCAATCTCCAGGGAGCAGCTGGTGATTGGCAGTGTAGGCAGTGGGGTAAACCACTAGAAGCAGAACTTCCCTATGGGGTGGATCTCCACAAAATAGAACTGCTCGTACAGAACTGTTTCTCCAAGCCTGCAGCCAGATTACTCTTTTTACAGAGCATGGCTATAATTTTGCAATTGTAAATTTAAACCACAAGATGTCACACTTGTCTATGAATACATCAGTGCCAAGGGATATCCCTGTCATGCAAAGCAAATGCAAATATTAGAATAGACTGGGAGATTACGTTTCAAAACTGGAACTTCCATATAAAATATTATCCTTGGTATATCATTATGTGGCATTAATATTGTGTATCTGTATATTTTGTCAATTTTATGAAGAGCAGTATGGGCTATGTGGCAGCTAACCAGTGATGGGGGTGTTTAAATGTACGCGTACGCAGGATTTACGCATTCGTAGAGATCCATTTATGGTCTACCTATTAGAAGGATATTCAACAGACCATAAAAAGTACCATAGTCTATAATCTATATGTACAAAATAAACTAATCAGACTGTCTTTTAACTTGTACCGCCCTGAAATTCAATTCAAGATAGTTCAAATGTACTCAGTATGGATTTCTTAAGATTTTCACAGAAGGGTTTCCCCCATCCTTAAGAAACATGAGGACATACAAACTCTATTAGAAAGTGCCGATTCCGATTGTACCATTTCATTCATTCACTGCATTTTTGACACTGCAGGACGTCTTATCAACTATTATTTTAAGAATGTCTTCTTGGAAAAATAAAGGTGATAGGCCTACTGTTTTGAACAACAACTGACTTTAAAACATCTCACTGTTTACATAACATATTGCATTTTGTACAGCACATCTAAATTTGAAGCCTTCTCACAGGCAGGGGCAGATCTATAAAAATATTCATGGGGTGGCAAGAGGGTGGCAGGAAATTTTGAGGGGTGGCACCCCGTGGCAGAAGTGCGTGGTTCTTGCAGGTTTCAGTAAGTCAAATTTAAGACATTTTAAGACCATAATAATTGAAATGTAAGACCTACACAACACATTACACAAAAAATATTTAAATCAAAAGACATTCTGAAAAAAACAAGTAATTTCTATGAATGGAATTCATTTAAATTAAAAGAGCATACATTTAATTTACAGATAAAGCAATCACATTAGTAACTGAATTGTATATTTTTGGGGCAAAGTTTGCAGCGAGCCGCGTACCTGGAGCTGGGTACTGCTTGTAACCAACAGCGGAAATCGCTGTGACCTAGCCATAGGTGCATTTAACTTCATGCAGCGCCGGCGTCGTCTGCAGCCAGCTGTGGCGCTGCATGAAGTCAGTCCATGTCGAACGCAACTCATGTCTTGTTGAAAGTACACTTTTCCATTTTCCACACGTAACCAATTTTGAACAAATTCAGAAGAAGCGCAGACATATTTTGCATGCAGGTATTGCAGTTATTACGGGATTTGTAGTTTTATCACTGCGTACGTACCAACCAGTGGCAATTTTAGACCCTTTTTGGGGGTGCTCAAGGGGGGTGCCCTAAATTTCCTCTCAGCACCCCTAAAAATAATAATATTTTTTTTTTAAGTATTATTGTTTATTATCATTTGATGCTGGTAGTTCATGAAGAAAGGGACATCCTTAGTTTTCCCACCATTTAATATTTAGCAGAAAAATACATACATGTATTAATTGTTATCAAGTGAATTTAGGGATTATATTAGCAAGGTGGTTTAGCTCTTTTGCAAGGCACTGTATTCATGTTACATTCTCATTGGGGGCTAAGCACCCCTAAAGGTCTGATCCTAGAATCGCTCCTGGTACCAACATCAATAGGCTATCCTCCAGAAAGAAATACAACACACCGAACCAATGTTCTGAGGGCAGCGTTCTGCTGGTTTTGTTTGTAGCAAAGACTCGCTTTGTAGGCTACGACTCAATACTTTTTTGCTACCTTGTAATAACTTTCTGCAGCCTGTGTTTCTGGAAATTAACGAGGGTAAAACCTTTTTAAGACCTGACTAAATTTAATTTAAGACCTCGGATGAAAATATGGACATTATGAAGTTTTAAGGCCTTAAAGTTCAGAATTTAAGACTTTTTAAAACCCTGTGGAACCCTGTTAAGGTCTCCACATAGGGTATGTAACATTGGTTGGGCTAAAAATGGCTTGGGTGCTGTTCTATGCGCCTTTATGCACCCTGTGAAATAACCCTGTGAAAAAACAAGAGATTTTCTCCTTTATTTAAAAACGCTAGGTTTTCTCCTTTTATGGTATGCTCATGAATATATAGTAGTGCTGTCAGTTTAACGCGTTATTAACGGCGTTAACGCAAACCCAAATTAACGGCGTCAATTTTTTTATTGCACAATTATCGCTCTTTTTGGCCCAGCAAACTTTGTAGTTTTTTTTCACATGATGTTGCAACAACTACCAAAGGTAGAAAAACTACAACACCACACCGGATCTAGCTAGACCGGAAACAAAACAACAGGCACGCCACACACACTTGTTTGGCTTGCGAGCCGGCTAAAGAGTAGTAGCAGAGCCCGTTTACGGATATTAGATATTCTCTGGTAGTAGGCTAACGTTACGTTTTGAGTGGATGGCGAGCGCGAGATGCCGAAATGGATGCCAAAAAGATTCTGAATGGAAAGTTTACTTTTAAAAAGTTGCCAATTGGTTCCATTGACAAGACCTAAGTGATCTGTGTGTTTTGTCGTTGTAAACTGAGCTATCATCGCAGCACGTCCAGTCTGAAAAACCACTTGATGGCCAAGCACACTGCTGATGCAAATTTTCCGCCCCCTCTTCAAAGCCAGGCGATTGCAAAAATATTTGCACGAAGCAATCCGAACCACTTTTGTATGTTGATAAGAGCATTAAAATTTGAAAAAGAATGGGACAAAAAGAAATCAAGGGACATTTAGAAAAGATAAAAATGTGCGATTAATTGTGATTAATCGCGAGTTAACTTTGACATTAATGTGATTAATCGCGATTAAATATTCGAATCGTTTGACAGCACTAATATATAGATAAGCTGCGTGCTGATTGGTTGGTTTACAACGAGTGAAGCTGCGGAGCAAGACGCAACACGGTCAACAGCACTCACTGAAACATCGAAGGTGGAGACTTGAAATAAAAACTTACAAATAAATCTATTGTATCTACACAACACTGTTTTCAACAGATTGACTAGCTATCATTTGAAATGATCACGTTAGTTGTTTCCACTTCTGTTGCCGAAGCAGACGGGATCGACTTAGGTGGGTAACGTTACAGATTACTGTAGCAACCAAACTATTGTGATTCAACTCAGCTTCAGTTAGCTATCTTGCCTCTAACTAATAAAATCTAATCTGACAAAGATCTGGACAAACATGCATTGTGAATTGTAGATTTAAGGCCGTTATATGGTACTCCGTACTTCACGATTACGGACACATGGGAAGGGCCTAGACATAGAGGAACGCCCTGGAACGCCCTCTCCATCGTCTCCGGGGGCCTCGGAGAGCTCTCCCGTGCACCGTTGAAATTCCTGTCGATCCGTCATGCCGTGCTGTACAGCGACGGATACCCCTTGGCCGTGATACATAATTTCCATCAACAGTCTTTGTCTGTTAGCTGCCATCGTTCACTGTGTGTGAGGAAAGCCGAGAGGAGGTACATAAACACTCGACGACGACGCTGACGACTTCGACAGAAAGACGTTTTCTCTACGGTCGTCTTCTTGAAAGATGTCTGTGATGAGAACTGCTTGGAGAGAAAGTTTATTGTGAGCTAGTTTATGCTCTACTCTAGTGAATTCAGAAACGTGAGTATGTTGTCTGTGCACTGACTGCCACAGTTTAGTGACCTAGAGTAGTACATTGTAGTTTTGACAGTACATACAGTTTGTATGGATCTTTTTGTTTCCAATACTATCAGTCTTTTTGTTTATCATTTTTCACATTGGATTATACACTTGGTGGTGGAGAAATGAATTCACAAAACCAGAGCCTTGTCTATATCGTATCGTCTGACAAGTGACAGCTGGTAGGAGGGTCACGTGTGATGAGAGGTGGGAGATAAACAACGACGATTTCTAACTTACAAAGACGCAACAAAGCAACGTGTTTTCGACAAAAAAACGCTTCTCCACCTACTGTTCTGGCGGTGAATTGTTTTCAGCACCCCCAGCCTTCGGAGAACCATAAAGGCAACAGAAATGCTAATTAATCCATCCTATTCGGCGGCCCGCCCATCCGTAACGGAGTCAAAGTACCATACTGGCACCTTTACATGACAGCACGGGTTATTTATTCGAATGAAACACAGTCAGGAACATGAAATAACGTTAGCCCCATTGCCAATAAACTAAATCATCACACATTGTACCTAAGAGAGATAGACTACAGGATACGTTAGCATTGCTAATAACTGTTTGCAACAAAATCATACTACAGCTTGCGGTTGTGATGAACATAAGGTCAGAACAGCACCTCTTTTCAGCAGCAGCTTCATAGCAAATCCTGCTTTACATTGTCCCAGGTTTTCAAAACTGTCCTCGGTGAAATGGTTTGAGCAAATCTGTAATTGAGGGTCGAATGCACAGCGATCTTCTCATAGACAAGCACCACAGCCCATCGAGTGTTTGGTTCCTTGGGAAGACTCTGAAAAGTGTCAGCATTCCCTGTACAGCCTGGAACACTGCATTTACCGTAGTCAATTTTCAATATCCTTAAAAAACGTTCTTCTTTGTAATTCCGTGGAAGTACGGTGGAATTTTCGGTTCCACCGTACTTCCACGGGTACAGACCAGAGCCAAAAAAGGTATAGGTTTTTCGAAACACACCATTTTACAGCAAAAAAATAAATATTGTGAGATTTGCATAGGAAATATGTGTAAATGGATTTTGAGGTTCACTGTATGTCCATTTTACCCACTGAACTGTTAGAGCTATTGAAGCTATTGAAGTTTGAAGATTTATTTAGAATGAAAACCCCTTTTTTATATAACCTGAGATGAAAAAAATAAAATAAATAAAGGCTATGCAGCATGAATGCATAGGCGAACATCTTCAACAGTTTACAATTACTATTTTGACGCTCCTAGTTCATGATGTTGAAAAACGATTGACTTTTGACGTAATTTGTTGATGGCCCCTAAACATACGCATTGTTTAGGCAGCTAAAAGCTTTGGCTAAGCGGACAGTCATTGTGGTGCTAAACACCGGTTAAAATGACACAATACTGGGCATGTAAAAATCTGTTGAATATCGAACTTCAAATAAACTTTACCACTGTCTTCTTTGTTGTTGCTTTCCCAAAGCATTCACGAGTTAACGTTATTAACCCCAATTCAACAGGAAAACTGAAGTTGCAACTTCGTTAGCCCTGCACTTTTCTAATTATTCTTAGTCATTAATAGATAATTGCTTATTCCTCTGGTGTGGTCTGCTGTCTGTGCCGACGATTGCTTCCTTGAGTTGGAGCCTTCTATCGGCAGTTTGCGTCAGACAACTTTTCTTTGTTTTCAAAGCTGCCAACTGGGGTGGTAGCTGTGCTGGCAAGGCTATTTTTAGGGTGGCAGTTGCCACCCCGGTAGATCCGCCCCTGCTCACGGGAAAGTTGAGAGGCAGTCACTGGATGGCTGGGAGGGCTCTCCCATACAGTGCCCTTGCTGCGTGATGATAAGGATTCTCATTGGCTATGGGACTACCACGTTTCGAAATTAGCATAAAAGACACACTGTCAAAGAATCCGCGAAGGAGCGAGCTGGTGATGCGTCACAGCTCTTAATGGAAGAAGAAAAAACACAAAATGTTCTGCAAACCTGCGTTTTAATGTCTTACAATAGCAAATAAACAACTTGTTATTCCAGAAAGGGCTACAGGTGATAGGAGAGATGAACACTGGAAACGGAGATCCACGGTGCCCGAAGTGTAATAACCAAGTAATAAAACCGTTCAAAAGAAACTTGAGGAGGATAAATAGCAGCTGAAGTCCAATTTTTTGCAGATTTCACCACGTCTCATCTCCACAGCACGATACAAGACTGGACGCATAAGGGATGAAACAGTAGGGTACCAAGTTTAGAAAGAAAGCCCATCAGTCGAAGCAGCCTCGAACCGCACATATTCACAGGGGGAAAAGTTCCGACTGCATTTGTTCTTTGAAACTGAAAGTGCTAAATTAATGCTTAGGCCTATATGCATGCACAAGGGAGTAGTATATGTGGCTGTGAGGCATTAGTATAAGGGGAAGAGCACAAGCAGTTTTACTTTGAGAACGAGATTATACAAAATACGAACCATGGATTCGGAAGGGGGATCCTACGGGCTGGTCAAGTCAGCCGCAGTAAAACTGTCTAAGATGGGCGAAAAAACGAAACAATTGGGGACGGCAATCAAGAATCCTCATCAGCAAAGACGGATTATTTTAGTGATCGTCTGCGTGGCTTTACTTCTTGACAACATGCTCTACATGGTAATTGTGCCGATTATTCCAGATTACCTTGCTGATTTAGAGATTGAACAAGCAGAGCACGTGCATGTAGTTCTTAATTCCTCAACGAACAGCACAAACCAAGCTAAAAGCTACAAAGACAATTTGGACGTCCAAATAGGAGTACTTTTTGCATCGAAGGCAATCCTGCAACTGTTAATAAATCCATTGTCAGGAACTTTCATAGATCGCGTTGGATATGACATTCCGCTTTTAATTGGACTAACCGTAATGTTTATCTCTACTTGTATATTCGCTTTTGCAGAGAATTATGCGACCTTGTTTGTGGCCCGCAGTTTACAAGGTCTGGGCTCAGCTTTTGCGGACACTTCTGGAATTGCCATGATAGCAGATAAATACACTGAGGAGGCAGAGAGAAGTAAAGCCCTTGGCATTGCGTTGGCGTTCATTTCATTTGGAAGCCTGGTGGCGCCTCCATTTGGGGGTATTTTGTACGAGTTTGCAGGCAAACGGGTACCGTTTTTTGTACTAGCCTCCATTTGTCTTGCGGACGGCATCCTGCTTCTGACTGTGATAAAGCCATTCTCCAACAAGACTAGAGAGAACATGCCGGTAGGCACCCCCATATACAGACTCATGATCGATCCGTACATAGCTGTGGTGGCAGGTGCGCTGACGGTCTGTAACATTCCCCTGGCCTTCCTGGAGCCAACCATTGCCAACTGGATGGAAAGCACCATGCACTCCACAAAGTGGGAAATGGGATTAACATGGTTGCCAGCGTTCTTTCCACATGTCCTGGGCGTATACATAACTGTTAAATTATCTTCCAAGTATCCGAATTTGCAGTGGTTTTACGGTGCTATAGGTATGATTATTATCGGTGCCAGCTCCTGCACAGTTCCAGCATGTAAAACATTTGGCCAACTAATTGCCCCCCTATGCGGGATATGCTTTGGCATTGCACTCGTGGACACTGCTCTCTTACCGACTCTTGCCTTTCTGGTCGATGTACGTCATGTGTCTGTGTATGGTAGTGTATATGCTATAGCCGATATATCATATTCTGTTGCATATGCCATGGGTCCCATAGTTGCCGGTCAGATAGTGCATAACCACGGGTTTGTGCAACTTAACTTAGGTATGGGCCTCGTCAATGTTCTTTACGCACCGGCCCTTCTGTTGCTCCGTAATGTATGGCAAATGAAACCATCCTATTCAGAGAGAGATAACCTTCTGGAAGATGCACCGCAGGGTCTGTACGACACCATCAAGATGGAGGAGCGGAGAGGTAAGAAGAAGGACTGTAGGTCTGCAGGAAACTGCCTGCCGGTCGACGAAAACGGCTTTGACCCCTTTAGATCACAAAGGTCACGTTTAGATGAGTCCTCCGGTTCGGAGTACAGTTAATGTTTGAAAATGATGCCACAAATAGGCTACATTCCAATTGAACAATAAAACTTTGCTAAAACTGAAGAGTATAATCGATAAACAAGATGGTATGTACTGATGTGCAATATAAACGCCCATTCACTAAGCACGTACAATTATGTGACCCGTTTCGCTAGTTTCGCTAGTAATTTGACTGTAATTTCATCATGTTGAACCAGCCTATAACGCCATGGACGTGTAACTTGAGTTTTTGTGAGAGGCCAATCAACAGTTGAATTTGTGTGCACACTATACGCAGAGTAGACTACTTTAAAAAGGTAAATCGATAGGCTACAAATGCAGAAGATTAGCCTATATGTTGATAAAGGCTTGATACCACTTAGTGATGTAGCCTATATAACCCAAATCAAGACTTTAACATTTTTATTTCAAGATATATTGAAATGCAGTCTTTATATGAAGTGTATCACAACAAATGTGTAGGCTGTTGTACATATGGAGATATACACATTGTAAATTATAGGTTATGTGGGCCTCTGCATTGAGTGTTTGCTAAAACGGTTTATTGTTCAAACATGAAGTCGGTTAGGCTACATGTTGGTAATGTATTGAGTAAATCTCTGTGAATTAATCGATTGTCGTTTTAATGTAATAAAAAAATGAATGTGTGTGATGTGTCACGTTTGTCAGAGAGTGAAATGATCATATAAAGTGCCATGCAAAGACAGAAACCTAAAACAAAGGATAAGAATGACTAGAGATCTAGAGACCTAGAGAGGTTTCCAATTTTACTACGAACACAGAGCAGAACGATTTTTGCTTGCTGAAGCAGCTTTCACATTGCACAGCTAGTTGCACGACGTTCAATTCTATCTTTATTCGGTTGATTGGGCAAATACATTCAGCCAATCCGTCATTTCGCAGGGTTTCTCTGAGACCTATTATCTCAACTGAAAGGTCCTGTGTAGCATTTCTATGAGAGAGTCACAGCTGTAAGCCTAAGTGCTTCTTTGCACACTCCTATGTTTGCGCATTTGTGGAATATCTGGTGAGATGAAAATACTTAACAGTCAAGACAGCCTAAAGTTTAAATAAATGCCAAATCGAAACATATCCTCTCGCCACATGCACATGACGTTAACATTATTGTTGCCAGCCACAATCAAGTCAAATATTAACGTGTGAAAATATTATTTCAAACAGAGCAAACTCAAAGAAAAGTACTGATAAATTAATATAGCCTCATGTTTAAAACAAATCCAAGGAACGTACAATTTCTCTGAGGTGCCTCATAGCCCAAAATGGATCTTGACTAACAATCCATTGACCATCCATACCAAATACAATTGTCGATGCGGCTTGCTGATTTGACTTTTTTTTTGCCGTAGCACCATCTGACACTGTTGCCATTTCAAGTTATTCTGTATAAAAAATCAACCATGTATTTTTAAAATTCTCCCGCCTACCTGCGGAGATATCACCAGCGCAACTGGGTTGTAGGTTGCGGCAGAGAATGTATAGACGGTCTCTGGTTGCGGTTACAAATGGTTTGAAAATGGTATGATAGCCTATGTAGTATGTGAGTAGGATGCGTTTCATACAAGATCTGGCAACTGGACAACATTGAAATAATATATTTATGAGAATATTTATATAATGAGGTTTGGCCATACAAATTACGGGAGTTTCACGGGAGAAATGACTAAACGGGTGGGGGGCGGGAGATGGGTGTGAAATACGGGAGACTCCCGGGGAAAACGGGAGTGTTGACAGGTATTACAGTTAACATTTGAGACTGAACATCTACAAATACCTTACATTTGAACACCAAAGCTTAGTTTACACTAAGGGAAACTGTCAGTGAACAAAATGTTATGTACTGCAATAAAAACACCAAATGTCCTAATCACGATTGTGTGACACGTTTCCAAAGATTTTATTCGATTGAAATGCCATGCTGGTTTTTCGACAATGTTGCACAAAGATGCACAATATTGGTATGGTGATGCAGGCCAAGTCTTGGAACTTTCTAGATATTCCACGCATCACCTTTGTTAGACTTGACTGCTTAACAGTCTTTTACTAAATGTAGCCAACATATATATTTAATTAAAGTTCATGTCACGAATTTTGTTATCGTTAAAACAATGTACACACATATATAACTTATACGTAAGTCAAGAGATAAGTCAAATTTAAATATAAAGTGCGATGAAGAAACCTGAAACAAAGGTTACAACTTGAGGGTGAAGTTTTCAATTTAAACGAACACGCAGCGCAGAACGCATTCTTTGGGAGGATGGAGATTATATCACATGTGCACCAATTTACATCACGATTTAAATCACGATTTACAGGCCTATAAATTGATTGAACAAAACATTGAACAGTCATTTCTTCTCGTTTCTGTGTAACATACCAACGGAAAGCTCCTGTTTGTAAGTTTAGAACACAACTAAAAATGTTTGCACGTGGGAGGGAGATAACAAGGCTTAGTCAATCATGTTAAAAGAAATGCACACAACTATTGTCATCAGCACCATCAAAGGCGAAAATTGATGTGCCGTGGTATTATTTAAAACCAAGTAAATTCAAAGGAAACTACCATTTCTGACGAGCCCAGATGGGCAGGATATATTGACAAATAACCCATTCAATTCTACACCAAAGACAGTTTCCATCCCCAGAGATGGGGAACGCGAGCTCCCAAATCCACGAATGTATTGAATGGGAGGAGTTTCCTGCCTCTAAGAGTAGGTAGAGATAAACACCTGCAGAATTTTTACTTGCGCAATTTTTAAGTCAAAGCTTTCTATGGGTGCGACGCGTGGATGTCCCGGCAAATGAACAGGAACATTCCTTCTTTTCAGAGGAGTTTCGTCTTGGGAAATCAAAGCATGGATACATTTTTATTGTTGAATTTGTAGACCCAATGGTGGTATAAAGGGGTTTGGACATAAAGTCAAGCTATTTTATCTGTGTTTTAACTAGGTGGATTTGCAGGGAAAGCGTCGTCTTCATATTACTTTCTCTTGACCCGACTTATCTGGTGATAAAGCAAGATGCCTATCCAGGAGGGAGAGACATCAAAAAGCCTGGCAGAGAGCTATGTATGTAGTTTTTAACATATTCCACTAACTATTTAACTGTTCAAGTTCAAATCCTTGCTTGTTTTGATGGTTGGTCTCAATCTTCTCTATTAATATGCTAAATATCCCCACATTAAGGATGGCGAACTGGTTTATTGCGATTTTTTTTAAATCTTGAAATCTGTTAATTTTGGAGCATCCTCTACGAAGGATCGTAACTTTAAATCAGTTCCAATTATGGCGGACAGTAACCCTGTCCATGGTACTGAATCCAGTCATTTCGATTTCACTGTAGCCAACTGACCACTAGGGGCAAATCTGCAACGTAATTAGACAAAGACAGAATCACAACAAGTCCTTGCCTAAGATGATAAATACAAAATACATTTGAATGTTTCTAATACATAATTGTAGAATCACAACACGTCCCTGCCTAAGATGAAAAATACAATAGGCATTTTAAAATGTTCCAATACATACTCCCCTGTGATTTCATCATGAACTGCTATCACACAATGATCACAGATTCATTGCCACTCTAGATAATATGGGAACATTCTCACTTACAGCCTGAAATGCATTACACTGGGTGCTAAGAGCACCTAGCCTCAACAACCCTAAACCCTTCCATGGTAATCTTGAATTTTATGCTCAGTTTTGGATCAAAAGAGAAACATTTTCATGTCCCAAAGGGCTCAATAAGATTAATTGGGGTAATATTTTTAAGAGTTATAATGAATTATTCAATCAGGTTCAAAAAATATGAGCATTAAAGAGAACTTCAAAGTCAAATGAGATTTTTGACTAATGAGTAAACGCCTGAGGATGAGAAAACCTCCTGTGGGGATGTATATTGTTTGTCTTTTTGTAATACAGGAAGGGGAATGTTTCTATGAATATAACCATATATCTATGACGCAGGAACTTCCCAAAGTACCTGTTCCACCTTTGAGTCAAACACTGGACAAGTATCTGAAGTGTGTTCAACACCTTGTTAATGAGGAACAGTTTCATAAGACAAAAGCCATAGTGGAGAGGTTTAGGGCTCCTGGAGGCACCGGAGAACTACTCCAGAAGAAACTTTTGGAGAGGAGAGACAAGACTGACAACTGGGTAAATTCTCTATTCAGTCCAACAACTGTGATTGTTGTGAACTTTGTGTCTTGAGTGTCTTGGTCTAGAAACAGAAATGTCATTTTCTTTTTCAAAATTACCAAGTTTGTGGCCCATCCAGTGTGTGGCCCATTCATTAAAAAAGATAATCAAAGGAGTAAAGAACTAAAGCTGTGGCCATAGATTCTCCTTTTGATGTCTGCATGGCCTATCACAAAGCACTTAAGGGATTTGTCAGTCCTGAATTATTGCTGCACCCTGATATCTATCACACGCCCGCACTCATGCCTGTTCTCAACTATTTCTCTGTGAATCTTTTAATGATACACACAGCATTGTCAGTATCACTCCAGTGCCTGTATTAGTATAATTTAAAACAATAATAGCTTTGTGACATTGATTCAACTGTTTACATGGTTGGGTTCAGATGTTTGTTTTTTTCTTTCCTCTTTGTGTCTCAGGTTTCAGACTACTGGCTTGAGGATATGTATTTGAAAAACAGATTACCTCTTCCGGTGAACTCCAGTCCTGTCATAGTCTTCCCAAAACAAACATTTAGAGATCTCAAAGACTCCTTAAGGTATGTACCGCTGAGGTTTACACAGCACGTATCCATAGTAGATAGTACGAAAGAGGTTAGTGATTGCTCTGTACTTGCTGAATGGTTTCCGCTCTGTCCAGTGCACATGAGAACTGATTCAGATTTACAGACAAGGTTGTGACAACATTGGCCTCTTATCTAAATATTAACCTCTTTATTAAATGAAAAAATTCAAGCCTCACTTAGCCCCTGTAAGTCACTATTAGCTTTTGTCAGCCTCAGCATAATTGAATACTACCCCTGAAATCAGGGACAGCTGGTAACAGACTGACAAAGCTTGATATTAGATGAGGGGTGACAGGACCGAGTTCTGCACCAAGGCCAATGGTTGCCTCCATTCAGTGTTCTGGTTTAGCCCCCTGGCCTTTTTTCCATTGATCTGGATATGGTATCAAGGGATGAACACAAAGCAACAACTAGACAAATGACATGAAGCACCAGGCCTGTCAATGGCTCTGTGCTTCTATCTACACACACTGCCTACTCTCTCTCTCTTTATCTCTCACAAACACATATTAATCTACCACAGATTTGATTACAAGACCTCCATTAAAAGATGAGAGAGTTGTCATGTAGTCTGTCCATTTCCAGGACCACAATGACTGGATAAACATGCACCAGAAGTTGTTACATTTATACACAGTGAATTAGAAATATGGATGAATAAAATAAACAGGAGCAAATTGTACAAAAGAAAAATTTATTTTTGACACAAGAACCATCAGACACTTTTCAGTTAAGCAACACACACCTGCCGCCTTAACTACGCTGTTTTTTTAGCGATATCCGCCATTGTCCTGTTTTCTCCCTTCCATTCCAAACTGTGACCAACACCAGTCTCCCTTCTCTGCAGAATGCATTAGTCTATTGCACAAACTACCCCCCCCCCCCCCCGGTCTGATGGCAAACCCCACCCGACCACCTTAACTAACACAGGTTTCTGTGGGAAACCCTGTGAAGAATGTTACTAAATAGCCTTAACAGATATAGTATAATCTCATTGTATTGGCACATTTTTTCTTCCAATATAAAAAAATGCTGATCAGAAAATGTTTTTTTGGTCCTAGATTTTCTGCTCGTCTCATCACAGGAGTACTGGAATACAAGGCTCTCATTGATGCGTAAGTTTCTCAGCATACAAAAGCCCTTTATCCACTAAACAAATACAATCTCATTATTTACTGTTGATACATAACCTACAAAACACAATGCACAATTTCAGAGCATAAATCCCCCTTTTAAACAAATGTTTGTTTGGCTGGCAGACGGGCACTACCAGTGGACTATGTCCGTGGGAAGTTAACAGGGATACCTCTGTGTATGGAGCAGCACTACCGTCTCTTCACGTCGTACCGCCTGCCCGGCCACAAGAGAGACAACCTGGTTGTCCAGAAGAACCCACCCTTCTATGGGATAGAGCACATCATTGTGACCTACAAGAACCAGGTCAGGGCACACATTATTCTTACACCACTATTTTAGCAGAAATCAAAAGGGTCCCACATAGACATAGTTTGTGATCAATAGAGGTATTACTGCCATTACTGCCAGCTAGTAGCAATATCTCAAAAGTCCCAAATGAAAAATGTTAACTGTTTACACAGTCATGTAGATGAGACTTTTGTGAATAGATAAGTACAACGTTTAGACTGTGCCATTAAAGTAACTAGTGCACAGTGCCCGTGATAAAATAAGTGGTGGCACACCCACAAACACTGATTTCTGGAATTAATTATTATGTTTGTATTTTTTCTTTGTGCTATGCAATGCTGTAAATAGGAATGCATTTTTTTGTATTGCATTTGCATAAAATATTTAAGTTTTATGAAATTCGTTTCATAAAATTCATTTTTTTGTATTGCATTTGCAATACAAAAAAATGTTTTCGAGACACGAAAATTGACCGATCAGACTAAATTCGTGTTTTTTATGTTTATGTATTTATCGGTCTCCGGAATTAAACCATGACCAGAGATTCCTTGGTGTTGCACCTGGTGCCAGCCACTTTATTTGCACCACCACACAATACACTTTCTGACCACTACGGTAGCTATGGAGCTAGAAAGCTGACAAAAGTATCTGAATTTGAATGTGAAAGATCTGAAATATTTGTATGTCGAATTTCATAAAACTTAAATATTTTACTGTTGAATATTCGGATCCAGAAATACACATTTCTAAAATTCAGATCGCGTGAATTCAGATTCTTGAAATTCAGATTGCTGAGATTCAGATAGCGGAAATTCAGATTTTGTCTGAACTAGGCCAAAGGTGAAACAGATTGCTTTCACAGGGAAAAGTAGACGATTTCAGAACGACCAAATTTTACCTCAGAACAAAAGGTAAGAGTTGCTCGTTGGAGGAAGAGTATGGAGCAAGTGCTTATGAAACTTGTAAAAACTTGTGTCTTCTACTCTGCCAAAATCGGCAGTTACTGTTACCAAGTGAGTCGAGACAGAGTCGGAGGGCGGCGGAGACCGATGGGAGACGCGGAACAACTGGCAAAGCTATAGCCTATATATTTATGTTCCGTTGTTCTCTTTTCTGTGTTGGAGTTCTTTTAAGAGCTTGATGGCATCAACATCCAGCCTGATATAAAATCATGAACTTCAATTGTGTCTCTTAATTATAATACCCACAGAGAAAATCCAGGTTGAATCAAGTCACGCTTGCTAGCTACTGTATTGCCACTTTTCAGTTACGTGTATGTGGTCTGGGTCTTCCTCCAGCTCAAACTGCAACTCAGTTTGTTCTGAGGTAAAGTTCGGTTGTTCTGAAATCGTCTACTTTTTCCTGTGAAAGCAAGCTGTTTCCCCTTTGGTCTAGTTCAAACAAAATCTGAATTTCAAGAATCTGAATTTTAGAAATGTGAATCTTTGGATCAAAATAATTTCGGCTTAAAAATAATTCAGAAATTATATATTCAACAGCTAAATATTTCAGTTTTATGAAATTCGACACACAAATATTTCAGATCTTTCATATTCAAATTCAGATTCTTTTGTCAGCTTTCTAGCTCCATAGGTAGCAAAGTAGTGACATTCAGTACATGACATCCCTCCTTTATTTGGACATGAACTTCACTCTTCAGTGGATAACCATTTTTTGCAACAGAAGACTTTAACCTATTGACGAAAGTCAATCACTATGCAATTACTTATACCAACAAAATGAGAGTCTACCTTTGCAAATGTAACACGAGTATTTTGCACACCTTATTTAAACAAATTTAGTGCAAATGAACATGCAACTCTTTTGTACTTGTCTAACTCAGTTAAGAACGTGGTCAGACAGGTTCTTAGTCATTGTGGTCTTTCTATTTGGCCTGTCCCTTTGTGTCTCTTGCGTTGAAGTTAGTTGTGAACTCCAGTCCTTCCACACGGGCAATGCAGATCTGCTTCAGCAGTGATGCATTTTGACGCTCCACCTCTCCATTTGCCTGAGCCCATTTAGGCATTGTTCTTAGGTGTTTTATTCCGTTACTTCCACAGTAATCGTGGAATTCCTCCAACCTAAATTGAGGACCGTTGTCTGATTTCAGTGTGACTGGCAGACCATGTCTGCTAAATATAATTTCTAGACAGTCAATGACCTTTTGTGCCGTGGTAGATGTGAATACATCATATTCATAGTAACGACTGTAATAGTCTACCACCACTAAGATCGATTGGCCTGTTGGGAGTGGGCCAAGTAAATCCAATGCCCGGTCACGCCATGGTTCATCTGGTAGCGGTGTGGGTCTAAGTGGTTCCGGTGGGTCTGGGAAGGATATAGTCTGACACCCGGGGCACGATTTCCAGTGTCCTTCAGCCGCTCTGTCCATTCCCGGCCACCACTCTTAACTTCTGAGACGTTGTTTTGTTCCAACAATTGCCAGGTGACCCTCAAGTGATTGCTCATCCTCAGTATTTGAGGGAGGACAATGCGTGTCCCTCTTAGCACAATGTGTCCTATTCTACATAGTTCAACTGACACGGCTGCAGAAGCTTTGCATTTATCAAAATGTCCACTTCCTATAGCCTCTCTCACTTCTGTTAGTTCTTTATTGACTGCCGACGCTTTCTCCACTTCCCTGGTCGTCAGTGCCCGAGGTGTGGCATGTATGGCCAAATACCTTACATATTCCTCTGATCCATGTATATGTTGCTTACTGTTAGTATCCTTTCCCAACAGTCTGGATAACGAATCAACTATATTTTGCTTGCCCGCAATTTGGACAACTCTAATGTCATTGTTTTAGTTGCAGGACCCAGCGTTCCACTCGCACACAGGGTTTGGAGCGTGGACTGTAGATTGCTTCGAGGGGTTTGTGGTCCATCACAAGGTCACATTTCCGCCCGTACACATATGGGTGTCGTTTCTCACAGGCCCATACAAGTGCCAGAGACTCACGCTCAGTTTGTGAGTATTTATGTTCACAGTCGGTCAGACATCGGCTCGCGTAACTAATGGGAACCATTTCACCTTTCTGTTCCCGCACAAGTACCGCCCCTAGACCTACTTGGCTAGCATCAGTGATAACCTTGGTGGGTGCCTCTTTATCAAAGTATGCAAGAGTCTCTGCTCTACATAGAGCTTCTTTCAGTGCCTGAAATGATTCATTTTGTTCCTGTCCAAACTCAAACTTAGTGTCTTTCCTTGTCAGCCTGCGCAGGGGTTCTGATAAGGTTGCAAACTGTGGTCAGAACCTACTGCTGTAGCTGACCATCCCAAGGAAGCTTCGCACCTCAGAAGAACTTTCCGGTTCTCTGGCGTCCACTATTGCTTTTCACTCAACTCCTTTCTCAGACAAGAGTATACCCATAAAGACCAGCCTGTCCATGTTGAATTGACACTTTTCTGGGTTCAGAGTCAATCCACAATCCTCCAGTCTCCTCAGCACAGCATGTAACCTGGAATCATGTGTCTTCCTATCCCGAGTATTCTCATTGATTATATTCCCTGTTGCCCCAGAGTCAATTAACATATTTAGGCATACCCCTCCAATAAAGACACTCAGCCGTTCTTTCATGATATCATCCTTAACAACACAGGCATAATCATGAAGTCGTTTAACGTGATTGAACACATGTTTCTTCGTTATGCATACCTTAGAGAAATCTTTCCCTTTACATTTATGGCATGTCTGTCCACGTGCTGGTCAATTGGGGTCTTTTCCAAATTAATTATTATGACTACATCTGTAGGACTGGTTTTGCTTTGCCTTGTCATCAAATTTTGGTCTTGATGTTTTCTGATATCTCTCTCTTTTGTGAGAGACGGTTCACTTTGTCCGTGTCTGCCTTCTCTGCATCACAGACAGACATAGCCGCCGTTTGTTCCTCAACTCTCTCGCATTGGGATGCTTTGTCTAGAGAGCATGCCAACATTAGCCCTGGGCCATCCTCAAGTAGTTTACGTCGCACATAATCCAAACCGCATCCCTCATCTGATTATCACAATCTACCCCCAAACCACAGTCCCTAGCAAAATGGCGTAAACGGGTAACAAACTTGAGTGGTCTCACCCGACCCCTGCACCAACTGATGGAACAATCGTTGAAAAAGGGCAAACGCTGCATTGACTATAGGTACGAAGTAAGCTTTCAGGGCCTGACTGCTCTCCCATAATCCGTTGCCTCTCCCGTGTCCAACAGGGTAGAGAAAATGTCCTGAATGACGGGTCCGGCGTAGTGTAGAAGTAAAGCTCTCCTCCGCTGTCTCATCGCGTTAGTTGCATCGTCGGCAATAATCAGTTCCTTGCCATCTGCATACAGCAGCCATCTTGTCCATCTCAACACCAACATGGCAGGTTCCGAGTAACACTCGAACTTTGGCAGCTGTTTTTTCGGAATATGTGCTCGACCATAAACACAAAATAAAACTTGAATTTGAAGTTATGTGGAGTATGCAACGTTTTTTGTCGCTTGGTGCCATGGTGGATCATAGTATCGGATCTCCATTGATGTTGGCTTTTAATAGTTCTCATGCCGGCGCTTAACTCTGAGTTGACCTACTTAGAGTTGAGTTAACAAATTCATATCAGCTTATCTGGAACCAAATTTTCGGAGTTTCCCATGTTAGAGTAACTCAACTCATAGTTCAGGGTTAATCTCAGAGTTTGTTAAACTCGCCACCTGGAATACCCCCCAGAGCCATTATCTACACAGCAACAATTGTAGATTATAACCTTCCAACTACATCTACTGAAATAAACCATCCACTTTAGTATAGTATTTTTCTTAGTTAGCTATCCAGTATTTAATCTTAATTTAGTCTTTCTGTATCCCACAGACATAAATAATATTGTCCATGTCTTAAGGCTTGAGTCCAAAATTTTCGTATGCGTTTTTTCGTATTCGTCAGCCTAAAAACGTGTCACGTACATACACCTTCCACACTGAATCCAATGCGTATTTACTAAACCTTTACGGAAAAATACGGAAAAAATACTAAATGGATTCGTCAAGCACTGAGGATGGTTTTGTTGCCCTCTCTCTTATTAAAAAGAGAAAAAAAAGGAGAAATACGAAATATGGGTCCATCCAATCCTGAGATTGCGGAGAGGAAGGAGAGTTTCACCTCCTTATCAAGGAGAAGAGAAATTATCCTGAGAAATGTAAAATTTACCTCAAACTGTTAGTTGTTCAGTTTGATGCCTTTAGCGATACTGGAGCCATATAAAAAAATGACCACACATTTCCGTGAACCAATCGATCGTGAACAGAGACTGGCAGAATGTCTACGGTATGGACACCACCATTATTTTGTGTGCTATAATAATAGGATACATCATTTTAGGTATCTGAGCACTGGGCATTTATTCACAACCATCGCCAGCGGTTTTAGGTTGGGCATCAGCACTGTAGGGAAGATTGTGAGGGAGACCTGTGACCAAATCTGGCTGCAGCTTAAGGACTCTTACATCCCAACACCAACAGAGGATATCTGGAAGCACACAGCGAGGAGGTTCAATGAGAAGTGGAACTTCCCTAATTGTATCGGCGCTCTCAATGGGAAGCATGTCAATATCGAGGTCCCTGCAAACATGGGTTGCCTTTTTTAAATTACAAAGGCACCTTTTCCATCGTCCTCCTCGCATTAGTAGATGCTGATTACTGTTTCTTGGCCATCGATGTGGGGAGCTAAAGGTGCTGACAGCGATGGTGGTATTTTCGCAGATTCTGCACTGGGCGGGCCCTCCAGCGTGGGACTCTGAATGTTCCACCCCTATTGGAGCTCCCATCTGCGCCTGAATTGGGAAAAGTCAACCATGTTATCGTGGCAGACATGGCCTTTCCCATGAAGCCGTATTTGCTCCGACCCTACGGTAGAAAGCACCTTGAAGAAGACAAGTGCATCTTTAACCTCTGCCTGTCAAGAGCGCGTCGCATATCTGAAAATGCGTTTGGCATTTTGACCCAAAGATTCAGGGTTTACAAAAGGCCAATGGACGTGAACCCTGACCTGGCAGACAGCATCATCAAGGCATCACCTGCATCTTGTGCAACTACCTGCGCCATAAAGTGGGACAAGGCGGCCAGGGTGACGACTATGCTGACAACGCATGTCACAGGAGTTTCAGAGGCCAAGGGGCAACCGTGCATCTGAAGAGGCTCTCCACATGAGAGACACATTCAGGAAAGATTTTGTCTCACCTGCTGGCGAGGTACCATGACAGTATGACCGTGTGTGCTGTGGACTCACTCAGTCAATCACACTCTTTATACCTCAATCGTGCGTAATGGCTGAGTTGCATTCATGTTTACAGTAGTTGTTAGCTGTTATATCTTGTAAATACAACCAAATATATACAATCAGTTAACATTACTACAACTATTATTATATTATTACTACATTCAATACAACACTGAATAATACAACATGTTGTATATAAAGTTTCTACATTTATATTTTGTACATACAATATGTATGTAGTATTGTTATACAATATTTGAAAGAAAAGCAACTAAAGACAGTTGAATGACTCATTTCTTGTTTATTGCTGATTCAGATTACTTGTTTATTCTGTATTCAAAAGAACTTGCTGCCCAGAAGAACAGAAACATAATTCATATTAACAGTTTAAAAGGTGTTTCTGCATGTAAAACAAAACAAACATTAACCCCTTAAGCACCAGTTAAACTCGAACAATGCATAAGTAATAATAAATACTAATTTCATAGAGAACGGTAGGTGGGATCCTGAGAAAACTGCTGATAATAAGGCCCTTCAAAGGAAACTTTGTGAATCAATTCCTGCATTTAAATTTTTAGAAAGAACAATTTTTCTGGTGCAAGTTTCCTCATGCTGGGGGCCAACCTGGAGAGAAAGGTGGACACCTTATCAGTTTGCAGGTCCTGCCAGGCCTGACGCTGCTGTTGCTCTGCCTCTCTCGCCTTTTCTCTCCTTTCATCCCTTGCTTCTCTCCTTTGACAGTACCTCTCTAGGTTGTCATCACTCTCTGCCTGCATCTTCTTACTTTCAGCACCGCAGATACCTGAAGGAGTTATGCTGCCCTCTCTCTCTGTCTCCATCAGTACACTGTCACTCTCCTTCTCTGTCTGCGTTCTACCATCTTCCCCTATTCCCTCCTCCTCCTCCTCCTCCTCCTCCGCCACCGCCACCGCCACCTGGATATTACCATCTGACCTTTTGAAAATAAGTTCATGAAATGATCTGCAAGGTTGGTGTATTTATGGATAGGCTAACTACTCATTAACTACCTAATTACCTTCTCCTTGCCAAGGAATTTCGCAACAAGGGCATTGCGTCCATGTGGATCCATTTCTTTTTTTTGTTGGCCCCTTGTCCACTTCTGACCTGTCCTTCTTTCCTATAGCGGACATACGTGTCCCGCAGGTTTTTCCACATTTTCTTCACTGCCTCAACTAACATCATGTAAGGTACATTATTGTACCAAATGTATTAGTCATTTATTCATAATATCATATATTATAACACAACAGATATATTGTTATATAGATTATTACATTTAGGTGACCAGGGCATTGCATGTATTCTATTAAAAGTCCAAGTATATAGCAACTGAATTAATACACCCTGGTTGGGACTACGTTATCACTATTGACAACGAATGAATGACATTAGCAACAAGCTATTGTTTAGCTAACTTGAACACAATACTGTATAAACCTTTTTAAACCCTTTGTTTTTAAAATCAGTACCTACCATCCTGTTTCTCAAGCTGTTCCGAAATCATCTGCCACAACCTATTCTTATGATTGGCGTCTTTATAATCCGCACTTTGCTTGTGTGACAAGTGTATCAACTTGTCAGATGCCATTCTGGATTTTGTCGTTCGCTTGTACAGTGGCTCTGAATTGTCAAAAAAAACTCTCAAAATGCTGGCTATGGATGCGAAAAACGCAGAAAATCGAACCCGATCTGAACTTTTTTTGGACGCACGAACGTTTCGGAGGTAGTGTGTAAGCGCAATTGACATAACATGTGGTCATGACAACATGTTGAATGTTTCCGATCAGAAATCCTGATGTGTGGGGGGAGCAAAACGGTTACGTCTAGGATTTTTTGGTCCTCATGTTTGTGGTTTCTCACATTTTTTAAATCTTTTTAAAAATCTTTTAGTGTGTACCCAGCATTAGTCAACTCAAGATGTCTGAGTCCAGAGCAAAGAGAACAAACTGGCAGTGCTGCCAACTTTAGCAAAAAAAGATTTGGTATTTGGTCCCCCCCTCTCCAGTGGACTTTTCTGGGGGGTATCATGATTACAGAAAGAGATCATATTAATACGTTTTTTGAGACTGGGAACGATCCGAATGTTTATCAGGCACGGAGCCAGACTTTGTAAAAATTATGGGCTTAGCCCAAACCTAGGACGTATGGGTTTGATGTGATGCAAGATAGGGACTTCCACATGTAATGCGAGCGCGCATAGCGGGAGAGCGAAACATTTTGGCCAATATTTGAGCGCAAAATAGTTGAATTGAGCTTTATGTATAATAATCATAGACGTTTATCAAACAACCTTGTCTAGTGATACCATCACTCCGGCCCTGCTCCCATCCATCCTCGCTGACACGTATCGTTACGGTAGGGCCCCACAGCCCAGCTATCCGTAGCCTATTTGAGAAAACTTTTTGGAAAAGACGGGCTATGGACCCAACCAACTCTATTTGGGAGGGAAGAACTCCTTCACATGGTACAACCCATGCAGAGGCTAAGGTGTCAGAATGCGGAATGTGTGTAGCCTACTTTAAAGTCCATATGGCAGGTTAACCACCACTGTTGATTAATGGGTACATAAAGCACTCAAAATATGTATATTATTCAAGAAATCTCAAAATGGTGTCTCAAAATGGTGTTTAAGACCAGTTTTTGACGTTTTTTGTGTTAGCCTTAGCATATTAGCGCAATTCGGCGATGACGTCACGTTGGGGAGTAGTGGAGGAGAGTAGCCTCAGTCTAGTACTAGAACTATGGCGATCTATTGGGATGAAGAAGAGGTGGCAAGAACGAATAATGTATATGATGGCCCGCAGCCATATCATTTTGAACCAAGTCGACCTTATGGCAGTCAAAGCCAATTAAATTGTACCGAGGAGAATGAGTGGAGAGTTGATAGTGTCTTGGTGAGTTGCTATCATTTAGCAGCGCAGCAACGACACCTGGAGCTCGTCTATGAACAGCAGTGCACATATACTATTTATTTTGACTGTCAGTGAATAGCACCGAGTGGAAGTCAACGTTTTCTTTACATCTAGTGATCATTCAGGGCCTGACATTAACTTTTTGAGGCACTGCACAAAGTAGCCTACATAAGTTCCACTTTTTCATGCACAGGTCACGTCCGGGTAAAGATTGTGCTTTTGACCAACGAAGATGAGCTGTAATAATATACAAATTATAACAATTGAGGTGTTATAAAAATCGTATTTGTTATATTAAACATTTACACAATTTCTGCAGAATAAAACACTTTCTGTTACGTACTGTATTGCATCTTCGTCCCAATATCTCTAGCTACAGACCGTGCAGCTAATTTGATGCCTAACACTTGAACGGGGGCTTATTACTTGAAAGAGGAATTATGTACTGCATCTTCTCAGTTACATTATATGTGCTTTGAAATACTGTGACTTTCTAAAGTAGGCAAATGGATAGAACATAACATTTTATAATAATTTCAGTCAAACAGCTGCAAGACCCAGTGAAATGTTAGCATCAATGTCTATAGCATCGCTAAAGAGGAGAGGGTATAATTTCTGGGGAAATTGTAGTGTGTGCTTGCTTGTGTCGGTTGCAAATTGGTCAATTTATTATGAAACAAGCCGAACCCCGTTTGATACATACAAGCTATTCTAACAACGTTGTCACCGGCAGTATTTTTCAGATGGAATCGCGATTCAAACAGTGTACTGTACCAACTACTAACTGAAAATATGCCCGCAAACACGTAAATAAGCTGGACATTTATTTACGGGGAAATGGCAAATTCAAAGAAGTTTGCTGGAAGCGATCATTATCAGTAAATAAGCCAAAAGCGACCATTTCTGTCGGCCTCAGTCGAGCAAGCTAGCCTAGCTGCTGTTGCTAGCCAAACTTCACTGAATGTGTTGAAATGAAAGGGTTTCTTTTGACAGAAAAGCCTGTGGCATTGAAGACAGTGACACACCACACTAGCTTGAGTTTAAATACATTATTTAATGTGACATTACTTACTGTAGGCTACATGCAAGTCTTGAATTTCTTAAATGTACGATGCTGCCACTACAAGGCAAGATACGATACTACCATTGTAGAACTACTTACTGTGCAACAGTCAACCCAGCCTAGCACATCCAAGCAAGTCGTATGTCTACTGCGTCGTCTCAGTTACACTATCAGGGCTTGTAAACACTGTGACTTGCTAAACAAACAGCTGCAAGAACCAGTGAAATGTTATATACTGCTACTGCTAGCAAACTAACGTTAGCTAGCATCGCTAACGATATTGGCTAACTCAACTTCGGTAGGCTATCCTCAGTATTTGCAAGTTGGCCACTGCAAGTAACATAGCTTTTTTTTTTTTTTTTTTTTACTTGTCCTTAACCACTTAGTTACCTTTAGTAGTACTAGTAGTACAGTAGAATACATCATGCTATGGGCTAGCTATGGCTAACTTGCCAGTCCCACCTGTAAAATCCCCCCAAGATCATCGCTAATTAAATATTTTCCCCGACTTTGTAAACACATTTCCGAGATGTTCCACGTTTTGTTGGTACTAGCAGAGCCCATATTAGACATTCTCTGGTACTAGCCTAGTAGTGTTTATTTCCAATGGATTTCAATGGTCTCAAAGCAGACTTTTGTCTGTTGTCTCCCCAACGTGACGTCATACAATGCATTGTGGGGGAAAGAAGAATCATTGCAAAAAGTTGCTACTTTTTTGTATTATATTATGTTTTGTGACACCCAACAACTTGAAATACAATGGATAACAGTTTAAATGTTTATTACCAACAACCAAATAGCGCAAATTCGTTGGAAAAATCTACCTGCCATATGGCCTTTAAGAAGATAATACTACTGTGACATGTCAACAACAAAAAATCCTCGACCGGCCCAAAAGTGAAGCGACCCACCGGGAACTCTCCTGATTACCCACCCCGACCCTGTTTACAACGTTAACAGGGGCTACTTGGTTGGCGTTGCCTTTTCAGCATGAGATATACAAGGTGTGGCGTGAGAGGGGAACGTAAAGGGAACGTTCTTTCTGGAAGAAGTCACATGGCCGTGTGCATTGCTTTTGCCGTGGTGGATTGTATGATCCATGTTTTACCTCTCAGGCTGCTTAAGAATAGGGTGCACGCGCCATTAACTTGACTACTTAAATCTGACTTGAATTATTGGGACTGCGTGAGCTGAAATTGGACTTTATGGAACCGCTTTAGCCCCGCTTGACTTGTTAAGCTAATTCAAGTCTGGTTTGGGACTAAGTCTAATTTATTTGAGTGGCCTTTATGGAACAGGCCCCTGGTATGGCTGTTCTGATATCTATCTTTAGCTATTAGCAATTGTGTGGCTGTTGTTGCTAAATGTAATCAATGTAATGTAATCAAGCCCCCAGTCTCAAGCAGAGAAGACTGTTGATTTTCTCACGATTTCAAAGCCTCATTTAACATACTTGTCGATGGGTTTTATTTTATTCTAATTTGGATGGGTAGTAAACAACACATTCTTCTGTGGTGTGATGAACTTAAAAACTAATTTTCAATTCCACTTTACAGGATCTTTAAGCGGATCGTGGGAAACTTAACCCATTTGTTATTTGTACACACACACACAGATTCCTACCATTATTAAAGAGAGAGATTTGGAAAAAAAAACTAATATTTGGAATTTGTTGCTATCGAACCTTGACTCCAAAACCACGGTATGTACCGAACTGTGATTTGTGTTCTGTTACACCCCTATGGCAAATGCTTCCAGGAACAATCAATTTGCAGCACATGAGAGTCAATCTTTGCGAAGGCATAGGTTGCTTACTAAATTATGTCCAATTGAATCTGATACTTTCTTTGAGAACCTTCCTAAAGGCAAGGGGAGTTTATGGTAACAGAGGTGCCATGTTTGTTTTGTTCTGACATACATTCCTGTTTGTTGCACTTGCTATCCAGTGGGCTTTTCATCTGCAATTCTTAAACAAGCTTTGTACCACTGTGATTGAGAGTCCTACTGGCTGAAACAGTACAGTTTTCAATTATTATTATTATATTTTTTAGGGCTGTCAAAAAAAAACGCCCCTGAAAATTACCTGTCGTCACATTACTTTGACTGCCGATGGTAGCTGAATGATGGAGAGAGGGATTTTAGATGGGAAGTTCCATTTCAAAAAGGCTCGGTTGACAAAACTTAGGCTGTGTGTACTGATTGTCAGGCTGAGTTTAGTTATCACCGGAGTACTTCCAGCCTAAACTATCACATGCAAGCAAAGCACACAGCTAGCAGCAGCAGCGTTCGCTCCGGTAATAAATGGCAGACAACACTCGCAAAAGCGAGCAGCTGACTGGGTTCAACAAAATAGAATCTGTATTGTTCAATATTAAGGTCAATCTGTGGTTGCTTAAGTATCTGAAGTATGTTTGAGTGAGATTTGAATATTATGGAGCAGGATATCGTAGTAGGCTATGAGACAACATGTCTTAAATGTATTTTATATTCCAGAAATCTAATTTTGTGGATGTTTATTATAGCTACAGCAGTATCGTTTGTGATTGAATAAAACTCCCTCACAATTTAAGTTGTGTTCCATCTGAACTTGTTATATGGACATTATCATCCAGTTAGGAAGTTTTTAAGTACACCCTTTTAATGTTTATTTGTATTTTTTTGAATCAATTATGGGGTAAAATTTTAACAGATTAACTAGTTAGCGATTAATTGCAATTAATCATATGAAATAATGCAATTAATCACGATTAAATATTTTAATTGCTTGACAGCCCTAATATTTTTTTAATCTACTTGTAAAACCCCTAAGATCATTAGTCAATCATTCAACAATGACAGTTATTTTATTGTATATAATACCACGTGGAGTGGATGACTTATATATTTTCTCTGCAGTTTTTTAAGCTGGATGTAGTGGCAAACAACAAACAACTCAATGAATTTGACATCTTATCTCAACTGGAGAAAATAGTGAAAATGGCAGGGAACGACAAGTATCGGCATCCTCCATTTGGCCTGCTGACCTCGGACGGGAGAACTGAATGGGCTCAGGCCAGAGATGTGCTCATGAAAGGTGTCCTGTCACTCATTGCCATATTGGAATCCTATCTGAACATCTGAAAGTACAATCCTAGCCAATTAACTGACTTGAAGTCTAATATTACCACTAGATCAACTCAACAAAGAGTCAATGGGAGTGATTGAGAGCTGCCTGTGTGTGCTATGTTTGGATGATGCCAGTGGGATGGAGCCCAGTGATACCAACAGAGGCCTGCTGATGCTCCATGGTGGGGGGGCCCAGAAGAATGGAGCAAACCGCTGGTATGACAAGCCAATACAGGTACAACCCAGACCATGGCACTACAACCCTGGTACTTAATGGGAGGGTGAAGAAAGTGTTTCCTTATTTTATGTATACATGTATGCAATCTCACATGACAATAATTGATTTAGCAATAAACTAACAGTGGTCTTTTCTAGTTTGTCGTAGCTGTGGATGGAATCTGTGGATTGTTATGTGAACACTCTCCTTTTGAGGGGGCTGTCCCGGTACAATGCTGTGAATATCTTATAAAATTTGTGTAAGTATCTCGTATTATGTTTATACATCAGGCAAGTAATGCAGAGTATTTGTAATATTCCCTGAACATCATGTTCATGATCTTTCCAGGTCAGGAATTTCCTCAAAGCTAGCGAGGGCTGGCAGTTTTACAGAGCTATGTACTCCCAGGAGACTTCTCTGGAAATGTACCCCTTACCTCCAAGGACTCTTGGCTGTCTCCGCAAATAGGCTCCAGAGGTATGGTGACAAACAAATAAACACACAATTTACTGTATTAATGTATCAAACAGTACTGCTTAACCACAATGACTTTAGTTGGGTCTATCTTTTTGGGGCACCAGTCTGGTTCAAAATCTTGAGTTGGATGTCTACAAGTTCAAAGCTTATGGAAAAGAGTTCATCAAGAAACAGAAGATGAGTCCAGATGCTTTAATACAAGTTGCCTTGCAACTTGCATTTTACAGGTAAGCAATATTTATATAGTATTAGGCAGGAAAGAATGCCATAAAACAAATAGAAACATCAGTTTTTATGGCTTCCATGAAAACGGGCTAGAACAGCAATCAAAAGTCCTATGCTTCGTGCTCAGATGCAACGGGAAACTCATGCCCAGTTACGAAAGTGCATCTATTCGACGCTTCCGAGACGGGAGGGTGGACAACATTCGCTCCGCTACCCTAGAGGCTCTGGTCTTTGTGAAAGCTATGACAGATGAGAAGGCTTCCCTCTGCGTGAGCAATTTTCCTTACCTAGGTCCCAATTACAGAGTATCTCCCATATTGCGGTTCATCATGTCTGCCTAAATGAAACCAGTGCCTGTGTTACATCCCAACTGGTTCCCAATTTAACTTGTTCCCCAGCTGTTCGTGCACAGTCTGCCTCTATCACCAGATTCGTCACAAATTCACAAACATATTACTGGCGATTTTCAAGTCGGGTCTCATATTTGTTGCGGCAAATATGAAAGTAGGCCTATAGGCTACGTGCGCACTATTTAGGCTACCATTCGCGACAAAATAAATGGAGACAAAACAAAACGTTTGCAGGCTCGCATGAAGTGGGATTCGATCGCACTATAGCAAAAATAGGTGCGCGCCAAAGTCCATTGATTTCCACCGCAAGCTATACCAGCTCACAAAATTTAGCGAAATCATTGGGTATCTGTTAACTACGTTGGCCTTCAGGTAACATTTTGATTTGGCTCCTTCTGATGTAACTGGTTCCCATAGACACTACCCGAATGTAGGCTATATGCACGTATTTGGGGTTGTTTCGAAGCAATAGCCGTATTTTCCACGACATCACAGCTGCTTCTGACACCACATATTAAAAATTAATACTAAGAACGTTGCTGCTAACCCAGACAATACGATCAAAATACGCGTAACACAACATGGAAACAGTCGTTTCCTATGCGATTTCGTGTAGCCTATGGCTGAGTGTTTCTTCGCTATATCTTTTGAAATCAATTAATTTCATCATTTCATTCATTTCAATTCTGAACAAATGTAGTGAACACTACATTACAGCCATTCACGACATGGAAGCCAAGAAAATAAAAGATTTGAGTGGAATTCAATCCCACGAGCAAAGACACATGCATTGTTATAATCCGTTGCATTACAAGTAGGGCTGTAAAATGATTACAAATTGTAATCAAATTTATCACAGGTTTCTGTGGATTAATCATGAGTAATCACATATTACCGATTTTCCGAATTTTTTGTCATTAGTGTGCATCTTTGATTTTGCAGTACCTCGATGTTCGAGTCACCCGTTGCCACTCGCAAAACTTTGGTGAACCCTTCGTCCTCAACAATATCAATCAGTCTACAGCTTTTTGCAATACATTTGGCAACTGTGCTAGTCACCTTGTCACAGGCAGACTTAGTGAGGGCCCTACGCTGTTCAGTGAGGGTGGTTTGGCGGATTCTACTTGAACTCCCCTCGCCGACCAACGCATGCTTCGCGTTGAGGTGGTATAGGTTACTTTAGGCTGGTATTGCTTCGGTGAAACGATAACATTCAGTCATTTAGCAGACGCTCTTATCCAGAGCGATAACGTCTTCCTGCAGAGCAGGGCTCCAGACTAACTTTTTTTACTGGGAGCACAGTAGCCCCTGACTGAAAATTTGAGCGCAAGCAGAAAATTAAGGGGCACACTTTATATTGTGCACCTTATATACCTGCAATGCATTTCTTAATGTAACTGGAGAGGGTACAATTCAGTGGCAATTTTAAATCCTTTTTAAGAGTGCTCAAGCACTCCTAATATTTTTTTTATATTTTCTTAAATATATTGTTTATTATCATTTGATGCTGGTAGTTCATGAAGAAAGGGACATCCTTAGTTTTTTCATTCAATATTTTGCATAATAATACATAAATGTATTAATTGTTATCCAGTGAAATTAGGGATTTATATTAGCAAGGGGGTTTACGTTTAGCACTTTTGCAAGGCACTGTATTCATGTCACATTCTCATTGGGGGCTGAGCACCCCTAAAGGTGATCTCTGATCATAGAATCGCCCCTGCAACGCACCATATAAGCTTGAGTTTAAATACATTATTATGTGACATTACGTAATGTACATGCAAGTCTTAGCTAAATGACTTAAATGTATGATGCACTTTTTGATCAGTCCTCCGACACCACAACACGATACTTGCCGAGTATAACACAGCGCAACAGCTCAAACACAGGCAGTGATACTGTAGCAATGCTAGTGCTAAATAAGTATTTACCTGCTAGGCTCCATGACGCCGGGTGAGCAGGGCTCGTGAAACTGCTCACCAAAAGAACGAAGCGGCACCCACTTTCTTGGCAGATTAAGACATGTTCGTAGGAACCTAGCGAAAAATATCCTAAACCTTTCAAGACTTTTAGCTAGGTTTATAGGTACCTAGCAAAAAATAGCTTAAACATTCGTAGCTTTTACTAATGCAGAAGGAAAGCTGATATTGCTGTCTTCCTAGAACGTCGTATCTATGCGTTGTTGCTAACGTGTGCTGACATTGTGCACACCCAATGAATTCAAAATTTGTAGATCGCACATGCGCGAGTGCTTGTAAAAAATGCTCGCACTGTCTCAAAAACAGGTCGCAAAATGCGACCATTTGGTCACAGTCTGGAGCCGTGCCGCAGAGTGTGCATAGGTTTTATTGGATGTTCCATCTTAGTTTTTTTGGAACACAAACTTCTCATCCAGAAGTTGCAGATTGGGTGGAATTGTGGTTATATTACGTTAAATGCGTTAAACAAAAATAACGAATTAATCCTGTAATTTAATCATAACGCGTTAACGCGTTATTTTTCACAGCCCTAATTACAAGCAATTTTCTTAACTTCCATTTACTATGGCGTGAATGGCTGTAATGTAGTGCTCACTACATTTGTTCAGAATACACAATTATGAAATTAACTGATTTCAAAAGATATAGCAAAGAAACACTCAGCCATAGGCTACACAAAATCGCATAGGAAACAAATGTTTCCATATTGTGTTATGCGTATTTTCATCATATTGTCTGGGTTAGAAGTGACGTTCTTAGTATGAATTTTTAGTATGTGGTGTCAGACGGAGCTGTGATGTCGTGTAAAATACGGCTATTGCTTCGAAACAACCCCAAATACGTGCATAGTAGCCCCCATTCGGATAGTGTCTATGGGAACCAGTTGAATCAGGAGCCAAATCAAAATGTTACCTGAACAAATACCTAACGATTTAGTTTAATTATGTGTGCTGGTATAGCTCGCGGTGTAAATCAATGGACTTACGTGAGCACCTATGTTTGCTATAGTGCGATCGAATCCCACTTCATGTGAGCCTGCACATTTTTTATTTTGTCGTGAATGGTAGCCTAATGTAGTGCGCATGTGGCCTATAGGCCTACTTTCATATTTGCCGCAGCAAATATGAGACCCGACTTGAAAATCGCCAGTGATATATTGTGAATTTGTGACGAATCTGGTGATAGAAGCAGACTGATAGGTGCACGCACAGCTGGGGAACCAGTTAAATTGGGAACCAGTTGGGACGTGACACCGGCAGGTGCAGCCCACCCCCTCACCTTACTACCCCGTTGTCTAAAAACAGATGATATCTCTGCAGATTTCAATTCCCTACGAAATACGACAGCATTTTAAAAATTATTCTGGAAATGTTTTAACGTCAGTTTAATGCTTTCTTCTTTGTGTTCACAATGTAGGATTCAGAAAAAATGAAAAGGTTTTGGGATGCAATCAGTGCCCAGACTAATTACACTATTGCAGTAAGTAATTTCCTTTAGGATTAATAAAGTGCTTACCTGTACCTACCTAATACAATATTTCATATCTTTCTTATATACAGAAGTGACAAAACCTTTTTTATTTTGCATGTATCTGTGGTTTCAGGCTATTACAGGGTTGGCAATAGACAATCATCTTCTTGGACTTCATGAGATTGCTAAGGAACTCAAGATGGAGGAGTCTGATATTTTCTTGGATGAGACATATTTAGCCAGTAACCAGTTTGTTCTTTCCACTAGTCAGGTGAGAATCAATCTCATCCACTGCAAGTTTGATCTACCATTTTCTCTGAAAATGCAGAAAAACGGTATACTTTTAAATAGCTTCACACTTTATCCCTCTAATAATGACAGGAATCTCTATGTATTTGTGTTCAAATTAGAATGGGTGTAGTTTCTAACGAGTATCTTGAGAACCGGGCACTCTACAACGTTCGTATTTTGCAGGTGTCTTTTTTATAATCCAACGGAGTGCAGCGCCGCGATTGACATTGTTTGGATAAGCATTTAGACATTTTCTAAAAATAATTTGCATGCTCACTTTGCTCTCAACTCTCAGCATGTTGAGCTGACTGAGCTACACTAAGCTAGCTCTCACAAGCCAAAACAATATGGATATAGCGAGCCGGAAACCAGCAGCCAACAGAAACAACTACTAATATAGCTGCAAGCAGCGATGCAGGTTCCTCCGCAAAATGACAAAAAATTATAAACATGTACACTGTAGAAGATCGAGAATTGGACAACAAGAGAGCAAAACTACATGTTTGGCCAACAACAATAGGCTGAACGGGGATTTGAACTCATAGCATAAGATTTCGAGTCAGTGCCTCTAGCCTCTCTGCTACACACCAACCGCTGAGATTTTCTAATTAGTAAGGGCTCATTATTAACTTTCCATAGGACATTGAAACTCTTCTTGAGTTGATCTCTTTCCAGACTCTCAGTCAATGCACAACTAACAATAGTCATGTGCACAACTGGGCTAGGGAAGAGCTCATATTCAACTCCTTGCGAGAATAGCCTGTGACAGGATAGCAGCCGACTCTCTGGTCACATTAAACTACACAACATGCACAATCAAGGTGACCAACAAGATTATATTACCTAACCAACAATAACATTACAAACATCTAACTGAACGAACACAACAACTGAAATCCCTGGCACCGCTTTTGTAACCAATTCAAACCTACAACCTTATACTTTGCAAGTATTCCTCCTACCCGAGGAACCCTAATTGTCACGACGTGAGGTGGGGTTGGACCCAAATGCAGTGGAGTCAGCAGGCATGGTCGAAAACAAAGGGTTTAATACTTGAAACAGGAAACAGACAGGGTACACGCACACATTATTAATAATAATACCAACAATTACAATAGAGTGCTCCTGACGGAGGAACCCTAATTACTTATGTCAGTGTGATACAGACTATTTGGGGGTGCTTGCCAGAGTGTGCTTGCTAGAGTACACACTGTGGCAAGCACACTCTGGCACACTCATGCAATATCATATGTTATACCATGGTCTGGGTGAATATTCGATTCTGATTGGCTGCAGGGGTGTCCATTATCGGATAGTAACGGACAGTCATCACCCAAATACGGAAGTTACTGCGTTATTGCAGCAAAACTGTTTTTTCACCATTCTAAATTATTCCGCTGGCTACACAGGAGCCTGTACAAAGTATCTGAAATAAGTACCCATTACAACAGTGACAGAGTCAAAGCCTCCATTTACAATTTTTAAAGACTTTAACAAGCTAACTTGTATTTACAACAATGAGTGACTTCAATATTTATTTTAACCGATTTGAAAAATGTTTCTTTTCTGAATGTAGTGTGTCAGTGTCACGTAACCGCTCATCTCACATCCCATTCGCTATTCACCTTGCTAGTCAATCTACTTCAGTCAGGCTGCGGCCAACACGACAGTAGCAGCAACTCTACACATGGCCGATTATTTTCTTCTTAAAAATCTTGATTTTATTTGGGGACAATGACATGGCACGATAGCTGGCTAGTCTTGTTGTTAAACGTACTGTCAAATTATAATCACTGTTTGAAGAAAATGTCAACTTTGATATGGTCATCTCACATCCATTTGCTATTCAACTCGCTCCATTGGCTGCGGCCATACTGTAGCCTAGTACTAGTATAATACTGACATTGTTCGTGAAAATCTTGATATTGATTTTGGGACAGTGACATGGCTGGTTAGCTAGCAAATCTTATTGTCAAACATACTGTAAAATTATATTTACTGTTTGTCAACCGTACACAATGTTATTGCCTCTGAATCTTGCTAGCATAACGTTAGCTTTCGGGCTAATAGCTCAGCCAAGGGAAGGCCGGTGTTGGTTCGATGAGCTGAGCGGACTATAAAAGATCAGAGTTGGCTAACGTTAAAAAACGTTAGATTTATTTTGCAAAATGCCTGAAAACATAAATTAATGTTTGTAAAGAAAAAATCGTTGGCAAGTAAACTTGGGATAAGCGGGATTATGCCCTTTGAGGTGTCCAATATCACCTGATAATGAACTCAGCGGAAGCGCACTGTGCGTCAGACGGTTCATGCCTCCGCATCGTCCATTATCAGGTGATATTGGACACCTCCTCGTGCATTATCCCTTACATAACACATCCCCATCAAAAGAAAAAAATATCAAATGTTTGTAACTGTAATAACACTCAACCTTATGTGAAAATACATGCTTTGCTGTTCTGCATTTCCTCAGTCAATCGGTTCAAGTCAGACCAATTTGAATATGTCCAGACAGCAAGTGGACAGGAAGATTACATTTAGTCAATTAGCAGACGCTCTTATCTAGAGCGACTTACAGTAAGTACAGTAGGGACATTGCCCCCAAGGCAAGTAAGGTGAAGTGCCTTTTCCAAGGACACAAAGTAATTTGCACGGCCAGGAATCGAACCAGCAACCTTCAGATTAATAGCACGATTCCTTAACCGCTCAGCCATCTGACCCCCGAAGATTCAAGTGTTTCAAAAATAAGTCATCAAACTAATTTAATTCAGCTACCAGTTGTTGATGAATTGAAAACTGTAGGCTTGGGTTAGTCATGAAATCTGGCTGAAACAATAGTTAAAATGTGTGTGTTGTCAGAGATCAAGAAAATATGATATTTTATCTAACAATATCATAGAACTAGATTTTCACAGCAAGATTTTAACTTACAGCAATATATTTAAGTAATTACCAAAGGTCCTCGGAATGAGTTTGTTGAGTGCTGGCTGAATGAGAAAATGCTGCACATATCAAGCCTTTGACCCCCATCCTCCCCAGGTCCCCACTACAGAGGAGATGTTTGTCTGCTATGGTCCTGTGGTTCCCAATGGCTATGGAGTCAGCTACAACCCCCAGCCGGACCACATCATCTTCTGTGTGTCTAGTTTCAAAGAGTGCAAGGAGACCTGCTCGACCATGTTTGTCAAGGCCCTAGAGGAGGGGCTGCTGGAGATCAGGGACCTGTGGAATAGGAGCAACGCTGGCCCCAAACCCCCCGGCCACGAGTCTGACCAGCCCCAGAATCCAGGAAAGTAAAGCCACAGCGAAGGAGACTGCAGCATTTCCCTCCTTCACACTAATATAATAGTAATAGTGCCTTGTGTGTATTAGCTGTTCATGCAATTACATGTTATCCTTCAGGATAGTAAAAAAAAACAAATCCTTAATAATTGTATGAAATTATGTATGTATCTATGTAAAACAAGGATTGAGTAAAATAAAGTTTTTACTAGTTCAACATTTTGAGGGTTTTATGTAGATGTGGATAATGTGTTGTTGTCTCATTATTAGACTTCTCAGAACTCTGTGCTTAAAAATGAGTGTATACTGTCTGTTAAGAACACATTTGTATTGTATAATGTGGTGGTGTGTAGCTCTATTGAGATGATGTTAAGCTCATGTCATGCAGTAGATTAGCCATTAATATTATATTAAATAGGATAGGGGAGCTTGTAATTTGATCATTTGTAGATCATTTGAGTGTAAATGAAAGCTTAGGCTAAATTGTTTTATTTGTTATAGTTCATAAATGTAGTTTAATCATTATATAGAAAATCTATATAAACTATGTCCACAATCTGCATTGTATTGTATCATGTAATAAATATGACTTTTTGTGCTGCAGAGAATACTACTGTACTATTACAAATAGCTGTGTCCATATAATAATAATAATTTATAATAAACAATGTATTTGACAATATATATTTTTACTATATAGGGCTGAAGTAAAAACCATAATAATGAGGTACCTTCTCAAACAGCTGATCAGCAGGACATGGCGACAGGACTGAAGGTACTTGACTGACTGAACAATAATTGGACAACTGGACAGATTTACATTTGTCAGTCTGTGTGATGCACAGCCACTTTTCTAACCCCCTTTGCAACAGATGGACTCGATTTCCTGGCATAAGATGATTTATGTAGAGAAAGACACCAGATTCTAATTTTCAATTGGTTTAACTACTGAATCAGGTCACCCAAGTGACCAGCTAACGGCACAGTATTTTGTCATTCAGACATGACCCAATACATTCTTCTATCAAACAGAGGGATTAATAAAAAAACCTATTCCAAATAAAGTCAGTGAAGAACTGGATCTTGGAAAAAGTATGCTGATTTTGTGGATAGGGTTGTATAAAACATTGAATCACATACAAAACCAAATGTGTGATATGTCACTATATCAACAAACTTTACCTATGACAAAGACAAAATACCTTCACTCCTTAATTTCACAATGTCCATGCTATAAAAATATTAAAACCAACCAGGACCTGAACTTAACTCAGAACAACAATAACTCTACACCAGTGTACATTCTCCTGACTTGACAGAGTATCAAAGTGGAGCTGGAAGCCACTCATTGCCTGTGTTGAGTAGGTGACAGGTCCTGGTGCCAGGATCAATAGAGGAAGTACGCCCTGAAGACACATGTTGTGGGAACATTGGCGTTGATCAGTGTCTGCCACGCGGCACACAGGAACAGAAAATATCACCTGCTGTCTACTATCGACAGCAGGGATGTGAGCCGTCCCCTTTCTCATCTCCTACACTGTAGCCAGTAGAAAATCTCTGAGAAGTCAAGAGTCATGCTTGTCTTGTTTCATTGTGCCTTGGATGTTAGTACAGAAAATATAACCAAGTCTTTTACAACATTAGGCACACTCTAATTTCTCAGAGACACAGGAGTGCGGGGAAGGAAGGTATCTATCCCCCCCCCCCCCCCCAAAAAAAAAATGCATTCAGCACCACACAGTGGAAAAGTGGCCGGGGGTTGGCGACAGTAACAGTGTAAAAACTCCACATCTTGGGGTAAACAAGCACTGAGGATCCAACTGTACCTAATCTTATGTTATCATGGGTATTTGACTCAAATTCTGTCCCAGATAATCACTTTGTAGTTGTAATCATCACTAAGATATTACAGGTTTTACAGGTCAAATAGACCACGTAACAAGGTAGCCATGTGAGTCTGTCCAATAGGCAATTAGTGTACCTCTACTTTTCCAAAATCAAAACCTGCCTGTCAAAACCTGCCACCCGCCGTAAGGTGAAGCCGTTTTTCGTTTCATCCCGTTCCCATATATGGGGCACTACATTCCTTTGATTCTGATGAAAACATCTATTGGTTTTGAGCAAGAGAAAAAAAGTTCTCCATGTGAAATCCTGCAGCAAATTTTTTATTAGTGTTTAAAGTCATTGGTCTATCTTACCGCTAGACCAATTAAGTGGCCGCTTTTTGTAACAACATTTTAAGAGTCCAAGATGTTTTCTCAATCAATCTCGTCAATATCAAGTAGCGAAAAACAAGGAAATTAAGGACAAACCTTCAAAACTACGTGGTAAGGATTTTAAACAAACACATTTGGGTAGCAGTTTTAACCTGGACCAGTAACTTTGTTCATGTTCAAGTATTTTATTGTCAGATGCACAGAACAACACAAGGTCAGACTGGGCACTGAAATTCTTAAGACAAGACAACGTGTTTCGCTCAATACAGCGCTGGACAGAGCAGTCAGATGAGGCACTATGTGACTGTTTTCAAACAACAGACTGGGGAATTTTTCTGGATGCCGCTGTTAACATCCATGAATACACTGAATTTGTATTAGGATATGTAAGTGCATTGATGACGTTGTACAGCGAATGAACGTCAGAACTTTTCCAAACCAGAAGCCATGGGTGAATGGAGAAGTGTCTTCAGCACTCAAAGCCCGTACAGCAGCCTATCATTCTGGAGACCCATGTGAGTACAAAATAGCCCGATATAAACTCAGAAAAACCATCAAGCTGGCAAAGAGACAGTACAGAGAGAAAGTGGAGTCTTATTACACAGGATCCAACACCAGAGACATGTGGAGTGGGTTGAAGACTATCACTGATTATAAAGGAAACAGCCATCAAGCAGAGGTCTCTGTTTCTCTTGCAGAAGAGCTGAACACCTTTTATGCTCGATTTGAGTCCCTCACCAGGTCAGAGGTACTGCTGGAGCAAGACAGCTGCCCTCTCCAGGTATCTGTGACTGATGTGTGCAAGTCATTCAGGAGAGTGAATGCGCATAAAGCTCCAGGACCTGACAACATCCCTGGCCGTGTTCTCAAGGCCTGTGCTCCTGATCTGGCAGAGGTGTTCAGTGACATCTTTAACCTCTCCTTGTCCCAGTTTGTCGTCCCCAATAGCTTCAAGAGGGCCACCATCATCCCAGTCCCTAAGAAACCATCAGTGAGCTGTCTCAATGATTACCGCCCTGTCGCACTCACCTCTGTTGTGATGAAATGCTTTGAGAGGTTAGTCAAAGACCACATTACATCCTGCCTGTCACCTGCATTAGACCCACTCCAGTTTGCATATAGGCTGAACAGGTCTACAGAGGATGCTGTAGCTTTGGCCTTGAACACTGCTCTCTCTCACCTGGATCAGAACAACACGTACGTGCGGATGCTCTTCATCGACTTCAGCTCCGCCTTCAACACCATAGTACCATCCAGGCTCATCATGAAACTACAGGACCTGAACATCAGTCCCTCCATGTGCAGATGGATATTGAACTTCCTGACAGACAGGCCACAGGCAGTACCGCTAGGTAACATCACCTCAACCAGTCTAACACTCAGCACTGGTGCCCCACAGGGTTGTGTGTTAAGCCCACTGTTGTACTCCCTGTTCACCTATGATTGTGCAACCACTAACAGCTCCAACACCATCATTAAGTTTGCTGATGACACCACCATTATTGGCTGCATCAAGAATGGTGATGAGTCTGCCTACAGAGCAGAGGTGGCAACAATGACATCTTGGTGTCAGGATAACAGCCTGCTGCTTAATGTAGCAAAAACCAAGGAGTTGATAGTGGACTACAGGTGGCTGTAGGGAAAACATGCACCCATTCACATCGGGGGCACGGCTGTGGAGAGAGTCAAAAGTTTCAGATTTCTTGGTGTCAATATCAGCGAGGATCTGAGCTGGACACACCATATTGGTGTAGTTACAAGGACAGCGAAACAGAGGCTCTTTTTTCTGCGGCGACTGCGGAAATTTGGCATGGACTGCACTGTACTGACCAATTTTTACCGCTGCACCATTGAGAGCATACTGACTGGTGGAATTACAACATGGTTTGGCAACAGCACTGCCCAGGACAGGAAGACACTACAAAGAGTGGTCAAATCTGCACAGCGTATTACAAGGACTGCATTGCCATCCATTCAGGACCTTTACAGCCAGCGCTGCAGGAGGAAGGCCAAGCGGATCATTTCTGACCCTAGTCATCCCTGCCACAGTCTTTTCTCCCTCCTGCCTTCTGGAAGGCGATACAAGAGTATAAGATCCCGTACCAGCAGATACAGGGATAGTTTTTACCCACATGCCATCAGGATGCTGAACTGTCCTTGAAAAATCTTTTTGCACTACAATTTTTTTTCTCTTTTTCCTACCCTTTTTCTCCATTCTCCAGTATTTAATTTATTTATTCTTTAAATTGAACGGACATTGAGCACAAAGAATTTCATTACTGATAAATGCTGTTTATGAGTAAATGATAATAAACTTGAACTTGAACGTAAGCACCTGGCATGACCTAACATATGAGTACACAGAACATAAATTACATCTATGCTAAGCTTAAATAAGTACACCTCCTAAATATACAGAAATATCAAAATACAATATACTAAACCCTAAATACACATAATAACCTATTGCTAACCCTATAAACTGGTTCTAAACTAAGTGAAGTACAGTGAAGTATAATAGCGCAATATTACTGATAGTGCAACCAGGAGCTGAAAGTGACAGTGTGTAAGTAGCTAGTAAGACGTGAATCAATGACCATATCAATGTCCATTCAGAAGCCTGACGGCCCTTGGATAGAAACTGTTGTCCAGTCTGCGTGTGCGTGACCGAATGCTGCGGTAACGCCTGCCAGAAGGCAACGGGGTAAAGCGACTGAAGTATGGGTGGTTACAGTCTCTTAGAATCCTGCCAGCTTTCCTGAGGCAACGTGTGTGGCAGGTGTCCTGTAGGACTGGGAGCTTCCTGCTGATGATGAACTCAGCAGAACGGACCACACTACATAGGGCCTTGCAGTCCCTGTCTGTGCAGTTCCCATACCACACTGTGATACAACCGGTCAGATGCTCTCTATAGTGTATCTGTAAAAGTTAGTGAGGATGACTGAGTCCATGCCAAACTTATTCAGTCTCCTCAGGAAGAAGAGGCGTTTACGGGCCGCTTTGACCACCTTGTCTGAGTGAACAGACCAGGTGAGATCATTAACGATGTTCACCCTGAGAAACTTGAAGCAGCTGACCTTCTCCACTTCAGATCCGTTGATGTGTAGGGGTGCATGCTCCTCCTTCTGCCGCCTCCTATAGTCCACAATCATCTTCTTGGTCTTGCTGGCGTCGAGAGAAAGGTTATTGTCCTGACACCATGATGAACTACTTTGCAACTACTTTTCAAATATGTGTGCCACCTGTATGGCCACTCATCTGCCAAAACTGTGAACAATGCAAGATACAAAGCATTCTGCATGGCATCGTCAGCTTTGCTAGAACTATCCATGGCCCTGACAAGTGACAACCTGTATCAACACTGCAAAAGGGCAAACTATCAAGCAGCCATAATGAGACATTCTCTGACGGGTATAATGTGTGCCCCTTCACCAATTGGCAATGGATGGCACCTTGAGGATGGGGAGTTAGCAATCACCTGGAGGACTCAAGAAAGCTGGCAGGATTCTAAGAGATTGTTACCACCCATCATTCAGTCTTTTTACCCTGTTGCCTTCTGGCAGGCGATACCATGGCATTTGATCTCACACGCAGACTGGACAATAGTTTCTTTCCAAGAGCCATCAGGCTTCTGAATGAACATTGATATGGACACAAATACACTTCTCACTAGTCACTTTACACACTGCCACTTTCAGCTACTGGTTGCACTATCAGCAATATTGCACTATTGTACTTCACTTGTTTTAAGTTAGTTTAGGTTGATAAGGTTACTATAGGTTATTATGTGTATTGTGTATTTAGAGGTTTACTATACTGTATTGAATATTATATATTAGGAGGTTTATTATATTTGTCTTATGATAGATGTAATCTATGTTCTGTGTACTGATGTTATGTTATGCCAGGTTGCTTTGCGTTGTCTTGTCCTCTTGTCTTAATTTTTCAATGACCAGTCTGACCTTCCCCCCTATTTTGACGATCTGAAACGCAAGTATCAAAACGCAAAGCGCAAGTAACTTTGGGGACGTGACTTCAGCATGGTTGTTATTTTGCCGGCGGGATAAATGACTTTGCGCCTGGCGCAAATCTAAAAAGGGTTGGTCTGAAGTAGCTACATTACTACTGGGTGTGGTTTGGGCGTAACGTGCAATAAACCAATCAGAGCATCATCTCACATTCCCTTTAAGAGCAGCGCTTGTTCTATGGCGAATTGCTATTTTAACGGCAGATTTGCCAGGCTCACGCCAGCGGTTCACAGCCGAGGAGATCGACGTTGTCGTCAGGGCCGTAAAAGATAGAGAAGTGACATTGTATGAGAAAGGCAGAGCAGTTTTCTCATTGCACTAAATTGCCCACTCATGCTACTCATTCAAATTATTATTCTTATTTTTACATATATTTTTTTTTTAAATTGTTATATTTTTCAATTGTTTAGTTCTTAGAATTAGTTTAAGTAATGTACTTAATTTATACCAGCATATGTTTATTGTTTGCACCTTCCTACCACAGCAAATCGCATATTTGTGTAACATAAGCTTAATGGCGAATAAACCGAATTCTGATTCTGATGGGCATGGGAGAAGAAACCTAACCAAATTAGCTTCGGTTAAACAGTCATGGGAGGAAATTGCCACCGTTGTTACAAATGAAGTTCACATACATAAAAATTAGGGCCCCTTGTGTTGTTCTGTGCATCTGACAATAAAAGACTTGAACTTGACTAGAAATCCCAGCTAGGATTGCCCCTGTGTGTTGCAGGTAGTCCACTGCAGTTGCAAGCAAGGCAAATGTGAGTCTGGAAGATGTTCCTGTATGTCTTTCCTGTAAGACTTGCTTGTACTGATTTGTCGGTGCCAAAATTGTGCAAATGTTACCCAGGAAACAGAGGAAAGGGCTACATGGGATGACAGCTCTGTCTATAGCGATAGGGATGATACTGATGCTTAAGGATGATACTTATGATTATGGATGATACTGATGAGTAAAGATGTTACTGATGATTAGGGATGATACTGATGAGTAAAGATGTTACTGATGATAAGGGATGATACTGATGAGGAAAGATGATACTGATGAGTACGGATGATACTGATGAGTAGGGATGATTCTGATGAGTAAAGATGATTCTGATGAGTAAAGATGATTCTGATGAGTATGTTACTGATGAGTAGGGATAATACTGATGAGTAAAGATGCGCTATGTTGTATTTTAGGTTGATTTTGAGCTGCAATTAATCTATTTTAGAATTGTCAAATGTTTGGCATTATTCAGAATTAAGGGGGACGGGGTAGCATTTTGAGTCTTTTCAGCCAACTTGGGCCAGTGTGCTTCTTTTCTTTTTATCTTTCTGTGATTACACTGCGCCTACTGAACATTTTGATGTATCAAACATCACAGTCTTGCAAAATTTACAATGTGTATGTTGAATTTTACTTGGTGCCAATCCGTAAAGTATCAGCATATTTTCTACAAATTTACCATATTTCATGGTCTACATTCACACTTGAGTAAACTAATGCACCAATACCTGTCTCAAATGTTTAGGTACATATATAAATGACAGTTTGAGAGCTATTTTGTGTTGCTAAAATGTATTAAAATAAAGTTACAAGCAAAACCAGCAAAAAAACAAAAAACTGCTGGATATTTTGCGGAGAACTTTTAACATTAAGTCCCTAAGGGTGTTGTCTATGCAAAAATGATTTTAAAAAGTAGTGCCCAGGTGTGGGAACACAAATCGCTTTCTAGCCACTTTTTCCTAGTTCACCTTATGGCCTAATTTAATATTTATTTTCCACTATTAATAATCCATCTCTGCAATTGAAATGTAAGTCATCATGCAAACTTCAATGAAACATGAATTGAGCATGACATTTACCCAAGAAATGGATCTGGAAAACCAGTCTTGTTTATTTTTTGTTGTGTGCTTCGAGCATTCAACCCTGACATTTAAAAAGTAAATTTGGAGAAAAGACCACCACATGCCACTAACAGCCATTCTTACAATCTTTCAACTAAGGCAGACAGTCTATTTCCTTCACAAAGGATTTTGATAATACCCCTTCTGGCATTTGTGAATGAGCTGTACCTAGGGAAGATGTTATCAGGCCACATTTTTTACACACAGTCTTGGACCCTAATTGGTTTTTTTCAGGCTATATGCCAAGAGCTGAGAGATGGCTTTACCCAATAACCGCTTCGATTTAAAAGGCATAGATAAAAGTACTTGTACCGGCATGGCAGACATCTCAATTTGGTAGATTATTCATTTCCTCAACCTGCTTATCAGCCATAAAAGCCAACTAATGAGGACACTTCAAGAACTTATTCTATATTATTATACTATTATAGAAAACCAAGAATCAAATCAAGTCAAATCGGGTTTTTTTTATAGCTCTTTTACAAGCAATGTCACAGAGGGATTCACAAACGCCCATAAACTGCACCTACACCAACAGCTTTAAATGTTGAGATGGTGTCAGCCCCCTTGATTGAAGCGGGACGTCTGTTCCATATGCAACATATGTAGTCATGTCACTTACTTACGCTCAGGACCCCTTTTAGGTCCTAAAATAAACAACTGTTTTATCCAAGTTGGGTAGTAGACAATTATTTGTCAACCATGTTCTTATCGCAGAGACACTTGTTTCTAGAATGTGTGGAAGTCATCCAGGCTTCAGGGACATATACAGTATAACATATGCAATTTGCATTGCACTGAAAATTCCCTCTGGAGCTTAAAAAAAAAAATCCTTGAGGTGACATGTAGACAAAAAAAGCAAAGGGCCTAGGACCCTGTGGTACTGGTAAATTTTACAATGTAGCTCCCTTGATGAACGACCATCATAGTGGACAAATTGTGATCTGTCAGATAAATATGATATAAACAATTGTAGTGCCATACCAGGGATCCCAACATAGTTCTCAATAAGCTCCAGTAGAATTTGACAAACAATGTCAAATTCTGCTTTTAAGTCCAGGGGGGTATTCCAGAAAGCGGGTTCAACAAATTGTGAACCTAACCCTGAACTCTTGAGTTGATTTACCCACTTCTCGAAGTGGAGAAGATCAGCTGCTTCAGGTTCCTTGGGGTGAACATCAGCAATTGTCTCACCTGGTCTGCTCACACAGACGAGGTGGTCAAAACGGCCAGGAAACATCTGTTGTTCTTGAGGACACTGAAGAAGTTTGGCATGGACTCAGTCATTCTCACTAACTTTTACAGATGCACTAAAGAGAGCATACTGACTGGTTGCGTCACAGTGTGGTATGGGTTTTTTCAGTTCATCATCGGCAGGAAGGACCCAGCCCTAGAGGACACCTACCACACAAAATGGCTGTTGATCAATCCAAGTTTTTTTCTGTTCTTGTGTTCTTGCGAACCCGTTTGACGTCATCTTTCATTGCCCAAGTACGGTTCCAATCCAAAGAACACAAGTCACCAAGAACGCCAAAAATACCCGGAAATGTTCTTGATCCGCCCCTTTTATCGAGGATGCATCGGATGGTGACTTGACCAGAGAGAACGTTTCTGATTCCCCAGAAGTCATTGCAAGATGTCAAGCGAGGCAGACAAACCTCACAACTGTAATTTTTTTCTTTTCATATTTCAGCTAAACGGTACTTGTAAATCAGCATCTGAATTAAAATGTGACGAGAAATAGGCAATGTAGTCGCTGAAAATGTTCTTATTTTATTGATGAAACGGCTAATTTGTAAATTTGCTCCAACTTTTCAATAACCTAGTTAACATTAGGTACTGTAAGTTAGCAAGGGCTACAAAAAACGTAAAATTACAGGTAGAGGGACCATTTTTTAGCTTTGTTATCTAGTTTTTGTAGTTCTTCAGTGTTATCATAATGCTGCGAGTCCAGGAAAACCCTTACCATCTCAATTAATTCTCCGTCCTTGCGTCTTTGCAAGACCATTCTCGCAAGGACGCTTGCAAGAATGTTCTTCAAAAGAATGTACTTGCGTTCTCAGCGTTCTTCGAATTGATAAACAGCCAATGCCTCAAGAAAGCTGGCAGGATTCTAAGAGACTGTTACCACCCATCCTTCAGTCTTTTTACCCCTTTGCCTTCTGGCAGGCAATACTGAAGCATTCAGTCTCGCACACGCAGACTGGACAACAGTTAGATGATGGCAGCCTCGGCCAGTTAGGCACCTTTATTCATTATCTCATTGCACTAATGCATTAATTTAAGATCCATATATGTTTATTGTTTGCACCTTCATGCCACAGTAAATTCTGTGTTTGTCTAACATACATGGCGAATAAACTAAATTCTGATTCTGATTCAGTTTCTTTCCAAGGGCCATCAGGCTTCTGAATGGACATTGATATGGACACTGATACACTTTACACTAGTCACTTTCAGCTACTGGTTGCACTATTAGCAATATTGCACTATTGCACTTGTCTTAGGTTAGTATAGGTTTATAAGGTTTGTATAGGTTATTATGTGTATTATGTGTATTTAGAGAGGTTTAGTATACTGTATTAAATATTGTAGATTATTTGTATATTAGGAGGTTCACTATATTTTAGCTTATCAGAGATGTAATCTATGTTCTGTGTACTTTTATGTTATGTTATGCCAGGTTGCTTGCGTTGTCTTGTCCTAAGAATTTCAGTGCCCAGTCTGACCCTGTGTTGTTCTGTGCATCTGACAATAAAAGACTTGAACTTGAAAAATGGGAAACTCCGACTTTTCGGTTCCAGAAAAGCTAATGTGAAGTAGTTAAATCAACTCGGAGTACATCCATTCTGCATTAAGCGTTGGCATGAGAACTATTAAAAGCCAACATCAATGAATCTCCGATACTAGGATCCACCATGGCACCTGGCGACAAAAAAACGTTGTCCTACTTCACCACTTCAGATAGAAATGTTAATACGTGTTTATGGTGAGTCTGAGCACATATTACGGAAAAAAAGCAACACAACTATAGCAGCGTAGGAAAGACAATTGGTGTGGGAGACAATTGCTGGCCGAGTCAATGTATGCATTTGAATACAGTAGCCAGTCCATACATTGAACATTTAACTACACTGTCCGTTAATATTACAGGTGAAAAAGTGGTGGACTTAATAAAATAGCATGTTTAATGTTACATGAAAACATACTACGAACAGGTAGGCTAAGGCATATTTTGCTTAGGCTTATTACCTCGTAATTGTAGCTTATATGTGATCTTGGTTTTAATCATATTTGACATGATACAAAGTAAATATCAGTTGGTGCCTATTTCAACTTGTAGTAGCAGTAACCCCCAATAGAATGCTTTTCATCACGGGATGATGATAATTAGATCCAGCTACTCCCCTCCGGCAGTCCATCAAGACCAAAACCTCACGCCACAAGAACAGTTTCTTCCCATCCGCTGTTGGCCACTTTAACAAGGCCAAGGACTCTCACTGACTTTAACCCCCCTGTTTTGACGATCTGAAACGCAAGTATCAAAACGCAAAGCGCAAGTAACTTTGTGGGCGTGACTTCAGCTTGGTTGTTATTTTGCCGACGGGATAAATTACTTTGCGCCTGGTGCAAATCTAAAAAGGGTTGGTCTGAAGTAGCTACATTACTAATAGGTGTGGTTTGGGCGTAACGTGCAATAAACCAATCAGAGCATCATCTCACATTCCCTTTAAGAGCAGCGCTTGTTCCATGGCGAATTGCTATTATAACGGCGGATTTGCCAGGCGCAGGCCAGGAGTGGTTCACAGGAGGAGACCGACGTTTTCGTCAGAGCCGTAAAAGATAGAGAAATGACATTGTATGGGAAAGGCAGAGCAGTTTTCTCATTGCACTAAATTGCCCACTCATGCTGTTCATTCAAATTATTATTCTTGTTATATATTATTATTATTTTTAAATACATTTTATTTTTTCAATTGTTATATTTGTTATTGTTTAGTTCTTGGAATTAGTTTAACTAATGTACTTTTGTACTTAATTTATACCCGTTTATTGTTTGCACCTTCCTGCCACAGTAAATCGTGTATTTGTGTAACAGCTTCATGGCGAATAAACCGAATTCTGATTCTGATGGGCATGGGAGAAGAAACCTAACCAAATTAGCTTCGGTTAAACAGTCATGGGAGGAAATTGCCATAGTTGTTACAAATAAAGTTCACATACATAGAAATTTCTTATGAAAATCTTTTTATAATCATTGAAGAAATGTAACACGCCATAAATCAAAACAATGTAACGTAGCTTCGCAGAAAAAAGACCCTGGCCTCACCAGCAGTGCGCACGGACCAAGCTGGCGCCCTTAAAATAGCATCTGAATAATGCGCCTTTGACTTTAAACCACGTTTTTCCTGGTCAGTAGCGGAATTGTTTTTCGGAAACTGCAAGATAGCACCAGGGAACATTTGCGCCTGAACACGCCTCCTTTTTCGCTGAACCGCCCACGGGAGCGCAAAGTCATTTCGATGTGCGTCTGTGGAGGGAAAAGTCGGCTTTGCGTCGAGTGCAAACAAGGAATGACACTTGCGTCATTGACTAAGTCAATTGCGCTGGGTGCAAGATAGGGCCCTAAATCACAAGGTGCACAATGACACCCTGCATATTGCAATTAGCACTATTGTATCGTTCTCTTGCACTATCTGTTTTTTTAGGTTAGATTGTAAATTATGACTACTTATTTAATATTTTATTTTATTTCCATTAGTATTAGCTAGACCCCCCTTTTTATTAGCCAGACTTTGCTCCTTTTGTATAGTTTTTTTTGTATATATTTAAGTTTCAATATTCCTATATGTTTAATGTATGCACCTCCCTGCCAAAGTAAATTCCTTGTTTGTGCAAACATTCATGGTGAATAAAATCCCTTCTGATTCTGATTAAGATGATCCATCAATAGCGGCTCACAGTGAGATGTTCATTTAATGGCAGGTGAATTCTGCATGTGGAACTGAGGAATTTAATGTAATCTCATGTTGGCCTATTCCCAGTTACCAGTAAAGGTGTTATACAAACTGCATCTCATGAAGCAAGTGCCAAATCTGACCAAGAGATGGTATACTTATGGCAGAACATCAAAGGCTGATCTTGAATTTGATTTGCTAGAATACCAGTGACAGGAGGGTGCATGGTCACAGGTGAATCATGTTAATAGAGGGAACAATAGACAAACAAATACTCATTGTTGGATTTCAATTTGTAGGCAGTGAAGAAGACCAAATTAGATTTAAAGGATTTGTCTTCATTTCAGTGCCAAAAAGCATTTGTTCGGTTCTGATTGCACGTCCACGGTGTGTAACATTAGCAATGTAAGGGCTGAGAATATTGCTGAAATAAATTATGGAGTGTGATGGGAAACAGTTACTTAGGTATTCATCAGGGAATTAAAGCACATTGAATCGCGGTCTTGTAATCCTCTCCCGACTTATAAATAAGCTAATTAAATGTTGTTTGAGATCGGTCGGCTGAACCAGGACACCCCATGTCTGCCAACTGTATCAGGCTCAGAAAGTAGGAGAGGATAGGTAGAAATAAATAGTTTGGCATGAAAAAACTGTTAGGTTAGGTTTACAGTCAGTTACCATGGACACTGTTAGAAAAGTTAAATATGTAATTCGCATCCTGTATAAGAATGATTCTGTTTTAGCATTCCTTGTGTGCAAAGAGAGGCCTACCCCCATATCTGAACTCTGGGTAAACATACAAGACTCGTATCTTGGGGCTGTGGACTAAGAAGAGGGGGGTTTGTTTGTTTATTTAAAGGAGATACTTTTTGACAAAGCTAGAAGGAAGACTGAGGTCTGGAGACCATTAGCTTGTCACCTTGTAGGGGTAGGGTTGATGTTGTAAATGTCCATTGCAAGGGATGCACACACGTGAACATGCACGCACACGCACGCCAGGTCTATGCAAGGGAGCCAATGAAGGAAGAGCCATGGGACATTTGCATGACTTTTTTTTAGCCAATGACTGTCAAGAGCGGTTCGGTTTAAATAGGTAGCAAGCACAACATGCTAGCGGACAAACTTTATTGCTTGCCGGCCGTAAGCAATAAAGCTTTCTTAACTTGTTCACCGACTGACTGCGACACTTGATAGATAAATATTTCTGACAGACACTGACCAATAAATTGCGTTACCTCTCTTTCTGGAACAAAAAACCCAGAGTTTGCCTCATTTCAGGGTGACCCAACTTAGGCTTTTCACTATACCCGATTTCTGGCATACTCCCCAGGAGAACCAGGACAGAGTATATTAACAACAGTTGCTATGACCAAATATATAATTCAGGCAAAATACAGGCAAAAGATGAGTGAAATCCAGCAAATTATTATGGGCACAAATAAGGATTTTGCAAGGATTTTTCATTCACTAAACACTTTGATACTTTTTGTACCACAATGTTGATATCACTTCCTGTATCCCGTCACTGCATTTGATTCAAACCTTTATAACTTGCCATGAGGATGCTGAGACACTGAGCAAACATTATAAGGGCTGTATTCACAAAACATCAGCAAAAAGCAAAAAGTAGCACCTAACTTGCCGATTTAGGAGAAACTCTTAAAAATAATGGATGAGTGTCAGTCCTTATTTTAGGACTCCTAATCTTTTGCTCTAAGAGTATTTCACAAAGCATTTTTCAATTAAAAACCAGCTCCTACATCTGTGAAAAGTTTGGGTTGGTCAAGAGAACTCCTCAGTCACTAGAACCAAATTACATCCTAAAATGTCTGTTGCTTGCAATCTGCCTTGGAACGTAAACATTTTACATACATTCTGTGATAGTATAGTATATTGTTTAGCTCTTTGGGATATGTTTAACTCTTTAGTATTTAAATGTTAAAATTGTATTTATACATTCTGCTTTTTCCACTTTAAAAACAAAGTAAGCTCTGTATATGTTTGTTGTATGCACCTACCTGCCACAGTAAATTCTGTGTTTGTGTTAACTTACATGGCAAAAAAAAAACTATTATGATTCTGATAATGAACTTTTAAAAAGGTATCGCCTTTAGAGTATTATGATTGTACTCCAGTTATCAGGGACTGATAAAAACAACCCAATCTGGAGATCAAGGTTTTTGAAAATCCTACGCTACTTGGCCACTGGGTAAATGCTCAAATTAGGTATAATTCAGCCATGTAGAACATTGCAACAAACAATAAATGCCCTCTCAAGATCCCACATTGAAAATTAATTTGGCTGCCTTTAGCATATTAGCTATTTGTTTATGAGATGCACACGTAAGAGGCTGATGATTAGCTGAACATATACTTGTTTAATTAGTGACACTCAGCCTACAATTGAAAATCTTTATTTGAATATGGCAACATATTTATTTTTAAAACTTTATATATGGCAACATAATACCTTGTTCTACAGTATTTCTATGATGAAATCACTGACAGAGATCTATCCCCTGCCTGTCTATCAGCCAATCACTGAGGGCATGGTTAGTAAGGTTGTTGACATCATTCATAGCAACAAGGTCAACCACGCCCTTTCTCTTTGTTTAAGAACTCTCACCATTCCTTAGTAAAAGTCGGTCTCAGCAGCTTTGTTAATGTTTTAGGAGGAAACTATTTAGGAGGAACTTTTACTGCTAATTAGGAGAATTCTTACTGGTAAGATCAAATGTTTTGTGAATACAGCCCCAAGTTCCCACCAATCAGCCAGCGTTAATTTGAGTGGTCCCCAGAGCCTAAAGAATCCCCCTAGGTGAACAGCGGGGCTTAGGAGAAAACGGAAAACGTGAGGCAGGGGTCTGTCGGGGCAGGAAGCACCCTGGCTGAGCAATGATTACCATGGAGAAGTAGAGAGTCTAATGACAGTTGGCTCCACATACCGCCTTTGGCACAATCATCCATATCATCATGGACACCACAATTAGCTGCTTAGCACAAAACATCCCTGTAAACCTAAGCCAACTCAGACTCCCATTTTGCACAGTCCTCTTCAAGAGGAAGAAAATATGTGAGAATAAAGGTTGTGTAACACTAAGAGTAATACACAGCAATGCCTAACGTTTCCCCTTCCACTTGAAAGAAACAGATATTAAAAGAAAAAAAGAAAGAGTGAGCAGACCTGCCGTTTATGATTAGATGAGAGCTAAGAATCAGAAAGGTAAGTGGATGTGCCAAGCCATCATCCTGAGATCTTTGGAGGGAGCTCAGTTATGCACAAAAGCATTGCAAGGGGACAATTATTGAAATATCTTCCTATCTCATCACATCAGAGTAATGATTGCTAGGCTGCCTGTTCTTACACCATGCAGCACAGACAGTTGTATAACTATCAACTATGAATTGATCCAAGGCGACAGCAGAGAATGAGAGACATACAAAAAGAGAGACAGAGTCTGTGCACTGTTGGTGTTTTCCTTACAAACATCATTTTAGTAATGAAGGATCTGTGTTACAGTTTAAGGTATTGAACTGGGTTCTCTGAAGAACATTCACCTTGGTAATGTCTGTTAGGTGTAGAGAGACACCACACCACAACAGCCCCATTGGTAAGAGGGTCAACAACAACCCATGAGTGGGTTCTTGTTTGGGTTAATGCATGTAGGCTTTGCCACTTGGGTCATTTCAAACGTGCTACAAAGGTGATTTCCCTGAGTTATCTTGAGAAACCACTCGAGTGCCAGATGAGATGAGAGGTACAGAAAACATGTCTGCTGTAAAGGCTGATTGAGAAGAGTGGGATAGTGGAGCGGGCTTCATTACATATGTTAGATTCTAGCTTCGCTAGACAGCCATTTGTCCCAGAGGCATACACCACAGTTGCACGTGGGGGGGTCATTGGGGGAAGCCCAACACTAAACCATGGCAATCACATGTCATGGACCATCGCTGGACAGGCAACAACGACTTCTGCCAATTACAGTTCTGCCAAAAGATGGAGTTGCGCTGATGTTCAATCGCTGGCCAATTTTGTTGACAGAGGACACAAAAGCTATTTTGCTGTTGATGCACTTCCTGTCTTTGAACCCAAGGAGAGAAATGAATCAAAAGCCCCCTGAAACTAAGGATTTAAGGTGCAAAGTGTGTCAGCATCAACCTCCAACCTTTTCAAAGTTATCGATACGTGTAGGCTCTTGAACTAGTCTAACCTCCTATCTGATGTCATTCATTTGTTGTAAATTATATAGATTCACACAATTCAGACACTTGAGCTGACTGTCTGTCTAGGGGAGATGAAAACCAGTCAGACAGACAGGGATGAAGCTATTCCCAATGTTACTGGGATATATTGTTCCACAGAGTTGCATATCCACTATACATTATTGGAAAAATGACTTATACCCTCTTCCCCATTTACTGTCCATATGCCATCTATATTATCACCATGTTTATTAGTGTGTTTGCTGCAAGCAAAAACACTATTGTTATTCTGCATACTTATTATTGTGACTATTGTTTTCCTGTTTCTCTTTCTTATTATTGTGAGAATGCTGTTAACCATTCTCACTATTGCTTTTCAACTTCTCAGTTCTTCCACCGTTTTATGGCCTTTAACTAGTCCTGCATACTTTCACCGATTCCTACAATTTTGGAATCAAAACGTTCGGCTCCTTCAGGAGATGTTGGCTATGACTTTTGGTATTTCTGACTTTTATACTTTTGAAAGAATTACTGTTTTTGTGCAAATTATTCTCCCATTAAAAGTAATGGTAAATCCTTTCAAATCATTAAAAAGCTTCCTCCTCTTTCAAACTTAACTACTTCAGCATACTTTCAGCTAGAGAAACAATTCAACGTTAAAATGAGATTCTAGGTTAGAAATGTTGCCAGTCTGTTGCCAATGACCAGCGGTTGCTACGTTTTTCCAGCAAGTTCCAGTCATTCCAGTGTTGTCTTCTTACCTTCAAATTCGTTCAACCCAGACTTCTGCAACTGGTTTTCTGCTCAATTTTCACATTTTCCTGCAGCTCATTTTTCTGAAATGTTCCTCTTTTTGTTTTGCATTTTTCTTCTTCTTTTCTTCCGTTTTCTGCCTCCATCTTGCTCCAGGTCCTTTCTAACATACATTTCAGGCCTTTTGAAACTCCAGCAAATATTTTTTTGCCAAATGTTCACATTTTTATGCATTGTTTCTCTCCTTTCTGATTTTTTTCACTTTGTTTAGCATTTTTCTTCTCTTTTCTGCAGTTCTATGCCTTCGTCCAGCTTCAGCCCCTATTTAAAATACCTTTCGGTCGCTTTGAAGCTTCAGCTTATAACTTTCTGAAAATGTTCACAATGTTCAGCTTTTTTAGCATGGTCAGCTATCTTCATTCAGGTTTTCAGCATTCTCACTGCTGTTTCGCAGGAACAGCCTTTTCTATTTTTATTTTTTTTCCGGACACGTTTTTTTGATCGCCTACTCCTTTCACACCGTTTAAGCTAGAAACACCATTCAAACTTCACTTGATAGTCTGACTTGAAAGGCTGAACTGCTTTAGTGTGCTATTACTTTTCTCACAGATAACTCTAAAAGTTTTTAAGTTATAAAAAAAATGAATGGGTTTCAATGGTTCAGAATTTTCAAGTCAAAATCAATTGTGACGTCATGCACTGACAGAACTGTTTCTCACCGAATACATTTTTTACACTGTTTAACACTTTCTTGCCTGAATATGAAGACTTTTTCAATTAATATACCTGAAATGTTTATACCATTTTGAAAACAATATGTAGGACTTTCTAATGATGTAAATATTTACATGATGTTAGGCAAATCCTCCTTTATCAAGACGATTTCACAGAGCCATTCTGAAAAAAATCTTCTCCGTCAATACTTTTTTAGAAAACGTCATTTTTAACCACTTTCAATACAAGATAGAGGACATACAGAGACAGATTTCAGATAGACTATTCTGTTTAAAAGTTATGACCACTGAAGTGATGAGTGGGATAACGTAATTCCAAGCTAGCGCGATGGCTCTCCATAACTAAAAACAGTTCAGCTTTTCACAATCGACCAAATTAGATCATGTTTCTTTCAGCAAGTTTCACAGAAATCTGAAATAATTTAGGCTCAACACTGTTATAGCTGACCGTCACGAACAGCCAAACCGGGGTTCACAAAAGGCTTACTGCAGCTGGCCATTCTACGAACAAATGCTTTGTAACTGAAAAGTTTTTACTTTTAATTGATGATATTGAACACAGATGTTAAGAAACTTGGCTTTACTCTAAATATCTTCTCCGTTTTCAATTTGAAGCAGTAAATCTAATACAGTAGGAATTCTCCCACGACATCCGCTCGACCCGCTTTGACTAATATGTTTTCTCAGTCACACATTAGACAAGCTAATTTCGAGCACTTTCAACCACGATGACGATGCATGCGTTATTCAAGCCCACGGTGTTAATACAGTCTGTACAAATACCACTTTGACACACTTGCAAGAAATGATCCGCTGGTTAGATGTAGCATGATCTTATTTACCACCCACAATTGTTCCGCTTTTTTTGAAGCAGCATTCTGAGTTAGAGTAACTAGCTTTTGCAGTCGAACAGCAAAGTCACGTAATGTGACGAGATTGAATTCAAAAGTATAAAAAACTCACCAGGGACAACGACAACATCGGCAACCCTGCACCATGTATTAAACAATAAGGTAGTTCATAGTAGTTCATTTAAAAGATTAGATCGAAAAGATTAACGTCATGCCGAAATCTTGTTGTGTTTGGGGTAGGAGATTCAGGGTATCCCTTGAGAAAATGGCTTATGACCCCATACCTAAACCCAGCAAGTGTCAGTGAGCAGCACTACAATTCAGCACACACCAAGACCAGAAATGTGGTAGAGCGGTGCATAGGTGTACTAAAGAACCGATGGGCCTGTTTGCACAGAGGTATCCAGCTATATTTTATTCTAACTTCATTGCCTACTTTATTTTAAGCACTGCAGGCTCTGAATCCTCACATAGCCTTTTATGTCCCCAAATGAATACCTACATGCCTTCCTTTTGTCATAGGCATGTTGATGGAGCCTGACAGAGCTGCCGCTGTAGCTGGTGCCTGCATTGTCCTACACAACATGGCAATGATGTGGAAAGTACCACTGGTGTAGGAAAGAAATGCAGATGAGTGGGGTGACTTACACATTCCCTTCGGTGAGGACAACCTACCAACTGAGGCTACCACTGTCCGGGCCTATCTTACTACATCCTACTTTGGATGAGCTGCTAATAAAAAACCTCCCATAGGCATGAACAAAAACTGTATATTGCAATACATTTATTAGGTATAGGCCTACTGCAAAACAAGAACACGGTAGCTAAAAAATAATTCTCCAAATATTTGAACTAAGAAACTGCACAAATAAATCATAATTATCAATAAAAAAATATAATAGAAATAGTAAAATATTATTATTCATCCATTTATTCTGCCCTAATTAGTTGTCTGAATGCTCTGTCTCATTTGAAAGTGTGATGACGTATCCTTTTGTTTTAAGATCTTCTTTTAGTGTAACTATTTCTATGTTCAATTTGATCTTTTCGAGCTAAATTTTTTCTTTCTGCTTGTATCTTGTATGTATTTTGTTTTTAAAGCACATACCTCTTTTAAAACATTTTAAAACCTTCACTAATTCAAGCCATCAAAACAATCGTTTCAACTGCTTTCAGCAAATACACACATTTGCTTCAGGAAACGTACCTTTCAAGTTCAACGTTAATGTTCTAATTGAGGTTAGGGTGGACCTACAGAAATTGTTATCAGTCTTGTTCCGTTTTTCTTTTTAGTATGTATGTAACTTAACATATCTGGAACTTGAGTCAGATATTAGTTACCTCTACCAGTTTCAGGGATGCAAACACATGTATGGTCAAAAAATAGAGAGGTAATTGAAGCCCTCACCCTGTGGCAAATATCCATATACTTACATTGCCACCAACCCCCTGACATCCCTGGTCCACCCCTATATGCACATAGAGTAAAATTACATTGGAAGATCAAAATACACCGACACTAATTTGTAATATTTAATTTTTTATTCCGAGACGTAAACTTAAATTAACTTAAATGATCTAGCACTTCTTCTGGTTTTACTCCTTCTTCCTCTTCTTCCAGGCCATCTCTAAGGGCACTAAATGTTGATGATCCTTGCCAACTCCTTCAGCTGAGTAACAGCCGAGCTGAGTAATGGCCCCTCACCACAAGATCAATGGAGGACCAGGCCTGTAGGTTCTTATCTTTGAGAGGTAGTTTGTTCTACTTGCCACAAGCTGTGTATGCCTTGGTCACCTTCCTAATAAAATCCATAACAGTAGGAGATTTCTTTAAGACTGCAAGGGAAGCTCGGCTTCCACTAAAACAGGGGTACTCGATAAGAAACTCAAAAGGTCCACTCACCAAATTTCCATTCAGTCCAGGGTCCGGAACGGACCATGGTTTATTTTTCTGGCCCTTACCTCTCCCATTGACTCCCATTCAAAATTGACTTGAGGTTTAGGAGGGCACAGTGCCCGTGCCCCTAGGTATCTTTCTCCCATAGACCAGAGTTCTGGGGGTAATTTTGTTCAAAGTGTCTATGCTTTGTGTCATAGTGACATTTCACGTTAGCTCTACCACTTTTGAAAAGGGCAACCGTCTCATTGCAGATTAAACACATGTGCTCCCCACCAGCAACACAAATGCGTACTTGTCAGTCCATTCTGTCTGAAATTTGCAATTTTCTGAAAACTTTTCGCTGGGGTTTGTCACACCATGATTTTTGCTAAGGAAGAAACAGGTAGGTTAGCTACCGTTAGCAAATCGATTAACCTGCGTTGTTGCGAATGACACACACAACCTGGGTTTCCCACAGAGGTTGCGGCCAACATTGAGTGAGTTGTCATGATGATTACAGTTATTACAGTTCCTGATTGGAGCTTTATATTGGACACAGAAGATGTAAAGCACATATAGTATGAAAAAAATGGCTATAGCACAAAATCACGCACCAATGAATTGTGTTTAGGTATTGCGGTGCGTATCCGGACCGGAGCCCGTTTTTGAGTACCCACTGCAGACAGTAAAAGATACGCAGCAAGAAAAAACACTAGTGGTGCACGCTTGCGTGCATAGGCTACTGCTGATTTACTCACAAAACACGTTTTTGGGCGTGATATTAGCTACTTTTTCGCAACATTTCACCCCTTTAAGGTATTGAGACAGATGGCAACAAAATGTTGTTTGTCATTCTATCTGAATGCTGCTGTGCTACATCATACATGTTTATCTCGTACAGGAAAAGTAGCCTTAGCCTAATAGCCAAACCTAATATTTATTATCTCTCTGTCATAGATTTCTCTAGCTCCCTGCATTGGTTTGTCACAGAGACGTCGTACCGCTCTGATGGGAACCAGCACTGAAGGAATGGGGCTGTCGAGGGGATATCTGTCCTACTGTAAATGTTCTTGTCAGTTTACCCTACAATCCGCATATGGAATACAAAAGAACTGTCTTGAGGCGTGGCAGTGTCTTCGGCTTGTGGCTTCTGGTTCAATCACAATGAATATCCACATCTTTTTTTTTTTTTTTTTACTTCTTTTTATTTCCTTTTATCAAATGCAGTCATACAGTACATCACATCATTACATGAAATTAAGTGCTACGGGTACAAGTCTTAGTCTAGTGGGGTTAACAGTCCATGGATGTCTTGGGCCCAAACCATCAGGATCAAGGCTTATCAGGATTGAGTTACACATTAACATTGTCCACAAACACAATACATTACACATGACATTACATTAATAAAGTATTCTGAAAGAGAAAGGCCTGCAAAAGTCCACTGCTTAAATGGAAAAACCAAGACAAAAGGTATGTATATCAGTATGTATATTCTACTTATCATATCAAATGGAAGCGTATAGCAATGGGAGACCAGTTGTTTATGAATGCCTCTATTTTAAGTTGTAATAGTGCAGTCAAGTGTTCCATCCTGTACATATCTTGGATTCTATCCCTCCATTGGGTTATTGTGGGGGGCTGTGGCTTCAGCCAGCAAGATGTTATTACCTTATTTGCTATTAGAAGAAGGGCACTCAGAAGTTTTGTTTGGCTATTTTCTTCAAGGTTATCAGGCAATATCCCTAAAATGAAGTGTGATGGTTCTAACGGTATGTCATGTTTTTATTTCCCTTTGTATTTTCTTCCAGTATTCTGATAACTTTGGACAGTCCCAAAATATATTTGTGTGGTCTCCCACCTTGCCACAACCCCTCCAACATTGTGCTGAGGTATTGCTCCATTTAGATGTTATAAGTGGAGTTCTGAAGTATCTCATTTTAATCTTCCATCCAAATTCCCTCCAGTTAGGACTACTGGTTACTCTGTGTCCCTGTTCACATGAGTTTTCCCATTCTTCATCAGAGATTATTATGTTCATCTCTAGTTCCAATTTTTCTTTAATATCCAAATTATTCTCCTTTAGTTCTTCCTGCAATATCCTGTATAGATGTGATATGAACCTTGCTTTCACTGTTGTTTCAATTGTCGATATGAAGAACTTCTCTATTTTGGATGGTGGTGAGCAGAGCTTTTCCCATTCCTGGTGTGTATGTAAATAGTGTCTTATTTGTAAATATCTGTAAAAGTATTGGATTGGTAACTCATATTTCTCTTTAAGCTGTTCAAATGACTTCAATACACTTCCTTCGAACAGCTGGTCCAGTACCACTATACCCCTCTCCCTCCATCTTTCAAAACACCTGTCTAGTCTAGCAGGAAGAAATTCTGAATTGCTAGCTATTCTTATAGCTCTGGATATAGTCATGGGGAGTTTAATTTTTTTTTCCTCACAACTGACCATATTTTTAGAGTATTTTTAACCCATATGCTGGTAATCTTCTTCCCACAGTGGTCCAAATTCAGGAATGGGAATGAGTCCAGTGGTGTATCTGGGCATTCACTTTGCTCCATTCCCACCCATATAGTGTCTGTTTCTTGGGATAACCAAGCAACCATTGCTCGTAATTGGGCTGCCCAGTAATATTTTTTCAGGTCTGGCAAGTTCAAGCCTCCGTTGTCTTTTGGGCATAGTAGTCTTCTAAGTTTAAGTCTGGGAGGTTTGCTTTGCCATATAAATTTGGATAACCATTTGTTAAGTGCAGTAAAAGTGGCCGCAGGAACATATATAGGTAGTGATTGAAAAAGGAAGAGCAATCTTGGCAGGACGTTCATTCTTATCGTTTCTATTCTCCCTATTCATGAGAGTGGCAGGATTTCCCATCTTGTGAGGTCTGCTTTTATGTGGCCCATCAATTTTCCATAGTTGATCTTGAACAGTTTTGATAAATCTGTTGTAATGATAATTCCCAGGTATCTAAATCCCTGTGACCAGTGAACATTAAGCCTTCCTGATAGTTGTATAGGCCATTGTCCAACTAACATCATTGCCTCTGATTTTGATTGGTTGATCTGATAGCCAGAGAGTTCTCCATATTCTTTTAAAGTGTCCATCAACGCAGGAACAGATATGACTGGATCACCTATGTAAGTCAGGATATCATCTGCATAGAGAGATATCTTATGTTCTCTATTTCCCATGTCTTTTATACCTTTTATTTCCTTATTCTGTCTTATAGCTGCTGCCAAGGGTTCAATATTTATAGCAAAGAGCAAGGGACTGAGGCAGTCTCCCTGTCTCACCCCCCTCTGCAATTCGAAGAACTCAGAACAGCATCCATTAACTCTGACACGCGACTTTGGATTTTTGTATATGGCTCTGACCCAATTTACGAACTCTCGGTGAAATCCCATTACCGATAGTGTTTTGTACAAGAAGTCCCAGTTCACAGTATCGAATGCTTTCTGTGCGTCAAAATTTATGAGCATTGATGTCTGCTTTTTTTTCTTAGAACAGGTAATAATGTTAAGGGTTCTTCTTATATTATTAGCACCCTGTCTGCTGTGAATGAATCCTGTTTGATCCGGGTTAATCAGCGTTGTAATGTGTTTTTGGATTCTTCGCGCTTAAATACTTGTCAATAATTTCTGGTCATTGCATATCAGGCTAATGAGTCTATATCCTTTGCAGAGTGTTGGGTCCTTTCCTTCTTTATGAATCACAGATAAAATGGCCCGTGACCATGTCTCAGGGGGGTCATTTTTGGAGAGAGCGTATCTAAACACCCTGGTTAGGATCGGCACCAAATCATTTATAAAGCATTTATAGAATTCTCCAGAAAAACCATCCTCCCCTGGCGAACTATTATTTTTCAATCTTTTTATTGCATCTCTTATTTCTATTTCTGAAATTGGTGTTACCATGCTTAGTGATACTCCTTCTGACAATTCAGGGAGGTTTAAATTAGCTAGGAAGGTGTTAGTATTGTCTGTTGTTGTTTGTAATTTGGGTTCTTTGTACAGATTTTGGTAAAATGATGCAAATGCATCTGCCACCTCCTTGGGATGAGATACTATTCTTGCCACTGTTGGATGAACAACCTTAAAGACAGTTCGGTTGGCCTGAGCCTTGCGAAGTTGGAAAGCTAGGAGGCGGCTGGCTCTGTTGCCCATCTCATAGTATCTCTGTCTAGAGAATCGTAGAGCTCCCTCTGCTTTATATGATAAAAGCTTATCCAAAGATTTTCTGGCCTCCTTAAGTTCAGTGGCAGTATTAGATGATCTACTATTTTTGTGTTGTATTTCTAGGAGCTTTATCTTGTTTTCTAGGCTCAACTGTTCCTCCAGTCTCCTCCTCTTCAGTTGTGATGATATCTGTATGATTTTCCCTCTTATAACTGCTTTTGCTCCCTCCCATAAAATTGACGGGTTAACTTCTCCATTATCATTTGTCTCAAAGTATTCTTTTAATTGTTGTCTCAAATCCTCTACTATTTCTGTGTTGTTCAGTAGAGATACATTCAACCTCCAATATCTGAAAAAAGAGTACCTGCCCAGGTCTATTTTCAATATGATTGGGGCATGATCACTCAGAGTTATAGGTTCAATCTGACATTCTATTACTTTGTACATGTATTGTTGAGGAAGGCAGAAGAAATCAATCCTTCAATAACTGTTGTGTACATTAGATAAAAAACTGAAATCTTTCCCTTTAGGGTTTTTAGTTCTCCATGGGTCTACAAGTCCCAGTTCAGAGATGAAATTATTCAGTGTATGTGTTTTTGGACTTTGGGGGCCTTTTTCTATTGGGTTCCTGTCTTTTTTCCCATCTTGAACTGCATTGAAGTCCCCTCCAATTATTAGCATACCTTTAGAATTTTCTGCAATGATGTTGAATATCCACATCTTTTAAAACACTTGCTTCACACACATGCCTGTATTCCAAAACAAAACAGATAAGACCCCAAAACTTGTATAATCAGTTAAGACAAATCATTGACAACTTTGATGTGAGGTATTGATAAAGGTAAAAGAGATATCTGTTCTACCCCAAGGGCTCTCAGAAAGAAGATATTCAGTTAATATCGAGGAAGAAGCTCCAGCTGGGTCAAATGCTGGGCTCAGACTTGAAGCCTGAGTGACCTATGAACTATACCTTTTACACACACAAAAAACAAAGAAAAAACTATCAGCCCAGAAAAAGATTAGCATGATAAATTGACTCAAAACAACTTTGAAATATGTTGATGGGGTATATTAAAAAAATGAATGAAAAAACAAGGCAATTTTGTGGCTTCCACCCCAATTAAATTCTACCTCCCCGCCCCAAGCAGAGACCTGCTATAGAGGGCTGGGGAATGGTATGCTGCCACCCAAGCAGTGACAGCTACATAACGAGCTCAGTGCATGAGAGGGCCCGAAGGTCCACTCTCCCAACACTGTTCTGACAGGGAGTCAACCCATACAGTCTTCCTTTTTCACACAGTTAGTCTTTGCCTAAGCCACAAGCCAGCCCAAGTCGCTTGGCCTACTATACTCACCTGAGTCCACCGTCACAAGTAAGTCTTCGTACCACCTGAACATACAACTTCCGAATATACATGAATATAGAAGGACTGAAAATACAAATACTGTAAGCTTCCTTTAGTCTTTGTATATTCTGATGTTGGGTAGCTTCTACCAGTCAGTGGTTCTTCCTGGCGTGTAGACGTCATTGATCTGCTACCGAAAATTTGAATCACATTACACCACCTGAGACATTCAAACTTTCCCTATCCAATTACTTGCACTCTGTTGACCTTGTTTTTCCAAAAAACAGATGTTTAGGATTTAATCATGCCATAGGAAGTGGTCTTCATTAGCCAAACCACTGCAAAATGGCTCCTTTGAAATGTGTAGCAGACATCTGCCTCTGGCAGCTTTGAAATGGGAGAAAAACATCTGCTTGATTCCTGCTATAGTTTTACAAGGTTGATTGCGAAGACCACTACAGTATATGTGCACCAGTATTCTCCCTCATACCGCTCTGAAACCCACAGCTAAAAAAGTATTTGATTAGAAAACCTTTCTATTTCTTTCAATTTTTATATAGTTTTTGTGCAACAAAATATATTCCTTCAGGGTGTTTAATAAACTGTCAGTGTCACTTTGAAATCTCTGCCAGGGATATGTTTTGTGGAAGTTCTGATTGGTCTTGTGTGGACACAGAGCAGATGTTGTTATGTACCTCATGAAACCAGGCAGCAAGTGTGCAATTACAGGCCCACAGGTTGGACCCATAGAGGTGCTTGAATATTGGACCATTTGCTTGGTTGAGTAAATTAAGATTCGATTTCATCATCTTATGTAGAGTTAAACTGTCATAAGGATATGTTTTTTAGGATCTTCTATACATCTCATGAACCTGCATGTTATTTTAATATATTAAATGTGTTAACCCTTTCTCCCTCATACCTCTCCGAAACCCACAGCTCAAAAAGTAATCTATTAGTACACTTTTCTATTTCTTTCTATTTTTATATCGTTTTTGAGAAAGAAAACTGAACATGCGTCTTTTAGCATGTGCAAAATAACCAAACCATTCCTATTCTAAATATAAATTCGGGTAACGCTTTAGAGCCAGGTGCTTGGAGTAAGCGTTAGTTAATAGGTAATGAGGCCTTAGTATGTTAGTAAGTCTTCTTAACACATTAATGTTAAACCATCTTGTTAGTGCCTTTTTAACTGTCACTTATCTTATCTTATGGTAACATGAACCCTAACTTTAGCCCTACCTTACAAACTGTATATTACTACTTAAATACTCTAACTAGAGAGGGTACAATTTCTGGGGTAATTGTGAGGTGTGCTTGTATCGGTTGCCGATGGGTCCGTTTTGTTTTCTGAAATGTTACATCTGATATTTCTGTATATTTAAAATAAGTATGCACACTTATTATTTATGAAGATGGCAAAGATTAAAAAACATACATTTGTTGCTGCTCATTTACACTTCATAAAACTAAGATTGAAGAAGGAAACAGGGTTCTCTTGTCATTTCCCTTAGTGCAAGAGTAAATGGAGTTAAGCTATGTTGCAGCCTCACATAGTTGAAAAAAAAAAATCAAAACAAAAAAACGCTAAGAGCTCCTTAACAAATCTGGGAAACCTGGCCATTGTCACTTGCAGTCTCAAAGCTACAATTGCAATTCAGACATTAACATCTGCAAACTTAAATAAGCTTGAAATGGTATTTTGGGAAAACTGGCTAATATAACAAGTTTACTGTAAGTGATCATTGGCCGCATTTCCCAAGTTCGTTAAGAAGCTCTTCACGCTAAAAACTTCTTAGCAACGTTTTAAGAGCGCTCTTAGAACGCTCTTAGAACGCTCCTAAGACGCTCTTAGCGGTAACCCTGTAAAGCCTGGCACATCAACTAATATCCAGAAAGTTCAGTTTTTTTTTATTATAGTGTTTATTGGACCTTAATTCAAAATATATTTTAAAAATTCAAAATTGTAATTTACATATATGATATTTCATTTGTATCACATTTGATACATCAGGCATATTTGTCAATGTATTTATCGCAACATTTTTTTTACAATAACAAATGATTTTCACTGCTTTGGGAACATTTCAGGTGGTTTGGTTCTTATTTTTTCCCAAACAGGAACCTTTTTACAGTCTTTGTAATATACATGTACCATCAGAAGCTGAACTTGTAAAGTGCAGACAGCATATCTGGGAGGTCAACACCGCCCATGAACTTGTTTTATGTTTCAACAATGGCTGGTCTGGGAACTATTATGTGAGTTTTGGATTTTCAATAACAGTGTTTCACACTTCCCAGGGTTTTAATGCCAAAAAAACGTGTTTTTGTAATAAATTCCAATCTAAATATTTCTTACTATGATATCCTTACTTTTAATTAGTTAAACATTTAACAAAAGTGTATTTGGCATTGTGTGGCATAATATTCACAAAATATTACTCTATAAACTTGCTGAATCATATTTGATACATACATTTTCAACACGATTTTACTATAAAATAATGAATGAAACATTAAGCAATTACAGGCTGCTTCAACACAGTAAATATTCATATTGAAAAATCAGAAACACTCTAAATGTTATTCTTACTGTAACATTCTCAAAATTAGCAACGATCGTCCCTGCCGAAAACGAACGAGTCGCTTCGTGATGGCGGCCATTTTGGAAATTGTATTTAAATGCCTGATACTGCCTGTAGTGCATTGAAAATCTACCAATTGGCAGATGGAAGGTTTTTTTGGGAAAGTATTGCTCATGATAAATACGTAGAGGTCTCTGAAACTCATGTATCAAATATGATACAAATGGCGCTACAGGGTTCTTCTTAACGAATCTGGGAAACGCGGCCATTTTAAATAGGGAAAAGTGCATTCAACTTTGTCAGCTTCTCTAATACTCCCTCTACATCAGCCTCTCAATCCTGGTCATTGATCTTGGTCCTACTGTAGCCCTGCATGTTTTAATATGTTTATCTGCTCCAAATGACTGGGTTGTCTAAACAAAATTTGGAAACAAGTGTGACAAACCCTGACTGTCACTTATTCTGAAGGTCCACAGGACGCAGGCTAATCAAATGAATGACTATGCAGAGGCAGAAATGTAGAAAAGTACAGTATGGTTTAATCAATAAATATCTGGTTGCTGATGTTGAATGAGATAACAAAACAATAATCACACACACATTCACACACTGCCATCAAAGTAGCACCCCACCACAGTATACAGGCCACGAGTAACCAGTAAACAGTCTGACAAACCAATCCCCAATAAAAAGCAACACCATCTGGATTAACACACTACAAATCACTCCATTTAAGTGGACTAACAGAATTCAGAACAATGGGAATCAAGGCTCAAACACACTCCACACAATAGTGTTTGGGGGATCTCAAAAACACACAAAATGTCAGAAACAGTAAATTCACTGGACCTAATGTATCCAGAGGGTGGTAAGACCCAGGAGGCAATAAACCAAAAAGGACACACATTCATACAAACAAAAGGAAACAAAAACCCAAAAGAAATATGTGTTAGTGGCTCTCTCACAGCCTACAATTACAAACAAATTAAAGTATGGGAAAACAGTGGTCAACCACTTCGCTTTGTGTGGCTTTCCTGCTAAAACACAAAAGACATCAGGTTCAGACTGATCTCTGATACACATTACATTTACCATAACAACCTTTACATAATTAAGAAAGAAATACCATAAACCATATACCTTAGTCAGCTTCCCGCACACAAACCTCAGCCAATGCGCCAGCACACAAGCAACGCGCAGTCTGCAATGACAGATTGAATTGTTGCGTTAAACAAGCGCTTTTGTAAGCGTTACATGAAACAGATAAATCGAAACCTACCAGTGTTCTTCACGCGACACACAACCACGGGCAACAAGCGCCAAACAATTCAAACGACTTAGTCAGTCGGAAACGGCATATATATACACCCCACCCCTAAGAGGGCGTGTGCCCAACGCGCTGCAAGTCAGCCTACAACACAAGATACCACCAATGGCTGGGTTTCACGGATTCATTAAGAAGCTCTTAACGCTAAGAGCTTCTTAGGAGCGTTCTAAGAGCGTTCTAGAGAGTTCTTAGAACGCTCCTAAGAAGCTCTGAGTGTTAATAGTTAGTCACTGCTGCTGTCACTTTCTAGCCAACCTTCACTGAGGGGAACTTTTTGCCACAAAAACTTATATTAGTCTATACCTTAGGTTATAATAGGTTATAGGGTTGAAATAGGTTTTATGTGCATTTAGGGTTAGTATAGTGTATTATTTATTGTTATCTGTAATTTAGGAAGATTTAGTATGAGGATTAGTATAGTCAATTATTTATTGCTATCTGTATATTTAGGAAGTTTCACTTATTTAAGCTCAGCATGGATGTAAATTATGTTCTGTGTACTTAAATGTTATGTTATGCCAGGTGCTTGTGTTGTCTTGTCCTAAGAATCTCAGTGCCCAGTCTGACCTTGTGTTGTTCTGTGTACCTGACAAATAAAAGACTTGAACTTGAACTACCTAAACCATCAAACGGAACGTTTGTGTGGATACAAGTAACGCAATCAGGACCAAGACAAACATTTTGACACCAACATTGTCTATGAAGTGCAAAATGGGTGAGAAAAGAATAAGAATAAAGAAGATAAATGAAAGAGAATATAGTGCCTTGCCAAAGTTAGACACTCAATTAACACATATGGTCTGAGTGAATACTCGATTCTGATTGGCTGCAGGGGTGTACATTATAGGGTGATAACGGACACCTACTGCGTCATTGCAGAAAAACTGTCTTTTCACCGTTCAAAATTATTCCGCTGGCTACACAGGAGCCTGTACAAAGTATCTGAAAGGTACTAAGTAACCATAACAACAGTGACGGAGTCAAAGCCTCCATTTACAATTTTGAAAGACTTTAACAAGCTAACTTGTATTTACAACAATGAGTGACTTCAATATTTATTTTAACCTATTTAAAAAATGTTTCTTTTCTGAATGTAGTGTGTCAGTGTCACATAACCGCTCATCTCACATCCCATTCGCTATTCACCTCGCTAGTCAATCTACTTCAGTTGGTCTGCGGCCAACACGACAGTAAGTAGCAGCAACTCTACTGTACACATGGCCGATTATTTTCTTCTTAAAAATCTTTATTTTATTTGGGGACAATGACATGGCTCGATAGCTGGCTAGTCTTGTTGTTAAACATACTGACAAATTATTATCACTGTTTGGAGAAAATGAAAAAACTTTGATGCGATCATCTCACAGCCATTTGCTATTCAACTCGCTCCACATGCTGCGGCCCTAACTAGTAACTAAGTAGTATATGGCCGATATTGTTCGTGAAAATCTTGATATTGATTTTGGGACAGTGACATGGCTGGTTAGCTAGAAAATCTTATTGTCAAACATACTGTAAAATTATTTTTACTGTTTGTCAACCGTACACAATGGTATTGCCTTTAAATCTTGCTAGCATAACGTTAGCTTTTGGGCTAATAACTCAGCCAAAGGAAAGCCGGTGTTGGTTCTATGAGCTGAGCGGACTATAAATATCAGAGTTGGCTAACGTTGAAAAACGTTAGATTTCTATTGCAAAACGCCTTAAACATAAATTGATGTTTGTAAAAAAAATCGTTGGCAAGTGACCATGGTATAAGCGGGATAATGCCCTTCGAGGTGTCCAATATCATCTGATAACGGACTCCGCGGAAGCAACCTCCGCTGCGCGTCGGACGGTTCACGCCTCCGCATCGTCCGTTATCAGATGATATTGGACACCTCGTCGGGCATTATCCCTTACTTAATGTTAATAACCATCTAATCCTTATAACTTATTAGCTAACGCTTATTACAAGCAGCTGGATCAAAAGTTTAACCCAAATTTACTCTCGGACCGCTTAACAACTACCTGAGTAAAAAATAATGAACAGTAGTATCAAGATGCTACCATATAAAAAGCTAATAAACTATGTTTGCAGCCAGTCTATATTTGAAAAAAAAAAAACTTGGCTTAGAATTAGTCAAACTCCTATTGTAAATACTTCTCTTGTAAGCTAATCCATCCGTACCACATGCATCCTTTCAGTCATGGAGGGCCCCTTTACTACACTCTTGCCAGTCTCTTTTGGAGAACTCAAACATCAGGGGTCCGCAAGTAAACCAAACCATTTAATGGCAGGTGAGAACAAAATTATTGTATTTATTTTATTAGGATAAAGCTAGTGAATTCTGGCTGAGCTGCAACTGCCTAATAGCTATTTAGAGAAGGCCAGTCAGGAGGCCATTGCAATCATCCACCCTGCATGTCATAAATGCGTAGAGGATGATGCTTAGCCTTGCAATGTTTCTAATGGCATATGATGACTTGGCTACTGCCTTGATATGACAATTGATGCTGAGATCTAAGGCTACTACCAAGGTTTCTAGCTTGACATTTAGTCATTGGTGGCCAAGACGCAAAACAGCGAAGACACCTTAAATGTTTCTACCTTTTATTAGGGTTCCTCTGGTAGGAAGGAACCTATTGTTTTTTAAATTATTTAAATTATTATTATTATTTTCTTCTCCGCTAAATGGCTCAATAGCTCAAAAAGTCCTGGACCCAATTTTTTCCAATTTGGCCCAATGATACAACAGGTCACTCATTACTCCCAGACGGCTAATGGCCCATGTACACCCATAGGTGGCGCTATAAAACACGCCCAAAGTCTACGTGATTTCCCCAGCGCCACCATTACTCCAAAATGCCAGAAAATTGGAATACATTTCTCATGGGGAACAAAAAAGCCTCAAGAACCCATAAGGTTCAAAATAAGATTTAGCTGTACAGTCCAAATTTGGTACAACCTTCAAAACCCTTCTCCTCATGAACCATAGATCTAATCGACTTGAAATTTGATACAGATGTGTAGAATACATGTTTTTATAAATGGTCCAATTGAATAAGAACTGCAATACAAAATGGCTGAAAGGGGTGTCTTTATGTAAATGTCCACATAGCCTCAATATCTTTGTCTCAATAAATCTAATATAATTTTGACTCATGGTTTTTCAAACTTAATAGGGTTCAAGAGGACATCACTCTGAAGTACCATATACAATTTCACCTTGGTATGTCTATATATGATTGAATTTAATTAAATTGCTCCACAGCGCGCTCCAAATTCTCACAGGCTCATCCTGCTCCTTGCAGACATGAAAATCCCTTACCTTTCGGCGAAATTTGCCGTTTTGAAACCAAAACAGGTGACCTACTTGAATCGTGTAGATTCGATGAGAAATTGTTTTGTGGGGGGGTATTCATATTCAGTGAACTGCGAACAGGTGCGCGTGTCAGAAGGGAGCGCGAGTGCATGGAAATATTAACGCGAAGGGCCTTTCATCACCAGTGCAAATCACCATCAGAGGCTGAAAGCACCTGGCCTCGGTGAATGATGGTTTCAATAATTTTTTTATTTTCTGGTATATCTAAGTTAAGTTACCCAGGAGCTCTGTTGACATAGATTTAGCTAACGTTAGCTACAGCTTGATGAATTGGGTCATTGAACACAGCAGGAGAGAACGCAACGTTAGCCAGCTAGCTAAATTTCGGTGGAAAATTCCAAATGAACGTATGTGTGTCAGAAATATTAATCTATCAAGCATTGCACAGTCAGTCGATGAACAAGTTTAAGAAAGTTTATTGCTTGCGGCCGGCCCACAAGGAGACAAAAACATCACACGCCATTGTGCTACAAAGTTTGTCCGCTAGCATGTTGTGCTAGCTAGCTATTTAAGCAGAACCGCTCTTTACAGTCATTGGTTAAGACAAAGGCATGCAAATGTTCCATTGCTCTTCTTCATTGGCTCCTTGCATAGACCTGGCGCAGGCGTGTGTGCGTTCGTGTTTGAGTGTGTGTGCCTTTTGACCCCTGTAAGCTTGACCACATGATTCACCCAACACAGATAAGGCCAGACATCTTTTATGGCCTCTCCAGTAAGAGAGTGGTCAGCCCAGGTCACCTTGTTTACATATGCCTCGTTTTCCCCAAAGTTCAGATTTGGGGGTAGGCCTCTCTCTACACACAAGGAATGCTGAACACAGAATTATTCTTATCCAGGATAAATGTGTTACATGTTCAATTTTCCCAACAGAACCCTCAGATTCCGTTTGGGTCTGCTGATGGGTCAGAATGACCCGACGATAACACAAGGGTTAAACAGGCTCTGGACAGGTGGTCAACCTACTTGACACACTCGCGAGATTGGCGAGAAGCACAACCATCCTTTCTGGAAATTGTGTGCTGACCAAGCCCCACTCTCACCCTCATTTCGCTTCCAATCGCAGCTCGCCGTTACGAATATAAATTATTTTTCGGCAGCCATAGTGGTTTTCAACTGGAATCGCCTGATAGCCATGTTGGAGGCAGCCACGTTCGGTAAGTCCTATTTTTACACATTTTAAGCTAGAATCAATGATTGGGTTTGTGAAAGTACACTATTCTTGAATGATGGTGAAGGTTTGAGCACTTTGAGACCTTTAGATCGTGAGTTTGAAGTGACGGAAAACCGAACTCGAAAAGTAGCTAACTTTTTCCCGCTGTGTAATTACTGAATCATGTAGCATCTCGGCGAATTCATCAAAACGGTAGAGGAGGGCAGCTTTTAGGAGAACAAGCGATTCCCCACAGACCTGTCGGCTCAGAATTTTGATTTGGCTTGTGAAAGCCATGTTTTGGTTGCGTCATGTCCATAAGTTCACCATTTCACAGTTCGGTCGACACCAAAAATATCGAGGAGGGCTCCTTTAGGAGGTGTGGGAATTGTGCTTTAAGCCAGATGCTCCGATTATTTTAGTGATTTGTGGAAAACTCGCAAGTGGAGTGAAACTGCGTCCCGGGGGTACATTGTTTTGACAGACAGACAGTGACAGACTCGGCTCGCTCACTGACTGGCAGTGTGCCACTCAGTAGACTCTGGAGCATGAGCCATTTCAACTTTTGTAAATTGTCTCAGTGTAGGCCAAATTTTTTCATAGTCAAACATAAAACAGCACACATATGCAGCAAAAAAAGTTTTATTTTTTGAACAGTAAAGTACAGTCAGCGGGCCTGCTCAACCCATTGCAGCACACAAAGTGATGTTCCCACCACGCTCGGCAGGGACCTCAACAATGGTGCGCTGGCCAATGACATTTCTGCCCTGGGGCCTCCTCTTCACCAGGTTGAATCCAACCTCATCAATGAATATGTATTCATGTAGTCATATAAATCATTAGCTGTGTCATGATCCTGGATCTGCTGGAACAGACAGCATGATAATGCAAGTTACTGTATAGTATGGACACAGATGGGTCAACACAGTGGGGTACAGTGAGACACATTACAGGTGCAATACATGCATGTGTCAGTGCTGAATGTATGGGACTTATAAACTTCTTGTTTCATCCGCATGGCATTCCTGCGGAGAACATGGTACACTGCACAAAGGGTAACGGTCTGGATGTTTCTGAATGTGGCATGGTCATGGTTCTATTTCAGTCCTGCAAAATACAAATACAGTGAGCACAGTGTATTCTATTGATATGCAATGTTTCAGTACACAAGGCAAATTTAATTCATACCTGTTCTCCATTCTAAAGTTTCTAATGATGGCAGCAACTGTGAAGCGGCTGAGATTTGGTTGGATCCTCTGGCCAGCCTCCCTCATGCTCAAACCATGGTTGAGCACATGGTCAACCACAGTGGCCCGAATCTCATTAGAGATCACCGTTCTCCTTCTTCTTTCTCCTCCAACTCCTCCTCCTTGTCATCCTCTTCCTTGTCCTCTTCCTTGTCCTCTTTCTTGTCCTCCTCTCACTATTACCAATCTCCTTCTCTGGCTGTTGATATGTTCTAAGTTCAAAACAGAGGCTCAAGGCCCTTTTTGTGCTGCAGTCCTGATCGCAAATTGCTCACCAGACCTGAGTGTTTAGAGATTTGAATAGTTGTGTGTTGTAGGTTGATGCTTTGAGACTTTACTTGAGAAGTGTGTGCAACTGAATATTGTGTGTAGTGTTTTGACAACAAGGTGATGTGTAATTGACATCAGTGTGTAAACAAGGAAAGTCAGAGTCTAATGCAGATAAGGGAGTGTAAAGTAGTGATAAATTGGGTCGAGCAATTGGTACATGACTTTAAGGTTCTGAAAATTGTGCCAAAGTTTTGCTTTTTGTGTGTTAACAATTGTGAAAAACTGTAAGAGGGTCTTGAGTCCATACGCCACGTTCTGAGTTAATGCATCAAAGATCGGCTAAGATATTACCTCACTTCCCTTTTTCCGGATCAGTTGCGTTACGAAAATCAAAACGCCATGTGATTTATTTTGTAAGGCTTGGTCTGAAGATGACCTGTGCCATAGAGTTCATTGAACTCGTCCTGATCCAGGGAGTCCAATTATGCCTTATTTTGGAAAATGCGGCATATGGTTCATAAGAAACTTGTGTAAACAAACCTTCAACTTTGACCCAGCGGTGGCGCTAGATGGTTGGAATTGGAGACATGAAACTTGTCGAAGTTGATGAGGGGACAGGTCCCAAAGAGTGTGCCAAATTTCATAACTTCTGACCATGTGGTTCTAGGGGCTGCTATAGACTCCCATGGCAGAAGAAGATGTGTAATAATAATAATAACAAATATAGCTGCAAGCAGCGATGCGGGTTCCTCCGCAAAATGGCAAAATATTATAAAAATGTACATTGTAAAAGGTCGAGAGTTGGACAACAAGATAGCAAAACTCCTTCATGTTGGGCCAACTACAATAGGCTGAATGGGGATTTGAACTAATGAGCATAAGGTTACAAGGAAGCCTCTCTATCCTCTCTGCTACACACCAACTGTTGAGAATGTAAAAGTTGAAAGGACAAAGTATTAGCTTTGGGACAAAGGTTAAGAAGCAGTTGACATTTTAAAGTGGAATTGCATGAAATTGCGCATGGTATTTCAAAATGATGTCATCCTGTTTAACCAAACAGATATTCAAATTTAAGACAGGCTAAAAGACTGCGGCTGGATTCAAACCTATTCAACCTTATACTTTGCAGGTCACTGTCCCTGTCCATTGAGTTACTCAGTGTTGAATATTGTCATGTTCAGTTACTGTATAAAAAAGTAAGCTGTTTCTTCTGTGGTAAGAGTTGTTAGATTCAGCCAAAGTTTAAACTACTCAAATTCAATCATATTTTGACATACCAAGGTGAAATTGTTGATAGTACTTCAGAATGATGTCATCTTGAACCCAATAAGGTTTGAAAACCATCAGTCAAAATGATATTTGATTTATTGACACAAAGATATTGAGGCAATGTGTACATTTACATAAATACACCCATTTGAGACATTTTGTATTATATTTCTCATTCCATTTCACCCTATATAAAAATACACCTGCCCGCACACTATCTCAATCCATGCCGTTTACCTACCTCCCAGCGCAAGTCACGTCAAGCAGAAATGCTGTAGCGGACGCATGAGGTTTAGATGATGACCAAAAATCGCCTCCCACTGTCAAACACATTGCTCGCAGCTTTTCATAACCACAGTCGATTTACAATCAGGGTTCATACACATTTTGACCAATGGATTTCCATGACTTTTCCATGCAATTTCAATGACTTTAAACGAAATTTCCATGAACAAACTTTTTGTGAAATCTCGGTGTATAATTTAAAAAGTTTTATTATATGGCAACGACAGTACGAGCTTTCTGATTGGCTAATGGGGAGTCATGCCAGACGCGTATTGCCCATAGAGTTAATATAACTAGAGACAGCTACTTCTGTCTTCCAAGATGGCATCCCCATTCATTTCTATGAAAAGTGCTCAGTGGCGCAGTGAGGCAAGCGAGAGCTCCTAACTGACCGCGCCATCTTTCCAGACCGACTCGTCCGGTCTTGCGCAGAAGCTTGTTCCTAGCTCCGAAACTCATGCATGCTTGCAAGTAGCTGTATACGTCATACTTTGCGACAACCAGTCGCAAGCTTTTGAGCTGGAGCTAAGGCATTGCAGAAAACTGTCAGAATGTGGTAGAAGTCCGATCAAGAAGCAGATAGCCTACATGTGAACTTTACGAAAATCAATGCTATTAGTACTGTAGTATTATGCGTGCAGGGCCTATACGTTGTTCTTTTTGCTTTGTGTTTATAGTTTAACTGCTTATGTATTGTGTCGGATAAATAAACTTTAAACCTGAATATCTGGCTCCGTTGTTGTTCTAGCTTTGCAAAGCAAATTAAGCCTATACCTTTACTATTATAATGATGATGAGTGTTGTTTACAATTACTAGCTTATTGTTAATGCCATCGTTGTGGTGTTAACTGACTTAAAGTTCTAACAATATAACGACCATAACAATATTGACGTTATCAGACATGATTTATTCATCTTTGTCTTTGCCTCAGAATAACATGTCAACAATATATAATGAAGCCGTAACATGCCACGATATTATAACTAATTAGATTAGGCTATAATTACGTTTGTCATGCCATGTGCATAATAGCGTTCATTACAAAATGGTTAAATCTGCTTTAAAATAACTTAAATTAACTCTACAAACAACCGTCATGTATGTGCAACCATTTGTAAAACTACAATAAAGGCAGGCAGCTGTAGATTATCAAATCCTTTCTCTTTGTTCTCATTCAGCTCAGGTAAATCAGCGATTTGCTGATGCTCCCTTTTGTGCTCTTTCATTGTTCGTATCCGCGAGCACGTTTCCAGGCAACTTTTCTTGACGTAAGCAAATAAATGGGCTGCTAGTTTACCCATTTCGGATTGCAAATCTTTGCAAAAATCTGGAAAAATTATTCTATGAAAAAGCTAGTAGTATGAGCCAGGTTCGAGAATCTAACAAAAATTATTGGGGGAGATAGTTTTCGATATGTTGACTGGAGTTAATAGAATAAAAACGACCGGACAAGTCGGGTAGAAAATCGGAAATGCAATACCAACTACATCCACCGGGGCTGTTGCCTCAAGCCGAGAGTCGAGGGGTGGGGGCTATGTATTGCCCTCCTCAGCGGTCAATACGGCTCCGTATTGCCCTCTGACGTCGTCTTCAAAATGAGCGACGAGTCAGCTGCTGAGTTTTACTATCCAGATGATGCGGAAAATATTTGTCATCAAAAGAGAGGATGAAGACTAGACTCTTTTAATCCCTTGTGTCATTATTTTGTGTTGAAATTAAAGCCATTTTAGCAGAACCATGTTGTCTGCTTTCTATCAAAAGTAATGAGTTGCTAGGCAACACATGAAACACAGCATGAGAAGACTTGAGACCTAGCTAAAATTAGCCTAGAGGTATCATTTATTTTCGTTTACCAAATGAAAAGAAGCTAAAAATGCCATATAATAAACTACTTACTAACCTCGACCGTTCGGTCATGCCGGGAAATATCAAACCTCGGCTTTGCCATATCAACCTCGCTATCGCTCGGTCGATACGTTCCAGCGTCAGTTTGATATTTCCCGGCATGACCTCACTCTCGGTTAGTAAGTAGTTAGTATTACACGGCTGTTCGTAATACTGTAGAATGTTCCATTCACTTAAATGGGGCTTCCCAACGTTCTGCGGTGAACAATTTTTCAATATTTGAACTTGGCTATGCATATTTGACCGCCGTCAAGGGAAGTGGCCTTTTTGCCTCGGATTCGCATCTTTCGTAGCACTCCGCAAGCAGTCCGGTAACTTTTCAAAGCCAGCGTACTCCATTGCTTGGCAACGTCAGCTGATTTGAAGCCTAAAGAATGTTCAACGTCTATGAAGTTCAACGTCTTTGGCAAACTATTTTTCTGCCGATCAACACAACGAATGGTAACAAATAAATTGTAAAAAGACACACTGTGTTCAGTTATTTTTTTGGCAAGTAGCTGTGTATAAGCAGCATAATGTATAGAACGCCGGTCATAGTCGGGAAAATAAGCCCCTTCAGCCCTTAAGCCCCTTACCTCCGCAGTTAGGACTTAATCTTTTGTCACAGCATCGGTTAACGACCCCTACTGCTAGGCGTAGCAGTGGACCTCGCTGTGGTGAGAAAGCCGGTTATGGGTGCTGCTGTAGCTTTGATAGCAGCAGCGCTCTGATGTTTGCTACCTTAGGAATGGCTAGTTAATGCCTCCTCTCCCATGATTGAAATGTTGAATGATTTTCCACCACACAACCGACATTTTGCTCGTCCCGGGTCTTTGTTGTAATGTATCTTTCCATTTGCAGCCAAGCATCGTTAAATCTACACTTTCCTGGCATTTTGAAATATCCCTTGCGCTTCTCTGAGTTACTGTTGCTATGGCCATCGAACTTTTCAGTTAGTATGAGAGCGTATGCCTGCTTATATTTTGAACGTATTTCTTTTAAAAGCATGTGAATTATTTAAAACTCAGCGTAAATGAACAACATGAAAATATGATTATAACAACTTTCGATGACTTTTCCAAAACTTTGGGGATTTTATTTTTTTCAAGCACTTTTCCAGGCCTGGAAATAACCATTTTAAAATTCCATGACTTTTCCAGGTTTTCCATGACCGTACGAACCCTGTACAATCAAGAATAGCCTCATTGGCAAAAGGTTTACAGCACAGCCCATGATCAACTCCTTGCGAATATTAATGTACAATTGCCGCCTCTCACTTCCAATTAAACCACACAACATGCACTCCCAGGGTGACCAACAAGAATGTTTTAACTAACAAACAACAATATTACAAACATCTAACTGAACAAACGCAACAACTGAAATCCCTTGCATAGCTGTTGTAACCAAACATTTTCCACAAAGTGTGGCGTTTTTTGACATGCCGCACTGCATGCTGGGTACCCAACAGTGCTGACGCTGATGATTTAGCTGTGCTCCGACTGCGTGATATGATGAGATGCTAGTGACGCGCTAAGGTCTCGGAGTCTCCTGAAATGGAATGCGTCTTTCTGCCTTGAAGCGCATCATCATCAAGACCCCATGTATATGTCAAGATAACATCCAAGCTGACATCCAAGCAGGGCCTGCCCAAGGCATAAGCGAACTAAGCGGCTGCTTAGGGCCCCCGTAGCTGCTAGAGGGCCCCCAATATACACAAAATTAAGTTTAATGTACCGTGTTTCTGCAATTAAACGAAGCTCTCGATTAAACGCCGCACCAAAAATGAACATTGTTTAATAAACGCCGGCCCAAAAATACGGTAGGAGTTGCATGTCCTGAAATACCTAGCTTAGTAGCAGCAAGTCATTAACCTTTAGAGGAGTGAGTTCTAAATATTACCGACGCTGCCTCCAGAGTGAGTTATTTTTTCAAATCGAAAGCTAGCTAGCTTTAGTTAGCTTCCGTTACCTAGCAACCTAGCATAATACTGGTAGCAATTATAGTACCTGCTAGTGTTACTTGTTAGCCTCCTAATTGTTCATTTTGAAACCATACTATAGCGTTTGTCATATAGTTTTTGTCTATCGGAAAAAATTGATTGGAATCTTCAGAATCACATATGTGTGACGGTACTCTGTGGGGCCTGCTTTCAAACGATCACATATACGTGACGCTACTAATTAACGGGTTAATGAACATTCTCTTTTCTTGCACTAGGGGTCCACTGTTGGTTAAATACGTTTCTAATATCACATCAACATACTTTACTTGGCAAATTACTCTAGCTAGCTAGAGGCTAGCTGTTAGGCTGCATTAAAAGGGAAGCTTACGAAAAATAGCCAGAAAACAAATAGCAGTCAAGCCTATTGCTAATGCCTGTCTAGATTATTTATTGGAAGAACTGGAGAAGCAGGTGCTCTTGTGTTATAGCAAGCTAAACTAGTTTACAGGCTGTACTGTAGCTTAGGTAGTAGGCCAGTTGGCGACGCTGAGGGGCCCTTAAATGAATTCTGCTTAAGTTCCCATAAAGCTTGGGCCGGCCCTGTAAATAAGGGTGTATTTTTTATTTTGCACAATACTGTGAACAAATTAGAATTGCAAAGAGCATATGCAGTAAAAATTTGAAACCTTTTACACATTTACCTCCCTTACTCATTTACCTCCCTAAATACAGTAATGTGTAACTTTACTGTATTTTTCAAATGGCTGTGCAAATAGTATATAGTGCTGTCTTGAGCATTTTCAGGTAGTGTCACCAAGATCTGACTTTTTTGCATAGGAAAACATTTACAGAGTAAACTGTCATAATGAAAACATGACAAAGCCATTTGACTATCTTGTTCATAAACAATGGTGTCAGGACTTTTCATCTTGATGACACTGAAACTTTCCTTGACATTAATACTTGCTTTTTAGGAATGAGCTATCCATTTTGAGCAAAGGACACGCTTTTGCAGGTTATCAACTAGGTTTTGCAGTTTGTACTAATTGTTTTGAGAACTGCATTAACTGTTGTGCAAATGAAAATAGTAATAAGAGAAATGCACCAAAGTGACTGAGAAAAACTGTAATGATTTTGAGGTCATTGTTTTGTGGGTGACAAAGTATGTTTGTTGGCTGTCAACCTTTGCTAGTGTTATGGAAGAATGAGTTGATTTGGGTGAAGTAATTTGGTAGTTTTAGTGCATTTTGAATGTGAAATTAACTGCTGTGCTGAGCTGAAAGTTCGTTAGGAGAACTGTGTGAAGAGTTTTGAAAAAGTAACCTAAGTATTGAGAAATGGGTCCTAGCGACTGTAAAAACTGTAAGAGGTCTGAGACTGTCATTTGACCTCTCGGGGCACTCCAATAGGAAGGATTGTGTATTGACCAATAACTGTTGATTTGTTTGTCTTATTTAATTGATTCCTTTGTCTCGTTATATCTAAGTAGATCCCGCGTCTGACACATGTTAACTTGTGATACCAGCCGAATTGATGTGGCCACCATTTTGAATGAATATAAAGTTTTTTTGCTACCTCTCCCATAAAGTTTTCCATTCTTCACCAAATTTTGCACAGATTATCTTCAGACCAAGTGTCACAAAATACATCACGTTTTTGGATTTTTCTAAACCTTTTGATTAAACCCCCCAAAGTCGTCAACCAAGCCACCATAGAAGAAGTGAGATCATATCTCAGCACCTCTTTACTGCATTGACACCAAAATTGTAGGAACAAGGGACCCTGTTCTGAAGAAGTCCAAATAGGTAATTCCATGTCACCTCTAGGTGGCGCTGCAATAAGCAAAAATTATCTTCAGATCAAGCCTTAAAAACGTTTTCACATGGTTTTTGATTTTCATTACAGTTTTTCCACTAAAGCTGATCAAAGTTGGCGATGGAGCTGCCAAAACAGGAAGTGAGGAAATATTTGCTGAATTGACATCAAACTTGGTACAGGTGCTCGGGACCCTGTTCCAATGAGGTCCACAAAAGGTTGTGTCATCTAACCGCGAGGGGGCAATCCCGTGCCTGACACATGTTAAATTGTGACACCAGCTGAATTGATGCTGCCACCATTTTGAATGAAAGAATACAACGTTTTTGGCACAGATTATCTTCAGACTACAATCCCCTTGACATGTCAAAATAGGACTGAATTTCATCTTGCCACTTCATATAACCGCTTGCCACTGCTTATATTCTTACCCAGTAACTGAACTATGTTATTTCCAGCACTGAGAATAGCTCAATAGGATGAGTTGGTGTTCTGGCAACGGCAACGTCAGAGGTGGGCTTGTCATGTTTCTGATTCTCTGTTTAGCGAAACTGTAAGCCACTGCAAAGGAGGTACACCGCAGTCACAAGCTACCTGTAGTCAAGCTGTTTATAGTCAACGCAATCCTCACACAAACTATCAAAATCATTTTAGATTTTTGAAACCGTTTGTCCGGTACAGCCAATCGAAGTCGGCAGCAGAGCCGCCAAACAGAAATTGCGTCTTATCTCAGCAAATCTTTGATGGATTCACGCCAAACTTGCTGCGGGTACTCTGAACCCTCTTCTGAAGTTTCTTCTGGGTCATCTGACCTGCTTGGCCACCCCATTGTTGCTTGCAGCTATTTTTTAAAGTTGTTTGTGTTAAGTCTTTCATCTTTCTTGCCAAAAAGATAGGCCGCCTTTAAAAAAAAATTGTTGGCTCATCCAGTTGTTGACTTTCTCTGTCCATTGGTAAAATTATTCTATCGGGTTGTAGTTATTTTGCGAGAGAGCTATGTAAATCTGGGTGTCATCTGCATAACTGTGAGGAACGAGGTTTTTGTTTTGTAGGGTTTGGCCGAGTGGGAGCATATATTGATTCAAAATAAGTGGCTCAAGAGCTGAGCCATGAGGCACCCCACGTCATAGCTGTTTATGGTTGCCAATGGCATCAAAGTAGCCTTATAAGCAGTGTGCGAAATACCCATCAATATTCAGGGGGGGTCTCCATCTCTCGATTGTTGCGCAATACCGATCTAAATTAGCTCAATTTTAATTTTGCTTAATATGCAGTAGGCAGGGACGGACTGGGAGTAAAAATAGACCTTGGACTTTGATCCAGACCGGCCCACCAGAACCGGCCACCAAAGTGCCCTGCTAATGCATGCACATTCTGGGTTTGATGTGTCGCAAGGCCGATTTGAGCCAAAGATTTGAGCTTTATGTAAAATAAACATGGCGCTACCGATGGCCAGTCAGCTATTGGCAGTAGATATAACATTACAGTACCTGGTGCAATTACAAGAACAATTAACTGAATAAATCCCAGGTATAGCTTATCGGAGACAGTTGCGGTCTTTCCATGCGCCCACCTGATTCGTTGACTAACCAGCCGGCAAGTCACTTGTGCTAGCAGCAGTAACAGATAACGTTACCTCAGCACCTCATCTTCGGAGTACTGGGCCTCAACTAAATGTTCTTCTTCTGGGGAATTACTGGGTGGGAGATGATCCTCTGCTCTGGTAGTGAGTGGGCCCACTGTGCTAGGTTAGCTGCAACAGCATTGTCATTCGGTGCCTCTTCATATCTGAGTGCCACCTTTTTGGATGTGAACCAAAAGTGTGTGAATGATACACTCTGGTTAGCTTTCGCCTGCTAGCCATTGACTTCTCAACGTTTCTGTTTGGCGCACATGGCTAACTATTACATGCATAGGACTGGCTGGCTCCGCTTGGCAAAACATTTTGAATAAATGTTTTGATTTCTGAATACTGGACATGGTGAGCTTAAAAAACATTTTAGTGACAATATTTATGTATTTATTTAGACAAAATGTGAGACCCTTAGTTGGTTAAGACCATTTATAACCTAAATCACCTTGCAAATAAAGATGAGATCAGAGATCGCCCTATAGTCAAGTAATAAGACTTTCAAGTTGTGCTTTAAAAAAAGTAGCTTTACTGTGGTTTTCAGTGAAGTGGGGAACCTGCCAGATGTAAGTGACCTATTCACTCTCTGCAGTAAATTATCTCCCAAACATTTAAATACTTTTCAAAACATGCTGGGGTCTAGACAGCATGTGGTAGGTTTAACAACAATACAGTGGATACTACACATCACATCATTAAGACTGGTATAGATGTGGCAATACACTAAGGTTACACTACAATGAGTGCAAACTGAAATCAGGTGGATTTTCAACAGGTCAATTACAAAAGAAATCCATGATAGATTATTCCTCTGCAAATAAAATGAGGTCATCACTAGGAAAATTATCTATATAATTTGAGACTATTTTCTATTTATTCTTTGTTAAATGTATTTTAGTTATGGGTTTGTTTGTTGCTCGGCACTGGCAAAAACACGTTCATGGAGAAAAAGCAGTAAGCATGCACAATCATTAACATGTTTATGTCACATCTTGATTCCAAACAAATTCTACAAATGTTCAGGGGCCTCATGTATAAACGTTGGTTTAATTCCAACTGAAAAGTGCAGAAACTCACCAAACATTACAAAATAAAGTTACCACTACTACGTTTATGAGGTTGACTATTCAAAAAACATAAAAATAAACGTTTGATAATTAATGTTGATGATCACATCAAAATGCCAAAACCCAAAACAGGAAATCCTATATAGCCTTCTGTTTAATCCGCTACCACTTAATAACTTCTGTTAAACTTGAGGGTGTTAAACGAACAACAAAATCACTGTTACAATGCGCCACCACTCGTTTCTTAATTAAGTTTTATATCGGACCATTTCTTCTTAATTTCCGCCATGGTCCGGTTCTTTTATTTATGGCCCTATAATAAAAATAATGATTTTATTTGTAATGCACTTTACATTGAGCTAAATCTCAAAGTACTACAGGTTAAAAACAAGAAAGGGCGCAAATAGTGACAGTTTTCCCCTCCGCCGACTTTCTTTTTTTGCTAATATCTGATGGCAGGCCGCCAAACAGGACACATTTTCTCGCCTCCATCTCTGTTGTCAGAACCTCGATCTCACAGTCTGTGATTTTTTTTTTTTTTGCGTGTCAAGCCATATTACCATCTTTCTTCGAATAAACGCTGCAACGTTTAGTAAATAACGTTCATTTTTGGTGCTGCGTTTATTCGAGGGCGGTGTTTATTCAAAGAAATACGGTAATTCGGACAAAGAAATGACCTCAGGAGCGCATTTATAGTCCATCTGCATATTAATTTGTGGGAGGAGGCAAGGCAGGGTCAGTGGCTCGTTCACGTGTGGTCAATGTCACGTTGATTGTGATTTATAAAGGAAAGGTCCGCAGGACCTGGCGTACGACCGGTTTTATACATGTGAATATTTCTGTGCGTAGAGTTTTGGCCATACGCCATCTTCTGGTATGAAAGCTGTGCAATCCTTTATACATGACGCCCCAGGTCTTCTCACAGCTTTCCATTTTTAGAGTGATAAAGCCTTTAATCTATTGCCAACAGAAGACCATTCCTCACAAATACTACAGAGGTGATTGGAAATACGATGCAAATGAGTTTGATATGAATTTGAATAGGCTGACCAGTTCAATAGATATTCAGCAATAGTGGATCTGACCTTTTGGGATAACAGCAAGGCAAACAGAGACACAGGAGGAACCGATTGAGTTATCGGTTCAGAGGGAATAAGATAAAAAACACAGCTTTATATCTTATTTGACTTATTGTAGCCTAAAGAATTCAAAGGAAGAATGATGGTACACAATACTTAAAGCCTCAGACTGCATAGTAGGACTGTAACTGATTGCAAACAAGGCTTCATCTTAATATGGGAAATATGCTGTTAACAAGGTCCAACACAAATATTTATAGATAGAGGCTGACTACTGTGAAACATAAACATAACAATTTAGACTGTTGTTTAAGAAAATCATATAAATATGTATATCATGATGATATACAGCCCTGTGTGTTGGGTTGGTGTCCATAGTTAAGTAAGGTTATGTCTATACGCAGCTAACAGGAAACAACACCCCCAATGACCATGCAATTGATGACTTCCATTTACTTGAAACCATTGAGAAGAGGGTATTGTGGATGAAACAGATGAAATGCTGACCAAGGCAGCAGGCTTTAACAGAGGACGATAGAGTGCATAATTGGTAACAAAAACAGAATCACGTTTGGTGGGCAGATGGTGACAGAAAGGTCACAGACAGGCATGGGGTCCTTCGCATGGAGAACAATCCAGTAAGCTAACCCCATGCTCTCCTTGTGAAGGATCCTGCAGAAGGCCTTTTGAACCCAGCAGGCTACAAAGAACATACACACACACACACGCACACACTGGTAGACAGCATCCAGCCAGACCAACAGCTCTATCACTCATTCACACCTGGAGCGCATTAAACACAGTGCACTGTAGGAAACACTTAATTGGAGTTCAACAGCATTTTGCCAATCATTACAATAACAATACCAGATGACACATTTATTGAAGACTCATTTGAATTGGACACAAACCTAACTTCATAGCTGAGCAACAAAAAAGACGCAACATTCACTCTAGATTTTTGTTGAGCCCTGGGGCCTGTTGCACAAAACTAGGATAAGGGATTAAGCCAGGATATCTTGGTGATCCTGGCTCAATTGATCCGTAATCCGGTTGCACTAAAGATGGATAGGGGGCAGGAGGATATGTTATGGTATAAATTACCGTGGAGATTTATTCTGTGGAGCTAGCCTGCTCCAGACCAGGCTAAATTCCAGGATCTATTTAATCTCATCCCTAATGTCAGTCAGCAGTCACCACAAATGGAAACCAATAGTTATTTCACTGCTCACTATACATTGTTATCACATATAACTAGACCCACTGTCATTATTTAAACGTTTGTGATCATTAATTTCAATGATTTTGGATAAAAAATGATTTTTAGATGATGTTGCTATCATTACATAATTTACAGTTTCCCATAGACTATAAGGCTATATATAAAATGATAGAATATTAGGGCCACAGAGGGGAAAAAAACACAAGTCATAATATTGTAACCAGTTGTTTTAAAGGAGGACAGTTGTTAAAATGACAGATGTGGGGCATTTCGTGAAATTGTACTTCAGTATGGTTTCATAAACAAAGACATGCTGATGTGCCAGAATATTAAGTATCACATTGTTATAAGTATCAAAACTGTAAAAACAATATGTAGCTTTTCTGCAGAAAGAACCAGCCTCATAAATTTATGACTTTATCCTTTTTCTTCAGTGTGGCCCTAGTACTCTGTCATATAAACAAATACACATTCCATATGAATATAAAAACACAATGTGTAACATTATGTTCCTTTATTGAATAAGGACAAAACAAAGCAGGTAAACCATCAGCTCCTTTCGAAACTGAAGTCACAGTGACTCTACAAGATGGAAAGCACAGAATCCAAGCATATTATACAAAATGATACATACACATTCAAAGGTCTGTATATAACACACCCTGCATGTCTGCACACTAAAATAAATGCAGGACAAATCCATACACATCAACTGAACAGACAAATGAATGGATGCAGTAGCCTCCCTGCAGCCTTGTATTACACACAGTATACCGCACAAACATCATAAGAGGCCAAATTCGTAAAAAAACGAACCCAAAAAAACCCAAATTCCTCTGCCACCGCAGGACATATTTAACCAAAATTGAAAGCACACATACTAACTAAAATAATTCAACACATATTGGTCCCTCAGCAGCCGACCACTGTCGTCATCAGGGAAGATTGCCGGATTGTCCCAGTCCATGGCTGGTGGCACTCTGGGGGCCCTCTCCTTCCTCAGGCAGGCCACATTGTGGAGGACAGCACAAGCCACAGTAATATCACATGCCCTAACAGGGCTGACCCTTAATTTGTGAAGGCAGTGAAAGCGTGCCTTCAGGAGGCCAAAGGTCATTTCAACTCTGGCCCTGGTCCTGGCATGGGCATGGTTGTAGGCCTGCTGTGCTTCCTGGGGGTCTGTGAAAGGTGTCAGGAGAAAAGGCTGGCAGCCATACCCCCTGTCTCCCAGCAACACACCAGAGAATTCACCTGTCAACACAAAATCTCATCATTACTACCTCATAAACACAGTGATATTCTTGACACAGCCATGATGGTTATAAATAGCGGGTTGTGTGGCTTACCTTGTGATAGGCACTGATAGATTTCAGAGGCCCGAAAGATTCTGGAGTCATGGACTGAGCCAGGCCATTTTGCCACAACATTGCTGATCACACAGTCAGCATTGCAAACCATCTGAAATCATAAGATGAGGAATATTACACCAATCAATGCACATCACTGGCAATGCAGCGTGTTCGTCAATGGACAATATCAAAAAGTTATGTTCACCTGAACATTAATGCTGTGAAAGGATTTCCTATTCACAAAATCGGCCTCATGGGCACCTGAGGGGGCTTTTATCCTTATGTGTGTGCAGTCCACTGCACCAATGACATTGGGGAAACCTGTCACACAAAGTAATGAGTATCCTACTATGTGTTAACAGTTGTCCTGTAATTTGTAGATCCTCTTACCTGCAATCCTATAGAACTCCTCTTTGATGTCACAGAGTCTTCTGTGGCCAGGGAAGGAGATGAAGACATCTGCTAATGCTTTGATAGCCAGACACACACTCCTTATTGTGCGGCAAATTGTGGCCTTGTTCAGCTGTTCTGCATCCCCCACTGAGTACAGGAAGGCTCCACTAGCAAAAAAGCGCAAGGCCACACAAACCATTTGCTCCACACTCAGTGCATGGCTCTGTGCAGTGCGGTGCTTAATCCTGGGACCCAGTAGTCTGCATAGATACCTGATGCCATCTGCAGAAAACCTGTATCTTTCATATAGATGGTCATCAGGGAAGGCCAGTGGGTCCAACCGGTCCCTGAAGACCCTTTCTCGCCTGAAGGCTCTCCTCAGCACAAGTGCTTCTTCATCCACCACATCTCGCACGAATGGGCATGCCATTGTCAGAGCAGAAAGGAACACACAATTTTGGGCCTTCATATAGGCTAGTGGCCACACCTGGTGCTGGGGGGGTGGGCAAAAGAGGGCGATGCCTTATAACGATGACTTGGTTGTACTGATTGCTGGGAAAATAAAAAAAACCTTAGAAAGATGCCACCGTCCTGTGTGCTCACAATAAGAGCTCATATGTCATGGCTCACTTGACTTTACGAGAATATACCTAATTTTTATTTTCAGCTGTGTCATCTTCTTGGAGCTGGGGGAGGAAAGAAAAATAATGATTAATACATTTGTGTTACAGTTAGCATACAGTGTACATTGAAGGCATATCTCACCTCCCTCTCAAGTTTTTTTATTTCAAGGTCCGGTTTCCTAATTGTCCTCTTTTTTATTTCGGACTCCAGTGCAAGATTTTCCATCTTTTTCTTCTTGTACTGAATGTCTATGTCTGCCAGTTCTATTTGGCGCCGGAGGTGGTTGCCATACAACTTTCTGATAGCTTGTGAGCTCTGTGAACACAATACAATTAGCGCAGCTGGAATTTGGCAGGATGTGGTGTCCTTTTATTAATACGCACTATGTTGCCAGGCTGGTTTTCCCACTGTATAGCATCTGGGTCCTGTAAAAGAAATTAGATTTTTTGATTTTGATGAGGACTCCTCACCATTGTAGAGTAAATAGTACTTTCACAGTCTTAACATGATACCTCATGCCTTCTGGAATCCAGAGAGATGGTCTCCTCCTCATCATCGTCTCCATCATGTGCTGTTGCTGCTGCACTGGGGCCTTCACCCTATCACATTTAATCGGATTCATATTGAAGCTAGTAGACAAGACATGCCAGGCCTACAGTATGCCTTTGATGGAGTACTCACTGGATCAGCATCGTCTGGTGCTTGTGCTGGTGGCTCTAACAGGAACACAGTGCTGCCAGACACTGCAAGGCAATAGGTAAACCAAAGTCAGACAGTCCAAATTGATTCAATATGAATGTGGTTGTATCCCATGTAGAGATGGAAGGACATACCTTGAATGAAGCGGGTGGCATCTTGGGAGGAACCTATGCTCGTCTCTTTCCCCCCAGGGATCCCCTCTAAGACGGGCCTGCCTTTATTTAGCTCCAAGGCCATGTCCTCTGCTGGGGTAAGGTCAGCCTTTGGTGACCCACCACCCGTGCCTTGTCTGTGGGTATTCTTTTTCACTGCTAAAACAGTACAGACAATGTGTGAGCAGGCACCTTCTGGGTACAATATATGCTTGTGCTTTGTTAAATATTAGTCAGGGACCATACCATTCTGCAGAATGTTCTTGTATTTGATTTTGACCTGCTGCCATGTCCGTTTTGGCCCGTTCATGTTTAATCTACACACACACACACACATATTTAATGGAGTCACACTGCAAAAAATTACTTGGTATTTTTGTCTTGTTTTCAGTAAAAATATCAAAAAATTTATCATAGCTTTATACAGTGTGATGGAGTTACTTTACACAATTTCACTCATATCTGCAGTGCATTTCAATTAAAAATTTAACCGTTTCATAATTACAGTACAACTGCATTTTTGGAGATGTGAATTAAATATTTGAATTGTAATTGTGATGTTTCAGCGGAGCGGTGAGTGTGTAATTGTGCACTACTTACGCATTCAGGCGGTCTGCAATACTTTGCCACGCTTTTTCTCTTTGCTTTATCACTGTGGCGGTGTTGCCTTTCTTCTTAATTATATCTTTTACCTCCTCGTATGCCTCCATGAGGATTTGTGCTTCCGACGGGGAAAAGTACGCGGCTCTAGTTGCCATGGTAAATCAGTTAATCTGTGATCTGTGGCGGGGTCTATTTGAGTGAGCCGTGAGCGCGCACCTATCCAGGATTGGTTTCACCTGGCTTAATGAATCCGTGTCTGCTCATCCTGGCTTGGTCTTTGTGCAACCAATTAAGCCTGGACGCACATGTTTTGGCTTCATTGAGCTCAGCTGAGTCATTTATCCCGGATGTCTTAATTCTACTTTTGTGCAACAGGCCCCTGATCTTACGCTATAAGGTTTCAGATTGTTGACAAGGCTGCTAAATGCGCAACTGTAAATTCAAACGCAGTCCTTTTCCTGAACTGTTTAATAACGTTTTCTCAGCCTAATCTAGAGGAAGACAAAGGCCGAATCCCAATACTCTTGTCTTACCCCTACCCCTTAGTTTTGCGCGTTCACGTGAGAGTAAGTGGTGTCCCAATACTCTTTTTGATCGAGGGGTAGGGCTGAGATGAAAGGGTATACACCACTTAAAACCAAGTGTTTTTGGGAGCTTACTTGAAACCGAGGGGTATGTGAATACTGCGCAACCTGCAACAATGGCGGCCAGATCAGCCAGAGTCCCATAAATGTAATATTTTTGGATTCAATAATTTATAAAAAAAATTATGACAGTCTTGTTTTGGGTTCTACACAGTCCTGTACATATGTATTTGCAACCATGTTCTTAATTTAATCGTTTAAAAAAATCGCTTGTTTGCTACGCTAAAAATTACAACAGTCCCGCATTTCTCAGAGAAAAGCCTTGAATGGACTCCATGCATGTCTACAGTTTTAACTAAACTCTCTGTCTCATTTCATAGGGCTATGTAGCCCTTGTCCCTCAGTTTCGAGGGACAAGGGCTAGGGGTAAACTAAGGGATAGGGGTAAGGGGTAGGGGTAAGACAGAGAATTGGGATTTGGCCTTAGCTTGTGTCTGTGTCGGGGTAAATTCACATAGGGTCCTGGGTGCTGTTCGTACATCCAGTCTGGGAGACAATGAGCTCTGATGTACTCATCACTTGATGAGACGTCATGTACAGTTTATATAATAGGTGTGACCTTATTAAAGCATGACTGAAAGGGCAAGGCAATAGTTCTGAAGGGATAAATGTTTGCAGCAGCACAGGGAATCCCACTGTCTGTAATGTCTGCTGGACTAGAACTTGTCAGAGTTTTTGACAGTATGCAGTATGTTTTTATTAATATTTTATCAGAATTACATCTCATGGTTTTTCCTGGTTCAAAAATAGGCTTAGGTGGTGGGTTATGTAAGGCAACTCCCATAAAAGCTGTAGTTTAGGAATGTAATTACAATCATAATGCAAACGTTTCAAACCTTTTTGAATGCAAACCCATGTTGAAATGTGGGTTCTCTTTGAAGTTATGCTAAACTTCTTAAGATCCTTAAAAAAATGTACACAGGCCAGAAATAAGACAATAGGGATAGTAGAGTAGCTGGCTAATGTATAGTAAATACAATGGCTGTGGCTCCACAATTAATTCTCCACCTTCACCGAAATCCCAGTACAAAAGGACAAGTAAGCATAGCCCATTTTCCTATGAGATGCCATTTAATTGGGGTGTGCTTGCCTTTGGCCAGCACAAACCATTGTTCTCTCTCATATATATTTATTATTATTATTATTTATTTTGCCCCTCTAAGCCTCAGTCAATATTTGGACTACATACACAACGTCGGTGTCAAAAGTTGTCTTGGTAGCGATTGAGTTGCTTGTATTGGGATTTACGTTATGTTGCACAGTTTAGGAGGTTACAATGTTTATGTGGCGAAAAGTGCCTTTAGTCGACGAAGGGTACTCTGTGCTAGCTACGTCACCACGTCAACACACGTTAGCAACGACGCATGGATAAAATGTGATAGAGATTATGAGTGAAACATACCACCCCAAAACATTTCCAACCATTGGACTTTGTTGAGAAAGCGATTTTGAGTGGAACTGCCATCTCAGATTTTTGATTTAGGTTGTGAAAGTCTTAATAATTGTAAAAAGTAATTTGAGCGAGTGCGGGTCTCCCGTGAGACCGCCTCGTCTTTTAGGTGGCAGCAATGCTAGAAAGCGTCATAGTATTTTCGTAATTTTATAGTTCAATTTTACACAAAAAAACTGAAAGAGGGAAATGTTATGACGACATGATTATTGTGAAGACAGCCAGGTGGTGAAATTTTAATGTAGTTTGCTGTAAAAACGTTGATTTGTTTGCTACGTGAGAGCCCCGTCAGCCTTCATTGACAATTGCGGCAGTAACAACAGTGTTGTCAACGAGTGTTGACACTCGTCGACTAACGTGTTGTGATCTGCGTCTGATGAGTATTTTCTTAATTTGTACCAGGGTCAATTCTACATCAAAATGGAGAGCAGTGTTTTAAAGATATGGCGATTGCGAAGACAGCGAGCGGGTCAGCATATTTTTGTGATTTGTTTGAAACTTGGAATTTGAGTGAGACCGCGTCTTGTTTTGACGTTAGTCTAGACTCGGCTCCCCCACTGGCAGTGTGTAGGCTACTGCCTTCAATGCCACAGCTATGGCTAAACTTTTATGTCAAAAGCAATGTTCTCATTTCCGGCGCTTTCAAACAATCAGTGAAGTTTGGCTAGCAACAGCAGCTAGCTTGCCTCTAGCAAATGTATTTTGAATTAGCCATGTCCCCCTAAATTAATGTCAAACGTATTACTGTTTGAATCGCAATTCATCTGAAATACTGATAACGTTGTTACAGTAGTTTGTTCCAAATGGGGTTCACTTTTTTCAAAGGCGGTTCGCTTTTTTAAAGGGCATTTGTAAGGATTTATGCAATATGAGTAGGCTAAATGCTTGAACATATCACTAGAAGGGAAAACGGACCCGCCTTCAACCGACACAAGCAAGCACACCCTACAATTTCCACAGGAATTGTACCCTCTCTAGTTGTATTTGGCCTTTTATTGGATTTCTGACAACCAATTCAGTTACAAATGGCAGTGTGGATGTAAAATAATAAAAATAACACTCAAAAATGGATGGCAAACTTTGCCACGTTGTTAAAATCATGAATGCATTGCATCAACCTGAATCCACTTTAGCGTCACAAGCATCAAAACCATGGAAACATTTTCATTTGAATTTCAGATGAGGGTCATCTTGGAGTTTCTGTTCTTGGCCACAAATCGATGTGTGAAATAGAAATGTAATTTGAGGCGTCCAACATTGTTAATTCAGAGTGAAAAGTGAGTGAGTGTTTTTTGTACAGCAACATAACTTTTTCAGCCAAAAGCAAGCAGTAAGTTCGGGCCACCTGTGATTAATCGGGCTTTTAATAAGGTAACCTGTGATTACTTAAGCTGCGTTCTGTGGATACAGTGTGTCCTAGCTAAATTGGGGCTGGCGCTATGCAGAGTGGGGGGTAGAGTTGGTGCTGATCTGCTGGTAGATGATGGAATAGAGGCTGACGTCTGATCGGTTGTGAGGCAATTCTTACACACTGAATTGTAGTATTGTTCCATACACCGTACACCTCCCCTGTGAGGCAACAAAAATGGACATCAGCGAGCCATTCGTCAAAGCAGGACCACAACGTTGTAAAATTCCCAAAATTCTAAGAGGCAATAAAACTATAAGGAAATAAGGAAAAATTGCAAATTTCTGGTTGGGGATAAGGAAGGGAAACGTGTATGTTCCTTACCGACAATAATCTTCCTCAGAGTGAGGAAAGAGTGCAATGCGTGGACTTCAGCCATGCAGTCCCCAAAGGTGAAGTAGGCCATGATGCGGCCCGCCTCGGCAGCTGCCGTCATCTGGAGCAGAGCTGTAAGAGCAGAAGCTATGTTAGACCCTCTCTCTTTCTCTCTCTCTGTCTGCTTCTCTCTCTCTACATAGAAAAGTAGCTAAGTAGTACCCCCACCCACTGAGGAGTCCATGGTAGTCAGAGTCAGGGAGTAAAATGCAAGGATAGGTGGAGAGGGAAAGAGAGGTGGGGCAAGTTTGGTCTTAGAGTCTCCTGAATATTTTACAAGGCTAGAATTAAATATTCTGACTAATGAAGCCTGGGACAGCAAGCGTGATTAACAAGCATGCAAAATAATCATTCAGCATATAATACCTTGAACTGGATAGCTGGATACCATTTCTTTAACATCTTTTCTGTTATCTCTCGTTTCCCATCTTACTCCCACAATAAAAGTATCGTATACGGGGGCCATTTTACTTTTACATTTTGTCATTTAGCAGATGCTGTTATCCAGAGTGACTTACAGTCAGTACAGGGACATTCTCCCTGAGGCAAGTTGGGTGAAGAGCCTTGCCCAAGGACACAACGTAATTTTGCATGGCCGGGAATCAAACTGGCAACCTTGTGATTAATATCCCGATTCCCTAACTGCTCAGCCATCTGACCCCATTTCAGAGAGATTTAGCTACAACCTCAGCAGGTAAATAGAGACCATTGTCAGGCTAGTTTCCCCGGGGGCATGTCATTAAGAAGACTGTTGGGTCTCATCCACTTGACCTCTGAGTGGGCTTAGGTTGTCTGCTAATCAACCTAGAGTAAGCACCATGGACAGCGACTATGAAGTGCAGAAAGTAAGCATTATTTTGAGACAGAAAGACATACATTTCCAGGACCTTTGGTACATTGCGTACAATACAGTACTACAAGTACTTGATCAACTGGATCCACAGCTTCATTGGACAGGTGTTTTAATGTATGTTATTTAAGCATGCATAAAAAATCTGTCCTAGCCTGACAATGTCATACTCATAATTCTATTCAGAATATGAGTCTGAAAACTCTCCATTGGGCTGTGAGTATGGGGCGTGTTTCAACCGAACTCATAAAACAAATGCCTCTTCACTCAATTGGATGGACCTACAACCAATCAGAGCAACGTAATATGTTGTTTGTTGAAAACGAATTCAACCCAAGCGCTCTTTGGTGACGTGGTTGATTACGTTACTGTTGATCATCTGTCATTCATTGTATAATGCCCGCCCTGACAATTTCATTGGTCCGCACAGCTCCTATTCGGACATAGTTTTTCCCCAACCGAGGTTCCCCAGACCCAAATTCACGACCCAAAATGTTTTTTTGTGGGCAAGGCTAAGTTGGGCTGGCAGCCCGGCTAGATCTGTCCCATTCTAATGGATTCAAACTGGGCTTACCATCGTACAGAGCAAAAACGATAATAAATAAATCAGGGAAATATTATTTTATTCATTTATATTTAAAAAACCTCCCTGACAACCAAAACCAGTTCACTCACACAAGAGAAACCCTTTCCAGGATGCATATGGATGACACTATGGAAGACACTTGCTGTGCAGCCTGATGTCTCCTCCAAACACACCGCACCCCCAGTTCTCTGTTGCCACTGACAAGAGGTGCTGCGTGTTTTCCTCTGAGTGGGCAAAACCACAGTAAGCCTTAGGAATTAATGTAAGAAAGGCAGGCAGGACTGTCAGTCAATGAAGAGATAAACAAAAACTGTGATGAAAAAAAAATACAACTGTGTCCCATGCATCCCTATAAAAATGTAATAAATACCATAACAGTTTATAGGACAATGCATGGCGCATTATTCAACACATGCCTTCATAAAAGCCCAGGGAGATCCGATTGGCTTGACTTATTCCCAGTATACTGACCATTTCACGCTGCATTGTTATAAATTATAAATATATTTAAAAAGTTACGTAATTTTTTTTTAAATAGTACTGACATTAACCAGGGCATTTGATAAAATAGATTACAGCCTAATGTCAACTGACATCAGTTTTAAGGATCTCCAGAAAGTTCACGATGGATTCTTCACAATCAATTTTCACCTAGGAAATGAAGAGGAAAGAGTGAAAATGAAAGGTAAGCAAGCTGGCCTTCTCTCCGTCCACTCATTTATTCCTGAAGCAAAAGGGCAGATGTGACAGTGTTGGAGTTCTTCACACTCCTTGTCAGAGCTGTCAGCGCTTTCCATGATTTCTGAAGACAGGCTTGACAACATCAACGTCATTATTTTGTTATATATTTTATGAATGAGTGAGAGAACGGACTCCTGAAATGTTCTGGTTGATTTTATTCTAGTGCAAATGAGGGTTTATGGATCTTTGTTATGTGTATCACAACCTATGGGATGCGACATTAGTTGCATCTATTAGTGTAGCTTAATGGCTTTAGAATATCACGGTACAATAATCAAAAAAGAATAAAAAACACAAAAGAATACACTTAAAAAAAAAAAATTGAACACAGAAAAACACTTGCTGAAACACCCAAGAATGGAAGATCAGGGGTCTCATTTATAAAGCTTGCGTACGCACAAAACGGGGCTGAAAATTTGAGTACGCCACTTTCAACGCAAAGGTTGTGATTTATAAAAAGCAAACTTGACGGGAGAATGTGCGGTCCTCCACGCAAACTCTGACCCTCCCGTAGGCCTACGCACATTTTGAAAACAGTTGGAATTGGCGACGCAGATGACCGTACTTTAGTCAGACTGCAGAAATTGAATGTGGAAAGAACATTACTCATAATATTTATATATTTTGTTTTCCTCACACACGTTTTTTTCATTCAATTTCATGATTATCATGAAGATTACATCCAGCAGTGTTATTTGCGCTTGTACTGAGTGATTCTTGTTCCATAAACACCTTGTACAATCCAACTCAAATTTTAAATAAAAATTCAGCGCTTCCTCACCATCAGATTGTCCATTTTCACAGATTGTCCACCAGTCCATTTTCACAGATTGTCCACTACGGGAGTTCAGGAGGGGAAGATTCCCCGACTGCATGGAATACAGGATAACATCACATATCCTACCTTTAGATAGCTGCAGAACACATTTAGTGTATAACTAAATATATGTATTTAATACTGTGCAAATATCCTCATATGTCAAAAACTGGAAATACAGTCGTCAAGCTCCCGTGCAATCGCTACACTCTACGTCCTCGTTATCAGTCCAGACTTTAATAGATTACTGTTCATAACAAAACGCTTTTGTTTTCAAATTGTATCTGGACTCGCAGTATCACTGGCACAGTTGACGCCACTTGCAGTTTTTTTTTTATTGGTGATCAACCGGCCATCACATTTTCTGAGTTTTTGGGCTCCACCAATAGGCTAGCAGTGTCTGAGAAGTTGTCATGCGCTATGATTCACCCTGAACACCCCCATTCATAAAAAATGGGGGTGTTCAGGGCGGGGTACAATGCTGATTCACGTCGCACACTTGTGGGTGGGTAATCTGTGATTTATAAAGGGAACATTGCGTACAGGTGTGCGTACGCACGGTTTTATAAATCTGAATTTTAGTGTGCGTACGCCATTTTAGGCTTTTGGGCGTACGTACACTTTTAGTAAGAATCCTACGCACAGTTTTATAAATGAGACCCCTGAGCCTTACATCAAAGAGCAGCAGTAGAGACAATCCCCCCTCCTTACTTTGCCTTTAATACATAATACAAGATGTTCACGTTTATGTATTTACCACACTACTAATTATACTTATGGCAGCACTGTTTGTTTACATTTGCTAGAGCATGCCTTGTGAAAATCCCAATCTCTAACAGTTGTTCTTTAAGTTGCAAACAAGCTACATCATAAAAGGTCACTTTGTTGAGTTCCTGGTTGATTTTCTCGGTGAAATTGTTGCAGGAAGTTCCTAAACATTAGTGCATCGATGGCCACAATCTCTGTGCATCTTCTCTGCCAGGAATCTCTGTTTGGAATGATGGGGAAAACAGTATTTTAGGGAAGAATAGTGATTCTAGCAAAAATGGCATACATTTTCTCTCTCACCTAATACCTTGAAGCCTTGTCTTTATGTTCTCCATCCCACTGGTGCATACCCATTGTATCTGCTGTATTGCTGTGTACCTAAATGGAAACATGTTAAAAAACATATTAAAGGAGAAGTGGGAGAGAAACTTAACTTCTAGTAAAATAACCAGGTCAACCACTTAAAGAAACAAGAGAATATTTTAATGTTTCCCAAAACAAGTGCTAAGACAGGTAGTGCTAAGACATGTAGTGTCGATTATTAGTCATTTAATATTAAAGGTGTGAAAACGAAAAAAAAGATAACCACATTGTGAAGCTAGCTCAGGGGCCGGTTGCACAAAACACGTTAAGTTAAAATGTCCTTAAAGTCAGAGTTAAGGTTTCCTTAAAATATAATTTGTTGCACAAAGCACTCTTAGCTTAAGTCTTTTCCTTAAGGTTTCCTTAAATGTTCCCTTAAGTATTTAAGGTTTTCTCCTTATCTTGGTCTTATACTTAAGGATTCCCTTAAAGTTTGTTAAAGCGTTTGTACGAAAGCCCTTAGCAAACAAAGTAAGAAAGAAAACTTGAGGTACCTCTGACTTATTCTTTACCGCAACATGGCCGAGTTTATGGAGATACATTAACACATCCCACACCTATAGCACTTTGTTAGGCTATTGTCCTGCAGTCTAAACATGAAGGCTAGTTATGCGTCGGCTACCACTAAGTGGTACGCCGGTAAATGCAGTGTAACTGTTGATCTGTTGAGAGCTCTCACTTAACCGTTACTGTGTAGCAATAGACCTACAAGTAAAGTTGATATCACCAGTTTTATTGGACTCCCTTCTGTAATTGGCTATCTCTTTTTTGGACATAAGTCAAGTTATCATTTAATTTTTCTTAATTTGACCGCTTCACCAAACTTCTTGAGTTTATTTTTTTTGCAATTTCATCCTACATTCGTTGTGTTTTGTTTGCAGTTATTTGTGGATCAAATTGACTTCTTAGTATGTGCTTTCTTTTGTTGTATTCTTGTAGAAGCACAATATTTTCCTCCTCTGATCAATTTGGTTTTCTTGCCTTCTTTTCGTAATTTTTTTTTCCTTAGATTTACCTAGAGCTAACTAGCTCAAGTTTTTTTAGGTGATGCACTAGGCGATACAACTGAACAAACACGGTCTCCGTGGAAACGGTCACATTTTACTGCTGTGAAATCACGCTCAATGTAGTAAATCCTTTAACGTTTCACCATAGCTAAGGAAACCATTTAAGGGATTTTGTGCAACAACCTTAAGTAAATCCCTTAGCTAAGGAGAAATTTTATTTTCACACACGGATTCCTGCCATTATTGGAGATATCAAAAGAAGCAGACAACGTTTCCTCTGATTTGACGGAAAACACAGAGAATGTGCACAAACACAATCAATGCCCCTTACTGTGATCCTTTGACCCACAAACATCAAACCAAGGTTATTGAGTGTTCAATAACCTCTTCAGCTTTTACTGTTTACACTCCCCTCTTATTTCTCAGTGTAACACTTAACCAATCCCTGATCTGTAATTACCCAGAAGAGACACAGGGCAATCAACACACAGGGCCCAGCTTACACCTAGCAAAGTGGTATGGGGGGAGGGGCAGCCAATCAGACAAGATGGGCGGAAAGGGTGACAGCCATCATAGGAAATGATTGCAAACCTCCTCTAGTGGGTTCTTGCTGTGCCAAGGCCTGATGGGCCTGAGTTGAGAGTTATGTCATTTGAGGATCCCACTGTGATAGACCCCAGGTGTCTCCTGTCCATTTCCTCTTGCAGATTGAGGGTTAAATTAACTTAGAATAACTTGGAATACAGTCTATATAAATAAATTGCATATACATGACAGTTTAGTGAACTGTACAGTGTACATTTTTTACAATACTTTGATGCAAACATGCGTGAAGGGAGTGGCAATACCAGGAAACACACAAAACAATTACTAATGCGCGCACCATGTAGGTGCAGGCCTCGCGGCGGCTTGGATTCAGATCCAGCCCAGGCCCTTTACCACATCATCCCCTCTCTCTCTGCTAGGTTGACCAGTGAAGGAGCAGTGCACATGAAGATGGCTAGCGAAAGTATTGTATAATACCTTGGTATAATGCATGCTGTATGTCAATAAGGCTATACCATTATGCCTGTGTATAAACAGTGCAAATTCGCAATTGCTGCAACAAGTTACAGGCATGCAATTTTCGACTGGCTAACCAACATCGACCTGAAGCTATGGAGGTAGGTAATGAACTAAGACATAGTTGCTAGCTTAAAGCTCACGTAGTTAATGCAATTAGTCACTAAGGAAATATGTCAGCCTACATGCAGAAAGCTTTCCCATGACCATTGGTTGAGTAAAATAAATAAATACACACTGACTCCAGCATACTGCCGCTGCTACAGGATAAATGGTCGACACAGCATCACACAAATTTCTTGAGAAAACCCATTGACTTTTAACAAATTATTTTGGAAACACTCCACTGACCATGAAATTACCAGTGCAGGCAGTGACGGTCCTTCTTATAGGTGACATAGGCGACCGGGTCCGTGAATCATCCAATCATTCAATTATTCCATTTATTCTGGCAAACCAAAAACTAAATAACGAATCAATATTTTGTTTTGCTGTATGTACAAAAAATTGAAAACTGACGTTTGTTTCATTGCTTTAAGCTCGAAACGGGAAATATATTAAACAAGGAAACCAAAACGAAATAATGGGTCGAATTTACGTTTTTTTTATTTTCTTTGTTTTCCCATTTTTCAGGGTGCCATCAATTGCGCATGCGCAGTGGATAATCTCCAACCGCATTTTATATATGTCAATGCGTGGAACAGGTACTAGCAGGTACTAGCCTACAAAGCGTGTCCGTCAGTGGTGCTACATTTATGGAAGCAAATCGTGACCCAAATTCAAATGAAAATGTATTTTCAATTTAAGTACGTGGCTGCAAAATCGTTACCACAATTCAAATGCATTTCCAGAAATACATTTTCATTTTCAAGAAAGTGGCTGCAAAATCGTGACCACAATTCAAATTCAAATGCATTTCCAGAAATGCATTTTCATTTTAAGAACGTGGCTGCAAAATCGTGACCACAATTCAAATTCAAATGCATTTCCAGAAATGCACAATGAACGAAAAAGCACTCTGAGCGGCGCAGCAGAGTGACGTCAGTAGCCGCTCTTCTTCAGCTCCCTGCTGACCGAGCTACCCATCTTGTTCGGTAGGGGGCGGTGGCCTACGCCGAACAAATACGCTATTTCCTTTATTTTTAAACCATTTAATAGCTTTCAATGGACTCGAACGGGGTGTTGATGATTGGTGGTTTGAGGCTCCACAGCCTCAAACTATGACAACCTCATTAATGTGTAAATCTGTGACGGCAGAGTATGCAGCCAAACTCTCTGTGACTTGTTCTACTCGGTCACCAGAGACTCTGATATATTATTAGATTCTACCTGCTCAGCTAATTCTGACAGTGTTTGCACAATTTGAGGGAGCCCCATGTGTAACGGTTCTATTGCAGTCAGGGACGGAGACGGATTTGCAGCTTTCCAACTTTATTCTGTTGTATGAACAAACAACGGTTGATATACAGCATCGCTGACAGGCATATCTCTTCTGTCTCATTATATACAACAACACATTAATCACACAAACCAGTGCACAAACAATTAAAACGACAATGCACACATAACACACACATTTTGGCATTGGAGCCACATACCTGTTGTATGAACAAACAACGGTTGATATACAGCATCGACACAAGTAAAATAAAATACAAAATATATCAAGTTCAGTATGGCTATTTATATTCTATTAATATGTAGCTAGCTAACGGAACGTGAGTAGTGAGAAGTTCCTAGCGAGCTAGCTAGCTAATCACAGTGTGTACAATGAACCTCGTGTTCAAGTAAAATAATGCAATCAAACTTTCTGCCCATTGACAAACTTTACACACCAACAAAATACATACTTATTATAGAAAATACACGTTACATGTCGAAGTTCTCGGCATTCACTGTATTTAGCTATCTAAAAATGTACAAATTGTGATGGTCAAATTGCATTATGGACCTACCGCTGACAGGCATATCTCTTCTGTCTGATTGTGACAACGGCACATATCTTGCAGACCTGCAGTGCGTCACATCCACAAAGGTGGTTCCAAAACACCAACACTAATAGAACACGCTTATTTATGGCGAAACTCACACTCTATTTACATTTAATCTATTTACATTTATAACTCTGTTACACCCACCCCCTCTGAATTTCGCCAAATACAATCAGCGATCGCAAAGCATTTCCAAAGGCAAACCAGTACATTTCCTGTCAAAACTAGACAAAGGGTCGCCAGTTACAGGACAGCCAACTAGGGGCGGATTTACCCATTAGGCAAAGTAGGCAGCCGTCTGGGGCCCCTAGCTGCCAGGGGGCCCCTTGAAAGACTCCATAAAAATACTATATGATCAATAATAACTATATTAATAATAATACAAATACTTTAAAAGCCAAACCTTCCCCAAAAGTATCAGGAAAAGTACCAACAGATCGTATATTCTATTTGTGTCAATGCAGGCTTCCCCTCCCACCCGATTCTACTGTGGACTATTCCATAGATTGCAGCAAGTGCGCAGCAAAGCACGTCATTTCAGTTGGTCAATATGAGAAGAAGAGTGAAGTGAATGCAAAAAACAATTTGCTAAATGAAACGCAACTCCCCAAGCGGAGCACAAAAGAGAAATACAAGAGGAGAGTAAACAAGTAGTTGCCAAACTGAAACTACTGAAGGAAACGTCATTTTTCTAGTGATGGGGGAAATGAAGCTTTTCGAAGCAACAAGCTATTTGACACAATTGTCTCGAAAAAGTATCGCTTTTTCGAAGCGATCGATACATCTTCTCCATAGGGACATCTGCTGGTCAGTTTATGGTATGGCGACTGTATCGAGCGATGGAAGGACTCAAGTGACGTCAAGTCCTCGAGACGTCAGTCTCATAATCGTCATTGACAAATTGATAAATTAAGGTTATGTGACAAATGTTTCGATTTGCAAGTGTCAAAAATATGTTATCATATATCTTGTTACGTTGTTTATAATACAACGTCTTTGCTAGGCTACTTTACGTTTATGATATTTATTTTTAGGGTTCTTGTAACATTAATTACACATATTCCTCAACTGTGTATGGCCTCGTGGTAAGAGCGCAGCCCCTCACTCAAATGTAGTGAGATCGCATCCCCTCATCCCGTTTTAGTAGAAGTATATGCTAAAAGAATATATTACTAGAGGATAATGTAAGCTAGCGGGTAAGGTTTTGGAACATGCTTTTGCAACCGGGAAAGGGATGGCCACATTTGAAGGCTGATAAAACTAGAGAAAGATGTAGGCTATGTGCTTATATACACCTACTATCTCATATTTGTATCTATCTCTGTCTATCTAGCTCTGGCAATCTACCTGTATCTCTGGTTCTGTCATTGAATGTAGTGTCCTTAAATAGGCCTATGTCTCCTCTTTATCACCTACGAATATTAGTGATGTCTGATGTCTTGTAAGCGTTAGAAAAAAACGCCTCAGCTGCTCGTGTTCGTTCGACACTTCGACTCTGATCACGTGGTTTTTGGCCATTTGAAGCTACGCTCGACACGTTTGTATCGGTACAAATTGTTTCGAAAGGTCGATACCGCTTCGTGAGCACGGTATCGAGCGTAACATCACTACATTTTTCTCTCCACTGATATCCAATGATGCGGCAGCTATAGCAGAAGTGCTGCAGTGCTCAGTGAAGTTTGGCTAGCAACAGCTGGTACTGTAGGCTAGCTTGCTCGTTGTACAATTTTTCGGGGTCAGCTTCTCCACGCAGGTCTCTATACTGACACCAAATTTGGCATTGTTACTGACAATAAATGCTTCCAGCAAACCTTTTTTGAATTAGCCATTTCCCCCTAAATAATTGTCAAGCTTATTTACGTTTTTGGGGGCATATTTTCAGTCAGCAGATGGGGAAATAAGACAACCGTTCATTCTACACTTCACGTTTTGTATTTTGAATTGTAAATGAGCAGCAAAAAATGTATGCTTTTAAATCTATGCAATCTTCATAAATAGTATAGGCATACGCATTTTTATATCAAATATGCAGAAATAACAGTTGTAAAAATTTGACTACAGTTAATAAACGGACCCTTCTACAACCGACGCAAGCACACCCTACAATTTCTCTAGAAAATTGTACCCTCTCTAGTTATTATTATTATTAATCATTATTATATGTATTGAAACAAGTGAGAATAGGAGTAAAGGGGGCCCCATGCCCGTCTTCGCCTGGGGCCCCCAAATCACTAAATCCGCCACTGCAGCCAACCATGAAGGTATCCAAGACAGATGAAGTGGAGGAAGAGCACATAACTCTCCAACCAACCACTGGCAGCAGGGTGCCTTATACACCCCACAAGACCCATTTACAGTGTACTAAAAGCCAATAGCCAAACCAATCTCCTCAAAATTATCTAGACTTGGACTACATCACATGACTAAATGTGTATGGACATGACTACAAACGACACCGACTAGTCATGAAAGACCTGAAAGACTGACCTGCAAACAACCTGCATGGATGGGTGTGTGAACAATGTCTTGCCTTGACATAGTTTGGATCAGTCTGTCAACTGGCTTGACAATGCGGCCAAACCTAGATCTCACCCGTGTGGATAAACTGGTATTATGAGACTGTGAGACAGAAGCTGAAGTGTCAATACTATGTGTGTCGGTAGCATTGTCTGTCTGTGTCACAACAGTCTGTCCATCAGTCTGTGTATGTGTGAGCATGTCTGAGTCACAACTATCTGACTGTCCATCTGTGTATCTAACATCTATACTAACGTCAGAGTCAGTCACTAACCTCGGGTCAGAGGTGACAGAATGGTCTGTGGGGCCTTCAGACATCTCTGAATTGTTCTGAGGGATAAGGGGGGCTGATTCTGTTCCTGCATTTCCAACTGACCCAACTTCAGAGGATTCGGGGAATGGTGATTGAACGACCCACTCGACAGTTCATCCCTCAGCATCCACAGGCTTTTGACCAGTCTCCCTCTGCGATTGCTCGGATCCTGAGCTAGGAACCCGACCATCACAGTCCCCATCCATGCCCTCCGGCAAGGAGTCTTGTCCAGTAACTGAGGCAGAGTCGTCGCTTGACTTGGGCACTTGAACGGAAGGCAGGAATTAACCTGGGTCGGAGAACACACTTGTATCGTCTACAGGCAGGAAATTCACCAACATCAAGAGGTTACGGTGGACCACTCTTTCCCGTCGAGTGACCGTATCCTGTATCTTGTAAGTGTGAGTTTCAGTGTTCCTGCCCACCACAAGGGACACCACATACTTGTAAGGGACACCACATACTTGTCATAACTGACCACAGTTGAATCATTCAGGACAGTGCAGAAAAGCACATCAACAGGTAGACGAGGAGTCCGTCCGAACATAAAAAAGAAAGGAGCATATCCTGTTGTCTCATGAACCGTGCTGTTGTACATGAACGTCAGTGTCTGAAGACATCTTGGCCAGTTGGCTTTTGTGATAGAAGTCAGTGCACGGATCATGTTACCCAGAGTCCTGTTAAAACCAGTGGCGGATTTAGTGATTTGGGGGCCCCAGGCGAAGACGGGCATGGGGCCCCCTTAACTCCTATTCTCACTCGTTTCAATACATATAATAATGATTAATAATAATAATAATAACTAGAGAGGGTACAATTTTCTAGAGAAATTGTAGGGTGTGCTTGCGTCGGTTGTAGAAGGGTCCGTTTATTAACTGTAGTCAAATTTTTACAACTGTTATTTCTGCATATTTGATATAAAAATGCGTATGCCTATACTATTTATGAAGATTGCATAGATTTAAAAGCATACATTTTTTGCTGCTCATTTACAATTCAAAATACAAAAGGTGAAGTGTAGAATGAACGGTTGTCTTATTTCCCCTGCAAGAGGGAATATTGATAAACTATAACAGCCTCAGTTGAATAGTTGGATTTGACGAAGATATTGGGCAATCCGGTGTAAAACGGTGCTAACCTCTATGACACCTTAAAGGGGCAATTGACTGCAAAACCGATTTTACCTTGTCATAGTTGAATAACGACAGTTCGGTGGGTAAAATGAACATACCATGAATATCAAAGTCCATTGACACCTCTTTCCTATTCAAATCTCAACAACAACAAAATTTAGCTGTAAAACGCTAGCTTTTCAACAAAGCTACCGGTCTGACGTAGGACCGGGGCCGCCCTTTTTGGCTCTGGTCTGTATCTTTGTCACGCCCCAGAATTTACATCCAGACCAGTCCGAGGTAGCATCTATCTCCGATACTAGTTTAGCTGCGTGCTGCTCTGTGTAGGCTACTTAAAAGGAATTACAAAAAATGTTTTGAATTATAACAAGGATATTGAAAATGGACCACAGTCGTAAAAGCTGTGTTCCAGGCTGTACAGGAAAGGCTAACACTCACAGTCTTCCCAAGGAGCCAAACATTCAACAGGCATGGCTGCTTTTGTCTATGAGAAGATCCCGGCGAAGTTCGACACTCCATCATTCATTTGCTCTGAACATTTCACCCAAGACAGTTTTGCCAACCTTGGACAATTGCAAGCAGGATTTGCTAGGAAGCTGAACCTGGAAAGAGGTGCTGTTCCGACCGTATGCTCATTGCAACCGCAAGCTATAAAGACAGTATGATGTTGTGCTAATAGTTATAAGCAATGCTAATGTTTCCTGTATATAGCATACCAGGTAAAATGCTAAATATGTTTCTACACATATCAAATGACTCGAGCTAGACTAGCTGTAGTCGGCATTAGAAGTTCTGAAAAATAGCCAGAAAACGAACAGCAGTCTGGCTTACTGCTAACGCCTGTCTAGATAATCTATTTGAAAGAACTGGAGAAAGGCAGGTGCTTGATACAGGATACGTTAGCATTGCTAGTAACTGTTACTAGTAACACCTAGACTGTAGGCATGTAAACAAGTTGAGCTTGCTAACGCAAGAGCATAGGTAGAATGTGTGATAATTTAGCCTAGTTTATTGGCAATGGGGCTAATGTTGATTCATGTTCCTGACTGTGTTTCATTCAAATAAATAACCTGTGTAATGTAAATCTACAATTCACGATGCATGTTTGTCCAGATCTTTGTCATGTTATTTTTCAGCAAGTTATTTAGAGCTAGCTAGCTAACTGAAGCCGAGTAGAATCACAATATGTTTTGGTTGCTAAGCTGTAGCCTAACGTTTTACCCACCCAAGTCAATCCAGTTTGCTTCTACAACAGAAGTGGAAACAAGTAATGTTATCATTTCAAATAATATATAGTCGATCTGTTGAAAACAGTATTGTGTAGACACAATAGTTTTTATTTCAAGTCTCCAACTTCGGTGTTTCAGCGAGTGTTGCTGTTGGCCGTGTTGCATTTTTGCTCCCCAGCATCACTCGTTGAAAACCAACCAATCAGCTCGCAGCTTATCTAAATATTAATGAGCATACCATAAAAGGAGAAAAGCTAGTGTTTTTTTTCCCGGGAACATTTCAGAGGATCTGTCAGTGGGCATAGAACAGCACCCGGGCCATTTTCAACCCAACCAATGTTACATACCCTATTCGGAGACCTTAAGGAACAGTGTGAAATACCCCAAAAACCTAGTCAATTGCCCCTTTAAGTTTTTCCCTTCTAGCGATATTTTCAAGCATTTAGCCTACTCATATTGCATTAACATTGAGAACCCCCTTTGAAACAAGCTATTGTACAACATTATCACCGGCAGTATTTCAGATGGAATCGCGATTCAAATAATACCATCTGCTGACTGAAAATATGCCCCCAAAAACGTAAATAAGCTTGACAATTATTTAGGGGGAAATGGCTAATTCAAAAAAAGTTTGCAGGAAGCATTTATTGTCAGTAACAATGCCAAAATTGGTCTCAGTATAGAGACCTGCGTGGAGAAGCTGACCCCGATAAATTGTGCAACGAGCAAGCTAGCCTACAGTAGCTGCTGTTGCTAGCCAAACTTCACTGAGCACTGCAGCACTTGTGCTATAGCTGCCGCATCATTGGATACCAGTGGAGAGAAAAATTACGTTTCCTTCAGTAGTTTCAGTTTGGCAACTACTTGTTTACTCTCCTCTTGTATTTCTCTTTTGTGCTCCGCTTGGGGAGTTGCGTTTCATTTAGCAAATTGTTTTTTGCATTCACTTCACTCTTCTACTGTCTCATATTAGAAGCCGGCGGCGCCGACAGTCGGCTGCAGTCGGCTGCCTTGAAGCTGAGAATGCCATTGGCTGCTTCAAGTCAGCCGGGCTGCAGGCGACACCGGCGCTGCATGAAGTCGAACGCACCTATTGACCAACTGAAATGACGTGCTTTGCTGCGCAGTTGCTGCAATCGATGGAATAGTCCACAGTAGAATGGGGTGAGAGGGGAAGCCTGCGTTGACACAAATAGAATAAACGATCTGTTGGTACTTTTGGGGAAGGTTTGGCTTTTAAATTATTTGTATTATTATTAATATAGTTATTATTGATCATATAGTATTTTTATGGAGTCTTTCAAGGGGCCCCCTGGCAGCTAGGGGCCCCAGGCGGCTGCCTACTTTGCCTAATAGGTAAATCCGCCCCTGATTGTGGTCACGATTTTGCAGCCATGTTCTTCAAATGAAAATGCATTTCTGGAAATGTATTTGAATTTCAATTGTGGTCACGATTTTGCAGCCACTTTCTTGAAAATGAAAATGAATTTCTGGAAATGAACTTGAATTGTGGTCACAATTTTGCAGCCACGTTCTTAAAATGAAAATGCATTTCTAGAAATGGACATTTGAATTTTGGTCACGATTTGCTTCCATATACATTATGGATCCATCGTTTGTGCTTTTCAGCGCCGCCAAAAGAGTGACGCTGAGAGAGGAGTAATTGACGGTGGAAAAGATTTCGAAAATATTTCAGGTATGGCCATCGAACGTTGCTTATTGTTCTCACACAGTATCTCCCAATACCCTTTTCCACCAACGCATTTTGGGTGCCGTAATCGCGAACCAGTTCTTTCTCTTTCGATAGACTGGGAACCGGAAAAGTGGCTCGTACGTGGTTCGCAACGAGAATCACTTCGGAGCTGGTCTAGTTTACGAACCAATAAAGAACCGCTTGGGGCGGGGTTACTGTGACCAACAAAATGCTTTGGCCGTCATTGTTCTAAGTTTTTACAATTCAAATTTCAGCTAAACGGTACTTTAAAATCAGAACCTTAATGAAAATGTATCGAGAAGTGGGCAGTGTAGTTGCTGAAAATGTGCTTATTTTACTGATGAAACTGCTCATTTGTAAATTTGCTCCGACTTTTCGATAACCTAGCTCTAGCATCTCACCACGCTTGCGCCTGGGGCGGGGTTGCCGGGGGCGGGGTTACCAGGTGGGGGGTTACCGTGAGCAACAAAACAGGAACAGAAACATTCGACCGCCAATATTTAAGTTGCAGCTATTTGTAAACAACAATCGTTCAATTTCGAGCGTTCTAGGGCGAGGTGGACACATCTGGCGTATAACGTGTGTGACTATAACGCATGACTAGCGTGGGACTGACGCATGAGGAGCGTGTAACCATATATATATGTATATATTTTTTTAAATAACATAATTATTCATAAGTTAACGTTGAAGAACGCTGGTCTCCATGAGAACTTTTGTGCATGTTCAAAACGTTTTTTTGGGACCAGCGTTCTCCGCCGATTACCACCGTCAACAGCGTCCACACAACGCTCTTCTGGCGCTATACCAGCGACCATGGACGATTACCAACGTTTCCTTTAATGTCGTAGAACGTTGACCAGAACGTTATGGTGTGCCGGGGCCTTGACTTTCTGTATTCTGTAACTTAAGCAGATTTATTGCTCGAGAGATGGCAATGCCAAGGTCTGAATCAGAAGCGTGTCCTTTTCTCTGCATATTATGCTTGGCAAGTAGTCTCCGAATGCTAATCTCAGAGCTTCCACGCTGGACACCCATTTCTCGCATCTTTACTGAGATCACATGATATGGCATTCCATTCATAAACATGTCCTCAATAAAAGACATGTATGGTTCGAGTGCCATTTGAACTGGAAAGTTTGACCAACTGGGACCGGACCCTTCGCTTTTGGCACTCAGCAACCTACTCCTTTGAAACAATCCACTGCGCATTCGCAACGGCACCGTGGGAAATGGTTAGACCTACTTACAGCAAAAAACAAAACAGAAAACGTAAATTTGACCCATTATTTCGTTTTGGTTTCCTTGTTTATTATATTTCCCGTTTCGAGTTTAAAGCAATGGAACAAAGGTCAGTTTTCAATTTTTTGTACATACAGAAAAACAAAATATTGATTAGTTATTTAGTTTTTGGTTTTCCAGAATAAATTGAATCATTGAATGATCGGATGATACACGGTAGCCTGGTCCTAACCAGACCCTCGTACATTTCATTTGTACAGAGGGTCTGGGATCGCCCCATTGACAAACGTTAACTTCCTTGAAGGCGGGTCCTCTGCTGAAGTTTAAAACTATTGGATCTGCCCAGAGCCACTCTGATTTGCCATAACCAATCGCAAGCGTTCGCCTTGGCCAACTCCTTCACCACTACTGTAACGGAGCTAGCTGCCGTAGCTGGAAAATCAAACTTTTCCCGAATCCCATGGGGAGGAGGGCCACAACATCATGGCCACCAACAAAACTCAGCAAGTAATGTTCTTGCTCCGGCTTTAACCTATGGATATTCGGCAGCGTTGCCACAACCGCAGAATAGTTTCGCTCGCATCTTTCTCCGCCACCATTACTGAACTACTCAAATTAGTGCACAACATTAACGTCATCGTTCTCAGCCACTCCCTCTGTTCGCTGATTTGACCTTGAATTTTTTTTTCTTCTGGAAACCGACTTCAGAGTCGAGCTCCCAGACCTAGTACAGAAGCAAAATCTAAATTGAGCGGAAGTACGTAGGAGGGCAGAGCCAGGCTAGATACACGGACCCAGCCGCCTAGGGCGGCATGAAGAGGGGGCAAGCCCCTCGCCCCTCGGCTTGAAGCAACGGCCCCGGTGGATGTAGGTGGTATTGCATTTCCGATTTGCTACCCGACTCGTCCGGTCGTTTTTATTCTATTAACTCCAGTCAACATATCTAAAACTATCTCACCCAATAATTTGTTTTCGATTCTCGAACCTGGCTCATACTACTAGCTTTTTCATAGAATAATTTTTCCAGATTTTTGCTAAGTTTGAAACCAATCCGAAATGGGTAAACTAGCATCCCATTTATTTGCTTATGTCAAGAAAAGTTGCCTGGAAACGTGTTCGCGGATACGAACAGGGGACTAGCACGAAAGGGAACATCAGCAAGTCTCTGATTTACCTGAGCTGAATGAGAAGAACAAGAAGAAATGACTTGATATTCTAAAGTTGCCTGCCTTTATTGTAGCACGTTTTACAAATGGTTGCATACATAACAGTTGTTTGTTGAGTTTATTTCCGTTATTTTAGAGCAGATTTAACAATTTTATAGGCTAATGAACGCTATTATGCTCATGGCATGATAAACGTAATTATAGCCTAATGTAATTAGTTACAATATTGTGGTATGTTACGGTGTCAATATACATCGTTACATGTTATTCTGGAGCAAAGACGAAGATGAATAAATCATGTCTGATAACCCTATTGTTATGGTCGTTATATTGTTAGAACTTTGTCAGGTAACACCATAACGATGGCATTGACAATAAACTAGTAATAGTAAGCAACACTCATTATCATTATAACATATGCTTAATTGAGCTTGTTTTGCCGTCCGTGCTAGAACAATGACTGAGCCAGATATTCCAGTTTACAGTTTCTTTAATCCGACACAATACTTAAGCAGTCAAACAAAAAACACGAAGCAAATAGAACAACGTATAAGCAGTGCACGTATAGCTAATACTACAGTACTAATAGTATTAATTTTCGTAAAGTTCACATGTATCTGCTTCTTGATCGGACCACATTTTGACAGATTTCTGCAATGCCTTAGCTCCAGCTCACAAGCTCGCGACTGGTCGTCGCCAAGTATGACGCGTACAGCTAGTTGCAAGCATGCACGAGTTTCGGAGGTAGGAACAAGCTCCTGCGCAAGACCGGACGAGTCTGTCTGGAAAGATGGCGCGGTCCATTTGGCGCTCTCGCTTGCCTCACTGCGCCACTGAGCACTTTTCATAGAAATGAATGGGGACGCCATCTTGGAAGACAGAGTTAATATAACTAGAGACAGCTACTTCTATGAGAGGGGGGCGGCAATTTCCAAAGTGCATCCATTTAAAGGTCACATGACATGACAACTTCACTTTAGAAGGTTATTTAACATTAATATGAGTTCCCCTAGCCTGCCTTTGGTCCCCCAGTGGCTAGAAATTTCGATAGGTTTAAACCAAACCCTGGGTATTCTTCTTCGCTTTTGAAAAAATGAAAGCTCAAACACTCGGTTTGAAAATCTCAGATTTCTCTGCTTTGCCTGCCCAGATAATCTGGCCCGCCCATGAGAAACTGAGCTACGATCGTGCAAGTGTTTTTATCCTTGAGAGACATCATGGCTTGCAAACGAACAAAGCATTACATTTGCTGAGTTTGGATGTACAAAGGAAAACAAAAGTATTTTTACAGTTCCTTCATCTAAGTCTCTGATGACCTAGTGTCTTAATTGTATTTTCTCTGGAAATGCGCCGATGCAACTTTTTTGTATGTCTGCGCCAAACATTTCAGCCACGACTTTTCCTCAATTTGCGCCAATACAAAGCTGGCCTTGCTGAAATTTACTTCTCAGTACTAACTCTCCTTGGTCAAGCTACAAATCTCAGACAAGTAAGTTAATTAACGCTATATAATTTTGTTGCTTTACTGTATATAGTTATTGGTTACCTAGCTTGCTACCCTTAGAATGTGGTTGTAACATTAGCTCTGCATCACAACATGACATGCTGTTTTTGGATGCTTTTATATAGGCCTTAGTGGTCCCCTAATACTGTATCTGAAGTCTCTTTCCCGAAATTCAGCCATGGTGCAGAATTATAGCCACCACAAGTAGTCTTAGTAGCTTTTCTCAGAACGTGCTGTTTCTGTGTCTGTAGCTTTAAATGCTAATGAGGAGGAGAGGGGCAGCAACATGCGCTAATGTTTACAACGGATGTATCGCACTAGCTCGTAGCCCCGTTGCTGTAAGATGCCTCGAATTTAGCCATTCTCATCTGATCACCCTGGTTTGCAGAGGTGCACTCTCAGTCATTTCAATGTGGAGAAAGGCGGATATGCGAGCCATAACACTAACAGCAGAACGGTTATCCAAAAAACAAAGAAGTGTACAACACTGGCGTTACAGCGTTTGTATTCACACACACACTTGATGCCGTCGTCGTCGTCGTCATCTGCCGCTTGTCCGGGGATCGGGTCGCGGGGGCAACGACCTAAGCAGGGAGGCCCTCCAGCGTGTCCTGGGTCTTCCCCGGGGCCTCTTCCCAGTGGGACGTGCCCGGAACACCTCACCAGGGAGGCGTCCAGGAGGCATCCTAATCAGATGCCCGAGCCACCTCAGCTGGCTCCTCTCGACGCGGAGGAGCAGCGGTTCTACTCTGAGCCCCTCCCGGATGACCGAGCTTCTCACCCTATCTCTAAGGGAGAGCCCGGACACCCTGCGGAGAAAGCTCATTTCGGCCGCTTGTATTCGCGATCTCGTTCTTTCGGTCACTACCCATAGTTCGTGACCATAGGTGAGGGTAGGAACGTAGATCGACTGGTAAATAGAGAGCTTCGCCTTTCGACTCAGCTCCTTCTTCACCACGACGGACCGATGCAGAGCCCGCATCACTGCGGACGCCGCACCGATCCGCCTGTCGACCTCGCGCTCCATTCTTCCCTCACTCGTGAACAAGACCCCGAGATACTTAAACTCCTCCACTTGGTTCAGGATCTCCTCCCCGACCCGGAGATGGCACTCCACCCTTTTCCGGTCGATAACCATGGCCTCAGATTTGGAGGTGCTGATTCGCATCCCAGCCGCTTCACATTCGGTTGCGAACCGCTCCAGTGAGAGCTGAAGGTCACGGCCCGATGAAGCCAACAGGACCACATCATCTGCAAAAAGCAGCGACCCGATCCTTAGGTCACCAAACCGGACCCCCTCAACACCCTGGCTGCGCCTAGAAATCCTGTCCATATAGGTAATGAACAGAATCGGTGACATAGGGCAGCCCTGGCGGAGTCCAACCCTCACCGGAAACAAGTTCGACTTACTACCGGCAATGCGGACCAAACTCTGGCACCGGTCGTACAGGGACCGGACAGCCCCGATCAGGGAATCCGGTACCCCGCACTCTCGGAGCACCCCCCACATGAGCCCCCGAGGGACACGGTCGAACGCCTTTTCCAAATCCACAAAACATGTGTAGACTGGTTGGGCGAACTCCCATGTACCCTCCAGGACTCCGCGGAGGGTATAGAGCTGGTCCACTGTTCCACGGCCAGGACGAAAACCACATTGCTCCTCCTGAATCCGAGGTTCGACAATCCGGCGGACCCTCCTCTCCAGGACCCCTGAATAGACCTTCCCAGGGAGGCTGAGGAGTGTGATCCCCCTAAAGTTGGAGCACACCCTCCGGTCCCCCTTTTTAAAGAGGGGAACCACCACCCCGGTCTGCCAGTCCAGAGGCACTGTCCCCGATGTCCACGCGATGTTGCAGAGTCGTGTCAACCAAGACAGCCCTACAACATCCAGAGCCTTAAGGAACTCCGGGCGGACCTCGTCCACCCCAGGGGCCCTGCCACCGCGGAGCTTTTCAACCACCTCGGCGACCTCGGCCCCAGAGATAGAAGGGCCCCCCCCGATGTCCCCAGACTCTGCCTCCACGTCGGAAAGCGTGTTGGTGGAATTAAGGAGGTCTTCAAAGTATTCCTTCCACCGATCCAGGACGTCCCCCGTCGAAGTCAGCAGCGCACCGTCCCTACCGTATACAGTGTTGACAGAGCACTGCTTCCCCCTCCTGAGTCGCCGGATGGTGGTCCAGAACCTTTTTGAAGTCGTTCGGAAGTCATTCTCCATGGCCTCGCCGAACTCCTCCCATGCCCGGGTTTTTGCCTCCGCGACCGCCAGAGCCGCGTTCCGCTTGGCCTGCCGGTACACATCAGCTGCCTCAGGAGTCCTACCAGCCAATAAAGCCCGATAGGCCTCCTTCTTCAGCTTGACGGCATCCCTCACCTCCGGAGTCCACCACCGGGTCCGAGGGTTACCGCCGCGACATTCACCGACCGCCTTGCGGCCGCAGCTCCGGTCAGCCGCTTCAACAATGGAGGCCCGGAACATGGCCCATTCGGACTCAATGTCCCCGGCCCCCCCCGAGACATGATCGAAGCTCTCCCGGAGGTGGGAGTTGAAGCTCCTTCTGACAGAGGGTTCCGCCAGCCGTTCCCAGCAGACCCTCACATTACGTTTGGGCCTGCCAGGCCTGACCGGCGTCCTCCCCCACCATCGGAGCCAACTCACCACCAGGTGGTGATCAGTTGACAGCTCCGCCCCTCTCCTCACCCGAGTGTCCAAGACATGCGGCCTCAAGTCCGACGACACGACTACGAAGTCGATCATCGAACTGAGACCTCGGGTGTCCTGGTGCCAGGTGCACATATGGACACCCTTATGCTTGAACATGGTGTTCGTTATGGACAAGCCGTGTTTAGCACAGAAGTCCAACAACAGAACACCACTCGGGTTCAGATTGGGGGGGCCGTTCCTCCCAATCACGCCCCTCCAGGTCTCACTGTCATTGCCCACATGAGCATTGAAGTCCCCCAGGAGGACGAGGGAATCCCCGGGAGGAGCGCTTTCCAGCACCCCCTCCAGAGACTCCAAAAAGGGTGGGTACTCTGAGCTGCCGTTTGGTGCATAAGCACTTGATGCCATTTATCTTTATGTTAGCAACAGTAACTCAGCTGTTAGCTGCAGAGCTAATGTTACAGCCACATTCTAAGGGTAGCAAGCTAGGTAACCATATATACAGTAAAGCAACAAAATGATATAGCGTTAGTTAACTTACTTGTCCAAGGTTTGTAGCTTGACCAAAAAAATTTAGTAATGATCCAGAATTTAATTTCAGCAAGGCCAGCTTTGTGTTGGCTTAAATTGAGGAAATGTTTGGCGCAGACATACAACACTTTGGGAAGTTGTGTCGGCTCATTTCCAGTGAAAATACAATTAAGATACGGGTTGTGCAGAGGCTCGGATGAAGGAACTAAAAAAAGATGTGTGCTTGCATTTGTACATCAAAGCACTGAGCAACTGTTATGCTTTGTTTGTTTGCTCGCCATGATGTATCTCCAGGAAAAAACGATATCGCACTCGCCCTTGCACGGTGGTAGCTCAGTTTCTCATGGGCGGGCTAGATGATCTGGTCGGGCAAAGCAGAGAGAGGGTAGGTAACCTTCCCCCGATCTACGTCATTCGGGGGAGATTTTCAAACAGTGCAATTGAACCTTCATTTTGTCAGAGGCGGAGAAGAACACGCAGGGCTTGGTTTACACTTATCGAAAATTCTAGCCACTGGGGGACCAAAGGTTTTCATGTCATGTCACCTTTAACAGCTGAGTTACTGTCGCTAATGTAAAGGTAGATAGCATCAAGTATGTGTGTGAATAGACATGCTGTAACGCGAGTGTTGTACACTCCTTTGTTATTTGGATAACTGTTCTGCTGTTGGTGTTACGGCGCGCGCGATATCTGCCTTTCCCCTCATTGAAATGACTGAGTGTGCACCTCTGCAAACCAGGGTGATCAGATGAGAATGGGCAAATTCAAGGCATTTTACAGCAACGGTGCTACGAGCCATTGTGATACATCCATTGTAAACATTAACGCATGGTGCCGCCACTCTCCTCTTCATTAGCATTTAAAGCTTCAGACACAGAAACAGCGCGTCTTGAGGAAAGCTCATTGTGGGACTGCTTGCAGTGGCTGTAATTATGCTGAATTTCGGGAAAGAGACTTCAGATACAGTATTAGGGGACCACTAAGGCCTATCTAAAAGCATCCTAAAACAGCATATCATATGACCTTTAAATTAACCCTCTTGCTGTCCTTGAGTTTCACTACCAACAGAGGACGCCAACCGCAGCACGTTATATGTATGTGTTGTGGTTGGCTCCCCCGGTGTAGGTAAACCTTGCCAAGGGCACCAAATGTGCTAGGACCGGCACTGACTGCGGGGGGGGGGGGTGTTCCATCAACGTCGATTAAGGGAAAGCAAGACTTATTTCGCCAAGTCTCACTCACTTTAGCGAGAGTTCCGTTCCATTAAAGTGGATTATTCTAGTTCGAGCTATGTAACCAAGGATCTCGACTAGCGTGATCCGTGTCAGGCTAAAAGTCAAGCTAAACTAAAATGTGTTGCAAATAATTTCAAACAGGCGGAAACAGAATCTCAAAAGACAGTTCGGTCGAGTAAATTCCTGCGCTCAAAGCACTTTAGTCCGTGTTTGGGAACGTAAATTCAGACTTTTTGAAGTGCAGACATGAATGATTCGCTTGTTTAGGCCTACTTCGTCTCTAAAAAATATATTAATTTGAATTAACAAGTTAATAAATAATGTCACTATCTGTTTTCAAAAGCCATTGGTTAATTGACGTAAAATAAGGCCTTAGAAACTAAGCAGAGCCTACAAGTTACAATCAATTATGGCGAATCCGTTCTTTGACAAGCCTGTGTAGGATGAAGGTGCTCAGAGTAGACAAAGAGCGTTTATCCCACCAGCCCCAAGGGTCTTCAGAGACAGAAGTAATGCTTCCCTGACCAGTATCTGTGGAAGAAGTATAGGTTCAGCAGGCCCAGCATAGTTTATCTAGATATATTTAATTGTCATTCTTAAATAAAACATATATATATATATAAAATAACACTTTAGCAACTCTTAAGGATGGCAATGAACACATAAGAGCAGCCTACCATCCTTTGTAGAAAGTAATAGAAAGGAAAGTAGACTATAATAGTAGAAAGGAGGGTAGTAGACTGCAGTTTATGTAGGTAGGCCTAGACTATGTAGTCTGCTGGAATCACACATAAGGAAGCAAACCCACTGTAGCCAAGCCTTGACACTGTTCAGTCTGTCTGCATCTGTCTATGTCTTTGCATGTGGGACGTTCTTGAACTATGCCAGGAAATATGAAGGGTATACTTTGCTCCAAGCAGTACCTGAATATTATCAGTTTTTCAGGTAATCGTGAAACACAAAGAATCAAGGAGACTTTTTATTCAATTGTATAAAGTATTTTCATTGTTTAAAGTAGCCTATATGTTGACAAGCCTCTATATTACCTCTCCTCTGGCTTCCCCAATATTGTAGGTGCAATATACTGTCCCCATGGGTGTTTCCAAGCCCATTGGAAGACTCAGGGGGTGACTGCCTGGTGCCCCCATGGTTGAAAGTGTTTCTAAAATGCCTTAGAGTGGCAAAAAGGAGACCAATTGCCCTACTGTCTGCGATTCACATTGTGAAATATGCTTGAGTGCCCAGGATGCCCCACGCAATAAATGACAGTGTACCCTCTATAAATGTAAAAACATGTCTTAATGAGTTCCTTTATAGTATAGAAAATGTGATGCAGTACCCTATATGGTGCCCTTATAATGGCCTAAATTGGACTGTTCCCATGCCCTTACTTCCAATGGAAAAGGGTGCTGTTATGAAGTGCCCTTTATGCTGCCCCTACATGACTGTTGCCCTCTCCAAAGAAGACAATTAGATGCTGTGCCCAACAGTCTCCCCTAATGTTCCCAGTACGGCATGCTTTCCCAAAGTGAGTCTATCACTGTCCAAGCCCCCTCTGGATTTGTGGAGGCAGACTAAGTTAATTGAAAATACTTGTGATATAATAATGCTAGTCATGCTGTGCAATTTAAAATTAATGTTCTGCCAAACAAAGTGTGCAGTTTGGGTCACCTTCTGATCTAAAAAGTCAGTGCTGGATCTGTGCAATACTAGTCATTTCAGTGAATCCCTATTTCAGTCATGGTTATCTTTCCCTTTTATCTTGAAGCTCAGCATTTAGCCTATCAGTTAATAGCGTGAGGCAAAGTTATTTTGAAGTAATTTATTGATTTTGTTCAAGTTGTGAAGACAATAAACATTATTAGCCCACATCAAGTGCATGGCTTTCTTCAGTGTTTTGAATTTGATCCTACAATTTTCAATTGCTCCCACGTTCTTTTTTGGGCTATTATTCTCAATCTCCTGTTATCGGAATATCGGCCGTAGGCTAGCCTGTCAGAATGGTTGCAGACAGCTCATCAAATTACGCTAATTATCAGTTGGCCTAAATGCACATATATATATATATATATATGTGTTGAGTAGATTTGGTAGGTCTACAATATACGCATTTTAACGGTCGTAATGGTTTGACAAGTTGTCTCCCTTGCCATGTTAATTGCGGCAACGTTGCCCACTTCCAGTGGGCTCACCATCCGCAGGAGGGGTCATGGGGGTCGGGTGCAGTGTGAGACGGGCGGCGGCCGAAGGCGGGGGCCTTGGCGGTCCGATCCTCGGCTGCAGAAGCTAGCTTTAGGGACGTGGAACGTCACCTCGCTGGCGGGAAAGGAGCCTGAGCTGGTGCGCGAGGTAGAGAGTTTCCGGCTAGATATAGTCGGCCTCGCCTCGACGCACAGCACGGGCTCCGGAACCAGTCTCCTTGAGAGGGGCTGGACTCTCTTCCACTCTGGAGTTGCCCTTGGTGAGAGGCGTCGAGCTGGGGTGGGAATACTTGTTTCCCCTCGGTTCGGTGCCTGTACATTGGGGTTCACCCCGGTGGATGAGAGGGTAGCCTCCCTCCGCCTTCGGGTGGGGGGACGGGTCCTCACTGTCGTTTGTGCTTATGCACCAAACGGCAGCTCAGAGTACCCACCCTTTTTGGAGTCTCTGGAGGGGGTGCTGGAAAGCGCTCCTCCCGGGGATTCCCTCGTCCTCCTGGGGGACTTCAATGCTCATGTGGGCAATGACAGTGAGACCTGGAGGGGCGTGATTGGGAGGAACGGCCCCCCCGATCTGAACCCGAGTGGTGTTCTGTTGTTGGACTTCTGTGCTAAACACGGCTTGTCCATAACGAACACCATGTTCAAGCATAAGGGTGTCCATATGTGCACCTGGCACCAGGACACCCGAGGGCTCAGTTCGATGATCGACTTCGTAGTCGTATCGTCGGACATGAGGCCGCATGTCTTGGACACTCGGGTGAGGAGAGGGGCGGAGCTGTCAACTGATCACCACCTGGTGGTGAGTTGGCTCCGATGGTGGGGGAGGACGCCGGTCAGGCCTGGCAGGCCCAAACGTAATGTGAGGGTCTGCTGGGAACGGCTGGCGGAACCCTCTGTCAGAAGGAGCTTCAACTCCCACCTCCGGGAGAGCTTCGATCATGTCTCGGGGGGGGCCGGGGACATTGAGTCCGAATGGGCCATGTTCCGGGCCTCCATTGTTGAAGCGGCTGACCGGAGCTGCGGCCGCAAGGCGGTCGGTGAATGTCGCGGCGGTAACCCTCGGACCCGGTGGTGGACTCCGGAGGTGAGGGATGCCGTCAAGCTGAAGAAGGAGGCCTATCGGGCTTTATTGGCTGGTAGGACTCCTGAGGCAGCTGATGTGTACCGGCAGGCCAAGCGGAACGCGGCTCTGGCGGTCGCGGAGGCAAAAACCCGGGCATGGGAGGAGTTCGGCGAGGCCATGGAGAATGACTTCCGAACGGCTTCAAAAAGGTTCTGGACCACCATCCGGCGACTCAGGAGGGGGAAGCAGTGCTCTGTCAACACTGTATACGGTAGGGACGGTGCGCTGCTGACTTCGACGGGGGACGTCCTGGATCGGTGGAAGGAATACTTTGAAGACCTCCTTAATTCCACCAACACGCTTTCCGACGTGGAGGCAGAGTCTGGGGACATCGGGGGGGGCCTTTCTATCTCTGGGGCCGAGGTCGCCGAGGTGGTTGAAAAGCTCCGCGGTGGCAGGGCCCCTGGGGTGGACGAGGTCCGCCCGGAGTTCCTTAAGGCTCTGGATGTTGTAGGGCTGTCTTGGTTGACACGACTCTGCAACATCGCGTGGACATCGGGGACAGTGCCTCTGGACTGGCAGACCGGGGTGGTGGTTCCCCTCTTTAAAAAGGGGGACCGGAGGGTGTGCTCCAACTTTAGGGGGATCACACTCCTCAGCCTCCCTGGGAAGGTCTATTCAGGGGTCCTGGAGAGGAGGGTCCGCCGGATTGTCGAACCTCGGATTCAGGAGGAGCAATGTGGTTTTCGTCCTGGCCGTGGAACAGTGGACCAGCTCTATACCCTCCGCGGAGTCCTGGAGGGTACATGGGAGTTCGCCCAACCAGTCTACACATGTTTTGTGGATTTGGAAAAGGCGTTCGACCGTGTCCCTCGGGGGCTCATGTGGGGGGTGCTCCGAGAGTACGGGGTACCGGATTCCCTGATCGGGGCTGTCCGGTCCCTGTACGACCGGTGCCAGAGTTTGGTCCGCATTGCCGGTAGTAAGTCGAACTTGTTTCCGGTGAGGGTTGGACTCCGCCAGGGCTGCCCTATGTCACCGATTCTGTTCATTACCTATATGGACAGGATTTCTAGGCGCAGCCAGGGTGTTGAGGGGGTCCGGTTTGGTGACCTCAGGATCGGGTCGCTGCTTTTTGCAGATGATGTGGTCCTGTTGGCTTCATCGGGCCGTGACCTTCAGCTCTCACTGGAGCGGTTCGCAACCGAATGTGAAGCGGCTGGGATGCGAATCAGCACCTCCAAATCTGAGGCCATGGTTATCGACCGGAAAAGGGTGGAGTGCCATCTCCGGGTCGGGGAGGAGATCCTGAACCAAGTGGAGGAGTTCAAGTATCTCGGGGTCTTGTTCACGAGTGAGGGAAGAATGGAGCGCGAGGTCGACAGGCGGATCGGTGCGGCGTCCGCAGTGATGCGGGCTCTGCATCGGTCCGTCGTGGTGAAGAAGGAGCTGAGTCTAAAGGCGAAGCTCTCTATTTACCAGTCGATCTACGTTCCTACCCTCACCTATGGTCACGAACTATGGGTAGTGACCGAAAGAACGAGATCGCGAATACAAGCGGCCGAAATGAGCTTTCTCCGCAGGGTGTCCGGGCTCTCCCTTAGAGATAGGGTGAGAAGCTCGGTCATCCGGGAGGGGCTCAGAGTAGAACCGCTGCTCCTCCGCGTCGAGAGGAGCCAGCTGAGGTGGCTCGGGCATCTGATTAGGATGCCTCCTGGACGCCTCCCTGGTGAGGTGTTCCGGGCACGTCCCACTGGGAAGAGGCCCCGGGGAAGACCCAGGACACGTTGGAGGGACTATGTCACTCGGCTGGCCTGGGAACGCCTCGGGGTCCCCCAGGAAGAGGTGGTGGAAGTGGCCGGGGAGAGGGAAGCCTGGGCCTCCCTGCTTAGGTCGTTGCCCCCGCGACCCGATCCCCGGACAAGCGGAAGAGGACGAGACGAGACGAGACGTTGCCCTTTTTGGGGACAACTCCAAAAAAACTCAAAATCAATTTACGCTGCTGAAACAACACCTTTACGTTATGCTTTTTGCGACATAACTCCTCTTTTCGACGATCGCCTGATCTGGGCTGCAGAGTCTAAGCTTATTGAGGTCTAGCTTGAATTAGCGTTGCGTGTTAGTGGAACGGCTTCAGGCTTAAGTCTAAGTTGACGTTTACCCAAGTGAAACTTATTAGTGTTAGCGCGACTTGCGTTAGCAACGTTGATGGAACACCCCCCAGGTATGACGTACTTCCACGTTTGCTGTCACTTAGGCTATGCTAAAGTGGCAGCTGTCACCAACCTTTACTATTGTAGTGAATGACGGGGTTAGTTAGGGGAGCGGTCAAGCACTGCGCTGATAATTGGGCAAGTGGCTGCACCTGTGGAGGGGAGAGTCGAGAGGGGTATAAATGGGGAGAAGGTCGAGAGGGGTGTTGTTGGTCTGGGAGCCGTTGTGGTGGATATTGCGAATCGTTAACACACTGTATGCAATCCGCCCAAGTGACAGACACCAGGGTTGGCCCGGTGGGGTTTTTTTGTAAGTGCGGGGGTTTTATCTAAGGCTGGAAGATCTGTGTGCCTGGCTCAATGCTCTATCCTATGAATTCAAATAGTGACATTTTCGTACCTTGAGTGTTCCCTCTCCTATGTCCAGCGGTGTACTCTCACTAGCCTGCATTGACTACCTACGCTCCATAGCGGAGGCAAGGTTTATTACACTGCTGACAGCGGTGGGATTTTGTATCTCCCAATATTTAAAAACCTTTTTAGAGCACAGTCTGTAAAATGGAGCAAGAGGGAAATGCTCAGTTGGCGGGGCCGAGTAGACATACTCCCCGTCCGGTCTTTATGCCAGAAACGTTCACTGGAGTAGGTCGCGAGTGGTCAGACTGGTCCAAGCAGTTTGATTTGGCCGCCGAGGTGAATTCCTGGGATGAGGCCCTTAAACTTAAGTTCATGTCGCTCTTGCTGGCAGGTCGGGCCAGAGACATGTACAGTGGGTTGCCTAGGGGGGCCAAGAATAACTATTTACTCAACTTGGGGGTTCTTTCTTGGTAGGCTATATCTGAACGCATGTGTTGCGTGCAACGCGTGACAACTCGTTTCTCTCAAGCAAACAAAACAACTACGGACATGCTAGCTCCACAGATCAATCTGTTTATTTTCATTTGTTTTCATCAGGGTAACCATATGGAAAGGCCATTTGTTACCAACATTGTGTGGTCAGGTTTAATATAGGGTGAATATTGGTAAAGTAGGCTATGAAGGCCTCCAAAGTAATATTTAAAAAAAAATATATAAAGTCTACAACTTTACAAATGTTCACCGTAATCTACAATTAATGTAGTAAAATCTTAATAATATGATTTTTATTCAAATATATCAACTAATATGGTGTATTTAATCATCCTGCAGCCAATTTTGCAAGTGTCTCGCAAAAAAATTGACCAGGTGCCAAAACGATCGCTGCAGATCGCAGGCAATCGCGCTGCTTCGCAGCCAGTGTGGCCGGTCCCATTTAATAATATGGGCGCCGAAAGAAAAAAAGCGGCGCTTCCTGAGGCTTTGCAGCAATCGCAACCAGCGTGTCCCAGGCATAAGGCTACACCAAGTGCGGAAATTATGCTCTGCGGAAATAGAACGTTTCTTTTATTTAGCCGGCTACACTGGACGCGTTGAAGATGAATCCATTTTGCTGTCTTTGTTTATTTATTTTATTCACATATATACACTGTCAACTATCTTACTTACTATTTAACACTTGAATCTATCGACTTACTATCACTGTTGTATCTTCAAATAAAAAAGCTAAGTTAAAATTATTACAAACGTTAAATCTCCATGGAAACAGCTCTCGAGGGTTTGGGAAATAATCAGATTTATTGTTTCCTTCATTATTTACAGCAAAATATATAATAATTTTCATAGATTAATTACCAGACTATGTAAAAAGGGCCACGCAAACCTTGCGTAAAATAATAAAAATAGAAGCCAGGCTATTTCAAACATTTTTGTGCGAAAATTGTCGGCACGTAAATGCAGTTTCCGCGTCTGGCATAGCCACTCTCATTGCTTACAATGGATTAAAACTGCTGAGTACACACCGCTTCCGCAAGGCAGAATTTCCGTGCTTGGTGTAGCCACGGCGTCATATATATGTATTTCTTTATTACTATTATTATTTATTTTCCCACCCCTAAGGATCCCTCAATATTTGGACTACATAGACAACGTCGGTGTCAAAATGTTTGTCTTGTTAGCGATTGCGTCGCTTGTATTGGAATTTTTGTTCTGTTGCATGGTTTAAAAGGTTACAAAGTGTTTGTGGACAAAAGTGCCTTGTGTGGACAAAGGGAACTCAATGCTAGCTTAACGTAACAACGTCAGCACACGTTAGCAACAACATAGATACGATGTGCATAGATGTGCAAGTAAGACTGTTGCACAGCAAGTATCCTATCATGCCCTGGGGCCTCATGTATAAACGTTGCGTACGCATCAAAAAGCTTGCGTACGCTGGTTTTCACGCACACTTTGTGATGTATAAAGATTTTCTTGACGTGAGAATGTGCCAGCCGTCACGGAAACTTTTGAGCAGACGTGAGAATGTGCGGACCGTCCCTAAAGTCTTGTCTTGCTCTGTAACATGGCAAATTCGAACTGAAAAGTGCCGAAACACACCAAATATTACAGAATAAAGTTTCCACTACTATGTCTATGACGTTGACTATTCAAAAACATAAAAATGAAAGATTGATCAATAATGTGGATGATCACGTCAAAATGCCAAAACCCAAAACGGGAAATGCTATATAGCCTTCTGTTTAATCCGCCACCACTTAATAACTTCTGTTAAACTTGAGGGTGTCAAACAAACGACAAAATCACTCAGGAAATGCATGTCACGTTAACCCTATAGCTGCCATGCTGTTACGATGCGCTCATTTCTTCATTTAAAGTTTTACATCGGACCATTTCTTCGTAATTTCTGCCATGGTCCGGTTCACTGAACCCACAGCATTTATGGCCCTATAATAATGATAATAATAATTTTATTTGTAATGCACTTTACATTTCGCTAAATCTCAGTGATACAGATTAAAAACAAGAAAGGGCGAAATAGTCCACTCCGCCGACTTTCTTTTGTAGCTAATACCTGATGACAGGCCGCCAAAAAGGACTCATTTTTCGCCTCCACACTCTGTTGTCAGAACCTCGATCTCACAGTCACCGTATTTCTTTGAATAAACGCAGCAGAGTTTAACATTCATTTTTGGTGAGGCGTTTATTTGAGGGCAACGTTTATTGAAGAAATACGATAATTCAGACAAAGAAATTACCTCAGGAGTGCATTTACAGTCCATCTGCATATTCATTTATGGGAGGAGGCAAGGTGGGGTCATTGGCTCATTCACGTGCGGTCAATCTCACATTGATTGTGATTTATAAAGGAAAGGTGCGCAGGATCTGGCGTACGACCGGTTCTAAGACATGTGAATATTTCTGTGCGTAGGTACTTTTGGAGTTTTGGCCGTATGCCAGCTCTAGACTGAGACCAAATGGTTGCATTGTTACTAACAATGATCGCTTCCAGCAAACTTCTTTTGTATTAGCCCCTCAAAAGCGCAGAAATAAATGTCAAGCTTATTTACGTTTTTTGGGAGCATATTTTCAGTTAGCAGATGGTACTGTTTCAATCGCGATTCCATCTGAAATACTGTCGGTGACAACGTTGTTAGAATAGATTGTTTCAAAGGGGGTTCAGCTTGTTTCAAAGGGGGTTCTTAATGAATGAATGCGATATGATTAGGCTAAATGCTTGAAAATATCACTAGATCGGAAAAACTTAAGGTGACTTAAGGTTTAAGTCATAGAGGTTAGCAGGGCCGTCGTTTAGGGGGGTGGAAAGGTGATGACAATTCTCGGGGGCCCACAGCCCAGGGGGCGCCCACAAAAATCCCAGTAGCCTATGTAGGCTTCCCTTTCTATGACTATATTATTATGCATATGCCAAACTAATAGTCATACTAATGCATCCGAGTTTAAACAAAGCCACAAAATCATGCAAAATTTGAAAAAAAAGTTTATATTTTCTGAATAAAGGCCAAAAATGTGGCTCTGCGCGCGCGACCATTAAGGATAATGTGCATTCATTAGCAGGGCAACTGTGGTGGTACAGAAAAAGACCCATGTGCAACCATCGCAAGCAAGCACACCCTACAATTTTCCCAGAAATTGTACCCTCTCTAATTTGAGTTGTTTCACACAATTAGAGACTTAAACTTTAGTTTTATAACAGTTAGTCACGTTGCCTAGCTGATAGCCTAGTTGTGGCTAAAACAATTTTTTAAATGTTGAAGTAAAATGTGGTGATTGTGCGCAAAATAAAGTTGAACTTATTGTCAAACATTCAAAAATTCGCATTACTCAAGATATTCAGGTTTTTTTTGTGGCCCAAAAGCGAATTCACCATACTTACAACATTGTATCGGATAAATGTAAACATTTTTGTTTTTGTTGACAGTTTTTAAGTTCATGTTACTAATAAATGCTTTTTAATGTGTCTGAAAAGTTAATTTGCCATACAAATTTTTTGTTTGTTGCATCACTGTAATTCTACCAGGAGTTGGCATAACACAAAAAGGCTAGTGGAAAACACTGCCTTAATTTTTTGGGTTGACCCAATGTCTTTTGAGTGCACGCAGGAGTGTCCACCCAAAAGGTTTTCCTCTGCATTTTTCCATCCTGCTGTCATTGCTCCAAGGCAACCTGGGGCAGTGGTCTGCAACATCAACGCCGACGAGGGGTTGTCCTCACACATACACGTGTGTGTGTGTGTATATATATGTGATCCGCCTTAACATTATGACCACCTGCCTAATATTGTGTAGGTCCCCCTTTTGCCGCCAAAACAGCCCTGAGCCCAGCCCTGGACTCCGCTAGATCTCTAAAGCTGTGCTGTGGTATCTGCCAGCAAGATGTTCACAGTAAATCCTTTAAATCCTGTAAGTTGCGAGATGGGGCCTTCATGAATCTATACTTGTTTGTCCTGCACATCCCACAGATGCTCGATTGGATTTATGTCTGGGGAATTTTGAGACTTTTTTTTACTTGTTGTTTTGTTCCTCAAACCATTTTAGCTTTTTGACAGAGCACATTATCATGCCACTGCCATCAGGGAATACTGTTTCCATGAAAGGGTGTACATGGTCTGGCAACAATGCTTAGGTGGGTGGTACATGTAAAAGTAACATCCACATGAATGGCACTGACTCCGCTGGCTTGCCTTCTTCTTACAGTGCATCCTGATGGTATGTGTTCCCCAGGTTAGCAACAGGCACACCACCGGCCGACCACGTGAGGTAAAAGAAAACGTGATTCATCAGATCAAGCCACCATCTTCCATTACTCAGAGGTCCAGTTCGGATGCTCACATGCCCATTATAGGCACTTTCGGCAGTGGACAGGGGACAGTATGGGCACCATGACTGGTGTGCGGGTACACAACCTCATATGCAACAAACTGCGATGCACTGTGTGTTCTGACAGCTTTCTATCAGAAGCAGCATTAACCTTTTCAACAATTTTAGCTGCAGTGGCACGTCTTTTAAATCAGACCCCACGGGCCACCCTTCGCTCCCTACGTGCATCAATAAGCCTTTGCCACCCATGACCCTGTCACTGGTTCACTTTTGAGAGGTACTGCAGAACGGGAATACCCCCATGAGCTGCAGTTTTAGAGATGCTCTGAGTCAGCCGTCCATTCATTACAATTTGGTTCTTCAGGCTGGTTGGTCTATTCCAAATGAACGTCTATGCAACCCTTGGCCCGCCCTCTTAGTCTTGCTTACACACAACAGTGACACTGACAGATAGCAAGCTAGCTAGTAGAGACAATATAACAATGGAAAAGCAGGCTAAGAAAGGTAAGAGTGGGGCTGAAAAATTAAGAGACAAAAAGACCACCTTCACTAGACAAGGTTTATTAATTGAAAAACGGATATGTTTATTTTACATAAGTCCCTAACTAGCATCACATCAAACCCCGAATGTGCATGCATTAGCAGGGCAGCTGTGTTGGAGTATACGGCGTCCGATTCTGGTGGGCCGGTCTGGATCAAAGTCCAGGGCCTATTTTTTACTCCCAGTCAGTCCCTGGGTCAAGACAACTTGCTCAAACCGAGCATCAGAATGGGAAAGAAAGGGGATTTAAGTGACTTTGAACGTGGTATGGTTGTTAGTGCCAGACGGACTGGTCTGAGTATTTCAGAAACTGCTGATCTACTGGGTTTTTCAGGCACAACCATCCTTAGGGTTTACAGAGAATGGTCCGAAAAAGAGAAAATATCCAGTGAGCGGCAGTTGTGTGGACAAAAATCCCTTGTTGATGTCAAAGGTCAGAGGAGAATTGGTAAACTGATTTGTGATGATAGAAAGGCAACAATAACTCAAATAACCACTAGTTACAGCCAAGGTATGCAGAATACCATCTCTGAAGAGAGAGATATTTATAGAGAGAGAGATATAGAGAGAGTGGTGCGGCTTCTTTCGTGAACTAACCGGTAACAATCAGGCACTCATTGTGGTCCGGGACTTCTGTAAAGAGGCGGGAGACGATGAGCTTGGGGTTGATCAGGAAGCAGATCTCCTCTTGCACCAGGCCTGACCCTGTGACTCCTCCACCCACAAACTGGTTGGCAAAGTGTACCTGAAAAGCAATATGGCTAAACATCAGAGCAGAAAAACTGAAAAAAATATAATCAAAAAGGTTGGACCTCTTTTCTTTTTGACAGGGCTGATGACAGTTCTCTCAGGCTGATTGCAATAGCAAGCTTGGGTGCTGGTGTTACTCAGACATTTATGCCCCGTGGCTAAACGATCCCCACTCAGGGAGCAACCCATCAGAACAAAGCTGCAGGACCTAACATCCAACCAAAGCAGTGTGCCTCTCTGCACCAAAGCTCACTCCAGGAAGCAGCCAAATATAATTATTTGGATATTCCTCCATTTAGAAGGCCATCCTCTTTCTTACTTTGGGCTGTAAAAATTTTTTTTTGTTTATTTATTGCTAGTGACATGGGCCATATCGATGCTGCCGATGTGCATGTATATTAACATTTTGGACCATTCACATCAAAACAAGAAAGAATCTGAAGCGCCCTGACATTGACAGGATCACTCATTGTTTTGGTCTGAGGGAAGCTGCGTGGAACGCATAATCCACTATTTTAAGGATTGTCAGTTTTGGCTCATTGGACGGTGGACAGCCCGGGCTAACTTTGTATCACCCTGGCATCGGGCTCGGAAACGGCAGTCGAGTGGCGGCCAACCATTTTATCCTCAACCAGTCACTCAACCCCGGGACACTCGGGCAGGCCTCCAAAGTCTGCTCTGACAGGCTGTCAGAGAGCCCCGCCTCGCCCGCACGCCCATCACTCTGGCTGCAGGGTGCCCCGGAGCTGTGTGTGCACATCACTTGTCAGATCCACAGCAAGCGAAGGCGAACAAAAAGGTGAAGGGGAGATGAGGGCACCCTGACAGTGTGGATGCAGTTAGGGCAGGGAAGAATGAGGGGGGAGGCAGGGGTCTCAATTCCCCAACCCCACCCCCATCGGTTCCAGAGTGGCCCCCTTCTGATGTGTCTCCTGTGCCCTGACAGGCCTGTTCAGCAGCAGTAAGCATTCTGTGGTGACTAACTATCATTGTGTGTTTGTGCACGCATGTGTTGGGCGCAGAGCGGCATTGAGCGAGCAATAGATCTCCAGTCTATTTCAGAATGGGATCCAAGGAAGAGGTAGAGAAACCTTAAGTCCCACTATCCAGTCTGCCATTGAGTCTGCAGTCTGCCTTTCCCCAGTGTAAACCTTATCAAAGTAATTTACAACAGTAATGCATGTCCTACCTGCAGCATTCCATAGCCTTGGTCCTCAATGGTTCCTTCACATGTTATGTGAAGCTTTGTAAGCTGAGTTTGTGAACAGTAACACAAATAAATGGTGTTATATTATACTTTTTGACAATTGCCATGATGACCATTCAAATGAATTTTAAATACTAAATAATGGTAATGTGATCTTTGAAAATAATCCAAATATAGGATTACAGGTGTAAACAGTGAATGAGATGGACATATGTAATTATTTATTGAATCCCACTGTTAGAATGTGAAGGACAAAGTGTGTACAGTACTTCATCCAGTTTGGAAGACTATCCAATCTTTGTCTTGTGTAAGTAATAAGCCCAGTGGGTTCTGAAATCAAGGAAACATTGAATCAATGACAATTTGCACCCTGTAATAGAAAATAATACGACTAATTCAAGTTCAAGTCTTTTATTGTCAGGTACACAAAACAACACAAGGTCAGAATGGGCACTGAAATTTTTAAGACAAAACAACGCAAGCACCTGGCATTACATAACATATAAGTACACAGAACATCATTTACATCTATGCTAAGCTTAAATAAGTAAAACTTCCTGAATAAACAGATAACAATAAATAATACACTATACTAACCCTAAATACTAAAACTTCCTAAATATACAGATAACAATAAATAATACACTATACTAACCCTAAATACACATAAAACCTATTACAGCCCTATAACCTATTCTAACCTAGGTGGAGTACAGTGAGTGCAATAGTGCAAAATTACAGATAGTGCACCAGCAGCTGAAAGTGACAGTGTGTAAATAACTATTAAGAGGTCAATCAATGACATTATTGAGACATTTAAAAAAACGAATACCATAATATGTAGCATGTTGAAAGTGTTTATGTAGTCTTGGGTCTTCCTCTTGTTGTGTTTAATGTAGACTTATAATCGACACTGGCTGACCCTGAATGGGGTAGCCCTTGCAAGTGATCCCCAAAAACCCTGTAAAAAGTACACATCTGAGTTGGACTGTGTTTTTTAACATCTGATTCTATAATGTGTTCCAGTTAAAGGGTGTAAGCTGTCTTGTGTCTACCTCTTGTTGAGTGTACTGCACACTGAGCTGGCTGGTGAAGGAACCCTGAGCTGACTGGAGAAAGTAGACTGAGCTGGCTGGTGATAGTAGACTGAGCTGACTGGAGATGGTAGACTGAGCTGACTGGAGATGGTAGACTGAGCTGTGTCAACATTATCAAACGAGCAATGGGTCTTGGTCTGCTCCAAAAGTTATTTCCCGACCTTTAACCTTTGTCATTGTCTTTCTTGCTCTGTCCGTAAACATCTATAGATTATGTTTTTTAATCTCTTCACTCTATAGCCTTTATTGTACAAACTATACAAAGGCATTGGCTCCTCTGTCTTCAGTCTCAAAAAGGTCACTGACAACAGCATCTGAAGCTAGTTTTCATGATGTTGTGTGACTTTCTCTCCAAGGTCTGGTCAAATGGGTTGATCATACATTTGACTGTTGACATGATGTTTTGAATATCCCAGTGTTTCCCCTTTGCCACGGCTAAATTTCTGCCGCCACGGTATCAGAAATAGGGCTGTACAAGATTTTAGGCCGTCTATCAGCAGTGATTGTTAGAGTGCATATCGGAGAATAGCAAGGACACGCGCTTCACAGCGTAGTTGGGATTACCCTTGAGAACTGTAAGTCGTATAACTTGTGTTTTCAGTTCATTAAAGCCTGTTATTGTATTAGTCTACAGTTATTGCAAATTTAAGTTAACTGGTGATTTTCGTTGTTTGTGTTCTTCCCCTGCTAGCATAATTGCATGCCTGTTGATTCGATAGCGATTGCTGCCCTTGCTCACATTTGTATTTTAGGTGCATTATTATGCTGAAGTAGTTTTAATTAATAGTGGGTATATTGTTATTATTACTTGCTACAGAATGCTTAGCCTATCAAGATCAAATGAAGCCGACATTAGACATCATTTTATCGAATAAAATGCCCACGCTCAAGACCGCCCGGTCCCAACACAAGCTCTTCTCCTGTCTGGCCCCCCAGTGGTGGAATCAACTCCCCACCTCCATCAGAGACACTGACTGTCTCTCCACCTTCAAGAAAAAGCTCAAGATGCACTTGTTCCGAGAGTACAACGGTACTTAAGAATGGTTTGCTTGACCCGATGTTAGTTTCCTCAAGAATCACAATGACTCTTGCTTAGAGACTTGTTGCTCTTGTGGTTAGTGGTAACTGATTTAAAAAATGTTACTCGCTGTGATATATTGTTTTTATTGTTGCTTGTTTTTCTACAGGTACACTTGCACTTATAGCGGTTCATGTTGTTTGATTGTAACTTGGTTGTGTTATAAATTAAGTCATTAAGCTGACACTCTTATCCAGAGCGATTTACAGTAAGTACAGGGACATTCCCCCCGGGGCAAGTAGGGTGAAGTGCCTTGCCCAAGGACACAAAGTCATTTGGCACGGCCGGGGAATCAAACTGGCGACCTTCAAATTACTAGCCCGACTCCCTCACCGCTCAGCCACCTGACTCCCCTGTTTAACTACATGCTCTTATGGTTCTTCCCTTTGGCACTTATTTTGGTTGTTCAAAATATGTGCTTCATGTTTTGGCTACTTGCAATGTTTTGGGGCTATCTTTTTGTTATTATCAGTGACCTATGCACTTTGTAAAGCTCTCTCTTGGAAGTCGCTTTGGATAAAAGTGTCTGCTAAATGAATAAATGTAAATGTAAAATGTGGGAAATTTAGATTGTAACAGCAAAATTAATTTTGCAAAAGGTTATTTGTATACACTGACCCCACTGTACCTCTTGCCATACACCCTCTGTTGGGAAAACCTTCTCCAGAGCCGCATTTTCACTCCTTTTCCGTGCTTTAGCTATATTTGTTGTGTTGGTGAAGTTACTTTAGCACCCTTGTGAAATCCAACATTACCTAGCATATGGTTCTGAGGTGCTGAATTTAAGTTGAATCTTTCCACTGCTTTTTCTGCAAGAATGCTTTCCTTGCTGTCAAAATGTTGCAATTGCGACGGACTCTGAACGAACTTGGCCCAACTAGCTTCAGTAAATGGGTAGTGTAGCTGCTTTGTTGTCAGGGCAAAACATTGTTTAGACGCGCTTCAATAAGGCAGTTCCACTCCGTGTTATGCGTTCGGGTCTTTATTGTCCACTTGAATTAAAAAATAAAACAATTTGAAACAAATTCCAGTTGTATGAAAAATATTGCTTCAAACTATGGGAAAACTGCGGTCAACAAAATTTGAAACCCAAACTCACCCCCTCTCTACCACCATGTAGGTGCACAGGTGTTTAAATAGGCTACTAATTGTCTGACCATCCCCTGTGACCTCCTATAGTGACGTATAGGTAAAAGAAACCATAAACAAATATAAATATAACTGGCTTTCCAAAACAGATTGGACATGTACTGTACTTGCCTCCATCTACGATGGGCATATACATCCTCCTTTATGAACTGTCCTGGCGGCAGAAATGGCAAAGTTTTCAGAAGTAAAAGATGGTTGGGGCTTAGTGCTTCAAAGTCGTTAAAGATCATTGGATGCTTTCGTTATGGGATGGCTGTTAATGATAGCTTCCACTTCGCAGAGGGCCGTATGAAGACTTTCCTCGTCCAGACACTGCACCTTCAGTGTTGAGTTCAGGACCTTTCGCACAGATCTGATCAACCTCTCCTATACACCTCCGTGGTGTGAACCAGATGGGGGATTGAAAACCCACCTTATTTCCTTTTGGAGAAGGGTGTCATGGATCTAAGCAAGATTCCAGCCTTTGACGGCTTCCCTTAACTCACGCTCAGCACCCACAAAGTTGGTACCATTATCCGAGCGCAGCTCTGATACTTGTCCACGTCTTGCTATGAATCGTCGAAGAGCATTGATGAAGGAATCCGTATCCAACAATAACGCCACCTCAATGTCGACAGCCCTTATGGATAAGCAAGTGAAGATAACTCCATGTCTCTTCAATACACTCCTTCCCCGCTTCACCTCGAAGGGTCCAAAATAGTCCGGGGACACTGTGTCCTGAGGCAAGTCTGCCATCTGCTGGCGACCTGGAGCAGCATGTAACCTCCGACAGCCAACACACTTGGACAGGGTTTTCGTTATGGCCACACTGGCACCTGGGATCCAATATTTTCGTCACAGCATGGATAGCATGTGGTTACGACCACAATGTCCCAATTGATAATGTATGAGTCGAAGAATGATGTCTGTGATGTGAAGATCTTTTGACAGAATGACTGGGTGTTTAGAGTCTTCAGGCATGGCTGCCCTACTGAGCCGTCCGTCAACCCTCAGGACACCATCTTTGAGCACTGGGTTCAGCTTGTAAATGTGGCTGTTTCTTTTTACCTTTTTTTCTTTTTTTCCAAGCTAGAGATCTCAGTTGGAAATCTTCTTTTCTGACAGAAGTGGATTATCTCCAACTCATCTTTCCTTAAAAAAAACGCTTGGCGTGTCGTGTGTTTAGCGGCTCTTTCCTTGGAGGACGTTGAAGACATATATATATATAGATATTCGGAACCGTGATTACAGGCTTTCTGCTGTTTGGAATAGGCGGTTGGTTTGTATATCAGAAATTCAAGGAAACGGCTGCGGCCATCAAAAGCCCCGTTAGGCTGCTCGACCTGTTAATTCGGTGGGCAGAGCTGTTGGAGCTCTGACTGTGAACTTACAGCGCAATATGGATTACAACAGGGATAGGTTTGCGGCTCTGCAAAGGAAGATGGAGGAGTTGGAGACCTTCCTGAAGGGTGGAGTGGTCATGTGTTGGGAGCTGTGAATCTCTTTCTCTGAGACTGTTGTAACGTCATTACTGCCTGACTGTCACTATCTATGTTTACATTCTTGTGCCCTATAAAAGATGGTCCTCTGTCCTTCAGAGCGGAGAGAGACTTGATTGAGACCTAAGCCTGGTGTTGTGTTGTCATTTATTGTCAGAGGTCTGGTTTTCTCTCCCAATCTGCAGATTGATAAATACTTATAAAAATCCAGAACTCAACTGAACTTAGTCACTCCGTTTATGAAGAGACGGACAAAACACTTTCTTCATCAGCTACTCGTCAAAACATCTACCCCAATCTTATCTACTTTTGGCCCCGTAACCAGCACAGGCCTTGGCCAAGGCCGTTGCTGGAAAACAACTCCCCTGGAGAGCGCTGAAGCGAGACTTGCTCTTCCCTCATCCCCCCCCCCAACATCTGTGGTTTGGTCTCTACCCTGGTCATGACCAAGGATGTCTCCTTGCCAACACAATCTGCATAGGGAGACTCGGACTGATTGTGGCCTAGGTCGAGGGCGCCAACCCAGACCTACTCACACATTAACTTTTACCTACGATAGATATCACCAGCCCCCCACCCCCATCCAATGCCTTCGACTGCTTGTTTCCCCTGGGTGGCGGGCGGGTCTGTGTCCAGCGCTGATATGCAGATTTTCTGTGTACATGTGTAGCCTAAGTATCTGTGAGGTCAAAGGTCATGCAGCGAGACTCTCTCCGAGCAGAATATAGCACACAGCCCAGACAGTCAGGAGACTGTGAGGCAAATCATGCACAAAACAGAGCTTACGTGATTAACAACCCGTTCACCTGCTAGTATGCTCTAGTGTACTGACCACTGGAGACCCGTTAAGGAAGCAATTCTGTTTATTCTATATCCGAACAGGTCCAGCAACTGTATTTAAGCTCTCTGAAGAGAGATGTTTGTCACTCATACCTTTCGTTTGTCTTGAACTGATTGGTTTATTAGTCGAGCGCCCAGATCAAACAAAGTCAAACGCCTTTCCGTTGTCGTGACTCCTTCCGGCCTGCCCTCGTCAGAAAACCTCCCTATCAAGCGCCTACCATGGCTGCAGGTCCGGATGCTGCTTGTCTACCCCCCACTCCCCATTGCAAGTGTCTTTGTAAATGTTGTTGGGCTTATGTGCTGAGGTTTTTGCCTGTTCCCACACTGTACTCCTCTGGAGCATTGTCTGGGGGTTGCCTTTTTCTCTCCTCCTCTCTCCTCATGTTATGCTGTAACCTTTCCAGTTGGTGCCAAAAATGGTTGCTAGGTAGGCTCTCCTGCCAAACTAAATTCCTTGTCTGTGCAAACTTTCATGGCTAATAAACACCAATTCTGATTATGATTCTTAGTTCCTCTATTGACACGTAACCACCATCAGCTCGAGCTTTCATACTCCGGATCTCCATTTCCAGAGATTGCCTTTGTCGGGCTTCATCCATGCCAGATTGGGCAAGTTCAAGACTCTTGTTTCCTCTTACGACTGAGACACAAAAGCAGACTTTTGAGCCTAAGGATCCAACATACTATCCTTTTCAAGTGAATCCAAGACGAGAAATGGTTGATCATTCGGGTCATAGCATCTACAGCCTCAACTTCAGTCTCTATAATATTCACTGTGGCGCTCCTTTTAACCTCGGGATCCTCTTGTGAGATTTCTTGTGAACCATCAGGGTTTGCAGGCCACTCCTCCTTAGGTCGGACGAGAAATTTAGGCCCAGACACCCATGTCTGATTGTTCAGGAAGGATTACACCCTCAACTCCCAAGGGACCATATCTGCAGGATTGATTGAAGTGTTCACATACCTCCATTGCGACGGTCTTGAAACTTTAAGGATTGCCGAAACCCTGTTTGCCACAAATGTTCGAAATCTTGAGGTCTCATTGTTGATGTACTTCAAAACAGAAGTGCTATCCGTCCAAAAAATTGAGTCTTGAAGTTGCAATTGCAGATCCTTCCTCCACATTGTGTCCATACGACCTGCAACCGTGGCAGCCGTAAACTCCATACGAGGGATCGTAATCGGCTTCAACGGGGCAACTCTGGACTTTCCCATTACAAAGGCACAGTGCACCTGACAACTGTTTTGCAACAACAGATATGTCACCGTTCCATAGCCACCTTCACTTGCATCTGCAAAATGGTGTAGGTGAGCAGAAGCTTCTTCTCCAAACCCTGCAGGTTTCAAACATCTAGCCACCTTGAAGTCTTCAAGCTGACAGAGCTCCTCCATCCAATCTCTCCAAGGTTGGGCGATTGATGCTGTTACAGTGTCATCCCAACCAAGCGCCTGTCTACATATCTCTTGCAGGATCTTCTTGACGGAGAGGTATACGGGAGCAAGGATTCCTAAGGGATCATAAATCGAACTGACTGTCGAGAGAATCCCCCTTCTGGTAGGAGGTCTTTCTTGGAATGTTATCTTGAACTTGAATGTATCGGAATGGACACACCACTGTACACCCAACACTCTCTCCACAGGAAGTTGATCATAGCCTAGATCCAAGTCCTTCGCCTCTTTTGCTTTTTGCTCTTCAGGTATAGTCGCCAGTACATGACGACTGTTACGCACCCACTTTGCAAGCACAAAACCCCCTTTGGAGCAGATGGCTCCAAGGTCGTGATAGTCACACTGCCTCCTCCTCTGTAGCAACTGAAGCCAGGCAGTCATCGACATAAAAATTGTGCAGAATGGTGTTGGCGACTGTCTCCGAAAACCTCTTCATTATCTTTTGCACATTTCCTGAGGGCGAAGTTCGCACAACTGGGCGATGAGGTAGCCCCAAACAGATGAACATTCATCCTGTACCCGACTATAAGCTCCATTGGGCCACCAGAGAAATCTTAGGAGGTCCAAGTCTTCATGTGGTACTTTTACCTGATGAAACATGGCTTCAATATTCGCGATGACTGCTCTTTCCTGATTCTAGTCATGACTCCAATCAACGGGCTAGTGAGATCCAGGCCTTGCAGCAATTGATCGTTCAAAGATGTCCCCTGGAGTGTTGCTGCACAGTCAAATACCACCCAAAGCTTCTTCTTCTTAGGGTGGCGAACTCCATGATGTGGTAGATACCACACCCTCCCATCACATTTACATTTATGTATTTATCATGTATGACGCTTTTTTCCAAAGCGACTTCCAAGAGATAGCAAAGATTGTCCTGAGTTTAATGTCATTTACATTTAGCAGACACTCTTATACAGAGCAACTCGCAGCAAGTACAGGGAAATTCCCCCGAGGCAAGTAGGGTGAAGTTCCTTGCCCAAAGACACAACGTCATTTGGCACGGCCGGGAATCGAGCTGGCAACCTTCAGATTACTAGCCCGATTCCCTAACCGCTCAGCTACCTGACTCCCCCTCCTCCATCACTGCGTTCAAAGTCTTCTGATGGTATTTTCTGTGCATAACCCTTTTATATCATATCATCCATAAACATATAGTACTCCATGTGAAACGATGCATCCTTGTTGAACCTCCTCCTTAGGTTTAAAGCCCGCTGTTCTGCCATCCTACGATTGTTAGGCATGGCCATGTCCTGGTTCCTTAAAGGTAAGCCAATTGTCATAATGGCCATCAACTAGTTTAGCTGACTTTGTAACAAGGTCCATAAACAGGCTGTCCTCTCTTGATTGTCCCTGCTGTACCTCTTCGTCGCTTTCAGGAAAGTCGATCTAGAACTGCTGCTACCACAGTTCATCCAGTTTTACAACTGAGATCCTGTTGGCACAGACCTGGGGCTGTTCACAAACACTTTCACAACTGCGGTCACATCCTACAGGTCCGTTCACATTCCATCGTAGGATTGTTTTGACAGCGTAGGGTTCGTCATTTACACTTTGGATGACTTCCAAAGGTCCCAATGCCTCAGGCACATTTGAGCCAATTAACAGCTCAGTCTCTGAATCAATTACAGGTAGAAGAACAGGTCTCAGGTGAGGCCATCTATGGATATCTTCCTGCTGAGGAATGTTACCTCTGTGCACTGGCATATTCTTCTCTGTATATGTGTTAGGTAACTCACAGTAACAGTCACTGTCTAATCCTGCTATTTCCAAATCAGGAACTATGTGGGTCTCCACGATCTTCTCCTGGCCCATAGTCTGCAAAAAAAATGCTTGATCTTCTTCCAGAGAGGTTTAGCTTGTTCATTAGTCCCACTGTACAGAACGATGATGTGCTCCCATGGTCTAGGAAAGCATCAATATGCACTGTCTTACATCCCTTTTTGTATTTGACCTGCACAGGTACTATGGAGAGTTTGCAGTTGTGGTCACCGGCCCCAGTAAGACCACTGGTTTGAACAGGGATTGTGGCACTACTCTTTGCTGCCCCAATTTGGTGTTTTGGTCGTTCTGCATATCTTTCGTTCCTCCTTATATATAGATATGAAGAATACTGGGATGCTTCAGACTGCATACTTTGCAGGTGAGACGCCTCTTACAATCTTTGCTGATGTGCCCAATGCACAGGCAGCGAAAACACACACCTCCTTCCTTTAAGAAGCCGATCTTCTTGCCATGCGCCTTCTTCTCCAATAGAGGGCACACCTCCAATGCATGTCCACCATCACAGAACAAACATTTCTGCTGGCTGAACGATCCATGCTCTCTCCTTGTGGTTACCTTATCCTCAGGGTCGGACTGGGATCGAAAAACAGCCCGGGACTTTGAAACACAGACCGCCCCCCCCCCCCCCCCCCCCATCACTTTCTCCCTCACTTTCTTTTTCCATACTTGTCTCTGTTTCTGCATCTGCTATTTGATGTTGCAAATGAACAATAATCAGTTAACTATATTCAATAATGACAATCAATTCAACAAACTAATTTCCATACCCTGTTAACAGACTAACTCTATCGTGTACAGTTACAGTGCTGCACCTGACATAGTCTCTCCACTGGACCCTGTCACTACAGCAGCCTCCATCTCTTGCCCTGTCACCTGTGCCTGCTTTATTACACAGAACAGAAAATCAGGACGATTGCATTTGAGCCACATTGCACATTTATTCCGTTGCTGTATATTGTTAATGTTATAGTTTACTAGTTGGAGACAACAGGGGGACTGGTTGTTTTCATCCTTATTCGTATAAATATAACCTATTTTAGAGTTGTTTCCCCCGGAAGAGATTTCATGTTCCAACCAAGGGGGGCTGTCGCTGTCTTGGTGTGTGGGGCTGCATCAAATACCCTCTTAGCTTTGTTAAATTGCTGCACTAGTCCACACTTGACCGATGGGGATCTCATTCTTTTACGACTGTAACTGTTAGCTGCTCCTGGCATTCTCTAATCCCTGTTCTCCTCTCTGTCCCCCCCACACATCCCTTGTGGTGTGGGGGGTCTGAGCTGTCAGGACCTGCCTGGTCGTCGGTCTACCAACGCTGGACCAGGTCGTCAACCGGAAACCAGTCTCCATGACGGCCAACAGCGAGTTTCCAGGTCCCATCCAACGTCTATAAAGCCGAACAATTGATTTTGGTGTTTCAAAACCCATTGACATTGTATGACTATGTTTAGCTTGTGTTCTGCTCCTCTCTCTTACCAACCGTCTCTGGAGGAGGGGATCCCTCTCTGAATTGCTCCTCCCAAGGTTTCTTCCATTCTTTCTCCCGTTGGGAGTTTTTCTGGGAGTTTTTCCTTGTCTTCCTTGAGGGTTTAGGTTGGTTGAGGGGCAGTTCTATGGGCGTATGTGAAGCCCTCTGTGACATGCTTGTGTGTAAAAAGGGCTATACAAATACATTTGATTTGATGTATTATTTAAAGTAAAAAAACATGTTGTGCATATTTAGATGAGTGCCTTTTTCTCTTGGCCATTTCTTTTACTTAATTTAAAATGTATAGCCTATATATTGGCTAACAGTACTACCAAATGTATAATGTTTTTAGAAAAATTTAAACAATATGGTTTGGATTGATATTTGAATTTTCTAAATGTCGAAAATACAGCTGCTTGCACCTGGCGCCTCCATTTCTTTGCTAAAGAACCAACAATGTTAGCTAAATTAGCTCCAACTAATTGGATGTACATGGAAAACGATAGATTTTTGACCAATCGTGATCTGTAAAATGGACGGACAAGTGCACCGTTCAAGTTTACACGGGGGAAATTCCCCCGACCCTTTGGATTTTGGCTTGCTACAGTTGCTTGGTTTTAAGGCCGTCCTCAAGTGAACGTAAACTATTAGGAATTTTTCTTCTTGAATAGTGCCATGGCTGTAGTCGCCGTTTGTTTGACCGGCCGTTCGGGAAATCTCCCAAGTCTCCCGATGGCCAGTCCGACCCTGCTTATCCTCCTTCTCCACAGTAAACATAGTAGAGGCGAAGCTACTCCTCTGGACTTATAATGCGGCTGTGACTTTTTTAAATTTGGCCACGTCCTTATTTGCCGCAAACGCTGGATTATCCTTTATGTCTCCCAACACCATGCCATGAGTGCAGCCATATCTGCCTCAGCTTTGATGCACGCTGAAGAGGTGGTTAAACAACTGGACCTCCTGCCGATAGAAGATTGTCTATGGCTTCTGCCCCCTGCGGAAAGCTGTTTTCCTAAATGTCCACAGTCCACTTCCGACATTTGAGACACTGTCATTTGCCGTTATGTCGTCTTGTTTTTCCTGTTGCATGGCTTCTAGCACTTTGACAGCAGTGGTCTCCCCAGTTTGGATAACCATGTCTTTGAGTTGTGAATAAAACCAGCAGTGCTTTCGTCAACGTGTTTAAACCATTCTGTTAGTTTTTCCTTGTCTTCTTCAGAAAGTAGGGGAATCACTGCTGTTTGTTAGGGTTAGCATCCTCAAACAATAGTGTTATCTTTTCCAACTGTGATTGTACAATAGAAGGGTTATTGTCCTTTTGCATCAAATCCTTTGCAGAGTGGATGGCAGCTTTAATTTTGTTAACGTTTGCTTGCCGGTCCTTCTGAAGTTTATGAAGTAGTCCTTCCAAAGCCTTGTTAGTGAGTTTCACTTGTCTCTTTTTTCCTTCCATTCTTGAGTCCATGATGTCTGAACCTTCCTTTGATTCACTCCTCATTGGCGTTTCCATGATCAATATTTGTACGCTGATTGGGGCGGCTGTGGCTCAGGGGGTAGAGAGGGTCGTCTGTTAATCGCAAGGTTGGTGGTTCGATCCCCGACTCCTCCCAGGCCATGTGCCGAAGTATCCTTGAGCAAGACTCTGAACCCCAAGTTGTTCCCGATGGAAAGAGCGGCGCCTTGCACGGCTGCTCGCAGCCGTCGGTATGTGTGAGTGTGAGTATGAATGGGTGAATGAGAAGCAAAATTGTAAAGCACTTTGGGTGCCGCCAAGGTATAAAAATGCGCTATATAAATGCAGTCCATTTACCATTGTTCGGACCACAGCACCAAGCCGATTAATGATGATCCGAGCTTCTGACGAATGCAGCGCGCACTTTCCACAACCAATTTGTCCCAATGGACCAGCGGCAGTAAGAATTCCTAAGCTGTTTCTACACAAACGTTCGCAATCAGGATCCAACAAAGTTACATACCACCCTGGTAGACCGTTATCCGTCAGTCCAATTACTCCTCCCGTTCCATCAGGCAATGTCGATTCATTCAATCAGCGTGAACGCTAAATCCTAAGTCCTTCCGTGATCCAGTGTTTATCCGTCTTAGAATAATTTTTTGTTGACTAAATATAGCCAGCTAAATGTAGCTGTGTGGGTTGCCCTGTGGGATTTGGGGGTATTTCCACAATCATTGTATTTTCATTTGTTTATTAGGGGCCAAGCAGCAGCGAAACTGCTGTGGCACCTATTGTAATTAGGGTTCCTCCGGTAGGAGGAATCCTATTATTTTTGTTAGTATTCTAATTAGGATTCCTCCGTAAGGAGGAAACCTATTGTTATTGTTAGTATTATTATTATTATATTATTATTATTCTTAGGACTGGGTGTCTATGGCAGCCCCCATAAGCGCATGGTCGAAAGTTTTGATATTTGGCACACTCATTGGGGACAGTCCCCTGGTCCAATTTACAAAGTTTCATGTCCCATACTCGGGCACTCTAGCGCCACCAACGGGTCAAAGTTGGACTTGTGTTTACACATGCAACTTTTAAACCGTATGACCCATTTTCAAAAATGAGATACTGTTGGATTCCCTGGATCAAGCCGAGTTCAATGCACACCATGGCGTCAATTTCCGGTTATATAAAGTTTCCGCCCCTCCTTGAGTCACCACCTTACCGCGGTGGAGGGGTTTGCGTGTCCTAGTGATCCTGGAAGCTATGTTGTCGGGGGCTTTATGCCCCTGGTAGGGTCTCCCAAGGCAAACAGGTTCCAGGTGAAAGACCAGACAAAGTGTGGCTCAAAAAACCAACCATGAAGAAACACAACAATGGTTCTTAGTTGCCCCTGCCCGGAAGCGGGTCACCGGGGCCCCCCCCTGGAGCCAGGCCCGGGGGTGGGGCTCGATGGCGAGCGCCTGGTGGCCGGGCCTTTTCCCATGGGGCCCGGTCGGGCACAGCCCGAAGAGACAACGTGGGACCCTCTTCCAGTGGGCTCACCATCCGCAGGAGGGGTCATGGGGGTCGGGTGCAGTGTGAGACGGGCGGGGGCCTTGGCGGTCCGATCCTCGGCTGCAGAAGCTAGCTTTAGGGACGTGGAACGTCACCTCGCTGGCGGGAAAGGAGCCTGAGCTGGTGCGCGAGGTAGAGAGTTTCCGGCTAGATATAGTCGGCCTCGCCTCGACGCACAGCACGGGCTCCGGAACCAGTCTCCTTGAGAGGGGCTGGACTCTCTTCCACTCTGGAGTTGCCCTTGGTGAGAGGCGTCGAGCTGGGGTGGGAATACTTGTTTCCCCTCGGTTCGGTGCCTGTACATTGGGGTTCACCCCGGTGGATGAGAGGGTAGCCTCCCTCCGACTTCGGGTGGGGGGACGGGTCCTCACTGTCGTTTGTGCTTATGCACCAAACGGCAGCTCAGAGTACCCACCCTTTTTGGAGTCTCTGGAGGGGGTGCTGGAAAGCGCTCCTCCCGGGGATTCCCTCGTCCTCCTGGGGGACTTCAATGCTCATGTGGGCAATGACAGTGAGACGCGGAGGGGCGTGATTGGGAGGAACGGCCCCCCCGATCTGAACCCGAGTGGTGTTCTGTTGTTGGACTTCTGTGCTAAACACGGCTTGTCCATAACGAACACCATGTTCAAGCATAAGGGTGTCCATATGTGCACCTGGCACCAGGACACCCGAGGTCTCAGTTCGATGATCGACTTTGTAGTCGTGTCGTCGGACTTGAGACCGCATGTCTTGGACACTCGGGTGAGGAGAGGGGCGGAGCTGTCAACTGATCACCACCTGGTGGTGAGTTGGCTCCGATGGTGGGGGAGGACGCCGGTCAGGCCTGGCAGGCCCAAACGTAATGTGAGGGTCTGCTGGGAACGGCTGGCGGAACCCTCTGTCAGAAGGAGCTTCAACTCCCACCTCCGGGAGAGCTTCGATCATGTCTCGGGGGGGGCCGGGGACATTGAGTCCGAATGGGCCATGTTCCGGGCCTCCATTGTTGAAGCGGCTGACCGGAGCTGCGGCCGCAAGGCGGTCGGTGCATGTCGCGGCGGTAACCCTCGGACCCGGTGGTGGACTCCGGAGGTGAGGGATGCCGTCAAGCTGAAGAAGGAGGCCTATCGGGCTTTATTGGCTGGTAGGACTCCTGAGGCAGCTGATGTGTACCGGCAGGCCAAGCGGAACGCGGCTCTGGCGGTCGCGGAGGCAAAAACCCGGGCATGGGAGGAGTTCGGCGAGGCCATGGAGAATGACTTCCGAACGACTTCAAAAAGGTTCTGGACCACCATCCGGCGACTCAGGAGGGGGAAGCAGTGCTCTGTCAACACTGTATACGGTGGGGACGGTGCGCTGCTGACTTCGACGGGGGACGTCCTGGATCGGTGGAAGGAATACTTTGAAGACCTCCTTAATTCCACCAACACGCTTTCCGACGTGGAGGCAGAGTCTGGGGACATCGGGCGGGGCCCTTCTATCTCTGGGGCCGAGGTCGCCGAGGTGGTTGAAAAGCTCCGCGGTGGCAGGGCCCCTGGGGTGGACGAGGTCCGCCCGGAGTTCCTTAAGGCTCTGGATGTTGTAGGGCTGTCTTGGTTGACACGACTCTGCAACATCGCGTGGACATCGGGGACAGTGCCTCTGGACTGGCAGACCGGGGTGGTGGTTCCCCTCTTTAAAAAGGGGGACCGGAGGGTGTGCTCCAACTTTAGGGGGATCACACTCCTCAGCCTCCCTGGGAAAGTCTATTCAGGGGTCCTGGAGAGGAGGGTCCGCCGGATTGTCGAACCTCGGATTCAGGAGGAGCAATGTGGTTTTCGTCCTGGCCGTGGAACAGTGGACCAGCTCTATACCCTCCGGAGTCCTGGAGGGTACATGGGAGTTCGCCCAACCAGTCTACACATGTTTTGTGGATTTGGAAAAGGCGTTCGACCGTGTCCCTCGGGGGCTCATGTGGGGGGTGCTCCGAGAGTGCGGGGTACCGGATTCCCTGATCGGGGCTGTCCGGTCCCTGTACGACCGGTGCCAGAGTTTGGTCCGCATTGCCGGTAGTAAGTCGAACTTGTTTCCGGTGAGGGTTGGACTCCGCCAGGGCTGCCCTATGTCACCGATTCTGTTCATTACCTATATGGACAGGATTTCTAGGCGCAGCCAGGGTGTTGAGGGGGTCCGGTTTGGTGACCTCAGGATCGGGTCGCTGCTTTTTGCAGATGATGTGGTCCTGTTGGCTTCATCGGGCCGTGACCTTCAGCTCTCAATGGAGCGGTTCGCAACCGAATGTGAAGCGGCTGGGATGCGAATCAGCACCTCCAAATCTGAGGCCATGGTTATTGACCGGAAAAGGGTGGAGTGCCATCTCCGGGTCGGGGAGGAGATCCTGAACCAAGTGGAGGAGTTTAAGTATCTTGGGGTCTTGTTCACGAGTGAGGGAAGAATGGAGCGCGAGGTCGACAGGCGGATCGGTGCGGCGTCCGCAGTGATGCGGGCTCTGCATCGGTCCGTCGTGGTGAAGAAGGAGCTGAGTCGAAAGGCGAAGCTCTCTATTTACCAGTCGATCTACGTTCCTACCCTCACCTATGGTCACGAACTATGGGTAGTGACCGAAAGAACGAGATCGCGAATACAAGCGGCCGAAATGAGCTTTCTCCGCAGGGTGTGGGGGTCTCCCTTAGAGATAGGGTGAGAAGCTCGGTCATCCGGGAGGGGCTCAGAGTAGAACCGCTGCTCCTCCGCGTCGAGAGGAGCCAGCTGAGGTGGCTCGGGCATCTGATTAGGATGCCTCCTGGACGCCTCCCTGGTGAGGTGTTCCGGGCACGTCCCACTGGGAAGAGGCCCCGGGGAAGACCCAGGACACGCTGGAGGGACTATGTCACTCGGCTGGCCTGGGAACGCCTCGGGGTCCCCCAGGAAGAGGTGGTGGAAGTGGCCGGGGAGAGGGAAGCCATGGCCTCCCTGCTTAGGTCGTTGCCCCCGCGACCCGATCCCCGGACAAGCGGCAGATGACGACGATAAAGTTTCCGCTATTTCCGGTTTTATCAAAAAACTTTGAAAGCCTACTCCTCCTACAATTCTTGTCAAATCTTCTTAAAAATTATTAGAGATGATCTAAGCCGCACAAAAGTTATGGTAGAGCATTTTGATACCCACAACCGTTTGTCCGTCACAGCCAATCAAAGTCATCAGGAAAGCCACCAAACAGGAAATGAAGTAATATCTCAGCAGTTCTTTGAGACAGTGACACCAAATTTGTTATGCCTACTCGGAACCTTATTCTGAGGATGTCCTCCAAATTTTGTGTCATGTGATTAAAAGGGGGCGTGGCCGGAAGCATAAACGTGTTTTGGCTAATAACTATTTAAGTGTTTACCTTAATAGAGTAATTTCTTTGTCTGTTGATGTCTTGTGAGTTATCAAGCTTGACCATCGATAATATTTCATAACAACCGAATTGACGCGGCCGCCATTTTGGATTTCATGGAAAAGTGTAAAAACCTTTTACACGCCCCAAATGTTGTCCAATGTTTACAAAATTTGGCACAGATGATCTTCAGACCTAGCTTCAAAAAGGCGTCAGATGGATTTTCCATTTTCAAAACCGTTTGGTCGGTAGAGCCGATCAAAGGCGGCAGCGAAGCCACAAAAGACACGTGAGAGCATAACTCAGCAACCATTTGAGCGATTGTCACCAAACTTGGGTTCCAACGTTCCCACAAAGGGCAGAGGAGGCCTGTGGTCTTATACCAGAAAAAAAACAGTTTGAACACTCAGTACTTTGGAACGCAAACAGATATTTCAACCAAACTTGGTGTGTTGCAATGAGTGCAACAGGTTATTGTGACTTAATTGTTGCGCAAGTGCTATGGAGGCCATGTCCTGCTCTGGACTGCTTGGCCCCTCCATTGCTGCTTGCAGCTATATTTCTTTTTTTTATTCTTGTACCATGGAAGTCAATGGCAGCCCCTAGAACCATATGGTAACTTTTTGTGAAATTTGGCACACTCATTAAGGACAGTCACTTCTACAGTTACACCAAGTTTCATGTCTCCCATTAGACCACTCTAGTGCCACCAACGGGTCAAAGTTGGACTTGTGTTTACACATGTAACTTTTGAACCGTATGACCGATTTTCAAAAATGTACCATTGGATTCCCTGGATCAAGCCGAGTTCAACGCACCCTATGACGTCAATTTCCGGTTATATAGATTTTCCGCTATTTCCGGTTTTATCAAAAACCTTTGAAAGCCTACTCCTCCTACAATTGTATTTCAATCTTCCCCAGAATTGGCATACATCATCTTCAGAGCAACCCTCACTCAGGCATTACTTTCAAATTGGATTTTCAAAACCGTTTGTCCGCTACAGCCAATCAAAATCGGTAACAAAGCAACCAAACAGGAAATTGGATCAAATCTCGGCAAATCTTTGAGATGTCAACACCAAACTTGGTATGATGACTCGGAACTCTATTCTGAGGATGTCCACACAATTTGGTGTCATGTGATCACTGGGCGTGGCCGCAGGAAGCAAAAATGTGTTTTGGCCAATAACTATTGATTTGTTTGCCTTTATGAAGTGATTCCTTTGTCTCATGATATCTTGGGACATCCCGTGTGTGACTCATAATAATTTGTGATAATAGCCGAATTGATGCTGCCGCCATTTTGAATTCATTGAAAAACGTTTTTTCTCCACTCCTCCTACAAATGTTGTCCAATCTTCACCAAATTTGGCAGATAAAATCTTCAGACCAAGCTTCACATGGTTTTTTTATTTTCGAAACCGTTTGCCCCCTACAGGCAATCAAAATGTGCCATTAAGCCAGCAAACAGGAAGTTGGGTCGTATTTCAGCAAATCTTTGATGGATTCACACCAAACTTGCTGCGTGTACTCGAAACCCTCTGGTTCGCAATGTTTGGAGGAATCTGCCATTACTGCTTGCAGTTATATTTCTTATTCTTATTATATTTCTCCGCTAAATGGCCCAATAGTTCAAAAAGTCCTGGACCCGATTTTTTCCAATTTGGCCCAATGATTCAACAGGTCACTCATTACTCCCAGACGGCTAGTGGCCCATGTACGCCCATAGGTGGCGCTATAAAACACGCCCAAAGTCTACGTGATTTCCCCAGCGCCCCATTATTCCAAAATGCCTGAAAATTGGTATACATGCCTTATTTCTCATGGGGAACAGAAAAGCCTCAAGAACCCATAAGTTCTGCCATGATAAATTTTGCTGAACTGTCCAAATTTGGTACAACCTTCAAAACCCTTCTCCTCATGAACCATAGATCCAATCGACTTGACATTTGTTACAGATGCGTAGAATATATGTCTTTACATAGGGTGCCATGGAATAAGAAATACAATACAAAATGGCTGAAAGAAGTGTATTTATGTAAATGTACAAATTGACTCAATTTTTTTTGTTAATAAATCAAATATAATTTTGACTCATTGTTTTTCAAACCTAATAGGGTTCAAGACGACATCAATCTCTAGTACCATAAACAATTTCACCTTAGTATGTCAATATATGATTGAATTCAATTGAATTGCTCCACAGTGCGCGCTCCAAATTCTCACAGACTCATCCTGCCCCTTGACACTAGGGTGACCAGGTGTCCTGCTTTGCGTTGTGTCGCACAGCATTTTCAACCCTTGTTCCGCACATCTCATATTGAAATGCTGTGCTATACAGCACAAAGAGGGACAGGTGGTCAACTTGACACAGGTGCGAGCTTGGCCAGACGTACACACATCCTTTCTGGAAATGGTGTGCTGACCAAGCCCCACCCTCACCCTAATTTTGCTTCCAATGCAGCTAGCCATTACGGATAAATTATTTATTTGGCGGCCATTGTTGTTTTCAACTGGAATCACCTGAAAGCCGTGTCTGAGGCAGCCACTTCGGTGAGTCCTATTTTTACACATTTTAAGCTAGAATCAATGATTGGGTTCGTGAAAGTACACTACTCTTAAATTATTGTGGTAAGGTTTGAGCACTTTGAGACCTTTAGATCGTGAGTTTGAAGTGACGGAAAACCGAACTCAAAGTAGCTAGATTTTTCCCTGTGTAATTACAGTACTGAATCATGTAGGTTAGCATCTCGGCTAATTCATCAAAAAGCTAGAGGACGGCTGATTTTAGGAGAACAAGCGATTCCCCACAGACCTGTCGGCTCAGAATTTTGATTTGGGTCGAGAAAGTCTTTGTAATAAGCCTATGCGCCAGGGAGACCGCATAGGCTCAGGCGGCAGCCATGTTTTGGTCGCGTCATGTTCACAAGTTCACCATTTCACAGGGTTAGGGTTAGGAGTGAGACTGCGTCCCGGGGGTACATTGTTTTGACTTAGCCTCAGTGACAGACTCGGCTCGCTCACTCACTCACTGGCAGTGTAAACAATATCGTAATTCACTAAATTCTTGTCCTAAAACGTCAGGGAGGGCTGCTTTTTGTAGACAAGTGTCTACTGAAGATAGCCAGTATATAGGATCCTTCAAAACAAGCCTATTTCATTTGTCATTTTCCTGAGAAAACGAACTACGTTAGCCAGGCTAGTTTCACTCTGTCAGCCTATAGGTCTCTGACAGACAGAATCACTGTTTACAGGCAAAGGTCGAGCTGATATTTGGTCAGATGTGTATATTGACCAGTTCGGAGCTAAATACTCATTGCAAGTGCCTGGAATCGAGCCAAATGTTTGGAGTGACTTTGCATGGCCGGGTCTCCATCAGTTCAACACATTTGGATTCAAGTTCAAGTAATGCCACTGCATTTCACAGTCAAAACTGTAGTTTATGTCAGAATCAGAATGGGATTTATTCGCCATGAAAGTTTGCACAGACAATGAATTTGCTTTGGCAGGAAGGTGCATACAGTAAACATATAGGAATCTTAAATTTAAATATGTGGTCTAACTATACTAAGGATACATAAACTAGCAATACTAAGTGGAATATAATTAAAATAAAATATACAATAAAGTAAAATATAAGTTGCCATGTCAAGTGTAGATGTAAAAAGGTTCATTTTTCACAACTGACATGGATCCTTTCTTCACTTTTACAGGTCTGGAGGGTCATGCAGAGGCCTGCTCAACACAGTTCAACAGAGGATGCTGAGAGGAAAACAGATCCCTTGCTGGACTACCCCCCTCTAGCTGGACAGCTTTTCTTCAGCCCTGACCCCAGGACAGCTTCATCCAGCTGGCCTGCCCTGATTGCCTGCCTGCAGGCCCTGCTTGCCCCTGCCTGCAGGCCCTGCTTGCCCCTGCCTGCAGGCCCTGCTTGCCCCTGCCTGCAGGCCCTGCTTGCAGGCCCTGCTTGCCCATGCCTGCAGGCCCTGCTTGCCCCTGCCTGCAGGCCCTGCTTGCCCCTGCCTGCAGGCCCTGCTTGCCCCTGCCTGCAGGCCCTGCTTGCCCCTGCCTGCAGGCCCTGCTTGCCCCTGCCTGCATGCCCTGCTTGCCCCTGCCTGCCAGCCTTCCAGAGACAGACAGTCACCCCACAGACACAGTAGCTCTGCAGACTGCTTTTTTGAGGACATTGATGAAAAAGGACAAACCAGCATTTTTTACTTTGATGAAAGTCTAAATGTTTAATCCTTTCCATGTCACTGCATGCCAAGCTGCTGACTTTTAGGGTCTTAAGTAATGAAACAGGTTAAAGTTATAGACTTTTGACTTGAATCCAATGATTAGTCATCTGAATAAAAACCACTCAAGAGAAGTACTGCTTCTTGGATGATTTGTGCTCCACATCAGTACATCTCACACATTTGCCTTTGTTTCCATGGGATTCATGGAATTGCTAGTTTCTGGTCAGACATCAGTGTTTGGGAAGATTACTGTTTATTTCCACTTTTGATTTGTATTTCCATCATAAATTTGGTCTTTAATTTAAATTGGAAGTGTTATTAAAAGGTCTTAAAAAGTCTTAAATTTAACTTGTTTACACCTGTAGAAACCCTGTGAAGCCCCCACCCCCCATTCCAGAGACAGTTGGTGACAGAGAGGTGAAGACATAAAGTTAAACATAGTTATGCCTTAAGTGTAGAGTAAAAAATAGAGACTAAATGTGGATGTAAATGTATGTTGACACTCAGTTCTCTGAGTTGGTGCATGTCAGTTTAGGCAAAGGTTGTATTTTAAACCTCTTGGTTTAAAAATAATTCAGATTTGATTGGAACTCTCTCTTTTATACATTTATAGTTGGATTTGACATTTAACAGCCATTTAATTCATTAAGCAAGTTGTTTAACTCAAACAACCGTAACACAGTACATATGGTATACAAAGCTGCAGTCAGATTTGGAGAAATTGTTAGCTTGGATGTTATCTTGCCATATACATGGGGTCTTGATGATGATGCGCACGCAGCTTCAAGGCAGAAAGACGTGTTCCATTTCAGCAGACTCCGAGACCTTAGCACGTCACTAGCATCTCGTCATATCACGCAGTCGGAGCACAGCTAGATCATCAGCGTCAGCGCTCTTGGGTACCCAGCATGCAGTGTGGCATGTCAAAAAATGCCAAAACTTGTGGAAAATAGTTTGGTTACAACAGCTATGCAAGGGTTTTCAGTTGTTGCGTTCGTTCAGATAGATGTTTTTTAATATTGTTGTTTGTTAGTTAAAATAATCTTGTTGGTCACTGAGAGTGCATGTTGTGTGGTTTAATGGGAAGTAAGAGTCGGCTATAGTACATCAATGTCCGCAAGGAGTTGATCATAGCCTGTGCCATAAACCTTTTGCCAATGAGGCTATTCTTGACCGTAAGTTGACTGTGGTTCTGGAAAGCGGTCTTCAAGCCATCTTTAAGAAATTCTGGAAACAGTGTTGAGAGCAATGTGTTTTGACTGTGAGAGGCGATTTTTGGTCGTCATCTAAACCTCATGCGTCCGCTACAGCATTTCTGCTTTGGCGTGACTTGCGCTGGGAGGGAGGTAAACGGCATGGATTGGGATAGTGTGCGGGTAGGTGTATTTTTATATAGGGTGAAATGGAATGAGAAATATAATACAAAATGTCTGAAATGGGTGTATTTATGTAAATGTCCACGTTGCCTCAATATCTTTGTGTCAATAAATCAAATATCATTTTGACTGATGGTTTTCAAACCTTATAGGGTTCAAGATGACATCACTCTGAAGTACCATCAACAATTTCACCTTGGTATGTCAAAATATGATTGAATTTGAGTAGTTTAAACTTTGGCTGAATCTAACAACTCTTACCACAGAAGAAACAACTTACTTTTTTACACAGTAACAGAACATTGTTACGTTCCCCAGTCCTATGTTGTTGGGGTTGTCTGTTTCCTTTTTAGGATTCTCCTCTGAGTGGTGCTGGCTCCTCCCCCCCTTCAGTGATTGCAGCAGGATCGTCCTCCACCTGCTTAAAAGCTCCACGTCTCTGCCAAGTGAGACGGGGGAGAGCTGACTGTTGGCTGTGGTCTGGTACCGTGTGTGTCTGTGTTAGCTTCTGTGGTCGGGTTGAACTGTGTTACTGTGCTACGCGTTTTACTTTTGTGCCAACATATTTTCAATTACCAGTCTGTGTGACAGATTAACCTGTGTTCTTTTCTGTTCCCAGGGGGAAAGCACCTTTGGAGTGCTTAGGCAAGAGGCCCATGGGCATACATTACCCGTAGCTGAAACCTTGTCTATGCACACTAGGTAAGACCTGGGCGGACCACCCCCTGTAGATTTGTTTAGTGCGCCGACTGGCGCATCAGTGTGTGTTTCTTTTACTTTCTTTGCTTTGGTTCCGCCCAGCCCTTTCCCCCATATTACAGTGTTTTGGCAAATAAATAGCCCTGTGAACGGTACCACAGTCTTCGTGTCCTTCCCTCACACCTACGACCCCACATCCGTTCTCTGACTCCACTGGGGGGGGCCTACTAGCAGCGGGGCGTTGCGTTCCCTCCTCCAAGAGGCGTACGTAACAAACATGACAATATTCAACACTGAGAATAACTCAATGGACAGGGACGGTGAACTGCAAAGTATAAGACTGTAGGTTTGAATCCAGCCGCTGTCTTAAATTTGAATATCTGTTTGGTTAAACAGGATGACATCATTATGAAATACCATGTGCAATTTCATGCAATTCCACTTTGAAATGTCAACCACTTCTTAACCTTTGTCCCAAAGCTGACCAAAGCTAATACTTTGCCCTTTTTACTCTTACATTCTCAACAGTTGGTGTGTAGCAGAGAGGATAGAGAGGCTGCCTTGTAACCTTAAGATCATGAGTTTAAATCCCCATTCAGCCTATTGTAGTTGGCCCAACATGAAGTAATTTTGCTCACTTGTTGTCCAGCTCTTGACCTTATACAATGTAAATTTGTATAATATTTTGCGGAGGAACCCGCATCGCTGCTTGCAGCTATATTTATTATTTATTTTTGCCCCCCTAAGGCTCGGTCAATATTTGGACTACATACACAACGTCGGTGTCCAAAGTTTCGTTTTGGTAGCGATTGAGTTGCTTGTACTTGGATTTACGTTCCATTGCACAGTTTAGGAGGTTATGTTTTTGTGGCGACAAAGTGCCTTTTATCGACGAAGGGTAATCTGTGCAACCTACGTCACCACGTCAACACATGTTAGCAACGACGCATGGATACAACGTAATAGAGACTTTCTAGCTCGCAAATTGGAGCTTGGATTACGAGTGACAAATACCACCCCCAAAAAATCACAACCATTTGACTTTGTAGAGAAAGCGATTTCGAGTGGAACTGCAATCTCGGATTTTTGATTTAGGTCGTGAAAGTCTTTGTAATTTGGGTCGCCCATGAGACCGCCTAGTCTTCTAGACGGCAGCCATGCTAGAAAGCGTCAATAGTATTTTTGTAGATAATTTTGTGATCTTACAATCATCTGCCCTTACCAGGTGTACTTGTGGAAACTGTGCACACATGCCCCTGGATAGAGAAAATATATGTTGTCAGGAAATACCTCAGGTAACTAAAACTGGAGATACATGTACAAGCTGTATGATTGACCATCCTGGCCTCGACCCGGTGTGCCTCAATATGTATTCCTTGCAAAATGCAATGAATATTTACAGGGTTGACCATGGCCGTTTGAGAATAAGAGGGATGGAAAGGTCAGGCCAATCTGATACAGTATATAAATAAAGCGTTTATAACCAATAAACGTTCATTATTAGTTGAGCATATTACAAAAAAACACAGTTTGATCAAGACAGAATGAAAAACTTTATTTTGTGTCAACACAATCATCCTGTGTATTACCTTGAAATGTAAAATAAATACTAATGATAAAATAAATAGTAAAACAAAATGTGCTCTTCCACCTTGTTCTGTTTGCAGGCAATGCAGACATTTGTCCTACAGGACTTTTGTGTGCTGGTGCTGGGGTTCCCTTGGAAGAAGTGTCCGTGTTGTCATCCCCTCTTGTGTGGTGCTGCGCATACGGAGGGAGTTTCCTGATGCTTCAGGGCAGTACGTTGGGTTCAGACCCCCCCTTGACTGAACCGTGTCAAATGTTGAACAACAGCATCCTCCATGGAAGGCCTGTCGAGCTGACCACACAGGGGCTGGGGCACAGCAATACGCTGGACGGCAGCTACATAAGGAAGGGGGTCATGGATGATCTCTTCCAACACCAGTTGCATCATGTTGAAGACATAGCCTGTTGTGTGTGAATAGATGTGAATACAAGTTATATTTTAGCGCCTTTGCTGTTGCACATTTTGATTTGTTGTTTATAATAAAAATATTTTTTATACTTACACATTGTTGGCTCTGTCTTCATTTGTTTGACCGTGTAACCTCCCCTTTTGGCCTTTGGGAACACAATTCGATACATTGTTTCCCCTTGGCTGTCTTCCGTTGTGGACGCTCGGCATACTCATTGAAGTGCATGGCAGCAAGGTACAACCTAAACAGAACAACACCAGAAATGTTGTAACACAATTGTGAATCATGTTGTACGCACACATCAATCAAATTATTCCTGTAAATTCATAGCAAAGGCTGTTGCTAAAACTGTAAACTAGACTTTAGCCAGTGCCTTTCAGTTAGAGTAGCCTAAACTGAAATAATTTGCATTTTGATGGTCGGCAATTAGGCCTGATGTCTCCAGACCATTGCTCATGTCACACCTTCACGGAACAGTTTCTGCAGACATCTGGTCTCCCATTCACATTTGCATTAGTAAAGATTTGATTGTACATACCTGCATAGCATTCCAATGAAGGGGAAAACAACGTTTTTGGGAGCAAAACACTGGATGACACTGTGGAATGACTCCACAGTTGATGTATGGAAATGATGGCTTAGCTTTTCAACATCAGTAAGGCACCTCTTGTTTGTTAGCACCTTTTCAATCCTGTTCAGAGCTGTAGAACCTAAGAGAATGAAAATTGTAATTTAGAATCTTGTATATTGATGAAAATACACAACATGTTTACTCACAATATAGCTTTATAATGCACTGTGTAATACACACCTGGTCGAAACCACTTGCCAGGGTCCTTTGAGGCATTGGATGATGTTCACACTTTGGGACAACTGGGTCAGAATGACTGTGGACATCTTGAATGTGGTTCAACACAGACTTCCATTTTGCTACCTTCTCTGTTCCAGAGAGGGAGCTTGTGGCACACCGGGACAGGTGGTTGACTATGCTCCTATGCCACTTTTTCACCAAAGCACAGTCCTTGTCTTTTGCAAGTAGTTCCAGCTTCTTTGACATGCCTAATTAATTAAATTTAAATAGAAAGACATAAAAATTGTTCAGTGATAATTCAATATATGTTAAAGCTCACTTCACAAATGTGTTTACTAATAAACGTCTATATACATTTACATTTTACATTTATTCATTTAGCAGACGCTTTTATCCAAAGCGACTTCCAAGAGAGAGCTTTACAAAAGAGCATAGGTCACTGATCATAACAACGAGACTGTCCCGAACATTGCAAGTAGCCAAAACATGAAGCATACATTGTGTATATTATATGTATTGAACAATATATAAATAAAGGGTAACATTACCTTTTGCTACATGCCATACGTCATAGTAATGGGTGATTTTACAGTCCCTCAGGAACTTTTGGATCTGAGGGTGACGATCGGTGATGATGCACTCCAACTTCACACCACTACCATGTAGGAGGTCCAAAGCTCTTATGAGACCCTCCTTCTCCATGTATGAGCTTCCCCCCACCTCGTTGCTCTGGGTAGAACGAGGCAGACATAGAAAAGCGATCCATTAACCTTTTTCCATTCTGTGCCAAAACTGGGGATTATGTACACACGTTTCTGACCATTTTGACCACATATGTGTATGCCAAAAGACAGCTAAGGCTTATAGGGGTTTGTAATGACACTATTGTCAATACTACTTGTGCATATGCATGTGATCAATTGCGTTAGTCCTAATGATTCTGTTAGAGAGTCGCGTTCAGTCGCTTGAGGAAGAACGTATGCTAGTAACTTTAGATGCGACTGGCGCAACATCACAGACAGGGAGTCCTAGCATGAGGGAGAACTCAAGTTTAGCCCCACCGGTTTCACCTTTGCAGCATGGTGGGAGTGGGACTCCTCAGACGTTAGTGATCGGTGACTCCATCACTCGTAACATTAGATTAGAGCAACCAGCGACAGTTTACTGTGTACCGGGGGCCAGAGCTACCGACATAGAAGCTAATCTTAGGGTGCTGGCTAGCACTAGGGCTAAGGCAAAGGCCCAAGCTAAGGCACATGGCGCACGCACTGATGATAGGTATGAGAATATTGTCATTCATGTCGGCACCAATGATGTAAGGCTGAGGCAGTCAGAGGTCACGAAGGTTAATATAGCTCGGGCATGTGACCTTGCTCAAAAGATGAGTCGGCATCGAGTAATAGTCTCTGGCCCACTACCTGTTAGGGGGACTGACGAGATCTACAGCAGGCTTGTCTCTCTCAACCGCTGGTTGGCTCGCTTTTGCTCAGAACAGGGTTTAGGATTTGTAGATAATTGGTCTCGTTTCTGGGCCAAACCTGGCTTGTTGAAAAGTGACGGGCTCCATCCTAGCTGGAGAGGTGCTTTTCTTTTGTCTAGGAATATTGAAGCTATTTTAGAGCAGGCCTGACACTCACTAGAACAAGCCGGGCCACAGTCTCTTAGAGAGTCTGATAGATATGTTGATAAGCATGTTGTGAGCTGTTGGGGGCCCGATAGCTCAGCTTGTAGTGTAGCCAGCGTGGATGCTGATGTTGTTTCTCCCATTGAGACGGTGTCTGTCCCCCGCCATTTTTCCAAATTCCGGCCCTCAATTATTAGGAATTATACCAATTTTATATGTATTCAGCCTTGCTCCCCCGTTGCTCTTCCTACTAAGTTCTCTGATAGCAGTGCCACCTTTTCAGAAGGATTACCTACGTCTAAAGCTGCCAAAAACCCATACTGGAATGTTGGGCTCCTAAACATCAGGTCTCTATCCCCAAAGGCCGTTTTGATTAATGATCTGATGTCTGAATGCAACCTGGACCTGATTGGACTCACCGAAACCTGGTTAAAACCTGAAGAATATTCCTCCCTGAATGAAGCATCGCCTCCGGATTTTGCGTACTCGCACATCCCTCGTGTCTCAAAGAAAGGTGGCGGTGTTGCTATGATATATAAAGCTAGCTTCAACCTTAGCCTAAAATCCGTAAATACCTTTAAATCATTTGAGATAATTTGCATGAAACCACCAACTACTCTAAAAAGGACTAATTCTTCTACTATTGCCCCCCCTCCCTCATTTAGTTTAGTTACTTTATACCGGCCCCCCGGCCCGTATTCCCTCTTCCTAGAGGAATTTGCAGATTTTAGTGCTGATCTTGTGACATATACTGATAATGTCTTAATTATGGGTGATTTTAACATCCATGTGGATGACCCAAAAGATCCTCTAAGTAAGGCCTTTACTGCTCTATTGGATTCCACAGGTCTCACTCAGGTGGTTTCTAAACCTACCCATCTTCACTCGCATACATTGGATTTAGTTCTCACACGGGGAATCAAGATTAGTGACATAATTGTCCACCCCCACAATCCTATATTATCAGACCACTGCCTGGTTACCTTTAAAATGGATCTCTGCCAGAGCCTTGGAGGCACCCAGAATATTTCTACTAGCCGCTGCATAACCCCAAACACAGCTATGGAACTGGCTAATATTCTACCTGCTGCACTAGAAGCACTGGACGTCCCAAATAAATCATTAAATGCTAAAACAAGGGATCTGAATTTGGTTCTTCAGTTATCCCTAGATTCTGTTGCCCCACTCAAATCAAGGAAAAGAAAAGACAAGAAAATGGCTCCATGGTATTCAGAGGAAAGCCGCACTCTCAAGAGGTCCACTCGAAAATTAGAGCATAAGTGGCGTACCACTAAATTGGAGGTTTTCCGCCTGGCCTGGAAGGACAGCCAAATTGAGTACAAGCAAGTCCTCATCAGGTCCAGATCAGAATATTTCTCGAAATTGATTAGTAAGAACAAACACAACACAAAGTTCCTATTTGATACTGTTGCAAAACTCACTAAGAAAAGTACACTCTGCGTTAGTTCAGATCTCTCTCCCAATGATTTCTTAGATTTCTTTGACCAAAAAATCTATGCAATAAGGGACAAACTACAGACTAGGCCTGGAGGAGTGGCCATCAACACAGAATTTGACTCTATACCCAGCATGCTGCATGTTGAGGCTCTTACCCACTTTAACCCTATTTCTATGGAAGCGTTCATCGAGCTGGTAGATTCCTCGAAACCCATCAGCTGCCTTCTTGATCCCCTCCCTGCCAAACTTTGTAGGGAACTTCTCCCTATTATTGGACCTTCCATGCTTAGTATTATTAATGAATCTATTGTAACTGGACAAATCCCTGACAATTTCAAACAAGCTATTATTAAGCCCCTTCTTAAAAAACCAAACCTGGATCCAGGTTGTATTAGCAACTATAGGCCAATTTCAAATTTGCCATTTCTCTCCAAAATTTTAGAAAAAGCTGTGGCACAACAGCTAACTGAGCACCTCTCCTCAAATCAGCTTTATGAACCTCTCCAGTCTGGATTTTGTCTTCACCACAGCACTGAAACTGCATTAGCTAAGGTAGTCAATGATCTATTATTATCCTCTGACGCGGGCTCTATCTCTGTTCTGGTTCTTCTAGACCTTAGTGCAGCATTTGACACTGTGGATCATGAGATTCCCCTGGAGCGTATGGAGAACTATGTTGGGATCTCTGGTACTTCACTTCAGTGGTTTAGATCGTATCTATCTGATAGATCACAATATGTCCACTATGATGGTTGCTCATCCAGGAGCACTACTGTAAAATACAGAGTACCACAGGGTTCAGTTCTAGGGCCTCTGTTATTTTCACTCTATATGTTGCCTTTAGGAAACATAATTAGAAGCTCTGGGGTAAATTTTCACTGTTATGCAGATGATACTCAGCTATACATGTCCATAAAGCCTGGAGAATTTCCACATGCTATGGAAAAATGTGTTTCCGGGTTGAGAACTTGGATGACAGCAAATTTCCTTCTTCTTAATTCGGATAAAACCGAGGTTCAAATTTTCGGCCCTAAAAAATACAGAAATAATGTATCCAATCTGACCTTAAACTTAGATGGTGTCAAAGTATCTCAAAGCCAGTTGGTAAAAAATTTAGGAGTCACATTGGACCCAGACCTTTCGTTTGAGTACCTTATTAAACAAATCACCAGAACTGCATTTTTCCATCTACGTAATATTGCCAAAATACGAAAATTCCTCTCAAAGGATGATGCTGAAAAACTAATACATGCTTTTGTTACGTCCCGATTGGACTACTGCAATGTGTTGTTCTCTGGCCTCCCAATTACCTACTTGAAAAATTTACAGCGGGTACAAAATGCTGCTGCTAGACTATTGACAAAAACAAGAAAGTTTGATCATATAACATCTACTCTTATCTCTTTACACTGGCTCCCTATCCAAGCCAGAGCTGATTTCAAAGTTTTACTACTAACTTACAAATCTCTACATGGATTGGCACCACTGTACCTCTCCGGTCTCCTTGCACCCTATTGCCCCGCAAGGACTCTAAGATCTCAAGATGCCGGCTATCTGGTAATACCCAAAATTAAGAAAAAAACTGCTGGAGGTAGGGCGTTCTCATATAGAGCACCTCTTCTCTGGAACAAATTACCTGTCTCAATTAGGAAGGCTGATACTGTTTCGACATTTAAAACTAGATTAAAAACGTTCCTGTTTAGTCAATCCTATGATTGTTAAATGTGTGTACTTTCTATGTAAACCTGGGGTGTGCGTTTGCCTATGTGTGTATCACATGTAACTTTTAAATTGTAATTTTAGCTTATGTTCACACTGCCCATTTAAATGTTACAAATAAAGTAAACCTGTTATTGTATATTGTTACTGTAATAGTTCCGTTGCTGTATATTTTAATTGTTATAGTTTACTAGTTGGAGACAACGGGGGGCTGGTTGTTTTCATCCTTATTCGTATAAATATAACCTATTTTAGAGTTGTTTCCCCTGGAACAGATTTCATGTTCCAACCAAGGGGGGCTGTCGCTGTCTTGGTGTGTGGGGCTGCATCAAATACCCTCTTAGCTTTGTTAAATTGCTGCACTAGTCCACACTTGACCGGTGGGGATCTCATTCTATTACGACTGAAACTGTTAGCTGCTCCTGGCATTCTCTAATCCCTGTTCTCCTCTCTGTCCCCCCCCACACATCCCTTGTGGTGTGGGGGGTCTGAGCTGTCAGGACCTGCCTGGTCGTCGGTCTACCAACGCCGGACCAGGTCGTCAACCGGAAACCAGCCTCCATGACGGCCAACAGCGAGTTTCCAGGTCCCATCCAACGTCTATAAAGCCGAACAATGGATTTTTGGTGTTTCAAAACCCATTGACACTGTATGACTATGTTTAGCTTGTGTTCTGCTCCTCTCTCTTGCCAACCGTCTCTGGAGGAGGGGATCCCTCTCTGAATTGCTCCTCCCAAGGTTTCTTCCATTTTTTCTCCCGTTGGGAGTTTTTCTGGGAGTTTTTCCTTGTCTTCCTTGAGGGTTTAGGTTGGTTGAGGGGCAGTTCTATGGGCGTATGTGAAGCCCTCTGTGACATGCTTGCGTGTAAAAAGGGCTATACAAATAAATTTGATTTGATTTGATGATTTCAAATACATGCACCAGCTGTATGTCTATGATTTGGTTGGTCTGCATATCTATCATCGAGTAGCTCCCATACTTTGCAGAATGTCCTGAATTTAATCAATAAACATGAGTGGAATTATTCACTGTAAGGCAACATCTCACCTAAAATTGTTGATATAATGCATACACATTTGAACAGAAAGAAAAATGTGTACCTGGTGAATCTGCTCGCATATCGCCTTCGAGAATGACAGTGGTTGCCTTACTGAGTGTTTGAAGCGTAGCTGTTTGCCATTCAGTCCGGCTGTGGATTATAGCTGGTTCCAGGTATGCTTTAGCATGTTTTCTGAAGGCAGCATAACTATGTGTTCTCAGCTGCATTGCCCCAAACACCTAAAAAATTATTCAAAGTAAATAAGTGTTGAGGTGAAGGTTTGACAAACACGTTCTGCAGGGGACAATGATCACAGTACCTTTTTCAACTTCGCAAATGAAGCTCCACAAAAGTAGATGGCAGCAGACAGCTGAAGGTTGCCAACAGGGGTGCTCCCAATAACTGGCTGACTCTTCCACTGTCTGAAGAACTGGCAATGAGGGCATAGTTGGTCAACAGCTACGAAGGACCCTTTTCTGCGTGGCTTGACTTTACAGTGCCTTGTGCACACAGGGCAGGTCTCGAACAGACTGATGAGGCATTGCTCAAAAACAATGTACTTTGCATCACCATACGGTGACACTGCTGATGTACTACAAGAACTAAGAAGAAAAAGAAAAAAGACAAAACAACATTGAACATCTCTGTCAAAAATCAATTGCACAATCTGACAACAGTCACATTGTATGTAAATAACACTGCTGCATTGTGAGAGTTGTAACTTTGCTTACTCAAGCTGAGATGATTCTGTCTCCATCGTAACTGACTGTGCAGGATCAAATGTTAAATCTTGAGGATCAGTGCCTGCATAGGAAACATCCTCCACCTCCTCCTCAAATTCTAGACAAGGTATTTTTTCTGGCCTCAGACCCTTCAAAGGAGTTGAAGACAAAGGCCCAAAGACTGAAGGAGCCGTTGTGCCTACTGCCACACTTTGGCATAGCACTGATGCCTGCATGCCTTTAAACGAGGGAGGGGGAGAGTATTTTAGTGGTATTTCTTACGGATAGCTCAGTGCCTAAGGACAATGTATTGCTGTGATACAATAGCACAAGTAAATGAAAAGGCATCTTCAACCCACAATTTACTATTCAGTCATATTGTTTGTATATAAACCCATTCATACCTATTGACCAAATCATTTTCACCAGCCTCCCCCACAAAAGGTAATGCAATTGTTTGAGATCAGACCAATAAGTGATAATACAGATGATCACTAGTTCTATTCATACTATGAATGGTTCGTTAATTTGTTCTGAATGGCTCACAGAATTGATAAAAGCACCCAGTCATCATGGTAAACATACTTGGATAACCCTGCTCTGCTAAATGCTACCCAGGCATAATGCTACACATGTTTGGAACACACAAACCCCATAAGGTTATGTAAGAGGAATTAGAAGGGTTACCTTTGCTTCGTAGGCTAGGTGCGAATGTCATATAAGACAGTTGTGTCGCGTGAGATGCCACACTTGGAGCATCGGTTTGGCATTCTGCGTCTGTTTTGTGTTGTCGTTCTTGTGATGTACTGGTACTCTGAAATAAAAACGTGCAAATAAATGTATTGTATCTACACAATACTGTTTCCAACAGATTGACTAGATATCATTTGAAATGATAACGGGATCGACTTAGGTGGGTAACTTTACAGCTTAGCAAACAAATTGCCGTGATTCTACTCAACACCAGCCCCATTTACAATAAACTACATCACATATTCTACCTGCTATAGTAGTAGATACAGGAGAAGTTAGCATTGGTAATAACTGTTAAAGACAAAATCATACTGTAGCCTAGGCCTACTTACAGCTTGCAGTTGCGATGAGCGTACGGTCGGAACAGCACCTCTTTTCAGGAGCAGCTTCTTAGCAAATCCTGCTTGAAATTGTCCAAGGTTGAGAAAACTGTCTCGAGTGAAATGTTCAGAGCATATAATTGTGTGTCGAACTTCGCCGGGATCTTCTCATAGACGAACAGCAGTCATGCCTGTCAAATGTTTGGCTCCTTGGGAAGACTATAAGTGTTAGCCTTCCCTGTACAGCCTGGAATATAGCATTTACGACCGTGGTCCATTTTCAATATTCTTGGTATTGCTTAGAAGTAGCCTACAGAGCACTGCGCGCAGCTAAACTAGCATCGGAGATCAACGCTATACCTCGGACTGGGCAGAAACAACAGTGAGTGGGCTGGTCTGTATGTAAATTCTGGGGCGTGACAAAGATACAGACCAGAGCCAATAAGAGGGCGATCACCGGTCCTACGTAGGACCGGTAGCTTTGTTGAAAAGCTAGCGTTTTACAGCCAATTTTTTTCTTTTTGAGATTTGAATAGGAAAGAGGTGTCAATGGACTTTGATATTCACGGTATGTTCATTTTACCCACCGAACTGTCGTTATTCAACTATGACAAGGTAAAATCGGTTTTGCAGTCAATTGCCCCTTTAAAACTGCTAAATCCTTTTCTAACGAGGCTCCTCTATCTTGCATAATGAAATATAACGTTTTTTGAGTAATCAATAAGCCTGCGCTTGCCATTAAAATTACAAAATAGGACGCGAGTGTCTCACAAATAATATTGAGCTATTTGTCTTCAAGGCCAACCAATGAGAATATTGCGAATAAAAACAACGCAGAAACAGGCGGCAAATAAACAGGCAGATGTTAGCCTTGCATTGTTTGAAAAAAAAGAAGAATTGGGAAGCCCTAGTATATAAGAGGCATATGTTGGATCATATCACACCATGGAAAACCAAAGTCGTCCGCACGTCTGGATCGCTGGCAGCTCCTTGGTCTACTGGCTTGCACGGCACATGGAGGAGGTCGGACTGTACCCCGACCTTGCACTGGAGTGCCATTTGGAATGGGTAGGGGTGAGGGGCATGAGGTGGGCAGACCTTGTGCCTAAGCTCTCTGAGAAGCGTGGCATGCTTCCCAGCCCGGACATAATAGTGCTCCACGTCGGGGGAAACGACCTCAGACAAGTGACCGGGCTTGACCTGACGAGGCAGATGAAGCAAGACCTGGGGGCCATCATGGAGGTGTTCCCAAACACTCTGCTGGTGTTTTTGGATATCCTGGAACGCTTCGTCTGGAGGTATCAGAGGAGCGCCATCTCTTCTGGTATCGACAGGGCAAGACGTCGAGTCAACGCAGCAGTGTCTAGCTTCCTGGCCGACCGTGGGATGGCGAGCACTCAACACCCCCAAATACGACACGGTTTCGTGTGGATGTACCGACCCGACGGTGTCCACCTCGATCATGTTGGAAACAATGTGTTCTTGGAAAACATCCAAGACGGTCTCCGACGACTCCTGTGCTATCCACAGCACACACAACGGCTCTTTTAAGAGCAACCCAAAATGTAAAAGAAAGAGCAATTAGACTGTTAAAAGTGCAGTTGTAATTTTACAACCATGGGGCCTTACAGGGTTAAATGTTACCATCTTTACATCTTTGAAGTGTGTTATAAAAAGCTGCATCACGGAGGCTACATTGCGAGCGCAGATCACGGTGTTCTGTAGGCTACTCTATATAGCGAGCAACTCTACATTCATACGTCTCTGAGCTTGCTTTAAAATAACAGAAAACATTAATATATTGATGTTGATACATTTAGATGCTTTTATGAATCAATATGTCCTACCACTTGAGAAACACGGTCCTACACATAATTAGACAAATGCAATATTACACATCCCATAGCCTACAACCTCATAACCAGGTGCAACAGGTGCCTTGACAGGATTAAGGAGTTGAAGAAGCAGATACTGTGTCTTCCTCTTGTTGGGCATCCAACAAGTTGTTTATATCTGATTACAATTTACTTTCTAAGTTTCTTACTCCTTCATCTGAGTGATACATGTCATTTAAAAAACATTATTATCAAGGGAACATAATGGTCAGAACTGCAGTCATACACTTAAATGCTTTTTGAAATATGTAAACACTAGGAGACTATGGGCAGCTGGGGAAGCCGCAAGCACACCCTCACAATTTCCCCAGAAATTGTATGCTCTCGAGTTACACTTCTTCTGCCATTGGAGTCTATGGCAGCCCCTAGACCCGTATGGTAAAAAGTTGTGAAATTTGGCACACTCATTAAGCACAGTCCCCTCTTTATATTCACCAAGTTTCATGTCTCCCATTTGAGGACTCTAGCGCAACCAACTGGTCAAAGTTGGACTTGTGTTTACACACGTAACTTTTGAACCGTATGACTGATTTTCAAAAATGAGGTATCATTGAATTCCCTGGATCAAGACGAGTTCAACACACCGTATGGCGTCAATTTCCGGTTATAGATTTTCCACCATTTTGAATTTTAAGGAAACACGTTTTCGCTTCTTCTCCTACAATTTTTTTCCAATCTTCCCCAGAATTGGCAAACATCATCAACAGACCAACCCTCACGTAAGTTATCAAAGGATATTTGATTTTCGAAACCGTTTGTCCGGTACAGCCAATCAAAACAAAGCAACAAAGCAACCAAACAGGAAGTTGGGTAATATCTCAGCTAATATTTGAAAAATCAACACCAAACTTGTTATGATGACTCCGAACCCTCTTTTGAGGCTGTCCAATTAATTTGGTGTCATGTGATCACTGGGCGTGGCCGCAAGAAGCAAAAATGTGTTTTGACCAATAACTGTTGATTTGTTTGCCTTTATTAAGTGATTCCTTTGTCTCATGATGTCTTGGGATGTCCAGTGTGTGACCCATCATCATTTGTGATAATAGCCGAATTGATGCAGCCGCCATTTTGAATCAATTGAAAAACGTTTTTTCTCAAGTTCTCCTACACATGTTGTCCAATCTTCACCAAATTTGGCAGAGATTATCTTCAGACCAAGCCTCACAAAAGCTATCAAATCGTTATTTGATGATTTTTGAAACCGTTTGCCTGCTACAGGCAATCAAAATGTGCCGTTAAGCCAGCAAACAGGAAGTTGGGTCGTATCTCAGCAAATCTTAGATGGATTCAAACCAAACTTGCTGCGTGTACTCATTACCCACTTCTGAGGATGTGTAAAATGTTTTCTGGGTAATTTGACTGCTTGGCCACCTCATTGCTACTTGCAGCTATATTTTCTAATTAAATCTAGTCAGTCTGTTGAAAACAGTGTTGTGTAGACACAATACATTTATTTGCAAGTTTTTATTTCAAGTCACCGTCTCCACCTTCGGTGTTTCAGTGCTGATGGCCTTGTTGCGTTTCTGCTCCGCAGCTTCACTCCAATTAGCACGCAGCTGATCTAAATATTAATGAGCATACCATAAAAGGAGAAAACCTAACGTTTTTCCAGGGAACATTTCAGAGGAATTACCAGAGGGCATAAAACAGCACCCGGACCATTTTCAGCCCAACCAATGTTGCATACCCTATTCGGACACCTTAAGGAACAGTGTGAAATACCCAAAAAACCCATTCAATCACCCCTTTAATTTAATTATACCATTAACAATTTCCGTATAATAGCCTACATCCTACACAAATTATAAACTCTTAAAAGCTCTTTGTATCCATTGTAAAATGCTACATTTACCAGTGAAGTCAATTGAAACAATTGATTATTTTGGAAGGCCGCAATATATCAGACAGACAACCACACATAAATCCAATCCAAGTTCAAAAGGCATGCCAGAATAGTTTATTTAATGATTGCATAAAGTAGCCCACGTTACCTTGTTTTACAACTTGTAACCACTTGTAATTATTCCGATTGTAAACTGAACGTCAACCTTCAGCTAGCCTACCGTTTTCTTCCCATATTAGTAAGTGTTGACATTAGCAGCGACCACATGAACTAAATATGGAATTTAAGAAACTCTGGGATGCACGCAAAGGTGTCTTACATGTATGTAGCTAACTATAAAACTTTATTGGCATGTTCCGTGATGTAATTAAACTGTAATTAACCCACCTGTCATTGATGCGTTCGCCTCTGGCTCCTCCATGTTGAATGAGTCCAGAGAATGCGCCTCTCTAGAGTCTTTTGCCCGATTATTGGATGGTCGATGAGCCGAATTTTGATTGGCTACTCAACAAGCAATGTTCTGATAGGACACCTTTTTGACACGGCAAACAATATGCAGTTGCAGAACAAGATTTGCAGTCGCAGAACAAGATTTCCAGGAGCAGAAAAAGATTTGCAGGAGCAGAAATAGTTTTGCATCCGTAAAAAAGTGTTGTATTATGCAAATTATTTTTAACAAACACTTTTTCTGCTCCTGCAAATCTTTTTCTTCTCCTGCAAATCGTTCTCTGCGACTGCAAATCATTTCTGTGACGGCAAATTATCATTGACCCTAATTTGACTCCATAAGATTGGGCCTTCTTCTGTTAGCCCCGCGGCCTTGCTAATTTTAGAACCTTCACTTTTCCCTGCGTTGGCAGCGAGACTCAAATTCCAGAGCCGTCAGCGTGAATTGTTTGCCCTTCCTTTGAGACATTATGATATCACGGACGTTGTGGCTTAGTTTGTTTAAAATTATCTGGTCTGGAAAGCAACATTTAATACAACTTACACAGAGCTTGTCCCTTGCTTTACTTACGCCATGCGACCGGAAGCGGAAGTCCTTGAACAGATAAAAAATTTGATGGCAAAGAGTCATCTTGTGAAGGGAGTGTCAGGTTTATCATTTTGTGTGTGAGGTTTTCAGTTTTGTGTGTGCAGTTTTGAGTAAGCCATTATTGTTTTGAGAAACGTGTGTTAACAATTGTGAAAAACTGTAACGGCGCAGGGGGGGCAAGGGAGCCTAGAGCTACTGCTAGGCCATTGTTCATGCCGGAGACATTTACTGGCGTAGGCCGTGAGTGGTCTGACTGGTCAGAGCAGTTTGATCTGGCGGCAGATGTCAATAATTGGGATGACCCCTTGAAGCAAAAATGTATGTCTCTGCTACTTTCTGGGCGTGCCAGAGACATTGTTGAAACAATTGAAGATCTAACTGTTATCCTGTATAAGAATAATTATGTGTTCAGTATTCCTTGAGTGAAGAAAGAGGCCTACCCCCAAATCTGAACTTTGAGTAACACTAGGCTTACGTAAACAAGGGGACCAGTGGCCTGTTCCCAGTTTACAGAATAAGCCAGACTAATGTCAGTTAGTCAGACTAATTTCTAGTTCATTCGGTTCCATAAAGCTAGCTCATCGTAGTTCGAACTCGGTTACTATGACAACTTAGGCTGCGAAACTAGTCTGGTCAGGGTCAGGCTAACTGACAGGCTTAGCGTGACTTGGCGCTTAACCAGACCTTCCCGTAACACTGATCCAACGGGAAAACGATGATTTACCACGGATATTCTCATTTTCTTATTCTCATCGGTTCAATATGTTCAACATTGATAGAAAATCAACTTAATTAGCCTACAACATTTAGCCTAATGCATTAAACAATGATGAACAATGCTTTGATAGGCTACACACCATAGCCGTTAATGTATGGATGTTAGTTTGTGATTTCAAATGTTTAGGCATCAGGCATAGGACTATTTCTCAATCTAAATAAGTATAATTATCATGGCAATATAATTGTTAATCGTACCCTACAATTGCAAAACGAACCTAAATCTGCCCTCCATTTCCCCGACACAAAAACCATGTTAAAAAGTTTGGCTACTGGATGTATTGATTAATAGTTGGCTATTTATTCTAAAAAGGTCCTCCTACGTAGCCTATCGTTCACAACGTCAATCATGGCGTGTCATTTTATTTTGATGAAGCGGTGGATAAGGAAGCTGTCATAGTACACGATTTAAAGGGAACGTTCTTTCAGGAAGATGACACGTGGCCGTGTGCATTGCTTTTGCCGTGGTGGATTCTACGATCCATGTTTTACCTCTCGGGCTACTTAAGAATAGGGTGCACGCGCAATTAGATTGACTACTTAAATCTGACTTGAATTAGTAGGACTGCGTGAGCTGAAATTGGTCTTTATGGAACCGCTTTAGCCCCGGTTGACAAATTCAACTTATTCAAGTCTGTTTTAGGACTTTAAGTTTAACTTTTTTGAGCGGCCTTTATGGAACAAGCCCCAGTTGAACACTGATGTGCTAAATGTAAAACACTATGATGAATGGAAAACATTTTTTCTCCATTCATCATAATGATTTAGGCCTTTTTTTTGTTCAGTGTTGCACTTACTACAGACAGTACATACATAAGTGTGTCTCCAGAGTCATTGTCATTCATATGTCATCCATTTCTATAATTGTGTTTTCAATTTTGCACTACAGTGTGCTGTGAATGCTTGGTAGTGTGTAGCAAATGCCTAGTTGTGTGTACTGTATGAAAGGTATGTGTGTCATTTGAAAATATGTCTGTGTATACCAAATGAGAACACAAGTTCCATTTTGTGAACAGGTAAGAGATTTGATGGCAAAGAGTCATCTTGCAAAGGGAGTGTCAAGTTTAGCATTTTGTGTGTGAGGTTTTTAGTTGTGTGTGCAGTTTAGAGAAAGCCGTTATTGTTTTGAGAAATGTGTGTTAATGATTGTGAAAATCTGTAATACTCAGAACACACAAATACACGGTAACAAATATTAGATTTTTCCCCCACAAAAACAATGTACACAGAGTGTACATCCCAACAACATATACAGTTACATTATTTTATTTTTTCTTTGTATTTGCCGTTATGTTATGCCGTCATTTTCGAGGACCATCTTCATGATTTCAGTTTCCTGTTCAGGAGACAGAAGACGTTCCCGACCACCTTGTGTTGGTAAGCTTTCAGTCCTGCCAAGCAAATAGTAAAATACTGTGTAGGAATACAAAGTAGCGATACATTTCCCAAATACTTGAAACATACTTTATTTTTACAGTCCTACAGAACAGTCCACAGGCAATAATGTGCTACTACTCATTGAGTACTGTATTGATATGCAGTAGGCCTACTGCGATTTTTTAGTGGGAAAAGATTTCTTACCAATTTTCATTTCGGAAAGTCCGGATTATGGATGCTATAGGGCGGTGGTTCTCAACCCTCGTCCTCAAGTACCCCTGTCCTGCATGTTTTAGATTTTTCCCAGCTCCAACACACCTGATTCAGATGAATGGGTCATTATCTAGTTATACAGAAGCCTGCTAACGACCATTCATTTGAATCAGGTGTGTTGGAGCAGGGAAATATCTAAAACATGCAGGACAGGGGGTACTAAAGGGGCCAAGGTTGAGAACCACTGCTATAGGGTACCTGCTCAAATTTGGCTGTACTCTTTGCCCAGCCTCCCTCATTGTTAGACCATGGTTGACCACGACATGGTCAACCAAAGTGGCTCGGATCTCATCAGAGATTACGGTCCTTGGACTTCCTCATCCTCGTCCTCCCCGTCCTCCCCGTCCTCCTCCTCTTACTCTCACTCCTCTGCCTGTTTTCAATGTTGGCATCCATTGCGCTTAAACAGAAGAGGTCACCTGTTGCCATTTTATGCAAAGCTCTGATTACTAATTGTAAAACTGTGTGACAGGTGTTTGCCCATGCAATGAGTCAGTGTGCATATTTGAATGGCAGTGTGTTCCTTGTGAAAACAAGAGATTTTCTTCATGAAAATTGTGCCAAATGCAGAGAATTGTGTGTAGTGTTTTGAAAAAAGTGTGTTTTAGAACTGCAATTTGAGTGTAAAGCAAGAATTGTGCTTGTAGTTTAGCATAATTGGTTCAGGGGGTTGGTGCATGAGTTACATGTTGTGGTCATTGTGTCTCAAGTACCAGTATTTGTGTGTAAACAATTGAGAAAAACTGTAATGTAACTAAGGATGCCATCACATTGAAGGGGGGTATGAGGGTGGGCACTTTACATACTGACATCGAGGTGGGCTGTAAGGGTGAGCATTTAGGTACGGGAGAAGATGAGGGGATTGATCAAATGAGCTGTGGAAAAGGTTATAACACATTTTGCATTGCATCAGAAAAGTTTCGCTCCATCGGACTTAACAGATATCTGTGATTTGTTACAGAGAAATATGCCTGTGTTTAGTGGTGACTTGGGGAGGACTCACCTTGCGCTACACCAGATTGATACAGGGGATGCAAAGCCTGTGAAGTTGCCGCTCTGTCGTGTTCCCATCCATCTACAGCAAGAGGTGACTGAACAGTTAAAACAAATGTTGGCAAATGACCTCATTCAGCCCTCTCATAGTCCTTGGACAGCACCAGTGGTTCTGTTACGCAAGCGCGATGGCGGCCTCCGCGCGTATCCATTGCCATTTGTTGACGATGCCCTTAACAGTTTGAGCGTGTAGGTTCTCTACATTTGATTTAGCCAGTGTTTACTGGCAAGTGGAGATGGATCCAAAAGATAAACATAAGACCGCGTTTACCATCCGGCAAGGTTTGTTTTAATTTAATGTCCTCGGTTTTGGCCTTTGTAATAGTCCTAGTACATTTCAGCAACTAATGGATCTGGGGCCTGTACTACGAATGAAGATCAACATGCTCTGGATCACTTTCAGTTACCCGGCTACGCAAAGCGTAACAATCGCAATCACGATAAGTGGTATCACGACGGCGGTTATCATCTCTCTAATTCAACCCAGATCTTTCCAATCTAGAGACGTGCGCGTTCACATGAAAGGGCGTCGTTTGCACCGTATGTCCAATCGCAAACATGGACAGAACAAGAACCGCATGTTTTACCCAGGAGGAGCAAACGATAATCATGGAAACTTATCAAACTTATAAAGATATAATTCAGGCAAAGAGTAACACCGTCGCTGCTGCCAAGTCAAGAAAAGAAAGCTGGCAGAAAATTACAGACGCTGTTAATGCGTACGTTACATGACTTATTGATATCACTGGCTCAGGCACAAGATGTTACCTGATAACACTTGTGCGTTCCATAACGTTAAACTTATGTTGCTGTAATATTTTTGTTGCAACCCTGCCAGTGCCAAACGGTCTTGGGAGCAAATAAAAAACAAATATTAAAACAATTCAAACCGGTAACTAGCAGAAGACAATACTTGCACATATTTCAATGTATATTAGGGCCTATAGAACAATGAAATAGCTTGCAGCCAACAGGAAGAAAAGTGATGCAAAGAAAACTGGAGGGGGCCCTCCTCCACAGGACTTCACTCCTGCTGAGGAGCTGGCCCTCTCCAGCAATGGGTCGCCCAATGATGGAAGGAGTGGAAGGGGGCATCTCTTCTGACCCTGGTGGCAGCAGATCCGACACCCAGTACAGGGTATGTTTCAAGTAATCTATGTGACCATGTTCATTCAACAATTATTTATGAATATTGTAGGAGTGAAATATATTACTGTTCTCTGTAGTGAAAGGAAATACAGTGGTGTTGCTGCCACCACCCACTGTAATCCCACGGTGCGATACAGAGGTAACAGTGAAACTAATAGTCATACGCCAATATGTGTGCCATATGTGGTTGCTGAATATTGATCAAATATGCCATTCACTTTCTCACGTGGAGGCCCTAGATGAGGAAACTCTGTCAGCCTGCTCAGAAAACGCTTTTCAGTTTTTTTTACCACTTCCAACAAAGATTCTGAGATTGTGTGAACGTGTGGCTGTGATTGAAGTGTCTGTAATGACTTGCTAATGGTGGTGGTCAGAACATGAGACACAAGTCCTTAAATTGCTCATTTCAGATATAACTCCATTTATTAAATTGCTTTGGTGTTAAACTCAGCAGGAAGAGGAACTTCTTCCTCCCCCTGAGCCGAGGGCCTCCACCTCAAGGTCAAGCCAAAGACATGGGGTAAGCAATGAACCTTGAAACACAGTAGTCAAATGGACACCTTCAACTTTCTCCAAGTGTGCCTTTCAAAGGGACAATGCTCTTTATTTATTTCAGGTTGGAGCAGACAATGTGAAGGCCCTCTGCAAGAGGACCCTGGAGCTCAATATTGAGCATAAGACTCTTTATTAAAAAAACAAGGCTGGAGATTGAGAAATTTCAGTATGAGAAGATGGTAGTACATGACTGAATGTATGAATGACTTACAATGAACTTATTCTGACACTTTATAAGCGCAGCTAGTTCTGGCAGGGCAATCGGGCAGCGCGCGTCAGTCAGTTATCGGGGACGTAAGGCGTTTTACTCCACCCACTTCCACACCCATGTAGCAGCGCATATCCATTGGGCCACGTCCGATAAGGCGTCTTTAAAAGACGCGCGGATATGCACACACTCACCCCGGTCGTTGTATGATCAGTGCTGCTGCTAATGTGTTTGTATTCCTGCGTTGTCGGTTGTTGCTTTCGCCTGTGTTGCTGTGTCCGGCTCTTGCGATCCGGGGGTGGACTGTTTGTTGATGGGGGTGTTTGCGGGAGGTTTCAGGCATTCGCCTGGATTCGCAGCCTCTGAGAACCACCCCGACGGCGGTTGCGACGATGCAGGTAGCCAGGCCCGGCGTAACTCGCGTTGGCTCAAAGATCGCCTACTACCAGGATTGGCGGTTCAACGCATCCTGGACTCTACTATGTCTTGGTCGTGTCTCTTTCCTTGAGCGTAATCATGATGAACTGCACGTTCGTGGAGTGCTGCAAGGCCGCTCCTTTCTCCTTCCTTCTCTTCCCGAGCGGTGCCCGCTGAGAATGCTCTGGTCCAGGGAGGAAGACCCAGTGCTGTTGACCCCTCTGGACGTCGAGGTCTCTGGCGGAAACAAGTGCTCGGGTCGTCGCGCTGGAGGAGGGGTCGACGACAGCGGTGGATCCGCCGATCCCCCATACTGCATCGGAGGCGCTCCCGTGGCCTTCGACTTTGCATTGACTGCAGGGGAGGAATGACGTGGGACCGTGTCTTAGGACACCACCGGCTGGTAAACAGGAATGGCGTACCCGAATGAAAGGGTTTGTGTATCTGCGGCTCTTTAACTCGATTGTATTGTTTGATTGCCATGGCATTCAGTAGTATATGCTGTGCAAGCGGAATACTCGGATTTCGGGAATGTATTAGCCGGTGCTTACGTAACAGCTTGTCAATATTGTTCATTGTAATTTTCTTTATTTCAGGGGTGCGCACTGATCAATAGGAAGTGTAAATGAGCAGTTAGCCAGAGACGCTAATTTCGTCTGCTGTCTCCGGGCAGATGTTATGGCAGCCAAATTAATTCAAACGTCAAATACATACTAAGGTAATATATGGTATCCCTATATTATCGGTTAACCAGTTGAGTAGCGTCACAGTATCTGTCTGTCGTCGTGTGTAGGCCCACAGCGTAGACTACCATCTCGGATGTGTGAATTCGGACATTTAAAATGAACGTCCAATAGACATACGGTTAGCTCTATGCGCTACGCTGGTGTGGCAAAACATGTACTGGCAAAAGGGTACCGTAACGGTAAACACCAGCGTCTAGCGTTGCTAGCTACGAGTGTCATGCTAGGTACTTGCCGGAAGGAACAAGCTAGCAAGCTATGGGCCCCAACCGTACTCATGCTGTGGGAGCGTGGGGGTAATTGGACTCACGCATCTAAGTGTGCGGAGTGTGGCTATGCAAATCGTTGCGGGTGTAATTGACGTGTGATGGGCCGTCAGTGCCCCTACGCTGTGGCTTGTATAGGCTAGTGGGTCGCATGAGGTACGTCTATCTGCATACATGCTTCGAAACTTTCAATACAGACATTCCACGTCTCCCGGGAGTTCCGGGTGGGAGAAGCCAATATTTAAATTCACCACGTGTACAAATGCACTACTATATTGAATTGTATTTGATATAAAAACTGAATGAGATTAACCCCACCTTTCTGAGGTAGTTTGGGAAGAACCCTTGGACCAAGTGTTGATTTAGTGTTACTAGTGGTAGTGCTGAAAATAATACATTAATACATTGTAAAATTTCTGGGATTTTTTGGGAGGTAAAACATATATACTGTACATTCAAATTTACAAACTAAGTCAAACCATCATTTTAGGTGTCTGAATCCAATAGTAATCAATATATTTAGGCAATTCCGATACAGACATTCCACGTCTCCCGGGAGGAAATGGGTCTCTGCAGGTTGGGATGACTGACATCATCAGTGTTAATGTGACTGCGGTACATTACTCATTTAGCAGACGCTTTATTCTGAGTGGCAATATTTAGGTTCACCGTGAGTACATGGGTTATCAGTTACGAGAAACCAAACGATTGCAACGGTCCCTCTTGTCGTCTGTTTTGAGGGATTTAACTCTGGCATTCACATCTCAAGTAGACAGCTTTTCTCAGGCTGCCTGCAGGTCAATGACCGGTGGTCCGCGCATTCTGCTGCATGCCTCTCAGTGGCACCTAATTGGCGTCGGTGGGCGGCAGCTGTAGCCTACTCTCGGTGGTATCGGCCGCTGCAGCAGCCCGCACACATCGACACGCTGTCGGTGGCTCCATGTTGGATCCTGGTAATGAGCACCAGTTGGCATCGTGCACCAGCTGGATGATTTGTCAAGATGTTCCGTGATCTCCACCCGCGCTGCCTCTAGGTGTTCGGACGCGTCCGATTGCGTGAACATTTCTCTGTCCTTGAGTTGACCGTATAGGCCCGTCACCTTGGTTCTCGGCATTTCCTGATAGTGTTTCTTGCAGGCGTCGTTACCCTTGGAGCGTGTCCTCTGCGTCGTGGTGGCCGCTCGGGCACCGCTTCTATGCATGCATCGTGCCCCAGTGTTCGTGTCCCATCTGTTGGACTTCTCAACGCGTGCTAGTTTTCGTGATGGTACACGACTGGTGCGTCGGACATACGTTCTGGGTGGGCTGTGCGGCCTTTGGCGCGGCGTCAGTTCTTCTATCACAGTTCCGTGGAGTCGTCCTCCGCCTCGATTTTCGTACCGACGCGGCTGCCTCTTTAGGTCGGGGATTATCAAGCTCTCCGGACAAGGCCCTGTGGCCACGGGGGTTGCTTCCTGGCTCTTGAGACGTATCTCACGGCTTTACACGAATTGCATGCCATCGTGATGCTTGTTATTGCGTAGGAAAAAGTTTACTGTTATAATATCGAAGCGAGGTCCACATCATAAGGAGGTCTGTGCATATCAATCTAGTCAGACTGCTCACTTGGACCAGAGTGTGGGAATCTCATTGCGCACCGCATTCTTTCAGGCTATAGTGACGGTGTGGCGCACTGTCTTGTTCATTTCAGGAGTTCCGATAGACAAGCATGCCGCCATTTCTCGGACGGTGCTAGACCTTAGGCCCGGGTGGGTGCGCGGTGCACATGTAGGCCTATGATTGTCTGCCGGCGAATACATGAGGATGGTTTTCAATTCACACTGGTGGATGAAGGATGCAACTTTGTGGTCTAAGCAGCGGCAATGAGCGCACAGCGCAGACGTGTTAAACACTGGTATCGGGGTATTCAATTAATGTGTTGGAGCCCTCAGCAAGCTGCTGAACGGGCCAAGAGAGCAGAATTCAGATCAAGATTACGTCTACTATCATCTACCCATCTTGCACATAGGCCACTGAGGGTTAGGTTGGTCGAGGGCCACTTATGTGAGCCCTCTGTGACATGGTTTGTCATAGGGCTATGCTCTTCAAATTACTGGTGTCCGACTGAACAAGGGTACAGTGGGTAAAGTGTAAGGGTAAAGTGTTTTCACAACCTTTTAATGTTTCATGGTGTGGGAAATTCACCACTATTGTGCAGTGAATGTTTAGTGTCCTAAATATTCCAACCTGATACTTTGCAAGGTGCCTCTATTGTAATTTCTCAATCTGCGTTTTTTCCACTCTCCTATGTCACGCAGTGTCGCCCGGGGTGACGCCTTCCGAGTCCCGCCTTCCGAGTCCCTGTTGTCACCGATGCCGGCAAGGCCATGACGAAATCCTGGTTCGCTCAACGATTTGCTGTGGGCTGTCCCAGGATTGGTATACATCGCAAAGCTTCCGGATTGGGGCTGCCACCTGGGCATCTTCAAGTGCCTAGCCATGCTGGAATGATGGGGACTGGTCGTCCTCGGCTTACGAGCGCCATGTACGCCCCAATGCCCTGGACATCGTAGGAGTCCAGAGATCTATGAGCTTGACGTGAACGAGCTTGCGGCCATGTGGTCAAAGGACTAATTGCCGTGTGTCAATACACAAGCCTGCATTACAGATGGTGGCTGGGTCGGCTTGTTAACCCATAACAGTAGAATATCTCTTTAGATCTCGGTTTAGGCGTGGTGATCCGCAGACGTGCTCTGATCTGGTAGCTATCAATCAGAATCCATAGTCTGAATCGAGATATCTCTAGAGATGCCCTGGACTCCAGGGAACGGCGGGTGCTCTGCCAACACATTTGTTTCTCATTCTCACATAGGGACATTGATTGTACAACATGCGCCTCGCGTACATCTTTGGGGTTGCCGACGGGCGCTAGAGGAATGGGTCTCTAGAGAAAGCTGTAACTCTGCCCTGTATGGATGAGAGGTTACCAGATCACAAGCATTGTAGAATGTCTCCGTAGATCTTGGCTCAGCACTGGTGATCCGCAGACGTGCTCTGATTCGGTAACAATCAATCAGCATCCGAGTCAAGATATCTGCGGAGACACCCTGGATACCGGCCAGGGAACAGCAGGTGCTCTGCTGACACTAGTCATTCTCACTAGATAAGCATATCTTCGTGTTCCGGCGTACATGCTGCCTTTGTGTACATCCTGATGAGTTCGCTGACGGGCGCAAAGAGGGGCAGCTCTCTGGAGGTAGCTATCTGCCCGATGTCGGATGAGAAGGGTACCGGGGAGATGGTCGGTGTATTTGGCTTGTCACAGGTTCACCTTCCGTCCAGCACCGGGTCTGGACGGGATGTGCAGGTGGGACGGCTCGGTAATTAGATGGTATGTAACACGATGGATATGCACACATAGTCTTAGTCATCGTTAATGCTAGCCTGAACCCCGCATCCAGAAAACGCTTGTTTTTGCCACTAGTACGTACGTAGTGGGATGTCAGGGAGTCCTCCTGTGGCTCAGGAGCAGCGGCGCTCCGCTCTACACATAGTCTGCATGGCGGAGTGGTGGCGTGTGTTGGGGGATTATATCTCTATTGCTCGCTGCCTCATATGTCATTTATGTATGTGTTGCATCAAGGAGGCAGGGAGTGCTTCCCTTAGATCATCCACTCCGCCAAAGTAAATCTACATGTCCATGTCATGTAACAATAAATGCTCAAATCAAATACCTGACTGTCTTGACTGAAATAAGCGCAGCTAGTTCTGGCAGGGCAATCGGGCAGCGCGCGTCAGTCAGTTATCGGGGACGTAAGGCGTCTTACTCCACCTTCCTTACTCCACCCACTTCCACACCCATGTAGCAGTGCATATCCATTGAGCCACGTCCGATAAGGCATCTTTAAAAGACGCGCGGATATACACACACTCACCCCGGTCGTTGTATGATCAGTGCTGCTGCCACCCTCCACCGTCCCCTTCTCCCCCATGCTGTCTGTGAATCTATCCAACTTGACTGAACTGTGTTTCTAGGAAAGGGAGAACGCATGAGGATGTATTTTGTATTATGTTTTGGACTTTTTATACCTTTTTTTGTGGCTTGTCCCGAAGATTTCTTTTGTGCCTTAGTCCTTTGAGGGGGTTTTCCTCATTTCAATGTTCTATTTATTTTTTGTGAAAATTGAAATAAATGTAAAAATTCAATGAAAAGTAGTGAAATCATGTATTTACCTTGTGAAGAGCATTGCAAAGTACCATACACATTGTTTTTTTTGGTTTGAAATGTTTTGGTTGAAAGAAACCCCAATTTCTGATATCGAAATTATTAGAAAATGGGTCAAAGCAACCCAAGGACAAAGGGTTAAGGGGAGACACCCCAGTGAATAGGAATAACATATCAACATAAAACATCCCCAGTTGATAATTAGGTCAAATATTGTTTTCAATACTAGTTTCCTGTAAATGTATGTTTCAATGAGCAAATCATGCATTAAGTTGTAAAATATGATATAATTCAGAGGCGGCAGCACGGTTTTTGTGATGGAGGGGCAAGATTTTTTTGCCCCGCGAAAAAAATGAAATCTAGACCCTCTGAAACGCTATTTCCTGCATTTTAGGGGGCAGAATTTCATTATACACTTAGCTACTTTTCTCTTTCTGGAGAAGGGTGTATGATTGTCGCGAAAATAAACTGACCCATGCATGTGACACTGAGGACAGCAAATGCTTTAACAATTATCTTGTTTTGGTTTTCAGATTCGACTTGTAAAATCATGGTATGGGCTACAGTTCAATGGACACAATTTTTTGCATTGTGTTTGTTTACATTTTCGTCAGTGTCAGTCAGTGGCCGGTGCCGAAAAAATAAGACAGAGGTGAGGAGCTTTGTGGACTTGCCCTTTTATTATAGGAGGTTTGTGAAGGGGTTTGCTGAGTTTGCTTACCCTCTGCACCCGCTCACTGAGAAAGGCAGATGCTTTAAATGGACAGAGGCGTGCCAAACAGCCTTTGAATAACTGAAACTGAGTTTGATGTCTGCCCCAGTTCTCGCATACCCAGATCCCTCCAAAACATTTGTTCTGGATACGGATGCTAGCGATGCAGGTATTGGGGCTGTGTTGTCACAAGAAAAGGGGGGGTTTGAACATGTGATTGCATACGCCAGTAGGGCTCTAACAAAACAGGACAGAAAATATGCAACAACAAAGAAGGAACTACCTAACCTGTTTAGTATGGTTACTTTCATAAAACACTCTAAACACTATATGCTTGGAAAGGAGTTTGTCCTGCGGACAATTCATAACTCCTTGAGGTGGCTGCATAATTTCCAAGGGTTGGAGGGATAATTAGCTAAGTGGGTGGAGCAGCTTGGTAGCTTCCAGGATAAAATTGTACACCGTCCTGGACGAGGGCATACCAATGCGGATGCACTCTAGGCTGCCTGCTTACCTGTCAACTTCAGTGGTCTCTCAGCCAGCAGTACAGACACAAGTGGCCAGTGATAGCTGCGGTACAAAACATAACTTCTAATGCAAACACAGGGTGGGAAGGGGATGAATTGTCTCAGAGATTGCTCAGAGAGGATGCCGAGCTACAGAAGATCATTGCTTTAAAATCTGAGGGAACGAATTGTTTGCAACCTCCGGCTGATCTTCAGAAGTATACACCTGTGTGGGCTCAGATACAAATGCAGGGCTTCCGATTGGTGAGGTTTCCCCCGTCAAATTTAGATTCTGCAAACCAGGTCCAGATTTTTATTCCCAGTCCTATGGTGCCAAAAGTCTTAAGACAGTTGCATAACGATGCTACAGGTGGTCACCTAGGAATACAGACATTATAAACAAAAGCAAAAGACAGTTTCTATTGGCTGGGCTGGTTTGGGGATGTGAAACTGCTATCGGGAGTGCATGGATTGTGGGTCACAAAAAGCTGCGGTAAAACAGTGGCGTGCACCGCTTCAATCTGTGGTAACGTCTAAGCCGTATGAGCGTGTAGCATAGGACATTTTAGGACCTCTCCCTGGAACCCCCAGGGAAAACAAATACATTGTAGTTACTGGGGACTGAGGCATTTCCTCTTCCTAATCAGGAAGCTGAAACGGTGGCAAAGTTGTTGGTCGAACAGTGGGTGTGCCGCTTTGGAGACCCCTGCACAATTAACACTGATCAGGGTTCTCATTTAAAAAACTGTGCATAGGATTCTTATGTGTATGTGTATTCTTTAAGTGTATGTATTCCCAAAAGCCTAAAATGGCATATGCAAAAAAAATAATCAAATGTATAAAACCGTGCGTGAGCACACCTGTAAGTAATGTTCCCTTTATAAATTACAGATTACCCACAAGTGTGCGTAGGTGAATCAGTATTTAACCCCGTCCTGAACACGCCCATTTTTAAGCATAAATGGTCAAAGCAAAGCTCCTCATGAATGCTAATGCAGTATATTAATGACACTGGCATGCGATTATTCTTTACGGGGAATCATGGCGACCGGTGGGGGGAAAAAACTAAAAAGCGCAACTTCTCAGACACTGTTAGCCTATTGGTGGAGGCCCAAAAAACACATTATTTGGTGGCCGGTGGATCATCAATGAAAAGAACTGTGGGAGTGGCATCAACTGTGCCAGTGATACCCCGAGTTGACATACAATTTGAAAACAAAAGCGATTTTTTATGAACAGTAGTCTATTCAAGTTTGGACTAATAACGAGGATGTAAATTGTAGCAATTGCGCGGGAGCTAAACAACTGTATTCCAGTTTTTGACATATGATGATATATGCACAGTATTAAATAAATATATTTGGTTATACACTGTGTTCTGCAGTTAAGGTAGGATATGTGATGTTATCCTGTATTCCATGCAGTTGGGGCATCTCCCCCTCCTGCAATCCCGTGGTGGACAATCTGATGGTGAAACAGCTCTGAGTTTTGATTTACTATTTTAGTTGGATTGTACAAGGTGTTTATGGAACAATTATCACTCAGTACAAGCGCAAATAACACTGCTGGATATTTTCTTCATAATACTTATGAAATTGAGTGAAAAAAAACGTGTGAGGAAAACAAAATATCTAAATATTACGTAATCGTTCTTCCCACAGTCTGACTACAGTATGGTCATTTGCATAGCCAATTCCCACTGTCTCCAAAATGTGCATAGGCCAACGCATGGGTCAGAGTTTGCGTGGAGGACCGTACGTTCTCCCGTCAAGTTCTTTAGTTATGAATCACAACCTTTGCATGGGAAGTGGCGTACGCACATTTTCAACCCCGTTTTGCAACGTTTATAAATGAGACCCTTGGGCCGTAATTTTGAGTTTTGGTTGTTTAAAGAAGTGTGCCAGTTGCAACATTCATAAGACCAGGGGCCTCGTGTTTAAACGTTGCGTACTGTGAAGCATGGAGACAGACTCCAAGAGAGAAGGTAAGCCGAAGGGTTTTTAATAGCATCTTTTGGTACAAAACAAAAACATTAACCAAAACAGAGTTATGTCGGCGTGTTTCTTCTTCTTCCAGGGTCTCTTCCTTTAGCCCTCCTGGCTCATATGTTTGGTCTCTTCTCTCCTACGGCGAGTCTGTGTAGCACAAAAACCATATCACCCCTTTTTGTCCCCTTTTGTACTCACCAGGAGTGGGGTAGATGAGGAACAGGTGTGCCTCGTTGAGGCTTTGCTTCGGTAACGAGGCCAACAAGCTGCCAGGCCCACGGCTGACAAGGCCCCCTTGTCACAGCACATACAAAAAGCTTGCATACACTGGTTTTCACGCACACGCACACTTTCATACTGATGTATGAAGATTTACTTGACGTGAGAATGTGTGGGCCGTCACGGAAGATTTTGAGCAGACGTGAGAATGTGCAGACCGTCCGCAAAGTCTTGTCTGGCTCTGTTACATGGCTAAACTAAAAAGTGCCAAAACTCACCAAACGTTATAAAGTTTCCACTACTACGTTTATGACGTTGACTATTCAAAAAACATATCAATAAAAGTTTGATCGTTAATGTGGATGATCACATCAAAATGCCAAAACCCAAAATGGGAAATGCTATATAGCCTTCTGCCACCACTTAACAACTAATGCTAAACTTGAGGGTGTCAAACGAATGACAAAATCACTCAGGAAATGCATGTCACGCTAACCCTATAGCTGACATGCTGTTAAAATGCGCCACCACTCGTTTCTTAATTTAAAGTTTTACATCGGACCATTTCTTCTTAATTTCTGCCATGGTCCGGTTCTCTGAACCCACAGCATTTATGGCCCTATAATAATAATAATGATTTTATTTGTAATGCACTTTACATTTAGCTAAATATAAAAGTGCTACAGGTTAAAAACAAGAAAGGGCACAAATAGTGACAGTTTTCCACTCCGCTGACTTTCTTTTGTCTACTACCTGATGACAGGCCGCCAAACAGGACACATTTTCTCGCCTCCACCTCTGTTGTCAGAACCTCAATCTCACAGTCACCATATTTCTCTGAATAAACGCTGCGGCGTTTATTAAATAACGTTCATTTTAGGTGCAGCGTTTATTCGAGGGCGGCGTTTATTCAAAGAAATACGGTAATTCAGACAAAGAAATGACCTCAAGAGCACATTTAGTCCATCTACATATTCATTTATGGGAGGAGGCAAGATGGGGTCCGTGGTTCATTCACGTGCGCTCAATCTCACGTTGATTGTGATTTATAAAGGAAAGGTGCGCAGGACCTAGCGTACGACTGGTTTTAAACATGTGAATATTTCTGTGCGTAGGTACTTTTCGAGTTTTGGCCGTATGCCATCTTCTGGTATGAAAGCTGCGCAATCTTTTATACATGAGGCCCCAGGACTTCACCATATCACCCATTGGATGGAATGATTGAAAGGTTTAACAGAACACTGGGGTCAATGTTGTCTCACTTTGTAGATGATAATCTAACTGGGATATCCTGTTGCCTTATGTGATGATGGCTTATAGGAACAGTGTTCACTCGAGTACAGGGTTTACACCATACAAAGTTGTTTTTGGGAAAGAGGTAGTCCTGCCTGTGGACGTTAGGCTTGACCTTGGCAAGAGGCTTGACAGAGGCTACCAACCAAGGGTGTGCAGCAAGACCACTGACAGCTGCCATACTCATTTGAGTGCGTGTGTACGTGTGTGTTTTTAACCTGACAGCGTTGCCAGTTTATGATCTGGCGGGGAGGGTGAAAAGGGACGGTGGCTCTGTGTGTAGCCTGGCTGGCGTCTTGTGTGCCTATTGCAATGCCGTGGGAGTATGTGCGGTGCCCTACAGAGGTGGTGTGTGTTGGAACCTTATGTTTTTTTTTTATTGATGTGTAACCTTCCTATGAGTTTAACAGGGCCTTAGGGGTAGTCGTTCAGTCGAGTAGAATTGAAGCTTACTGGAACTGTTTTAGTAACCTGACGTTATCCAGCATAACTGGTTGTGTACCTTGTATACAAGGTACACAACCAGGTACACAGTTACCTTGTAAGACTGAACGATTTTTTAAGTTCTTTATGCAGCCTCGTTCTGTGTGCCTTCTCCCAGCTGAAAGAACCTGACTACATTCTAGCTTTATTAAAATATGAAATTAACATAATTTATTTCAAAAGCAAATGTTACTCAGGCTATTTAAAGCAAACATAAAAACGCTTTAATCTCTGTTTTTCATTCCATTAACGCTTAGACGAGTGCGTTTTAAATATTTCTCCAAAACGGTTGCTAACTAGCTTTAGTTAGCTTCCGGGCTAAGTTAGCTAGCACAATAATCATAGCAATGCTACTACCATGCTAGTGTGACTTGTTAAACTTCTCATTAGTACATTTTGAAGCCATTCTAAAGTGTTTGTGGCATAGTTTTTGTCCATCGGAAAATATTCAATTGGAATGTTTGAAATCGCATGTATGCAGCGTTACGCTGTGAGACCTGCATTTGAACAATCACATGTGCAACGCTAATCCGTAATTGGGTGATTCTTGGAAAATGTGTACTTTTAAAGTCTCAGGTCATATTTTTTTAAATAATTGCAATTTTGGACAAATACCTCTTTCTGTGTGAAAATGGTGATAAAAAACTCTTATAAAAAATTCACCACCTCTTAAATATAATTTTTTAATACTTTTCATCCACCTGAAAGTTGCAAAATCACTGTTTTTGCCTTGTCACACACCCAGAGTTTCAAACTTCAACAATGAAAAAAAAGGTTATAAGTATCACTTATATGACAACTGTTGATGCATTTGAATAAAGGAATACTAAAACAAATAACATATATTATAATATTTGATTTGAGTCCACAGTCAATATAACTTTTTATACAAAATATACCTGTCACACAGCATTGGCGTCATTTCCACCACAACGACTACTTTCCCTTTAAAAAAGGTTCTAATGAAAGATTGTTTAGGTGGTTTCCATGGAAATGTATAGTGACATTAGAGCACATGCAGGACATGGAGGCCAGATAAATATCCATCCACAAGTTTTGAAGAAAAAGCAAGGTAAATATCGCTTGTTCAGCAAATATATTTATTGTATGTCATTTCCAAACATGCTGTAGTTCCATTGTTGTTTTGAAAAAGATTACAAATTTAACATGAAAGGCATGGTTTTGTGTACATGAACTGCTAGCTATCAATTCAGAGCTAATCAATGAAGCGACCATCAATTTTTTATCACAGAACTGTTGAAATGTCACTTCCACCACAGTCATTTCCACCACGCTTCCCACTGTGGTGGAAAAGACAGAACGTGGTGGAAATGACATTTAAGATTATATGAGTGGTATAGATTGTGAAAGTAAATATATTCCTTTGATAGGCTCTAGGCTGTTGTACTTTTATACTATCTAGGCATATACTATACATTTTTTACAATGTCTTTTAATAATATTAGCCTATTTTATCTGTTTTTAAGATGCCAAAGACAACAAAACAAAGATCCCAAGCCTACAGGGACAAAATAAAGGCTGACCCGATAAAATATGAGGAGAAGCTGAAAAGAGACAGAGAAAGATATTTGAGGAAGAAAGAAAAAGGTGTGGTAAAGTCGATCACAGAGCTAACAAAGCGGAAGCAACGCAACAAGCGGAGAGAATGGAAAATATACCAACGAAAGAGAAGAGAGAATATAAAGAAAACTCAAACCTTACAGACCTACCTCACCACCACCCCTCCACAGTCTCCTGAACCTGCCATTCCACTTGGACAAGTTGTTGACCTGCAGCCCACTCCACAGTCTACGCTGTCCCAAAAGGAGAGAGGTAGAAGAAAGGTGGCAAGGCATCGGATGAAGGTGTACACTGCATTATATGAGAGCAATGCAAAACTTGAGAAAGCCATCCAAAATGGGCATAAATACCGCCAGCGGTTTGAAAGGCTGAAGAAAAAAATGGAGCAGACCGACTCTCCAAATGCAAAGGCCAAGCGCCAAATGGATGCAGAACCAAAAATTCTCAGAAAGACCTTAGTCTTCCACAACGCATTGTTGAGCGAGCTGAGACAAAAGTACAAACATCTAAAATTACATAAAGACAAACGTATGATCTCTGCCATAATGGCAGGAAAAGTCCTGAGAAAGTACAGGCTCCAAAAAAGGGCTCAAGCCGAGGTTGGCATTAGGGCAACGCAACATAATAAACAACACACAAGGAAGCACATAGGCAAAGGCAAGAACATTTAACCATTCCTGGAGAGGGACGAGAATTGCAGGTCATCCACAGGCAAAAGGGAGACACTGACAAGGAGAAAGATTAAACAACAAAAACGCTACCTGTGTGAGCCTATGAAAAAGCTCCATAGCAAGTTTATCCAAGAGTATCCAAACACAAATATCTCATACAGTGAGTTCTGTAAGAATAGACCATTCTGGATCGTGAAGCCAACAGTGAGGGATAGAGATACCTGCATGTGCAAAACCCATGCAAATGCACAATGCAAGGCAGACAAGCTGCTCTACCTTAAGGTCATCAAAAGCAATAACATTGAGGATCTGGTAGAGTCCATATGCTGTTCCCCAAACCAGCAGTGCATGTACAGGGAATGTGCTGTTTGTGAGGAGAAAACCCTGGATGTCTCCACTTTTGACCCTGGTACCCACACGTCCTGGTTTGAGTGGAAGGGGAAAGCAGAGGAGAGAACGAAAAAGAAGAAAGATGGGACTGAAGAGAAATTCACTGTGCATTTAACTGTTAAAGAAAAGGTAGAGGGCACTCTGCATACCTTGCTGGAGGACTTTTCAAAAGAACTGAAAACAAAACTAGGGAAACATGTCTACAATATAAGACACCAGCACACTACCCTTCGGAGTTTGAAAGAAAAGCTGTGCGAAGATGAGGTTGTGCTACACATTGATTTTGCTGAGAATTTTCTCTGCAAATACGCCTCCGAAATACAGGCGGTACTTTTCGGAGATTCACACAAGCAGGCTTCTTTGCACACTGGTGTAGCCTACACCAAAGATGGCATTGTGTCAGTGTGCTCAATCAGCCCCTCTTTCCGGCATGATCCCTGTGCAATTTGGGCGCATCTATGGAAAGTTCTCTCCTTCCTAAAAGAGAAGTGCCCTTCAGTTACAGTGCTGCACATTGTCAGTGACGGGCCTACCACACAGTACCGCTCAAAGAAGAATTTCTTCTTCTTCACCAACCTGCCATATCAGATGGGCTGGAAGAAACTGACATGGAATTTTCTGGAGGCTGGCCACGGCAAGGGCCCTGAAGATGGCATTGGAGCGGCGGTGAAGAGAAGAGCCGATGACCTCATCGCTGGAGGCAAGGATATTCAAAATGCCCAAGTGCTCTTTAGTGAACTTCAGCAGCAGACATCTGCTATACAACTTTTTTATGTTGAGCCAGAGGAGATTGACTCTATGGATATGCATTTACCATCGGAGCTGCAGACCATTCGGGGCACAATGAAAATCCATCAGGTAATAGTATGAAAGTGCCCTCCTAAATAATTATTATGAAATATGAAACAATAACTACTTTATTGTCATTAATTCATTTTGTATCCCTGAATGAGACTCAGTTAAGGAAACATAGTGCACATGTAACATCACATACTTGTATGCACATAAAGTATCATACCTGTGGAGCATAAAGCGCCATCAGACAAACATGGTGCTTAGAACCACTAACAAACCACCACAATCCCAATATAGGCACAATTCTAACACATTTTTGTTTCTCTCTCCTCTCAGATAATGTCTTCCAGTCCAAGCCAGATGTCATGGAGAATCCTCAGCTGCTTCTGCTCTGTGCCTCTTAATTGCCAGTGCTACCAACCCGAGATGGTCACTTTCCCTACATGGGATGAAAAGATTCCCTCAGCCAGTACATCACATCCAGTCACCGTCCATCACATGCAGCGTATTGATGATCTCAACGAGGGCCTAGTTGGTCAGTGGTGTGCCGTGAATTATGATGGCGATGCTTATCCTGGCATCATTCAAGATGTTGATCGGTATAGTGGAGCTCTAGTGAAAACCATGAGCCGTGTAGGTGAAAATAAGTTCTTTTGGCCTCAAAGAGATGACATAGTTTGGTATGAAACCATGCATGTCCTAGGCCTTATCCCTGAGCCTGTACCCGTCACTAAAAGGCACAAAGAAATTATTGTGCCTGTTTGGAAGGAAATCCGAGGGGCACTTCGTAAAAGTTGTCTATGACACTACAATCACTAGGTTCGGTACGTTCATTGAAGAGAGACTCTCTATTGACTCTCAAAAAAAAATCATCATTTATTTTAAGTATTCTTGCCTACCCACCAGTTTTGGGGTTATTTACAGCATGTACTGTTACAGTTCTGTGAGAGTTTGAAGATTTTGCCCAAAAGCCAGAAATTAGATGTTGGCTTATAGCAACACCAAAGTGAGTGGTTGGTTTTCACATGGTGTTGTAAATGAAGTTGAATGATTTATGTTTTTTCTAATAAATATATCTATGTTTTCTCTAAGTGTTTAGCTTTTGTCATTTCCACAACACCTTGTCATTTCCACCACAGCTCGTCATTTCCATCACAGCACATATTTTTCACAAAATTCCCCAAAATTAGTCAGCTCATATTAAAATCATGTTTACATTTATTGATGGCTTTCATTACTTTATGTAACAAACCAGATTATTAATTATTTACAAGGACCTACCCAAAGTAATATTGAATTTCACACTGTGAAAAGTGTACAGTTCAGCATTTGATCCTTAGGACAGTTAAAATAAGGTCATTAAAAAAGGAATTATTGTTATAAATAGTAGTTACTGGTACAACTTGTTAAGCTAATGGTCCTAGAAAATTCTAGGATGTTTAAATTATTACACAGTTTATTTATAGGTGTTAAATGAAATGTGGTGGAAATGACATTTGTTTACTCGGGGTCAGATAAAATGTGAAAAATAACAATTAGTCTTGTAAATTTAGTTTGAAATCTAATGGATCTCCATACTACACTAGTTATTTAAACATATGGAGCTGTGTGAGTTGAATTTGTATAATGTTTTTTTCACTCCACTTCACAAGGCCAAAAGTACACATAATCTAAGAATCGCCCAATTGCAAAAATAACTTTCAAACGTTAACAATAAAATAACATTATATAACAGATAATCTTTCTAAATACTTTGCTCTCTTAGTGCTCTCCGGTAAAGGGTATGGGACAGGGGAAGGACAAATGGTGTTAAGTTGTGTTTTCTCCTAGATCCGAAAAAACGCAGCTTACATGTAAAAACCAAACCGTGTTTGTTGACCAATTCATTTTTTTTGTGGTTCGGTTTTGCACCCCTAATGAGATGTCGCTTTCAATCTTTACCCTACCTTTGACTTTATGTTGTGCCTCTGTTTTATGAGATTAGGTTTTGTGTGCCACTTTTGAAAATAGACAATTTGGGGTATTGTACCCCGAACGCCTAAAGGTTTACCTACAGATTTGAGCTAACTTGGTGATAATGAGACAGAAAATTGAGCAGCCGTCTCAGATCGCATTCGATTGAAATGCCACCTCTGGTCCTTCGGAAACTATTTGATTTTTTTTGCTTGTCGGTGTACTGCTAGGGAGATTAATGATGGAACAAAGCAGAGGGGGCCCCCAAAATGCTTCCTATTTTGCCCTTGTCTAGTTCGGGGAACCAGCTAGTTTAACTAATTTGGTCAGCACAGTAGAACTGCAGGGCTTAAAAGTAATGTTTCCCACAGGCTTTCGGCTTTAAACATAAAACTTAATTTGCAATCAATCTTATGGGATTTTACTTTTACCTCCTGTAATATGTGGAGGTTGGAAAGTGTTTTTATAGGAGCTCTGCTCTTTCAAAATGTGAAGGCCAATAACACAAAATGTATTATGAACTCAGTCAAGATTAGTAATTTAAATCAATAAAACAAATCTTCACCCCAATCCGAGATGACCCTCTACGTTAATTATGATGCAATTTAAGAAGCCTAGAGTGGTCTTAAAGAGTCCAGTTAATTCATTATTTAGCTTTCTTGATATTCTTTCTTGCTAATTGAAGAAGCTAATTATTTTGACCTCCCTCAATCACTCCTTGTTTTGCCCTCCCCTCCCGTCTTCTCTTCTCCCAGCCGATACCTCAGGAGCAGGTGGCCTGTCTTCTTGCCAACGCCTTCTTCTGCACCTTGCCCCAACGCAACTCCAGGAAGTCTGAGTATGCCAACTACCCAAACATCAATTTCAACAGGTAGCCCCCTCCACGGAATAAAAACGTTATCCTTCACCTCGTGATGAATAGTTACGATAGGATAATTCAACATTAAAATAGTGTAATTCAAAGTCAATTTGCAGTGGATAAAATACAGCTTCATCTAGTCCTAGTAGTGTGAGAATACCTGGTGATTATTAAGACTCATTTCCAGAAGGAGGCCTTTGCATTTTTCTTTACTAACTACTTGCACCTAAACTCTCCTTCATGTCTTCTCGTAGTATTTTGTTCGATTGCCTCTCAGTTGAAATTCACTGCAAAATTCACATAAGAGTTGATAATAACGCAAAAATAATCACATATGGAATACTAACATGTCAGTCATGGCTGCCTGTGAATACTAATTTCATTGTTATGGGGAATAACTATATTGATCAGTGGCAATTTCTTTGCATTTCTGCAAGGGAAGCTCGGCTTCCCCTAAAATGTCAAAAAATTAATGGTAAAATATTTACTATTATGTTAACATTTTATTTGCGTTAGAACACGTTCATCTCGAAGATTAGTTTGTTAAGAATCAGCTACAAATAGCAGGTCGACTGACTCAATTTCCTTCACACACTTTCCCGTAGCGTCACAGTGCATTTCCCTGTTGAAGCCTGGCGTCCATGAACTTCAATGGGGCTGCTTAACAGTTTTTTTCAGTGCTTTGAAACTATACGGTTATTGGATAAATGGAAGCATGGGCTGGCGTGGGCTGGCTGGATGCCGGGCTTCTGCGTGATGATTGGAGGGTGTGTTGAAAGACTGCATCTCCTTTTGATTGACAGCGATTTTGTACTATAAAAAGTTGCCGAAGCTATTTGAGCTCAGTCCCATTGTGGTCAGTCCCCAAGTGTCGTCGAAAGACAAACTGCAGCCACCTATTTCTTGGTATTTGCTTGGCAAAATTGCTAGCCAATTTTCATCATACATTTCATACAATTATGCAGCACATTTCTTGTTTCAGTGTAACCTAATTCCCACATTTCCTCCTTCAAGTTTAATATTGTTTTGTTGGATCGTTCATTCATACAGTAGGCTAGGCTCTTGTATGGGTGAACTAGCCAGTTAATTAGCCAAATAAGGGACAATTTTTATGATGTAGGCCGAAAATGAGCTTCCCCACTTTGAAGGACCAGCAGCCGCCACCGATATTGATATATATCTGTTTGACTTTCTCCATAATGGTGCTGGTGTCTTATCTAGCAAAATGAATGGACACCTATCAGACAAGGCTGTATAATCCAAATTCAATTGAGCCCATGTTTTAAAAGCGCTGTATCTTCGTCAGAATAATTGCAGTTCTAATGTTGCACCCCCCCCCCCCTTGATTGTTTATTTAGGATTGAATTATTACAGCCTAAATGATGTTGCATTGTGCATTTTTTATATATCAGACATCCTAGGTCTTTATCCCACTCAGAGATCTTAGATTTGTTTAAATAATGATTTAGTGTTTGGTGTTTTTTTTTTTTTTTTTTTTTTTTTTTACAGTTTTTCACAATTGTTAACACACACACAACCTTCACTTCATGTACCAGTTGCTCGACCCAATTTGGTAGTACTTCACACTCCCTGAAGTACTCTGACTCTGACTATGACTTTCCTTGTTTACACACTGATGTCAATTGCGCATAACCTTGTTGTTAAAACACTACACACAATGTTCAGTTGTTGCACACACTTCTCAAGTAAAATCTCAAAGTATCAACCTACAACACACAACTATTCAAATCTCTGAACACTAAGGTCTGGTGAGCAATTTGCAATCAGGACCTTGCAAAAAGGGCCTTGAGCCTCTGTTTTGTTTGGTGAACAATGGGTAAGGGGAGTTGTTAGGCACAACGCGAAGCGAAGTGCCGAAAACCCCCTTACCTGTTCTAAAATCAGTGCAAAACACAGACTCGCGGGGCTTACTGCTTTTCTAAAACTGTTACTATAAATATTTGATATGGTTTCATCAATAAAAACAATTAGAAACAAAATTGTTTAACAATAAACCGTCATTCTACCGCTACTACAAAGTATAGTTCCTACATAAATCGTAGCCACGCAACAGCCAGATGGACATCTTTGCCGTCTTTTTCAATTTGAAATATTCGATACGCAGTAATATGGAATGTTAAAGAATGTTATGAGGACAACCTGTAAGGTTATGCTGGATTTTACAACGGCATGGAATGCGATATAGCCAATCACAATCAAGGATGGGAACAACCAGTTAAACCTGATCAACCCGACATCTCACTTTAGCTGGTCATAGGTTGCTGACTTTGCCTTGACACTTTTATTATATGTCCTTTCTATCCATAGAATAGGAAATGTATTTTACGTATGTGTATGACCTATTAGTCTGATCCGACATAAAACCGCAGTGAAAAAGCAAAGGGGAAGCAAACAGTGCGTCTGCCTCAATGAAGGGTGCGCGCAAGAGCCTGGAACCTGGACTTTAAATTGAAACATGACGTGATAAATAATGGGAGACCAATGCCGGAGTATTAAAATAAACAAGGTTTATTTCAAACGACGGGACAGAAGATAACGCGATCGACTACTCACATTCAAAGCCAAATCGTTTTTTGAACCTCAAGAATAGATTTGGCTTTGGACAAACAGCGGAGACTGTTTGCTAGCAAGGGGGAGGGCTTCTCTTCCCTCATTCGCTACTACATCAATGCATTCATACCCTGTTACACACAATTTTAAAAGGTCCTTTGAAAGAAAATTACTGTTCTGCTTGTGATGATTTGTTTATTAGCTTACACTTCTGTGCTTAAAGTTAGTATACTAGCTTGAGACCACCATAGCTATGGGAATGAGAGTGAATGCAATTAGAGGGTGTCTACATAAAATCTTTCTTGTTGTTTGTTTGTTTGCATATAAATGTGTACACAACAGTTAGTTCCAACCAAGTAGGTCTGCAGAAATACATGTGGGCTAAACTGTGGACCATTTATCATTGGTTTGGCACAAAATGCATTCAATGACTACATCTTTCAAATTACATTCTTTTCTCACTTCGACACAACAACTGCCAAAACTCTATGTACCTACAGGCCAATTTGCACATGCTTACATACTGTTTTCAAAACTGTTAAACTTCAGTTCAAAACAATAACATAATACACAACTGAATAGACAGAAATTTGCTACATTTCTACAGTAATATGGTAATGAAATATATTTTGAATCAAAAAATTCAATGCTATAAAATTATCTCTACGGAAAGGTTGTGCTAGGTGAAGAAAAGGATGCAGAGAGAAGAAAGCCAACATTTGTATGGGACATTTCACCACTCCCGTGCAGTTACTGAGTGGTTTGCAGCCCATCCCAGAATGGTGTCACTTTTCTTCCCACCTTACTCTCCATTCCTCAACCCCATAGAATCATTATTTTCCTCATGGAGGTGGAAGGTTTACTGTATGACCACCATCCACATGATCAAATTTCCCTCCTGGATGCAATGAATGCTGGATGCCTGGACATTGCCAGGGATGGATCAGGCATGCCAGAAGATTCTTTCCTAGGTGTATTGCCCTAGATGACATTAGATGTGGATGAGAACCTATAGCCAAATGCAGAAGATTAGAGTAGCATTCCTATTGTGTCTGTATCAGTGGATGGTGTGTATACAAATTATTGTAATCTGGAATTAGTGAAAAAAAGAAAGATATATACAACATATTGAAGCATACTACATCATGTCTGATTCATTCCAGTAACAGTAATATTGCAGTGAATTCTAAACAGTAGAGAGTTTTACACAAGACAACCTTGTTTTACACAAGACAACATTGTATAATGCAACCTGTTGTTAGTGATGTTTAGGTCATTGTTTTGTGGGTGACAACCTTTGCTAGTGTTATGGAAGAATGAGTTGATTTGAGGCTTGTATGAAGTCATTTGGTAGTTTTAGTGCATTTTGAACGTGAAATTAACTGCTGTGCCGAGCTGAAAGTTGGTTAAGAAAACTGTGTGAAGAGTTGTGAAAAAGTGACTTAAGTATTGAGAAATGGGTCCTAGCGACTGTAAAAAAAAACTGTAACAGGCAAAAGCAGTGGCACCCCCAGAAATGTTTTATAGGAGTGGGCGGATGGGGCCACTGAAATCTTGGGGTGGCACTCCAAAATCAAAAGCCCTAACTGGATTTCAGGAATTGTATTATGCTGTTGTAGTATATAGGTTAGTTGAAAACAACAGCGGACTGGGGAAGGGTGACAGGATCTGAGTGTGGAGACACGTGGATTTATATGCCGGAATGTCTTATATACAGTACACAGTCATTTTATGTGCAGAATATATAGAGAGAATAGAGTATAGAGACGTGTTTAAACAATTGGAAAGCGTGAAAAGGTAAAGAAGTGGAGAAAAGAGAAGCAGAAAAGTGCAACACCCTCCCATTACCATTATCTCTAATTCACTCTCCTCAGTCTCATCTGTGTTGTATGTCTGCAAACTGCTATAGTATGGGCCTACACGAAAGTTATTAAGTCATTGGACTTGTGTGGGGAGGGTTTGACAAGTATGACTGTATTCCTCCACAGATACCATGGGCTTGGACATGAAGTTGGACCAGTTACTATTCACTTTGACTTGATGGGTGTGACCTGTGAAGAATGAATGGCACCATGCAATGGTGAAGGGCTATAACCCAAGGTTGATTGCAACTGGTGTTGGAAAACTTATGTAGTAGGGGAGAATAGGACTCAAGGTACTGGTTTGGTCCCTGGTTAGTCCCCAAAAATGTTGCAAAAACAGCTGAAAATATTAGATGGCATTGCATCAAGGCCCAATTGGAGCAGAAGTCATAGGATATTTGCAATTGTAGTAGGCCAATAGATCTGTTTTAAAAGTTCAGGGGTGTAATTTGTTGGATATAAAAGGTGTAGCACAGACAAAGGAAATCTGATTTTCCTGGCAAACCTCTCGTTGCTGCTCCGTGCTGTTTTTGGACTTTGAAGACGTTGAATTTGGACATAGAATATGATCATAACTTTGAAAAAAGTATTCACAACAGTGCCTGTCAGTTGTGTGTCTGTGTGAACTGCAAAGGTAGCCCACATGACCTCAACTTTATTACTATGATTGCCTCAATGCACTTAATTAAAACGTACAACAGAACTGAAAGCGGTAATTTAGGTGGGGAGAGGGAGGGAGGGTTGGGGCGTGGCGTGTTTCTTGCACGGGTGTGATTGTCTTTTTCAACTGATATCATCTGGCACTTTTGGCCTTGTTTGAACACACTGGAGCCCCCGTCTTGTAATGTTTCTAATATATATTAAAGAAACTTGGGTTCATCCAAGATTTATTAAGTAAGTAGCAAACTCGGTCAACATGTGCCTCCAGCTTGGTGTGTTTTCCACTAATGAACCTGCTGCTAATTCGTCAAGATTGTAGGGCTACAGATCACAGGAAAATGTTTTAAAAAGCTAGTCGTTGCTGCCCTCTGGTGTTCGGAAGTAATAACAACCCCAATCATTACACGTCTCTCCCCCTCTCTCTCTTTTTCACTTGTGCCAGTATGCATAATACGGTCGATCAAACATATACGTTTGTGTTATATGTAGTGCTGTCAAACGATTAAAATATTTAATCGCGATTAATCGCATTAATGTCATAGTTAACTCGCGATTATTCACAATTAATCGCACATTTTTATCTATTCTAAATGCAGGGTTCATACACATTTTGACCAATGGATTTCCATGACTTTTCCATGCAATTTCAATGACTTTAAACGAAATTTCCATGAACAAACTTTTTGTGAAATCTCGGTGTATAATTTAAAAAGTTTTATTATATGGCAACGACGGTACGAGCTTTCTGTTTGGCTAATGGGGAGTCATGCCAGACGCGTATTGCCCATAGAGTTAATATAACTAGAGACAGCTACTTCTGTCTTCCAAGATGGCATCCCCATTCATTTCTATGAAAAGTGCTCAGTGGCGCAGTGAGGCAAGCGAGAGCTCCTAACTGACCGCGCCATCTTTCCAGACCGACTCGTCCGGTCTTGCGCAGAAGCTTGTTCCTAGCTCCGAAACTCATGCATGCTTGCAAGTAGCTGTATACGTCATACTTTGCGACAACCAGTCGCAAGCTTTTGAGCTGGAGCTAAGGCATTGCAGAAAACTGTCAGAATGTGGTAGAAGTCCGATCAAGAAGCAGATAGCCTACATGTGAACTTTACGAAAATCAATGCTATTAGTACTGTAGTATTATGCGTGCAGGGCCTATACGTTGTTCTTTTTGCTTTGTGTTTATAGTTTAACTGCTTATGTATTGTGTCGGATAAATAAACTTTAAACCTGAATATCTGGCTCCGTTGTTGTTCTAGCTTTGCAAAGCAAATTAAGCCTATACCTTTACTATTATAATGATGATGAGTGTTGTTTACAATTACTAGCTTATTGTTAATGCCATCGTTGTGGTGTTAACTGACTTAAAGTTCTAACAATAGAACGACCATAACAATATTGACGTTATCAGACATGATTTATTCATCTTTGTCTTTGCCTCAGAATAACATGTCAACAATATATAATGAAGCCGTAACATGCCACGATATTATAACTAATTAGATTAGGCTATAATTACGTTTGTCATGCCATGTGCATAATAGCGTTCATTACAAAATGGTTAAATCTGCTTTAAAATAACTTAAATTAACTCTACAAACAACCGTCATGTATGTGCAACCATTTGTAAAACTACAATAAAGGCAGGCAGCTGTAGATTATCAAATCCTTTCTCTTTGTTCTCATTCAGCTCAGGTAAATCAGCGATTTGCTGATGCTCCCTTTTGTGCTCTTTCATTGTTCGTATCCGCGAGCACGTTTCCAGGCAACTTTTCTTGACGTAAGCAAATAAATGGGCTGCTAGTTTACCCATTTCGGATTGCAAATCTTTGCAAAAATCTGGAAAAATTATTCTATGAAAAAGCTAGTAGTATGAGCCAGGTTCGAGAATCTAACAAAAATTATTGGGGGAGATAGTTTTCGATATGTTGACTGGAGTTAATAGAATAAAAACGACCGGACAAGTCGGGTAGAAAATCGGAAATGCAATACCAACTACATCCACCGGGGCTGTTGCCTCAAGCCGAGAGTCGAGGGGTGGGGGCTATGTATTGCCCTCCTCAGCGGTCAATACGGCTCCGTATTGCCCTCTGACGTCGTCTTCAAAATGAGCGACGAGTCAGCTGCTGAGTTTTACTATCCAGATGATGCGGAAAAGATTTGTCATCAAAAGAGAGGATGAAGACTAGACTCTTTTAATCCCTTGTGTCATTATTTTGTGTTGAAATTAAAGCCATTTTAGCAGAACCATGTTGTCTGCTTTCTATCAAAAGTAATGAGTTGCTAGGCAACACATGAAACACAGCATGAGAAGACTTGAGACCTAGCTAAAATTAGCCTAGAGGTATCATTTATTTTCGTTTACCAAATGAAAAGAAGCTAAAAATGCCATATAATAAACTACTTACTAACCTCGACCGTTCGGTCATGCCGGGAAATATCAAACCTCGGCTTTGCCATATCAACCTCGCTATCGCTCGGTCGATACGTTCCAGCGTCAGTTTGATATTTCCCGGCATGACCTCACTCTCGGTTAGTAAGTAGTTAGTATTACACGGCTGTTCGTAATACTGTAGAATGTTCCATTCACTTAAATGGGGCTTCCCAACGTTCTGCGGTGAACAATTTTTCAATATTTGAACTTGGCTATGCATATTTGACCGCCGTCAAGGGAAGTGGCCTTTTTGCCTCGGATTCGCATCTTTCGTAGCACTCCGCAAGCAGTCCGGTAACTTTTCAAAGCCAGCGTACTCCATTGCTTGGCAACGTCAGCTGATTTGAAGCCTAAAGAATGTTCAACGTCTTTGGCAAACTATTTTTCTGCCGATCAACACAACGAATGGTAACAAATAAATTGTAAAAAGACACACTGTGTTCAGTTATTTTTTTGGCAAGTAGCTGTGTATAAGCAGCATAATGTATAGAACGCCGGTCATAGTCGGGAAAATAAGCCCCTTCAGCCCTTAAGCCCCTTACCTCCGCAGTTAGGACTTAATCTTTTGTCACAGCATCGGTTAACGACCCCTACTGCTAGGCGTAGCAGTGGACCTCGCTGTGGTGAGAAAGCCGGTTATGGGTGCTGCTGTAGCTTTGATAGCAGCAGCGCTCTGATGTTTGCTACCTTAGGAATGGCTAGTTAATGCCTCCTCTCCCATGATTGAAATGTTGAATGATTTTCCACCACACAACCGACATTTTGCTCGTCCCGGGTCTTTGTTGTAATGTATCTTTCCATTTGCAGCCAAGCATCGTTAAATCTACACTTTCCTGGCATTTTGAAATATCCCTTGCGCTTCTCTGAGTTACTGTTGCTATGGCCATCGAACTTTTCAGTTAGTATGAGAGCGTATGCCTGCTTATATTTTGAACGTATTTCTTTTAAAAGCATGTGAATTATTTAAAACTCAGCGTAAATGAACAACATGAAAATATGATTATAACAACTTTCCATGACTTTTCCAAAACTTTGGGGATTTTATTTTTTTCAAGCACTTTTCCAGGCCTGGAAATAACCATTTTAAAATTCCATGACTTTTCCAGGTTTTCCATGACCGTACGAACCCTGTACAATCAAGAATAGCCTCATTGGCAAAAGGTTTACAGCACAGCCCATGATCAACTCCTTGCGAATATTAATGTACAATTGCCGCCTCTCACTTCCAATTAAACCACACAACATGCACTCCCAGGGTGACCAACAAGAATGTTTTAACTAACAAACAACAATATTACAAACATCTAACTGAACAAACGCAACAACTGAAATCCCTTGCATAGCTGTTGTAACCAAACATTTTCCACAAAGTGTGGCGTTTTTTGACATGCCGCACTGCATGCTGGGTACCCAACAGTGCTGACGCTGATGATTTAGCTGTGCTCCGACTGCGTGATATGATGAGATGCTAGTGACGCGCTAAGGTCTCGGAGTCTCCTGAAATGGAATGCGTCTTTCTGCCTTGAAGCGCATCATCATCAAGACCCCATGTATATGTCAAGATAACATCCAAGCTGACATCCAAGCAGGGCCTGCCCAAGGCATAAGCGAACTAAGCGGCTGCTTAGGGCCCCCGTAGCTGCTAGAGGGCCCCCAATATACACAAAATTAAGTTTAATGTACCGTGTTTCTGCAATTAAACGAAGCTCTCGATTAAACGCCGCACCAAAAATGAACATTGTTTAATAAACGCCGGCCCAAAAATACGGTAGGAGTTGCATGTCCTGAAATACCTAGCTTAGTAGCAGCAAGTCATTAACCTTTAGAGGAGTGAGTTCTAAATATTACCGACGCTGCCTCCAGAGTGAGTTATTTTTTCAAATCGAAAGCTAGCTAGCTTTAGTTAGCTTCCGTTACCTAGCAACCTAGCATAATACTCGTAGCAATTATAGTACCTGCTAGTGTTACTTGTTAGCCTCCTAATTGTTCATTTTGAAACCATACTATAGCGTTTGTCATATAGTTTTTGTCTATCGGAAAAAATTGATTGGAATCTTCAGAATCACATATGTGTGACGGTACTCTGTGGGGCCTGCTTTCAAACGATCACATATACGTGACGCTACTAATTAACGGGTTAATGAACATTCTCTTTTCTTGCACTAGGGGTCCACTGTTGGTTAAATACGTTTCTAATATCACATCAACATACTTTACTTAGCAAATTACTCTAGCTAGCTAGAGGCTAGCTGTTAGGCTGCATTAAAAGGGAAGCTTACGAAAAATAGCCAGAAAACAAATAGCAGTCAAGCCTATTGCTAATGCCTGTCTAGATTATTTATTGAAAGAACTGGAGAAGCAGGTGCTCTTGTGTTATAGCAAGCTAAACTAGTTTACAGGCTGTACTGTAGCTTAGGTAGTAGGCCAGTTGGCGACGCTGAGGGGCCCCTAAATAAATTCTGCTTAAGTTCCCATAAAGCTTGGGCCGGCCCTGTAAATAAGGGTGTATTTTTTATTTGCACAATACTGTGAACAAATTAGAATTGCAAAGAGCATATGCAGTAAAAATTTGAAACCTTTTACACATTTACCTCCCTTACTCATTTACCTCCCTAAATACAGTAATGTGTAACTTTACTGTATTTTTCAAATGGCTGTGCAAATAGTATATAGTGCAAATATAAGACACTCAAAGCTTCTCAATAGCATTGCCAACTCATTGTAAGGCATACTTAAGTTGTTCTGATCGTGGCAGGGGGATACATATTTGTCAAAACAACAAATGTTGTCTTACAAATGCTTTGTATACAGCCATTCAAGGTAACATGTGTTACTTACATCAATGTTACAGCTAATCTAGAAGAACCACAGTGTATGCGAATCATGTTAACTCTTGTAAACCTGTTTTACTTGTCTTTACTGACAGACACATTACAGGTTATGTTCCAGAAGATGGAGACATTGGAGGAGAACCAGCGAGAGGCTCTCCTATTCAGGCGACGACAGGGCAAACATGCTGAAGAGGTGCCAGTGATGGACCTACAGGTGGCCCAAACACAGGCTGAACTCCAAGACCTTGAGGAGCGCCTTAAGGTGCTGGAGTTCCGAAAGTGAGTGGTAGGTGTTTTGAGATGCCATGAACTATGGCTTACACGCAGTGTTCAACGTTCAAATTGGTTCTAACAATAAGTTCATGACTTCTAATTGCAGATGCTGTGATGAAGTGGAAGACGGGACTAGGAGAGAAGGCTGTGGAGCTCCTCACAGCGTAGACACTCAAACACGCCCCGGCAGCCCATTCAAAACAAGCCAGGTGAATGAATGATGATGGCAGCTTCCCAGTCCAACCTTTCACATGGCTATGTGACCAAAAACTAGAATCCCATAATATTTTTTTGATGATGTATATTATTCTAGATTTGATTTTTTTTTATGACTTGTATAGCCCCTTTCATACCTGCAATTATGTTGATAGGACACTAACTTATTTTGTGCTTCATTGTCAGGGCCAACAGACAGGACCTGTAGCGGGGTCTGGCAGAAGATGTTCATTCACTGTTTCATTCACTGTATTCACTGGCACTTTGTTTGAAATAAAATGACTGAATGTTACATGGAAATGCTGCCTTGTTTATGATTACCTTGAGTTAGGCAACACACCACACAAACATAGTCCTCCTGAAGTTGGCTATGTAGCAATTGTAGTATTATACAAGAACAAGTAGCATTTGGGGAAAATTAGGTCTGCATATGAACCGCCCCAATATACGCAAAAGAACTGAGAAATATAACGTTGCGACGACGTCGCGGTTACGGACTGGCAACGTCGGAAAGTTACGTTGCTAGGAGGTTGCGGCTACGGACTGGCAACGTCGGAAAATAACGTTGCCACGACGTTGCGGTTACGGACTGGCAACGTCACAAGATGACGTTGCGGCAACCTACTGGCGCCCCACAGATGCACGGTCCCGCAACGTCGCCAAAGACGTTGCGGCAACGTATGTTTGGTCAACGAGTGACGTTGCGGCAACGTAAGGGCAACGTAACTGTGTTAGCTGGGGGACCTCGCTGTGGTGAGAAAGCCGGTTATGGGTGCTGCTGTAGCTTTGATAGCAGAACCCATCACCGGCTGCTGTAGCTTTGCTAGCAGCAGCGCTCTGATGTTTGCTACCTTAGGAATGGCTAGTTAATGCCGCCTCTCCCATGATTGAAATGTTGAATGATTTTCCACCACACAACCGACATTTTGCTCGTCCCAGGTCTTTGTTGTAATGTATCTTTCCATTTGTAGCCAAGCATCGTTAAGTGTACACTTTCCTGGCATTTTGAATTATCCCTTGCGCTTCTCTGAGTTACTGTTGCTATGGCCATCAAACTTTTCAGTTAGTATGAGAGCGTATGCCTGCTTATATTTTGAACGTATTTCTTTTAAAGGCATGTGAATTATTTAAAACTTTCCATGACTTTTCCAAAACTTTGGGGATTTTATTTTTTTCAAGCACTTTTCCAGGCCTGGAAATAACCATTTTAAAATTCCATGACTTTTCCAGGTTTTCCATGACCTACGAACCCTGCATGTTACACATCACACATTGATTGCTTTTGTACATGTAAAGAATGAAATACTTATATTTTGATATAGGCCTAAGGCTAAGAATATAAGAATTATATTCCAAATTCAGTCTCTTATTTATTAAAGCTATGTTCCTGCATATGAGAAAATTGATGACCATGCTGGGGCTGAGCTGCACATGAATTACATTGTCTACATTTATACGTGCTGGGTGCAACATTTAATATTGTGTGATTGAAATTCATGTAGACTATGGCTACATTACAAAAGTGTCAGAACCGAGAGCAGTTCAGTGTGATCTCTCCATGGATAAACCACTCCCCTCGAGATCCGTTGTCCTGCGACCAAAGAGCGACTTAACGGCAACTTAACCCATAGTACCAAAATGAATGTATCCAGCCGACCAAGGGACAACGTTGCGGCAACGTTGTCCATGGGACCATAAAATAACGTAACCGGCCGACCAAGGTACAACGTTGCGGCAACGTTGTCCATGGGACAAAAAAATAACGTAACCAGCCGACCAAGGTACAACGTCGCAGCAACGTTGCCCACGGACCTAAAAATGATGTTACCAGCCGACCAAGGTACAACGTCGCGGCAACGTTGCCCACGGGTCTAAAAATAACATAACCAGCCGACCAAGGTACAACGTTGCGGCAACGTTGCCCACGGGTCTAAAAATAACGTAACCAGCGTGACCACCTTTGACAGGAAGAAGTTTGATGAAGGCCTGCTCTACCTCTTGGGGTATTACTATTGCCTGCACCTCACTTATCCAAAGTTCATTTTCACCATGCTCTCAGTATTGCAAACTGAGGTTCTCCAGGACTCCCTGCATGAACAAGATTCAACTGCTTCCTACAAAAAAGCCATTGCTGAGTGGAGGTCCTTCCTTGAGTAATTGACTGATATCTCTAAGAAAATGTTTTTCAGTTTGAGAGGCAGACCCATGTTAGCCACGTGTTTGTTGATGTCATTTTTTTTGGGAGAAAGATACGTGTTAATGCTGTTATTTCAAATATTCTAACTAGCATCTTTAATGGAAGTGTTTTTTTGTTTTAAGAAAAAATTATTTTAGCTGTGTTCTGCTTCTTGAATACCTGCATTTTTTTCATTAATTTGGTCTATGTGACTATGAAAGTCTTGGTCCTGTACTCAGGGAGTGGATTAATGGATGCAGTGCATGTTAAGAAAGAAAAATCTTTCAAATTGCGATGAAGCGTTGATTAAAACATCTCTTAATAAAGAAATGCTAAAGACAAGATGCCTCTGGTGCCTTAATTTGAGATTAATTAACTTGTTTTTATTGTGCTGTTTTAAGATATTGTGTCATGTTTTAAACTTTTTTGGCTAGTTATTAACCTTAATTCAAGGTATTAATTCTTAGCCAGCTCAATTAAGAGAATAAAATGCTTATTCTAAGATTAGGTATGCTAGTTATTAATCCTATTTCAACAAATAAATTCTAATTGTCAGGTCGAGAGAATAAAATGCTTTAAAATTATTTACGCTAGTTATTAATCTTATTTTGAGATATAAATTCTAATTGTCAGCTCAATTATCAGAATAAAATGCTTATTTTAAGATTATTTATGCTAGTTATTAATCTTATTTCAATACATAAATTCTAATTGTGAGCTCAATTTAGAGAATAAAATGTTTATTTTAAGATTATTTATGCTAGTTATTAATCTTATTTCAAGATATAAATTCTAATTGTGAGCTCAATTTAGAGAGTAAAATGCTTATTTTAAGTTACTTTGTCTCAAATAAATATGATTTCATTGCTTGTAATTAAGATCAGTTTGCTTGAATTCTAGCCTTTTTGTCTAGTTTTAAGGCACATTCAGATTTTTCAGTGGATAGACTTTTTTGCTAATTTTAAGAATTCTAACCTAGCAAATTTTTCTTACCCCATTGGCAGATTTGTTTGCTCAATACAAGATCATTTGACTGGATTTGTGAATATTAGGCTTATTTCTAGAGGGGCATTTTTTGCAGTGTATATTTATGCATAAAGTTGAACACGTTGTTTATGAAATGTCTAAAGTTGGCCAATTTAGATTATGTAGGCCTACCTTAATATTCTAACCCAAGGGGGTTAGTATATTATGCAGTGTACATAATGCACTGTATATTTAAACATCAGTTCTCTGCTTTTTTTTTTTTTACTGGCCGAACACACCACAAAACAAGGCTACAGCAAAATCTGGCTATTGACTTCATTAGGAATTAATTAGCCTACGCACTATAGAGGCTTAATTATAATTATAATTTTATGTATATATTACATATTTCCGGTACAGCCAGAGCTCGCCTTTCTCTACCCAGAAGATGGACTGGCCAGGTTCCCAAATGCAAACAAGTGAGCGCTGGTGCCATACCTGTGGACAAGACTTATGACAACTTTAAAAGGTGTAGCTTGGAATATGTTAGAATAGGTTCTGCAGATCAGTTTGGGAAGGACTAAATGTAGTCGTAAATTAATCTTATTTTACATGAACACATGTTTTGTTCTGTTTAAATGTATGGATTTCAAAGGCGTGATACTCATCTTAGAATGTTATGTATGTGATCTGCTGATCCGTTGGGAGGGCGGAATATTGTTTGTCCTACATTTATCCTATTTTCAGTTACATAATGCAATAACATTAAACACACAAAAATTGTATTTGGTCTGCTCATCTTTATTACATTGACGTGATGGAGACTGCCTACTTATTCCCAGGCCTATTGACAATGTGATTACAACAGTTAAATCATGTGTGTGTGAACTGTATTTAAGACAGGACATTGAGGACCTGATCAGTCTCCAAACTGTCTCTATCTCCACCCAAACGATTTGTGTGTTGCCTGAGGTGTTCCAACTGTTCGTCACTTGGTTGAAATTGGTTTAGGGGAACCACAACTCTTTGTAGCCAGTCAAAGGCAAGTGCAGCCGCCCCCTGGTCAGCCACCCCCTGGAACCGGCTGCGCCAAATATACCTTGGATACCAGTGTGATGTTGCAACACTTGTGTCAGACAACCTTGCACAAAAATTTGATATGGTGACATGTATCTGGCAGTCCTCAGGTCACGTTTTATACAAGGCAGGTAAACGAAGTGAAGAGTCTAAAGATGCCTCTCGTTGGCAAAAATTATTCCTTAATTTTCTATATAGATATGTAAACAAGGAGTGGTAGACATGACAATGCAAAGCAACCTGGCATATCATAATAAGTACTTAAATTACATCTATGATAAGCTAAAAAAAATATGATAAATTATAAATCTCCTAAATATACAAAATACTATACATTATATTAGACCTCTAATACAGATAATGACCTATACTAACCTTACACCTATACTAACCTAACGGTGCGTTCACACTGCAGACTTTTTTACCGCTCTGCACCGCCGGCCTTCCCACAGTGCACCACGCTTGGGGGCGTGTCAGATAGATTAATTCAGAGCTGTAGTTCTCTTAAATCACTGTTGTAGTTTGTATAATGTCATGGCAAATGTGCAGACAAAATACAACTTTTACACACATTAAGCAAAAATCCGATACGCATTCTGGATCTGACATGATCTTATCTACAGCACACAATAGGTTATCTTTTTCCACACTTTTGAAAGATTAAATGAGTGAAAGATTAAATGCCACCCGCACTCTATGTACAGTAACTGGTCTTGTTCCGGCTGGAAAAAAAGATGCATCAGACATAAACGTTGACATGTGTAACCTTTTATTATATTACTCAAAATCTCTGCAAATCATTGATTTAGCTAGATTATGACTTGCCACTACACATTCACTGTATGGATAGCGAGTGGCTGCCAGCCAGCATTTCAGCGTTGAATGTCAATTGTGTGCCGGGTGAGCTAGCTAGACTATGCAGCTATCACAGAAGAAAGTTACGTAATGTGAAACACTGAATCAAAGTACAAAATACAACACATCTCTGTAATTGAACATAGACGTATCATACAATACTGGGTATGAAGACACACATACGATGAGTTGATCTTCCATCTTGAAATTGTCAAACCTAGAAATGTTTACCATGAACAACAGTTGCTACGTTACAAGAAACAAGAAACCAACCCGATTGGCCATCGCTGGCGTTTTCACGCTCCTCATTTACATTAAGTTGAGAAAATCCAACTTTAGCCGCCCCGCTCGCCTTCCCACAATGCCCTACTCGGGCGTCAACGCTTGGTTTAATTGAAAATGAATGGGAAGCCGACGCCCCGCTCTGCCCGCCCTGCTGCAGTGTGAACGCACCGTAAGACAAGTGGGGTACAGTTAGTGCAATATTGCTGATAGTGCAACCAGTAGCTTAAAGTGACAGTGTGTAGAGTGACTAGTGAGAAATGCATCAATGTAAAGTGGCTAGTGAGAACTGTCCATGTAAATGTTCATTCAGAAGCCTGCTGGCCCTTGGATAAAAACTGTTGTCCAGAAGGCAGTGGGGTAGAGACTGAAAGATGGGTGGTAGCAGTCTTTTAAAATCCTGCCAGCTTTCCTGAGGCATTGTGTGTGGTAGGTGTCCTGTAGGGCTTGCATTTTTTTGTCACACCTCTCCAGACATTGCCCCACAGTCTTTGGATACGTTGATTATGAGTGCTCCCTCGGGTTGCAAATTAAAGAATCACAGTAAAACAAGTCACTTACTTTAAGAGCTTGTAGTTGCGATCAAGATGCCACAGCGAATTTGACCCTGCCACCTGATATGTTCTCCTCCGAAGCCTGTGGGAAATACTCTGAATAGCAGCACCTTCAGATCAAGTGCATCATCTGGTCTGTGTAGCGACCTCTAAAAGATGAAATTGTACTGTCTATGGAAGACAATGTATACATATTAGGACTTAGATAGATTTTTTACATTCATCCCTAGTAGTAACTCTAAATAAAACAATGTGTTTAAGGAACAGTGACAAGGTAGCTATGTGGTACAAGCGCATGACAGTTTTTTTCTCCAAAGATATGGGATATGAAAGAGTTCTATCAAAGTATATCAATTTCTTCATGAAATGTATAGAAAGGGTAATTCTGCAGTGTTTCATGTGCTTTGTAAATAAACAAAATAATTGTGTAGGGCTCAGTGAGAAAGGGGTCACATTATTCAGATCTCTCCTGAACTAGTCCTTCAATTGACACATACCTTAACCGTCAGTTCACTGTTCTTCTTGAGAAAAACATAGCCGTTTGCCCAATTGGTAAAACGTTAGTCTAGTGAAGGTAATTACGTTTACGTTTCTTAGCTTGGTTTTCCATCTTTATATTGTCTCAAATTAGCTTTTGATCTGTCAGTGTCACTGTTGTGTTCAAGTGGCACTATGGGCTGCATACTTCATTTTGAATTTTCCACCGGAGCTTTAGCTAGCTGGCTAACGTTGCGTTCTCTCCTCCTGTGTTCAATGACTCAATTCATCAAGCTGTTGCTAACGTTAGCTAAGTCTGTCAACAGAGCTCCTGGGTAACTTAACTTAGATATACCAGAAAATATACAAATGATTGAAACCATAATTCACCAAATTCAGTCAGGTAAATCGCAGAGGCCAGGAGCTCTTTCAGATTCTGATGGTCGTCTGCACTGGTGATGCAAGGCCCTTCGCGTTAATATTTCCATTAACTCGCGCTCCCTTCTGACATGCGCACCTGTTTGCAGTTCACTGAATATGAATACCGGCCGGCGAGGCTGTGATTGGAAAACGGGACTGGACCTGTCCCGGACGGGACAAATCAAAATCACCCATAAATTGGGATGTCCCGGACAAATCGGGATGGTTGGCAACCGTATGATATGAGAATGATACCGAATAAACCGCACAAGTGGCTCTCCCCCACACAAATGGACTGTCCCAAATACTAAATGATAGCTACGTAAGAGCCCACATGGTCACAGTAGGACTACGTACAGCCTTGCGCAGACACTACGTAAAAAGGGGGGTGGCTATGTTGAAGCCAACCAATAGCATGGAAGCATAGATGGTCCAAATGTGTACAGACGTCAAAAACGGACGTGTACAGACGTCAAAACGTGTACAGACGTAAAAAAAGGACTTGTGTACACGACGTTTTGGCACAGTTGGCGTTCGATACTTGTTAGCTGGGCCATACTCACAGCCCAACGGAGAGGTTTCAGACTCATATTCTGACTAGAATTATGAGTATGACAACGTCAGTCTACCACTTCCCTTGACAGTGGTCAAATATGAATTGCAAGAATATTGGGAAGCCCCATTCAAGTGAATGGAGCATTCTACAGCATTAAGAACAGCCGTGTAATAATATTAATTATTACACCATTAGACCACCATTACATTTTTCCTCTCACGCACTCCCTAAGGGCAGCTCGCGCCACTCTTTTGGAATCCTTGATTTAGATTGTAACGATTGTAGTATTCTAACACTCGTCTATCGTCTGATCCTCACTCCGGAGCAGAAGGTGGCGGTAATGTACCAATTACCTGGATGCCAACCACCGTCAAACAAGAAGAACAATAACAGAAACAATGTTCCAAAGAATTGAGTAACACCACACTTCAGAAAACACTGGCAGTTGTCACAAATGGATTTAAACAAAACGCCTGCAAAGGTTCAAAGTGAGCGTGTATGCTTGTGTGTTCTCTGCGGTTTACCGGCATCAGGAAAATCAACACTCGCTGAGGCTGTCAAGACTCTGACTGGTCAGCAACACTGGAGATCATCGGTTATATCTTATGATAATCTGATTCCAGATTATGCTTTTCATTCAAAAACAGCCGAGGGTTATGAAGACATGGTACAGAGGGTAATGATGATCTAATTTACAATGTTATCAGGCAGTTACTATTTATCAATAGCCTACAATTCGTGTATTTGTGTATTTTTCATATTGAATGAATGATTTTAATTGTATTTAAAATAATTCACAAATTCAAAGAACAACAACAACAACAAAATTATATAGGCCTAAAGGCGCACACACATTCGACTGTCAAGAGGGCCGAGCCAACTCACACACACACTCAGACGAATAGTCGAAACTCGGAGAGCCATAACAAATCAATGCATTTTTTAAGACATTGTTAAGGTAAAGTAATATTTCATTTAATAATTTGATTAGAATTGTTTTCACACCTATCATAGTCAAAGTCATAGTTAAAACATTAATGTTTTAAAGAGCCGTTTGAGAGCCAAAAGAGCCGGTGTTACAAGCCAACTGGTTTTCAAGACAACTGGTTTCCCAGCTGTGCGTGCACCTATCAGTCTGCCTCTATCGCCAGATTCGTAACAGTGCGTGTCCACTGCAGCGACGCGAATCGCTTGCCATCGCTTGCCTTCCCACAGTTCACCACGCTCGGGGGCGTTTCAAACAGATTAATGTAGAATGGACTTCTCTAAAGTCACTGTTGTAGTTGTCATGGCCAAGTGTGCAGACTTGGGTTTACGTAGTTGCAACATCGATCAAAATACAACTTGTTTACAAAATATAAAACTGTTTAATACTGTAGACATACACGTTGACATATGTAAAAAAAACGTTTTACTCTATATTCCTCAATCTCTGCTAATCTGCCGATACGATAGGGAGTTTCAGCCCGGCTAGCTAACTAGTTAGGACAGAACGAAGTTACGTAATGTGACTAAACTGAATTTGAAAGTACAAGCACCCACAACTTCGGCAAACCTTGCGCCATGCATCGTTTTTTTGTATTAACATCTCTGTACGAATACAGATATGTATCGTACAGGACTGGGTAAGCAGCCACACAAACAATTAGTTTTTCCTCCAGTTTGAAACCTAGAAAGCTAGAAATGTTTACCATGGTTTCTACGTTACGAAAAACAAGAAAACACTCCGATTGGCCATCGCTAGCGAAAATCGCTCCTCATTAGCATAAAGTTGAGAAAATCTCAACTCGAATCGCTTGAATCGCGTCGCGTCGCTACCCACAATGCACCACGCAAGCGATTCGCCTGACTCCATAGAAAATGAATGGAAAACTTGTTGTCGCTCGCATCGCGTCGCTGCAGTGGACACGCACTGTAACAAATTCACAAACATATTACTGGCGATTTTCAGGTCGGATCTCATATTTGCTGCGGCAAATATCAGAGTAGGCCAATAGGCTACGTGCGCACTACATTAGGCTACCATTTGCGACAAAATAAATGGAGACAAAATAAAACATTTGCAGGCTCGCATGAAGTGGGATTCGATCCCATTAGAGCAAAAATACGTACACACGTGAGTCCGTTGACTTACATCGCGTGCTATACCAGCTCTGACATGTGCGCAATATGATTACGTACTTGTCAACTACGTTGGCCTTCACAGGTAACATTTTGATTTGGCTTCTTCTGAATTAACTGGTTCCCATAGACACTACCCGAATGTAGGCTACTAATCACGTATTTCGGGTTTGTTCCGAGGCAATAGCCGTATTTACCACGACATCAAAGCTCCTTCTGACACCACATATTAAAAATTCATACGAAGAACGTCGCTGCTAACCCAGACAATACGATCAAAATACGTGTAACACAACATGGAAACTTTCGTTTCCTATGCGATTTGTGTAGTCGGCTTGTAACACCGGCTCTTTTCAGACAGCTGAGTCAAACTAACCGGCTCACGAAAAAGAGCCGGAATGCCCATCACTAGTGCACAGTGCCCGTAATGTAGTCAATGACTAAGTGCCAGTGAAACACACACATACAGATTACTTTAACTATATATACCGCACAGTGCTCATGATACAATTGGTGGCACACACAGATTCCTGTAGGGCACAGTGCCTGCGATGTTGGTAATGCATACAGATTTCTGGAATTATAGATACAGCGGGTGAAATAAGTATTAAACACGTCACCATTTTTCGAAAGGTGCTATTGACATTACATTTTCAACAGATGTTGGTAACAACCCAAGTAATCCATACATACAAAGAAACCAAAACAAATAAGTTCAGAAAATAAGATGTGTAATAATGTGAAATGACAAGGGAAAAATATGGAACACGCTTACTGATATTTATTTAATACTTTGTACAAAAGTCTTTCTTGGTAGTGACAGCTTCAATATGACTCCTGTATGGAGAAAATAGTCACATGCATTGCTGTGATGTGATTTTGCCCCATTCTTCCACACAAACAGTCTTCAAATCTTGAAGGTTCCGTGGGCCTCTTGATCTTCAGTGAATCTTGATCTTCAGTTCTTTCCATAGATTTGTATTGGTATTTAAGTCAAGTGATTGGCTGGGCCATTCGAGCAGCTTTATTTTCTTTCTTCGAAACCAATGGAGAGTTTCCTTGGCTGTGTGTTTGGGATCATTGTCTTGGTGAAATGTCCACCTTTGTTTAATCTTCATCCTGGTAGATGGCAGCATATTTTTGTCAAGAATGTCTTGGTAAATTTGCCCATTCATCCTTCCTTCAATTATGTGAAGTTTGCAAGTACCATTTGCTGAAAAGCAGCCCCACTCCATGTTCAAGTACAATTTTATTTATATAGCACATTTACAAACAGCCACACGGCTGGCCAAAGTGCTTCAGAGTGCGTTTGAACTTACACATACACTTAAAAATACACGTACACAATGAGTTCAAAAAGCTAAAATAGCAATTATTAAAAAAAGAGTTGACAAAATAAAATATCCAGTTTAAAAGAAAGTGATATAAAAAAAACGAATATAATATAAACATAAACATAATATAAATATAAACAAACATAAACCCCACAGCAATCATGGAAAGACTAGAGAAAATAGGTGGCTCTTTAGCCTGGACTTAAACTAAAAATGGAGGGTGCCATACTAATCTCTAATGGCAGGGAGTTCCATAGTCTAGGGCTGGCCACACAAAAGGCACACTCTCCTCTACGCTTTAGCCGTACACGAGGGACCACCAACATAGCCTTAACACCATGATGTTCCCACTGTAATGGCATTTTTTGACATTTATATTGTAACTATGTTCCTTTAAGTGGTAAAAAGTAAGTTCCTTTGTTATAGACAGTCAAATGTAAGGAACTGAGGTTTTGTGGAGTGAAACTCTGTAGAAGGGACACTCGAATGGTCTTAAGGTTTTTGTGGTGTTATTTTATGATACCTAACTAAGAGCCAGGGGGTCTTAGTTAAGTCTGGGGGTTGGACAGAGCTGACCTGACCTTTGGCCAAGGAGATGGCCAAGTCAGACATCCTGTTTGTGTATCATTAACCAACTCCAGAACTGTGGAACCTGGCTTGGGGGTTTATTGTCTTAAACTGTCACTGACCAGTGCCTACCAATCATGGTGGCCGCTGTAATGATTGATTATTAACATATGGTATAAGGGAGACCTTTCCTTATCGTCCTTAATCACTCTTGCAAACGATTTGTGACAAGCATACCCTTCGTTAATGACTGATCACAAAGTACTTTATTTAATCTAAATAAATTGTATTAAAACGACATCTCTTGATAATTCGGATCTACACAGTGCCACTTGTTCTTCCAATTCAAATTACAAAGTTACAGTTACAAATGCCTTTTCCCGACAGTGCAAATATAAACGTGACAGCGCGAAATGGCACACACTCACGGATAGCGTAACTCACTATATAGCCGAAGAGATGCAGCCATTAAACACGGTAAAAAAAACAGTATTTACAAATATGCTGCAAACTTTTGACAAACACAGGGCTGCCAACTCTCACGCTTTGGCCGTGAGACACGCATTTCAACCATTTCACAACTTGTATATCTCAAGCTGAAAAGGCAAAACACCAACCAAGTATCCCTGTTAACGTTGTAAACAATAAGGGATGATGGAGTGAAGCGACATAAACGCGTAAACAGCCATAAAAGCTCGCCGGGGGGGGGGGGGGAATTACAATTGACGTGTGTGCAATAATATTGTTTATCGCAATTAATTTTGGTGCAATATATCGCACAAGAAAAAGTAGTTCTCGTGACAGCCCTAACAACAGGACTGGTGATACAAGTCTTGCTATTAGCGGCTGAATCTGCAATGTCCACCAGCCATTGAGTCAGATCGCGAAAATGTTTGTACGTTTTATTTTTATTTTTTAAAAGCGTTTCAAAGTTCGATTAGTCGATTTTCAGTCATTTTTGTCGAGTCTTGGTCGACCAAAGAAAATCTTAGTCGGGGACAGCCCTACTAATAATATATCTGAGTCTGATGCCCGTGATCGAGTAGAACAAGTTATAGAGAGCTTGGCTGCATACTCTGCCGTCACAGATTTACACATTTATTGTAGCTCTGCCACTGTTTTAGTCAATATTTCACATCAAGTTGCTCAGTCTGTGATGGGTAGATGGGTGGTAGATGGGTAGCTCGGTCAGCAGGGACAGAGAAGGTCTAATATAGAGAGAACTGCCACTCTTGGGAAAGTCCAGGTTCTGAACTGGTTGAAGTTCCATGTGAGGGCGCTAACGAGCGAGTGCAGAATGAATGGAGGTCTATGGAGCAGTACCTCTCAAAATCCACTTTTCTCAGGATATAATTTTTTGTCTAGTAATTTGAATTCTGAATTAGAAAGGCGAGGCAAAAAAATACACACTGCTGGCTGTTAGATTGTTTTAACGTCGCCTTTCTGTTCTAAAAAGCTTTTGAAAATGTCATTGACGTCATACACATCGTACGACCAGAGCTACTGCTTTACGGCAAGATCTGGTCACTTACTTTTTTCTCTCAGGTCATCGACAACACAGCTGACAGGTTCTCCCTGTCAATACACATTCTAGAAAGAGTTTTGGCTTGTTAATGTTGTTGCAAATGCTCTGACATTCTGATTCCGCTTCGGATGCCATAAAGCAGGAGCTCTGATCGTATCAGTCCTTCACTAACCAATCAGCATTCATTAGCAGAATGCTAGCGTGTTATGGGCAACAACGACTCACCCTGTAAGAAATCAAAAAGACATAAGTACTCGTTCATTCAACTTTCGACCTATAATCCATGTTGAACATGAAAAAACTACAATCAACTGGGATTTCTCAACGACAATCAGGCGAAAGACACAAATATAGCCGTTTAGCTCCATAGACTCCCATTCAACATTCACTCGCTCGCGTTCACCCCCATTGGAACTCTGGTGTAACTGCAGCCAAATTTGGTACAATGGAGCTTAATAGGGATTGGCAAGGCTTTCCTTAAAGGGGCAATTGACTGGGTTTTTTGGGTATTTCACACTGTTCCTTAAGGTCTCCGAATAGGGTATTTAACATTGGTTGGGTTGAAAATGGCCCGGGTGCTGTTCTATGCCCTCTGACAGATCCGCTGAAATGTTCCCGGGAAAAAACACTAGCTTTTCTCCTTTTATGGTATGCTCATTAATATTTAGATGAGCTGCGCGCTGATTTTCTCCTTTTATGGTATGCTCATTAATATTCAGATGAGCTGCGCGCTGATTGGTTGGTTTTCAACGAGTGAAGCTGGGGAGCAAAAACGCAACACGGCCAACAGCAGCACTAGCTGAAGTTGGAGATTTGAAATTAAAATGGGCAAATAAATCTATTGTGTCTACACAACACTGTTTTCAACAGATTGACTATATATCATTTGAAATAACATTGAGATAACATTACTTGTTTCCACTTCTTTTGTTGAAGCAAACTGGATTGACTTGGGTGGGTAGAACGTTAGGCTACAGCTTAGCAACCAAACCATATCCTGATTCTACTCGGCTTCTGTTAACTAGCTAGCTCTAAATAACTTGCTGAAAAATAACATGACCAAGATCTGGACAAACATGCATCGTGAATTGTAGATTTACATTACACAGGTTATTTATTTGAATGAAACACAGTCAGGAACATGAATCAACGTTTGACCCATTGCCATAAAATAGGCTAAATTATCACACATTCTACCTATGCTCTTGCGTTAACTAGCAAGCTAAACTTGTTTACATGCCTACAGTCTAGGTGTTACTAGTAACAGTTACTAGCAATGCTAACGTATCCTGTATCTAGAACCTGCCTTTCTCCAGTTCTTTCAGACAGACTATCTAGACAGGTTAGTAATAAGCCAGACTGCTGTTCGTTTTCTGGCTATTTTTCCGAAGCTTCTCTTCTAATGCCGACTACAGCTAGTCTAGCTAGAGTCATTTGATGTGTGTAGAAACGTATTTAGCATTCTACCTGGTATGCTATATACAGGAAACGTTAGCATTGCTAATAACTGTCAGCTCAACATCATACTGTCCTTATAGCTTGCGGTTGCAATGAACATACGGTCGGAACAGCACCTCTTTCCAGGTTCAGCTTCCTAGCAAATCCTGCTTGAAATTGTCCAAGGTTGTCAAAACTGTCTTGGGTGAAATGTTCAGAGCAAATGAATGATTGAGTGTCGAACTTCGCCTGGATCTTCTCATAGACAACAGCAGCCATGCCTGTTGAATGTTTGGCTCCTTGGGAAGACTGTGAGTGTTAGCCTTCCCTGTACAGCCTGGAACACAGCATTTACGACCGTGGTCCATTTGCAATATCCTTGTTATAATTCAAAACGTTCTTCTTTGTAATTCCTTATAAGTAGCCTACACAGAGCAGCACACAGCTAAACTACTATCGGAGATAGACACTACCTCGGGCTGGTCTGGATGTAAATTCTGGGGCGTGACAAAGATACATACCAGAGCCAATAAGAGGGCGATCACCGGTCCTACGTAGAACCGGTAGCTTTGTTGAAAAGCTAGCGTTTTACAGCCACATTTTTTCTTTTTGAGATTTGAATAGGAAAGAGGTGTCAATGGACTTTTATATTCACGGTATGTTCAGTTTACCCACCGAACTGTCGTTATTCAACTATGACAAGGTAAAATCGGTTTTTCAGTCAATTGCCCCTTTAAACAGGCTCTGGCAGGGAGCTGAAGAAGAGCGGCTATTGACGTCACTCTACTGCGCCGCTCAGAATGCTTTTTCGTTCATTTTGCATTTCTGGAAATGCATTTGAATTTGAATTGTGGTCACGATTTTGCAGCCACGTTCTTAAAATGAAAATGCATCTCTGGAAATGCATTTTCAAATTTTACATTTCAAATTGAATTTTGGTATCTATTTGCTGGGGCATATTTTGAAAATTAAATCTCAAATGTCTTTTTTGTTTTCATTTTAATTAAGTGAAAGAATGAGCAGTCTTAAAGAAGAAAATTTAAATGCAAAAAGGATGACTGATTACTTATTTCATTTGAGTCAAATAATCAGCCACATCCTTAAAATGAAAATGCATTTCTGGAAATGCATTTTCATTTGAATTTTGGTCACGATTTGCTTCTATAGGGGGCTTGGTCAGCACACCATTTCCAGAAAGGATGTGCGTGCGTCTCACCAAGCTTGCGCGTGTGTCAAGTAGGTTGACCACCTGTCCCTCTTTGCGCTGTATCGCACAGCATATTTAATATGCGACGTGCGGGACAAGGGGTGAAAATGCTGTGCGACACACAACGCGAAGCGGGACAGGTGGTCACCCTAGTGTCAAGGAGCAGGATGAGCCTGTGAGAATTTGGAGCGCACTGTGGAGCAATTCAATTGAATTCAATCATATATAGACATACCAAGGTGAAATTGTTTATGGTACTTCAGAGTGATGTCGTCTTGAACCCTATTAGGTTTGAAAAACAATCAGTCAAAATTATATTAGATTTATTGACACAAAGATATTGAGGCAATGTGGACATTTACATAAATACACCCCTTTCAGCCATCTTTTATTGCATTTCTTATTCAATTTGACCATTTATAAAAAACATGTACACATCTGTAACAGATTTCAAGTCGATTGGATCTATGGTTCATGAGGAGAATGGTTTTGAAGGTTGTACCAAATTTGGACTGTACAGCAACATCTATCATGGCGGACCTTGTGGGTTCTTGAGGCTTTTTTGTTCCCCATGAGAAATAAGGCATGTATACCAAGCATTGTTTTCAGGTGTTTTGGAGTAATGGGGCGCTGGGGAAATCACGTAGACTTTGGGCGTGTTTTATAGTGCCACCTATGGGCGTCTAGCCGTCTGGGAGTAATGAGTGATCTGTTGAATCATTGGGCCAAATTGGAAAAAAATGGGTCCAGGACTTTTTGAGCCATTTAACGGAGAAGAAAAATAATAATAGGAATACTAACAAAAACAATAGGTTCCCTCCTACTGGAGGAACCCTAATGAACTGACAGCATAAATTATACGACTTACAGTTCTCAAGAACACACACACGCAATCTCAACTGCGTTGTGAAGCGTGTGTCCGTGCTATTCTCTGACATGCACTCTAGCAATCACTGCTGATAGACAGCCCAAAATTTTGTACAGCCCTATTTCTGATACCATAGCGGCAGAAATTTTGCCATGGTGGGCCGCCACAGAAAAATCAACATAACGGAAACACTGCTGTAACACTGGCAGTTACTGCTTACTTACTCTGCCTCGTTTATTTGGGGTTCAAGACTCGTAGGTGCTGAAACCCTACTGTTTTCAATGTGTCATTTTTCTGAAATATTTGAGAAAATGTCCCTGATATGGTAAATAATCAGACTTTACATTTTGCTGATTGGACTGTAAGTTGTGCATCTGTATGAATATGAGCCCAATCGGCCAGATGGTGGCGCTATAGTGAACGTTCAAAAAATCACATTTTTAAAGGTCTTACCCCCCACACCGTAAATTAGATTGACTTTAAATTGGACATACTTGTCCATCTTCACATGCTCTACAAAAAAGTCTGCCATGATGGATTTTCCATTTAGAATTTTTTGTCAAATGCAATTTTAATCTCCTCCTAAACTTTAGATCCGATTGCTACCAGAGTTTCAAGTTTTAATTTGAAAGTTTTAAAATGAAAGATAATGACTAACTTAAAAAGGGTGTGATACAGCAAATAAATAGAGAAAGGTCCACAATTGCTTGTCTAATCATCCCAAAACTCACCGAATATATCCACATGAGTACCTACAACCTACCCTCTCTAGGAGGCATGACAAATGTAACTAATGGGCGTGGCTTCATACAAATCATACAATATATAAATTAGGGCTGTGAAAAATAACTCGTTATGATTAAATTAAAGGATTAATTCATTATTTTTGTTTAACGCATTTAACGTAATATAACCACAATTTCACCCAATCTGTAACTTCTGGATGAGAAGTTCTATTCCAAAAAAACTAAGATGGAACATCCAATAAAACCAAAGTGATGCACACTCTGCGGCAGGGCTCCAGATTGCGACCAAATGGTTGCATTTTGCGACCAGTTTTTGAGTCAGTGCGAGCATTTTTTACAAGCACTTGCGCATGTGCGACCTACAAATGTTGAATTAATTGGGTGTGCACAATGTCAGCACACAACGCAGATACGTCGTTCTAGTAAAACAGCGATATCAGCTTTCCTTCTGCATTAGTAACGTAGCTTAAAGTCTAGGAAAGTTGAGGCTATTTTTCGTTAGGTACCTATAAACCTAGCTAAAAGTCTTGGAAAGTTTAGGATATTTTTCGCTAGGTTCCAACAAACATGTCTTAATCTGCCAGACCAAGTGGTAATCTGCCAAGTGGGTGCACCTTCGCTCTTTTGGTGAGCAGTTTCACGAGCCCTTCTTACCCGGCGTCATGGAGCCTAGCAGCTAAATACTTATTTAGCACTAGCGTTGCTACTGTATCCCTGCCTGTGTTTGAGCTGTTGCGCTGTTATACTCGGCAAGTATCGTGTTGTGGTGTCGGAGGACTGATCGAAAAGTGCATCATACATTTAAGTCATTTAGCTAAGACTTGCATTTACAGTACGTAATGTCACATTAAATAACGTATTTAAACTCGAGCTTAGGTTATATGGTGCGTTGCAGGGGCGATTCTAGGATCAGACCTAGAATGTGACATGAATACAGTGCCTTGCAAAAGTGCTAAACGTAAACCCCCTTGCTAATATAAATCCCTAATTTCACCGGATAACAATTAATACATGTATGTATTATTATGCAAAATATTGAATGAAAAAACTAAATGTGCCTTTCTTCATGAACTACCAGCATCAAATGATAATAAACAATATATTTAAGAAAATATTTAAAAAAAATATTAGGAGCACTCCTAAAAAGGATCTAAAATTGCCACTGAATTGTACCCTCTCTAGTTACATTAATAAATGCATTGCAGGTCAATATAACTTGTGTGCCCTTTAATTTTCTGCTTGCGCTCCTAAAATTTTCAGTCAGGGGCTACTGTGCTCCTAGTAAAAAAAAGTCAGTCTGGAGCCCTGCTCTGCGGGAAGACGTTTTCGCTCTGGATAAGAGTGTCTGCTAAATGACTGAATGCTAAATGACTGAATGTTATCGTTTCACCGAAGCAATACCAGCCTAAAGTAACCTATACCACCTCAACGCGAAGCATGCGTTGGTCGGCGAGGGAAGTTCAAGTAGAATGCGCCAAACCACCGAACAGCATAGGGCCCTCACTAAGTCTGTCTGTGACAAGGTGACTAGCACAGTTGCCAAATGTATTGCAAAAAGCTGTAGACCGATTGATATCGTTGAGGACGAGGGGTTCACCAAAGTTTTGTCAGAGGCAACGGGTGACTTGAACATCAAGGTACCGCAAAATCAAAGACGCACACTAATGACAAAAATTCGGAAAACCGGTAATATGTGATTAATCATGATTAATCCACAGAAACCTGTGATTAATTTGATTAAAAATTGTAATCATTTTACAGCCCTAATATAAATATATTATTATGATATATTAATTAGTGGTGGGCCGTTAACGGCGTTAACGTGCTGTGTTAACATGAGACTCTTGGCGTAAAAAAAATATCGCCGTTAATCTATTCTCAAAGTTGGGTCGGGAGCTGGGTCTATACTACGCAAGCTATGATGACTTTCACCTTGATATTTTAGCGTGGATCTATACCTAGGCAAATTGCATTGTAGGGGACGAGAACGAGTCTTCGAACCTGTGTGTATGCTTTTTGTATGAAATTAACACATCAAACGACGTGCTAACATGGATGCAGCTATGAAGCCGCCCGGTTTGCTTCAGGGAAAATGTATTTTTAAGAAGGTTCCTAATGGAAACCTCGACAAGACTAAGGTTGCAATGCGGAATTAGTTTACTGTAGGAGTTCTTCCAGTCTCAAATACCACCTAAACGCAAAGCATCCCTTAGCTAATGCAGAGATGCCAGGCCAAGCACTGATGTATATAGCGCAGGGGAAGCGTCGTCATCAAACTACTATGTTGGAGTGCAACCGAGGCAAGTCCGTCAGCACAGCTCTATCAGCCAAACTGAATAAACAGTAAACACAAGTACACCTTATTGAACATAATGTATTTTATCACCAATTATCATAGTATAACAGCTTTCTCAAGCAGTTTATGATGCATTTTGGAAACAGGAGATGAGCCCCTGGTCTAATGCGCCACCTGGCTTGAGAAACCCGTTCTCAAAGACTTACTTTTAGTCATTATTTGGGTAGCACACATATTCTGAATACCTTTGGTGGAATTCAAATGAGCCATTTTAATCTAGATTAATCTAGATTAATTCCAAGATTACAGTGAGATTAATCTAGATTTTAAAAATTATCTATGCCCACTACTAATATTAATTAATTTTGTCAAATCATTACAAAACTTGCAGGGTATTGAAATTTCTCAACAGGTCCAAATATGTGTACGGACATGGTGCTAATTTGGCCATACATTGTCACCAATGTACGTCCAAACATCACCAACTTGGTGGATATTTATGAAACTCTATTTATGTAGAGAGAATGCAGTGTTTCCCAAAAATTCCCAAAATTAGATTATTTTTGTGGTGGTAGGCAGGGCCAGACGTTGTAAACATTAGGGGCTTAGCCAAAATCTAGGTCCTTGTATCGGTTTGATGTGAGTGTACATAGGGACAAGTAATGCGAGCGTGCAAGCGAAAAAATTTTGCATTAATTGGAGCGAAAAATATCTGTATGAGCTGTATGGATTCAAAAAATTATGTTGGACTTTTGTTATATTTGCCAAATGTATTTAACTATGAATATTATTATATTTAACTTGAATATATCAATTTTTTGAAATTCAGATTGCGGAAATTCAGATTGCGGAAATTGAGATTTTGTCTAAACTAGGCCAAAGGTGAGATAACTCATTTATATCTATGCTGTTAACTAGCCTACTCTCAGACAGCAAATATTTCACTATCCATGACCGATCTGATATGTCACTTAGCAAATGAACATAGCCTATAGGCTGAACATTGACTTTGATATGAATATAAGGAGACAATGAAAAACAATAAACTTGACCACCCATAATTGGCTATTAGCAATACAGTAGCTAGCTAGCGTTACTTGATTCAACCTGGATTTTCTGTGTGGGTATTATAATGTATAGACACAATTCAAGTTCATGATTTTATATCAGGTTGGATGTTGATGCCATCAAGCTCTTAAAAGAAGTCCAACACAGAAAAGAGAACAACGGAACAGAAACATAAATATATAGGCACTTAAACCTCGATTGGGCTCCATACTGTACTCTTCCTTCAACAAGGAACTCTTATGTTCTGAGGTAAAATTTGATTGTTCTGAAATCGTCTACTTTTCCCTGTGAAAGCAAGCTGATTCACCTTTGGCCTAGTTCAGACAAAATCTGAATTTCAGCAATCTAAATTTCAAGAATCTGAATTCGCAATCTGAATTTGGGAAATTTGTATTTCTGGATCAAATAATTCTTTTTTTTTTTTTTTCGGCATACAAATAATTCAGATAGTTATATATTCAACAGTAAAATATTTCAGTTTTATAAAATTTGACATACAAATATTTCAGATCTTTCATATTCAAATTCAGATACTTTTGTCAGCTTTCTAGCTCCATACATTATCGGCAAAATAGTAATGTTGTTGGATCAAACCTGTTGAAAGCATTACTTTTATCATCAAAGTGCAACCTACAGACAGTTCTGGCTATATCAACCATCAGTGAGCTTTGTGTTTAAACTTAACTTTTATTTCTAACTATCTTTATGTCAGGGTTGGTTGCTCCTTCAATGCTTGTTTGTTTGATGTTCTTCTTTTTTGTTTTATGAGGCGGGTTTGCCGGGACCTTTCTCTCGCTACCGGGCTTCCCCTGGTAACCTTCGTGTTTCAGGTTACAACGCTGTGAATTGTGGGCAATTCCCTTAGGCAAAGTCTGCAAGCAAAAAGGGTGCATAAACAGGGGCGGATCTACCGGGGTGGCATGGGGTGGCAACTACCACCCTTAAAATAGCCTTGCCCCCCCAGTTGCCACACCAGTTGGCAGCTTTGAAAACAAAGAAACATTTTCCAGAGCAAATTTCTAATATCCAAATGCAAGTAAATGCAGCACAAGACGACTACATCCACCCTCCCCACACAGCCAACCGAAGTTGCTTTCATTTTAACACAAGGAATGCGCAAACTGATCATAGAAGGCTCCAATTCAAGGAAGCAATCGTGTGCACGGACAGCAGACCACACCGGAGGAATAAGGTGTTTACGCAATTATCTATTAATGACTAAGAATAATTACAAAAGTGCAGGGCTAACAGAGTTGCAACGTTAGTTTACCTGTTGAATTTAGGTTAACAACGTTAACTCGTGAATGCTTTGGGAAGGCAACAACAAGGACAACTGTGGTAAAGTTAGTTTGAATTTCGATATTCAACAGATATTCGCACGGCCAGTATTGTGTTATTTTACCCGGTGTTTAGAACCGCTACAACCAGCCGCTTAGCCAATGCTTTTGGCTGCCTAAACAACGCGTATGTTTAGGGACCATCAACAAATTACAAATTTCAAAAGTCAATAGCTTTTCAACAACATGAACTAGGAGCATCAAAATAATGTTAATTACAATCAGAAGGGATTTCATTTGCCATGAATGTTTGCACAAACAAGGAATTTATTTTGGTAGGGAGGTGCATACATTAAACATATAGGAATATTGAAACTTAAATATGTGGACTAACTATACAAAAGGAGCAAAGTCTAGCTAATACTAAGGGGGGTGTAGCTAATACTAAGGGGCATAACAAAAATAAAAATATAAGTAGTCATAATTTACAATCTAACCAAAAAAAACAGATACAATACAATACAACAATACAATAGTGCAAATTGCAACGTGCAGGGTGTCATTGTGCAGCTTGTGATTCAAAGTCAGTGTGAGTCCTTAGCCTTGTTAAAGTGGCCAACAGCAGATGGGAAGAAACTGTTCTTGTGGCGTGAGGTTTTGGTCTTGATGGACCGCAGCCTTCTGCCGGAGGGGAGTAGCTGAAACAGGGAGTGTCCAGGGTGGGCCACAATCTTCCTCGCTTGCCTCAGGGACCTTGAGGTGTGCAGATCCTCGAGGGAAGGCAGATTGCAGCCGATCACCTTCCCAGCAGTGGGGATGATGCGCTGCAGTCTGCTCTTGTCCTTGGCAGTGGCAGCAGTGTACCAGATGGTGATAGAAGAAGTGAGGATGGACTCAATGATGGCTGTGTAGAAGTGCACCATCATCTTAGGCAGGTTGAATTTCTTCAGCTGCCGTAGGAAGTACATCCTTTGTTGTGCTTTTTTGGTGAGGGAGCTGATGTTCAGTTCCCACTTGGGGTCCTGGGAGAGGATGGTTCCCAGGAAGCGGAAGGACTCCACAGTGCTGACTGGGGAGTCACTCAGGGTGATGGGGGTGAGTGGGGCTAAACTGTTGAAGATGTATGCGTTCATGCTACACAGCCTTTATTTTGTTCATTTTCGTCTCAGGTTATAAAAAAATATATATATATATTCAAAAAAGCTTTTTGGTCATGTGACCTATAATCCTCAAATTCATTTCAGAGTGTTCACTGACTATGCATGTTGCACAGCATTTCATTTCTTTTTTTTCTTTTATCTCACACACTTCTGCATCGGGGTAACACTCCTCAAAACCTCCTGCCACCCTCTCGCTACCCCATGAATATTTTTCTAGATCCGCCCCTGTGCATAACGGGCTTAAAATGTCTGCGAAACAGCCCTCGCACACTTGATTATTTGACAGTGACACCCTAACATTGATTCAGAGCGTGCACTGATAGACAGGGAAATTCACTGTTGTGTCCGTTGTAGTGAGAGAGAATGCGAGCGGGGCAAGAAGGGGCTGAGCAAATAAATGCGCTGCGTGCAGCTCTACAATAAAATATATTTTTAGCCATGTGTTTACAGCACAGTAAAAACTATTATATACAGTACCAGTCAAAGGTTTGGACACATATTCCCATTCAATTCACTTTTTGACTGGTACTGTGTGTATATATATATATATATATAGTTGCAAACAGCAAAGGCAGATTCCTCCTCAAAATCGCAAAATATTGTAAAATTGACATGTTAGAGGGTTAGACTTAACTCCCGACAAAGGAACCGTAGAAGCACATTTCTGGCTTTCTGGCTGTAACATTAGCTCTGCAGCTAACAGCTGACTTACTGTTGCTAACGTACAAACGCTGTAACGCCAGTGTTGTACACTTCTTTGTTATTTGGATAACCGTTATGCTGTTTGTGTTATGGCGTGCGCGATATCTGCTTTTCCCCTCATTGAAATTATTATGAGTGTGCACCTCTGCAAACCAGGGTGATCAGATGAGAATGGGCAAATTCGAAGCATTTTACAGCAACGGGGCTACGAGCCAGCTGAGTTACTGTTGCTAATGTAAAGGTAGATGGCATCAAGTGTGTGTGTGTGAATACAAACACTGTAACGCCAGCGTTGTACACTTCTTTGTTATCTGGATAACCGTTCTGCTGTTGGTGTTATGGCTCACGATATCCGCCTTTCTCCACATTGAAATGAATTAGTGTGCACCTCTGCAAACCAGGGTGATCAGAAGAGAATGGCTAAATTCGAGGCATCTTACAGCAACGGGGGCTACGAGCCATTGCGATACATCCGTTGTAAACATTAGCGCATGTTGCCGCCCCTCTCCTCCTCATTAGCATTTAAAGCTACAGACACAGAAACAGCTCGTTCTGAGGAAAGCTGATTGTGGGACTACTTGTAGTGGCTATAATTCTGCACCATGGCTGAATTTCGGGAAATAGACTTCAGATACAGTATTAGGGGACCACTAAGGCCTATATAAAAGCATCCAAAAACAGCATGTCATGTCACCTTTAAGGTGAGATGATGCAAGGTACTTCAGAGTGATGTAATCTTGAAGACTGTATAATAACAATAAATCAAAATGACATTTAATTTATTGACACATCAATATTGAAGCAATGTGTACATTTACATAAATACACCCCTTCAGCCATTCTGTATTGTATTCATTTTTCCTAAGCAACAAATGGAAAGACATCAAGTCTACACATGTCTGCCAAATTCCAAGTCAATTGGACTTACGTTTCAAAATCTATCATGGCGGACTTATGGGTCCTTGAGGCTATTTCCCAATGAGAACTCCTTCCATATAGTCTTCAGTAAAGTGTTTTCTGTAGCTTTTATTCTGAAACTGGTTCTTATTTTCTGGGGGTGTTAATTTGAAACTCGGCCGCTTGCGTTGTCATTTGATGTAGTATATTGACAATATTTAGAATTACATTTATGCATTTAGCAGACGCTTTTATCCAAAGCGACTTCCAAGAGAGAGCTTTACAAAAGAGCATAGGTCACTGATCATAACAACGAGATTGTCCCAAACATTGCAAGTAGCCAAAACATGAAGCATACATTGTGAAAAAGCTAAACAAGTGCCAAAAGGGAAGACCCATAAGAGCATGCAGTTATACAAGTTACAAATTAAAACAACATGAACCCCATAATGCACAATGAAGTGCAAGACTGTACCTGTAGAAGAATAATCCACAGTAAAATATTTCACAGCGAGTACGAGAGTTCAAGAGTTAACTTTGTTCTAACTAACCTACAAGCCTTTGCCCTTTATATGTTTGATTGCTGATAAATATAATCAAGTTTATTTTGTGTTGGATGATTTTCTGTCGGAGGATGAGCCAAGGAACGCACCACAATGAAAAAGAGTTGACTTTGTTTATTAGCTATCGAGCTCGGATCACACCATCAGTCCACAACAGAGTGATAGGCATGAGTGAGAAACATGTCTCTCAGGTAGACATTATATACATGAGCTGGACCATAAAAATATAGTAACCACCAAAACATGTCTTTAAACGGGACACATTCCACAACTTAATGCACAGGGAGAACAACACACAGGTGGTTCGTTCATCACTGCACTCTGCATGTTGCTCTTTCCAAAGGTGAAAGTAGCACATATGTGAAAGTAGCACATAGCACATACTCTATGTGTATTGTCCGAGACCCACTGCGTGACCTCTTGACCACAGCAAGAGACTCAAGCTTCTCTGTACACAGAAAATCTGCATATCAGTTTGTCACAATGAACAATAACAAGACCAGTTTAGACTAATAATGTGTTAGAGTAATAATTAAAGGGGACATGGACTTGGTTTTTGGGGTATTTCACACTGTTCTTTAAGGTCTCCGAATAGGGTACGTAACATTGGTTGGGCTGAAAATGGCCCGGGTGATGTTCTATGCTCCTGATACATCCAGTGAAATACATCCCGGGAAAAAACGCAAGCTTTCTCCTTTTATGGTATGCTCATGAATATATAGATGAGCTGCACGCTGATTGGTTGGTTTACGAGTGAAGCTGCAGAGCAAAGACACAACACTGCCAACAGCACTCACTGAAACAACGGAGGTGGAGACTTGAAATAAGAACGTAAAAATAAGTCTATTGTGTCTACACAACACTGTTTTCAACAGATTTACTAGACATAATTAGAAATGATTACGTTAGTTGTTTCCACTTCTGTTGTCGAAGCAAACAGGATTGCCTTAGATGGGTAACGTTAGCACTACGCTTAGCAAATAAACTATCGTGATTAAACTCTGCTTCAGTTAGCTCTAGCTATCTTGCTGAAAAATAGATCTGGACAAACATGCATCTTGAATTGTAGATTGACATGAAAACACAGATTATTTATTTGAATGAAACACAGTCAGCAACATGAAATAACGTTATCCCCATTGCCAATAAACTAGGCTAAATCATCACACATTCTATCTATGCTCTTGCATTAGCAAGCTTAACTAGTTTACATGCCTACAGTGTAGGTGTTTTCACTATCTAGCTGTTCTTGCATTCCTTGCAAATCAGCGTTAATAAAAAGCAGATGAGCTAGAGTCTAGCTAACCTTGACTCGACGGGCATGGCTGATGTTTGTCTATACGGTAGCGTAGAAGATCCCTGTGCAGTTCGACCCTCGACACATTTGCGCGAACCATTTTACCAAGGACAATTTTGAAAACCTGGGACAATGTAAAGCAGGATTTGCTATGAAGCTGTTGCTGAAAAGAGGTGCGTTCCGACCTTATGTTCATCACAACCGCAAGCTGTAGTATGATTTTGTCGGTAACAGTTATTAGCAATGCTAACGAATCCTGTATCTAGCACCTGTCTTTCTCCAATTCTTTCAAATAGATAATCTAGACAGGCGTTAGCAATAAGCTAGACTGCTATTTGTTTTCTGGCTATTTTTTCGGAAGCTTCCCTTTTAATGCCGACAACAGCTAGTCTAGCTAGAGTCATTTGTTAAGTAAGGTATGTTGATGTATTTAGAAACATATTTAGCATTCTACCTATGCTGGATACAGGAGACATTAGCATTGCTAATAGGCTAACTGTTAGCGACAAAATCATACTTACAGCTTGCGTTTGTGATGAGCATATGGTTGGAACAGCACCTCTTTTCAGCAACAGCGGCTTAGCAAATCCTTTAAATTTAAAAGGTTTTAATTCAAAACTGTCTTTGGTGAAATGGTTCAAGCAAATGAATAAATGAGTGTCGAACTTCATAGGGGTCTTCTAATAGAAAAACATCAGCCATGCCCGTCAAGTATCTGGTTCCTTGGGAAGATTATGAAAAGTGTGAGCATTCCCAGTACAGCCTGGAACAAAATGGTCCATTTTCAATATACTTTAAAAACTTTCAAACGTTCTCCTTTGTTGTTTGTGTGGAAGTACACAGAGCAGCGCACAGCTAAACTAGTGTCTGAGAACACCAGAGGGCTGGTCTGTATGTAAATGTTGGGGCATGACAAAGGTGATGTGGAATTTGCGACGTCACAAATTTCACTTTTCCGAAAACAATTGTTTTACAGCTGCAGTTTCAAGTTGTGAGATTTAGATAGGAAAGAGGTGTCAATGGACTTTGACGTTCACTGTATGTCCATTTTACCCACCAAACTGTCGTTATTCCATTATGACAAGGTAAAATCGGTTTTGCAATCAATGACCCCTTTAAACTTTTTTCCAGCATTGAAATATCCAGTGAATTCCAATTCCAGTAAATGGGCAAATCTGGACTAGATTACCAAGCAGACTATACGGACTCGTCAAAAGCACTTTATTGAAATTGTAAAAATGCAAAGAGTTGTGCTGGCTTGAACCCCTGAATCGCCACTTTTGGCTGTATTTGTTGTTTTTTTCTCAGCAAACCAAATGGAGGTTGTACAGGCAAGCAATTCTACAATGTGTCGAGCATATCCTGCAGAATCCTCAAGCCTTGGAGCTGCCACCCACCACCTGCCAGATCAACAGTTTTGCTTGGAAACAATGTGTTTATGCAGTAAGGGCTACAGAGCCTAAGACCCACCAAACACCACTCATCCTTCTACTGGATGACAACTTCTACTACCGAAGCATGAGATATGAAGTATATCAACTGGCAAGAAAGTGTAAGTAGAATTTGTGTGTCAGTTTGTTACATAAATTATTTGTGGGTAATCAACTGTAGTTTTTATGTTGTGTTAACATGTTGCCACAGACTCCATTGGATTTTGTCAGGTGTATCTGCACAGTCCAGTGGAATCATGCATAGACAGAAACCAAAGACGAGTCCAGGCCTTACCCAATGAAGTCATTGTTGCGATGGCCCAGCGCATGGAGCCTCCCAATCCTGAGAAGAATCCATGGGAGCAGAGAAGCATCTCACTGGACACCAAAGACAGCTTCACAGACGAGGCCTTGTGAGCTGTGAATCAATTGATCAATCAACTAGAACATTAATGTAGTGATTTATTTGATCACATTTTGAATAAATCTATATTAATCTCTATTTATCCTACTATGTACATACTCTTTTACTGTATCTCAGACAGAGGTTGAAGGAGCTTATCTCTATAGCTTTGGACAACCCACTGAGCCCAGTTCAGGACCACACAGAACAAAAGGCATGTTTGGGTTTCTAAATGTATATGTTTATACCTACATTTATTTAAAAATATGACTCTGGCTGTATTTATGAAGTGTCTCCTAATGTTTTTTTATTCCAGGTGGCAGATCGTCTAATCTGTGCCAACAGTGTGGTTCATCAAGCTGACCAGGCTTGTCGACAACGGGTATCTCAGGCCATGCAGAAGGCAAGAGGTCAGCTAAAAGTCCTGTCTAAAACATTGCTTAAACATGATTCAAATGTACACACTAACACACATATGCCTAGGAAATAGTTTGGAATGTTATTTCGTTTTTGCAATGGACTACTGAAGTATTTAATTAGGCTCAAGCATAGTTTATGTTAACATATATTCTTAAGTGTAACGTATTTTTGGTTTAGAGCATCTTTCTTACATTTACTCCTATGTTCAGAGAACAAGATGTCTCCAGATCATATGAGGTCTCTAGCAGCAGAGTTGAATAAAGCAAAGACAACATTTCTTCAAAACCTGCGAAAGAAAGTTCTTCAAGACCTACCTATTACCCCACAGGAAACCATAGATGGAGAGAGTGTGGCAAAAAGAGCATTGGATGTTTTTGATCAAGATACAAAGGAAATCATGGCAAGATTCCTTCTGAATTAAACAAATGCCACTGGAAAAGTATAGAAACATCTATTGATAATTATTTATTATGTGGTGTTTCTCCGTACAACATCTCAAATACAACATACAGAAGATGCCTGTTTTGTAGGTACTACAAGAAGACATTTACAGAGTGGTGTGTAAGAGCAGTAACTGCAGAAAACAGCAAATATGACCTACAACTGTTGGCTATTCTTTTTTTATACTTGTAAATATATACATACATATACACACACTTATGGAGGACCAAACCTGCCATATTTACAAATGAATGAATAAATGTCCACATTCATGCATTTAGACAGAAATAAACGAATATATGTATTAATGAATGCACAATTGTCAATCAATTGTTACATATATTTTACTTTTATGTATGTATTTATTTTTGTATTCATTTATTGATTGATTGATTTATTCATTTATGAATTCATTTACTTATTTATTCATTTATTTATTAATTAATTAATTCATTCATTGTTCCCAATATAATAATGAGAGGAGGCCAGTTGGCGTGGAAACTGACGTTCAGACATTGCAATCAATCCAGAACCATAGATTCAATCTAGCTAATGCCTGGGACACACTGGCTGTGAAGCGCTCTGAAGCTAGCCTGGCTCTGCCCTCCTGCGTACTTCCGCTCAATTTTGATTTTGCTTCTGTACTCTACATACATTCTACATCCTACTCTACATTCTGTAATCTACATACATAGATATATACTGTATATATAGGCTATGAAGGCTAGATGTCTTACTGTTTTAACTTGCTCAATTTTCAAAACGTTTTGAATAGAAGTATGCAGTGGCATTACTACATCTATGACGTTGATAAAAAAAACTAACAGTTTAAAAATTGGTTGAAAATTTAGCAAGTTATGGTTATTTAAAAAGTACATGGAGCACCAACCCAATGTTATGGGGGAGCGAGTTGACTGTAGCAAGATGGCCGCCATGTGCGGACGTTCGACTCCGTTGGCCGGCAACACGGACGAGACATCTAGCCATTATATATATCTATGGGTCTGGCCATCAGGTATGTAAGTCAGATGTCTGCGGTTTGTGTTGTAGTTCCGTGATTGCGGCGGAGAAAGATGCCATGCGGTCCGTTGCCACAAAGAAGCCATTCGGTCCGTTGTGGCAACGCTGCCGAATATCCAACAGCCAAAGCCGGAGCATGAACAAGTTTTCTTGAGTTTTGTTGGTGGCCATGATGTTGTGGACCTCCTCCCCTCGCAGTTCAGAGTGGCTCTGGGCAGATCCAATAGTTTTAAAGGGACAATTGACTGGGTTTTTGGGGTATTTCACACTGTTCCTTAAGGTCTCCGAATAGGGTAACATTGGTTGGGTTGAAAATGGCCCGGGTGCTCTTCTATGCCCCCTGATAGATCCTCTGAAATTTTCCCGGGAAAAAACACTAGCTTTTCTCCTTTTATGGTATGCTCATTAATATTTAGATAAGCTGCGCGCTGATTGGTTGGTTTTCCACGAGTGAAGCTGGGGAGCAAAAAACGCAACATGGCCAACAGCAGCCCTCACTGAAACACCGAAGGTAGAGACTTGAAATAAAAACGCGCAAATAATGTATTATGTCTACACAACACCGTTTTCAACAGATTGACTACATATCATTTGAAATTATAACATTACTTGTTTCCACTTCTGTTGTTGAAGCAAACTGGGGCCCGTTCGTCGTAAGGGTTGAAGCTAAGTTAATCAATTGTCCCTTTAGCCCGTTAACATTAGCGAGCTAACTGAGAACCGCAAATATCGGTTCGTCGACGGCTGATCCGCATCCAAATCATGTGGTTAATTTCAATCAGGCTAAACTTATCAGGGAAAGTGCACGAGCACGTCCTACTTCAAAAGGCAGGAAAGGTCGATGGGTGGTCGATAGGGTGTCAGATGGCTGAACGGTGAGGGAGTCGAGCTAGTAATCAGAAGGTTGCAGGATCGATTCCCTGCCGTGCCAAATGACGTTGTGTCCTTGGGCAAGGCACTTCACCTTACTTGCCTCGGGGGAATGTCCCTGTACTTACTGTAAGTCGCTCTGGATAAGAGCGTCTGCTAAATGACTAAAATGTAAATGTCGATCACCAAAACCGTGATTTTCTAACGGTATGATGGCGGAAAATGCGAAAGAGAGAGCGGTGATATTCTTGCCATCTGAGCAAACTATTATAATGAGTCTCTACGAAGACAATAAGCATATTATCATGGCTAAGTCAAATACCACCACCGCTGCCAGAGCAAGACAGGCAGCTTGGCAAAAAAATTGCTGATAAACTAAATGCGTATTTTGGTCAAATGTATAGGCTCATCTTTAGTGCCTTATTACCCCAATCAATCAGATCACATTTCTTTAGATGTGCCTGCTTCCAGTAGGCTTAATGGAAATTAATCATCGAATGAGAGCTTGCTAGCGAAAATAATGATATTAACTCTTTCAGAATAAGTATAAAAACGAGGCCAAAGAGTATCTAATTGATACGAATTCATAGACACTTATGAGGATATACGTAGGCCTACTGAAAGCGTTTATATCATGTACTATGAATGTGTATATGCATGTAGGCCTATGTGTAAATCCCTCTTTGATTTCATTGACTGGGACATGGCCAGTGAATAATTGATTCCTCAGCTGTTTAAGCGCCAATAGCCTACACTTTTCTTACAGCAACGCATGATGCGGCTTTGCCAATGTTTTCTGCATCGCCTATATGCCTACTGTATAAAAATGTACCTGACGCAAAAAAACCTCAAGGCTATGCATAGAATCTGAAGCACAGTAAAAGTTTCAAGTAGCTTTTTTGTCAATTTCTTCACATGTTAAGACATAAAAAGGAATCGATATGACGTTTCCCACTCTCCCACAGTGAAACATAAAAAGTACAGGCACACAGATAAGACACGACATTTCTTAAAACATAGCGTTACGTATTTACATACAGCAGTATAAGCTCATAAAGCTTGCTGCGGCGTGATATTTGCAATGTACGGCCTGAGAAGGTCTTGCAAATAAATGTCCTTTTCGGCTGAATCGATATCGCTCAAACAAGAACTCATCCGTGTGAAATAGAGGGTCTTGGCGATTGCGAAGAACTCTATTTAATTGGTATGGAAAGCTAATCGAACAAGAATATATCTCCTTGGTCAACTGGGTCTCTCAAAAAGGGAGCTGCCAATTATTTTCCGGGGGTGTGGCAATTAAGCTTATCCAGCTACACTACGTTAGCCTGCTCTGGAGCATGTTGTGCTAATTGATGTTACTATGGTGATTACCGTGGTAAAGTTGGTTGGAAGTTCGATATTCAACAGACATTCAGACACCCGTATGTTAAGGGACCATCAACAAATTACACATTGAAAATTTCACCTGTATTTTTAGGGACCATCAACAAATTACACACTATTTTCAGTGAATTTTTGAAAATTTGAAACTTCAATAGCTTTTTGGTCATGTGACCTATCATCATCAAATCTATTTAAGAGTGTTCAATGACTATGTATTCATGTTGCACAGCCTTTAGTTTTTTCATTTTCTCCTCAAACTATTTTCAGTGAATTTATGAAAGTTTGAATCTTCAATAGCTTTTTGGTCATGTGACTTATCACCCTCAAATCTATTTCAGAGTGTTCACTGATTATGCCTACATGTTGCACAGCCTTTATTTTTTTCATTTTCCCCTCACACTATTTTCAGTGAATTTTTGAAAATTTGAAACTTCAATAGCTTTTTGGTCATGTGACCTATCATCATCAAATCTGAAAATCGAGACTTGGACAACAAGAGAGCAAAACGACTTCATGTTTGGCCAACGACAATAGGCTGAACGGGGATTTGAACTTGTGAGCATAAGGTAACAAGTCAGTCTCTTTAGCCCAGTGGTTTTTAACCCTGTCCTCAGTGAACCCCTGTCCTGCATAATTTAGATGTTTCCCTGCTCCAACACACCTGATATACACCATATTCGTTACCAGGCTTCTACAGTGCTAGATAACGACCCTTTAATTTGAATAAGGTGTGTTGGAGCAGGGTAACATCTAAAACATGCAGGACACGGGTTCACTGAAGACAGGGTTAAGAACCACTGCTCTAACCTCTCTACTATACACCAACTGCTGAGACTATAATTACTAAGTGCTAAGTATTAACTTTTTATAGGATATTGAAACTCTTCTTGAGTTGATCTCTTTCCAGACTCTTAGTCAATGCACAACAATAGTCATGTGGCCAACTGGGTAGAGCAGCCCTCATATTCAACTCCTTGCAAGAATAGCCTGTGACGCTACCCTTTAACTACACAACATACACAATCAGGGTGACCAAACAATTATATTAACTAACCAACAATAACATTACAAACATCTAACTAAACAAACACAACAATAGAAATCCCTCGCACGGCTTTTGTAACCAAACTATTTTCCACAAGACTTTGCGTTTTTTGACATGCCGCACTGCATGCTGGGTACTCAAGGGTGCTGACGCTGATTATCTAGCTGTGTTCCGACTGCGTGATATGAGTATTAGTTTTTGGTCAGCTTTGGGACAAAAGTTAAGAAACGGTTGACATTTAAAGGTGAAATTGCATGAAATTGCGCATGGTATTTCAGAAGGATGTCTGCCTGTTTAACTAAACAAGTAATCAAAATTATGTGTTGTTTCTAATAATCAATTGCACTTGTATTCAGACACTTTCCTGTCTACTGAACTTGTTAGATTCTATGAATGACAGTTAATTACTAGTAAAAAGTTAACATACCAGCTGTTCTTCAGGCACCTGAGAGGAGGCACCTGGGACACATGGCTGGGTTATGGGGAGAGGCAGGGTGGTAGCTACAGGCATGGGGGTGACAGGCAGAGTGGTGGTGGTGACAGGTAGGATGGAGGTGGTTAGAGACAAGGTGGTGGAAGGCAGGGTGGAGGAGGTGAGTGGCAGGGTGTTAGAAGGCAAGGTGGAGGAGGTGAGTGGCAGGGTGGGGACCACAGGCAGGGTGGTGGAAGGCAGGGTGGAGGAGGTGACTGGCAGGGTAGGGACCACAGGCAGGGTGGTGGAAGGCAGGGTGGAGGAGGTGAGTGGCAGGGTGGGGACCACAGGCAGGGTGGTGGAAGGCAGGGCGGAAGACGGGAGGTCTTCCGAAACACTACCAATGGTGAGGTCCTGTTCGTCATCCTCAAACCCTTAATCCGCCTGTTCCTCCTCTGTGGCATGGTCCTCCAGCAGCTGGTCTCCTCAGAGTCGGGGTCCATGTCCTGCAAGGGCTGCCCTGTCTGCCTAAGCAGGTAGTTCACCCCAAGCAACTCTCCTAAACATAAACAACAATGCAATGCTAATTATTATTAAAAAACAGATATGGAACTTACCATAATGCATAAATACTGAGCTCTCAACAACATCACAATTTGTATTCATATTTGCCCTGAGACTTACCGGTGTACTTTCTCGGCGGGATGAAGGAGGGGACATACTTCCTTCCAAACATCTTCAGACTGTTGCGGACTCCAGCACGTCCCCCGCGTAGGTCAACAGCGCCATGCGCTTGGTGATGATGGAGGCCACTGCCCGGTTCTGGTTCCACCTGTTCAGGCCTTCCAGGAGGTACAGTTGGAAGTTGAGCAGGTTTGCACTCGTTCCCCCCAAAAAAGAGAGAACGTGAACTATGAAGAACCAGGCTATTTGAATAAAATGTCATCAGTAAGAATAATGATAAGATGATTAAATCTACACCAACTTGGAATAAACCTGTTCAGGTGGCAGTGGAAGGACTCCAGGGAGGTGGAGCCTCTTGCACACCTGTAGGTAGTCAGCTGGATCCCCCCCCTGGTGGAACTGCCTGTTTCTGTCTACAGGACTACACCTGGCACATGCTGGATGCACTTCACGTGCCTATTCTGGGTGCGCCAAATGCGTTCCATCTTAGGCTGGTCCAGCAGTGGAACCCCCAGCAGGTCTCTCCCCTTCTCCCCCATCAGCTCCTGCAGCAGCTGCTCAATGCGGAGGACCGTGGCATCCACTCCACGTGTCCTCCGCCTGCAGAACTGGGACAGCTCAGCCTTCGTGATGGCCTTGTCCACCATGTCACTGGTGATGAGGGGCACACCCTCCCTTTTGAGCTGCTCCCTCTTCACCCTGCGCAGTAGGCCTACGTCCCACTCGAACAGGCACACAGACAGGCGGCTCATGAAGAGGGGGTACAGGGCATGGGCATCGGTGGTGCATCCCACGGCCAGCCGCGGCAAAAAATGTCAGATGTCCAGCCTTATCTTCAGGTCTGGCCACCCACCAAACCTGGCCTGAAGCTTGGTCTCCCCCTCCTCTGAGCAGCAGCCACAGTCCACATAGAGCAGGACCGGGGGAGCTGCACCTGCCTGGGTGTACCTCTCAATGAGGCCAGAGACCATCGGGTCCAGCCCCGGTCCCTCCTGGGCAGTCAGGACACTGATGAGGACCTGGCCCATCTCATTCCCCACCGAGGTCACCCAAAATGCAGTCCCCTTTGCTGCACCAGCCAGCTTCTTTGTCATCTGAAATGACAAAATTCACACAGAAAACTTCATGAGAGCTTTCAAAAGAAAGTCTGTTGAATAAAAACAGAAGTATATTTATGTATTTATTTATGTATTACTGCAGTCTAATCAAAGGCATGGATGTGTGTGTGTGTGTGTGTGTGTGTGTGTGTGTATGTGTGCTTGTAAGAATACAAATCATTGAGGATTCATGTTTTCATTGTGTTGTACATCATTTACACCATGGATTTCCTTCATCTTATTACCTTCTTGGTGGAGTCCATCTTCAAAATGGACCCAAAGGTAGATGTGATGGACGCCTTTATATGGTCCATCCGGCTGATGATGTCCCTTCCATACACCGACAGCACCAACCGGCTGGTTGGGACATCGAGGGACTGTGGAGGTTCCTGGCAGGTGACTGGGAAGAGGCTGGGCTGGTCAACGAAGGCCGCACACTCCCCCAAGTAGTCGGCCAGGCGGTCCAACCACTCCTCCCCATGGTTCTCCCACAGCTGCTTCACCAGACACGCCGGGCTGTTGCCGAGGGTCCGTTCCCGCAACATGCGTATAACCCGTATGTCACAAGCATACCTTGAAGAAAAGACAGATTAGTTTCAAGAACTTGTTCAATTATGTAAGGACCTGCAGCAGGCATTATTCAGAAAATTATTGTAGATTTTCAACTCACAAGCGTGTCAGGATCATTCTGAACTTCCTCCTGTGAGGCAGGTCCAGCTGGTCCAGGACAGCCTGACTGGTTGCCAGATGGGTCAGGCGACACACAGTGCACCTGAGTGTCTCCGTTACCATCAGGTAGTAGCGGTCCACGTCCAGGACCTTTCGCACCCTCTAATGCACACCGTACCCCGTCAGCTGCTTCCCACAGGTTTGGTAGAATACCCTCACTTTCCACAAGTGATAGGGCATCCATACCAAGAGCCTGTGGGCAAAAAAGCGGTCTGGTGTTGGAGCCTGGTGGTAGATCAGGGCAGAGGCTGGTGGCTCATACCAGAGCTTCAAGTTCAAACGCAGCTTGCCAGACTGAAACAGGGTGGACGCAATCCACCGCTGGTCCTGAACTGGGATTGTCTCCTTCATTCTGACAGGAAGCCAGAAGTCAGGAGTGAGACCAGGAGCAGGGCCAGGAGCAGGGCCAGGAGCGGGGCCAGGAGCAGGGCCAGGAGCGGGGCCAGGAGCGGGGCCAGGAGCGGGGCCAGGAGCGGGGCCAGGAGCGGGGCCAGGAGCGGGGCCAGGAGCGGGGCCAGGAGCAGGGCCAGGAGCAGGGCCAGGAGCAGCAAGCTCATCCTCATCATGCACATCCTGTTACAAAACAAGAGAAATGTATTTATAAAAACAGAATTGATTGCCCAATCATATGAGAACATCCTCATCCTGTAAAACAGTTCAAAGAACACAACACTTACAGCAGCCATTGCAGGGCTGGTGCTGGTCTCAGAGACAGTGCTGAGGTTGGAAGCTGTGCTGGGCCTCACAGAGGTCATCGCAGGGCTGGAGCGGGAAGATGTCCTCATGGAGGCTTTGACAGGGGTGATTCGGTCCTCACAAAAGCCATGGCAGGGCTTGATGGTGTTCTGGGCCTCACAGAGGCCATAGGGGAACCGAAGCCAGGTGGGGTGGTCCTCACAAAGGCCGTAGGGGAACCAAAGCCAGGTGGGGTGGTCCTCACAGAGGCCGTAGGGGAACCAAAGCCAGGTGGGGTGGTCCTCACAGAGGCCATAGGTGAGCTGGTAGTGGTCTTTGTGTCTCCTGTCATGGTGGGTGGACTGGACAGAGACTGGGAGAAGGAGGTGGGGAAGCATTTGTAAAAAGTAGAGCTCAATGGAATCAAATCAAGCTCTTAAGATTTAGGTTATTATAATCATATTTACCTTTGCTTTCCTAGCCACATTCACATTGGGCTTTGCAGTGGTTTCATGTGAGCCTCCAAATCATGGTTTTGAAAACTGTGGTGACAATTAGAGACATTTATCAAAGGAATACATTGTAAACCTGAAATGCTCTTCCATTTTGCCATCATCATATGTAATCAGTGGTTGTCCATATTTGAAAGCTTGTATGACAATAATAATATTGAAATACTCACCATGGACAAATTAATTGTGGGCCGTGCTGGGACAGAGGCTGAGGCAGAGCCCGTTCCCAGTGGAGGAGGGGCAGAGGCAGAAGCTGAGGTAGAGGCCATTCCCAGTGGAGGAGGGGCAGCAGAGGTAGAGGTCTCTGCCACAGTTTTCCCAGTGGTTGCCTGTTTTAAGGACAGAGAGATCCATGTAAGACATCACATTACTGAGCACATCACAAAGTGATTATTTTAGTGTTTTGGTGTCAAGAAGTCTCATTCACATTACCTTTGGGTTGTGAAAGCCACAAGCACACTGCTGTGCCCCACCAAACAGCATTCTTTGGCCCTGTAACTGTAACGGACACTTCTCAATCTGTTCCAAATAAAACAAACACATTTTTTAAAGAAAACAACCCAATAGAAATGGAGCGTTTTGACATATCTTCTATTTGTGACTAAACATGACATTGACACTGAAGTTGCTGTTCATTATCCTTATCAAGGTCCCATACTGTGACTGGTATTTCTGGCATATCAGTAATCTTTTATAGGCCAACATAATTTTTTTTCAGTGATCTTTTGGTCATTTTACATACCTGTTGAAAGAGGTCATACCACCTCTTCTGTCTTGGGGCTGGCCTGTTGCCTGCATCAACAGGCCAAACCCCAGAGCTGGCAAACCTCCTGAAATGGGACATCCATTCCCCATCCCCCATACCTTTGTGGCTCTTTGAACTCGACATCTAAAAGGTAAAAGGAGCGATTTTTCACACTAGTACAATAACATGTATTAATTGTTATAATTAGCTTTTTAACATATCAAATATTTAGCTAGCTACTATTTCCAGAGGATGTTTTTTTTTTTTTACTTTTTCTGGGTCACTTTATTACCACAAGTGAAAAAGTTCTCTTTATTTTGTTTTGTCCCCAGTGACATATATAATATATAACAGGTTAAATATTGCCTTTGCTCGTCGGAAAAACATCTGTCGCTACAGTAACCTATTAGTAATCCCTTGTAAAAGTAGCTAAATGACAGCCAATACTACCTGAGGAAATCTACTACATGACAAACTGTAATATTCGTGATATTACTTGTCATTGACCCGATGAATGCTAACGTGTATTGAAATGTCAAACTGATATTTTTTTGATTAGCTATGTATGTATTTACCTTTGTGGTGCGGTACAGAATGAGTGATGTCACCTTAAAGCCTATTAGGTTTGAAAAACCATCATTGAAAATGACATTTGATTTAGTGACACAAACATATTGAGTTGATGTGGAAATTTACATAAATACACCCCTTTCAGCCATTTTGTACTTGATTCAATTGCCTTAAGTAATATTTTTCAATACGTCAATGATACATATATGTACCAAATTCCAAGTCAATTAGACCTTTGGTTCAAGAGAAGAGGAATTTTGAATGTTTTCCCAAATTATCACTGTACAGGAAAATCCATCTTGGCGGACCTTATGGGTCTTTGAGGCTTTTTTGTTCCTCATCAAAAATGAGGCATGCACACCAAGTTTCAGAAGAATTGGAGCAATAGGGTGGAAATGCAACCACTCTGAAAAGTGGACATTTGGGCGTCGCCTGTGGCGCCCCCTATGGTCTGATGTGGGCCAGTCTGTGTTTGGGCCGTAGTTGTGGCATGTTGTATCAATATGCAACATTTCAAAACTTTTACCAATGTGTTCATGAGATAAATTACAATAATAATAATAAATATAGCTGCAAGCAGCAATGTGGTGGCCAAGCAGTCAAATGACCCATAAAACACTTTAGAAATCCTCAGAACAGGGTTCCGAGTGCATGCAGCAAGTTTGGTGAAGATACTGTCTGCCAAATTTGGTGAAGATTGGACAACATGTGTAGGAGGAGTAAAGAAAAAACGTTTTTCAATTAATTCAAAATGGCGGCAGGATCAATTCGGCTATTATCACAAGATATCATGTATCACATAGGGGATGTCCCAACATATCATGAGACAAAGGAATAACTTAATAAAAGCAAACAAATCAACAGTTATTGGCCAAAACATATTTTTGCTTCCTGCGGCCACGCCCAGTGATCACATGACACCAAATTAATTGGACAGCCTCAGAAGAGGGTTCCGAGTCATCATATTAAGTTTGGTGTTGATTTCTCAAAGATTAGCTGAGATATGACCCAACTTCCTGTTTGGTTGCTTTGTTGACGATTTTGATTGGCTGTACCGGACAAACGGTTTTGAAAATCGAATATCCTTTGATAACTTCTGTGAGGGTTGGTCTGATGATAATGTGTGCCAATTCTGGGGAAGATTTGAAAAAAATAAAAGTAGTTGAAGCGAAAAAACGTGTTTCCTTAAAATTCAAAATGGTGGAAAATCTATATAACCGGAAATTGACGTCATAGGGTGTGTTGAACTCGTCTTGATCCAGGGAATCCAATGGTACCTCATTTTTGAAAATCGGTCATACGGTTCAAAAGTTACGTGTGTAAACACAAGTCCAACTTTGACCAGTTGGTGGCGCTAGAGTGCTCCAATGAGAGACATGAAACTTGGTGAATATAAAGAGGGGACTGTGCTTAATAAGTGTGCCAAATTTCACAACTTTTTACCATACGGTTCTAGGGGCTGCCATAGACTCCAATGACAGAAGAAGTGTAATAATAATAAATATAACTGCAAGCAGTAATGGCGGATTCCTCCAAACACTGCGAACCATTGAAAAATGTTTATTCTTGACAAATTGTAACTGTATAGAAAAATTTATGCTGCAGAATTACCAATGGCATACCAAATCTGAAATGCAATACCATCAAGATCCACAAGGGCCTTTATTTCAAGCCAGTAAGTGTAAGAAGGGGGCTTGGTGAGCTTATCCATTCCAGAAAGCCTTGTATCTTTATGCATTAAGGCGTGGCCTGTAGCGCCACCTATGGGTAATGGTGGGCCATTTGTGGTGTGGTAGTTACTCTTGGCCTATACTATTAATGTTTCAGGATTTTAAAAACTTTTTACCATTGCATATAAAATCGGAAATGCAATACCAACAGGATCCACATGGGCTTTGGGTAAAGTGTGGTAGTTACTCTTGGCCTGTACTGTCAATGTGTCAGGATTTGGAGACCTTTTTACTATTGCATACAAAGTAGGAAATGCAATGACACCAAGGTCCTCAAGGGCCTATGCTGATATTCAAGGAATGAGTGGGGGCTTGGTCAGCCCACACAGTCCTGATATGTTGCGTGTGTGTCTTGCCAAGCCCGCGCGTGTCAAGGGAAGAATGAGTGTGTGAGAATTTGGAGCATGCGCGGGGAGGAGCAGGGGACACATTTCATTGTAAATTTCCCTAGAAATTAGCCAAGCATGCATGTTTCAAAGATTCACCAAAAATCGACCTTTCATCTTAGAGTCAACTTTTTCTCAGATTTGTGTACTAAACATTCTCAAGAGTCTTCATATGAACTTGTTTGACTGGCTTACGTGTAAAGCATTGCGAACCATTGAAAAATGTATATTCTTGACAAATTGTAACTGTATAGAAAAATCAATGCTGCAGAATTTCCAATGGGATACCAAATCTGAAATGCAATAACATCAACATCCACAAGGGCCTTTATTTCAAGCCAAGAAGTGAAGTGCTTTAATCTTCACAAGAAGTGAAGTGCTTTGTGCTTTAGGGCGTGGCCTGTAGCGACACCTATTGGTAATGGTGGGCCATTTGTGGTGTGGTAGTTACTCTTGGCCTATACTATCAATGTTTCAGGATGTTTTTAACTTTTTAACCATTGCATACAAAATCGGAAATGCAATACCAACAAGATCCTAATGGGCTTTTGTTAAAGTGTTGTTGTTACTGTTGGCCTTTACTATCAATGTTTCAGGATTTTTAGAACTTTTTACCATGGCAAACAAAATCTGAAATGCAATACCATCAAGATCCACAAGGCCTTTGCAAAAGACCAAGGAATGAGTGGGGGCTTGGTAAGCCCACACTCTCCTGAAATGTTGCGTGTGCGTCTTGCCAAGCCCGCGCGTGTGTCAAGGGAAGACCTATGGGTAATAGTGGGCCATTTGTGGTGTGGTAGTTACTCTTGGACTATACTATCAATGTTTCAGGATTTTTATAACTTTTTAACATTGTATACAAAATCGGAAAAGCAATACCAACAAGATCCACATGGGCTTTTTGTTAAAGTGTTTCTTTGCCTATACTATCTATGTTTCAGGATTTTGAGACCTTTTTACCATTGCATACAAAATCGGAAATGCAATACCATCAAGATCCACATGGGCCTTTTTTTCAAGCCAATAAGTGAAGGGAGGGGGCTTGGTGAGCCTATCCATTCCAGAAAGCCTTGTATCTTTGTGCTTTTGGGCGTGGCCTGTAGTGCCACCTATGGGTAATGGTGGGCCATTTGTGGTGTGGTAGTTACTCTTGGTCTATACTATCAATGTTTCAGGATTTTTATAACTTTTTACCATTGCATACAAAATCGGAAATGCAATACCATCAAGAGCCACATGGGCCTTTGCTAAAGACCAAGGAATGAGTGGGGGCTTGGTCAGCCCACACTCTCCTGAAATGTTGCGTGTGCGTCTTGGCCGCGCGTGTGTCAAGGGAAGGCTGAGTGTGTGTGAGATTTTGGAGCACGCGCGGGGAGGAGCAAGGGAGACATTCATTGGAAATTTGCCTAGAAATTAGCCAAGCAAGCATGTTTCAAATATTCACCAAAAATCGACCTTTCATCTTACAGTCAACTTTTTCACAGATTTGTGTTATGAACATTCTCAAGAGTTTTCATATGAACTTGTGATTGAATCAGAGTATCAGTTTTTGAATGGCTGATGTGTAAAGCATAATTTTAGCGTTAGCGATAAGTTCAATTTGCTTTATATCAATCATTGTTTGAGATATGAATTTGCCTTTGCACATGGTAACATGTTGTAGTGTCTTCCTCCGATCTACCAAGTTTAGTGTTGATATCTCAAAGATTTGCTGAGACATGACTTCACATCCTGTTTTGCGGCTTTTCTGATGAATTTGATTGGCTGTACCGGACAGACGGTTATGAGGATCAAAATTCCTTTGATAACTTTTGTGAGGCTTGGTCTGAAGATCATCTCTGGTGATTTTGAAGAAGATATGACAAAAATTGTAGGAGGAGTAGGCTTTCAAAGGTTTTTGATAAAACCGGAAATGGCGGGAAATCTATATAACCGGAAATTAACGCCATGGTGTGCGTTGAACTCGGCTTGATCCAGGGAATCCAATGGTACCTCATTTTTGAAAATGAGTCATACGGTTCAAAAGTTGCGTGTGTAAACACAAGTCCAACTTTGACCCATTGGTGGCGCTAGAGTGGTCTAATGGGAGACATGAAACTTGGTGTAGGTATAGAAGAAACTGTCCTTAATGAGTGTGCCAAATTTCACAAAAAGTTGTCGATGGGGTCTAGGGGCTGCCATTGACTCCCATGGTACAAGAATTACAAATAATAAAACCACCAATAACAATAGGTTTCCTCCTTACGGAGGAATCCTAATAAATATAACTGCAAGCAGTAATGGCGGATTCCTCCAAACACTGCGAACCATTGAAAAATGTTTATTTTTGACAAATTGTAACTGTATAGAAAAATGTATGCTGCAGAATTACCAATGGCATACCAAATCTGAAATGCAATACCATCAAGATCCACAAGGGCCTTTATTTCAAGCCAGTAAGTGAAGGAAGGGGGCTTGGTGAGCTTATCCATTCCAGAAAGCCTTGTATCTTTATGCATTAAGGCGTGGCCTGTAGCGCCACCTATGGGTAATGGTGGACCATTTGTGGTGTGGTAGTTACTCTTGGCCTATACTATTAATGTTTCAGGATTTTAAAAACTTTTTACCATTGCATATAAAATCGGAAATGCAATACCAACAGGATCCACATGGGCTTTGGGTAAAGTGTGGTAGTTACTCTTGGCCTGTACTGTCAATGTGTCAGGATTTGGAGACCTTTTTACTATTGCATACAAAGTAGGAAATGCAATGACACCAAGGTCCTCAAGGGCCTATGCTGATATTCAAGGAATGAGTGGGGGCTTGGTCAGCCCACACAGTCCTGATATGTTGCGTGTGTGTCTTGCCAAGCCCGCGCGTGTCAAGGGAAGAATGAGTGTCTGAGAATTTGGAGCATGCGCGGGGAGGAGCAGGGGACACATTTCATTGTAAATTTCCCTAGAAATTAGCCAAGCATGCATGTTTCAAAGATTCACCAAAAATCGACCTTTCATCTTAGAGTCAACTTTTTCTCAGATTTGTGTACTAAACATTCTCAAGAGTCTTCATAACATCAACATCCACAAGGGCCTTTATTTCAAGCCAAGAAGTGAAGTGCTTTGTGCTTTAGGGCGTGGCCTGTAGCGACACCTATTGGTAATGGTGGGCCATTTGTGGTGTGGTAGTTACTCTTGGCCTATACTATCAATGTTTCAGGATGTTTTTAACTTTTTACCATTGCATACAAAATCGGAAATGCAATACCAACAAGATCCACATGGGCTTTTGTTAAAGTGTTGTTGTTACTCTTGGCCTTTACTATCAATGTTTCAGGATTTGGATAACTTTTTACCATGGCAAACAAAATCTGAAATGCAATACCATCAAGATCCACATGGGCTTTTTGTTAAAGTGTTTCTTTGCCTATACTATCTATGTTTCAGGATTTTGAGACCTTTTTACCATTGCATACAAAATCGGAAATGCAATACCATCAAGAGCCACATGGGCCTTTTTTTCAAGCCAATAAGTGAAGGGAGGGGGCTTGGTGAGCCTATCCATTCCAGAAAGCCTTGTATCTTTGTGCTTTTGGGCGTGGCCTGTAGTGCCACCTATGGTTAATGGTGGGCCATTTGTGGTGTGGTAGTTACTCTTGGTCTATACTATCAATGTTTCAGGATTTTTATAACTTTTTACCATTGCATACAAAATCGGAAATGCAATACCAACAAGATCCACATGGGCTTTTGTTAAAGTGTTTCTCGGCCTACACTATCAATGTTTCAGGATTTGAGACCTTTTTACCATTGCATACAAAATCGGAAATGCAATACCATCAAGAGCCACATGGGCTCTTTGCTAAAGACCAAGGAATGAGTGGGGGCTTGGTCAGCCCACACTCTCCTGAAATGTTGCGTGTGCGTCTTGGCCGCGCGTGTGTCAAGGGAAGGCTGAGTGTGTGTGCGATTTTGGAGCACGCGCGGGGAGGAGCAGGGGAGACATTCATTGGAAATTTGCCTAGAAATTAGCCAAGCAAGTATGTTTCAAATATTCACCAAAAATCGACCTTTCATCTTACAGTCAACTTTTTCACAGATTTGTGTTATGAACATTCTCAAGAGTCTTCATATGAACTTGTGATTGAATCAGAGTATCAGTTTTTGACTGGCTGATGTGTAAAGCATTATTTTAGCGTTAGCGATAAGTTCAATTTGATTTATATCAATCATTTTTAGAGATATGAATTTGCCTTTGCACATGGTAACATGTTGTAGTGCCTTCCTCCGATCTACCAAGTTTAGTGTTGATATCTCAAAGATTTGCTGAGACATGACTTCACATCCTGTTTGGCGGCTTTTCTGATGAATTTGATTGGCTGTACCGGGCAGACGGTTATGAGGATCAAAATTCCTTTGATAACTTTTGTGAGGCTTGGTCTGAAGATCATCTCTGGTGATTTTGAAGAAGATATGACAAAAATTGTAGGAGGAAAAGGCTTTCAAAGGTTTTTGATAAAACCGGAAATGGCGGGAAATCTATAAAACCGGAAATTAACGCCATGGTGTGCGTTGAACTCGGCTTGATCCAGGGAATCCAGTGGTACCTCATTTTTGAAAATGAGTCATACGGTTCAAAAGTTGCGTGTGTAAACACAAGTCCAACTTTGACCCATTGGTGGCGCTAGAGTGGTCTAATGGGAGACATGAAACTTGGTGTAGATATAGAAGAAACTGTCCTTAATGAGTGTGCCAAATTACACAAAAAGTTGTCGATGGGGTCTAGGGGCTGCCATTGACTCCCATGGTACAAGAATTACAAAATATAACTGCAAGCAGTAATGGCGGATTCCTCCAAACACTGCGAACCATTGAAAAATGTTTATTTTTGACAAATTGTAACTGTATAGAAAAATGTATGCTGCAGAATTACCAATGGCATACCAAATCTGAAATGCAATACCATCAAGATCCACAAGGGCCTTTATTTCAAGCCAGTAAGTGAAGGAAGGGGGCTTGGTGAGCTTATCCATTCCAGAAAGCCTTGTATCTTTATGCATTAAGGCGTGGCCTGTAGCGCCACCTATGGGTAATGGTGGGCCATTTGTGGTGTGGTAGTTACTCTTGGCCTATACTATTAATGTTTCAGGATTTTAAAAACTTTTTACCATTGCATATAAAATCGGAAATGCAATACCAACAGGATCCACATGGGCTTTGGGTAAAGTGTGGTAGTTACTCTTGGCCTGTACTGTCAATGTGTCAGGATTTGGAGACCTTTTTACTATTGCATACAAAGTAGGAAATGCAATGACACCAAGGTCCTCAAGGGCCTATGCTGATATTCAAGGAATGAGTTGGGGCTTGGTCAGCCCACACAGTCCTGATATGTTGCGTGTATGTCTTGCCGCGCGTGTCAAGGGAAGAATGAGTGTGTGAGAATTTGGAGCATGCGCGGGGAGGAGCAGGGGACACATTTCATTGTAAATTTCCCTAGAAATTAGCCAAGCATGCATGTTTCAAAGATTCACCAAAAATCGACCTTTCATCTTAGAGTCAACTTTTTCTCAGATTTGTGTACTAAACATTCTCAAGAGTCTTCATATGAACTTGTTTGACTGGCTTACATGTAAAGCATTGCGAACCATTGAAAAATGTATATTCTTGACAAATTGTAACTGTATAGAAAAATCAATGCTGCAGAATTTCCAATGGGATACCAAATCTGAAATGCAATAACATCAAGATCCACAAGGGCCTTTATTTCAAGCCAAGAAGTGAAGTGCTTTAATCTTCACAAGAAGTGAAGTGCTTTGTGCTTTAAGGCGTGGCCTGTAGCGACACCTATTGGTAATGGTGGGCCATTTGTGGTGTGGTAGTTACTCTTGGCCTATACTATCAATGTTTCAGGATGTTTTTAACTTTTTACCATTGCATACAAAATCGGAAAAATATACCAACAATATCCACATGGGCTTTTGTTAAAGTGTTGTTGTTACTGTTGGCCTTTACTATCAATGTTTCAGGATTTGGAGAACTTTTTACCATGGCAAACAAAATCTGAAATGCAATACCATCAAGATCCACAAGGCCTTTGCAAAAGACCAAGGAATGAGTGGGGGCTTGGTAAGCCCACACTCTCCTGAAATGTTGCGTGTGCGTCTTGCCAAGCCCGCGCGTGTGTCAAGGGAAGACCTATGGGTAATAGTGGGCCATTTGTGGTGTGGTAGTTACTCTTGGACTATACTATCAATGTTTCAGGATTTTTATAACTTTTTAACATTGTATACAAAATCGGAAAAGCAATACCAACAAGATCCACATGGGCTTTTTGTTAAAGTGTTTCTTTGCCTATACTATCTATGTTTCAGGATTTTGAGACCTTTTTACCATTGCATACAAAATCGGAAATGCAATACCATCAAGATCCACATGGGCCTTTTTTTCAAGCCAATAAGTGAAGGGAGGGGGCTTGGTGAGCCTATCCATTCCAGAAAGCCTTGTATCTTTGTGCTTTTGGGCGTGGCCTGTAGTGCCACCTATGGGTAATGGTGGGCCATTTGTGGTGTGGTAGTTACTCTTGGTCTATACTATCAATGTTTCAGGATTTTTATAACTTTTTACCATTGCATACAAAATCGGAAATGCAATACCATCAAGAGCCACATGGGCCTTTGCTAAAGACCAAGGAATGAGTGGGGGCTTGGTCAGCCCACACTCTCCTGAAATGTTGCGTGTGCGTCTTGGCCGCGCGTGTGTCAAGGGAAGGCTGAGTGTGTGTGAGATTTTGGAGCACGCGCGGGGAGGAGCAAGGGAGACATTCATTGGAAATTTGCCTAGAAATTAGCCAAGCAAGCATGTTTCAAATATTCACCAAAAATCGACCTTTCATCTTACAGTCAACTTTTTCACAGATTTGTGTTATGAACATTCTCAAGAGTTTTCATATGAACTTGTGATTGAATCAGAGTATCAGTTTTTGAATGGCTGATGTGTAAAGCATAATTTTAGCGTTAGCGATAAGTTCAATTTGCTTTATATCAATCATTTTTTGAGATATGAATTTGCCTTTGCACATGGTAACATGTTGTAGTGTCTTCCTCCGATCTACCAAGTTTAGTGTTGATATCTCAAAGATTTGCTGAGACATGACTTCACATCCTGTTTTGCGGCTTTTCTGATGAATTTGATTGGCTGTACCGGACAGACGGTTATGAGGATCAAAATTCCTTTGATAACTTTTGTGAGGCTTGGTCTGAAGATCATCTCTGGTGATTTTGAAGAAGATATGACAAAAATTGTAGGAGGAGTAGGCTTTCAAAGGTTTTTGATAAAACCGGAAATGGCGGGAAATCTATATAACCGGAAATTAACGCCATGGTGTGCGTTGAACTCGGCTTGATCCAGGGAATCCAATGGTACCTCATTTTTGAAAATGAGTCATACGGTTCAAAAGTTGCGTGTGTAAACACAAGTCCAACTTTGACCCATTGGTGGCGCTAGAGTGGTCTAATGGGAGACATGAAACTTGGTGTAGGTATAGAAGAAACTGTCCTTAATGAGTGTGCCAAATTTCACAAAAAGTTGTCGATGGGGTCTAGGGGCTGCCATTGACTCCCATGGTACAAGAATTACAAATAATAAAACCAACAATAACAATAGGTTTCCTCCTTACGGAGGAATCCTAATAAATATAACTGCAAGCAGTAATGGCGGATTCCTCCAAACACTGCGAACCATTGAAAAATGTTTATTTTTGACAAATTGTAACTGTATAGAAAAATGTATGCTGCAGAATTACCAATGGCATACCAAATCTGAAATGCAATACCATCAAGATCCACAAGGGCCTTTATTTCAAGCCAGTAAGTGAAGGAAGGGGGCTTGGTGAGCTTATCCATTCCAGAAAGCCTTGTATCTTTATGCATTAAGGCGTGGCCTGTAGCGCCACCTATGGGTAATGGTGGACCATTTGTGGTGTGGTAGTTACTCTTGGCCTATACTATTAATGTTTCAGGATTTTAAAAACTTTTTACCATTGCATATAAAATCGGAAATGCAATACCAACAGGATCCACATGGGCTTTGGGTAAAGTGTGGTAGTTACTCTTGGCCTGTACTGTCAATGTGTCAGGATTTGGAGACCTTTTTACTATTGCATACAAAGTAGGAAATGCAATGACACCAAGGTCCTCAAGGGCCTATGCTGATATTCAAGGAATGAGTGGGGGCTTGGTCAGCCCACACAGTCCTGATATGTTGCGTGTGTGTCTTGCCAAGCCCGCGCGTGTCAAGGGAAGAATGAGTGTCTGAGAATTTGGAGCATGCGCGGGGAGGAGCAGGGGACACATTTCATTGTAAATTTCCCTAGAAATTAGCCAAGCATGCATGTTTCAAAGATTCACCAAAAATCGACCTTTCATCTTAGAGTCAACTTTTTCTCAGATTTGTGTACTAAACATTCTCAAGAGTCTTCATATGAACTTGTTTGACTGGCTTACGTGTAAAGCATTGCGAACCATTGAAAAATGTATATTCTTGACAATTTGTAACTGTATAGAAAAATCAATGCTGCAGAATTTCCAATGGGATACCAAATCTGAAATGCAATAACATCAACATCCACAAGGGCCTTTATTTCAAGCCAAGAAGTGAAGCGCTTTAATCTTCACAAGAAGTGAAGTGCTTTGTGCTTTAGGGCGTGGCCTGTAGCGACACCTATTGGTAATGGTGGGCCATTTGTGGTGTGGTAGTTACTCTTGGCCTATACTATCAATGTTTCAGGATGTTTTTAACTTTTTACCATTGCATACAAAATCGGAAATGCAATACCAACAAGATCCACATGGGCTTTTGTTAAAGTGTTGTTGTTACTCTTGGCCTTTACTATCAATGTTTCAGGATTTGGATAACTTTTTACCATGGCAAACAAAATCTGAAATGCAATACCATCAAGATCCACATGGCCTTTGCAAAAGACCAAGGAACACTCTCCTGAAATGTTGCGTGTGCGTCTTGCCAAGCCCGCGCGTGTGTCAAGGGAAGACCTATGGGTAATAGTGGGCCATTTGTGGTGTGGTAGTTACTCTTGGTCTATACTATCAATGTTTCAGGATTTTTATAACTTTTTACCATTGTATACAAAATCGGAAAAGCAATACCAACAAGATCCACATGGGCTTTTTGTTAAAGTGTTTCTTTGCCTATACTATCTATGTTTCAGGATTTTGAGACCTTTTTACCATTGCATACAAAATCGGAAATGCAATACCATCAAGAGCCACATGGGCCTTTTTTTCAAGCCAATAAGTGAAGGGAGGGGGCTTGGTGAGCCTATCCATTCCAGAAAGCCTTGTATATTTGTGCTTTTTGGCGTGGCCTGTAGCGCCACCTATGGGTAATGGTGGGCCATTTGTGGTGTGGTAGTTACTCTTGGTCTATACTATCAATGTTTCAGGATTTTTATAACTTTTTACCATTGCATACAAAATCGGAAATGCAATACCAACAAGATCCACATGGGCTTTTGTTAAAGTGTTTCTCGGCCTACACTATCAATGTTTCAGGATTTGAGACCTTTTTACCATTGCATACAAAATCGGAAATGCAATACCATCAAGAGCCACATGGGCCTTTGCTAAAGACCAAGGAATGAGTGGGGGCTTGGTCAGCCCACACTCTCCTGAAATGTTGCGTGTGCGTCTTGGCCGCGCGTGTGTCAAGGGAAGGCTGAGTGTGTGTGAGATTTTGGAGCACGCGCGGGGAGGAGCAAGGGAGACATTCATTGGAAATTTGCCTAGAAATTAGCCAAGCAAGCATGTTTCAAATATTCACCAAAAATCGACCTTTCATCTTACAGTCAACTTTTTCACAGATTTGTGTTATGAACATTCTCAAGAGTTTTCATATGAACTTGTGATTGAATCAGAGTATCAGTTTTTGAATGGCTGATGTGTAAAGCATAATTTTAGCGTTAGCGATAAGTTCAATTTGCTTTATATCAATCATTTTTTGAGATATGAATTTGCCTTTGCACATGGTAACATGTTGTAGTGTTTTCCTCCGATCTACCAAGTTTAGTGTTGATATCTCAAAGATTTGCTGAGACATGACTTCACATCCTGTTTTGCGGCTTTTCTGATGAATTTGATTGGCTGTACCGGACAGACGGTTATGAGGATCAAAATTCCTTTGATAACTTTTGTGAGGCTTGGTCTGAAGATCATCTCTGGTGATTTTGAAGAAGATATGACAAAAATTGTAGGAGGAGTAGGCTTTCAAAGGTTTTTGATAAAACCGGAAATGGCGGGAAATCTATATAACCGGAAATTAACGCCATGGTGTGCGTTGAACTCGGCTTGATCCAGGGAATCCAATGGTACCTCATTTTTGAAAATGAGTCATACGGTTCAAAAGTTGCGTGTGTAAACACAAGTCCAACTTTGACCCATTGGTGGCGCTAGAGTGGTCTAATGGGAGACATGAAACTTGGTGTAGGTATAGAAGAAACTGTCCTTAATGAGTGTGCCAAATTTCACAAAAAGTTGTCGATGGGGTCTAGGGGCTGCCATTGACTCCCATGGTACAAGAATTACAAAATATAACTGCAAGCAGTAATGGCGGATTCCTCCAAACACTGCGAACCATTGAAAAATGTTTATTTTTGACAAATTGTAACTGTATAGAAAAATGTATGCTGCAGAATTACCAATGGCATACCAAATCTGAAATGCAATACCATCAAGATCCACAAGGGCCTTTATTTCAAGCCAGTAAGTGAAGGAAGGGGGCTTGGTGAGCTTATCCATTCCAGAAAGCCTTGTATCTTTATGCATTAAGACGTGGCCTGTAGCGCCACCTATGGGTAATGGTGGGCCATTTGTGGTGTGGTAGTTACTCTTGGCCTATACTATTAATGTTTCAGGATTTTAAAAACTTTTTACCATTGCATATAAAATCGGAAATGCAATACCAACAGGATCCACATGGGCTTTGGGTAAAGTGTGGTAGTTACTCTTGGCCTGTACTGTCAATGTGTCAGGATTTGGAGACCTTTTTACTATTGCATACAAAGTAGGAAATGCAATGACACCAAGGTCCTCAAGGGCCTATGCTGATATTCAAGGAATGAGTGGGGGCTTGGTCAGCCCACACAGTCCTGATATGTTGCGTGTGTGTCTTGCCAAGCCCGCGCGTGTCAAGGGAAGAATGAGTGTCTGAGAATTTGGAGCATGCGCGGGGAGGAGCAGGGGACACATTTCATTGTAAATTTCCCTAGAAATTAGCCAAGCATGCATGTTTCAAAGATTCACCAAAAATCGACCTTTCATCTTAGAGTCAACTTTTTCTCAGATTTGTGTACTAAACATTCTCAAGAGTCTTCATATGAACTTGTTTGACTGGCTTACGTGTAAAGCATTGCGAACCATTGAAAAATGTATATTCTTGACAATTTGTAACTGTATAGAAAAATCAATGCTGCAGAATTTCCAATGGGATACCAAATCTGAAATGCAATAACATCAACATCCACAAGGGCCTTTATTTCAAGCCAAGAAGTGAAGCGCTTTAATCTTCACAAGAAGTGAAGTGCTTTGTGCTTTAGGGCGTGGCCTGTAGCGACACCTATTGGTAATGGTGGGCCATTTGTGGTGTGGTAGTTACTCTTGGCCTATACTATCAATGTTTCAGGATGTTTTTAACTTTTTACCATTGCATACAAAATCGGAAATGCAATACCAACAAGATCCACATGGGCTTTTGTTAAAGTGTTGTTGTTACTCTTGGCCTTTACTATCAATGTTTCAGGATTTGGATAACTTTTTACCATGGCAAACAAAATCTGAAATGCAATACCATCAAGATCCACATGGCCTTTGCAAAAGACCAAGGAACACTCTCCTGAAATGTTGCGTGTGCGTCTTGCCAAGCCCGCGCGTGTGTCAAGGGAAGACCTATGGGTAATAGTGGGCCATTTGTGGTGTGGTAGTTACTCTTGGTCTATACTATCAATGTTTCAGGATTTTTATAACTTTTTACCATTGTATACAAAATCGGAAAAGCAATACCAACAAGATCCACATGGGCTTTTTGTTAAAGTGTTTCTTTGCCTATACTATCTATGTTTCAGGATTTTGAGACCTTTTTACCATTGCATACAAAATCGGAAATGCAATACCATCAAGAGCCACATGGGCCTTTTTTTCAAGCCAATAAGTGAAGGGAGGGGGCTTGGTGAGCCTATCCATTCCAGAAAGCCTTGTATATTTGTGCTTTTTGGCGTGGCCTGTAGCGCCACCTATGGGTAATGGTGGGCCATTTGTGGTGTGGTAGTTACTCTTGGTCTATACTATCAATGTTTCAGGATTTTTATAACTTTTTACCATTGCATACAAAATCGGAAATGCAATACCAACAAGATCCACATGGGCTTTTGTTAAAGTGTTTCTCGGCCTACACTATCAATGTTTCAGGATTTGAGACCTTTTTACCATTGCATACAAAATCGGAAATGCAATACCATCAAGAGCCACATGGGCCTTTGCTAAAGACCAAGGAATGAGTGGGGGCTTGGTCAGCCCACACTCTCCTGAAATGTTGCGTGTGCGTCTTGGCCGCGCGTGTGTCAAGGGAAGGCTGAGTGTGTGTGAGATTTTGGAGCACGCGCGGGGAGGAGCAAGGGAGACATTCATTGGAAATTTGCCTAGAAATTAGCCAAGCAAGCATGTTTCAAATATTCACCAAAAATCGACCTTTCATCTTACAGTCAACTTTTTCACAGATTTGTGTTATGAACATTCTCAAGAGTTTTCATATGAACTTGTGATTGAATCAGAGTATCAGTTTTTGAATGGCTGATGTGTAAAGCATAATTTTAGCGTTAGCGATAAGTTCAATTTGCTTTATATCAATCATTTTTTGAGATATGAATTTGCCTTTGCACATGGTAACATGTTGTAGTGTTTTCCTCCGATCTACCAAGTTTAGTGTTGATATCTCAAAGATTTGCTGAGACATGACTTCACATCCTGTTTTGCGGCTTTTCTGATGAATTTGATTGGCTGTACCGGACAGACGGTTATGAGGATCAAAATTCCTTTGATAACTTTTGTGAGGCTTGGTCTGAAGATCATCTCTGGTGATTTTGAAGAAGATATGACAAAAATTGTAGGAGGAGTAGGCTTTCAAAGGTTTTTGATAAAACCGGAAATGGCGGGAAATCTATATAACCGGAAATTAACGCCATGGTGTGCGTTGAACTCGGCTTGATCCAGGGAATCCAATGGTACCTCATTTTTGAAAATGAGTCATACGGTTCAAAAGTTGCGTGTGTAAACACAAGTCCAACTTTGACCCATTGGTGGCGCTAGAGTGGTCTAATGGGAGACATGAAACTTGGTGTAGGTATAGAAGAAACTGTCCTTAATGAGTGTGCCAAATTTCACAAAAAGTTGTCGATGGGGTCTAGGGGCTGCCATTGACTCCCATGGTACAAGAATTACAAAATATAACTGCAAGCAGTAATGGCGGATTCCTCCAAACACTGCGAACCATTGAAAAATGTTTATTTTTGACAAATTGTAACTGTATAGAAAAATGTATGCTGCAGAATTACCAATGGCATACCAAATCTGAAATGCAATACCATCAAGATCCACAAGGGCCTTTATTTCAAGCCAGTAAGTGAAGGAAGGGGGCTTGGTGAGCTTATCCATTCCAGAAAGCCTTGTATCTTTATGCATTAAGACGTGGCCTGTAGCGCCACCTATGGGTAATGGTGGGCCATTTGTGGTGTGGTAGTTACTCTTGGCCTATACTATTAATGTTTCAGGATTTTAAAAACTTTTTACCATTGCATATAAAATCGGAAATGCAATACCAACAGGATCCACATGGGCTTTGGGTAAAGTGTGGTAGTTACTCTTGGCCTGTACTGTCAATGTGTCAGGATTTGGAGACCTTTTTACTATTGCATACAAAGTAGGAAATGCAATGACACCAAGGTCCTCAAGGGCCTATGCTGATATTCAAGGAATGAGTGGGGGCTTGGTCAGCCCACACAGTCCTGATATGTTGCGTGTGTGTCTTGCCAAGCCCGCGCGTGTCAAGGGAAGAATGAGTGTCTGAGAATTTGGAGCATGCGCGGGGAGGAGCAGGGGACACATTTCATTGTAAATTTCCCTAGAAATTAGCCAAGCATGCATGTTTCAAAGATTCACCAAAAATCGACCTTTCATCTTAGAGTCAACTTTTTCTCAGATTTGTGTACTAAACATTCTCAAGAGTCTTCATATGAACTTGTTTGACTGGCTTACGTGTAAAGCATTGCGAACCATTGAAAAATGTATATTCTTGACAATTTGTAACTGTATAGAAAAATCAATGCTGCAGAATTTCCAATGGGATACCAAATCTGAAATGCAATAACATCAACATCCACAAGGGCCTTTATTTCAAGCCAAGAAGTGAAGCGCTTTAATCTTCACAAGAAGTGAAGTGCTTTGTGCTTTAGGGCGTGGCCTGTAGCGACACCTATTGGTAATGGTGGGCCATTTGTGGTGTGGTAGTTACTCTTGGCCTATACTATCAATGTTTCAGGATGTTTTTAACTTTTTACCATTGCATACAAAATCGGAAATGCAATACCAACAAGATCCACATGGGCTTTTGTTAAAGTGTTGTTGTTACTCTTGGCCTTTACTATCAATGTTTCAGGATTTGGATAACTTTTTACCATGGCAAACAAAATCTGAAATGCAATACCATCAAGATCCACATGGCCTTTGCAAAAGACCAAGGAACACTCTCCTGAAATGTTGCGTGTGCGTCTTGCCAAGCCCGCGCGTGTGTCAAGGGAAGACCTATGGGTAATAGTGGGCCATTTGTGGTGTGGTAGTTACTCTTGGTCTATACTATCAATGTTTCAGGATTTTTATAACTTTTTACCATTGTATACAAAATCGGAAAAGCAATACCAACAAGATCCACATGGGCTTTTTGTTAAAGTGTTTCTTTGCCTATACTATCTATGTTTCAGGATTTTGAGACCTTTTTACCATTGCATACAAAATCGGAAATGCAATACCATCAAGAGCCACATGGGCCTTTTTTTCAAGCCAATAAGTGAAGGGAGGGGGCTTGGTGAGCCTATCCATTCCAGAAAGCCTTGTATATTTGTGCTTTTTGGCGTGGCCTGTAGCGCCACCTATGGGTAATGGTGGGCCATTTGTGGTGTGGTAGTTACTCTTGGTCTATACTATCAATGTTTCAGGATTTTTATAACTTTTTACCATTGCATACAAAATCGGAAATGCAATACCAACAAGATCCACATGGGCTTTTGTTAAAGTGTTTCTCGGCCTACACTATCAATGTTTCAGGATTTGAGACCTTTTTACCATTGCATACAAAATCGGAAATGCAATACCATCAAGAGCCACATGGGCCTTTGCTAAAGACCAAGGAATGAGTGGGGGCTTGGTCAGCCCACACTCTCCTGAAATGTTGCGTGTGCGTCTTGGCCGCGCGTGTGTCAAGGGAAGGCTGAGTGTGTGTGAGATTTTGGAGCACGCGCGGGGAGGAGCAAGGGAGACATTCATTGGAAATTTGCCTAGAAATTAGCCAAGCAGGCATGTTTCAAATATTCACCAAAAATCGACCTTTCATCTTACAGTCAACTTTTTCACAGATTTGTGTTATGAACATTCTCAAGAGTTTTCATATGAACTTGTGATTGAATCAGAGTTTTTGAATGGCTGATGTGTAAAGCATAATTTTAGCGTTAGCGATAAGTTCAATTTGCTTTATATCAATCATTTTTTGAGATATGAATTTGCCTTTGCACATGGTAACATGTTGTAGTGTCTTCCTCCGATCTACCAAGTTTAGTGTTGATATCTCAAAGATTTGCTGAGACATGACTTCACATCCTGTTTGGCGGCTTTTCTGATGAATTTGATTGGCTGTACCGGACAGACGGTTATGAGGATCAAAATTCCTTTGATAACTTTTGTGAGGCTTGGTCTGAAGATCATCTCTGGTGATTTTGAAGAAGATATGACAAAAATTGTAGGAGGAGTAGGCTTTCAAAGGTTTTTGATAAAACCGGAAATGGCGGGAAATCTATATAACCGGAAATTAACGCCATGGTGTGCGTTGAACTCGGCTTGATCCAGGGAATCCAATGGTACCTCATTTTTGAAAATGAGTCATACGGTTCAAAAGTTGCGTGTGTAAACACAAGTCCAACTTTGACCCATTGGTGGCGCTAGAGTGGTCTAATGGGAGACATGAAACTTGGTGTAGGTATAGAAGAAACTGTCCTTAATGAGTGTGCCAAATTTCACAAAAAGTTGTCGATGGGGTCTAGGGGCTGCCATTGACTCCCATGGTACAAGAATTACAAATAATAAAACCACCAATAACAATAGGTTTCCTCCTTACGGAGGAATCCTAATAATAAAACCACCAATAACAATAGGTTTCCTCCTTACGGAGGAATCCTAACTAACAATAACAATAGGTTTCCTCCTTACGGAGGAATCCTAATAAGAAAAGGTAGAATCACTTATGTGGCTTCGCCGCTTCGCGGCTTGGCCACCAATAATAAGAAAAGGTAGAATCACTTATGTGGCTTCGCCGCTTCGCGGCTTGGCCACCAAATATAACTGCAAGCAGTAATTGCCGATTCCTCCAAACATTGCGAAGCATTGAAATATGTATATTCTGGAAAAATTGTAACTGTATAGAAAAACCAGTGCTGCAGACTTACCAATGGGATACCAAATCTGACCAAATCCAAATATGGCTGCAAGCAGCAATGAGGTGGCCAAGTAGTCAAATGACCCAGAACACATTTTAGACATCCTCAAAAGAGGGTAACGAGTACAAGCAGCAAGTTTGGTGTGAATCCATCAAAGGTTTGATGAGATACAACCCAACTTCCTGTTTGCTGTCTTAATGGCACATTTTTATTGCCTATACCAGGCAAATGCTTTTGAAAATCAAAAAAACATATGATAACTTGTATGAGGCTTGGTCTGAAGATAATCTCTGCCAAATTTTGTGAAGATTGGACAACATGTGTAGGAGGAGTAGAGAAAATACGTTTTTTCAATGAATTCAAAATGGCGGCCGCATCAATTCAGCTATTATCACAAATTATGAGTCACATACAGGATGTCCCAAGATATCATGAGACAAAGGAATCACTTAATAAAGGCAAACAAATCAAAAGTAATTGGCCCAAACACATTTTTGCTTCCTGCAGCCACGCCCAGTGATCACATGACACCAAATTGTGTGTACATCCTCAGAAGAGGGTTCCAAGTCATCTTAACAAGTTTGGTGTTGACATCTCAAAGATTTGCCAACGTGTGATCCAATTTCCTGTTTGGCTGCTTTGTTGCCGATTTTGATTGGCTGTACCGGACAAACGGTTTTGAAAATCAAATATCTTTTGATAATTTCTATGAGGGTTGGTCTGATGATGATGTGTGCCAATTCTGGGGAAGATTGGAAAAAAATTGTAGGAGGAATAGGCTTTCAAAGGTTTTTGATAAAACCGGAAATGGCAGAAAAATCTATAAACCGGAAATTGACGTCATAGGGTGCGTTGAACTCGTCTTGATCCAGGGAATCCAATGGTACCTCATTATTCAGTCATACGGTTCAAAAGTTGCGTGTGTAAACACAAGTCCAACTTTGACCCATTGGTGGCGCTAGAGTTGGGAGACATGAAACTTGGTGTAGGTATAGAAGAAACTGTCCTTAATGAGTGTGCCAAATTTCACAAAGTTATCGAAGGGTTCTAGGGGCTGCCATTGACTCCCATGGTACAAGAATTACAAATAATAAAACCACCAATAACAATAGGTTTCCTGTACACTGTAGAAGATCGAGACCTGGGGGGTGTTTCATCAACGTCGATTAAGGGAAAGCAAGACTTATTTCGCCAAGTCAGACTTACTTTAGCGAGAGTTCCGTTCCATTAAGGTGGATTATTCTAGTTCGAGCTACGTAACCAAGGATCGGGACTAGCCTGATCCGTGTCAGGCTAAAAGTCAAGCTAAATGTGTTGCAAATAATTTCAAACAGGCGGAAACAGAATCTCAAAAGACAGTTCCGTCGAGTAAATTCCTGCGCGCAAAGCACTTTAGTCCGTGTTCGGGAACGTAAATTCAGACTTTTTGAAGTGCAGACATGAATGATTCTCGTGTTTAGGTCTACTTCATCTCCAAAAAATATAATAATATAAAATAACAAGTTAAGAAATAATGTCACTTTATCTGTTTTCAAAAGCCATTGGTTAATTGACATAAAATAAGGCCTTAGAAACTAAGCAGAGCCTCAAGACAAGTTACAATCAATTATGGCGTATCCGTTCTTTGACAAGCCTGTGGTGGATGAAGGTGCTCAGATTAGACAAAGAGCGTTTATCCCACCAGCCCCAAGGGTCTTCAGAGACAGAAGTAATGCTTCCCTGACCAGTATCTGTGGAAGAAGTATAGGTTCAGCATGCCCAGCATAGTTTATCTAGATAGATTTAATTGTCATTCTTAAATAAAATAAAACATTAATTATATATATATATATATATATATATATATATATATACAAATATATATATACTGTGCAATAACACTTTAGCAACTCTTAAGGATGGCAATGAACACATAAGAGCAGCCTACCATCCTTTGTAGAAAGTAATAGAAAGGAGAGTAGACTATAATAGTCGAAAGGAGGGTAGTAGACGGCAGTCTAGGTATGTAGTCTGCTGGAATCACACACAAGGAAGCAAACCCACTGTAGCCAAGCCTTGACACTGTTCAGTCTGTCTGCATCTGTCTGCGTCTTTGAATGTGGGACGTTCTTGAACTATGCCAGGAAATATGAAGGGTATACCTTGCTCCAAAGCAGTACCTGAATAATATCATCAGTTTTTCAGGTAATCTTGAAACACAAAGGATCAAAGAGACTTTTTATTCAATTGTAAAGTATTTTCATTGTTTAAAGTATCCTATATGTTGACAAGCCTCTATATTACCTCTCCTCTGGCTTCCCCAATATTATAGGTGCAATATACTGTCCCCATGGGTGTATCCAGGCCCATTGGAAGAATCAGGGGGTTGCTGCCTGGTGCCCCCATGATTGAAAGCGTTAATTAAAATGCCCTCGAGTGGCAAAAACTAGACCAAGTGTCCCTACTGTCTGCCATTCACATTGTGAAATATGCTTGAGTGCCCAGGATGCCCCACGCAATAAATGACAGTGTGGCCTCTATAAATGTAAAACATGTCTTAATGAGTTCCTTTATAGTATAGAAAATGTGATGCAGTACCCTATAAGGTACCCTTATAATGGCCTACATTTGTCTGTTCCCATGCCCTTACTTCCAATGGAAAAGGGTGCAGTTATGAAGTGCCCTTTATGCTGCCCCTACATGACAGTGTCCCAAATGTTGCCCTTTGCCCAAAGAAGACAATATATATATTTCCAGTAGGGCATGCTTTCCCAAAGTGAGGCTGTGACAACACTTGGCACAGCCACAGTCTGTCACTGTCCAAGCACCCTCTGGATCAGTGGAGTCAGACTATGTTAATTGGAAATACTCATAATATAATAATGATAGTCATGCTGAGCAATTTTAAATGACTGTTCTGCCAAACAAAGTGTGCCGTTTGGGTCACCTTCTGATCTAAAAAGTCAGTGCTGGATCTGTGGAATACTGTACCCATTTTTGTGAAATTCCCTATTTTCGTCATGGTTGAATTTCCCTTTTATCTTAAAGGGGCAATTGACTGTTTTTTGGGGGTATTTCACACTGTTCCTTAAGGTCTCCAAATAGGGTATGTAACATTGGTTGGGTTGAAAATGGCCCAGGTGCTGTTCTATGCCCACTGACAGATCCTCTGAAATGTTCCCGGGAAAAAACACTAGCTTTTTTCCTTTTATGGTAGGCTCATTAATATTTAGATGAGCTGCGCGCTGATTGGTTGGTTTTCAACGAGTGAAGCTGGGGAGCAAAAACGCAACACGGCCAACAGCAGCACTAGCTGAAGTTGGAGACTTGAAATGAAAATGGGCAAATAAATCTATTGTGTCTACACAACACTGTTTTCAACAGATTGACTATATATCATTTGAAATAACATTGAGATAACATTACTTGTTTCCACTTCTTTTGTTGAAGCAAACTGGATTGACTTGGGTGGGTAGAACGTTAGGCTACAGCTTAGCAACCAAACCATATCCTGATTCTACTCGGCTTCTGTTAACTAGCTAGCTCTAAATAACTTGCTGAAAAATAACATGACCAAGATCTGGACAAACATGCATTGTGAATTGTAGATTTACATTACACAGGTTATTTATTTGAATGAAACACAGTCAGGAACATGAATCAACGTTAGACCCATTGCCATAAACTAGGCTAAATTATCACACATTCTACCTATGCTCTTGTGTTAGCAAGCTAAACTTGTTTACATGCCTACAGTCTAGGTGTTACTAGTAACAGTTACTAGCAATTCTACCTCATCCTGTATGAAGCACCTGCCTTTCTCCAGTTCTTTCGAATAGATTATCTAGATAGGCGTTAGCAATAAGCCAGACTGCTGTTCGTTTTCTGGCTATTTTTCGGAAGCTTCCTTTCTAATGCCGACTACAGCTAGTCTAGCTAGAGTCATTTGATGTGTGTAGAAACTTATTTAGCTTTCTACCTATGCTATATTATACAGGAAACGTTAGCATTGCTAATAACTGTTAGCACAACATCATACTGTCCTTATAGGCGGTTGCAATGAGCATACGGTCGGAACAGCACCTCTTTCCAGGTTCAGCTTCCTAGCAAATTCTGCTTGCAATTGTCCAAGGTTGTCAAAACTGTCTTGGGTGAAATGTTCAGAGCAAATGAATGATTGAGTGTCGAACTTCGCCGGGATCTTCTCATAAGACAACAGCAGCCATGCCTGTTGAATGTTTGGCTCCTTGGGAAGACTGTGAGTGTTAGCCTTCCCTGTACAGCCTGGAACACAGCATTTACGGCCGTGGTCCATTTCCAATATCCTTGTTATAATTCAAAACGTTCCTCTTTGTAATTCCTTATAAGTAGCTTACACAGAGCAGCGCGCAGCTAAACTAGTATCGGAGATAGACGCTACCTCGGGCTGGTATGGATGTAAATTCGGGGGCGTGACAAAGATACAGACCAGAGCCAATAAGAGGGCGATCACCGGTCCTACGTCAGACCGGTAGCTTTGTTGAAAAGCTAGCGTTTTACAGCCAATTTTTTTCTTTTTGAGATTTGAATAGGAAAGAGGTGTCAATGGACTTTGATATTCACGGTATGTTCATTTTACCCACCGAACTGTCGTTATTCAACTATGACAAGGTAAAATTGGTTTTGCAGTCAATTGCCCCTTTAAAGCTCAGTATTGAGCCTATCAGTTAATAAATGTGTTTGGCAAAGTTATTTTAAAGTAATTTATTGATTTTGTTTAAGATGTGAAGACAAAAACATTATTGGCCCACATCGATGGCCTTCTTCAGTGTTTTGAATTTCATCCTACAATTTTCAATTGCTGCCACGTTCTTTTTTGGGCAATTATTCTCAATCTCCTGTTGAGAATATCGGCCATAGGCTATATAGCGTACTGTCAGAACGGTTTCAGACAGCTCATCAAATTACGCTAATTATTAGCTAATTAAATTATTAGAACACTTTTTTTGCCTCCAAAACATGATTTCATTTCATAATGTTCATGAAACATGCAGATGGTTGCTCTGAGCACAACAAATAACAGATGAAGTGAGTCATACTGTTTTTATCCACTTTTAACTGAAATATTTGGTATGTCCACCTTTTGCAGCATTACAGCAGCACATCTCTCTGGCATAGTGTCAATATATTTCCTGAGAACTTCCACACTAATGTTATTCCATGCCTTCTGCAATTCAAGCCAACGGCTGTCCTTTGAATGTACAATAGATCTGTCCTGTTTATTTTCCAACTCGCCCCAAATTTGCTCGATTGGGTTGAGGTCCGGACTTTCAGGGGGCCAGTCCATCATTTTCAATGTTCCAGCAGATTCCTTCTGTCACAGGTAGTTCCGGCAATAGTTAGAAGAATGTTAAGGGTCATTGTCCTCTTGGAAAATAAATCCAGGCCCATAAGACGATTCCCAGATGGTACTCCGTGCCTCACCAGAATGTTGTGGTATACCACTTATATACTACTTATCCATGGTGCCGTCAATTTTCACTAAGTCACCTGTTCATGAGACTGAAATGGCAACCCACACCATAATACTAACCCCTCCATGTGTAACTGTTGGCAAGAGACACTCATTTTTATATCTTTCCCCTCCCTCCGTCGAACATACACTCGTCGCTTGTTGCCAAACTATTCAAACTTGGACTCATCAATCCACAACACTTTACACCAATCTTCCTTCATCCATTTCTTGTGTTCTTTTGCAAATTTCAGGCGTTTCACTCTATTTTTCTCTTTCAATAATGGTTTCTCTGCTGCTATTCTGCCACCAAGTTAACTCCAAGTTAAGTCACTTAATGAGCAGGATAGACCTTGTACATTCAAAAGAATCACTCAGCTGTGTCCTATGACTCTTGCATCACCAGCAATTTAACCACGATCACACCTGACAATGACAACACAACTAATTTGGCTTCTTCTGTGAAAGAACATGATTGTGTGACATTGATAGTGAAATAGGCCTAGTTTGTTTTTTGTAAGAAAAATGACCTAAATCACCTTATGATGGCTATATTCTATGGTTTATACAACATAATGATGACTTTGTAGATGATGTCATTCGTTTAATGGGTATTTTAATGGCCAATTCAACAAAAACAACTGAAATCTCTTAAATATGCCAAGTGTTCTAATAATTTTGGCCACCACTATATATATATATATATATATAATTTTAAGTAGATTTGGTAGGTCTACAATGTATGCATGTTAACGGTCGTAATTGTTTGACAAGTTGTCTCCTTTGGCATGTTCATTGCGGCAACATTGCCCTTTTTGGGGACAGCTCCCCAAAAACAAAACAAATCAATTTACGCTGCTGAAACAACACCCCTCTGCTGACTTTACGCTTTACTTTTTGCGACTAAACTCCTCTTTTTCGACAATCGCCTGATCAGGGCTGCACAGCCTAAGCTTACTGAGGTCTAGCTTGAATTAGCGTTGCCTGTTAGTGGAACGGAACGTTAGTGGATCGGCTTGAGGCTTAAGTCTAAGTTGACGTTTACCCAAGTGAGACTTATTTGTGTTAACGCGACTTGTGTTAGCGATGTTGATGGAACACCCCCCTGGTCCTAACCAGATTCTCGTACATTTCATTTGTACGAGAGTCTGGCCTCGCTCCATTGACAAGCGTTGACTTCATTGTAGGCGGGTACTCTGTTGAAGTTTAAAACTATTGGATCTGCCCAGAGCCACTCTGATATGCCATAACCGATCGCTAGCGTTCGCCTTAGCCAATTTCTTCACAACTACTGTAACAGAGCTAGCTGCCATAGTTGGAAAATTAAACTTTTCCTAAACCCCGTGGGGAGGAGGGCCACAACATCATGGCCACCAACAAAACTCAAGAAAACTTGTTCTTGCTCTGGCTTTATCTGTTGGATATTCGGCAGCGTTGCCATAACGGACCGAATGGCTTCGCTGTGAGTACAGCGCCAAAATCAAAATTGAGAGGAAGTACGTTGGAAGGCAGAGCCAGGCTAGCTTCAGGGCGCTTCGCAGCCAGTGTGTCCCAGGCGTTAGCTAGATTGAATCTATGGTTCTGGATTGATTGCAATGTCTGAATGTCAGTTTCCACGCCAACTGGCCTCCTCTCATTATCATATTGGGAACAATGAATTAATAAATTAATAAATAAGTAAATGAATATATAAATGAAGGAATAAATCAATCAATAAATGAATACAAAAACAAGTACATACATAAATGTAGAATATATGTAACTATTGATTGACAACTGTGCATTAATTAATACATATATTTGTTTATTTCTGTCTAAATGCATGGATGTGGACATTTATTCATTCATAAATATGGCAGGTTTGGTCCTCCATAAGTGTGTGTATATGTATGTATGTATGTATGTATGTATGTATGTATGTATGTATGTATATATTTACAAGTATAAAAAAGAATAGCCAACAATTGTAGGTTATATTTGCTGTTTTCTGCAGTTACTGCTCTTACACACAACTCTGTAAATGTCTTCTTGTGCAAAACAGGCATCTTCTGTATGTTGTATTTGAGATGTTGTACAGAGAAACACTACATAATAGTAGTTATTTTTCTACATTTAATTTAATATGCTCATATGAGAGAATTTGAAATGCGGAATCTATTGTGGCCATGGATAATGTAAATATTTTGAGTGCACAGTAAATGTCAGTGTATTTTAGTTGAAAGATTTATATCCAATGAATACACTTGACTTTTTCCCCTCGCAAAGTTTTTTAATTCAGAATGTACAAAAACAGTAGGTAAGATTAGTTCATCACAAATGGTTAATTATTAAGTAAATTGAGGTTTAAATTTCTGATGTTCCTGAGTGAACATAAAGCTGCTAGTAAGCTTATGTAGTTCCTCAGTTACACCAACTGCATTGATAAGTCAGTCCAACATAAGTCAAAGAAGAATGTAACTGCAACAAAATCCGTTGAAGTCACATTCACATACTTGATTCCTGTAAAGATTAGAAGGTGTTCTGATGGGGACACCTAACAGATAAAAGATTGGTACTGTTATCAATAGCAGTGGACCAACACAAACTGTCTAAATGCTACATGATAAAAAAAATCAGCACCAACAACAGTATAAAGGCATCATTCTGAAATCAGAACAAACAAAAATCTAAAAGGTTTATCCAATGTAACTAAATAAAACACTATAATTTGTTTTAAATACTTAAAACATTAGTAATATATGAATACACTTTAGTTACTTATATAAGACAATAAAGGCCTTTTCAAGGTAGAAGACAGTAGACTATGGGCTACATAATGTACACAATGTCTACTCACCACAGTTTCCAGATAACATACACTATCTTGAGATACAAACTTTCCTATTCACATACAATAAACATATGGAAGATTACACAACACTCACTTGGTGTGCAAATAATGTAAAATACTTCACGTAAGTCTTACATTACAGATTGTACAGACCACACAAACAGTGCTACAAGGCTTCTACAGACAATGTACAACTTTCCTTTAGACATTTTGAAAGAAAAAGAACACTTTGGTCTTAGAATGATCAAGTTTTAATTGAGTGGTGGATGTGAAATATTCCAGGCATGTCAAAATATGTTTTTAGCCCGCACACTCTTAACCAGTGAACAATAAAGGAGCTAACAGCACAGAACAAGCAGCACAATTCAGTCAGGACAAAATGCCTTTTTGGGAAGATATGATTGGCAGCAAGGAATTTATGTGCAACAGAGTGTACATGAAATGTATTTAAAAGTGCCAAAGTAAAAGGAATTAAAAGTTAAGATTTTGAGTTGTAGAGTTAAATGATTTAACATAACATTTTCTCCTTGTCCGTTTAGCTAATTTACTAGTTAAGGGCCTAGTACTGTTGTAATGGCAAAACATGTCTCTGACATGGTGAACTTCTCTATAAAGGACTGTCTCCTGTACTTCTCGTTTAAAGTTAAATCTTTTAGCTCCAAGCAATGTATTACAACCAAATCTTTAAACAGTCACTGAATTTGACAGTAAATATGTAATGTATTCTTATAAGTTTCAAGTAATTGCGTACATACTCTGCCAAAATCATATGCTATATGTGGGCAAAACAAAGGAACTGTTATTTTGCTTGAACTTTTGAAGAGTTACTGCTTATGCTGTCCCTGAGCAAAATGGCAAGCAAAGTCATACTTATCACTGCACTTACTGCCACAGATGTTGCACTGGAACGGATTCTCATAGCTGTGGCAGCCCATGTGGATGGTGTAGAGGATGTTGTCTGCAAAGTAGGTCTGGCAGTACTGGCAGCTGTGAAGCAGCTGAGGGTCCTGTGGTGGCAGGCCAGGGACAGGTGTGCTAGGCATGCTGTTGCTAATGCTAGCTGAGCTGTGCTCACTGCTGGGGCCTGCTACTGGGCTGTAGTTCCTGCGTGCTGGGGGCTGCGGCTCTGTTGAGTTGGGGGGAGACGTGTGAGCTCCACCTGCAGACGCTTCAGCCGGTGTACGAGAGGCCTGCTGGATAAGAAAGGGTTTCTCATCCCTGTCTGGAGACACAGAGGTCTGGCATTCAGGAGGCAGGCTGGCTAATTGGCCTGCCAATGTTGACAATTGGTTCAGTGGGTTGTCCGTCATCATATGCCGTGCACCCTTGCCATTGCCGACATGTGCTTCATAAGCATTAGAATGCAGGTGGGGTAGCTCATGTGAGAGGTCATTCGGATAATCCGGGTTCTGCACCACCATGGATGGAGGACTAAAGTTGATGAAGAGCCTCCTGCTGTAGGCCAAGGAGCTGGTCCTCTTCTGCAGGACACTGAGCATCTTCCGACTGGAAAGTGTGGAGCGCGGCCCCTTCATTGGCAGCAGCTTGTGGCGGCGGCGACGGTGGTGGGACAGGTTGCTGCGGTCACTGCAGCGGAAGGAGCAGAGCTCGCACTTGTAGGGCTTCTCCCCAGTGTGAGAGCGCATGTGGGCCTCTAAGTGCCGCTCATAAGCTGATGCAAATGGGCACAGGTGGCAGCGATGGGGCTTTTCTCCTTTTCCACACCACACAAGGGAGAAGACAATAACATAAATGGAAAGATATGCATGCAAAAGATACAACATGACAAAAATAAAAAGGCATACGACAGAAGTGTCATAAAATGAGGAAAAAAAATACTACCCCATGTTAAAAATACTTTACCTGTATGGATGCGCATGTGCTCTATCAGCCGAGCTGTGCCTTTGCTGGCATAGTTGCAATAGCGGCACTTTAGCTTGCCATCGTAGGTCCTCTCAAAATCATCTGCAAGCAATCCTGAGCTGTCATCCAGTGACACCTCCACAGAAGGATGGTCCAGCCCATTATGCTCACTCTCTGTAGCAGCTGCAATAAGTACACACAGATAAAACAGAATGTCAAATTAGATGTTTCTTTTAGTGGTTTAGATTATGGTATTATTTCAGTTGATAAAAACTGTTGTTTAAAGTTTGTTTGTCAAAGTTAGGGCTTAGTCATCCTCACCAGTTTGTGGTGGAGATTCTGTTTCTCTGTCAACACCCACGGAACCAGAGATCATGTTAACATGCTGGGTTTGCTGTGTCAGATACTCTTGGAAGTCTTTCACAAAATCAAGAGGCTCTGATTTGATTTCTTCCATGATTCTCTTGTGGGTGGTGGTTACTGATTACATAAGGAAAAATACAATATTAGACAATATGCATCGTTAAAAAGCATTGTTTCCATATAATGTAAAGAACTCGCTGTCAATCAACATTATAACATGCAAAACAGTTAGCTACTGTAGCTAGCTAGTCCCACTACTGAAGCTAAGCAGCCATATCCCCCTTGCTAGCTAGTTACCTAGCAGAGCTAGATTAACTGGTTGAGGCCAACAGCTCCTCTGTCAAGTTGCTTACGTAGTAGGCAGTCACATCCGCGCTAATCAATGAAATGTCATATATCGGCGTGATTAGACATTGATTTATAAAAGCAAACTGTCAAACCCCAGCTGGGTTGAATAAAGACACTCTGCCGATGTAGCACACATAAAAGGACTCCGACTTTAAAATAGCTATATTATCGGAAGTTCCTATCTGGCGAATTGCAGGTATGGCGAACTATTGATTATTAGAAGATCATGCATCACAAACAGATGTTTAGCTTAACGTTAAGTCGTTATTATGAAAAGTCTAGATAGTGACCGCCGTGCACATGAACAAGAGGGGGACTAGTAATCAAGTCTGTATTCCACCCGGTCTACATAAATTGAAACACGTTCTTTTAAAGGTGATGTCCCGTATATAAACAACAAGAATCATGGCAGCCCCACTATTGAGGATCTCTACGAAGGTGAGGAGAAATGTAATGGAAACTGACAAGTCCATGAACATCATTGTCAAGCATGTTTTTTGTATTTTCTTTTGTCTAGCTTGACACTATAGACCCTTTTGCCGGTTTTGGACAAAAGTGGTTTTGTGTGCAAGACACGCTTATAACCCCATTACGTAACGTTCCATCTCGCAGTCCTGAAACGGACCTGCTACTACTAGCTAGCTAGATAGCTAGCCTAGAAAATTACAGTAGCTGAATATTTAACAATAATTCCATGACTCTCTATATCTGTCTGGTTCGATTCTATCGAGAATAGGGTATTATGGTTGCATGACGGCAGGTGTCTTGTTCCGCCCCAAGGACGTGCAGTTTTTCAGGGATGCAAACTCATCATGAGGAGTGAAAAAGGTGACAGTATTTGGGTTTGACAAGTGTGATGACTGCATTCCTCCACAGTTACCATGGGCTTGGACATGCAGTTGGATGAGTTACTATTCACTTTGACTTGATGGGTGTGATCTGTGAGGAATGAATGGCACCATACAATGGTGAAGGGCTACAACCAGGGATGGATTAACCAACGGGCCTACCGGGCCCCAGCCCAGGGGCCCATGAGCTCAGGGGGCCCCTAACCCAGAGCCTCTGCGTATTGTCGCTGTTATTAACTTGATATGTAGTAGTGCATTGATATGATGATATGCGCCGTAGCCGGTATATGCTAGGCTTAAGTCATTTATGTCTTTAACAGGGCCCAAAAGTCCTACTGATTAAACAAAAAAATAGCCTAAACATTCACTTTGAAGATGTCACAAGAAAGAAACCATCATGATACCTTAAGTGCAGTTTATCTATAGGACTTTAGTTAATTAGTTAGTTAGTTAGTTAGTAAGACTTCATTAATATGGCACATTTCATACAAGAATTGGAGAGAGAGAGAGATGGAGAAAAAAAAGAAAGGAGGAGAGAGGGAAAGAATATTTTTAAATATTCCAACAACGACGTTACCGGCAGTACAGTAGCTAGCTCAGATGGAATCGTGATTCAAATAGTACCATCTGCTAACTGAAAATATGCCCCCAAAAACATAAATAAGCTTGACATTCGTTTAGGGGGAAATCCCTCATTCATTAAAAGGTCAGTGGTAGCGATCATTGTCAGTAACAACGCAAAATGCGATATGGCCCTGTGTGGAGAAGTTGCCTTGGTAAATTGCATTGGTTGAATTCGATTTAACGTTCTGTTGTAGTAAGGTAGGCTGAAATCAAGGGCGTAATTATATGGGGGGACAGGGGGACACGTCCCCCCCAATATTTAAAGAAGGACAATTTGTCCCCCCCAATATTTGTTCATACTGTATGATTATGCGGGCAATATCGATGACTGCTAGCCAACGTCTTTCTTTCCTGCTCCGAAAATATCAAATCCCGGCCAGTCCATTCCCCAAATCCATTCAACTTGCCTTACACTATACATTAGCGAAACCTATTTCCCCTGATTTCCCTATAGCTTATACGTCAATGAGTGAGTTAGCAGGGCAACATCAGACAGACATTTGGCAAGTATTTATGGATGGTAAATATCCAGTATTTGGCTAACATAATCCTTGAGATAAGGACTAGGTGAATTACACAAAATCTTTTTGGAAATTACATTTGGAATTAGTGCGAATTTTGATTGCAATACTATAAAGCTTGAATGGGACTTTTGACAAGCTAGCCGGCAGCAACCTATACAGGCTAGCATGTAGCCTGGCTTTACAGCAAACTGGGATAGCAGTCATGCAGTGACAGGCTCGTCAAACTTACCAAATCTTTGATAGCGTTTTGGGCTACGTTCCTGTTCTCTGAATTGGGCTATCTAGCAAGTTATTTTAGACACCTGCCATTTGTTCCTTCTTCCTTCATCAATTTCATCCTTATGGAATTGCATTGCTGTTGTATTTTCAGTAAAGTGGCCAAAAATGAACGAGACTTCAGCAGCTGACGTCCGTTATTTCTTTGGAAATAAAAACAAAGTATGTTTCTGGAGATGTTATACATTATTAACAGAGTAGTAGTTCATTTAATATGTTTTAACCCTTGTGTTCTCCTCTGGTCATTCTGACCCATCAGTCATTGTGACCCACCGTTGTTTGCGACAACTTTACCGCATACAAAAACAAAGTGAAGCATTTTCTTTTAAAACCGTCAGGCTGTCTCAGACCCCCCACATTGCGAAGGTTAAAAGGAGAAAAAAAAAAGCTTTTGTATTGGGTAAAATTGGGTAAACACAACGATGGTTTGTTATGAACCTTTTGGTCATGTGACCCGAAGGCAGCACAAGGGTTAAGGTACAGGACACCAGACTGACATTAATAGCGCTTAACTGACATTGTGAGTGAATGTATACATCTATGGGTAAGATGGAGGTAATAAGCCCAATGCATAAAGTCCCACAGCTGTCCCCCCTCCAATGTTTGATTGACTATTTCACCCTTGGCTGAAATTAATTATTTTCATGAACAGATTGACAAAGTTTAGGCTGTAGCAATGGAGTTCAGTTTAGTAGTCACTAGTTAGATAGTTTCACCAATCAAGACTTTTGATTTAAGTAAGAGTAGTGCCGAACATGTTTTGTCCCCGTTTTGACTTCCTAAACAGCTGTGGAGATGTTTTTGATAGCCTACAGTAGCTACTAGACTAGTGTGGTTCGCGTAGGCTACAGCGTTGCAGTGAGCTACAGTGGTTTGAAACCACAGATAATGATAATTTCACCCACAAATCGTTTACTTGCTATCTAATGTCATATGAATCCTACAACGAAAATGTATTTGTGAGGAAAGTTTATTTGAACGATTGAAAACAGATGCATCATAGACTGCTGTAGTATGTGTTGCCCGGGCAACAGAGGCTAATGTCATGATGCTAATGCGTCAGTGAAATAGTAGACTACTATTTACGAAAGTAGATGTACTTCCTTAATAATATCAGCTTATATTGTACATTACACATCACAATTGTGTGTCATATCACAAAGTGAAATGAGCAAATCTTTTACACCCAGGCCTCTTGTGGCGTTTCTGCAGCTGCCTTGCAGTAAAGTAGTTAGCCTAGCCATCTCCCAGAAGTTAACGAGCTGTTTAACTAATGTTCTGCTAGAGTTAGTCAAGCAAGTTTTTGTGACGTGACGTCTGTGGCTAGGAAGTTAGCAACCGTTAGCTTCACTTTTCGCCACAAAAAATTAATTTCGACTTAAACCGTGCAACGGAACGTAAATACAAATACAAGCAAATCAATCGCTACCAAGACGAAACGTTTGACACCGAGGTTGTCTATGTAGTCCAAATATTGTGTTAATACAATGACTGTGGCTAGCAAGTTAGCAACCGTTAGCTTCACTTCGCCACAAAAACTTAATTTTGACTTAAACCGTGCAACGGAACGTAAATACAAATATAAACAACTCAATTGCTACCAAGACGAAACATTTGACACCGAGGTTGTCTATGTAGTCCAAATATTGACTGAGTTTTAGGGGTGGGAAAATAAATAAAAATAATAATAAATATATATGAGAGAGAACAATGGTTCTCATTATATATATATATATATATATATATATATATATATATATATATATATATATATATATATATATATATATATATATATATATATATATATATATATATATATATATAAAAAAATATATATAGCTGCAGGCAGCTATTCCTCCTCAACATTGCAAACCATTACAAAATTCACAAGACACATACACGTATTTCATACACGTATTTCATACATATACACAACATTTCAAGAAAATTGGATCAATGGCTTATTTTAAGTAATTCTTCACAAATTGTCTCGGAAGAGAAAAATCCATGCTGCCGACATAAGGCATGCGTACCAGCTTTCAGACATCTTGGCCTGATGGGGTCAAAATGCCACCCTTTTGAAAGGGGCAACTTTGAAGTGTGTTCTGTCAAGCCACCTGTGCTCTGGTCAGGCCCATCCATTCTTTCAAAGCTTTGATTGCAACAATAACTTTTATGAAAGTGAGAATACACTTTACTAAAGGATATGTGTAGGTTATGTATGTACTATTGCTTGCTCTGCCCACAAACTTTCCCCATCCATGCTGTTTCCCTCTTTCCCAGTGCAGGTCACACCAAGGCATGATTGCGGCGGCCGCATGAGGATTAGAAGTAGCCCAAAAAACATACCCCACACATGACACTGTTTTCAAAATTCCCCGAAACTGGTTAGAAATCCATGGTTATAGGAACTCTCCCTGAATTGAGCTCTCTAGAGTCTCAGTCATACACAACTGACAAGAGTCATGCAGGACACTGGACCATGGAAGAGATAATGTCCAGCTGTTTGCAAGTGTACCTTGTGATGGTACAGCAGCTTGACAATACTTTATCATGGTCAGACTCTCTGATCCCATTAAAACTACACAACATGCACAATCAGGATGAGTAACAATATTATAGTAACTAAAAAACAATAACACTACACACATTTAAGTGAACAAACACAACACCTGAAATCCCTTGCACAGCTGTTGTAACCAAACAATTTCCCACACCTATTTGCATTTTTAAGTGTGCACTGCATGCTGGGTACCCAAGGGTGCTGACGTTACAATATTTATCTAGCTGTCTTCCGACTGCGTAATATGATGAGATGCTAGCGATGCAAACATGAAAGCTTGTCTTGGGGGGTCATGCATCTCGCTAATCCAACTTTAAATGTATAAAAGAGAATTAAACCTAGAGGTTTAAAAGGCTACGTTTGTCTTAACTGACATGCACAAGCTCAGAGCACTGAGTTTCAACATCCATGTACACATTTTGTCTATCTTTTACTCTACTCTTAACACATGACTGTTTAACTTAATGTCAGGACTTCTCTGTTATTAATTGTCTCTGGAGTGGGGTGTGGGGGCTTCTTATCCAACAAATTACATCCCTGAACTTTTAAAACATATCAATGGCCTACTACAATTGTAAATATAATTTGGCCTCTTCTGCAATTGGGCCTTGATACAATCCAATATTTGTTGCCCATTCAGCACAGTTTTTGGGGACTTTCCACACCAGCACAATTTCCCCAGTTCCTCTATTCTGCACTAGTACACTATTTCTTTGAAACTTAATGTAGGCCCATTTTAGATTAGCAGTTACATACAATACAGATGAAACTCAGGAGAGTGAATTGGAGATAATGGTAGTGGAAAAGTGTTGTACAATTGTGCTTCTCTTTTTTGCCACTCCTATAAAACATATGAGGCACCACTGCTTTTGCTTATTAGTGTTTGCAATGTTGGGATGTAAACTATCGTATTTCTTTGATTAAACGCCGCCCTTAAATGCTGCCCTGGAATAAACACTCCATCAAAAATGAACGTTGTGTAATAAACGGCGCCCTCAATTAAACGCCTCACAAAAAAGGGTTATTTAATTGGTTAAATTTAAACATAGTATTTATTACACAAGTAAATCACAAGTGGAGTACTATAATTCCCATCAAGCACTGGCAGACACAAGTGGCTTTCTTGCTACAGGTTTATTTGAAGCTTCTTATCCAAATTTACCTGAAACTCACACTTTAACAAGAAAATAAAGACCACATTCGCTTGATATAAACATACAATGACATGTGCAGCATGTAAATTATGGAGGACCAAACCTGCCATATTTACAAATGAATGAATGAATGAATAAATAAATGTCCACATCCATGCATTTAGACAGAAATAAACGAATATATATATATTAATTAATGCACAATTGTCAATCAATAGTTACATATATTTTACATTTATGTATTTATTTATTTTGTATTCATTTATGTATTGATTGATTGATTTATGTATTCATTCATTCATTTATATATTCATTTATTTATTCATTCATTCATTCATTCATTCATTGTTCCTAATATGATAATGAGAGGAGGCCAGTAGGCGTGGAAACTGATGTTCAGACATTTCAATCAATCCAGAGCCATAGATTCAATCTAGCTAACGCCTGGGACACACTGGCTGCGAAGCGCCCTGGAGCGCCACAATATACTACGAATGGCGCGATGCTGTTCACACTAGACGCGCATTTCTCCACGCCGGTCACCAAGCCTTTCACCTTCTCTGAGATTTTCTTTTCTACATGTAAAGCTGACATGTACATAAACATGGCATAGGCTACAGGCTATTTAGGCAACTTGTTGCTCCAACAATAACCGTCGCAACGGCATCCCATTCCCAACATAACGTGGCAACGTTTGGCTTTTGTTGCCGTAGTCTTTGTAAAATATGTGCTATGGGGCATACAACTCCATTTAGGACTAAGCTACTTTTCATCTTCGATGATTAACTTTGTGTCGTCAATCTTCACAAATTTCTCTTCTGCTTGATTGGGGGCTATGTGCCAGATTGTCTATCTCGCTCTTACACACAGGACAAATATGTTGGTTTGACAATCAACAATCAGGATTTTTTATTTTAAAATGTTTACGTTTTTATCGGGTTAAACACATGGTTGGCCGGTCAGCGTAGTGAAGTTGGGTGTTAAGTGATAGCCCACAACTAACGTAGTAAAATCTTTATAACATGTTTGTTTATCCAAATATCATATATGGTGAATTAAATCTTTGTTTTCAACAAGGTCGGCCAGCCTGTCCATGTAGGCTATGTTGTCCATGACAGCAAGGATGGATGTAAGGCTACATAATCGAATACAAAGCGTGGAAAACGATTAGCCAATGGTGTGTCAAATACCGCCTACCTATTTTGATTGACACATCTCATTAACATATTGAGAAGAAGAAATACAGGAATGAATGAATGAATGAATAAATGAACACATGAATTAATAAATGAATGAATACATGAATGAATAAATAAATGAATAAATAAAAAATTAAATGAATAAATAAATGAATACACAAATAAATACATAAATACATGTAAATTATAAGGTAATATTGATTGACAATTGTGCATTAATTAGTACATGTATTCATTTATTTATGTCTAAATGCATGGATGTGGACATTTATTTATTCATTCATTCATTTTTAAATATGGCAGGTTTGGTCCTCCATAGTAAATAACATTCACCAAAGTAAAATACAGCCACAAAACAACATACGTAATTGGCTGCATGCTGTAGCCTACACAAGGGAATAGAGGTTTCCTTAGATCGCTAACGACCGCTATAACAACCTTAAACTTTTATCAGAGCATTAAATTGTCTGTGCTTTGCTTGCTGTTAGCTTAATTGTCGATTCTCACTCACAAGCATCCCAATAGGCCTTCAAAACAAAGGCACTTTACTTTTACCAAATAAAGTGACTTAATAATACTGAATGCAATTATATCTTTCAAAATTAAGACATGTGTTGAAAACAAAGTATACATTAATATAATGTAATTGCGACAATTACATTAAGGCCTATTGCAGGGGTGGGGAACGTCCGGCCCGCGGGCCGCATCATTTGGTCCGGCCCGCCATCCCAGCTAACACATTTACGTTGCCCTTACGTTGCCGCAACGTCACTCGTTGACCAAACATACGTTGGCGACGTTGCGGACCGTGGATCTGTGGGGCACCAGTAGGTTGCCGCAACGTCATCTTGTGACGTTGCCAGTCCATAACCGCAACGTTATTTTCCGACGTTGCCAGTCCGTAACCACGACGTCGTCGCAACGTTATTTTCTGACGTTGCCAGTCGGTAACCGCGACCTCCTAGCAACGTAATTTTGTGACGTTGCCAGTCTGTAACCGCGACCTCCTAGCAACGTAATTTTGTGACGTTGCCAGTCCGTAACCGTGACCTCCTAGCAACGTAATTTTGTGACGTTGCCAGTCCGTAGCTGCAACGTCAATTAAGAAACCTATATTTCTCATTTCTACTGCTTATATTGGGGCGGTTCATATGCAGACCTCATATGCCCAAAATGCTACTTGTTCTTGTATAATAGGCTACATGGTAGCCAACTTTAGGAAGACTATGTTTGTGTGATGTGTAGCCTAACTCAAGCATAAACAAGGCAGCATTTCCATGTAACATTCAGTCATTTTATTTCAAACAAAGTGCCAAACAGTGAATTAAAATCTTCTGCCAGTCTCCACTACAGGTCCTGTCTGTTGGCCCTGACAATGAAGCACAAAATAAGTTAGTGTCCTATCAAGCCTAACAAGTCATAAAAAAATCACATCTAGAATAATATACTTCATCAAAAAAAGATTATGGGATTCTAGTTTTTTGTCACATAGCCATGTGAAAGGTTGGATATGGAAGCTGCAATCATGATTCATTCACCTGGCTTGTTTTGAATGGGCGTGTTTGAGTGTGTCCGCTATGAGGAGCTCCACAGCCTTCTCTCCTAGTCCCGTCTTCCACTTCATCACAGCATCTGCAATTAGAAGTCATGAACTTATTGTTAGCACCAATTTGAACGTTGAACGCTGCGTGTAAGCCATAGTTCACGGCATCTCAAAACACCTACCACTCTTTCGGAACTCCAGCACCTTAAGGTATTCCTCAAGGTCTTGGAGTTCAGCCAGTGTTTGGGCCACCCGTAGGTCCATCACTGGCACCTCTTCAGTGTGTCTGCCCTGTCGTCGCCTGCATAGGAGAGCCTCTCGCTGGTTCTCCTCCAATGTCTCCATCTTCTGGAACATAAATCTAATCAAATGTCAAGTAGTAAATGTCAAATGACAAGTAAAACAAGTTTACAAGAGTTAACATGATTGGCATACACTATGGTTCTTCTAGATTAGCTGTAACATTGATGTAAATAACACATGTTACCTTGAATGGTTGTATACAAAGCATTAGTAAGACAATATTTTTTGTTTTGACAAATATGTATCCCCCTGCCACGATCAGAACAACTTAAGTATGCCTTACAATGAGTTGGCAATGCTATTGAGAAGCTTTGAGTGTCTTATATTTGCACTTGCCTGGCTGCCAGCTGTTTTCCTGGACCCCATATGGGTTGTCCTCCACCAGACCAGAGTTGACACCTAGGGGTCAGGTGATCCAAAGGTTTTCAGTCATGCTTTTGCTTTAAAACATAGCCGTTAGGGTTGCCATGGTTCCTACAATTATTGTCACTGTTGAAAACGGTCATTCATTACTTTACCATAATTTCCCAGGGACACAGTGCTAGGCCGTGTGACGGTGGTAGGATACTCTGTACAGAAATGAAAGTGGAATGTAGTTTAAGTACATAGTATTAGCATTTTGATGTAAATATAAAAGGATCAGCATCGCACATGTGTGATCGTTCGAAAGCAGGGCCCCACAGCGTAGCGTCGCACATGTGTGATTCTGAACATTACAACCGACTATTTTCCGATAGACAAACAATGTGACAAACGCTATAGTATGGCTTAAAAATGTACAATTAGTAGGATAACAAGCAACACTAGCAGGTAGGAACATTGCTACGAGTATTATGCTAGATTGCTAGGTAACGGAAGTTAATAAAAGCTACCTAGCTGCCGTTTTGGAAAAAACTCACTCGTGGAAGCGTCGGAAACATTTAGAACTCACGCATCTTAAGGTTAAAACAAATAAACGTATCCAAAAACAGATGGCATGTACAAATTGGAAGAATTAGTGACATGATACTTTTATAGACGCCATTGCTGTGCAAGCCATATCCGACTGATTTCAAAACGTGATCAGCCACGCGCTAGCTCCACAGTCTTCCAGAGCCAAAATAAACTACAGTATTTTCGGACAAAGTTTTTTCCAACAGTTCTGAACGTTTATTTTCACTGATTCTTTCGTGGGTGATTTGTGAGACGCTAAACTTTGTATGTATTTTCAGTATTTAACTTTCTGGAGGGTTTAGCCTTAACTCTACAGTACATTATACTAGCTTTACTACTAGCTAGTAGCTAGCGAAATCCTAACGTAAACAATGTTAATCTGAAACAGATAACCAGCCTTAATAGACTAAAATTCAAACCTATACGTAATAGCATGTTCCATCCAATTTCAGAAAATATGTTTATATATTTAAATCTATTTCTGTAAAGAAACTCACCTTTGACGTAGCTAATTTCCAGTTGAAATCCATGAGTTCAAGACGTTTGAATCCCAGCTCTTTACTGAAATCCCTGTTTCAGAGATGCGTTGAAATAGGCATGCGCAAAGTTGCTGCTCAGGAGCAGACTGAGGTGCAGCTAGGTTTGCTACGGAAGAATTGTAATATTCTGTGATGACTTGTCTTTGGTAATAAAACTTAAGAATCGCTGGCCTTTTGGTCACATTTAACAATATTGTATTTCAAAATTATTGCAGCTCAAATTTGCATTGTGTGTCATACAGCTTTAGTGTGCTGGACAAAGAATGTTTGCTTAATCATGTTACACATCACACACTGATTGCTTTTGTACATGTAAAGAATGAAATACTTATATTTTAATATAGGCCTAAGGCTAAGAATATAAGAATTATATTCCAAATTCAGTCTTTTATTTAAAGCTATATTACTGCATATGAGAAAATTGATGACCATGCTGGGACTGAGCTGCACATGAATTACATACATTTTATACATTTATATAATATTGTGTGATTGAAATTAATGTAGACTGGCTACATTACAAAAGTGTCAGAACTGAGAACAGTCCAGTGTGATCTCTCCATGGATAAACCACTGCACTCGAGATCCGTTGTCCTGCGACCAAAGAGCGACTAAACGGCAACTTAACCCATGGTACCAAAATGAATCCATCCGACCAAGGGACAACGTCACGGCAACGTTGTCCACGGGACCAAAATAACAGTATCCAACCGACCAAGGTACGACGTCGCGGCAACTTTGTCCACGGGACCAAAATTAACGTAACCAGCCAACCAAGGTACAACGTTGCGGCAACGTTGCCCACGGACCTAAAAATAACGTAACCAGCCGACCAAGGTACAACGTTGCGGCAACGTTGTCCATGGGACCAAAAAAAATAACGTAACCAGCCAACCAAGGTACAACGTCGCGGCAACGTTGCCCACGGACCGAAAATGACGTAACCAGCCGACCAAGGTACGACGTTGCGGCAACGTTGCCCACAGGTCTAAAAATAACGTAACCAGCCGACCAAGGTACGACGTCGCAGCAACGTTGCCCACGGGTCTAAAAATAACGTAACCAGCAGACCAAGGTACGACGTTGTGGCAACGTTGTCCATGGGACCAACTGGCAACATCCCCTTTATAACGTTGCTACGACGTTGCCACGACATTGCCAGAAGGTAACGTCGCGGGTTACCAACTGAGCACCTACTGGCAACGTTGCCGCAACGTCATGTGTTAGCTGGGATATGGCTCTCCATTCGACTTTTTCTTCACAACTACAGTATCGACCAAATTGGCCAAACAAGGTATGTACATTGAGCTTAAAGTGTACATGATCTAGCTCGATCGTTTTTATTTTAGCAAGTTTCACAGAAATCTGCAAAAATCGAGGCTCAAGACAGTCATAGCTAACCGTCACGAACAGACAAACCAGGTCTGGTAAGTGTTTGCTGCAGCTGGCGTTAATCCTACGAACAAACGCATCGTAACTGGAAAGTTTTTACTTTTAATTGACGATATTGAACACAGATGTAAAGTAACTTGTCTTTACTCTAAATATCTTCTCCGTTTTTAATTTGAAGTAGTAGATCTACATTCCACTTTGACACACTTGCAAGAAATGATCCGGTGGTAAGATGTAGCATGATCTTGTTATTTACTATAAAAAACTAACCAGGGACAACGACAACATCGGCAACCCTGCACTATGAATTATTATTTTGATGTCATCTTAAATTAAGTGTCTGAACAGGACTGGGTGTGCAGGCACGCATGATTAGTTTCTTCTCCGTTTTGAGATTCTAGGTTAGAAATGTTGCCAGTCTGTTGTCAATGACCAGCGGTTGCTACGTTTTTCCAGCAAGTTCCAGTCATTCCAGTGTTGTCCTCTTACCTTCAAATTTGTTCAACCCAGACTTGAGCAACTGGTTTTCTGCTCAATATTCACATTTTCCTGCAGCTCATCTTTCTGAAATGTTCTCCTTTTTGTTTAGCATTTTTCTTCTTATTTTCTTCCGTTTTCTGCCTTCATCTTGCTCCAGGTCTTTTCAAAAATACATTTCACAGCAGTATCTTCCAACTGCCAGTACTTTTGCATTTTTCTTCCCTTTTCTGGACTTTTCTGCCTTCATCTTGCTGCAGGTCCTTTCTAACATACATTTCAGGCCTTTTGAAACAGCAAATATTTTTTTGCTAAATGTTCATATTTTTATGCATTGTTTCTCTTCTTTCCGTTTTTTTTTCACTTTGTTTAGCATTTTTCTTCTCTTTTGTAGTTGTATGCCTTCATCTCAGTGTAGGTCCTTTCTAACAAACATTTCAGGCCTTTTGAAACCTGAGCAAATGACTTTCTACTAAATTTTCAAATTCTTCTGAATTTTTTCTCTTTTGAATTATTCTTCTCTTTTTTGTAGTTTTATGCCTTTGTCCAGCCCCTATTTAAAATACCTTTCGGGTGCTTTGAAGCTTCAGCTTATAACTTTCTACAAAATGTTCAGCTTTTTTAGCATGGTCAGCTATCCCCATTCAGGTTTTCAGCATTCTCACTGCTGTTTCGCAGGAACAGCCTTTTCTACTTATTGTTTATTTTCGCGCCCCTAAGGCTCAGTCAATATTTGGACTACATAGACAACGTCGATGTCAAAAGGTTTGTCTTGGTCTCAATTGCGTTGCTTGTATTTGGATTTACGTTCCACAGTTTAGGAGGTTACAACATTTTAGTGCCAAAAGTGCCTTTTGTCGACGAAGGGTAACCTGTGCTAGCTACGTCACCACGTCAACACACGTTAGCAACGACGCATGGATACAACGTGATAGAGACTTTCTAGCTCGCAAATTGGAGCTTGGATTACGAGAGAAAAATACCACCCCCAAAAAATCACAACCATTTGGCTTTGTAGAGAAAGCGATTTCAAGTGGAACTGCAATCTCGCATTTTTGATTTAGATTGTGACAGTCTTTGAAATTTGAGCGAGTGCAGGTGTCAGAAATATTAATCTATCAAGCATTGCACTGTCAGTCGGTGAACAAGTTTAAGAAAGCTTTATTGCTTGCGGCCGGCCCACAAGGAGAAAAAAACATCACACGCCATTGTGCTACAAAGTTTGTCTGGTTCACAAGTCTTCAAGTAAGACTATTTATTGTTGAGAAGTCTCCTCCCCTGCATATCAACTGTCAATATGATCGATCCCAGAGACAGAGTGCGTGTGCACGTGGAAACTTACAGAGTTCTCTGACCCTAGGTTTGACCATATGATTCACTCAGCACAGATAAGGTTAACACATTTATCGCACCTCTAGCATACTAATGATCAACCTCGATCAGTTTGTCTACGTAAGCCTAGTGTCATGTATAGGTCATGTGGGGAGAGGGTTCTCTGCTGACAAGGAATGCTGAACACAGAATCATTCTTATTACAGGATAACAGTTACATCTTCAATTTTCCCAACAGCAGGTCGCCCTTTGAGACCGCCTCGTCTTTTATGCGGCAGCAATGCTAGAAAGTGTCATAGTAGTATTTTTTGTAGCTAATTTTATAGTTCAATTTTACACGAAAAAACTGAGAGGAAAATGTTATGACAATATGACTATTGTGAAAACAGACAGGTGGTGAGATTTTAATATAAATTGCTGTAAAAACGTTGATTTATTTGCTACGTGAGAGCCTGTCAGCCTCCATTGACAATTGCGGCAGCAACAACAGTGTTGTCAACTGTCGATCTGCGACTGGTGAGTATTTTCTGATTTCGTACCAGGGTCAATTCTACATCTAAATGGACAGCAGTGTTTTAAAGATATGGCGAGTGCAAAGACAGCCAGCGGGTCAGCATAGTTTGTTATTTGTGTAAAATTTGGAATTTGAGTGAGACTACGTCTTGTTTTGACGTTAGCCACAGAGTCACAGACTTGGCTCGCCCATTGGCAGTGTAGTAGGCTACAGTACTGTCTTCAATGCCACAGCTATAGCTAAACTTTATTATGTCTTATTACACAGCTGTTCTTAATGCTGTAGAATGCTCCATTCACTTGAATGGGGCTTCCCAACGTTCTGCGGTGAATAATTTTCTCATATTTGACCGTTGCTATGCATATTTGACCGTTGCTATGCATATTTGACCGCTGTCAAGGGAAGTGGCCTTTTTGCCTCGGATTCACGTCTTTCGTAGCACTCGGCAAGTAGTCCGGTAACTTTTCAACCCCAGCGTACTCTGTTGCTTAGCGACGTCAGCTGATTTGAAGCCTAAATAATGCTCAAAGTCTATGAAGTTCAACGTCTTTGGCGAACTATTTCTCTGCTGATCAACAATACGAGTGGTACAAATACATTGTAAAAAGACACACTGTGTTAAATTATTTTTGTTGGCAAGTAGCCGTGTAATAAGCAGGATAATTTATAGAACGCAGGTCATTATCGTGGAAATAAGCCCCTTCATGGCGAAACAAAACTGGCGAAAACTCTGCTTCGCGTCGTGCCCAACAACTCCCCTTACCTGTTCTAAAATCAGAGCAGACCACGGCCTCTTGGGGCTTATTGCTTAATTATCCCTTACAAAAGAAACATTCTAATATCCTGCGCTTTCAAACAATCAGTGGAGTGTGGATAGCAACGGCAGCTAGCTTGCCTCTAGCAAACTGCTTTTGAATTAGCCATGTCCCCCTAAATTAATATCAAACTTATTTACGTTTTGGGGGGCTTATTTTCAGTTAGCAGACGGTACTATTTGAATCGTAATTCCATCTGAAATACTGCCAGTGACAACGTTGTTACAGTAGCTTGTTTCAAAGGGGGTTCCTTGTTTCAAAGGCTGTTCTTAATGAATTATGCAATATGAGTTGGCTAAATGCTTGAAAATATCACTAGAAGGGAAAAAGGACCCACGTGCATCTGAAGCAACCAAGCACACCCTACAATTTCCCCAGAAATTGTACCCTCTCTAGTTTATTTCCATATGTCATTATTTATTGTCACATTAAATTATTTCATGATTTATTTCAGGACTGTTGGTGTTTTCTGCACTGTGAAATAAAACAGTACATAAACCCAGTCAGTCTCGAATAGATTAGGGCCTTTGTGGTAGTGTAGTATTATCTCTTATATTGCCATGTCAAAAGATTGCCCTGAGCAACCCATTTGCATTGTGTTCATAGTCAGCCTAATGTTGTTTAAGGATGGGAGACAAAACTGTTACTGTTTAAATCCAGCCTCAGACTTGTGACCAATGCCATTTCTGAATTGACATATTGACATTCTTTCAGGGAAACAGCAATAGTCGGTATTTAATAGACCACACAGAAGTGGCTCAGAGTTCCCAAAAATCCATTGTAAAAACTCAACAACTATGTCTCTGTCCAGATAACATGACCTGTTTACTCAAGACAATCCACTGATCTTGTGTGCGGTTTAATGTCGGAAGTTTGGTAGAAGGAAAATAGTTCCTACATTCATCTTCTCAGAGCCAGGTCTGTGGATTACAGACTACTAACTTGTCAACTAGCTGTTTTATAATTAGCCTCATTGTTTGGTTACAGATTGGTAGATGGGTCTCCCAACCATGGGGCACTTGCCAGGTATGGCTGCAGAACAGGTCCACATGGTCTGCACCAGAGATGGCCTCAGACCAAGCTGCTGGCCTGAGAGTCTCCTACCCTCCCCTCCAGACTTTCTCTGAGGAAGAGGGAATGATGAGGGATGCTGGTGAGTGAACAAAAATGTTTGTGGGGAATGCCGAAGAACAGAAATGGTTATACCTAGGATTAGGGCTGGGAGATATCTCGATATTGTCCATTTTTACGATATTCGATGTGTATCTCAATATGTTTGCATTTGCATTTAAAAAATAAAAAATGCGATTTTCTTTTGCCCCCATTAGAAAACAACAAAAACTATTTAGATAGAACAGCTATTGTTACAAAGTACAAAATGTGTAGTGCAAATTTAAGTAGTTGCCATAACATGGTACCTGCAACTTAAAAAAATGAACTTCACATAGAACAATTCATGCAGAGGTCCTTATTTGACAGGACAAAGAGTGCCTGTGCAATTTTCAGTGAGCATGTGCAAAAACGGTGTCTGTGTGTGTGTGTGTGAACAAACACAGAGGAGCCAGATGGTGATCTTAAAACACAAGGACCAGCAAAAAAAAAAAAGATGTTCGATATTCATGATATTTGCAAATTGTACATTGTCAAATGTACAATTTGACAATGAGTTATTGCAATATTATTGCTAATATTCAATATAATCGCCCAGCCCTATCTAGGATTCTGTTTGAGTCTTGAGCCAAAGAAATCTCTTTACTGTCAGGGACTCTTTTTACTGTCCTTTTAATGTAAAAATATGTACAAATATATATTTATTTTTTTTACAGTGAAGAAGTTTGCCCAGGAGCGTATTGCCCCTTTTGTGTCTAAAATGGATGAAAACTCCAAAATGGATGATGAAGTGATATCTTCATTATTTGAACAAGGGGTGTGTGTCCTCATTACGATTATTGTTGCTGTGTCGCAAAATTTGAAATTAAGAATTAATATATGTTTGCTATTGATCTTAACAGCTGATGGGCATTGAGATAGACCCAGAGTATGGCGGCACTGGCTCCAGTTTCTTCTCTTCTATCCTGGTAATTGAGGAACTGGCTAAGGTGGACCCTTCTGTGGCTGTGCTGTGTGACATCCAGAACACTCTCATTAACACTCTGGTGGCCAAACTGGGGACCCCAGCCCAGAAAGAACAGTACCTCAGCCGACTCTCAACAGACATGGTCAGGGATATCCTTTCATTTATTATTTCAATGCATTGTATTAACTTGCACATACTGTATATCCCACAAAAATTGTGGACTGGGGTCTGACTTTCTTGTCCTGATCTTCAATCTTTGTCCTACAGGTAGGTAGTTTTTGTCTCTCTGAAGCTGAGTCAGGTAGTGATGCCTTTGCCCTGAAGACACATGCTGAGAAACACAAGGACTATTACATCATCAATGGCTCTAAGATGTGGATCAGCAATGCAGAGCAAGCAGGGGTGTTCTTGGTCATGGCTAATGTGAACCCTTCAGCTGTGAGTTAAACCTATTCACCAGTGTTGTAGTACCCGAGACCAGTCTTGGTTGTGAGACCACATATTGAAGGTCTCGATCATTTTTACTCGGTCTTGGACAAATAGGACTCTATTTCTAGACCGGTCAAGACCACAACTGTGGGAATATCACTAAATTGACTAAATTGTATTTGTCAGAAATATTAATCTATCAAGCATTGCACAGTCAGTCGGAGAACAAGTTAAGAATGCAATATTGCTTGCGGCCGGCCCACAAGGAGACAAAAGCATCACACGCCATTGTGCTACAAAGTTTGTCCACTATCATGTTGTGCTATTTAAACAGAACCGCTCTTGACAGTCACTGGTTAAAACAAAGGCATGCAAATGTCCCATGGCTCTTCCTTCATTGGCTCCCTTGCATAGACCTGGCGAGCATGTGTGCGTTTTTACGTGTGTGCATCCCCTGCAATGGACATTTACAACAACAACCCTACCCCCACTAGGTGACAAGCTAATGATCACCCCGCCTTCAGTCTTCCTTCTAGCTCTGTCAAACAGTATCTCCTTTAAATAAACAAACCCCCCTCTTCTTAGTCCTCAGCCCCAAGATAAGGGTATTGTATGTTTACCCAGAGTTCCGATTTGGGGGTAGGCCTCCCTTTGCACACCAGGAATGCTGAACAAAGTATCATTCTTATACAGGATAAGAGTTACATCTTTAACTTTTCTTACATCTCCCTCCTGTTTATCTTGAATACAATCTGTTATTCCAAAACCACACCTTCACAATCGGAAATACATAAAAATCTAAGTCAGGGGTTTCCAATCCTGGTCCTTGGGCCTCCCTGCCCTGCATGTTTTAGATGTTTCCTTGTTCCAACACACCTGATTCCAATGAATGGTCATTAGCAGGTTTCTGCATAACTAGATAACGACCCATTCATTGGAATCTGGTGTGTTGGAGCAGGGAAACATCTAAAACATGCAGGGCGGGGAAGCCCGAGGACCAGTATTGGGAACCCCTGATCTAAGTAATTGTAGCAGAGAGTCCACAGACAAAGCATGGTACCATCCACACCTTCCCCTACCCCCGACAAGGGAAGGGTCCTTCCCCTTTTGTCCTTATCTCCCAGAGTAGGAGCTTCAAATTCCTGACCCAGCATGGGGTCAGGAACAGAGACCATGGTCTCACATTGTCAGAACAAAAGGAATTACTTGAAGGAACTTACTTGTGTGGACTTACAAACATTTTCTAAAGGACTACATGGCTCATGGACACTAATTCAAGGACAGTAGTCGATGTGTTAGAATGTGTTTGTCTCATTTACCTAGAACGTTGTTAATTGATGTTTGATTATAACTTCCCTTCAGGTATAGTTAAATCAGTCAATCTTGGTATCAAAATAATTGTATCATACTAACAAAACCAGTTATGAACGTTGTATTGTTATATTCTGAAGTTTGAGCATTCCATGGACATTTGAGATAATGGAACTCAAAACTATCAGCCACTTCACACCTCTGGGCAGGTCCCAGGACAACGCCCAGGTGGAAGTAACTGACCAATGAGAGAGGTCACCTTCACAGGGATGACCCCCTGTTCTTTGGGGTATTTAACCCCCAAACGTACAATCACCCCCGCTTGTTCGTAGGATAAACTTGTGGGTGAACGCGTCACTCTCTAACCTATTCCTCTTAACCTGCACCTTCACTGAGCGCCCGGAACTTTGACGAGAGATTCCGATTCTGTTCGTTGGACATAACGAACCATTTGACTCCGTTCTTCAAACCGACAAAAGTAACTGCGATTTGCAATATTTCTTACTTGTGACATATTGGCATGTTGTGATTGAATTGTTGATGTTTGATTGTATTCTACAAATGATTTGACTTAATCATCGTTAGGTCAGTTTCCATTGATCGTCCATTGTTACTATACAAGCCTCTTCCTATCTCTACCTCTTCCTCAACTTCTCCCCTCCCCTCCACACGCGCTCTACGCAACCATTGTGTAGCGCGCTCTCATTAGAATTTAGGCCTACTGTACTGCTTTATCCCAACTAACCCATAACTTGTCTGGTATGTGTTCACTATAATTACATTCTCTTAAATAAATCATTGTGTATAATACTCGCTTATCTCTCACGTTATATGATCTGCTCTACTTTCATAGAATTTACTACTTAAGATTAGACTGATTATTACGAGTGCTATTATTCGATACTATTAAACAAGGTTTCCTCTGTCCCTTTCACGAATCAGAGGTGGTGCCCCCAAGAACTACTATACTTTATTAGAAATTAAGTATTACTAATCTTAAACGAGCAAACCACGCTACATACTGGTGCCCCGTGTGAGGCTTTGAAACAGATTGAAACGAGCGATTTATAACTGAGATTTTCCGTCTGAAACAGAACCCACCCTCCCACCCTTTTGGTTAAATTAACTTCCGTTATATTTAACTATTCCCCAAATAGCTACAGTTTTAAACACTGTTTGAATACTGCGCTGTGTACTGAATACTGATTGATTTGGCTTTGTCGTGACAACTGAATGTTTGTGGTTGCTATCTAACTTTGAGCTAGGATTGAGCGGAGGTACGCGCGTGCGCAGTGACACGGCGTCCCGTTTCATTTCATTTTGTAAATTTGAAGGCAGCGCTTCCAAGAGAAGGCATAAGAACCTTTTGACGGGTCGTAACCACTACTTATATTGGTACCATACACGCTTCTGAAGGTGTATCTTAGTAGTGTTTACTATTTTGGGTTAAGCGAATTAACCTTGCAACTGTTAAGTTGTTCCATGTCTCGTTAGGAAACAGACATGCGGTTTAGTCCTACAGGACTTTTATTTTGAAAGAGACTTAAGCGAATTCACTTTGAAACTGATAAGTTGTTCCGAGAAACAAACATGCGGTTTAGTCCTAAAGGACTTTTATGTTGAAAGACACTTCGCAGTTCTCTACTAAGCTATAGGCTTCAATATTGTTAAGCAATTGGCCATTGATTAACATAGCTTTTTAAATAAAGCTTCACTTTGTTTTGCATGTAATTCAACATTAATGTAAACACTCAACTTTCTAGAATCAATAAAGTAACAGTAAAATAATTATTGAGACAGTGGACGCTGCTTATTTAAGGACTTTTATTGTTTGCTAAACCGGAAATAGTTACGCTTCGTCAGCAAAACTTGTAATTTGATTTCATTCCGCGCACTTAAAAGTGGAAAGTTGTCAGAATATCGGCGCTGTTGACCATCCTGAACTGTAATTCTATTTACCCCTCATCAGTACCAACTTTAACACAGTCACTAAATAATAATTAAACGTAAAGTGTATTATTTTTAGTTTGCCCACTATATCTGCGAGCAGTCCAAAAGGACTTTTGTTTCGAAGTAGCCAAACAACGCAGCCTACTGCCACAAATTGTTACACAATTCTTAAATTGATAAACCCTAGCTTTCGGAAAAGCTTCACTGTTTTACATTCAATTCGACATTAATGTAAAGCCTTGCCCAATTTAAAGCTACATCAAAGATGCAGCAGCAATTTGGTTCATTATCTGTGATTTGATCTGCCAGTTAACCTTAATATTAATTTTAATTTGAATATTAATTTCACTTTTGGATTGCTAATCTTTGAATATTAATTTCTGATTTTAAGTAATATTATATATTTTTAATTATTATTATATTTTTTTTTTTTTATTATTTAAAAAAAAAAAAAAAAAAAACACTACAAACTAAAGTGCCTAAGAACTTTACCACAATAGCATTGTGCTAATAACCTCAATTAGCCAAATACATCCTTAGTTAACTAATCATGTCTCACCTCACGGAAGCTGAGAAATTGATGGCCTACCTATCAGAGAAAGAAAACCCCAAATATGTGGAAACTCTGACCGGTCTACCGTTTGAGGAGATCGCCAGGAAAACCCTGGAAGTGGTTGCAGAAAATGTGGGTCAAACATTGAGCAAGTCCCAAACCATCAAATGCTTATCCAGCCTCGGTCTCAACTATGCTGCCCAACTCAGGTTATCAATTGCGGATGTCAAAACACAATGGGCACAAGCTCTTCGAGATCAAGAAGATGCTCTCAAAGCGACAGAAAGTGAACGACAGCGCCGAGAACAATTGGAACAAAAAGCAAGCGACCTGGCTAGAGAACTGGAGAGTGCTAACACACAGCTAACGGAACAGGAAACACAACTGATACAACAGGAAATAATCCTCAAAGAGGCCCTCAAAGCAAGAGAAACAGAACAAGATCGACGAGAACAAATAGAACAGGAAGCCAGCAGCCTAGCCGAAGAACTAGAAGACGCTAAGACTCAGCTAACGCAACAAGATAGCACCCTCAAAGATGCCCTCAAAGCGAAAGAAAAAGAAAAGGACAAACGAAAACGTCTGGAACAGGACAACAGAGGCCTAGTCGAAGAACTCGAAAAAGCTAAAGCACAGCTAACGCATCAGGTTTCAACCTTCAAAGATGCCCTCAAACTGACAGCTGAGGAACAGGAAACCAGCAACCTAGTCGAAAAACTGCAAAAAGTTAAAACAAAGCTAACTCAACGGAAAATAGCCCTCAAGGATGCCCTCAAGGCTGAAAAAAAGGAACGAGAACTACGAGAGACGCTGCAACGGGAAAGCGAGGAACTTGCTGAAGAACTAGAAAACCTGAAAGACGAAATGCAGGGGGTTCAGAAAAGCAAGGACGACACAGAATCACTACTGTCAAACACAGCTAGGGTATTGAATGAAACGAATGAAAGAATATCACAATACGAAGATTTAAAACAAGAGAACAACACTCTCCAAACGAAGATCCAACGCCTGGACAATGATCTCAAACACATCACAGCGGCCCGTGAGACAATAAAGGACGAGTGGTATGAAACAAATAGGAAACTAATATCTACCACCCAAAAGCTAGATGCAGCGAATGCCAAAATCCATTCCACAGATGATATGAACACCGGCAGGAGACGGAGATTTGAAGATGCAGACCGGCTGAGCAGACGACGCGAGGACCAGGAATATGAGCATCAATTCCAAGCTGAACAAGGCCTTGACAGCATAGCCCCAGACAGATGGGATGATGGTGAAGACTCACGCTCAACCCATCAGCAAAATCCAAGAAAGTGGCAAGAATCAAAACCGGCAGTATCCCTTGATCTGCTCTCGAAAGTAAGCAGGCACATTGAAAAGTTCGATCCAGAAAATCCCACTCAGAGCATTGAAATGTATCTGGACCAACTAAACTATAATCTGAAACGCCTGCCGACAGCTACAGACGCGGACAAGCTGTACCTACTGAAAAACACTTCTTCCAGCTCAATCAGAGCCCTGCTTGACAGGCAACCAGAAGGAGAACGCGACAGCTACGACATGGCTTGCCGTACCCTCAAAGCGTGGCACTCAGAAACTAAAAGCTCTGGCTGCACTACCGCCATGCACACAAGACAAAAAACTAACGAAAACCCCAAAATATTCTATGAGAGGTTCCGGAAAGCTTTCTTTACAACAGAGAATCAACCCGGAGGAGAAGAAACTCCCATGTTCAAATCAATGTTTATAAACAACCTTTCCCAAGCCATACGACCCTTTATGATGACCTTCGCGGACCAGGAAACCATGACGGCTCTGCAAATAAGGGACATGGCATATAAATCCTGGGCGAACAACAACCGACCTCAGGAACCAAATGTCTATGTGGTGGAATCAAATTCACACCTACAACTAGAAGGAAGAGAACTCCAAAAACCCTACGAACACAGACCTGCCTACACGCAACACTCCTATAATGCACAAGACCACTCAACAACACCCGAACAATATCAAAGCAATTACAACAGACAACCCAATAACAACTACGACAACAAACAACACCCCCATCAGGCACAAAACTATTCAAACAAACGCCAAGAGTACCAACAAAAACAAGATAAACGTGACAAGGACATGGAAATCATAAAGAAAACCCTAACTGCCTTAGTTAGGAACATGGAAAGCGCAAACCAGAAAGAAGAATCGAAATCGGCATTACTAGAAGGCCCCAACGCGAATAACACACCTCAAGTGCCCCTCATTGGATGGGAAAAAGGAAAGAGGACCCAAAAACAGCACAAACCCACAAGAAGACAACCTCCAGAAACAACACACAAACAAGCGCCACAGTTACACACATTTCTGGGTAAGCTCTCCAGAAAAGGAAGAGCTCACCGAAGCTATGTCCCCGTCACACTTGAAAATGAAGTACCCTGCGAAGGATTGCTGGACACGGGTGCAGAAATCTGCCTTATTGCACCCACCTTGGCCGCCCAGCTGAAAGGAATAGCCAGGTCAAACAGAAGATGGATTACAAGTGAAAATAGTGAGTTCAACATCACAGGCTTCACCCAAAACAAAGCTCCAGTCACAGAAACACTCTACTTGAAGCTAACATTAGGGGAAATGTCCCTAATCCACCCCGTCCATGTTTCTCCGCTTGAGACCGAAAAACTGCTGATTGGACACGATCTACTCAACAGACTGGAACCCCTCATTGACTTCAAACGAAACCAGATGTGGACCAACGTCAAGAAGCCCTATCCACTGCCTCACCCTGAAGTCCACAACACAGTCTTCACAGTTGAAGGGGGGGACATCCTACGTCTGATCCACATATCTCAGAAGGAGACTCGACCCATGGACTAGATGGCCACTCCAGACCGCCCCAGAGCTACGCCACTCACTCATCGAGACACACAGTTCGAGGAAAATCAGCACTCCGCAATGACTGTCGACCAGCAGAAACCCACCTACGACGAGAAGCGTCACAGGTCCAAAAGAAGTCACATGATGCAAACTGGATGAGAGCGCAGAAAGTAGGAAGACCTACTATGGCCGATAAGCATCCCAGAAGAAGCACCCCAGCGGTGACAAGGTGGCACAAACCCCGGAAGAAACCACCACTACTCGCGGACAACAAGCCATGCACAGAGCCCTGGCCTGGCTTTATACCAGCAACCTGACCCTGTCAAACTGCTGAGGAAACAAGTGCACAACAGGTGCCTTGCCCAAGTGCCTCAAAGTTCACAAAACTAACCTTCCCTTAAACCAAAACAATAGCCAAATACCGTCACAAGACAAATATGGCTCCACCAATTTACCAAAAATAAATAAATCGGTACCAGACACCCAACATGACTGACCACAATAATATGCTACAATGCCTCATGAGCAAACTACCCTGGCCCCTTACAAATACGACTATGACTCCAGGAAGTCAAAGCCCACTCCCACTTTATTATTTTTTATTTCTATTTTTATTTTTTTATTTCTTTCTCCTTTCTTTTTCTCTTTCTTTCCTTTCAATTTTAGGCATAGGACCTTAACCTAGAGAAACTTATTAATAGGACCTAAGTTAGCCCCATTGATTCCTGCCTTGTTTAGAGTCCACTCATGCCAATGTGTCCAGTAGAAATGCTATCGTACTGTCGTGTTTGTCTTTTCTCTGCTCTTCTTACGTGCCAACAGCCCAACGACGTCGAGTCATCGGACGTTGCCAGCAGGGGGATATGTAGCAGAGAGTCCACAGACAAAGCATGGTACCATCCACACCTTCCCCTACCCCCGACAAGGGAAGGGTCCTTCCCCTTTTGTCCTTATCTCCCAGAGTAGGAGCTTCAAATTCCTGACCCAGCATGGGGTCAGGAACAGAGACCATGGTCTCACATTGTCAGAACAAAAGGAATTACTTGAAGGAACTTACTTGTGTGGACTTACAAACATTTTCTAAAGGACTACATGGCTCATGGACACTAATTCAAGGACAGTAGTCGATGTGTTAGAATGTGTTTGTCTCATTTACCTAGAACGTTGTTAATTGATATTTGATTATAACTTCCCTTCAGGTATAGTTAAATCAGTCAATCTTGGTATCAAAATAATTGTATCATACTAACAAAACCAGTTATGAACGTTGTATTGTTATATTCTGAAGTTTGAGCATTCCATGGACATTTGAGATAATGGAACTCAAAACTATCAGCCACTTCACACCTCTGGGCAGGTCCCAGGACAACGCCCAGGTGGAAGTAACTGACCAATGAGAGAGGTCACCTTCACAGGGATGACCCCCTGTTCTTTGGGGTATTTAACCCCCAAACGTACAATCACCCCCGCTTGTTCGTAGGATAAACTTGTGGGTGAACGCGTCACTCTCTAACCTATTCCTCTTAACCTGCACCTTCACTGAGCGCCCGGAACTTTGACGAGAGATTCCGATTCTGTTCGTTGGACATAACGAACCATTTGACTCCGTTCTTCAAACCGACAAAAGTAACTGCGATTTGCAATATTTCTTACTTGTGACATATTGGCATGTTGTGATTGAATTGTTGATGTTTGATTGTATTCTACAAATGATTTGACTTAATCATCGTTAGGTCAGTTTCCATTGATCGTCCATTGTTACTATACAAGCCTCTTCCTATCTCTACCTCTTCCTCAACTTCTCCCCTCCCCTCCACACGCGCTCTACGCAACCATTGTGTAGCGCGCTCTCATTAGAATTTAGGCCTACTGTACTGCTTTATCCCAACTAACCCATAACTTGTCTGGTATGTGTTCACTATAATTACATTCTCTTAAATAAATCATTGTGTATAATACTCGCTTATCTCTCACGTTATATGATCTGCTCTACTTTCATAGAATTTACTACTTAAGATTAGACTGATTATTACGAGTGCTATTATTCGATACTATTAAACAAGGTTTCCTCTGTCCCTTTCACGAATCAGAGGTGGTGCCCCCAAGAACTACTATACTTTATTAGAAATTAAGTATTACTAATCTTAAACGAGCAAACCACGCTACATAATTTATAATAAAAAATAAATAAATAATAAATACGACTATACAGCATTATAGTCTAGTAGTGTGAATTCACTTGACACAACAGGGAAACCCATGATATTGGGTCATCACACGTCCTGATGCATTCACCGGCAGACCTGGACTTCATCTCAGATCTTCTTAACCACACAAAATCAAATAGAAACAAAGATTGCAACAAATAAATCAATACAGAACTTATCAGGATACTAACATGCATACTTCATGCTAACATGCATACTTGGATGCATGCATGGTCAGTACTAAAACAATCAACCATTCCGTAAATTGTCAGTCAGGTTCTTCTAAGACAGTCTAAACCAGGCCCTGATTATGCTCTTCCTCTCCATGTTTGGTGATAAGCATTTCTCTCCAGAGGCCTGTTCCATAAAGCGAGTTTACCGAATAAGCCAGACTTATGTCAGTTAGTCGGACTCATTTCTAGTTAATTCGGGTCCATAAAGCTAGCTCAACGTAGTTCGAACTCAGTTACGATGGTAACTTTTATGCTTCGAAACTAGCTTGGTCCGGGTCAAGCTAATTTTCAGGCTTAGACCGTGTTCTTGCTTAACCAGATGTTCCTGTAACACTGACCCAACGGGAAAACGAGGATTTACCACGGACATTCTAATTTTCTTATTCTCATCAGTTCAATATGTAGGCTACATTTATAGAAAATCAACTTAAATAGCCTACATAGGCTACTACATTTAGCCTTAATTATGCATTAAACAATGATGAACAATGATTTGATACACAATATAGCCATGTTAAATGTATGGCTATATGGTAGTTTGTGATTTCAAATGTTTAGGCATCAGGCATAGGCCTATCTCAATCTAAATTATCAGAGTATAATTATCATAGCGATATAATTGTTAACAGTAGCCTACAATTGCAAAATGAACCTAAATCTATAGGCTACATCTATCCTCCATTTTACCGACACAACAACCATGTTAAAAAGTTAGGCTGCTGGGTAATGTATTGATTAATCGTAGGCTATTTATTTAAAACAATGTCAAAAAAGTCCATTTAGATGTGTGTAGAGGGTGTCAGTTTTTTAATCAACAAAGTAAATCGTTCATGTCAATCATGGCGTGTCATTTTACTTTGATGAAGCAGTGGATGAGGGAGCTGTCATAGTACACGGCTTAAAGGGAACGTTCTTTCTGGAAGAAGTCACATGGCCATGTGCATTGCTTTTGCCGTGGTGGATTGTATGATCCATGTTTTACCTTTCGGGCTGTTTGAGAATAGGGTTCACGTGCAATTAGCTTGACAACTTAAATCTTACTTGAATTAGTAGGATTGCGTGAGCTGAAATGGTCTTTTATGGAACCACTTTAGCCCTGCTTAACTAATGAAACTAATTCAAGTCTGGTTTGGGACTTTAAGTCCAGCTTTTTTGAGCGGCCTTTATGGAACAGGCCTCTGGTCAGGGAGTCATAAACCTCATTTAACCAAACAAAATCCCGTTTAACCCTTAAGTCACCCCAGATCACTCCAGATGTACTCCCCTGCAAACATACCTCAATTTTAAAGATTGCAAAAGTAGCTCATCCTTCCCCGAAGGTGATCTCCCACAGAGCAATCAGGACCTTAGGTCAACAGACATTTCTCTCCAGCCTGCTGCTAAGACGCATAACTTTGGCACACATCCTGAAATCTCATTACATGTTCTCAATGTCTTTTTCGTCAAATTAATATCAACTTTCTGTAGTACAAACAGGTTTCTCAAAAGCAAACATTAAGCTTTAATGCAACTCCCAAATAATACTTCATCAATTCACATAAATGAAACCGTATTGTTATCACCTCTTCCGACAGTCTATAACTGTTCTCAAAACATTCAAACTTCTGCCCTGGAACATAACAAAATCCACTGGAACATCATTAGGTAACTGGCAGAACGTATTCATGATAGGAGTGTTTGTACTTTAGCTTTATTGCACAGAAAAGTTTCTAACTTATATCAAGATAAAAACTTCACTTCTGAATCTATTTAACATTTGCATTGTTACCATTGTAACAGTTAAGTCATTACATCCATAGTCATAGCACCATTTACAATTGTTCATACGTTTTTCAACATACAAAACGGAATGTCCTTCCCAAGACAATTCCTATTGTTTCTCTATCACAAAGTCCAATTTGTCTGAACAACGCCATGATTGTGTGTGCATGGTGATTGTGTAATCTCCTCATAGACAATGTAGCATAGTTGATTAAAACGGCAACCTCAACGGACTGTACTATAGGCTCCACGCGAAATTTCTTTGATTTGGTACACTATCAAACCAAATGCACGCTTTGCAATGACTCACGTGTACCATGTTATCTCCTTGATCACCTCTGATACTAGCCAGGAATGACCCCATCCACCTTGGGTCATTTCCAGGACTTTACGTTTCAAATCCGTCACCACAATCCAGTGTCCTGATCTTAGGTCCTCTGACCACTCACTGGATTGGGACAGAGTCTCCCGCCTGTCTGTGAATTGCAAAATGAAATAGACTACACAGTAATTGGGTGTGCTTTGCCTTCGGCAAGGGCACAACCTTTTTGTTCTCTCACATAGTATTATTCTTTTCCCACCCCTAATCCTCAGTCAATATTTGTACTACATAGACAATAGGTGTCAAAAGTTTTGTCTTGGTTCTGATTGAGTTGCATATTTTTATTTACGTTCCGTTGCACAGTTTAGGAGGTTACAACGTTTTTGTGGCAAAGAGCGTCTTCTGTCAACGAAGGGCACTCAGTGCTAGCCTATGTCACTACGTCAGCATACGTTAACAACAACGCATGGATACAACTCGATAGAGACGTTGTAGCATGCAAGTTGGAGCTTGGATTATGAGTGAAAAATACCACCCCAAAAAATTCCCAACCATTGGACTTTGTTGAGAAAAACCATTTTGAGTGGAACTGCGATCTCGGATTCTTGATTTAGGTCATGAAAGTCTTTGTAATTTGAGTGAGTGCGGGTTGCCCGTGAGGCCGTCTAGTCTTTTAGGCGGCATCCATGCTAGAAAGCGTCATAGTAGTATTTTTGTAATTTTATAGTTACATTTTACACAAAAAAAACTGAAAGAGGGAAGTGTTATGATGATATGACTATTGTGAAGACACCCAGGTGGTGAGATTTTAATGTAGGTTGCTGTAAAAACTTTAATTTGTTTGCTACGTGAGGGCCATGTCAGCCTCCATGGACGATCGCGGCAACTGCGCCTGATGAGTATTTTCTTAATCATACCACGGTCAATTCTACATCAAAAGGGATTTAAAGTGTTAAAGTGCAGTGTTTTAAAGATATGGCGATTGCAAAGACAGCCAGTGGGTCAGCATATTTTTGTGGATTGTGTAAAACTTGGAATTTGAGTGAGACCGCGTCTTGTTTTGACGTTAGCCTCGGTTGCCCACTGGCAGTGTGTAGTACTGTCCTCATTTCCGGCGCTTTCAAACAATCAGTGAAGTGTGGCTAGCAACAGCAGCTAGCTTGCCTCTAGCAAACTTCTTTTGAATTAGCCATGTCCCCTTAAATTAATGTCAAACTTATTTACGTTTTGGGGTGCATATTTTCAGTTAGCAGACGACTGTTTGAATTGCGATTCTATCTGAAATATTGCCTGACAGTGACAACTTTGTTACAGTAGCTTGTTTCAAAGGGGGTTCGCTTGTTTCAAAGGGGGTTCTTAATGAATTATGCAATATGAGTAGACTAAATGCTTGAAAATATCACTAGAAGGGAAAACGGACCCACCTGCAACCGACTCAAGCAAGCACATGTTACAATTTCCCCAGAAATTGTACCCTTCTCTAGTTAAAATTTAATTCTCACAGAGGTCAGTTGAAAGTGACTGACTTGTTGTCGGCCCATTCCTGAATCTTCACAACATTTCTTTAGCTCAATAAAGTTCATGCATATTATGTCTTCTCTCAAATAGGGTATGCTAAAAACGTTTTTCTTGAATAATTTGTAAATCCATATGCTATGAACACTCTTTCGTTATCTCCATCCCTCCTGTTTGAGACTTTATTTATACCATGGTTTAAATCAGCACATATAACAAAATAGATTCTTTAGTAACACAAGTTCTCCTATAAATGTACATAACCCATCATTTTGGGGACACGTGCTGCATACATCCACATTTCCTAATGTTAAGACATGTTGTTTGGCTGCCTCTTTTGCTGCCACAACTGCTTTAGCATTCCCAGAAAAATAAAACCAATTTTATCAGTGTGAAGTATACATTTACAGATGACAACCTTTTCAGGAATTTGGCCTAGCCTACTTCTAGTAGAGCAAACAAGTTCTTTACAATTGATATCTGCCCTTGTAGAGGTGATCATTCCCGTATTTATCCATTCCTGAGCAAACATTTATAGCAACACAATACATCATTATTTGATCTTCAACTCCTACATCAGTTATGTCCAGAAATTACGATATTTCTTTGTTCCCTTATTTGACTAAATCAACTGTTAGTCATTACTTTCACTCCCAATTTTTTTTCTTTCTTGTAACTTAAGTTCAAGACCTATATAGTTTCAGATTCCTCTTTTTATCAAATCACACCTATTTGTTGTCAAAGATATAATAAACAATGTAATTATCACAAACCAGAATTTAATCTGAATGCTTTTTAAATGAAAATATCTAGACCACATAATGTTCTCAATGTAGCCATTAACCAAGCTAACATTTACCAACTATATTTTCTATATAGGCTATAGACTTGATGGTCCTTCCCAAATAATTTCAGAACAAATGTTATAATAACCCTCTTTATACATTAATACCATTTATTAATACAACCTCATCACAGCCTAACTGTTCATTCCAAACATTGCCAGGCTCTGATACAACTCTCAACCAAAACTTTAAATCAAAATGGAAATCAAAACCCAAATAAAAGAAACAATCAAACCCAAATAAAAGTACATTTTAGTTATTTTGTCTCATTTTTTACCAAATCGCATCTAATACCTTTATCAAAACTCTAAAAAAAAAAAAAAGTGTTTTAAACCAATAATCTCTTCACATATCTTCCTTAAATCAAAATAAAACAACATTTGTGAAAAACATAGCTTCAAAATAACTTAAACTGGAAAAATGCCATTAATTGATTCCATGTCAATGGATATTTGATGTGCACGTGGTTATTAGAAATCAGAACATTTCTTTTGTAAGGGATAATGTATAGTAGACCCGACGTGAAGGGGCTTATTTCCCCGATAATTACCGGCGTTCTATACATTATCCCGCTTATTACACGGCTACTTGCCAACAAAAATAACTTAACACAGTGTGTCTTTTTACAATGTATTTGTTACCATTCGTATTGTTGATCAGCAGAGAAATAGTTCGCCAAAGACGTTGAACTTCATAGACTTTGAACATTATTTAGGCTTCAAATCAGCTGAAGTCAGTAAGCAACAGAGTACGCTGGGGTTGAAAAGTTACCGGACTACTTGCGGAGTGCTACGAAAGACGTGAATCCTAGGCAAAAAGGCCACTTCCCTTGACAGCGGTCAAATATGCATAGCAACGGTCAAATATCAGAAAATTGTTCACCGCAGAACGTTGGGAAGCCCCATTCAAGTGAATGGAGCATTCTACAGCATTAAGAACAGCCGTGTAATAACACATAATAAAGTTAAGCCATAGCTGTGGCATTGAAGACAGTACTGTAGCCTACTACTACACACTGCCAGTGGGCGAGCCGAGTCTGTGACTCTGAGGCTAACGTCAAAACAAGACGCGGTCTCACTCAAATTCCAGTTTTACACAAATAACAAAAATATGCTGACCCACTGGCTGTCTTTGCAATCGCCATATCTTTAAAACTCTGCTGTCCGTTTGGATGTAGAATTGACCCTGGTACGAAATTAAGAAAATACTCACCAGTCGCAGATCGACAACACCGTTGACAACACTCGTTGACAACACTGTTGTTGCTGCCGCAATCGTCAATGGAGGCTGACGGGGCTCTCACGTAGCAAACAAATCAAAGTTTTTACAGCAACCTACAATAAAATCTCACCACCTAGCTGTTTTCACAATAGTCAACTCGTCATAACATTTCCCTCTTTCAGTTTTTTCGTGTAAAATTGAACTATAAAATTAGCTACAAAAATACTACTATGACGCTTTCTAGCATGGCTGCCGCCTAAAAGACTAGGCGGTCTCACAGGCGACCAGCACTCGCTCAAATTTCAAAGACTTTCACGACCTAAATCAAAATTTCGAGATTGCAGTTCCACTCGAAAAAGCTTTCTCTACAAAGCCAAATGGTTGTGATTTTTTGGGGGTGGTATTTTTCACTCGTAATCCAAGCTCCAATTTGCGAGCTAGAAAGTCTCTATCATGTTGTATCCAAGCGTCGTTGCTAACGTGTGTTGACGTGGTGACGTAGCTAGCAGAGGTTACCCTTCGTCGACAAAAGGCACTTTGTCGCCACAAAAACGTTGTAACCTCCTAAACTGTGCAACGGAACGTAAATCCCAATACAAGCAACGCAATCGAGACCAAGACGAACATTTTGACACAGGCGTTGTCTATGTAGTCCAAATATTGACTGATCCTTAGGGGGACAAAAATAATAAATAAATAGATAAATAAATATATATGTGAGGTAACAATGGTTTGTGCTCGCTGAAGGCAAGCACACCCCAATAATGCAGAACTAGACCCTCTGGGAATTCACCATTGTAAAATCTTAACATAACAGGACTCTATTTTAGCCCACACCTTTCTCCATCTCTCCTCAGTATTTCTGTAACTCATGTAAAGTATACTCAAACAAACAAAAACCTTGTTAGCAAATGTATCCAAATACTCATCACATAACATCTTTCAAAAGTAACCAAATTAGTATGTCAAAATTGCTCTAAATTCGTCCATTTCTCAATTTATGTCTGCACATGCGTCGTTACTTATTCTGGCTCTCAAATGTCAAGCTGCAATTGCTTTACTAGCCCATACCCACTGCCATCGCTGTTGATCCTGTCTGTAAGTTCTTGCAATGTCGCTCATGCTAACTCTCGGACTGGTTCAACTAATCGTACCTCAGTCTCTCGGACTGGTTCAATCTTTTACCTGTAGCCTTCACAATGGGGCTTTGGACTCATTATATTTTATTGTACTGGCATTCCCAAATCAGCAATAATCTTTCCATTTGGTTAGGTATTTGACAACCACCAAACAGATATATTTCAAATATCTCAGTTCTGGTCAGTCAGGCCGTAACTAATTCTGTTTCCCGGATCTCCTGGCACCATTTCTAAGCAAAACATAACCTTGTCTATTTACTTCACCGATTTTTCTGCTCCTGCATAAGTTTTCAAAACAATTAAAGTTGTTGGCCAAATCAGTTATAATTAGATCTGGTTTCCTGAACCACAAAGAATTTACAATAAAATCCAAACACAGTTTGTCTGCAAAGAGACACTCACTGAGATGCTGGCACTAGGCCTACATCAAACTTCTATTGGCATTTAGAAAGAAAACATGAAAAGTAAGCTAGGCGTAAGTGACGCTAGCAAAGCAAGCTACCCAACGTTTGCAATGTGCCTCTGTACCAAAACTCTTCAGAAATCTCCTTCCCCATTACACAAAGATATTTAGCTAGTATTATACTGTATACTGTAGCCTATGTTTCAGAGCGACGGGCGTTAGTTTCAATTGCTTGCCCGATTTTGTTTGTGATAACGAGCCAGGACACATAAAGCAATGTAATGATGACTATAAAGTTATGTTACATCAACGTTAACTCATGTAAGCTGCATACCTCTCCTGACTTCATAATGTTAAGTTAAACGCCACGGTACCGCGCTCCTTCACTTGGATGAGAGAGAGATTTGAAAGCAGAGACCGAGTACTAATGCGCCTCTAACAAAAAGAAGATTTTTTTGGGGGGGGGGGGTTTGCCTGGCCATAAGCACACAGAATTAAGAGTGCTAATTTTTAGTTATAATACAGTTATTTATTATCTAGTCAAACCAGTGGCAGGCCGTGCATTTCACACCTAGGCCTTCAGTGACGTACTTAATACACCTCATAATTTACATCAATATGACACTACGGCTCGAGAATCCATACAGAATCACACTTTCACATTACATCACCTCAATATAGGCTAGTCGAGCAACACTTAATTTGGGTCTGCATTTAGAATCAATAAGCTTGCATTCACAATCAAGAGTGGGAAACTAAGATCACGGATACTGTCAAAACTCAAAAATAAAAGGCGATTTTAAGAGATGTCAACAAAGTTTGTCCACCAAAGTCCGCCAGAAGTACGTTATGTGAGCTTAAACAAGTTTGTCCAATAAACTGCCCATTGTCGCCGTTTCATATGTCACCAACGAGACGATAACGAAACAAACTATTCATTGAAAATCAAAGTAAACAGATTATTTGCATTTGTTTCTGAGAATATGCAACAGTGAGACAATTGAACGTGTTATGCACCACGTTATTTACATTATATATTGCAGATGATCCAAATTTATTTTTTTATTTTTAGTAGCCTAACTCTCGCTAACGGATTGCCCTCTTTCTGGCTCTCATGAGTGCTTATCCAATCAAAGGATGCGTACATGTCAAGTTCAGTGTAAGGCAGGCCCAGAGTGGGCAATCTCAGAGAATGTATAATATGGGGAGAACTGCCACCAGAGCCTGTTTAAGGAGAGCCTGTCCACTCCCTATTATGCCCCATCGTACCGAATTTGGTTGCAGTTCCACCAGAGTTCCACTGGGGGTGATCGCGAGCGAGTGCATGCCGAATGGGAGTCTATGGAGCTAAACGGCTAAATTTGTCTCTTTCGCCTGATTGTTGTTGAGAAATCTCAGATTTTATTGTAGTTTTGGCATGTTCAACATGGATTATAGGTAGAAAGTTGAATGAACAGATACTTATGTCCTTTCGATTTCTTACAGGATGAGTCGTTGTTCCCCATAACACGCTAGCATTCTGCAAATGAATGCTGATTGGTTAGAGAAGGACTGACTACGACCAGAGATCCCGCTTGATGGCATCCGAAGCAAAATCAGAATGTCAGAGCATTAGCAACATTAGCAACAACATTAGCAAGCCAAAACTCTTTCTTGCATGTGTATTGACAGGGAGAGCCTAACCTGTCAGCTGTGTTGTCGATGCCTCGAGAGAAAAAAGGAACAGACAAGAACTTGCCGTAAAGTTGCTCTGGTTGTACAATGTGTGTGACGTCATTGACATTTTAAAAGACTTTTTAGAACAGAAAGGCGATTCAAAAAAAAAATCCAACACTCAGCAGTGTGTATTTTTTTTTGCCTCCCCTTTCTAATTTTGAATTCAAATTACTAGACGAAAAATTATATCCTGAGAAAAATTGATTTTGAGGGGTATAGCTCCGTAGACCTCCATTAATTCTGCACTCGCTCGTTAGTGCCCTCATATGGAACTAGAGTGGAACTGTAACCAGTTCAGAACCCGTAAGTTTCCCGAGAGTGGCAGTTCTCCCCATATTAGACATTCTCTGCTGCCACTCTCGGGTCTATGGAGCTATACCCCTCAACTTTTCTCAAGATATAATTCTTTGTCTAGTAATTTGAATGTTGAATTTGAAAAGGAAGGCAATACACACTGCTGGGTTTTAGATTTTTCTCGCTTTTTGTTCTACAAAGCCTTTTAAAATGTCAATGACGTCATACACATTGTATGGCCAGAGATACTGCATTACGGCAAGCTCTGATAATAATGTATCGCTAGAATGTATGATTCCCCTTAAGGTTACAGAATTCTTGTCAGAAAGATGCTTGACGTCGCCAGCGCTTTTCTGAAAGGCAAAAGGCGCTCAAAAGGTGCTGAAGGCAGCGCGTTTTTCTAATAAAAAAAAGACATCAAGTGTGAACACGGCCTTCGTCTGTCTTTTCTTTAAGTAGGCTACACACGTTCCGCATTCTGACACCGCAGCCTCTGCATGGATTGTACCATGTGAGGGAGTTCTCCCCTCCCAAATAGCGTTGGTTGCATAGTCCGTGTTTTCCAAAAAGTTCTCTCAGATAGGCTACTGATAGCTGGGCCGGGCAGCCCTACCGTAACGATACGCGTCATGAGGATGGATGGGAGTAAACCAAGAGGGGCTGAAAAAGCCAGTTTGAAAAAAATAAAGGCATTGGAGGAGGATGCTACCAAATGTAGGCTACTAAGCCTACCGATTTATTATCAAGAGGACAAACACTGGGCAACTGGTATTGAGAGATATAGGCCTAATGATTAGCATTAGCAAAGTAAGCTAATATCGTTGTAGCGTTGTCAACCTATTTGCAAGCAAAATATTACATTTAATTAAAATATTAGCCTTTTGGTATACAAAAAAAAGTGGGCTGGTGTTGGGCCTGAAAGCAAAATATTACATTTAATTAAAATATAAAACTTTTTGTTTTTGTTTCTTGGTCTCGACCCCTCAAAGTCTTGGTTTTGTCTCGATACACTTTGGTCTTGGTCATGACTTGGTCTCGGGTTAAGTGGTCTTGACTACAACACTGCTATTCACTCACAAATTATTTTATCCTATTATGGGGTGATAATCATTCCAACATTCCAGGAGCACAAAGACCACATATCAGGATGTAGGCTACACTTAGTTCAAGGCATACTCTTCCTGTTTTTGCAGGGCTACAAAGGCATTACCTGTTTCATCGTAGACAAAGACACTGAGGGGCTTCACATCGGCAAGAAGGAAAATAAGCTGGGCCTGCGAGCCTCCTCCACCTGCCCTCTTAACTTTGACAACCTCAAGGTCATATCAGATAAATTTCCTTTCAATAGGACTTCGTTGTTGTTGAAACATGACATAATGACACCAACCTGAGTCTATGTGCCATAGGTTCCAGAGAAGAACATTTTGGGGGAGATCGGTCATGGGTACAAATACGCCATTGGCATGTTGAACGAAGGCCGGATTGGAATTGCTGCTCAGGTATGCGAGCAAAAGAGTGCCCCCTCTCTACTTGTTCAGCCACATTATTGAAGCAATATCTAAATGCAGTGTACTTCTCGTTGCATGTGTCATGCCAGATGTTGGGCCTGGCACAGGGCTGCTTTGATCAGGCTGTGCCATACACCAGGCAGAGGGTGCAGTTTGGCAAACGGATTTTTGACTTCCAGGTAAAAGTTATTGAATTTGTATGGTAACGCACAGTAATCCAGTTATGCTAATGGATAATGTTTCTCACTCTTGATGTGTTTCAGGGAATGCAGCATCAGATAGCCCATGTGGCCACTCAGATCGAAGCTGCAAGGCTGCTGACCTATAATGCTGCTCGCTTGAAGGAGGCTGAAAGACCTTTCATCAAGGAGGCCTGCATGGCCAAATACTTCACTGCAGAGGTGACCTCGTAAAATGTAACTTGATATTGATGGTTAAACACACTTTGTGTAATATTTATGCCATTTATCATTCTGTTTTGTGCCTACAATTAGCTTGCAACTTTGACTACATCCAAAAGCATTGAGTGGATGGGAGGGGTGGGCTTCACCAAAGACTACCCTGTGGAAAAATACTACAGAGATTGTAAAATAGGTGAGTAGCCATTTATGATTCAGATTTGTCACTCATGACCAGTCCAAAGGATATGGCTCACATGTATGCTTGCAGTGTGAAGGCAATTGGGTTTATTAAAGTCACAACTACAGACTGACTGTGCCAGAGTAACATAAGAAGAGGGTTGTCCTTCGGACCTTCTCACAGGACTTTCTCAGTTTGACAGTTGCTAAGAGATAAAGGAAATTGTCATAAAAATTGGGAAAGGATCACTCAGGATGGAAAGATTCTTTATATTTAGTCAATTTCACACAACTTCCTTCTCCTTGGGAGTTTTCCTAATTAACATTGTTTTCCTTTCTGGTTTTCAATGTATAGGAACCATTTATGAGGGCACGACCAACATCCAACTCACCACCATGGCCAAATTCATTGACAAAGAGTATGATAACTAAACAGACCCAGGAAGGTTCGAATAGAGGCTAGCCACTTCTTTTTGTGACACTCCTTGCTTTTATCTAAAGACTGTAGAGGGTTTAGAGGTTTAAAAAGCATCAGGTTTTTTAATAAAACACAATGGATCATCCTTATGTTTGTTGTATGCTATGTACATTAAATGAATGTTTGCGATTCCCATCCACTATGGATTATCAGGTTACATTTGCCAGGCAGTCTAGTTCTGGTGTTGGTAAGGTGTTGTTAGGTTTTTCTTCATCCCAGAATAATTTGCTGGGATCCCAACAAAAATGCACATTGCACCGTATAAATGTCTCTGTATTTTCCCTTCTGTTGTGTTTTCCCTGTTGTTCTGTCTACCGTTCCCTTTTGGAGCATATGTGTTTCTGGTGAATAATAGCACAAAGGTAATTTAATATTTTGAAACTTTGAAACTCTTGACGCAGATTCTCATTATTATGACTTGATCCTGTTTTGCAGTATAAGCTAGTTATAGTTGATTCAGATACTTGTTTAAAAAACTGTGCCTTTATCACACCATAGTTACTTCGGGCTTTTAAGACTGAACAAAATGAATTTCTCATGAGAGGCATGCACTAAAGACCTGTTTTATGGCTTTTTGTTTTGTTTTCTATTATATTGTTTGCTTTCCTAAAAAGTGGGCTGTGATTTTTTTTTTTTATGTATGTATGGTAATTCCCATATGGACTGCCATTAAGATATGTAGATTCAGCAGTGTCAATAAATGTTGCATAAAAAATATTTCTATTCAATGTGTTTGTTCCAAAAACTACAGTGTGCAGTACTTTTCTTCACACTCCCTCAACACATGATCACCAACTGGCCCAAATGATCAATTATCTCACTTACTCACCTATTACATTTACATTACATTTATGCATTTAGCAGACGCTTTTATCCAAAGCGACTTCCAAAAGAGAGCTTTGCAAAAGTGTATGGGTCACTGATCATAACAACGAGATAGCCCCAAACATTGCAGGTAACCAAAACATGAGCATACATTGTGAAAAACTAAATAAGTCCCAAAGGGAAGAACCATAAGAGCATGTAGTTAAACAAGATACAATTAAACAGTGCTATGGAAGAATTCGAGTGGCACTGTGTAGATCTGAATAGTCAAGGGATATGAATCAGCGTTAATAAAAAGCAGATGAGATATAGCTAGCATGTAACATTGACATTTGCTCGTTTCCAAATCAGTGATTTAAAAGACCGTACTGTTCAAACTAAGAACATTTAAAGTAGCGAACTAACACGTTAGCATGCTTGCGCAGCTAGCCTATAATACCGTATTTCTTCGATTAAACGTTTCCCTCAAATAAACGCTGCCCTCGAATAAACGGCGCACCACAAATGAACAATGTGTAATAAATTGAAGTTCAATCGAATAAATGAGGGGCCCCCAAATAAATTCTGCTTAAGGCCCCATAAAGGCTTGGGCCGGCCCTGGGTGTACCTGTGGAAAAAAGCAAGCAACAAAATTGTATTACACAGCAAGTACAATAGTTTAAGTCAGTTACAACTAACCAACAAGAGCTATTAAGACAATACTTCTTTCTAAGGTTGCCAACTTTGTCACTATGAAATTCGGGACTAAAGGTGGCCTGCCGCAGCAGCACAGGTATTTTTTTGTGTGAATATACAGTGTATCGTTTTTAAGCCATTTCTCATAATGATAGCTTATTGGGGAATCATTGCATTTAATTAACCTATACTGATGCGCAAGAGCAAGGTTAGTGATTGGATGATGACAGGTGTCTGTGATCATTCTCAAGTGTTCTGATCAGCACTGCTACTGTTGCTGTTGTATCAGTCAGTGGTTAGATCAGCATATAGCAGTCAATAATCAGGGCAAGCGATGTCACAAATGGGACAAATAAATTAAGCCCAATATAAGGGACATTTTTGCAACCCTACTTCTTTCCCTGTAATATATATCTAATTTAATATAGTGTTGGGAATATGGGGTGGCTTCTTCCAGTATTTGTGTGTGTAAAACAAAGTGAAAGTAACTATATTGTTTGTGAATTGTTTGGTTTTGCTTAAATATGTTTGGCACCTTGTTTCATTTAAAGATGTATAGATCCTTCAGGTGCATTGCTTTTGTTCCTTTAAAAACCACCAATATCCAGTGAGCTTTGGCACTTTTTCCAATGTTAGTTTGTGTCCAGTATTCCTATTCCTTTTGTTTCCTACAGAGAAGAACACACACACACACTAACCACTACAAGGTTCATAAATATGATAATTCATCTGGAATCCTTAGTCTTGCTTGTGCGTGATAAAAGAACTCAAATAAACCCATAAAATTATAATGAGTGTTGCATGGTCTTTGATTAATGCTAAACCAGCCAACTTTGCAGCCCCACTTGCTGGTCCTCTGCACTAGATGGCAGCCTTGTGCATGCTTTCATGAACACTTGAGGACTCAGAAAATTGTAAAGCCACCAGATTGAAGAGCAGTCAATTACAAAACCCTTTTCACCAATTTTCTGACCAAATAAAATGTCATAAATGTCATAAAATGTCACAGAGGGCTTCACATACGCCCGTAGAAATGCCCCTCAACCAAACTAAACCCTCAAGGAAGACAAGTAAAAACTAATTTGAGAATAAATTAAAGAAACTAGTAGTAGAGTAGAAATAAAAGTGCCAATGGATGTTGAAACACAGAAATCGAAAGTTCAACTCAGGTCAGAGTTGGCGAATGTCAGTTTAAGCAGTGGTAGCCACAGGGCTGGGTGTGTGTGATCGGCACAGCATCTCAAGACAGCCAGGTATATGGATGGACAGGAAGGGACCAGAAACTCCCTTTTGTCCATCAAAGGAGACCGATGTCTGTGGCAATGGACAGTGATAATGGTTTTATTCAGTTTAATTATGCTCGGGTCCCTGGACCAAGGCAGCTGGTTTTAAATAATTAACTTTCATTAAATTTGCTAGGAAAATAAGATTGATAAGGTTTCCGATTGGATTGATTAATACTATTCCCTCAGACCAGTTATTTGTATACATTGGTATTGCTACTATTTCTTATGTACAAGAAACTATTTTGGACGGACTTATCAATAATAACATTTGTCACAACATGGTATCCAACATACTGTAAATTAACACTGCATGTCCTGTGTGTATCCAAACAGAGAAACAAAGTATATGATATGGCGTTTATCCTTTTACTTTTTAAGAGGTAATAGATAATGGACCATATAGCATTCAGGAATGTACTTCATTGGAGAGTATCCACCTTGCAGAATTAAAGACTGAGTTAAATAAAAATCTTAATGTAGCTGATGTTTGTGCTGTTTGCATTTTTTTTGTACAAGAGAGATTGTGAAGATTGCCAAATTGTGAAGTTTAACAAGCACAGGCTGCATAATTTGTTGCAGAAGTAGGTCTCCTTTGAATGCTGTTGAATTTTAACATTTTAACAATTTGTAACAGGCCAACATTGTCCTGTTTTATCACTTCCTGGAGGTTACATTTTCTTCATGTCTAAATTAGCCTGCAGGTAATTCTTAATTGAAAAATAGAATAAAGAACTAATGGCCTATATGTTTGACTGGCATGCAGAACACTTTCACGTTTGAATTGAAGGCTAACGAAATCCAAATGCAAATGAAATGCTTATAAATTTGCTTTTATAATAGGCTAGTTATTTTTATATAGGCCTACAATTAAACGTGAAGTATGTCGTTATCGTATCGTTATCGTAAACCTTCATTTAGGCTTAGGCTATTGCTTGTGAAGATAGCCTATTCAGTAATTGTAAACTATGGTGGACAAAGGATGCATTAGAGATTAGGTGATCGATAAGTGACTTTGAAATACCGAGTCGTCCGATGGCTTAGCCTACCATGCACACTGTGCTAACGAATGCCGAGGCTAAAGAACAATACAACAACAATAGTGTATGTCAACAGACTGGACCAATGATGGATAGGGTCTTCGGAATAAAAAAAAAAATTAAAAATCCATTTTATTTCTCACTTTGCTGTGGTCATTACTGTTTTTCAGATATGTTTGAAAATAAATTATAATTCATTTTTGCTATTAGCCTACTGCATTAACATGAACTTAAAATAATACAAACAACATGGAACTGGTTAGCTATAGCACACTGGTATCCTTTCATAAAAAGCTTTGTACAAATTGTGTGTAGGCCTAGCCTATAGGCTATAGGATACGTTCGATCCTAATAGGCCTACATAGAATGTTCTGGAATATTTAAATGGTTGATCTAATACAATGCAGTCTGTCCAATTGATCATAGGCCTACAAGCAATAATGTATCTCGTCCGAAGCTTGCCTACCTGGTCTTAGCCTAATAACATAGCCTAATAAGAGGTCTCGTGGCCATGTTAAACATGTTAACCAGAGATGCATCTCTTGTTAACATCTCTTGTTAACTAAAACTGCACGGAAAAACGTGCTTGCTCAGTCAAATTGGACGACCCACGCGTGCGCTATGCTATGCAGCAAGACGGGTTGACTTTTTTCACATGTTCCTGCCTATCCCCTCACTCTATTTCCTCAAATTTCATTTACCATTGTACGTTTAGTCGCTGAGGACTGTGCGCATTTAACTTGGATGACATTGTTATTTCATCGTTAGTATTCATCGCAATACTGACGCAGTAAGCTTTGAATCACTAGTGACATAGCCTGGATGCACTTAACACATTGACCAAAGCGAACATAAATTTGGGATAGCCTATACGTTAACATCGTCTGATGTTTTTCTTCTAAAGTTTTTTTATTTGCAAACATCTAATGGCAATGTCAGAGACTCAAAAGACCAGTCAATCGGCTAAAGATTCCCCATTCTCCATAAGGAACCTTCTGAACTGTGACAACAAGCCCTTAAAACGAAATACCTTTCTGGCCTCAGAAAGATTTGAAGGGGGCTTTTCTCTGTCCCGGATCGGTGATTTACCTTTTCCACGTTTTGAGTTACCGTCCCAGCGATTTGGACTATCTGCGCATTATCTGGAACGAACTTCTACCTGGTGGTACCCTTACTCATTGGGCACATCTGGGCATATAGTACACACTGCAGGTAGGCTATCGCATGCATTAGTCACAGTTACAGTTCTAAAAAATGAGTTCCCCCGAGGTGAAATTGTTTTGCTAACAAAGATAATTTTGTTTTCAAACAGACTAACTGACAGATTTTATTTATGACATTATTTATGATTTAATCAAACAGTCACAATTTAATACAAACCATTTAAACCCAATTAAACTAACAATATTATTGACCTTATGATAGGACAATAACAGTGTCAATGGTTTCTGATGTGTTTAAGGAAATTGCCAAATACGCTGTCCAAATGCTATGTCTTCAATGATTTTAGTATTTGATCTGAAATTAAATTGATTAATAGTTTTTGAAGTGTGAAAAATAGGCCTATGTGATACTTTTTCCTTTTAGCTTCTGAAAAAGCCAGTGTGCGAGATCAATCACCGGGCTTAGATGGAGGTTCTCCGCAGCTGGTTCAAAAATCCCAAGTTGATCTCAAAGAGGATGACGACAAAAGCGCTGATGACATTGTATTGGAGGAAAGTGATGTGGAGGAACAGAAGAGAGACGACGTGGGGGGTGACTGGAGGAGAATGGATGATCATGTAGATAAAAACCCGTGTCGCAAAAAGAAAACGCGCACAGTATTTTCCAGGAGTCAAGTTTTCCAGCTGGAATCCACATTCAACATGAAGCGCTACTTGAGCAGCTCCGAAAGGGCAGGGCTTGCGGCATCTTTGCACCTGACGGAGACACAGGTGAAAATTTGGTTCCAGAACAGAAGAAATAAGTGGAAAAGGCAGCTTGCTGCTGAGTTGGAGGCAGCCAATTTGAGTCATGCAGGTGCTCAAAGGATTATGCGTGTGCCCATACTGTACCATGAAAACATATGCTCTGAGACTGGCCCTGCTGGTAATTCACCTGCAAGACAGTCGCTTCTAACATTTCCTCATCCCATGTTCTACTCTTATCCAGTAGTGACATCCGTTCCTTTACTGAGACCAGTTTAGAGACTCCATTACTGTTTTATTTGTATTAGGCTATGCATATAGCCTATTGTGTTTGGAATGGTGTAAAAACGGTTTGTTTTGGACAGTGTAATTGTGGGCTATAGTGTGCTGTTTATCTAGCCTATTGTAATTATTATTGTTAGTGATAACATTCTGTTATATGTCCTACAGCCAACAACGCTAGCTATAAAGTTTGAACATTTTCATTTTGGTCCCCTTCAAAATGCATTTGTAATTTGTATTTCTTAACTAACTAAGCTAATGTGAAGGTAAGTGGTTGGGTCTGTGGTCATAATATTTAATTCCCTATTGTACAATGTTGGTATATGCACTATTCTTCTGTTCTATAGCTTGCTCGGAAACAGTGAGGACAATCATCTGTACATTATAACGTTTTAAAAGCCGGCATTCTACTGAAGAAAATAGACTACGCAGCCTATTTTGAAGCCTCGAAATATTCAGAATTTATGAATATTTATGAATCAGCAAAAGCCTGTTTTATTGCCTGTTGTAAGAACATCGCGGAAATAAATTCGAAATTAAAGGTACTATTGAGTATAACCTAGCCTAATACAAGTTTACCTTTATTATAATATAAAATAATGGATGTAAAACTTTTGAAATATTTGAGGTTTGGACCAAGGGCAAATAAAAGGTTGTGGAAATGGTGGTTATGTATATCAAGATATGTCAAGATATTAAGAAGCTAAGTTAAGCTAATACTCTTCATGGAACAACAACATGATTAATGTGATAAGAATTAGACAGCAAATAAAAATAAAAACATCAGCTTTCATTTCTTTCAGTACAGATTTTTTATATAATTTGCATTTTGGGCCAGTACTTTTTCTTCTGAGTCTTGATACAAAACGTTTACTGATATCTGTGTTGGTCCCCAAATCTTATCAAGAGTAAAATGTTGGCAAATACGGAACACATTACATGTATTGGACAGTCGTTGGGAACATAATGAAAACATATAAATATAGATAAAGCTAATGTAGGCATGGCTGGAGATGTTATTTCAGCCACAAAGCAAAATGAATTGAAACCAAGCAACTAGGGAATTTGTTTCGAAACTGCCGGGGCTCTTTAGCTTGGCCCATGTGTAAAAGTCTTGGCTTTTTACAAAACATGGGGACGTCAAGTAAATTGGCTGAAGAGTGTGCTATGGGCTAAAGCTTGACTTGGACCTTTTATTTAGAAAAATATGCGAATAATGATTATGAAATCAGATGATGGAATATGACAAACCTTGCGCACTGTCCTCTGATGCATAGTCTGCTGTATGGCCCATTGTTGTAGTTGGATACTCTTGTCTCGGACTCGGACAAAGAGACTCGGGATTTTATTTTAAGACCGGTCAAGACCACAACTGCGGAAATATCACTAAACTGCCTGTGCATTGTTTAATGTATTTGTTAATATCATAACTGTTATTGGATGTAAAATGTCACGATTCAAATGCAACCAATAACTTAACTCTTTTTTAATTAGAAGTTACCCATCGCCCCGCCTCGCCCCCCTAAAGTAAATGAAGAACATAGGCGAAACAGTGTCTGTCTGAAAATGTTGGCCAAATCAGCTATAATTAGATTTGGTTACTTGAACCACAAAGGCTACAATAACGTCCAAAAGAAAACACACAGTTTGCGTACATTTTACAAAGAGACGCTCTCTGAGACGGCTGGCACTAGGCATACAACAAACCTTTACCGGCATTTAGAGAGAAAACATTAAAAAAGGTTTAGCCTACGCTAGCAAAGCTAGGTACCTAACGTTTGCAATGCTCTGTACCAAAACTCTTCAGAAATCTATTCCCCCATTACAAAAATATATTTAGCAAGTATGTTTCAGGGCGACAGTCGTTAGTTTCAGTTGCTTGCAAGATTGCGTTTGTGATAACAAACCAGGCCATATAAAGCAATGATGAATGTAAAGTTATGTTACATAGATTTAGTTAAACGCTGCGGTACCGCGCTCCTTCACTTGGGTGAGAATGCGCTTCTAAGAAAAAGAAAAACGGCACTAAGCTACTTTAAGAGTGAACATTTTTAGTTCAAATAAGCCTACAGTTACAGATCAAATCTAAGGGTGCTTTCACACCTGACATGTTTGGTCCATTTCAATCGGACCAGGGTCCGTTTTCTCTGAAAGTACGGTTTGTTTGGAGAGGTGAGAACACGCATTCGAACTCCAGTGGGGATCAAACAACCGAACCATGATCCCCCTAAAAAGATGGGACTCGGTCCGGTTCCAAGTGAACCATGGTTCGGTTTGCTTTAGGTCTGAACGTAATTGGACTTAATATTGACCTATTCCAGGAAGCAAACCAAAATGTAGTGCATTGTTAGCCTGACGTTGTCATACTCATAATTCTAGTCAGAATATGAGTCTGAGAACTCTCCGTTGGGCTTTGACTAAAGGGCGTGTTTCGAACGAGCCTGGAGAACAAATGCCTCTTCGCTCAATTGGATAGACCTCCAACCAATCAGAGCAACGTAATATGTTGTTTGTTCAAAACGAATTCAACTTAAGCGCTCTTTTGTGACGTGGGTGATTACGTTACTGTTGTTCATCGGTCCATCACATAGAGTTAATATACCTAGAGACAGCTACTTCTGTCTTCCAAGATGGCGTCCACATTCATTTCTATGAAAAGTGCTCAGTGGCGCAGTGAGGCAAGCGAGAGCGCGAGACTAGACGCAGCCATCTTTCCACTTCCGTGTCTTCCGGTCTAGCTTTAAACAGTGGCTCTTTTTTCCCCTAGCTCCGAGACCTCGTGCACGCTTGCAACTAGCTGTACACGTCATACTTTGCGACAACCAGTCGCGAGCATAGATTGATGTGGTTACGAGCGTGTGAGCTAAGGCATTGCAGTGGCAGAATGGGATACAAGTCCGATAAGAATCAGACACATGATGCAAACTTAACATAAATTTATTCTGTCACTGTATAGTATTCCTTTCACTTGTTTTTTTAGAAATAGGCTATAGGGCTAAATATAGGGCTATTCTAGATGGAACTCATCACATAGGTTGCTTTTTTTCTTTGTGATATAAGTATGATTTCCAACGCATTGTATCGGATGAAATAAACTGTTAGCATGAACAGCTCCGTCTTTGTTCTCGCCAGGCAAAGAAAGCTTTATAGTTATTTTGGTAACCGAAATCTTCCATAATGCAGACTTAGCATAGCTTACTTTCTTCACACTGCCTTCAATTTAACATCAGTGTAGAAATATGGCCATGTGTTTTATATGTTCATCCTAACCAAACGCCTATTAATGGATATAACGTGATCTAACAAGATCAAATCAAATCAAAATTATTTGTATAGCCCTTTTTACACGCAAGCATGTCACAGAGGGCTTCACATACGCCCATAGAACTGCCCCTCAACCAACCTAATCCCTCAAGGAAGACAATGAAAAACTCCCAGAAAAACTCTAAACGGGAGAAAAAATTGAAGAAACCTTGGGAGGAGCAATTCAGAGAGGGATCCCCTCCTCCAGAGACGGTTGGTAAGAGAGAGGAGCAGAACACAAGCTAAACATAGTCATACAGTGTCAATGGGTTTTGAAACACCAAAAATCCATTGTTCAGCTTTATAGACGTTGGATGGGACCTGGAAACTCGCTGTTGGCCGTCATGGAGGCTGGTTTCCGGTTGACGACCTGGTCCAGCGTTGGTAGACCGACGACCAGGCAGGTCCTGACAGCTCAGACCCCCCACCCCACAGGGGATGTGGGGGGGGGGGGGACAGAGAGGAGAACAGGGATTAGAGAATGCCAGGAGCAGCTAACAGTTTCAGTCGTAATAGAATGAGATCCCCACCGGTCAAGTGTGGACTAGTGCAGCAATTTAACAAAGCTAAGAGGGTATTTGATGCAGCCACACACACCAAGACAGCGACAGCCCCCCTTGGTTGGAACATGAAATCTGTTCCGGGGGAAACAACTCTAAAATAGGTTATATTTATACGAATAAGGATGAAAACAACCAGCCCCCCGTTGTCTCCAACTAGTAAACTATAACAATAAAAATATACAGCAACGGAACTATTACAGTAACAATATACAATAACAGGTTTACTTTATTTGTAACATTTAAATGGGCAGTGTGAACATAAGCTAAAATTACAATTTAAAAGTTACATGTGATACACACATAGGCAAACGCACACCCCAGGTTTACATAGAAAGCACACACATTTAACAATCATAGGATTGACTAAACAAGAACGTTTTTAATCTAGTTTTAAATGTCGAAACAGTATCAGCCTCCCTAATTGAGACAGGTAATTTGTTCCAGAGAAGAGGTGCTCTATATGAGAACGCCCTACCTCCAGCAGTTTTTTTCTTAATTTGGGGTATTACCAGATAGCCGGCATCTTGAGATCTTAGAGTCCTTGCGGGGCAATAGGGTGCAAGGAGACCGGAGAGGTACAGTGGTGCCAATCCATGTAGAGATTTGTAAGTTAGTAGTAAAACTTTGAAATCAGCTCCCAACATAGTTCTCCATACGCTCCAGGAGAATCTCATGATCCACAGTGTCAAATGCTGCACTAAGGTCTAGAAGAACCAGAACAGAGATAGAGCCCGCGTCAGAGGCTAATAATAGATCATTGACTACCTTAGCTAATGCAGTTTCAGTGCTGTGGTGAAGACGAAATTCAGACTGGAGAGGTTCATAAAGCTGATTTGAGGAGAGGTGCTCAGTTAGCTGTTGTGCCACAGCTTTTTCTAAAATTTTGGAGAGAAATGGCAAATTTGAAATTGGCCTGTAGTTGCTAATACAACCTGGATCCAGGTTTGGTTTTTTAAGAAGGGGCTTAATAATAGCTTGTTTGAAATTGTCAGGGACTTGTCCAGTTACAATAGATTCATTAATAATACTAAGCATGGGAGGTCCAATATTAGGGAGAAGTTCCCTACAAAGTTTGGCAGGAAGGGGATCAAGAAGGCAGCTGATGGGTTTCGAGGAATCTACCAGCTCGATGAACGCTTCCATAGAAATAGGGTTAAAGTGAGTAAGAGCCTCAACATGCAGCATGCTGGGTATAGAGTCAAATTCAGTGTTGATGGCCACTCCTCCAGGACTAGTCTGTAGTTTGTCCCTTATTGCATAGATTTTTTGGTCAAAGAAATCTAAGAAATCATTGGGAGAGAGATCTGAACTAACACAGAGTGTACTTTTCTTGGTGAGTTTTGCAACAGTATCAAATGGGAACTTTGTGTTGTGTTTGTTCTTACTAATCATTTTAGAGAAATATTCTGATCTGGACCTGATGAGGACTTGCTTGTACTTCATTTGGCTGTCCTTCCAGGCCAGGCGGAAAACCTCCAATTTAGTGGAACGCCACTTTTGCCTTAGTTTTCGAGTGGACCTCTTGAGAGTGCGGCTTTCCTCTGAATACCATGGAGCCATTTTCTTGTATTTTCTTTTCCTTGGTTTGAGTGGGGCAACAGAATCTAGGGATAACTGAAGAACCAAATTCAGATCCCTTGTTTTAGCATTTAATGATTTATTTGGGACGTCCAGTGCTTCTAGTGCAGCAGGTAGAATATTAGCCAGTTCCATAGCTGTGTTTGGGGTTATGCAGCGGCTAGTAGAAATATTCTGGGTGCCTCCAAGGCTCTGGCAGAGATCCATTTTAAAGGTAACCAGGCAGTGGTCTGATAATATAGGATTGTGGGGGTGGACAATTATGTCACTAATCTTGATTCCCCGTGTGAGAACTAAATCCAATGTATGCGAGTGAAGATGGGTAGGTTTAGAAACCACCTGAGTGAGACCTGTGGAATCCAATAGAGCAGTAAAGGCCTTACTTAGAGGATCTTTTGGGTCATCCACATGGATGTTAAAATCACCCATAATTAAGACATTATCAGTATATGTCACAAGATCAGCACTAAAATCTGCAAATTCCTCTTGACAAGACTTAACAAGACTTGGTAATAATGTAATAAATAAAAGCTTGAGAATTGTGTCTAAAATATACTTTATTGGACATTTGCCTTTGAAAGGGGAATATTCGAAGAACCATATAGGCTACACGACGTTTCCATCAGATGTAAGTGGGGGTGAAACATTTAGTCACCGAGGACCTTCATTGTCCCACAAAAGCAGTCTGGCTTGATGACACGATCAACAAAAGAATAATGGGTGTGTTTAACAAAAGCTTCTGAAGGCAAGACTAATATTATTTAAATATAGGCCTATATAATTTCCTATTGTGGTTACCGGTTAAAGTATTAATCTTCGTCTTTGCTCCAGATAGACGTCAACAATCTATGCTCGCGCTTAACATATTATATTTGCCATCATGTCATGAACGTTTTTACGAAAAATCAAATCTGTTTTAAAATATCAGGAATAAACTATATTAACAACATGTCATGTATGTGTGACATTTGCTTAACTTGCTGCAACAGGGCAGGCAACTCAAGCCAGTTCTCCCTGTGCTCATTCAATATAAATCTGGAAGTGGGAGTCAGGTGGCTGAACGGTGAGGGAGTCGGGCTAGTAATCAGAAGGTCGCCAGTTTGATTTCCGGCTGTGCCACATGACGTTGTGTCCTTGGGCAAGGCACTTCACCCTACTTGCCTCAGGGGGACTGTCCCTGTACTTACTGTAAGTCGCTCTGGATAAGAGCGTCTGCTAAATGACTAAATGTAAATGTAAATCTATGGCTCATTCAGCTCCATGTAAATCGGCTATCAGCCAATGTGAACTATTGTGCTCGTGCCCTGTTAGTATCCGCAAGCACATTTGCAGGCAACTTTTATTGACGTAGGCAAATAAATGGGGTGCTAGTTTACACATTTCGGATTGGTCTCAAACTTAGCAAAAATCGGGATAAATTATTCTATGAAAAAGCTAGTAGTATGAGCCAGGTTCGAGAATCGAACACAAATTATTGGGGGAGATAGTTTTGTATATGTTGAGTTTTTTATATGTTGACTGGAGTTAATAGAATAAAAACGACCGGAAGAGTCGGAAACCTAACCGTAATGCAATACCACCTACATCCACCGGGGCCGTTGCTTCAAGCCGAGGGGCGAAGGGTGGGGGCTTGGTCCATCATCGTATAAAGCCCGCCCTGGCAATTTCATTGGTACGCCCAGATTCTGGCTTTCTGTAGTTGTTTCCCAATACGAGACCCTCCAGACCCAACTTCATAACAATTAAAGATAGAATTCCAGTCGCAATCCGCTGCTGTCCATTGTTGTTCGTGACTGACAAGGAAGTGATTTTCCCTCACACATTTTCTGTCCAATAGATTAACAACCTGTATGACCGCGTGTCATTGTTTTTTTTTTCAGACGTTGGACCGTGTGAACACTAACCGGACCTAATGAAAAATGCAACAAAGTAGCAACTCATCCACTGATTTGGACCAAGCAAACGGACTAATAGGTGTGAAAGCACCCTAACGTATTACCAAGTCCAGGGGTAGGCAACCCTGGTCCTAGAGAGCCGTTGTCCTGCATGTAGATGTTTCCCTGCTCCAGCACACCTGATTCACATGAATGGTCATTACCTGGTTTCCACAGAGCTTGATAACGACGACCCATTCATTTGAATCAGGTGTGCTGGAGCAGGGAAACATCTAAAACATGCAGGACAGCGGCTCTCTAGGACCAGGGTTGCCTACCCCTGACCTAGTCAAACCCAACTGCTTGTGTATTTTGAGTGGTTTTGATTCGGTTTCTGCCTTGGTCTTGGTCTTGACTCAGTATTGTTCTGCCTTACCGTGCGTGTCCACTACAGCATTTTTTAACGCTCTGCACCGCTTGCCTTCCCACAGTGCTCCACGCTCGGGGGGGTGTTAGAAAAGTTAATACAGATTTGTAGTTCTCTAAGGTCACTGTTGTAGTTTTTGTAAAACGGTGTCATGGACAAGTGTGCAGACTTGGGTTCATGTACTTACAATATCGATCATTATTGATATAAATATAAGTGCTCCTGTCTCAATCAAAATACAGCTTTTACACTGGATGATGCATGGAATCAGATACGCTGACTAGATGTTGCATGATCTTGTCAACTAGTAGGCTATAGGCTACAGTGCAGCACTTCAAACATTGTTCCAGTAACATTCGCTAGGTTATGGCCACTACACATTTACTGTATGGCTAGCGAGTGACTGCCAACCAGCATTTCAACGTTGAATGTCAATCGTGTCGTGTGCCGGGTAAACTAGACTTCCTATAGCTAAACTAGTACAGTATGCAGCTTGCACAGAAGAAAGTTAGAGCTAGGTTACGTACTGTAGCTAGCTAAAGTGACGAGACTGAATTTAACACACCAGGGACACTGACAATCTCGGCAACCCTGCGCCAGGTATACATTTTTTGTTAACGTCTCTTTAATCTTACAGAGGCGTATAAAACAAGACTGAGTGCGTAGACACACATACAATGAGTTGTTCTTCCATCTTCTTGTCAAACCTAGAAATGTTTACCATGACGAACAGTTGCTAGTTGCTACGTCACAAGAAACAAGAAACCAACCCGATTGGCCTACGCTGGCGTTTTCACGCTCCTCATTTACATAAAGTTGAGAAAATGCAACTTGCAACGCTCGCCTTCCCACAATGCCCTACACCAGCGTCAACGCCCGGTTTCATTGAAAATGGATTGGTAGCCGACGCTCCGCTCCGGTGTAGTGGACACGCACTGTTAGTCTTGACTCGGTCTCTACCCCTCACAGGTCTTGTCTCGATCAGGGCTGGACTTAGGGCGGTCGGGGCCACTGGGCTTGAATAATTTTCAGGCCCTACCTTCTATACATGACTTTAAATAGAACAAAATGATATATACACAAGCTAATGTATTAGAGCTACACGATTCTGGATAAATTGAGAATAAAATAGCAATCACGATTCTGAATAAACAACTGAACAAAATAACATAATTTATGTTAGCCTAATTGCTGACGTCTATTTAAAATGTTTAATTTATCTGAAAGGTAAAATAAAAACTTGGTTTGAATGAATGGTTCAATTACTCACTCAAATACTTTATTTGTTTCATGGATGAATCTGCATTTTTGAACGAATCTCCTGAATGAACGATTCAATTACAAATATTTTAAGTCATTATACCATGGTCTGGGTGAATACTCGATTCTTATTGGCTGCAGGGGTGGACACCTACTGAGTAGTTCCAGCAAAACTGTCTTTTCACTGTTCTAAATGATTGTGCTGGCTACATAGTATGAGCTTGTACAAAGTGTCTGAAATAACTAACTATAACAACAGTCAAAGCCCCCGTTTACAATTTTGAAATACTTTAACAAGCTATGTAATCACAACAATGAGTGACTTCAATATTTCTTAACCTATTTGGAAAATGTTACTTTTCTGAATTTACTGTGTCAGTGTCATTTAACCACTCATCTCACATCCAATTCTCTAATCACCTCGCTAATCTACTTCAGGCTGTGGCCAACAGGACATGTCAATTATTTCGTTCGTAAAAATCTTGATTTGATTTGGGGACAATGACATGGCTGGATAGCTGGCTAGTCTTTTTGTTAAATATACTGTCAAATTATAATTAGGCCTACTGTTTGGTGAATATGTCAACTTTAATGAGATAATCTCACATCCATTTGCTATTCAACTTGCTACACATGCTGCGGCCGTAGGCTACTGTATGGTTGATATACTGTTCGTTAAAATCTTGACATTGATTTGGGGACAATGACATGGCTAGTTAGCTAGCTAGACAAAAATTGTCAAATAAAATGTTCTGCTTGTCAACCGTACACAATGTTATTGCCTTCCCAATACGGGGCCCCGCCCATTTACGTTTACTCGCAGCGAAGGACTGAGCTATATTAGCCAGAAAGCTAAGTTATGCTAGCAAGATTCATACGCAATAACATTGTGTACGGTGGACAAATTGTAAATATAATTTGACAATATGTACAAGAAGACTAGCTAGCTAACCAGCCATGTCACTGTCCCCAAATCAATATGAAGATTGTCACTAACAAGGTAGGCTATCGGCCATATATCTATCACCTCCATTCTTCTCCGCCCTGCATATGAACAAAAGCTTAAACAGGTCAGACCGGTTGAGAGGTCAGTTCACCTATGGAGTGACGAGAGTGTGGCGACCATCCAGGACTGCTTTGAAACCACTGACTGGCTCAAGGAGGATGTTCAAGGAGGCAGTAGATGGGGACATTAACGAATACACAGACACTGTTTCCAGCTACATCCAACACTGCATTGATGACATTGTCCCCAAGAAGGTTGTCCGGTCTTTCCTAAATCAGAAGCCCTGGGTTGATGCCGCGGTCCGGGCCAAGCTGAGAGCCCGCACTGTCGCCTTTAACTCTGGGAACCCTGATGAGTACAGGAAGGCCAGATACGACCTTCTGAAGGCCATCAAAGCAGCGAAAAGGGCTTACAGGACCAAGGTGGAGTCCAGCTACCATGGCTCTGACCCCAGGCGCATGTGGAGTGGACTTAAAGCCATTACTAACTACAAAGGGAAAGGCTACAATGAGACCCAGTCCTCTGTCCTACTGCCAGACAAGCTGAATTCCTTCTACGCTCGCTTTGAAAGGGACAGTGACCCCCCTGCAGTGGAGCTACCTGAAGGCCAAGCCAGTGGTGTGCCTACACTAACTGTAGCCAAGGTGAGGCTGTGCTTTAAGAAGATCAACCCTCGCAAGGCACCTGGCCCAGACGGCATTTCAGGAAGGGCCCTCAGGGGCTGCGCTGACCAGCTGGCAGGGGTCTTCAGTGACATCTTCAACCTCTCCCTACTCCCCACCTGCTTCAAGAGGACCACCATTATCCTTGTGCCCAAGAACACCAAGGACACATGTTTGAATTACTATTGCCCGATAGCACTGACCTCTGTCATCATGAAGTGCTTCGAGCGGCTAGTCAAATCATTCATCTGCTCCTTGCTGCCCCCCACCCTGGACCCTATGCAGTTTGCATACCGGTCCAAAAGGTCTACAGACTATGCCATCACTCTGACTATGCACACCGGTCTCTCCCACCTGGACAAGGGGAATTCGTATGTGAGGATGCTGTTCATTGACTACACCTCAGCATTCAACACCATCATCCCCTCCAGACTGGTCTCCAAGCTTGTGGACCTGGGACTAAGCACCTCCCTCTGCAAGTGGATCTTCCACTTCCTGACGGGGAGGGCACAGGTGGTGAGAATCGGTGACTGCACCTCATCTGTACTGATCACCAACACAGGTACCCCCAGGGCTGTGTGCTCAGCCCTCTCCTGTTCTCGTTCACTCACGACTGTGCGGCAAAGCACAGCTCCAACCTCCTTGTTAAGTTTGCTGACAACACAACCATCTTGGGCCTCATCTCTGACAGTGATGAGTCAGCCTACAGAGAGGAGGTTGGCACCCTGACATCATGGTGTCAGGACAATAACCTCTCTCTCAACATCAGCAAGACCAAGGAGATGATTGTGGACTATAGGAGGCGGCAGGAGGAGGAGCGTGCACCCCTACTCATCAATGGATCTGAAGTGGAGAAGGTCAGCTGCATCAAGTTCCTCGGGGTGAACATCAGCAAGGACTTCACCTGGGGTCTCATTTATAAAGCTTGCGTACGCACAAAACGGGGCTGAAAATGTGCGTACGCCACTTTGCACGCAAAGGTTGTGATTTATAAAAAACAAACTTGACGGGAGATTGTGCAGTCCTCCACGCAAACTCTGACCCTCCCGTAGGCCTACACACATTTTGGAAACAGTTGGAATTGGCGACGCAGATGACCGTACTGTAGTCAGAGTGCAGAAATTGAATGTGGGAAGAACATTACTCGTAATATTTATATATTTTGTTTTCCTCACACACGTTTTTTTTCCTTCAATTTCATGATTATCATGAAGATTACATCCAGCAGTGTTATTTGCGCTTGTACTGAGTGATTCTTGTTCCATAAACACCTTGTACAATCCAACTCAATTTTTAAATAAAAATTCAGTGCTTCCTCACCATCAGATTGTCCACTACTGGAGTTCAGGAGGGGGAGATTCCCCGACTGCATAGAATACAGGATAACATCACATATCCTACCTTTAAATAACTGCAGAACACATTTAGTGTATAACTAAATATATTTATTCAATACTGTGCAAATATCCTCATATGTCAAAAACTTTTTATTTTTTATTTTTATTTAAAATTTGAGTTGGATTGTACAAGGTGTTTATGGAACAAGAATCACTCAGTACAAGCGCAAATAACACTGCTGGATGTAATCTTCATGACAATCATGAAATTGAATGAAAAAAACGTGTGTGAGGAAAACAAAATATATAAATATCACGAGTAATGTTCTTCCCACATTCAATTTCTGCAGTCTGACTACAGTACGGTCATCTGCGTCGCCAATTCCAACTGTTTTCAAAATGTGCGTAGGCCTACGGGAGGGTCAGAGTTTGCGTGGAGGACCGCACAATCTCCCATCAAGTTTGTTTTTTATAAATCACAACCTTTGCGTGCAAAGTGGCGTACGCACATTTTCAGTCCCGTTTTGTGCGTACGCAAGCTTTATAAATGAGACCCCTGGTCTGTTCACAAGGACAAGGTGGTCAAATCGGCCCGTGAGCGCCTCTTCTTCCTGAGGAGACTGAAGAAGTTTGGTATGGACTCAGTCATCCTCATTAACTTTTACAGATGCACTATAGAGAGCATTCTGACTGGTTGTATTACTGTGTGGTATGGGAGCTGCACAGACAGGGACCGCAAGGCCCTACGAAGTGTGGTCCGTTCTGCTGAGTTCATCATCGGCAGGAAGCTCCCAGCCCTACAAGACACCTACCACACACGTTGCCTAAGGAAAGCCGGCAGGATTCTTAGAGACTGTTCCCACCCATCCTTCAGTCTCTTTACCCGTTGCCCTCTGGCAGGTGTTACCGCAGCATCCGGTCGTGCACACGCAGATTGGACAACAGTTTCTACCCAAGGGCCATCAGGTTTCTGAATGGACACTGATATTTACATTTACATTTATTCATTTAGCAGACGCTTTTATCCAAAGCGACTTCCAAGAGAGAGCTTTACAAAGTGCATAGGTCACTGATAATAACAACAAGATAACCCCAAAGCATTGCGGGTAGCCAAAACAAGAAGTACACATTGTGAACAACCAAAAAATAAGTGCTAAAGGGAGGTAACCATAAGAGCACGTAGTTAAACAAGTTACAATTAAACAACATGAAACTCTGAGTGCAAGTGTACCTGTAGGAAAGCAATAAAAATAGGATTAACTAAAATAGAAAACAGTTTAAATCAGCTACCACTAACAAACAAGAGCAACAGTCTAAGCAAGAGTCATTGTGATCCTTGAGGAAACCAGCGTTGGGTTCAGCAAACCATTCCTAAGTACCGTTGTACTCCCGGAACAAGTGCGTCTTGAGCCTTCTCTTGAAGGTGGAGAGACAGTCTGTGTCTCTGATGGAGGTGGGGAGTTGATTCCACCACTGGGGGGCCAGGCAGGAGAAAAGCTTGTGTTGGGATCGGGCGGTCTTGAGCGGTGGGACCACCAGGCAGTTGTCTGAAGAAGACCGCAGGTGGCGGGTGGGGGTGTAAGGCTGCAGGAGAGACTTGATGTAGTTGGGTGCAGTCCCGTTCACTGCTCGGAAGGTCAGTACCAGGGTCTTGAATCTGATGCGGGCCGTTATGGGTAGCCAGTGGAGGGAGATGAGGAGCGGGGTAGCGTGGGAGCGTCTGGGTAGATTGTAGACCAGGCGGGCCGCCGCGTTCTGAATCCTCTGAAGAGGGCGGGTTGCGCATGCTGGGAAACCGGCGAGCAGCGAGTTGCAGTAGTCCAACTTGGAGAGGACAAGTGCTTGGACAAGCAGCTGGGTGGAGTGCTCAGACAGGTATATCCTGATCTTCCGGATGTTGTAGAGGGTGAATCTACACGACCGGGAGACTGCAGCAATGTGGGCCGTGAGGGAGAGCTCGTCATCCATGGTAACCCCAAGGTTCCTGGCAGAGGATGAGGGGGTCACCGTCGCAGATCCGTCAAGGACGGAGCCCTGTGGGACACCAGTGGAGAGCTGGCGAGGGTCTGACAGTTTGCCTCCCCCGGAGACCTGGTAGGATCTTCCCGACAGGTAGGATGAGATCCACTGGAGTGCAGTGCCAGTGATGCCCATCTCAGAAAGTCTGGAGAGCAGGATCTGGTGGTTAACCGTATCAAACGCTGCAGAAAGGTCCAGCAGAATGATGACGGATGACCTCGAAGCCGTTCTGGCAGACTGGAGGGCAGTGGTGACTGAAAGGAGGGCAGTCTCTGTGGAGTGGCCAGTCTTGAAGCCCGATTGGTTGGGGTCAAGAAGGTTGTTCTGAGAAAGAAAGTTAGACAGTTGGTTAGATACAGCAGGGCAGGGTTAAGGGAGGGTTTTTTGAGTAGAGGGGTAACTCTGGCCTGTTTGAAGGCAGAGGGGAAGGTGCCAGAGGAAAGAGAAGAGTTTAGAACATGGAGCAGAAAAGTTATCATAGAGGGGGAGATGGTTTGAAAGAGAGGGGAGGGGACAGGATCAAGGGGACAGGAGGTGGGGCAATGAGAGAGAATTAGATCAGAGAGCTCTGCCTCGGACAGGGGAGAGAAAGAGTTTAGACATGTAGTTGGGTCAGTCATGGAGGGTGAGGGGGTAGGAAAGGTGGGTTTAGGGAACCAACTGCTAATGTCGGCGACTTTTTTCTCAAAGAAGGAGGAGAAGTCGTCTGCTGTCAGGGTGGAGGGAGGGGGTGGGGGAGGTGGGTTGAGAAGGGTGGAGAAGGTAGAGAAAAGTTGGTGGGGGTTAGAAGCAGAATTCATTTTGTTAAGAAAGTAGAGGGTTTTAGCACTAGTTATGTGAGAAGAGCAGGATTTAAGGAGGGAGTGATACTTATCAAGGTCCAGACCGTCTTTGGACTTGCGCCATCTCCTCTCAGCTGCTCGAAGGGTGGACCGTTCTTCACGAATAACATCCGTAAGCCACGGGCAGGAGGGAGAAGATTGTGCAGGCCTGGTTGACAGGGGACAGAGAGAATCAGGTGATGCAGTTAAAGTGGTTAACAAGGTTTCAGTGGCAGTGTTAGTGGGGTGGGACGAGAACTCGTCAATGGAAGGGAGGGAGGATGTTACAATAGAGGAGAAATGGGAGGGGGATAGGGAGCGGAGGTTCCGCCGGAAAGTTACGAGGGGAGGGGAGGTGGGAGGGGTTGGAGGGAGAGAGACAGAGAATTGGATAAAGTAGTGATCAGAAATGTGCAGTGGGGTTACAGAGGTTAAGTCAGTGATACAGTTACGTGTCAGAACGAGGTCTAGCTGTTTGCCTGCCTTGTGGGTCGCCGGTGTGCTCAGCAGCGTCAGGTCGAAGGAGGTCAGGAGAGACAAGAAGTCGACAGCCTGCGTTCCTTGGAGGTGGATGTTGAAGTCCCCAAGGACTATCAGGGGGGTTCCATCATCCGGGAGGACGCTGAGGAGCATGTCCAGCTCCTCTACAAAGTCAGCTAGCGGACCTGGTGGGCGATAAAGAACAATTAAGCATGCTTTGATGGGATCAGTTAGCATAACATAATGATGTTCAAATGATTTGGCAGTAAAAGAGAGTGGTGTGGATGTGTATTTAATATGTGAGGAAAGAAGCAAACCTGTCCCACCACCCCGCCCGGATGAGCGGGGAGAGGGAGAGAAGGAGTGGTTGACGGAGAGCAGCTGGAGTTGCAGTGTTCTCTGGGCGGATCCACGTGTCTGTCAGCGCAACGGCATGAAGAGACGCCTGGGATGCAAACGCCAGGATGAAGTCTGCCTTGTTCACAGCAGACTGGCAGTTCCAGAGCCCTAAAAAATGGATATGGACATTGATTTACTGCACACTAGTCAGTTAAACACTGTAACTTTCAGCTACTGGTTGCATTATCAGTAACATTTTACTACTGTACCTCGCCACCAGGCTCCTGTATGGTCATTGACATAGTCACTGATCTGCAATTGTGCACTATTGTACTGTGCTCCACCTAGGTTAGAATAGGTTATGTTAAAATAAGTTTTATGTGCATTTAGTACGGTGGCCGACGTGCAAATGCGCTGCAAATTTAGAATCACATGCAAATAGACAAAACACAAGCAGAAAACATCTTCATGAGTTTGACAACACATGCGCAGCATTCAGCAAACGCGCTGCAAATACACACAACACAACCAAATACATAAACGCGCTGTAAATACATAAACACATTGCGAAAACGAAAGCATGTAAACCAAAAACGCTGCATCCAGTTTTCACGACGGAAGTTGTGCATATTTTTACATTTGTTGTCATTTTAGCAGACGCTCTTATCCAGAGTGACTTACAGTAAGTACAGGGACACAGTGAGCTGAATAGCAATTGGATGTGAGATGATCGCATCAAAGTTTACATTCTCCAAACAGTAATTATAATCTGACAGCCATGTCATTGTCCCCAAATCACGATTTTTACAAACTAAATAATCAGCATGTTGTGTGACACAGTAAATTCAGAAAAGTAACATTGTCCAAATAGGTTAAAAGAAATAGCCTACTGAAGTCAGTCATGGTTGTAATTATATGTTAGCTTGTTAAAGTCTTTCAAAATTGTAAGCGGAGGCCCTGTTGTTGTGGTTAGTTATTTCAAACACTTTGTACAGTCTCATACTATGTAGCCAGTGCAATAATTTCGAACGGTGAACGGTGGAACTACACCTCTGCAGCCAATCAGAATTGAGTACTCACGAGACCATGGTATTCACCAGAGCCTGTTTAAGGAGAGCCTGCCCACTCCCTATTAAGCCCCATTGTGAGTAGGGGGTACCTGCAGAGCCGAAGACCCCGGAGACCCCGGAGAGCCGCAGTTTCAGGACCGCAGTTCTAGGACCCTCGTTTTATCTGACAGTGCCACGTAGCGAATGGAATAAACATGGACTGGAACAAGATCATATTTTCCTGCAGTAGTGAACATTATAGGATTTCGGCTCAGAACAAGATGGACTAGAATCAGAGTGTAAGTACAGTAGCTAGTGAATCGCGTATGGGTATGTATAAAACAATTCTGGTGTCTTGAATTGGACAACGTTACATTGCAAAAACGGATTTTTAAGAAAGTTAAAAAATCCTTATTTCTAAAAATGTTGTCTTATTTCTAGACTAAAAAGAAGAAAAATCTTGCCAAGCAAATTTCACATAAGAAAAACAGTCTTATTTTGAGAAAATATATCTAACTTTTTCTTAATAAGATTTACCAACTAATATCAAGCTCAATTTAACTAGTAACAAGGTGTGGACATTTTTTTAATTATCCCAGCAAAGGAACAAGATTATCTTCCTTATTTTAAGATTGAGACCACTTGCACAACTTCTCAATTTAAGAATCTTAGGAAATGACAGCAATTTATTTAATTTACATGACAAACATGAAAATACAGTTTAACATAACCGTTGACTGACAGGGAAAAGGGTACTAAACAGTTTTGTGTTGCCCACCGCCTTCTTACCAAATACATTTCAAAACTTTCCATAACTTTTTGCCAAATTTCCATGTATATCTTCTGAGCCACAGCTGTTGTAATAACAGAATAACAGTGTGCCTTTTACAACACATCAGATAAGGCTTTGTGTAGCCCAATCACATCCCGGAGGTAATATTTCATTGGGACATAGACCATATCCTTGTGAGTAAAGCTGTAATGCGGAGTGAAATCTACAAGGTTATTGACAGATACCAGTTCAGTTGCTTGTGCCAAGTTTGGGATCTCTATTTGATATGCCATATAATCTCTATCATAACAAATGGTGTTGTACGGCATGAACTCAAAACAATACAATGATGAATTAATCACATAGATATTTCTTAAAAGTCCAAATTCTGGCAGATCAGAATTAACATCACTCACAAACAATGACTTTTCCCATATATATTTGTTGCCATTTAGATTAATCCATTTTACAGACACAGCATGGTTAACCTCATCATTTCCAAGAAAGGCTCTCGTTTTTTCTTTTAAGTATGACATGTTTCTTATTTCTGATATCGGTCCTAATGTACAATCATTTGACAAAATGGGTTGTTCAGAACTACTTGCATTCTGACAACATTAATACATTTGATTATGCCTTATTAAGGATTTGCAAACATTTTTAAAGTTTAGTTTTGAAGCCCACTGTTTGAAAAAGCAATGCTTTGATTCAAATCTCATGCACATATGATGAACCATTGGTCCCAGTAGCTTAATCTGAGATGGCACATGAATCAAATAATGTTGCTTTGGAGTGATGTTGTTATCTGGGAAAGGTTCTTCATATGTTTTAGATGCTGTTCAATAAGTGATTTCAATATGTTGATAATCTGTAGACCAATAACAGGAGCAAACAAAATTTGAACTATCTCTATCAGCTCAAGAATGAGTGTGTGGTACTCATTACCTTTAACTGCATCAATCAAAAATGGCAGAATCTTAAAGGGGCAATTGACTGTTTTTTGGGGGTATTTCACACTGTTCCTTAAGGTCTCCAAATAGGGTATGTAACTGGTTGGGTTGAAAATGGCCCGGGTCCTGTTCTATGCCCACTGACAGATCCTCTGAAATGTTCCCGGGACAAAACACTAGCTTTTCTCCTTTTATGGTATGCTCATTAATATTTAGATGAGCTGCGCGCTGATTGGTTGTTTTTCAACGAGTGAAGCTGGGGAGCAAAAACGCAACACGGCCAACAGCAGCACTAGATGAAGTTGGAGACTTGAAATAAAAACGGGCAAATAAATCTATTGTGTCTACACAACACTGTTTTCAACAGATTGACTATATCATTTGAAATGATAACATTACTTGTTTCCACTTCTGTTGTTGAAGCAAACTGGATTTGCTTGGGTGGGTAGAACGTTAGGCTACAGCTTAGCAACCAATAGGGAGGACAATAGAACGCGTCATTTTTGGCCAAGGCTAACCAACTGTCAAATACTGTGGAACGCCGGTAGCAAACGCATTGAATCGAATACTAAGTTAGCCTGAATGTAGCTAAGAACGCCACTGAGAAATCTGGCACCGGAATTTTAAGGTCCACGTCCTTTTCTTAGCTCTATAACTAGCGACTACTAGCGAGATATTAAAAACAAACATGCCAGTTAACATGTAGACACTTACCCCTTAATGCTATCAAATGTTGGTTGCAATGCACATTGAGAAAGTATATGAAAATAATGTTTATAGTTTTTGTTGCTTTGGCTACCTTTCATAGAAGGTCGGCACAACCGGGAGACATATCTTAAACGAAAGTTTAGGTTGTTTTCTTCAAAATAAGGTATGTTTAGTCAATTTTAAAACATATACATTTTGAGAAAAATCAAGTTGAAGTCATGTTGATGAAAATCCCATAGGAATGCATTGAAATCTGAACGTTCTATTGAGAAAAAGGTTGGTTTTTCCCATGTAACTGTTTTCAGCATGTCGGCACAACATTGACACTTCCTGAAATGCTAGGTTACGTATAAAGACGTCATCAGTCAAATTTTTAAGAAAATCGAAAGACATACATTTTTGTTTAGGCTCCCTGAATGAGTCTTTCAGAAACCTGTGACGTCATACGTTTTGAGCCTCTGTAACTCCCGCGCTTGATTCATGCTAACCTGCTTCCAATGCTCAATCAACTGATTCACATCATACATTGTGCTACTAGCCGTATTATATATACCCGTATGTGGATGCAAGTATCGGTCATGGTTACTGGTTTAAAACGTATATATTTTAGACACTTTACATGTATATTTACAGTGTGCAGATCAAAAAACAAACGTTGGTAATATAAAACCCACTCTCTTGGTGACTTTTTAAAAACATGTTTCTACCGAAATGATTCATGGTTGCGATATGCAAATGCTGTTGTCACGTAGCACAAATCGGAACCAATCATTACCTTTTTTGTCTGTCAGGAAATGCAAAACTATTTTTAAAAAAGCGCGAATATTCTTTCTTTCTGGCAATCAATGGAAAAGAAATTCTATGGCAGAAAAAAAAGAACTTCTGAAATTGCATTCATAGGTGAGGGGGAGCAACACATAGCCACTTGCGCTTACAAGTGTAGGTATCATTTTGTGGTAAATTACCATTAGAAACCTTAACAAATTCCTAAATTACGCGTAGCGTAACCTAGTATTTTAAATGCCAGTGCACCTTGTAACGTTTAATATAATTACAAATAACTTTAAACTCCACGAACATTACTTTGATGATAAAATATGGAACAGAGTACATACTGCTGTAAGTAAACTGATGAAACGATTCAATCATTTAGTCAGAGTTAGTGATAAAGAATCGTGTCTCGGTGTGGTGTTTGAGCTACTGCAGAAAGATCACCTTGAAGTTGGATGTAAAGGGAATTTGCAAGTGTTCGAGCAGGTAAATGCAGAGCTCAAAACAGAGAGAGAATTTAAATGACCAAACACTGTAGGCCTACTGGCAGGGCCGCCCATGGAAATGGCTGGGCCCCTGAAAAGGTTCAGTGAATGGGCCCCCCTAATAGGTCTTTAGGCTACTTATTAACGCATGTACGTGTGTGCTCTCTCTCTCTCTACATAAAACATATGTTAACTGAGAGAGACTTACTCAGTGATGGGAGCTTCATTATAGAAAAACAAATACATCTTTATACATAAAACTTAAACATAAAGTTTAATAAATATAACTGAGAGGCCTTAACAACTTGTGTGGCGCCGGGCCAGACACACACACACATAAAAATAACAATTTGACACACCGAGATCTGCTACACTCACACCACATTTTCTAGTATAAAATGCAATTTACCTGTCATCATCTTTGCCTATTATACAGCTATCTTCCTTGTCTTTCTGTCTTTTATAATGTATTTGAAGTCAACTTGTTTAGACATTTCACACGCAATGGCAAGTATTGTGATTGAGCCTCTCCTGGCTCATTGTGGAGCACAAGTAATTTTTATGATTTTGAGTTTACTTAAGGACCTTTCTCCTCCTGCCACAGTTAAGTGGTTATGGTAAAGTGCAGAATATCCTCAGAGCAATGAGCAATGCAGAACATGCACTTTCTCAGTGTCAGCTTTGCTCTAACTAGCTTCCTCTTGGCTAGCATCGTGGCTACTGCTGCTCGTCTCTGCCATAGATATATCGATGGTCTCTGCAGCCTGGCTGGGAGCATCTTTCGAAGTTGACTGGAAAGCAAGCAACAACAACCATTGTCTAGCATTGTCACCGGCTAACTTGGTCTAGCGTTATGTTGTGTAGTCTGTCCTGTACCCTGACTCTGTTTAATAATCAACACTTGGTCCAACCCTGCGTTCGCACCACTCGTTACAAAGGGTGAGGTCTTCACCGGTTAAGCCAACAATACAATGTTTATGTTTTAAGTAGGCCCTAATCGTGAGTATTTCAGTTCAAAATAAAATTGGTTATCATTTCTTAAAATATTTAGGCTTTGTGGTAGCTTGAGGATATTCATAATGGACCATTTTGAGATATGAGACAGAAGGGGGTGACTCCCTGTTAAGCCAAATGGTCTGCCATAATATCTGATAGCTGCATTGGGTAAGTAGTAGTAGTATTTGTTTGGTTTTAGCATTGGGTTGTCTGATCAAGTGGGCCTGTGCGGCACAGACAGACTTGGCTTTGCGATATTAAAACAGACAATGTCTATAAAAGTAGATACAGGTAGGATTAGAAGAAGTACAGTTTGGTGATATGAGACAGGGGGCCCTGTAATGGGGTGACTCCCTGTTAAGACAAACTGTCATAGTTAGTATAGAAGTAATAGATAAAAGTTGCTCCCCTGAACCTTCACCATTGATGCAGAGGTGCCCAATTGTCCTCTGAGAGCTATCAACCTGTAGGTTTTTTTCACAGGCAATGACTACATTTTGGACCATAGGTTTCATATCCCTATAAATAAAGTATATTATTTATAATACGATTAGTGTATACTTTTTGTCAATCATAAACAAACAGACGTGTTCAAATCACAGTATTTGAAAATAATGGACAATGTCACAACAAGCACACACAAACACCCTGTTCAACGTTAAATACACCCCCAAGTGGCCAAAATTTTACATTACAGCAGTAGTGCTAAACGTGACAAACATTTGCATATTTGTGGTCTCGATTTAACATAATTATTTATAGCGAAGTACTGGACACCGCATTAGCTCGCAATGTACAAAGAATGTAAGTCTGGATAAGAGCAGAAAATCTGATAAGAGCATCTGCTAAATGACAAATGTAAGTCATATTTCCCGCCCTGGCTGGAAGCAGAGCTCTGTGACGTAGAACAATGGCGTTCTTAAAGGGAGCTTCACAGCTTCTCGGTGCCACAAAACTCAAGGCTTAAAGCGGTGGAACGTTTCAAAAAATCACCTAAAATCACGCCTAAAAACTGGATTTATGAGAAAACTAATAGAAGTAACTGAAATCTGACTTCGGATTAGTTTAAGTTACGTTAGGTTACATACGGAATTGAAAGAAAAACGGAGCAAAACTGATGGAAATTTTTGGTCTGTCCTCCCTAATCATATCCTGATTCTACTCGGCTTCAGTTAACTAGCTAGCTCTAAATAACATGACCAAGATCTGGACAAACATGCATCGTGAATTGTAGATTTACATTACACAGGTTATTTATTTGAATGAAACACAGTCAGGAACATGAATCAACGTTAGCCCCATTGCCATAAACTAGGCTAAATTATCACACATTCTACCTATGCTCCT